>NW_027523576.1:1402864-2805728 GCF_052094955.1 Ictidomys tridecemlineatus
AATTCCAGTGGCTCAGGAGGCTGAGGCAGGAGGATAGCAAGTACAAATCCACCCTAGGCAAAGGCAAGGTGCTGAGAAACTCAATGAGAAGCTGTCTCTAAATAAAATATGAAACAGGGCTAGGCATGTGGTTCAATGGTTGAGTTTCCCTGATTTCAGGCCCTACTACAAAAGGAGAAAAAAGGCTTTACTGCCCAGGTACCCAGGAGGTTGCCCTGCTCACAATTCTCCATGGAGACCACAGATGCACATATGTTCCCTTGCATTTCCTAGGCAGAGCATCTGCTCTGAATCCACAATGCAGGACCCAGAGCCTGTGTAATGGTCGCGGGTTGTGGGGAGCACCTCCCATGGAATTCCCTCTACCCATGGGAGAGTGCGGGAGAAAGGGATTTCTGTTCTATCCAGCAAGGGAATCCCTGACAGCCTTGGAGATGAGGCCAAAGATGGGATTGGCAGACGGGACCCTTGGAAGACATAGGCCTGTGGTATCCAATGTGCACAAAACTCTCAGTCCTGTGAGTCAGCGGTTGGGAACCCAGGAAAAAGGTCCATGAGTTCCTGGGAGATGGAAGCAGCTTCTTGTCTTGGAGTATCGGTCCCAATAGCATAATTTCACCCAGCTCTCTGAAGCTCTTTAACTCTGTCCCATGCCAACCTCCATCTCTCTCCTCCTGCTCTTTGGTGTTCTCTTCCCTCCCACCCTCAGTCTCTTTTTCTGTCCCTTTCAGCCTGTCTTCCTTTGCGCACGTCTCTCTGTCTCTGTCACTCTCTTTTCATGTGTCTTGTTTCTGTACTTTTCTGGGCCCCACATACTGCCACAAACAGGGATCAGTTGTGTTAGGAGCTGGAGCAGAAGCTGCTTGGAATTGTTGAAGTTGGGTAAAGTTGGCTTTGACCTTGGTTGCTCCTGGTTGTCTTTGACCATGATCTTTCCCTGTGAGTCCCTTGCTCCTTTCCACTGGGTCCCTTTTGCAAAACCAAATAGTCTTCCACCTGGGCTCTGACTCTTGTCTCTCTGCACATGGTGGAAGGAGCCTGCAATTTCAGGAAACTTAAGTACATGCTTAGGACCCCTGCAGATGGGGAGTGACCTGTTTGACCTTGGGGATGTTTCTACCTCTCTAACCTCATAGCTCCCATCAGAAAACTATATCTACTCACTATGCCCAGATCAAAAGAGTAAAGGAAAATTAATTTGAAAAACATTCTTTTGTACACCAAAATAGGAACATAAGCCCAGTCACCTTCAGGGCCAGACCAGGAACATGAATGAGCAGAGGGATGAGATGGCACACAGGGCAGCAGGCAGGTGGGGACTGTGGCAAGCTGGAGAGCACACAGATCTGCTACTCTGCTCCAGCTGATTGCCACCATGCACAGGTATGTGGACTAAACATGGTCAAACTTCAGAATTTCTAAAATTGGATCAAAGATCTGTGTTAAAATTTGTTCATGATGATAGTTTCACTTTGTGGACTGGTATGGCCTGGTTTCCACCAGCCTTCCACTTCTGCCTGTGAAGATATGGCACAATGGCCTCTCTGATCACCCACCTCTCCATGAAAAGGTCACAGGCTGAAGACTCACCTTCACAGAGGATCCCTTTGGGTTAGTAACCTCTTTCACATTGAAAAGATTAACTTCACATTGGGATAGATTTATGTGGTGAAGGACATAATCAGGAGTTGTGGTAGATGGTAACAGGGTGGCAGGTGAATGAGGGGTGCTTTCAGATGGGAAAGGTGATTGGTCTCCACTGGTGAAGTTACTGAGACCAGTCTGCATGTTGAGCTGAGTTAAGGAGGCCTCACTCTCCCATCTAGGAACTGAAGAGTGAGAGCTTGGCATCCATGTTGTGACCGTGAGGATGCAGGCAAGAGATGAAGACAAGAGCAGAATGCTGAAAGACCCTGAATCTACAATGATATCACACTGATGCCACCCCATCCCTAGGAACTCAGGGCTTCAGGATTCTTGTTCATAAAGGACAAAAAGATATCTTGTAAATCCTAACACCGTTTGTTGGATGTTCTATAACTGCAGCCAAGCACATCCCAATGTTACAATATTTTCTCTTCAGAATGAGCTTTGATGAAGTCTTGCTCAGGAAGAAATCAACAAAAATGCTATTTATCCACACTTACAGGCTGGTCATTTTCTAGGCTCTTAGATTTTGAGATGAATTGAAGTCAATCCCTGCTTTCACAAAAGCAGCAAACAGGGAGGAAACAACATGCAAAATGGTAAAGGCGTGCACATCTGCCATTGTTCATGGTGGCTGCACATGGGAGACATTGTGCTTGAGGATCTGCTGGATTCTGGGTGACCAACAATGATGACACATCCTATGCCTTGATGGATGGAGTGGATCTGGCCATAACCAATCCCAGGTCCATGTTGGTTCTGACTGAAAATAATTAAGAAAATTCTAGAAACCTCTGCATATGGACACTTGAGCCAATCAGGCCAAATTAGATTCCTATGTGTCCCATGCCTTGGTTCCCCTGGCTGGGAACATAATGGCCTCAATGGTGTGTGTGGCAGGAAGGTCACAAACAAATCTTTGCCCTCCCTGTAGCCCTTGAACTCTGAATACTCAGACTTGGGTATCTTCTCATTGTTGAAAGCTTTGCCCAGCCTGATGTGTGTCCCAGTTACAATTATGCACAGTATGACTTTTGTAAAAACAATCTTTTATAACCAAACATCTTTGTTAAATTTGGGGAAAGTATGTAGACACCAATGGATACACGAAGGAACTTAATTTCTGAAGGAGATAGTGGGTTCTTTTTAGAAAATATTCCAAGGCCTCTGTGGAAGTGAATGTACTTCAATTTATTTATTTATTGTTAGAATTTGGTAAGAATATTGAAGAGGGAAGCAGCCTCCTTCACTAACTTCCAGGTCACAACAGTGTGGCCTGGATATCTACAAGCCCAGCTCTCTAGATTTGCATCCTCTGCATCCCTGAAATTTTATCTCTGGTGATTAACATGTCCTTATGCCCCACCTTTGGCAACTCCCCTTCTACTCTCTGTGTATATGAGTTGGACCATCTTACAGACATCATGTGTGTGGAGTCCTGCAGTGTTTGTTGTGGAACTGGCCCACTTCTTTTGGTCATCTGTGACTCCCTTGTGTTGTCCTGGACTGAAGGTATTATTTCTTTATTTGAAGCTTCATGTGTGATCAGCCATAATCTGTAAACCTATACATCTTTTGATAGTCATCTAGAATTGTTTCCACATCCCAACTCCTGTGACTAATGCTAGAATGAAGGTGGAAGTGCTAATACCTTTTTCAAAACTCAATTTCAGTTTTTTTTAAATAAATACACAGAAATGGTGTGGCCAGTTCCTGAGAGTTCTAGTTCAATTTTTTTGAGGAACTGCCATACTAGTTTCCATAGCAGCCACACCATGTTTCACTCCCACCAATAGAGGGGTTCCAATCCCCCTAGTCTCCACTAGCACTTGATGTCTTTTGTGGGTTTTTGATAAGAAAACACAGAGCTGTAGCATGTGGTGTGATGTCTAATTGAGGTTCTGATTTTCATTTCCCTGAGCACCTTATAACAGTCATCTGTCACACACCAAATCAACTGAAACAAGGATGAAGATCACATGGTTATCAAATTCAACACCTTCATAACAAATATACACAATAAACTAGAAAGAGCCAGAAGTTAACTCAACCCCATAAAGGCCATATATGAAAACCTCATAATATAATCCTCAGTGGCGGTGGGAGCTGTTTATGTATGATCAGGAACAAGGCAAGAATGCCCAAGCTCACCACTTCTGTTCAGCAGAGTACTAGAAGCCCTAACCAGAGTAGCTAGGAATGAAAAAGAAAGAAAATACACCCCAATCAGAAAAGAAGTAAAAAATGTCTCTATTTGCATATAGTGATCTTATGGATATAAAACCATAACAATTCCATAAAAAAATTTAGTGAGAAATAATATGCCTGCATGCCAAAAGATGAAACAAGATGCTTATCTTATGCCACATGCAAATCACTTTAAAGTGAGTGGAAGGCTTAAATGTGAGATCTATGGCTGTAAACTTCCTAGAAAAAAAAAAACAGGAGAAAACAACCCTTCATTGTCTAGTCATTCTCATTAGTCTCAGCAATGATTTCTTTTTTGTTTCTTTTTTGTTTTGTTTTTTGTTACAACATTTATAGCACAGACAACAAAACAAGAATAGATATTGGGCTGGGGATGTGGCTCAAGCGGTAGCACGCTTGCCTGGCATTGGTGCGGCCCGGGTTCGATCCTCAGCACCACATACCAACAAAGATGTTGTGTCCGCCGAGAACTAAAAAATAAATATTAAAAATTATCTCTCTCTTTCTCCTCTCTCACTCTCTCACTCTCTCTTTAAAAAAAAAAGAATAGATATTGGACAACATCTTCCCATACTGCAGAAGGCGACAAACTAAGTCAGGGCAGAAAACAACCTGCAGTAGGGAGGAAATGCTTTCACATTGTGGATTTCAAAAATATATAAGAATGTCCTAGGGTTTAATAGCCAAAAAAGTTACCAATCCAATGAAATCATGGCTAAGGACTGGAAGAGACATTTCTGCAAAGGGATCTGTCTTTATTAACCTAAGCAACCTCCCTGGGAAAGGTATGGGTGTGAGCAGAGAAATGGTGTCCAGTGACTTTCCCCAGGAACCTGAGGTCTGATTCCCAGCTGGTTCGGACCTTGGTTACAATGATCAATTTAAGAATTACCACAATGACAATAAATATGTTACTTAAATTGAAATTCTTGGCCAAAAGGTAAGCATGCACTTCAAATTTTGGTATATGTTCTAAAACTTCTCTTGACAATTTTGCATTGCAATTATCAGACCATGAAAATTCCATTTTCCAACCCTGTCAATATCAGATTTTTCTCATTCTCTTTATTCTTTTATTAGGTAGGAACATACACATACTTTATATATTTTTTGGATAGCTATATTAACATGAAATGTCATTTCAAGTTTATAGTATGTCATATTTTATAAATGACCTACATTTGTCTTTTCCCATTTTTAATAGGCTGTTTGTTACTTTTTCTTGAATTATAGGAGCTCAGTGTATGATTAACCTCTGGTGAGTTAGCTGTGCAGACACCCACATGAACATCACCAAAATACTGTTTTCAAGCAACTGTCAACAATTTTGCCTCATGTATAGAGCTCTTTGCCAGCTTGGAAATTCTGGTTCTTCTTATAAGTTTCCAGAGTGAAATCAAGTATTTCAGATAAGATATTCTGGTGAATATGGTTGATATTGTTGACAAGTCAGAGAAGATAATTTCAATATTTCACAATCATGATTTATTTTTACATGGACAACATTTGGCCCACCCAATTCAGGATTAGGTTCTATAAATCTCTTGAATTAATGAATAGAGTCAATCCATGAAGTCCTACTGACAGGAAATGCAAAAAATCAGGAATATGCATAATCTAGATTCATCTATCTATCTATCTATCTATCTATCTATCTATCTATCTGGGCTATTTGTTTCTTGTTGAGCTCCTGGGGACTTTCCTGGTGGAGGGATTGACTTGCACTTTATCTGAGCCCTGGCAGCCATGCAGGTTGGCAAAGAAGATTTGGGCCAGTCCTGAGCTCCTGTAGGGGATCTCCTGGTGGCGGGATAAATCCAGGGCTATCCTGTGCAATGGGCTCCCATGCATGTCAGCAAGGCAGATCTTGGAGGAGCAAGAGCTCCTGCGGGGTTCTGCAGGTGGTGGGATAACCCTGGGCCTACCCTGAACTCTTGCTCCTGCACAGGTCGTTGAGGAGGACCTGGGCTGTGTATGAGCTCCAGAACATGTCTTCCTGTTGGCAGAGGCAATCCTGGGTGGATGCTAAGCTCCAGGCAGTGTATCCTGTTGGCAGGATGAACTTGGGCCTAACCTGTGCTGAGGCTCCCTTGCAAATCTGCATGGTCAATCTGGGCAGAGACTGAGCTCCTGCTGGGGTCTGCAGGTAGTGTGAAAGACCAGGGCTTACCCTGTGCTCCTGCTCCCGTTCAGGTCATAGAAGCTGATGTGGGCCAGTATTGAGCCCCAGCTGGTGTCTGTCTGTGGCCAGAGGAGATCCTGGGCCATGCCTGAGTTCTGGAGAGAGTTCCAGTGGGCGAAGGCATTCCTGAGCTCCAGCATGGTTGGCTGGTGGGTGCAGGTTGTCCAGACCAAACCTGAGCTCTGGTGGAGGTCTCACAGAGGTTTTATGGACCCGGGCTACCCTGTCCCCTGGCTCTTGGGCATGTTGGCAATGTAGATCTAGGCAGAACCTTAGATCCAGCAGGGGTCAGTTGGTGGAGGAATGGACCCTGTGTTACCCTGGGCACCATCTCCTGTGCAGGTCGGCAAGGCAGACCTGTGTGAGACCTATGGCTACAAATTTCCTAGAAAAAAACAGGAGAAAAAAACCCTTCATTGTCCAGTCATTCTCATTAGTCTTGGCAATGATTTCTTTCTTTTTTCTTTTTTACTTCCTTCCTTCCTTCCTTCCTTCCATCCTTTCTCTCTCTCTCTCTCTCTCTCTCTCTCTCTCTCTCTCTCTCTCTCTCTTTCTTTCTTTCTTTCTATCTTTCTTGATACAACATCTATAGCACAGACAACAAAAGCAAGAATAGATAATGGACAACATCTGCCCATACTACAGAAGGGGACAAAAATCAGCGCAGGAGACAGCCTGTAGATGTGAGGAAACACTTGAGTCTGAATTTCCAAAATATATAAGAATGTCCTAGAGTTTAATGGGAAAAATGTTACCAATCCAGTGAAACTATGGCCCAAGAGCTGAGAGAGACATCTCTGGAAGGAGGGCTGTTTATGATTGTAAGCAACCCCCAGGAAAGGCATGGGTGTGAGCAATGCAATGGTGCCCAATGACTTTCCCCAGGGACCTGAAGTCTGATCCCTAGCCAATGGGGACCTTGATTACAATGATCAATTTCATGGTAAAATTTAAAAATTTGCCATAATAACTATACATAAGTTATTTGAGTTGGAATTCTTGGGTTAAAGGAAAGTGTGCACTTCAAATTTTGATATATATTTTAAACTTCTCTGCAGAAGGGTTATGACAATTTTTCATTGCAATTATCAGAGCATGACAATTCCATTTTCCAACACTGTCAACATTAGGTTTTCTCATTCTCTTTATTCTTTTTATGTGATATGCACACACACAAATGTACTTTATATATTCTTTGGATTACTATATTGACATGAAATGCCATCTCAAGTGTATGGTATGTGATATTTTATAAACAGCCTACATTTGTCTTTTCGCATTTTTATTAAGGTGTTTGTTTCTTTTTCTTGAATTTTACGAGCTCCGTATATGATTAACCTCTAGTGAGCTGTTCAGAAACCCAAAGGAACATCATCAAAGTACTGTTTTCTACCAACTGGGAACAATTTTGCCTCATGTAGAGAGCCCTTTGCCAGCTTGGGAATTCTGGTTCTATTTCCAAATTTCAGATGTGAAATCAAATTTTTCAGATGGGGTATTCTGGTGAATATGATTGATATTGGTGAAAGTCAGGGAAGAAATCTTCAATATTTTACAATTATGTTTAATTTTTACATGGATAACATTTGGGTCACCCAAATCAGGCTTAGGTAATATAAGTAAGTCTCTTGCATTGAAGAATAGAGTCAATCCATGATGTCCTACTGAAAGTAAATGTGAATAAAATCAAGAATATGAATGAACTAGTTTTCTTTCTTTTTCCTTCCTTCCTTTATTTATTTATTGTTTTGGCTATTTATTTATTCATCAGCTCCTGGGGGGTTTCCCCTAGTGGGATTGATCCATACCTAATTAGGGTCCTGGCAGCCATGCAGATCCATGAGGAGGATCTGGCCTTACCTGAGCTCCATTGGGAGTCTGCTGATGGGTGCATACAGTCCTGGGCCCTGCCTGAGTTCTGGAAGTGTCTGCCAGTGGACTGAGATAGTCCTGGGATGAGCCTCAAATCTGGTGAGGGTCTGCTGGACTCAGGCCTACCCTAGGTAAGGACACCCATGCGGTTGCAATAGGCTGATCTAGACAGAGCCTGAGCTCCAGAAGACGTCATCCAGTGGTGGGATGGTCCTAGGCTTACCCTGAGCATGAGCTCAGGAGAGTTTGGCCAGGCAGATCAGATCTAGGCATAAGCTCCTGCAGTGGTTGGCTGGTGGGGGAATGGACCTGTGGCTATTCTGTGCCCAGGCTTCCACTGCAGGTTGTCCTCACAGATCTGGGGTGATCCTGAGCTCCCAAAGATGTATGGCAATGAGTGGAGGAAGTCCTGGGCTGAGCCTAAGAACCACAGATGTCAGGTGGTGGCAGGTAGAACCAGGGCTTTCCCTGGGGCCTGGCTCCTGGGCAGAGCTTGAGGTCCAGGTGAGGTGTGCAGGTGGTGGGATGGAACCAGTCCTACACTTGCCAAGGTTCCCGTGCAGGTTGGAGAGGCAATCCTGAGCCAAGCCTAAGCTCCACCTGCTATCTAGCAGTGGAGAAATGAACTCAGGCCTACTACTGGACTCCCACAGGTGTACTAGGATAGTGTGCGCTGAGCCCAAGCTCCAGCAGGAGTCAGCAAGTGAGCAGAGGCAGTCCTGGCCCGGGCCTGAGTCTGGTGTGCATCTGACCATAGATAGAGGTGGTATTGGGCCGAGTCTAAGCTCCAGCGGGGATCAGACACTGGTGGGATGGCACTATGTCTATCCATGTGTAGGCTCCCAAGTAGGTGGACTAGGCTGATCGGAGAAGAACCAGAGTCCAGAAAGTGTCTGCCTTTGGGGTGAGGCTGTAGAGCTTGTGGCCTGAGCTCTACCAGGGGCCTACTTGTGGCAGTTGATCCCAGGCCTACCTTGGACTAGGCTCCCACACCTGTCAGCACTGCTGATCTGGGTGGGGTTGAACTTGGGTGATTGATTGTCAGTGGGTAGAGTCATTCATGAGCAGAGCCTGAGCTTTGGTGCCAGTCTCATGATGACTGGATCGACTTGGGCTACCCTGGGCTCTGGCTTTGTGTCCTGCCAGGACACTGAGTTGGATCTGGTTAGAGCTGGAGCTCTGGTGGGATTCTGCAAGTGGCGGGATGGAACTGGGCCTCCCTTGCACAGGATCCTGTGCAGGTCAGCAAGGCCAATCTTGGCCATGTTTGAGCTCTGCCTGTGGGCAGAGACGGTCCTGTGTCTGGCCTTAGGGCTGCTTGGGGCCTGCTTGTGGCAGTTGGTTTAAGGCCTAACTTGGGGCAGGCTTGCTTGCCTGTCAGAGGGAGATCTGGACTGGGGCTGAACTTTGGTGACTGTCTGACAGTGGACAGTCATTTCTGGGAGGAGCCTGAGCTCAGGTACCAGTCTGAAGGTGACTTGATGGACTTGGGCTACCCTAGGCTCTACCTCTGTCTCCTACCATGTTGTCGAGTTGGATCTGGCCAGAGCTGGAGCTTGGTGGGGGTCTGCAGCTGTCAGGATGGAGCTCAGCCTCCCCTTGCCTGGGCTCTTGTGCAGGTCAGAAAGGAAAATATGGGCTATTTATGAGCAGCAGGGGACTGCATGAGGGTAGTGGTGGTCCTGGGCCAAGCCTGAGCTCCAGCAGGGCTCAGACAGTTGAGGAATGGAACATTCCTAACCTTTCCCTGGCTCTGGTGCAGATTCTCCAGCTAGACCTGGGCTGGGAATGAGCTCTGGAGAGTGTCTTGCCTGTGGGCAGAGTCGGTCCTGGACCAAGCCTGAGCAGAGGTGGAGGTCTGGTGATGGCCATATGTTCCCAGTGTTACCCTGTGCCAGGGCTCCTGTGCACATCTGCAAGGGTTAACTGGTTGAATGCTAAGATACAGCAGGGTGTCAGCTGTTGGCAGGTGCTGAGGGCCATTACCAAGTAGGAATGACGCATCGAAATCCTTGCCAGCGTACCCCATGTTAAATGGACTTGCCTTGGAAATTTGCTGCGACCTTGCTTGTGTGTTTGAGAAAGGTGACCCTGCTCAATCACCAGGGTGGATCCAAGATTAGGGTGTATTTTGCAGGAAGTATCCCCGTCCTTGGGTTTAGGGCGTGACAATAGGAGTTTTAGGGAAGTTGGAGGTTGAAGATTATTCCTGCTGAGGGTACGGTGTGCCTGCTGCCTGAGTTCTCCTGGAGAGAAAGTATTTAGGACTTGAATTGTGCGGGAGATGGGGATTGCCCCTGTACCTGTGTGGAGGCGGTGTGAGATCGGGAATAAAGAATCGCTGTTTGAACCTACAAAGGTGTGTGGTGGCTCTTGATTCTGGTGCCAAGCCGAGACCTTGGCAGGCAGGAGGGAACAGGATCTACCCTGTCAGGACTTCTCAGTGGATCAGCAAGGTGGATTGGGGCACAGATGAGCTCTGGCAGAGGTGGGCCTTTGGGCAGAGACTGTCTTGTTTCTGGCCTGATCTCTGCTCAGAGCCTGCTTGTGGCAGTTGGATCCAGGCCTACCTTGGGCCAGGTTCCTGCACCTGTCAGCAAGGCTGATCTGGGTGGCTGCCAAAATGACTTTTGGTAGGGTAGGCCTTTGGGCAGAGACTGCTAGTCTCATGGTTACTGGATTGCCTTGGGCTACCCTGGGCTAGGACTTCATCTCATGCCGTATCATGGAGTTGGATCTGGGTAGAGCTGGAGGTCTGGTGGGGTTTTGCATGTGGCGAGATGACATTGGGCCTATCTGTGCCTCTGCCTTCAAGCAGATCAGCTGGGCCAATCTTGGCCGAATTTGAGCTCCACTTGTTGATCGGAGGTGGTCCCGTGTCTGGCCTGAGCTCTTCTTGGGGCCTGCTTATTTCAGCTGGTACCAGGTCTACCTTGGACTATGCTCCCGTGCCTGTCAGTGAGGCTGATCTTGGTTGGGGCTGAAGTTCTGCAGCTGTCTGTCAGTGGGCAGAGTAGGTCCTGGGCAGAGCCTGAATTCCAATGCAAGCCTCTTGATGACTGGAAGGACAGGGCAACCCTGGACACTGGTTTTGTCCTCACAGGTCCTCATGGTGACTCTGGACTGGATCTGAGCTCCTGCAGTGGTCTGCTGGTGGGCAGAGGCAGTCACGGCCCAAGGCTCAGCTCTGGGGAGGGTCAGCCAGTGTTGGGATGGACCTGGACCTACCCTTTCCTGGGCTCCATACAGGTTTGTGAGGCTGATCTGGGCAGAGCCTGAGTTCCAACAGGTGTCTGCCGGTGTGGGGACGTGGTCCTGGGCCAGACTTGAGCTCGGTGCAGGTCTCCCAGTTGAGGGATGGACACTGGCCTACCCTGTGTCTGGCCTCCTGCCCAGGTCAGCGGGGGCAGATCTGGACTGTACATGAGCTCTGGTTGGTGTCTGCAGGTGTGTAGAAGCATTCTGGGCTGGGCCTGAGCATCCCACTGCAGCTCCAGTGCATCTGGGAAGGGCCTGAGCTCCGGTGGGTATCTCTGGACCTTTATTTTATTCATTTGTTCATAGAAGGTACTAAGAGTCAAACCCAGTGCCTCACACGTGGGAGACAAAGGTTCTATCACTGAGTCACAACCTCAGCCCTATTTGCTTCTTGTTGACCTTTAATCATACCATATTTTTGTTCTATATCATTTTTTTCATGCATGAATTTGAATTTTAATAAATAACTATTATTTGATATCACCAGCAATGCTTCCCAAGCTGGCCCCAAATCAGACCTTGATCCTCAGCAGGATTACATCCCACACATCCACATCACCTCTGGCATAGGTGTGAAAGAGAGATAACTAAGACATGGTCCATGACTCTCAAGTTTTGGGAAAAATTGCTTTGAAGAGGTAAAGGGTAAGGCGACACTTGACAGAGATCTGCAGAATTTAGAGCAGGTATGTTTTTGAATAAGATTTATGTATTGATAGTTTGTTTATTTCCTTTTTGCTGATGTTGATTTATCTGTAATTTGTTTTTCATTTTTCTTTTTGGAACAGGGATCCAACCCAAGGCTTTGGGAATGAGAGACAAGCACTTTGCGGCTTTGCCATTGATCGCTTCCCAGGCCATTCATTCATTGTCAGCGTGGGAATTTGGGGCTGATTCTATGAATGAATCTACTATGAATATTAAAAAGAGACTGACCAATGGCATCAGTATGTGTCCGACCCAATCAGCATAACTTTGGACCAATAGCATTGGTACTTTTTTCAAGTCCTAATTACCATAAGTTTTGACCAATAGCAGTGGTACTTCCTTCAAGTCCTAATTAGCATAAGTTTGGACCAATAGCATTGGACCAAGTGCTATATAAACCCCTTGGAGGCTGTTCTGCGAAGAGAAGCTGCCAGGCCATCCAGATTGCCTCGTCGGAACCTCGCCTCGCCTCGCCGGAGCCTCGCCTCGCCTCGCCTCGCCGGAGCCTCGCCTCGCCTCGCCTCGCCTCGCCGGAGCCTCGCCTCTCCTCGCCGGAGCCTCTCCTCTCCGGAGCCTCTCCTCGCCGGAGCCTCTCCTCGCCGGAGCCTCGCCTCGCCTCGCCGGAGCCTCGCCTCGCCTCGCCGGAGCCTCGCCTCGCCTCGCCGGAGCCTCGCCTCGCCGGAGTCCCGAGGAAGTTCCAGCCTGCTTTGTTTCCCGGAGATGGTTCCTCGACTTCGTAGAGGACTGCCGAAAGAAGAAGAAATGGTTGAGGATCTTCTGGGGTCTGCTGCAGCCCTGCGTGGAATGGCCCGCCATGAAGAGCTAGGACTCCTCTCTGCTGCCGAGGCCTCCCTGCCCCTCGCAGGCAGCGCCCTACCTGCCAGCAGAAGCCATGGAGCTTCGTCTTCGAACTCCGGTTTCAAAGGTATTGTTATATTTTAGATAATTAGTCTAAATATTGAAATTTGTTAATTTTAATTTCCAATAGTGAAAATTATGAGATTTATAAAGAATATAAAATTATTTCCCACAGTTCTGGAGGTAAGAAGCCAGAAAAAGTCTGTCCCAATAGTTGAGTCATCATTTGGCAGAAAAGTGGGAGAGAGTATACCCACTCTTAAAAGCCCTTTTACTTTCCATTCATTTGATGTTGATTTGAGTGTTATTAAATATGATTTTATTAATTTTCACTTATTGGTTGTTTAAATTATAAAATCCGTTTTAAAGTTTTTTTTAAGTTGTTAATGGACTGTTTATTTTATTTTGTTTATATGCGGTACTGAGAATTAAACCCGGTTCCTCACACATACTAGGCAAGTGCTCTACCACTGAGCCACAACCCTGGCCCATAAAACTCATTTTGATATAGTCCATATTTGTATAATTATACTTTATCTTTTTAGAGTTGCATTCTTAGGATGTACATGGAGGTGGGATTCCCTGTGTTGTTTCCACGTATATACTTGGGAAAGCTGTGTCAGAGTCTTTCCACTGTCTTTCCTTTGCTTATGTCCTTTCCATTCCCGCCATTCCCCATCGTCTAATCTACTGTACTTCTGTTCCTATCACTGCTCCTGTTGTGAGTTAGCTTCCACATATCAGAAAAAAACCTTTGTCCATTGTTTTTTGTAAACTGGTTTAGCTTCATTAGCATGATTGTCTCCAGGTGAATCAATTTATGGGCAGATACTATAGTCATATATTTTTCTGCAAATTCGTATGTTTTCTTTAATCAACTTTTTAAAAAAGTTTTTCTAATTCTACATGACAATGGAATGCACTTTGACATACGTAAATACAGTATGATTTCTCATGTTTCTGGTTGTGCGGGATGTAGCATCATATTAGTTACGTATTTGTATATGTACTTTGGATGATAATGTCTGATTCATTCTACTATGCATTCTACCCAATATACTCCTTCCCCTCTCTTCACTCCTCTATGCAATCTAAAGCAACTGTATACTTTCCTACTCCTCCACCTTCTCATACACTGATTAGCATAAGCATATCAGGGAAAACTTTCAACCTTTTGTTTTTTGGGATGGGCTTATCATTTAGCATGATAAGCTGCATGCATTTACCAGCAAATGTCATAATTTCATTCTTCTTTAAGGCTGAGTTGTATTCCATCATATATAAGGGTGTGTAAAATTGTTTTTTTTTTGTATATATATATATATATATATATATATATACACACAAACACACACATATGTATATCTATACTCATACACACCACATTTTCTTTATTCATTTATCTGTTGAAAGGCACCTGAGTTAGTTCCATAATTTAGCTGTTATGAGTTGAGCTGCTGTAAACATAAGGTGGCTGTGTCATTGTAATATGTTGATTTTAAGTCGTTTGTGTATAAAATGAGGAAAGGGATAGCTGTGTCAGATATTGGTTCCATTCCACGTTTTCTGAGGTACCTCCATACTACTTTGCATAATAGTTGCACCAATTTGCAGTCCCAGAAGCAATGTGTGCATGCACCCTTTTCCCCACATTGTCGCCAACATTTATTGTTACTTGATGATTACATTCTGGATAATCATGTTTGTGACTGGGGTGAGATGAAATCTTTGAGTAGTTTTGATTTGCTTTCCTCTGATGGCTAAACGTTGAACATTTTTTTTCATGTATTTGTTGCTTCTTGTGGCTAAACGTTGAACATTTTTTTTCATGTATTTGTTGCTTCTTCTGTGAAGTGTCTGTTCAGTTCCTTAGCCCATTTATTGATTTGGTTATTTGTTTTTTTTGGTGTTAAGTTTTGTGAGTTCTGCATATATCCTAGGGATTAATGCTCTGAGGTGCATGTGGGGAAGATTTTCTCCCATTCTGTAGGCTCTCTTTTCACATTATTGATTATGTCCTTTGCTGAGAATATACTTTTTAGTTTGAATCTATCCTGTTTATTAATTATTGAATTTACTTCTTGGAATGTAGGAGTCTCCTTAAGGAAGTCAGGTCTTAGGCTGTCATAGTCAAGATGTGGGCCTACTTTTTCTTCTATTAGGCACAGGTAGTCTGTTCTAGTGCCTAAATTTTGATTCATTTTCAATTGAGTTTTGTCAAGAGTGAGAGAGAGGGCTTTACTTTCTTTTTTGTTTTATGTGGCTTTACAATTTTCCCTGCACCACTTGTTGAATAGACTTTTTAAATTTAATGTATGTTTTTGGTGCCTTTGTCTAGTATGATATAACGGTATTTTGTGAGTTTGTCTCTGTGTCTTCTGTTCTGTACCATTCATTGGTCTCTGTGTTGTTTTGGTGCCAATGCAATGCTGTTTTTTGTTACCGTGGCTCTGTAGTACAGTTTAAGCTATACTATTATGGTGTGTCTTACTTCACTCTTCTTGCTAAGTATTGCTTTGGCTATTCTGAATCTCTTATTTTTCCACATGAATTTCATGGTTGCTTTTTCTAGTTCTGTGAAGAATTGTCTTTGGGATTTTAATATGAATTCCATTAAAATTTATCCCCAAGCACAAATTAGTTAAGACTGAAAAAGAATCCCAGTTCACTATGGACCTGACAGCTATCTGGCCACTGGTGTCTGTTGAGCCAGCTACTATCTCCTGCACACTGGGTGGTGGCTAAGCTGAGGTTACTTGTTGCATTTCGGTGTTAATGGTGTCTTAGAGTTGAGTCTACTCTTCATGTTGGTGCTGACTTCTAGATTCAGGCACACTTGTGCCACCACACAACCTGGGATACTTTTCTGGTTTTTTAAACTTAATTGTGTCTGAAAATTTCTTTGGGTCCTTTAACCACTTTGCTTGATCAACGTCTGTGTGCTAGGCACTACACTAGGTGTGGAGTACAGAGTGAATAGGCCAAGTCCTTGCCATGACACTCAATGAAGTTTGTAGGATAATCATAGCATCTATATCTACCTCAATGTTACTGTGAAACTTAGAAGACGGTATGTCTGTTAATAACTGCAGTGCTGAGGACTGTAATATTGTTGAGGAAATTCACAGACGATTTCATCAGGCACCACCTTGTTTTTGTCTGGGAAGTCAGAGCAATATAAAGTTGTTACTTTTTCTGTAATAAAAACATTGTTTTATTAGTTACACATGATAGTACAATTCTCTTGACAATTCGTACATTTGAATCAAATGGGGTATAATTTCTCATTTTTCTGATTGTACAGGTTGCAGACTCACATTGGTCATACACTCACCTATATATACATACAATAATGTCTATTTTATTCTGCTGCCCTTCCTATCCCCCCTTCCCCCCTCCCCTGAAATCTCTCTACCCCATCTAATGTGATATACTTCCTTTTTTTTTTTCCTCGCAACATCATACATGTATTCTGTATAATGATGAGGGTCTCCTTCCATCTTCCGTGCAATTCCCCTTCTCCCTCTTTTTCCCTTCCACCTCTTTTTCCTATTTAGTGGTAACGTTCTTCTCAATGCTCTTCCTCCCTATCCCATTTTGTGTCACATCCCTTATATCAGAGAAAACATTCGGCATTTGTTTTTTAGGGATTGGCTAACTTCACTTAGCATAATCTGCTCTAATGCCAACTATTTCCCTGTAAATGCCATGATATTGTTATTTTTAGTGCTGAGTAATATTCCATTGTGTACAAATGCCACATTTTTTTATCCATTCATCTATTAAAGGGCATCTAGTTTGGTTCCACAGTCTAGCTACTGTGAATTGTGCTGCTATAAACATTGTGGCTGTGTCCCTGTAGTATTCTCTTTTTAGGTCTTTTGGCTATAGTCCGAGAAGGGGAATAGCTTGGTCAAATGGTGTTTCCATTCCCAGCTTTCCAAGGAATCTCCATACTGCTTTCCAAATTGGCTGCACCAATTTGCAGTTCCACCAGCAATGCATGAGTGTACCTTTTTTCCCACATCCTCCCCAGCACTTATTGTTGCTTGACTTCATAATGGCTGTTATTCTTATTGAAATGAGATGGTATCTTAGAGTAGTTTTGATTTGCATTTTTCTATTTGCTAGAGATGGTGAGCATTTTTCATGTATTTGTTGATTGATTGTATATCCTCAGAAGTATCTTTTCAGGTCCTTGGGCCATTTGTTGATTGGTTAATTTAATTTTTGTTGTTGTTTTAAATGTTTGAGTTCTTCCTATACTCTAGAGATTAGAGCTCTATCTGATGTGAGGGGTAAAAATTTGTTTCCAGGATGTAGGCTCCCTATTCTCCTCACATATTATTTCTCTTGCTGAGAAAAAAACTTTTTAGGTTGAATTCATCCCATTTTTTGATTCTTGTGCTTTAGGTGTCTTATTAAGGAATTTGGGGCCTGCCCCCACATGAGAAAAACAGACATTTAACACAGTTTATATCTGAAATCTGTGAACTTCAGGGATCCCTGTGGGTTGCCTGTCTCCAGGTCAGACACACAGTTCTGTGCTTACTCAGTACAGGTTTGGAGACCCTTGAAGCTTCTCCTATAACCATGAGAGCCAGTGCTTCATAGTCGGTGGCAAATTCTGAGTCTCCAGCTCACATAGATGACATATCCCTATGGTGCTGACTTCCCCCCAATCAGTTCATCTCCTGCCTTCACATACTCACTGGCTGCCATTTAGCTGGAAGGCCCTGTTCCATGATGGGAATGTTCTAGACTTTGCCTTAATTGTTCAGAGCTCTTGGAGAGGGGCCTGGCCTTTCCTAATCCCCAGAACACTGTGTCCTCTTCATGGTCCTGTTATTACTGGATGTGAGTGTGCTTTTTGCAGATGGTGGTGTACTGCAAGCTCATACCACATTCATTTTGTGTCCTCTTCCTTATAGCACTTAGCAAGGTGCTGAGAGTTGGTCTGAAAAATGACCCAAAACTTCATGACCATATGGTTAGGAAAACCTAGGGGTTGGAGGCAATGATAGTCTGGAGAGAAACCAATTCCTCCTAGGGAAACACATGCACAATCAAACTTCATTTTAGTAAAACAACATCCTGTACAGTAAAACCAAGTAATTCTGGATGGATTTCGGAGAGTTAAAAAAATGAAGGGAAAGCAGAAGTAGAACATAAAATTGAATAGTTTTTCAATTTCTGCTTGGGATCCGGTTGTCACTGTCAGATCACACTGTGCTCTAGCTGGGGATCATGAATATATCACATGAAGTGAGAGATGTAGAAACACATATTCAGTTATTTGTCTTGTTGTGACACAGCACATTTCCTTAGTCTTTTATGAGGGAAAAATTACACATTTCCTTTAAATATTGCTCCTAATGAATGCTCTGCTAAGGCTGTTCTGCCTCAGCCAATAAAGACCTGGGCTTTGTTCAGAGAGACCCAGATTTTTAGAAAAAGGCTAAGCAGCAGAGAGAGAGACACATCAAATCAGTTGTCAGAACAGGACTCCACCATGACTGTAAATATTGAGCAATCACTTCTGGTTCTGTGATTTAGTATCTGTGCTGCCTCTGCATCTGGTGGTCTCTAACTGATAAGCTGGCTTTTGACATTGGCCTGCATGAGGACACCACAGGTGAAGACTTGGGGATGGTGGAGAGCCTGGCTGGGGTTGGGTTTGACCATTGTGTGAGATGCCATGGAAGATGCATTAGACCAATACCTGGTGGGTAGAATCAGGAAAAAGTGCTTTCTTCTTGACATTGATAGAGGGAAGGAAGTCTGAATTTTTCCTAATGGCAATCCCCAGGTAATTAGTTGGATATTCAAACTATGTTTCAAACTCTACTCTTTCATGAGTTTGGAGGGGAAAACTAGTACTTACTATTTAGCTTACTGGGTGTTAACTATCATAGTGTGCACTGGTTAGTTTATAAAATATCACTGCATATCTCTCATTTTAATCAGATTTTAAGTATACACATGTAAAGTCCTCAATGTCAACATACACAAAAAATAGAGAATGAGAACCTCCTTCATTTCTCTGACCATAGGCCATTGTGCTGAATTTAATATCTGTTAAGGAGATAACGCATTTCCATATTTTTGAAACAAATATAGGTATATATTAACATACTTATACTTTTAGAAAGTCAAAATAAGAGAACTCTTCTCAGTTCTCTGAGGATTTAGACTTAATTGATAAACCTCTATGCAGTATGGATCTTATCTCAGAACCACATTTAAATAAATAAATAAAATTAAGGCTCATTGGCAAATAAATAAATAAATGAAAACCAATAGCATACATTTTCTGGAATGCTATTGCACAGTAAAGTGGTGAGTATTGATAACATTTAGATATGGTATATTTCAACAAGGTGGAAGAAAAGATCCCACATGTTTTCACCATATAAAAAGGGGAAATGTTTAAGGAGGTGGGTGTCTTTAACCTGATATAAACATTGTACCTTATTTGGTGTATCAAATCATCACATGGTACTCTCTAAATACATAGAATTTTTACATTTTATATATCAGCGACAAATTTAAAATATTTTCCATATTCTCTGAAGTTTTGTAAACAAAACATGATTAAAAAGTTATTTATTAATAAATAACTTCTGAGAATCCTAGGCACTCTCATTTCATTTTCCATAGGCTCAGTAATACTTCTGTATTTTCTCTAGGCTTTTGGTATTCTCATCTTATATATTTTGGCACACTGTTAAATGAAATTAAAGTCAAGGTTGCTCTTCAGCAGACATATAAGACAGGTTCTGGAGATTGTGTTCCTATGATAAGATGTTAAGATGATACAGTAAGTCCCTTCCCCTGCATCAGATCCCTTGTGATACTCTGCACCCCCATAGATCTACTTTTACTGAATTACTGGGTTATTTATTGTATTTGTTGTCTGCTTCTCTTCATCAGAATGGCACCCACAAGGCAGGTGACTATTTTTCTTGTTTATTGATGTATCATAAGCTACTGTGAAACAGTGGTTGGCAAATAAATAGTGGTTACAGTATAAATGGTTGTGTGAGTGAATGCAAAACTAACTACAACTCTAAAATGTGGATCTGGTGAATAAAGATAAGGAATTCTGCCAGGTGACCTGCAAGTAAGAGAGATTGTGTAAGGAAAGCGTCATGAAGCACAAGCTACATATTGATGGTAAGGATGCTTCAGAAATATTATTGGATTAGTCTTCATTGACTCATGCAAAATTAACTTTAACAGGAGATTTTCTACCTCAGGGGCAAGTCTTTTGGGATAAAGGTCAAGGCAAGTTGTAGATCCCTATCTGAGCTACTCTTTTCTTTGGCTCTGAATGTAGATTTAAATGCAGAAGTACATGGAAAAGTAAATCCCCTTTTCTTAACAAATAAGATAACTGGGAATCAGCAGTTTCTTAAAGCAAACTTTTTCACTTTCCCCCTTTTCCCAAAGCAGCAGATTTCTGGTCTCACCAATCAACTAACCATGTGAGTTGGGGGAGGAGGCATCTGCATTTGTCACTGGGATCAGTTCCCTCACTCCCAGGGCAGGTGGCTACAGACTCCCCAGTCCCCACCCTGTAACAACTGAAGCTTCAGACAGCCTTCCTTCCAAGAGCACCTTCCCAGTGGGTGATCTGGTGACACAGGGGAACCAGGACTCTTCTGGGGTCTAGACTGACAGTTTCCCTGGACCAGGTAAATGCTGCCTGCTGGGCCCTGGCCAGGCATCCTCAGCTAATGGGATAACAGAAACAAAGTTACAGTCCCATGTCAGGGACAAGAATGAAGGCCAGGGGAACTGGGGCTGTTATTGCTGCAAAGCAGATTTCTCTGACATCTCCCTGCATTTTTCTGTTTTTCCCCAGTGGTGACCAATAACATCCTAGGCTGAAAGAGTTTTGTATTGTCTGGTTGTGCAACAAAGGAAGGAGAAACAGAGGCCTGACCTTGTGTCTCCTATTTATTTCTTCAAAAAAAATTCTCTTGTTCTGCAAGGGATAGAACCCAGGGCCTCACATATGCCAGGCAAGTACTGTGCCCCTGAGCTCCACCCCGGTGCCATCTTCTCTTTCTTTATGCTCCATTCAGTAGTCAGCAGCTGTGCTGGTTCTTACTTCCAGTGCATCCAGAACCTGGCCTCCACTCCATGCCTCCATTGCTCTGGCCTCCCTGGTCAAGCTGTGGCCTCTCCTGGTGCCTGGGATGACCCCAGTGGGCTCTTGGCTTCTCCACTTCTAGATTTCTATCTGTAGGAAAAGACCAGTGGAGGGTATACTTCCAATCCTTTCCTTTTTAAATGAAGCACTGCCACTACTAAAGTTTGAATCTGGAATGATCCCTACAGGCCCAGGTGAGAAAGCTTTGATCACAGCCACAGGTGCTATTGGGAGGAAGTGGGATCTTTAAGGGGGAGGCTAGTGGGGAGCTTCCTGTTAAGGGCCTCCTTTCATGGGACTGAGGAATCCTGGTCTCTTAATTTCCCACTCTCTGCTTCCCAGCCACCATTAAGTGAGTCACTTGCCACCATGCACTGCCAGGGTGATATGTGGTTTCACCCCAGGTCCAAGAACAACAGGGCAACCAACCACGGAGTGAAGCCTGCAAAAGTCAGCCAGAACATACCTGTGTCTTTTAAAGCTGATTACCTCATATATCTGTCACAGTAATGGAAGGCAATGAAAGTACAAAGCAGGGGAGGGGACCACAGAGAAAAAAGTGTAACTTAGTGAAAAATTATGTGGAACACCCTAGAACCAAGTCAAGAACAGCACCTTGTCAGCATCCCACATGGCTGCATCCTAGCCCTAGTAACCAGCACCAGGGCACACAAGCTCAAGGGCTAAGACAGACACCCCATGCACCACTTGGTATGTCTTTGTGCAGTTCTTGGTTTGCAGGTTCTCCGCCCTGTGTGTCTTTTCCTTGGTCTCTTTGTTATAGTGGCAGGCCCTGGGATCCATGGACGTCCTCACATCTGGATTTTGCTAATTCATATTTAGAATATTGTACACATATTTCTTTCTCTTTCTTCCATATCTATTGCAAAATGGCAGCTGGATGTAGAGACCTGTTCAGAGTAATCTGTGATGCTGAAAAAAGTTCTGAATTTTAAAGTAGATATTGGGACCTGAGGCAAATAACATTAAAAACAAGATCATGATGCTAATGTCCACCAATTGAAGCTCACCAGGCTGTCACCTGTGGTCAGAGTCAGTTAACCTAGATTTCTGGTGGCTCCACAGCCACACAGAAACATTTCAGAAAGAAACATGGAGCAGTGACCCTTAGAAGATTCTGTCTTTTATTCAATGACTCCACGATGTGAGTCAGGACAGGGGCAAGAAGTGAGGCAGCTTGGTGATTGAGCATCTTCAATCACTTTTGTACTTTTGTCTCAGGGGTGGGAAGATTACTGGAGAGTCACAGTCCATGTTGGTAAAGAGGTTGCTCGCTAAATGGCCATTTCCCCTTGTTCTGGGCAAACCTGGGGTAGGTAATGCCTGGTAAGAAAAAGGTTGGCTCAGTAATTTCTGTTGCCTCAGAGTCAGTCTCCACATAGTTTTTGATATGACCACCATGTGGTCCTGCCTGAGGTTTTCGTTCTATTAGGAGTGCTTTTGTTGACTTGTGGAGATCATGGACGAGCCACCTATTATCAGGAAGGTCATTTCCCTTTCTCAGTTCCTTTCAGGGTTTAGATGAAAACAGCACTGACATCTACCCACATAAAAGAGAAATTGATCCAAATTTCCAGGTTTTCTTGTGTCTCTAGTCAATTTACACATTAGTATAGATTTTTTTTTGACAAAGGCCCTTGTTCCCATGTAAACAAGTGCTCCACACATTACCCCAAGGCTGTGCTAAATACCACCATATATCCAAATTAAAATGATGTTTGAAGTAAGCCATACATCTTTGTTTCAAAAAAAAATTAGTAAAACGAATACGTGTAAACAGGGATTGAAGTTGATTCAGCAGAGAGAAAACTTGTCCACTGCCACCTATAATCCCATTTAGCAAGAAGTATGTGCACACAATATCACATAGATGGTAACAATGCAAAGGATGGCCAGAACCAGCATTATGAAGTCATAGACATAATAGATGTGAAAATGAAATACATTTCAATAAAGATAGAGCCAAAAGGTAAAATACTTCCCAGGCAAACAATAACAGCAGGCTACATAAAATATTTTTTCTCCAGTATAGGACAAGGCACAGCATTGGCACAACAAAGGAAGTTGGGCTGACCTAACAAATTTCAGCCAAGTATTATACCAATAAGATTTAGATTTTTGTTCCAAAAGGAATGGCTCTTGAAGCATGGTAATAAATAAATATAAAATTGAAGAAGGCCTGCAACACACTGAAGCTGGGATAAGGAATGCCCCAGTGAACATCTGTTTTATCCATCTCCTTTCTCCTTGTCTAGCATACAGACTTCCTCCAAAATAATTATTCATTGGTGATGTAGCAGCATAGAAAAATATATAAATCTTCTATCATTGCAATAATAATAACAATGAGAAACACAGGAAGTATCTGAAATCTAGAACCAAGTAGAGAGGAAAATATTAGCTGGCGTCTTGATGATCTAAATACATCTCCATGCACCTGTTTCTATCCGTATCCATCTCCTAAGTCTATCCATGTCAGCCATTTCTTCATTACTGAACCAGACATAATCTTTCCTTAAGTTCTCATTAAAATCATTGAAACTAAGCCTATCAAGAAGATCACCATCCTGAAGGAGTTGAAAATTAAAAACCAATGAATCCCCTGTTGAAAAAAGGATGGATCACAAGATATTTGTGCAATCGTTCTTCAAATTTTACATCTGAATTTTTCCATTTTACCAAATATGACATCTGTATTTTGGTATTGGGAACAGTTTCACATTTCCTCCAACAATTAAATTTCCATTAAAATCTATTTCAAGCTTTTTGTAGGTCCAAAGATAACAAACTTCTACATTTTCATCTGCTTCACCAATAATACCCCATATTGCTAAATCAACTATGTACATCTGGTACCAGTAGTGAATTTTGATAGCATAAACAAAGGCATCTCTTTTCTTTATCAAAATCAATTTCACAGTAACTGGCTGGCATCACATCATCTTTAAATTTAATATCTAGACCACTAAATTCCATTTCAACTCCTTGAAATGTTTCTCCTAGAGCTTCATGGTAATGACTGTTACTTTTTTTGACCCCACACAGATTAGAAGTGAAAAGTATTTATGTTTCGAGGCAATTTTGGAAGGGTCCAGTAGTTTTCATCCATAAGACAACTTCTTCTGTATCTTGAAACTGACTTTCCTGCCTTGCTCCAGTTCACCATTCTGAAAACCATCCAGTCCTAAGTGAAAGCCACTCCTAGAATCCTTAACATCCAATCTTGAATGTGAAAATGCAATTAAACCACCGATCAACTTTAGACCAAATGCAAGAGATTGTTTTGGGGCCAGGCCTTCCAGTGGGAAACTGGAGACTTTAAGGTCAGAAGGGGACTAAAAGACTACCAGATGGAGCCTCTGCTGGGAACATGTGTTGATGCTCCTCTGCCTGGGCCCTGGGCAGCAGCAGCAGCAGTGCAGCAGAAGCTGACAGGCCAGGAGCGCCCTGCAGAGGCCTCATCCTGAGCGCTCATGCCTGACTGGCCCATCAATTGCTCTGCCTCTGGTGCTCGTGCGGCAGTGATTCGCATCCACAGGGCACTGGCAGACTCAAGGCCTGGGCCCAGCCGCTCCGCTGATGCCCCTGCCTTAACAGCTCCTGTGCCGCCCTCCTGATCCCACCAGCCTCTTTCTCTGACTCAGCCACAACAGCATTGTGCAGATTTAAGTGAGTTTTTGAAAAATGCTTATCCCACCCCCAAAAGATAAAAAATTCATAGGGACAAGGATATCACTTGTTCTCAATTTGAATCTCCCACACACCAGGCATAGAGCTTGCCAAAGGTGACTATTCTATATTTTTTGAAAGAATATATAAATAAATTTCTTTCAAATAGGTGAAATAAAAAGTAAATGAAGAACTAATGAGTTGAGTGGAGTCAAGGAAGTAATTTTAAGAATGCTGTAGAGGGAGGGGTTGACAAAAGACTGAAGACTGGACCATGCGCCCTGATTGACAGCCTGTTGGATCCTAGTGCCCCACAGTGTCCAGGAGCTGATCAAGGATAGGAAGCATTCATCACAAGACCTGATGGGGAGTCTTTCCCTGATTGTGTAGTTGGCTGCGATCTATTAGCTTACTTTGGATTCTAGTTCCATACTGTGTATATAGTAATTGTGGGACAAGCCAGAGACCATCTGTCACACAATTACTATATGTGCAAAGACTGGTTTTCAGACTGGATGGTTTTCAGTATGTGCAAAGCATGTGAGCATTAAATAAAGGCTGTTTTCATTTCTTCAGCTCCCTGTGCAGTTCTTTAGCATAATAGAAGATAGATAAGGAAAGCAGACAAACAGACATTTTAAAGCAGATTTTCAGAGTGGTCATCAATATATCATTATTGTAATTCTTCAAAGTTCTTGGTATTTTTTAATTGTATATCCATCAGGAACAAATCTAAGCTTATTTGTCTAAGGTAAGGAATTAAGGAATTTGTTTTTGCCTCTTATTTACTAAACTTTTTTAAAAGTCCTCAAGTTTTTAGAAAACATTTATTCACATGTCAGGCTTGATGTTGGGGTTACTAAGATAAAAAAATTGATTTTTATCCCCAGGAAGTTCATTGTACATTGGAAATAGAGATGCACAAACCATGCATTTCTTTACACTGTGATAAGTAATATAATAGAGGTATTCACACAACGTATAAAATTGCAAACAAAGGCTAGAGGCTTTTTATTTAGCTTCAAAATTGACTTTGGCAAAGAAGATTTTGTAAGGCAACTGTAAGAGTTTGTTTGAAGGAAAAGAAAATAGGAATCAGAGGGGGTGTGTGTGTGTGTGCAGTGTCTTTATGGGGGGGTATAATTGGTATTTCAAGTGTGTTCAAAGCATTTGAAAAGTCATTAAGATTTCATATAGCAGTTTCTCACTTTTCATTCTATATAGCATTTCTGTTTAGTAATCATTGATGAGATGCTGTGGCAGACAAACTGGGGCCATAATGACTCTTTATTCTAAGGATAACGTGAACCCACTGGATTTTATTCAGAACTGTTTCTTAGCTTTTCTTTTTCCTTTCATCTTTCTTTCTTTACACCACATACTCTTGTTCAATATTCACAAAAAGAATATGGCCTCCTTTAAAAGATTTTGACAATTCTAAATAAACATTATAAAACAATTATGATTTCGTCGATAATATTTTTCCAGTTACTCTATGGTGAATGATTTATTTAATTAAAGATGTCACCCTCCTTTTACCATACCCCCCCAACTCTTAGATGAAATTGTTATATGATTTCTTTGCAGTCACTGTGTTGAAAATAAAAGATTTAGGATCAGTGTGGTTAGTGGATAGATAATTTTCAGAATGAACTTAGGGGATCTGTTAGGAGTTTACTGTGTACTTCACGTAAAAATGATAAATGCCTGAATTGAAATAGTAGTGGTAAGAGCAGAGAGAGCAGGGTTGGTATGGGAGATACTTAAAGAGGTTGGATCAATAGGACTGGGTCAAAGTTTGAATGTGGGTTGGAAAAGATAGAAATGTTCAAGTTGACTGCCCAGGTTCTGACTCAGCCTTTTGGGTAGAAGGTGACCATATTACAGTGTGTTGAAGGGTTAGGTTCAGAAATAAGATAGGAAAAATTCTGAGTGTACCTGGGAATCTATTGATTTAGAGATGGATAATGTATAAAGTATATGGACATATTGACTGTAGCTCAAGAGAGAGATCTGATAGGCAAACAAAGATTTGAAGCTCATTGCTGAACAGACAGTAGTTGAAGTTATAGGATTGACTAAAATGTTCCAGGACAAAGTTAACTGGGATCATAAGAAGAAAATCCCATATTTACAGGGAGGAGGAAAAATAAAACCTGAAGGATACTAAACAGAATATCAGTGTAGTAGGAATTAAAGAAAATTATCAGAATCTTGGGAGATGATAGAGAAAATAATTTTAAGATTTTAAGATTATTCAAGAAGAAGGAGTCAATGTTAAAAGTGATTAAGAAGTCAAGGGGGTTAACCTCTACAATTGTCCATTTAATTTTGATGTTAAAAAAGCATAATGGCCATCATGAGGTGGCATTTTAATTTTTTTTCTTTTAAAAAAGTGATTTCATTTAGAAAGAGAAAACAGAACGAAACCAAAAGTATACTGATCACAAAAACATCTACTTAATTTTCTAAATGTTACAAGACCAATTGATCATTTTTATGAAAAGGAAGAGAAATGGGTGTATTTTATTTGCCACTTCCATATCATTATTTCAGTAAATTGTTGATTTTAGTAAATCCATATTACTAAAAATGACAAAACTGCCTTCTCAAATCTCTTTTTTTTTCAGGACATTAGCTGTATTTTCTTCATTATGTTAAGGTATAATTCAGAATGTTATTTTCTAACATATTAACAATTCTAGATTCATGTCACAGGGGTTATAGTTTGAAATTTTTCATCAAACTATTAATTCATTTTAAAGCAACAGCAACCAAACCTTGTAGCATCTCTTATGTGATTCACCAAATTAATCAGCAATTAAAAACATCAAGGAAAATGTATTCCCAGAGTGAGAATCTGCTCTTTGATTCAGGTCTTCAAGTTTAACTTCTAAGTATGGGAGACAACATATACAAAGTTCAAATCTGGTGTCAATGAAGACAGGAAAGAGGAAGAAACTATAAAGTTTCTCCTCTATTCCCTAACAATATCTGGTAAACAACAGGTCAACAAGTATTTCAAATTAATGTGAACACAAAGCTCAAAATAGCTTTGGCAATGCAGGAGAGCAGAGAAACCACTCAACTGTATGCCAAGGACAAAAAATCAGATGAGAGGGTACAGGTGAAAAAACTGGCAGCAGGAGTAACATTTTGGGATGAGGAAGGAAAGAGATGCTTCCCTGGATTTGCCCACATTCTGAAGCAGGATTGTGTGAGTTATGCTTCCTAGATTTGTAGCATTTACAACATGCATGGCTAGTAACTCTGGAGATGTTAAATCAATTATGTATTTAATCCCAGGTCTCAATAAATTATTTCCTCAATAAATAATCTCTTCAATTAACTAAAGAAGATTCCAAGAATACATAGCATTTCCTATGTGAGGGTATCCTTTGTGAATAAATACATGTCTTTTTATTTCTTTGGTCTCTGTTCACCCAAAGGGCAGAGACAAGACAGCTAAAATGGGATTTATTCTCTCAATAAATTTAGCATTGAGTCTTTAGCCTTCAGAACATCTACAGAGCAATGGAATTATCTAATTCATATTAGGAGGGACAGAAGATTGTGTCTCTCTAGAGTCAGAGAGGCACTCTAGATACTTCAGAAAATTATAAGCAGAGAACTTTCCAAAATCTCCTATGAAGCTATATCTGGTAAATGTAATTTACTTTCTAATTGAATTAAAATATTTTCAATTGGAAAATGAATTAGAATGTATATCTAAATATTTCAATAATCTAGCACAATGCATGACTTTAAGACTTGGAAAATCACAGCACATGTCAATATAAGCACATGGACACACACATGATTTGTATATTTCATTTAGGATATGACATAAGGAAATGCAAGATTAAATTCTGACATGGAAAATTGTCAAGTCTTCATGAAATTACATGCAGTTGAAGAGATTTAGAAAAGGCTTCATGTCTTACTTGATGTGCATAAATAATTTTTGAAAGAACTGCAAAAAGATACATTGTAAAAGAGGCAGAGCTCTAGAAAGTTTATTAAACCAATGATAGCCAAAGGATGCCAACAAAGGAAAAGTATTTTGATTTCTGTGATCCTAAAAAACATCCTAGTTATTATTAGAAATAATAAAACATTATTTCATAAGATTGATTTCCAGTTTTCCAAATGTGAGAGCTGTTGGGAGCAAATTAAAAAGCATTAGAAAGTGCATCAAAATCTGTTTGGAATGAATAAAATTGACACTAGAGATGTTGAGGCAGTTTCTTAGCTCCTGCTTGTGAAACCCTGGCCACATATGGGTGACTCCTTTCTGACACCCAGCTCCTATCTATTATTCAACCAGATTCATAGGTTGTATGCTAGCTAGAAAATAACCCTCCCTTGCTCCACTTAACCAAAATCTTACATGTTTTCAGGTTGTTTCTGAAATGTCACCTGCTTCATAAAGCCTTTTCTAAATCTCTTCAACTGAACGTAATCTCTCCTTTCACTGCCCTTGTAAAGAATCTCACTCCTCACCTTGTGACATCCATTTGTATTATTGCCCACACTCTTTTTCAACTTCCTAGAAGGAACACAGTTTCTTGTTGAGATATGTATTCTTTGTCCCCTTAGACCAACATCAGATAGATGGATAAACAGACAACTGATGCTCAAATATTTTATTTTTATTTCAATTAAATTACAGAGAGGAAAAGCAGGCAGGTATAAAAGGATTTTAAAGGACAGACAGAAGACACTTTGGCCAAAATGTTGTTTATCAGAAGTGTGCAAATGGGCCTAAGTAGAAGGTATCCTGCCAGTCTATGGATGGACGAATTCTCTTTTGTCCACACATGTTTTTAATTTTTCACTCTTATCACCATGGTTTGTTTATTATATTTGTGTCTTACTCACTTGCTTCCTACAGTTGATTTTCACAATGGTCATGTGCCAGTTGGCTAGAGCATGAAATGTTTCTTTGTGGAAGTCAAAAGTGGTACAATTACAAGGTCATCTTATCTCTGCACTTTTAATCAACCATTTAATTCATCCTGATATTTGACTTTTGTGTACTTCCAACTCATGAACATAATTTTACTTCTGACTTTAGATCCCATTTTAGAAATGTCAGCTCTGAGTTTTGAGTATTATTCTTTTTGGCTCTCCTCACTCTGACTCTTACAACCTTGGCATCCTCCTTTGTAAGATCATTTTAAGCATTTTTTATTGGATTAAATGTAAAGAAGAGCCAGGGCATGGTATAGAAGACAGTATTTGTGATTGCTTTTCAGTATTACTTAAGTTTTGAATTTTTTTTTGTCATCTAGCTCTTCCCCTTTAGTTTGTCAGATGGCTATTTCTGTGCTAAGTGGTTCTGAAGTCTTTGTTAGGGACAGTTCTGTTTCTATAATGATCCCTTAAATCAAGTGCAATATAGAACATTCAAAGATGTGATTTTATCTTCTTCAATTACTCATTCACTCCAAATTCCAATATACAGTATATAAGTAAAACTTCACAGAATTAGTTAAAAGTCTTTACGTGATTAATTTCAAAGTACATGTAAATTTATTTCCGTGGAATATCAAGATTAAAAAGATGATATTCTAGAAGGTAATATTGTGGTCCTAAAATAAACTTTGTATATTCTGAGATAGTCTATACCATAGCTTTCAAAAAAATTTAAAAAATGTGAATTGAATTAAGATTCAAAATACATTTTAGGAGGAGTAAATTATGCATTTAAAAACCATTATATGTCTGCAGTAGAAAGGATGTGCATAACATTAATTTATTTTAAAATTTGAGTAAGTAAATTAATTTAATTTTGAAATAGTTCTAATCTTATAATTTTGAAATTAATTTCTAAAATTAATTATATTCTCTGAAATAAGTTTCACTGTAATTCCTTTCTCTCCTTGTTTATTTTCCCATTCCCCTCACAACCTCTTATATTACAGTAGGTGGGGTAGAGAGGGAAGATGGGAGGGGAGGGGAGGGGGGATAGTAGAGGATAGGAAAGGTAGCAGAATACAACATTTACTAATAGGGCATTATGTAAAAATATGGATGTGTAACCGATATGATTCTGCAATCTGTATTTGGGGTAAAATTGGGAGTTCATAACCAACTTGAATCTAATGTAAGAAATATGATATGTCAAGAGCTTTGTAATGTTTTGAACAATTAATAAAAAAATAAGTTTCACTTTATAGAAATACTGAATTTTATTTTCTCTAAATGTACTCTAAAAATAATCTCACAATTTCCAATTCAAATTGATTGAATTTAATATGCCATCTTAAATTTGTTTGCAATTCCCGGTACAAATAGGAAAAGTCAACTATTTGTTTATCCAGATTATCAGTATTGTTTGAAAATGCACGAAATATTTACTTATGTTCTCTTTTTACTGCTGATAAATTTCTCTTTGGAGGAGTATGGAAGTTAATAATACGTTCTCACTTTAGGAAAAATAAAAGATAAGAATCTATGCTTATTTAATGCTTATTATGTGCACTGTATAAGTAGTCTGACAATTACCTTTTGAGGTTTTTGAGATTCTGAGTTTTTCTTCCTTTCTTTCTTTCTTTCTTTCTTTTTTTTTTGCATTTTGTAGGGTTTGAAGAAAAAAAATACCAAGAAGTTAAGTAACTAAGGTGGAAACATTCTAAACAAGTCAAAAGTCAATTATTTAAATAAGTTCACAGGTTATCACAACACAAAATAAGCAAAGAAAATATAGTAAGTTATTATTATTTGGAGATATAAAATACATACTAGATATTGGCAATTAAAAACAGGTAAAATGCATACTTTTAATGTGTGTTCATCTTTTTAAATGTAAGTTAAAAACATAAGAGTCTCATAGAATCACTTAAAAACAGCAAATCACATAAAAATAGAAAAACCTGTTAAAATTTGATTTAGCATTAATTTCAGGGTAATAGAATACAGGTTATTTTCATTCTTTTATTTACTCTAAATTTCTGACTATGACTATTTCTCTGGGTGTTTTCTTTTCTTTCAACCCCTCCCTCCAATCCCTGCCAGTACTAGGGATTGAATCCAGGTACATCTCCAGCCCTTTTCCTGTTTTGTTTTGTTAAAGATAAGGTACAGGATCTTGCTAAATTGCTGAGACTAGCCTCAAACTTGTAATCCTCCTGCTTTGGCTTCCCAAGTCTCTGATCTCAGTTTTATTTAACAACAACAATATATTTTGCTGGGGATGTTGCTCAGTAGTAGAACACTTGCCTAGCATTTGTGAAGCCCTGGTTCCAACTCCAGTACTACAAAAGGAAAGAAGGAAGGAAGAAAAGAAAAAACAATATATTGTTTTAGAATCATAGATACATATACACATAATAATATGAACTCATATTATTAAATAAAAATATGAACTCAGATTTGAAACATAAGGTTATATTCTTTTTACTACTATCAAAGACTGACTACCTAAATCTAAGAAAAGCTTTCAAATACTTTTGTTGGTGTTTGGGTGTCTGTGAGTGAGAGAGATGGAGGGAGGGGGAGAAAGAGGGAAGGGTGGGAAGCACACAAGCTCACCTGTCAGAGAGCCTCTGTTTACCTTTAGCTGTTCTGTGTAGACAACCTTCATGATAATTACTTTTTGTGCAGATGGGAAAATCCTTCCTAAATTGCATGTAACATTTTTTTCTTTTTGAGTTCTATTGGTTGTTATTGAAGATTCATTAGAACATTTGGAATTACCTTCAGAGCAATTAAAAATTTAGAGTTCCAGGGAAATCTGACTATAAGTTCTCTTGAAATAGCTGGGCTAGTTGAACTTATGGTGAGGTTAATATTCAGCATTAGGAGATTTGACTGTTTCTGTTTAAATGGCAAATTTAGCTAAAGTCCATTTTAGAGAGTTCCAAGTTAAATCAATGATGTACACAAAAGAACCTGGAAAAAATAAAGTATTCCACTTGAACGGCAGACTAAGGATAGTAATTAGAGATCACAGGCCCAACCACCAACTAGTAAGATTGTATTACAAAAGACAAAATCAGCAGTAAAAGAAAATAAAGCCAGGAGCCCAGGTCAAAGTCAGGTTTGACAAAGGTTATAAATCAAAACAAATAGCATCAGAGTTTAAGGACAGGTGGACCAGCAGCAAATGAGCGGTAAACCTAAGTGAGTTGTTGCATGTGGGTGTTGACTCTGATTCTCTTCCTTCCCTGTTTCTCTCCTTCCCTTCCTCCTTTCTCTTCCTTTTTTCCACTTCCTTCCTCCATTTTCTTCCTTTTCCAACAATCATCTCTCCTACATGCACTGTTTAAAGTGTCTATTATAATTATGAATACGTGTGTTCCCTGTCCTCACAGTGTTCTCAGACTATGTGTGTTGAGACCATAGGTTAATCTTTGTCTTTGTTTAATTTATCTTGAATATTCATCTGCAGTGTTTTGGTTTTGTTCACGATCTAAAATATGAATCTAATGCTGAACACATGGCCTGTGCTGTGGAAAGTTATGGGCTTTGGGGCAGAAACCCCACCCTTGACCTTCAAACTGAAATGAACATTCTATGCAATGTAGTGTCTATAGCTACTGATCTTGTAAAGTAGAGTTCACTTGTAACAGTGGTGCAAAAAGCCTTGGATAATAGCCCCATGTTGACTTGGTGATAAAACCAGAGAAATTCATGATGAAACTTCAAGGAAGAGGGATCATTTTTCTTACAAGATAAATGAGTTCTTGTTATCATAAGAAACATGGGTGAAATTTTACAATTTTACAAAACACACTTGCCCACTGCTGTAATAGTATGGAGTTTGATATCAAATCCAGACTTGGAAAAAATAGGAACACAGGCTTAAAATATGTTATATTTCAAGTGGAAATTCATAACAGCTGCATAAGGGATATGATATTGCCTTTTAGTGAGCTAATTTCGTCCCAATTTTAATAGTGACCAAAGGTCAGTCCTTTTGGATTGTGTGCAGAACACATTTGTAAGTTAGCTGTTATAAATCGTCCTTATGTTAAGTGGAAGGCAACTGCAACACAAGTCTATGTATTAAATCAAAAGTGTCTTTTACAATGTGGGATGGAGAAGCAAATGTTTATAGTAACAGTCTCTTAAGTGCTTGATGAAATAGAAAGGTAACTTTGCTACTTTTGTGTTGGACAAGATTTATGTAAAAGAAAGTTTTTTTGTAGAGGATACCAAACCATGCAGAACAATTCTCATTTTGATGTGGACATATGTGCTGTCTGTCTGTTTCTGTGTCAATCTTTCTATCTTAAAACCACATTTTAGAAAGTATTAGCTGTGTCCTGAATGTCCCTAATGGATTAGATTTAGAGAGGGCTTGTTGGAACATTGGATCATTTCTGATTGATCAGTTAGAGGGACTGAAATACAGCTAGTGCCACAGCTGACAGCAGCACAGACACTAGAAGTAGGTGATTGGTGTTGATGGATGGATAGAACTTGGGATTCATTACAAACTTCAAATGGGATCCAGAGAAGTATTTCTGGTAAAATGATAGTGAAAGGATATGGCAATGGGAATATAAATTGGTATAATCTTTTTGACTTGCAAATTATTATAAAAATTACATATGCTTTAATATTTTTTATGTATGACAAACTATGCTGTTTATACATATAATTTAATAACAATTATTTATGATGTGTCAGGAGTCCTTTTCTAGTATTTTTATATCTAGGACTATATACTATGTAATAATCAATATCCATAAAAGAATTAAGTAATAAGGTATTTGCTTCATTTTAGTCTTTCAGAATGCATTTCCAAGTAATCTACAATAAGTATACATTCAATTTATAATTAAAATAATAAGCTTAATTTTTTTCTGGCTCAATGTGATTCCTGACTTCTCTTCAGGAAGATTTCCTTCACATGGCTCCCTGCCCAACTACCTTGTCATTCAGATACCCTGCCTGTCTGAAAATAAAATCTTTGTGCTACTTTTTGAATCTTCAGAGTAGACTGGGTTTTTTGTAGACTTAGAAGATTTTAGTTTATTCTTCTTAGGAATTCAGCCCCCACCATAGTCAACTATTGATTATGGAACCTCCTTATCTGAATATAATCTGGGATGGAGATGTAAATCATTCCATTCTACCTTCATTTGCTCACTGACACCCTGGCTGACTTTATACTTTCCTGAAGGAATTCTGTTAGGACTTTCCAGTAATATATTTAATGTCCCAAAACTTGGGGATGTCAAGGGGGTACATCAAGTGGGCCTCATCTCTCAGAGACTTGGCTCCATCTCACTACATATATGTCTGTCTCCACTGAGGACTTTGCTGGTAAAACAGGCTACCAGAATGTTCTCCTAAGAATCCCTAGGACACCTTGGTAAATTGAAAGTAAGGGGTTTGGGCATTAAAGGTAGTTTCTCTAAGAGATGTTGGTACAGTGTAGGGAACTCAAGAAATAGTTGATGAAGAAAAGAATGCTACCTCTACTATTCCCAGTCAGATACCCTGCCTGTCTGAAAATAACTATAGTTTTCAATATACAAATGAGTGTTTCAGATAATAAGTAGGATGTGGGTATGACATAAAATACAGAGATCACTTTGTAGAGGATTTCACAGGATAAATGTCCCATCTTGGGACAAATATTCATAGTTAATAAGGAATATTAAAGAGTACAGTTTATAGTGTGATATATGTGAACATGGAGGTCAATTGTTTTTTTTTTTTTTTTTTTGCCTAAGGATCCTAAGAGCTAAAATTTTTATGGCCCTGAACTTCTGTTGAACTGTAGTAGGTTGAATAATTCCTGCACCAAATATCAAGTCCTAAGCTCTGGAATTTTTATATTTTAACCTTATTTGGAAAAAAGGGTCATTTGCAGATGGTCTAAATTTTGAGATGAAAAGATTACCTTGGATTGCCTGGGTGGACTCTAATACTGTCGCAAGAGACCTTATCAAATAGAGGCAGAGGGAGATTCCATGCAGACCTACCAACAAGAAGCCAAACAGAAGAGGAGGCAGTGGTCTGATGATAGAGGCAAAGATTGGAATGATGAGCTCCCAAGCCAAGATGTGCTGGGAGTCACCAGAGGTGTAAGAAGTGAATCAGGACACCAGGGACTTGGGGACTGTAGCCTGTGACATGTTGATTTATGACATCTTCATTTCAGAACAGTAAGGAAGTAAATTTCAGTGATTTTAAGCAAAGAAGTTTGTGGTAGTTTGTTTCATGGCAGCCCTGACAAATAAATACAGTGATTAAAATAACCCTTACATTAGAGAACATCCTCAGTGTTATTGGCTACGATGAAGTCCTTCTAAACAGTGTGCTTGTAATTCGATGAGAGGTAAAATCAGTATTGAAGAGCAGGTCTGCAGAGGTGGTAGGTTAGCAGAACAGAGGTAAGAGCACTTGCTATCATAAGGCCACAGGGGAGGAGAGTGATGGGGAAGCACGTGAGGGAGGGGCTCTTCCCTAGGTACCTTTCTCTCGTTTAGTCATATTCCACTGAACCACCCAAAGGAGATGATTTTCTGGTTACTGTGCTAGGTGGGAACTGGGGCCATAGTCTGGCGTTATTTATCCAAATTCTGCATTACTCTTTAAAATAATATGGATTATGGTAAACAGGATTTATGGTATAGTTTGTCAACATGGAGACCATTACAAAGGAAATTTCTAGACTAAGTGTTCTAGACCTGAAAAACAGATTTTTTTAAAGGAATGGATTAAATTAGTGGCTTGAAAATAAAACAACACTAACAAAAAACCTCTGCTGCTTCAAAGCTCGAGATCACCTCCAAAAGCATTCTTTCCTCAAAACTATCTGGTAGATGGCAGACTTGGTAAATTTACATTTGACAGACAAATACAAAACTTTTTCATGTTACACAAAGGCAATGTTATAATCTAGCTGTGAGGCCTTAGCTCAATTGAGGTACTGAGATGTGGGCCAGATGAAGATAATTCAGGGAATCCAGCTGCTACAAGAGTCTCAGGGAGCCTTCCCTCAGTTAGCTGAAATCTCAAATGCTTATTGCAAAAGCAAGAGAAATTTGATAATCACCTGGCAGTGGTGACCAGACTTATTCTTGCTAAAATAAGAAAGAGATTGACATACTCTTCAAATGATCAAAAGGGAAATGCAAGAGCTTTCTTTTCAGACTTTCAAGTCACACTGAGTTTGGTCACATAGTGTGCAAGAGGCTCAGCAAAGTCACTTGTTAAAATATATAAAATAAATTTGGGAAATAAAAGGAGAGATTGGAAAGAATGAGGTATTTATTTACCTCATTGAAAAGGACCAATGAAACTGATCCCCCCTGTTAAAAGAGGAAAAGAGGATATTGCCAGGTATTTAAAATGTATGGACAGGGCATTATTTCTAAAACACACCTAGAGGGTAGTTTCCATGTGAGGTTTCAAAGTAACAGAATTCCATCATGTCAGTTATCACAATATCAGTTTAAACAAATAGATATTGATGTTTCTGTTACAAAAGTGATGGAGTTCACTATCAAAACAAAATAACCCAGAACTGAAATTAAGGTACATGACATGGACATGACATTCCCATGGAAAGCTACTTTCTGAAGTCATCCTTGGTTAACAGCTCAATGCCCAAAATCATAAAAGAAAGGCCTGGAAAATTTGTACATGTACCCTAATCCAATTCCCTTAGTTTAGAGAACAACGGGATACAAAGAAGGCTATGGATTTGCTGAAGCTTGGCAGGTACTGAGAAGATCCTGGTTTGCTCTCATGTCACCTACAGACACAGAAACCCTTTATCAACATGATTTTTCTCTTTATGTTAACAGGGAAAGTTATCCTAGATTTCATTAACTAAAGTTGAGCATGGAAGAGATTTTTAAAAGGAGAGCTGACTAAGGTGGGCAAATAAAGTGGTAGTTTATGTTTTCATTATCATCTTGAATACAATGTAGATGCCTCCATTTTTAGTTTCAAATTGCAAGTAAACACAATAACAGTATTTACCAACCTCTGGAAGTTTCTTTATTGGAAACGTACATATATTTTAGCTCTTTATCTGGGAACTCAAACTTCAGTTCATGAATAATTTGGATAGTTACTATGTGCTTTCCTATCTCTCCTGCAATATTCCCAAAGGCTACTTATTATGTGGCAATAATATCAAAGAATTTTAAAATTACCTTTGAGATACTACAATTTTACTGAATACTGAAACTTTTTCCTATAAAAGAAATTTACAAATTCCTTTCTTGATTTCTACACTTTATAATTTTATGTAGTATTTGCCTTCTCTAGGGAAAAGGCTGCAATATTATGAAAGTTCCTGAAAAGGTTTACAAATGTTTTGCATATTCTAACCTAACCTATTGCAATTTATCTCTTAAATATGTGCCCCTTTCTTCATGATTTTTAATGCCTTCTCAGATTTTCAAAGTAGTAAATGAGCCAATACAGAGATGGTCTAGTTTTTATCCTCACAGTGCTGAGCACAGTGGTCACAATGCCCTAAGATATGTGTATGAATGATACTGTGAGAATATGTACATATGACTGGTTTATGTTTAAGTGTATTTACATATGTATATATACACTGTTAAGTATAGGGTTCACACAGTTTTCAATGAGAAGAGAGGTTGGACGGCAAGCCAGGTGGATTTGGAATCAAATGTTGACTCTTGCTGGTTGTGATTTGGACAAGTCACTTAGCTTCCAAACCATAGTGTCTTCATGTACAAAATGATGATAACGGGTGTCTTCAGGTGTTGGATCTTCCAAGGATAGAAAAAGATAATGAAATAATAGGCCCAATACAATGCCCGGCATATAGTTAAATGTCAACAAATGGCAGTTATCATTATTTTCTCATGAAATCACATTATATTTTAAAGGACTTAAGGGTATTGCCTAAAAATATTCAGCATTTCTCTTCCCCACTCTGCTTTCTGTCCTTTAGGAAATACTACTTCTTAGAGATATTTGCTGATTGCAGTTTTATTCGTTTTTTCTCAAACTCACATTTTCTCCTCTGCACTATCTCTGACAGTGATGGTTGCTCTGCTGTTATTCTGGCTCTTCTCCTTGTCCCTGCATGTTTCAGGCTGAACTGTGCCGAGTTATGGAATCATTTCAGGCACTCTGCCATCTGTGAAACTGCCTCACATGATTGGTTGCCACTAGCTACATTTTTATCAGTTGACCCAAATGCTTCCTTGGGTGTAGATTAGGTTGTCCTGCCTCTGGAGTGCTTGCAGTACAGGACTTTTACTGGACACTTTCTCTTGTCACTTGATGCTAAGAAGAACATGTCAACAGTAAAACTTATCTGGAATCTAAAGATGATGTAACTAGTAGATGTAGGTGTCACATTGTATAGCAGAAAGTCGTGAAGCTTGATAGAATTTTTTGATAGATTTTTTGACTCTGTGCCGAATGACACAGTGAGTTCACTCTGGCTGTCTAGCTCTTCCCATATCGCATGTCATTTGCCATCTTGCTGAAAACATAGCAAGAGACCAGGATTATTTTTAGTTTGAAAAGCTTCATATACTTCTTCTTTTAGCAAAAATATTTATTTTTTGCAGTTGTATTTGGACACAATAACTTTAATTGATTAATTTATTTATTCATTTTTATTATGTAGTGCTAAGGATCAAACCCAAGGCCTTGTATGTATGTGGTGAGCAATCTACTGCTGAGCCATAACCCCAGCCCTTCATTTACTGCTTATAGACTAAATAGATATTTAATGAATAACTTCTTTAACTTAGTCTTGTTTTTAAGACATGTAATGGGAATAAATACTCAGTGATTTGAATGATGGGTTCTCTGTAACAATTAAATATCTAAATGCTTTAACTAGGAGCATTTAACCACATAACATTTCTTTTTGGCACTCAGAAGTATTTTCTTTTAAGCAGGGATAATCTCTTTAAAACTAAATGTAAAATCACAAACATAAAAGACTTTTGTATTGAATTTTTAATACTTAGATATCAGCCCGTGTTCAGATTGCCCATGGAGGTATTATCCTTAATCATGGAGGCATAAGAATCTGTTCTAAATCAGCATTAATTTTAGGACTAATTTTAAAATAAAAACCTTAATTAGGGTCACTGGCATGAAATGTTTTGGGGCCCAGGAGACTGGAATTTTTTTCTCCTTTCCCACAGTCTCAGTCATTATGTAATATCACCTCATACTAAATGCCATATTTTAAATAAATTCAGATGATGGGTAATTCATAAAATATTTCAGTTGTTGTTAGAGTAAATATGTTGTTAGACTAAATGTAATACCATCTAACTAATAATGAATTTTCTGAGATTAACACTGGAGTCTATGGAGATATCTGTAGAGGATTATCTTGCCTTGTGAATAGGAACTGTGAAGGGGTTCAGACATTGGATTAAAGATTTTGAGTTCATGCTTGTGTGAACTGTTTTCCCTTCATTTTCTATTAAAAAGTGTAACAAGAGAAAAGTAGTTATTTTGAATAAATTCAACACCCTTTCTACACCATATGCACAGGCTTGAGGAAGACAATTTGCATAGCGTGAAGTCCTGATCTAGGACTTCACCAGGACCAACATTGATGTAGTTTTTGATGTTGTTTGTTTTCCATTTAAAATTGTCTAAAAGAAGACTTGGGCCATTTTAAATTTATAGCATTTTTTTCCCATTGGTAGATGTATGGTTTAAATATGAGGTGTCCACCAAAAGTTCATGTGTGGGACAGTGCAGGGTTTAGAGGTGAAATGATTGGGTTATGAAAGCCTTAACCAATCACTAAATTAATCTGATGATACAGAATTAACTGAGTAGTGGCAGTAGTCAGGTAGGGTGTGTTGGGAGAGGAAGGGTCATTGGGGATATATTTTGGGGGTATATGTTTTGTATCTGAAGAATGGAGCTCTCTCCCTCCCTCCCTCCCTCACTCACTCACTCTCTAATTCCTGGTGCAATGCAGTGGAAACTTTCATCCACTTCTGCCATGTTGTTCTGCCTCATCTAAGGCCCTGAGGAATGAAGCCAACCATCTATGCACTGAGAGCTCTGAAACCTTGAGCACAAATTAAACTTTTCCTTTTCTAATTGTTCTTGTCAGATCTTTTGGCCACAACAACAAAAAAGAGTAGATTTCAGTCCAGATGCCAGAAGCCACTCTGAATATTCAAATAGAAGGGGTTAGGATCAAGAAATTACAGGTGTAGCCATAGTAAGGGTGGGGATAAAGGCCAGGGAAACCTATCTGCTGATATCAGAGGCCAGTGTCCCAAAGAGGATCCTCATGTTCACCAGGATGCTACTTTGAATCTCAGAAATCTCTAATGTTCATGTTGCCTGAAGCTCCTGAAGTGAATGATTTGGAAGCCCTCTCACATTGAAGCTCCTGTCTTCCTTTGCATTTTTAAAAATTTTGCCACAAAGCAATTTTTTTTTGCTTCCTTCTGCATCATAATGCCTGTTGGTCATTTGCAGACTAATTCTGTAACCATCCAGTTAAAAGAGCTCTGGGAAATGGATTTTCAAGTTTCTCTCCTTTGAAGCACACAAAAATATGTGAGAGGGAAAGTAATGATGTCAGCTTGAGCTTAAATCTGAACTGGTCCAAATTTTGTCAACTCAGAATCCATAGACTCTCTTCTGTGCATATTTGAGCTTCAAAAACAACCACCCAAATTCATCTTCCACAGGATATTATAACTCTGCATTATATAGCCATCCAGTTTACCCTCTCCACAGAGGGGTGGATACAAAGTTCTGTGCGCCACTGATCTATCTCTGAGCGATATTCATTCTTTTTCTGGACTTGGTTCCAATTCTCCATTAATATTGTATAACTTTTAGGCTGAATTATAAGGCCAATTTTACTATTATGCATCATTAGAAGAGAATGGTTTGCAAAAAATGGATTGATGGGTTGATATATAAAGTAAAGAAAGAAATACGCCTAACTACTACATGCCTTATTCATACAAATAAATAAAGAGCCATATTAGTAATTTTTAAAATATTTGTTTTTTTAGTTGTAGCTGTACACAATTTATTTTTTTTATTTATTTTTACATGGGACTGAGGATCAAACCCAGGGCCTTGCACATGCTAGGCAAGCACTCTACTGCTGAGCCACAACGCCAGCCCCACAATTAGTATTTTGAATTCACTTTCTCACTATGCATTCCTTTTGTCTTAAGTAAATACCTTGTCTCATCATCATTTTTTTTATCTAAAGATGTAATGAAAATCTTTTTTAAGGGCTGGAGTTATTAGAGCTTTACCTTCATTGGACTGCTTTCTTTCTGCTTTGTTAACATTTTCATTAGCTATATGAGTACTAGGAAGCAACTCAGTGAATTCCTTGAATCCTTCTTGCCTTTATCAAGTGGCCACAACTCTTTTTTCTCTTTGATAATCAGTATAATTCTCTCCAGTTAGTATGCAAATCCTTTGTTTATTTCCTTGAAGGTATAAAGAATTCAAAGTGACTAGGCAAGTTCAATGGACTCATTGTTAGTTTTTAGAAATTCAGTCCTCTAAACCTACAGAGCCAAAAGGGGAAAACAGGATGCAAAGCTTTGTGACTGGCCCTTAAGGATTGCAGGAGAGAAGAACCATGTCCATCCCCACCTCTTGGTTCCCTGATGCATGTATTCTGGCTATGGGAAAAGGTAGTATCATATTTGTTGCTGGTTCAGAAAATACATCAAATCTTGTAGGACAGTACATCCCTAATGAGGTATTATTAATACTTAGCCAGCACTATAACTCTTTAATAGGATATTTCACTGCTATCTCAAGCAAGCCAACCTGAGGCGATGTGGTATGGGATAAGATGTGTGAACCTCTCCCTCATTCCTTGCTGGTAAAGTGTTCTTTGGCCAGAAGCTAGGTTGAGTAGGTATCATTATAGAGAACCATAATAACTATTAGCCTATGGTTAGTAGTTATTGAAAAAAGCAGAGCACTCAAGGAAGGCAATTTATATCTACTGTGTTTGTTCTGGTGAAGGATGTTCCTTCTTCCATCATGGAAATAGGCAACATGGGAGCAGATCCCAGTGGGAATGGAGGCACAAGGAGCCAGTATCAATCACCACTGATGGCATGTGATGTGTTTAACAACAGTGGAAGCTGGAATAGTCTTGTTGAAGGGAAAACTATCCTTTATGCCCACAGGTCTAGCTTCTTTATCTGATGCCTTGACTGTCTTGTGTATGAACCCATTGTTCAAACTGAAATGACTGGAAAAAGGTTGACTGATGTTCACAGAAAAGGTTGTCAGCTTTACTTTGCTACTGAGAAAAGGCTTTGCAGTTGGGCACTAACTTAGAACACAAATACTTTCAGACTTTTGCCATTTCCAGAAGTTTGTTGCTTCTCATTCAGAACTTGTTATCAATGCCTCAGTTTTTGTTACTTTCAAAATTCTGAGAAATGGGAAAATCATTATCCACTGTCCATTTTGTAGGTCTTTTAAGGAAAAGAAAAGAAAATGAATGTGGTTCTGACTATTAGGAAGATTTCCTTTCTCGCCCTTTGTAAGGGCCATTACATTGTGGAACTGAAATGTCAGAAGGTAGTACAAGTTTATTGGTGGACATATTTGTAAACCAGCATTGACTTCTTTAACCTCCATCACTTAATCGTGGACATCTCCTGAGGTCCAAAGTCAGCTCAACTATCTATGTTGCTTATAAAACCTTTGAATTTTGGGGTCAGTTCAAATTCTCCCTGAAGTCCCATATTCTACCTTTCTGATAAGATAGGGACCTGTTACCAGACCTATATGAGCTTTCTCCCCTTTAAACTATTTATTCACCATCTTACCAAGTGCTTAATAGATCCAAGTAGAGTATAAAGACAGCTTGGATGTTTCTTGTGGCCATAGTGACATTTTCCTCAAAGTTCCTTAAATAGTGTAAAATTAAACACACAAAAAGGAGAAAAATATGACTTTATGAGTGTTTTCACCTACTATTTTGGGGGAGTGAAAGTTGGATAATCATTCCATTGGGCAGCTTTGGATTGTTTTTATGGATTATGTCCCAGATGGATATTAGCATATTGGTAGGGCATAGTCAGATAAATGTTAAAAAATTTTTTAAAAGCAACAGCTAGTAGATTGGATCCAACTATTTCCTTAAAATGGCAGGTTATGTTTATGATTGGTGTTTTTTCATAGCAGAGCAGGTTTATGTAATTTGGCCACCTGCTATAAACATCAATTTTAATCCATCACATATATCTTTGCCAATATAGCTTATCATTGGTTAATGTTTGAGGATTTAAAGTAATTTCTTGAGAAAATTAAGGAGCCATCTGGGATTGGATGTGTTCTCTAAATGGTTTACAAGCCATCAATTTGAAATGCTGTAGAGGACACACATGTGAGTGCACATTCATTTTGGCCCTGTTTGCAATACTGTTTGTAAGGACATTTTATCATAAATGATTCAGAAAATTTGCCTACTTAACACAGCCTCTAAATCACCTAAGCCAGAAATATACTTGAGATTCGCTGGTCTAGACCTGTGTGTTTAGATAATGAGTACAGCTGCTCTAACCAGGACTACTCAGTGATTATGAACCAAACTCTGTAGCTTTTCAGTTAGAATAAAATTATTGCAGAAATCAAAATCTGATTTCTGATATTTATTTTGAGTAAAATTGGCTTATATAATGTGACTCTAATACATAGATAATTTGTGCAGAAAATATATTTATGCTGCCCATGCAAGTTAGCAATCCCCATCAGAGTAGCAATTTCCTAAACTGTTTAGGAAAGACACATTCAAATAATTTGCACAAAGAGTATACAACAATCTGGATCTGTGAAAGAAATCATCTTGAATATATAAATTAGCAGTAATTTCTGCATGTAACCCTTCAATCTGCTTAGTTTGAGGACAGGGCTTATTTTAGTTTTTCTTTTCCCCTGATTACTTTGAATTTGTTGACTTATTCATTACTAGTGGTAGGGAATGTAGGGGTTGGGTTTTATCTTCTCTGTTTTATTCCTATTTTTGCACTTCTTTTATGGTTCATTTTAACATGTCACCTGTGGAGGTGTAATCTTGGAAATTACCAGAACTCCTCCAGCTAAATATGTTAGCTGGGGGAGTTCTGGTAATAAAAATATGTTTTTATTAGATTTATAGCTTATCCCTTCCTGTTATTCAAAATCATAGGTTTTGAAAAAGACTAGGTACAAAATAAAAACGGTAAAATGTAAAAATGAACAGAAATATTTTTAACAAAGATTTAGAATTGTCAACAAAGGCTCATTCTTACCAATTATAAAAGAAGCCATTTAAAAGTCATTAAGAATGATACATTTTTAATTTCTGCAGCAATATTGAAAATATATGGAGTCTTTTAAAATATACATTTCTAAAAATGAACATTGACATAACTCCTTTATTCCATTTATTTATTTTATGTGATCCTGAGGATCAAACCCAGTGTTGCACATGTGCTAGGCAAGCACTCTACCACTTAGCTACAACCCCAGCCCATGGAATATGGAATGTTTATAGAGATTGACTTTAAGCATATAATATCAAGTCATAGGTATAACCCATCTTGTGCATTCTTTATTTCATTTATAATTAATATGCTTTTTATATTTTAAGTGTATCTTTAGGTTATCATTTCATATTGAGACATAGAAGGCTTATAACACATTCATATACACATATAATGGGCTGGGGACTTACATATCCATCATCTGATGTAAAAACCTGTGAGGTCACAGGGTCCAAATCTAGATGGTAATTTATCATCAATATACCACATTATTTTTTGTGTAATTTTTGTAAACTAATTTGATGCCTGATATAATATTTATGAATAAATCTCTGTTTAGAAAATAGGGAGGAAATAATCTACTCCTCCTTGAAGTAGGTAATGATTTCACAGAGGAAGTTGTATTTATATTGAGCTGTAGTATTAGAAAATGGGATTTATTAGATGCCTCATATGATTGTGGATAGTCCCCAGTGGTCATCTGTGGACTGCAAAGCCAGAGGACCCAGTAGCTTCCAGGCCAAGAAGCTGGAGTCTCAAAACAAGAGGAATGAGTGATGCAGCCTCAGTTTGAGACTGAAGACTTGGAACCTCCTTGGAAAGTCACTAGGGCAAGTCTGCATTCAAAGGCTGAAGAATTTGGAATCTGACGTCCATCCATGGACCACAGCAGCAGCAACACACAACAAATGCTCCCTAGTCTGTTTCCTCCTCTTCTGCTTTTTGTTCCATCCAGGCTCCCAGCCCACTGAATAGTGCCATACACTGTGGGGGGGGGGCTTTGCACAGAGTTCGCTGCTCCCCATGACAATCTTCTCTGGATACACCCTCAGATAAGCACCCAAAACGGTGCTTTACCAATTTTTAGGCATCTCTCAATTGAGTCAAGTTGACATCCAAGATTAACTATCATCCAGGCTTTGATGGATGTGTCAAACTGAAAGGCAAGGCGAGGCATGCTGAGTATGAGAATAAAGAGTTTATTCAGGCCAACCTAAGGATGATCATCCAGGGAGACAACCATCTAATCATCCTAGAATTTGTGCTTCTGAAATGATATCTGAGTGGTCTGAAGCTTTATAGCTAACAAAACAAAAACAAATGAGGTTACAGCAACTCCCTTGCTATAATATGCCTTGGGTGTCAAGAAAACACAAGACATAGAGTGTTAACTGGTCACTTATTCATTCCAGGTAAGAGTTACAATAATAAGGAAAAGACTTCTACCAAAGTTATTTTTTATTCTTATGGAATCATGGGGTCTCAGAAAATTGCTATATTCCAGGTCAATTCCAGGTCAAATGTTTTCTCAAATGCTTAGGAATATATCACACATATTAGAAATTAAGAGCATTCCAACAGAAAGAATAGTATTGAAGAGTATTGTCAATTAAGAAAAGGCCTAGAAGTTGAACTCCATAGGATTGGGAAAGTAAACAAGGCACTTAAAGCTAGTTAAGGTCAGGATAAGAAGGGTATTATTGCTATTATAAAAATGTATTCTGTACTTAATGAGCTGGCTTATTTTAAAGCAAAGGATTGACACAAATTGATGGGTTTTAATAATAGGTTATAAAGTGATACTATGGAATTTGTGTCAAATAGGAAAAGACTGATAGCAGAGCCAATTTTGCACAAATGGCATAGTCTAAGATTTTCTTTTCCAGTAGAAAATGAAACCATAGGTTTTTCTTGAAAGACTTGGAAGACCTCTCTTACATATGTCACTTACTAGCATTAGATTTACTTTTAGATGATAGACTTAAAAATGCTGCATATATCTAAATTTTTAAAATTTAACAGTTAAAAAATTATCAACCTCGTGCATCTTCATACTTTTTCAAGCCTTGTGGTTTTTTGAGTCCAAGTTACTATTATATGTTACTGAGATAAATCCGCAACATTGGTGAATGAACTCCTATAATCCCAAGATTTAATTTTAAAAATAAATATGTCTCCTCTAACAACATTTTACAGATATCAAAAAAGGAAAGGAATTTTGTGTGTGTTTTGTTTCCTTTTCCTGAATCTTCCTCAAAAGCACACAAAGTGTAAATTACTAGAACAATATCCAAAAGGCAGTTCTCTGGATGAAGAAAAAGAAGATAGGTAAACAAGAAAACAACAGAAGATAATTTAATTCTTATGAAATTGAAAACCAAGAGATAAAATGTCATGAGCCTTGGAAAATAGAAACTCTTGTTATGATGAGTATTATTACTGATATATACAGTGTCTCTGTTATTTACTGCTACCTAAAAATGTCTCCTCTAATGAGTTATGAAACAGGGTATTCTTAGGCATGGGATTATTTGTCCCTGCCAAAAATTATTTGATTTTTGACTTAATTTGATAGGTCAGGTAAATCAAAACAAGCCTCTAAAGCAACTTAGTCTAATTATACTCTCAAAATTTAGAAATTTTGTAATGATAAACATGTCAATTGTTCCCTGCAAAGAGTTTAGGGTCCTTGGCTGCCCTCTAGCATTTAAAATGCTGCTCACTTTAGTTATTATGTAAAGAAATAGTTGGATTAAATTTTGGGCAAAGCAATTTATTTTCTTACTTAAAGCAAGACTACTAGTAGTAATTCTTGTAATGATTGCGATAAAGATGATTCATATTTTTATGTGGCTTTATAAATGCATCGTCTAGCATAGGAGAGATGATTCTAGTTTAATTTGTACAATTTATCTTTTTGGGTCTCATTTCCCCCTGTAGTAACATTTGTAGAAATGACAAAAAATAAATCATTACTTAAAATATTGAATTTTAAAAATGGAATTTGTGGTTATTATACAAATGTTTTGTAGGGGATAGTGCTAGACGTATCATAGTTTATATAACAGTATGTCTATTAGACCATAGATATAATTGAAAATTTAATGGTTATATCATATTTTGGAGTCAAAGGTTCATTTAAATAATACGCACTTGTAATTTGCTGTGTTTTAACATAGGATGAGTCACTTTTTTGGTCATTGTTCCCTTGTTCTCTGTCTCTTCATCCATCCTCCATTCTTAATGTGCTAACATAGTGACAGATACATTGTTGTACAATGACTATATCAAGGCAAACCCAGCTATTTAGGATCAATCTAGTTAGGTTGAGAGAGTTTTAAATGCAAGAGGTCATATCCAGCGAGCAGAATAGGAGGTTTTATTAGATGACTCAAATAAGGAAATAATCAACAAATTATAGTTCACTGTGATGCTTTAAGCATGTTCTTACAAGGAAAAACAATACATGGTGCAGAAAAGAGGCATAAGAGGAGAAAAGAAGAGAGAGGCACAATCTGTGGTTTCAGTTTTCAAACAGGGTGAACTCATGATACAAAATAACCAAGATATTTCAATTTCAACCTTGGACATTTGTAGGACCATAGTGGCCTGACCAAACAGGGTAGACCCTTGTCAAAAATAGTAACTTAATGGTTCAGTGACCTTTTCTTTTCTTTTCTTTTCTTTTTTTGAGTAGAATAATATCATAGAATGAAAATGGTATCTAGGGAGAGTAATTTCAGAGAGCCAACTTGTTGAATAATTGAATGAGAGTTGTTCAGCATATGAAATGTTTATTTCTGACATGGGCAAAAGAAGGGCAGTGGATTTGTTTGTGAACATTAATGGAAAGAGTAAAGAGCAGAATTAAATGAATCTGTGAGATTTTAAATTTCTTTCTAATGAAGATATGTAGACTTTTGTTTTATGCAGCCAATGGTGGGGCACTCACCACCTCAAACATGATTGGCCAAACCAGATATTTGAAAGTGTATTCTTACATTGGACCTAATTCCGATACTCAAAAAAATATATTTAGTGACTCTAATTTTAATATGAAGAGATATTCAATATAAACATCTGCATATACTGATTAGGATTAAAAATCACCTGTGCTGGGGATATAGCTCATTGGTAGATTGCTGACCTAACATGCATGAGGTGCTGGGTTCAGTTTTCCATGATGAAAAAAAGAAATTGCAAAAGCTATCATTTCACAGGTCATCATAGTCACAATGCAGGTATAAGAATATTTTGTAAGATCTAGGATATTTTATTTAAAATGATTCCTACTGTTGTCCTAGTGCAAACAATGAGAACATGTCTCAACAGACTGTCTTTTATAAGGCTGGTTTTCATTGATTCTCAGGATGCTATATCAGGACTTTTATCCTTTAGCAATATCATTTTAAATATGGTGTCCCGGCTTGGAAAACGATGTCATTAGGAGATGATATACTTGGGAGCTAACAGATTGCCTTTTCTATAATTACTAGTCTTCATAACATGCAGTCTTTGTTCTCTTTGTTGAGGCATATATTTAAACTGCGTAATGAAGCCTTATTATATTCTTATTAGTTCATGTACCAGAAGGGGAACTTCACTCTTGGATGAAAACATAAAGGATTTCTCAGAAAAGAAAACTGACTCATTTGAAGATTTAATTTACTATCCAATTCCTAATTCCTTTGATTCATCAATACTTCCTAAGTTTTTAATAGCCCTTTCCCTCCAGAATTCCCAGTCTTATTTTGATGCTATTCTCAGTATCGAATATAATGATAGCTAATGTTACGAAGTTAGCTATATAAGGGTAACTAACATTTGTTAATTGTATCTAGTGCTAATCTGGATTCTTTGTAAGTATGAAGTTATGTAATCATATTACTGGAATTTTGATTGAACTAGTAATATAACCAGTAATTTAAGGAAACCCAAGGGTTGAATAAATCTAGGCAGTTCAGTTCAGGACCCTGTGCTCATTGCCACAATTCTAGGACAGAAAAATTTCCACTGATTTCCATGGTTTCATATCTGCAAGACTTTATTTAACTGTATGTACAGACAAGCTGAAACAAATGTCAAATAGTAAAAACCTTTGTTGAAAGAGGAAGACATAATGAATACAAAAATGAATCACAATTATCTTTGAGTCCAGAGAAATATAGCTAATTAAAATTAATCAGCTAATGAAAATTATCAAAGTATCACTACGTCTTCATTGTTTTAAAGTTTAATTTATAAAATATTCACTAAGAGTGTATCTGTTGACAGCTTAATGTCTTAGAACAGTAGTTCTTAAAATTTGTGACCTTCCTTCTGCTTTTAAAAGTTATTCAGCACTCAAATCTTTGCTTACATGAAGATTATCTATAGATATTTATTTTATTAGAAATTAAAATTCAGAAGTTGTTAAATATGACAGTAATTTGTTAATTATTAGTTCATTTAAAATGACAATGACATATTCATTATATGTCTATCAACTAATGTTTTTTTTTTAATACAAGTACATTTTCTGGGGCTAAAGGTAAAACCCAGTTTTGGAGCACATACTGCGCATGGGTGAGGTTCTGGGTTCAATTACTAGAGTGCAAGCCACACAAACTCCCCCAAAATTGCATTTCCAAGAAAAAACTATTCAGTGAGGAGAGTGATATTGTTTTTCATATTTGCAAATATCTCTAACGTTTGGCTGAATAGAAGATACCTACATTTTCATATCTGCTTCTACATTTCACAAACCAAGTAGCCTCTGGTGAATGCCAGTGTAAGCTTATGTCAAAAACAATAAAAGAAGTAAACAAGACTTTGGTGATATCATGAAATTACCATGGCAATTTTATGGACTCCCTGAAAAGTTTCAGGATGCTCAGTGGTCATAGATCACCCTTTTGAGAAATAATATGTTAGAATGATGGGCTAGAAGAAGCACAGACCTTAGGGTTTCCTTTAGATCATTACATAAACCCTGGGTTGTCCTATTTTCAGTTATCCAACCCCGTCCCCTTAGGAAACATAGTAGGATGCTTCAAAATTTTTAAGGGATTTAAGTGCATTAAGTCCACTTCTATTCAAGAGATAATAACTTTCACATACTCACAAATTCATTTTCTATTTAAAAGCATTTTATGATTGTAAAAAGCATAGAAATAAGTAATGACAAATTGAAAGTATTATTCATGAGTCAATCAAAGCATTTTGAGGTTCGTGGTGAAACCCCTTGATTTTTTTTATTGTGAAAGAACAAGGGTCTGCTTCAGGAACTGGCTTTCCCCCATTTGTGTATTTCTCACATTAGGCAATGTGTAACAACCTATATTCACTTGTTTCCTCAAAGAGGATTCTATAAAACCTGGACCTAGGGGCTAGAGCTATGTGCTGTCTCAGTTTCCCAGAAACACCTTGCACTGTTGGCAAGACTCCTTTGCTTGACTGTCTTTGCACAGAGGCTGAATTCTTCCTCCAGGAGTAAATACTTCATTTGGGGACAGAGAAACTGTCTTTCCTCTTATGAATCAGCTGCTTGTGCTGAAGAAGAAAGAAAATGAACAAAGATATAATCTAATGTTAGATACTAATAAGTCCTATAAAAATAGTTAAGCAAGGTATGGACAAAGGGAGAGACAGGGCATTTGATAAGTTGGTCAGTGACATTGCTGAGAACTCAGGTGGACATTTGACACAAGACCTAAAAAGATTGAGGGAAAAGTCCATTTCTGAAGTAAGAGCAGTCTGAATGGAAGCCATAGAAAATGTTAATTCTCTGAGGACAGAAGTAACTTGACTTATTTGCAGATGAGGAAACAGCAGGACAAAGTTTGGCTGGAGCCACATGAATGGTCAAGATTAAGAAACATGGGGTGCTAATAGTTCCAGGACAGCTCATAAAGTATCATGAGAAGACCATGATAGGTTATCACCCTGCATTACAAGAGTGCACTAAGCTATTGGGAGGTGGTCAGTAGGAGAGTCTTATTCAAAGGGGCTCATTCCTAATACAATGGGGATGTTGCCTGGAAGCAGGTAGCCCAGTGGGAAAAGATGTGCTGGAGGCTTTCCCTAGGATACTCACCATGAGGGAAGAGTGATGTTTCCTAAGCACAGAATATTTAATTTCTTTTAAAAATTCCTGAAAAACACTGTTTTCCTGTGCAAGAAGTTTGAAATGTTTAAAATTCTTCATTCATATCGAAAAGTGGTGAGAAATAAAGCTTGTGGGACTCAATATGCCATCCCAATATAATCTGGGATTTTAACTGAAGAGTTGAAATGAAACAATCACAAGGATTTAGGCTGTCACTAATTCTCTGTGACAATTTAGGTAGCAGAGGCTTGATTCTTAGATCTCTATCATGAATTCTAGAGTTTGAAAATAAAACCTTTCCTCTGAAAGACATTTTCACTTATATGCAATTTGGCCTCTAACAGGGTCTTTCCAGAAGCTTCCATAGCAACTTTCAGGATTTAGACATGGAATGAAACCTCTTTTCCATCCCCAGATTCAGTGGCATGTTCGTTTAACATGGTTTATTGACTACCTCTTATATGAAAGGATTTTGAAGTATTTTTCAAACCAATGTATATAAACCCTCAAAATTTCCGAAGCATGCTTGGAGGCTGGCCAATAATGTATTGTCCTGACAGTATTAAGAGTGGAGTATCTTCTTATGGAGAATGTACATTTATTTTCTCTCTAGGGAAGCAAATTTGGATAGAAGTTATGGAGTGTTTTTGGGATTTCTGGGGATCTAGGAAGGGTGATCTTTCATTTCAGATTTTCTAATACAATAATCATGTTTCAATAGTCCATCTTTTGTTTACTGCTTTATTTGATGCCATCAAATCTAATTCCCAGTGTGATTTTTTTTTTATTTTTTCATACATGTACTTTGGATAATGAGGCCTATCACATTCCACCATCCTTGCTAATCCCCTGTCCCCTCCCTTTCCCTCCTACCCCTCTGGCCAAACTAGAATTCATATAATCTTCCCAAGTTCCCCCACCCTAAAACACTACATGTCAGCCTCCTTATATCAGAGAAAACATTTGGCATTTGGTTTTGGGGGATTGGCTAACTTCACTTAGCATTGTCTTCTCCAATGCTATCCATTGAACTGCAAATACCATGAATTTATTCTCCTTTCTTGCTGAGTAAAACTCCATTGTGTATGTTTGCCACATTTGTTTTTCATCCATTATCCACTGAAGGGCATCTAGGTTGGCTCCACAGTTTAGCTATTGTGAATTGTGCTGCTATAAACATTGATGTGGCTGAGTCTCTGGAGTATCCTGTTTTTAAGTCTTTGGGTATAGACTGAGAGGGATAGCTGGGTCAAATGGTGGTTCCATTCCCCGATTTCCTAGGAATCTCCATACTGCTTTCCATATTGGATGCACCAATTTGAAGTCCCACAAGCAGTGTATGAGTGTGCCTTTTCCCCCACATCCTCACAAAACTTATTGTTGTTTGTCTTCATAATAGCTGCCATTGTGACTGAACTGAGATGGTATCTCAGAGTAGTTTTGATTTGCTAGAGATGGTGAAAATTATTTCATATATTTGGTGACTGATGGATTATCCTCTTCTGAGAAGTGTCTGTTTATGTCCTTGGCCTATTTGCTGATTGGAATATTTGTAGGGTTTTTTTTTTGGTGCTTAGTTTTTTGAGTTCTTTATATACCCCAGAGATTAATGCTCTATCTATCTCTGTGTGAGGGGTAAAAATTTGCTCCCAGGATGTAGGCTCTCAATTCACCTCACAGATTGTCTCTTTTGCTGAGAAGAAACTTTTTAGTTTGAGTCCATTCCATTTATTGAGTCTTGATTTTAATTGTTGCGCTATAGGGCTCTTATTAAGGAAGTTGGGGAGTAATCCCACATGATGGAGACAAGAGCCTAATTTTCTTCTATTAGAAGCAGGGTCTCTGGTTGTATTCCTAATCCTTGATCCATTTTGAGTTGAGTTTTGTGCATGGTGAGAGACAGGGGTTTAATTTTGTTTTGTTGCCTATGGATTTCCAGTTTTTCCAACACCATTGGTTGAAGAGGCTATCTTTTCTCCAATGCATATTTTTGGTGCCTTTGTCTAATATAATTATAATTTGTGCATTGGTCTCTGTGTCCTATATTCTGTACCATTGTTCTACCAGTCTGTTTTGGTGCCAGTACCATGCTGTTTTTGTTACTATTGCTCTGTAGAATAGTTCAAGGTCTGGTATAGTGATGCCACCTGCTTCACTCTTCCTGCTAAGAATTCCTTTATCTATTCTGAGTCTCTTATTTTTCCAGATCAATTTCATGATTACTTTTACTATTTCTATGAGAAATGCCATTGGGATTTTGATCAGAATTGCATTAAATCTGTATAGTGCATTTGGAAGTATGCTCATTTTGATAATATTAATTCTGCCTATCCAAGAGCAAGGTAGATCTTTCCATCTTCTAAGGTATTCTTTGATTTCTTTGTTTAGGGTTCTGTAGTTTTCATTTTACAGATGTTTCACCTCTTTCATTAAGTTGATTACCAAGTATCTTTTTTTTTTTGAGGTTACTGTAAATGGGGTAGTTTTCCTCATTTTCTTCTCAGAGGATTCATCACTGATACACAGAAATGCCTTTGATTTCTGGGTGTTGATTTTATAACCTGCCTCTTTTTTGAATTTGTTTATTAGTTCTAGAAGTACTCTGGTGGAGCGTTTTGGGTCTTCTAGGTATAGAATTATACTGTCAGCAAATAGTGCTAATTTAAGTTCATCTTTTCCTACATGTATCTCTTTAATTTATTTTGTCTGTCTAATTGCTCTGGCGAGTATTTCAAGGACTACATTGAATAGAAATGGTAAAAGAGGGCATTCCCAACTTGTTTCAGTTTTAAAAGGGAATGCCTTCAATTCTTCTCCATTTAGAATGGTGTTGGTTTCAGGCATAATATAGATAGCCTTTAGGACGTTGACATATGTTCCTCTTATCCCTAGTTTATCTAGTGTTTTGAACATCAAGGAGTGCTATATTTTGACAAATGCTTTTTCATAAGATTCATATCTTTGAGTCTGTTGATGTGATGAATTACATTTATTGATTTCCATATGTTGAACCAACCTTGCATACCTGGGACTAATCCCACTTGATCATGGTACAGGATCTTTTTGATGTTTTTGTATTTGATTTTCCAGAATTTTATAGAGAATTTTGCATCTGCATTCATTAGAGATATTGATCTAAAATTTTCTTTCTTTGTTGTGTCTTTGCCTGGTTTTGGAAACAGGGTAATATTGATCTAATAGAATGAGTTTGGAAGTGGTGCCTCTCCCATTCCAAAAGGGAGAAATTGGTACATAGAAAGAAGAGATGGGACCAAATCAAGACTAAAACCCAGGTGTTCCTTCTTAACTCTCTGCTTTGTGGCTGCCATGAGGTGAGCAGCTGCCTTTCAAACTGTCCTTGTATCCTACTGTTCTGCTTCACCTCTGGCCCAGGGCCATGGAGCTGGCTGCCTATTAACTGACACCTCTGAGACATGAAATGTTCTGCATCAACTTAGCCCCAGAGCAATGCAGTCAGCCAAACATGGACTGAGATCTCTGGAAAATGCAACGCTAGGCAACAGGAAGAACACTGCACACCTTCAATGTGGTATAGAGAGAAGGATGTGTATGTGCTTTGGTCAGGATGAGAGGGAACTCCTCCCAAACAAAATATACATATTTTACCTGAAATAATACCAGAGTCAGGCACCATTACTGGCTCAAGGATCCTGTGGGACAGTTCCAGGGACCACTGTAATGGTTCTCTAAATTGATAGTATGGTGGAAAGTATAGAGGAAAAATTGACTAGAGCTATTTGGGGGCAACTGATGGTGGTTTGACTCTGGATGGCTACAGTCATGTCTAGTAGAACTGTGGAGATATTTTTGGAGCCAAGTAGGACTTCCTAAGTAACCCAAAGGAAAGCAGCCTCAGAATGACCCTCTGGAGAGTGAGGATAACTGTATGCTGGGTGTGGGAGAAGAAACAGCACAGAGTCGGGAGAAGCCTGAGCTCAGACCAATTGGGGGTGGGGGTCTCTTCACACTGGAGCCTTCCTTTGACCAACTGTCTTGGCTCAAGTCCTTTCTGCGTCAAGCGTTCCAGCCACACGTCACAAAGGCTAAACTCCAGTTCAGCCTTTGGTCCAAGGAGGACCTGGCTTCTCAGCCAAGCTGCTCTGTGCTGACTAGCATTGGACTAGTGTGGACTTCTGCCTAGTGACGAGCCAAAGGTGCCCTCAATGGGCAGTCTTTTGACCAAGTGCGGTTGCAGGCCATGCTACAGGGCTCTCTTGGGCTGTCAGACTCCTCTCCGCCTTGCCCGTGAGGCTCCCTCTCCTCACAGGGACCACCCCGCTGCACCTGCCTCTCCCCTCAGCCCTGCCAGCAGGAGTTTCTTCCAGGATCCCCGACCTCAGGGGCCTCCTGCTGCTGGCAGGGACAGAGGCCTGCTCCTCTGTTGGGGGATCCTGCTGCCGGTGTTCTGGGGGTCCTTCTGCAAAAAAACAGTGCTATCCTGGAAGAACTCGCAGATGTTCGGACCCTAAACAGCAGTAAGGATCCCCCCTCCTGGGCGCAGACCACTCCTCCTGTCTTCAGTTCCTCAGCTCATCCACCAAGCTTAGGGGCCCATGACAGCTGCTCGATGCCCTATTGGTGCATCTAAGGATGCTGAGCTCAGGGCCCAGGAACAGCTCGAAGAAGGCAAGATCCACCAGGAGGAGGAGGAGGTGAAGGAAGTGAAGGAGGAGGACGTGAAGGAGGTGAAGGAGGAGGTGAAGGAGGAGGAGGGGGAGGAGGAGAAGCTGGAGAAGGAGGAGGAGGGGGAGGAGGAGAAGCTGGAGGAGGAGGAGGAGGGGGAGGAGGAGAAGCTGGAGGAGGAGGAGGGGGAGGAGGAGGAGAAGCTGGAGGAGGAGGAGGAGGAGGAGGAGTACGACACTCAGGGAGACCTCAGTGCCCTAGAGCCCAGTTCTTGGCCCACAGAGAGAAACAGTATTCCAGAGAGGGCCCAGGTGTCTCCCAAGAACTTGACATATGGGAGCCCTGTCACCTGCAGCTCCCACTGCCCTGCTCAAGGAGTGCTTGTCCTGCTTAAAGCTGAGGGCTGCTTAACACTGGACAAGTAGGCCCAGGAGCTTGTAGGTGAACTGGATCCGCCCACCTCTCCAGCCTCCCAAGCATCCATCCAGGGAGAGCAGGGCCTAAAGCCAACCTGTGTTCTATCCCAGAGTTGGCCCTCACTAACTGCTGCTTCCAGGAGGCCAAATAAAAGAAAACAGCTCATGCCAGTGGCCCTGCCATCACTGATTGCCTGGCATCAGGATGGGCTGCCCCCACCTGCAAAGTGGCCACTTTTATGTACAAAAGGCACCCTGAGGAGGATTCAGAGTGCCAAAAGTAACAAAGTGGAGCCTGAGGCAGAAGTCTCACAGGGCAGAAGAGAGGATCTGGAGTACTGCACCACCACTGTCCATTCATCCTCCCCACCTGCAGGCCCTTCCTGGAATGCAGGCCCCCTCCCCCCACCCACTGACCCCTTTCCCATAGCAACCATCCTTGCTAGCAGGCAGTTGGAATTCCAGCCTGCTGGGCCCCTGAACCTACCCATTCCTCCACCTTCCCCCTCATGTAATAAAGATGAGGGAAAAATCCCAACTTTCATTCCTCTGCCTCTTCCCACTAAACCTCCTTCTCCCTTCAGCCCCAGTCCCCAAGTTGGAGTTACCCCTAATGTGTTTCACCCAACCACACAACTGTCAAGACCTGTGATACCTCCCAGTTCCCACCTCCCCACACCTCATACCCAGGTCCCTTTCCCTTCCAATCCTACCTCTTCCAGAACTGAATCCCCAACCCCCATGTGTATTGATTCTCCTCCTTTCTTCTTTTTATCCTCCTCCTCCTCCTCTCCCTCCTTACCCTCTCCCTATTCCCTCTCCTCCTCCTCCTCCATCTCCTTTTCCTCCTCCTCCTCCTCCATCTCCTTTTCCTCCTCCTCCTCTTCTTCCTCCTCCTCCTCATGTTTCCTTTCCTTTGGCTGCTCCTCCTGCTGCCCTTCTTCCTTCTTCTCCTCATTCCTTCCTAAGACCCACTCCTGTCCCTTCCACCCACAACCCCAATACCCAGGGCCAACACTCCGCCCCTCCAACCCTCATTGCCATGTCATCGGCTCACCTTTCCCAGAATCCCGCTGTGCTGCCTGAAGACAAGGCCATGGACACTACCGCCCCTTCCATTGTGGTCATTTTCAAATCTTTTGTGTCCAGTGACAGCTCTGGCCCACAATGCAGTGTCCATGGCCATAGGCAGCATAGGCAGCCAGCAAAGGGACCAGTCCTCCCCGGCCCCCCAACCCTTCAGTTCTCCCAACCCAACCCCAATATGTCCCATTCTATTGTCCCACCATCCACCCCTCAGCCTGCATCTGGGAACCCTCCTGGACAGCAAAGAGCCTCTCTTCCCAATGCCCCCATGGTTACCATGCTGCCAGTGAAGGACCACTCACCGTCCTCCATCCTGGCACAGAGGGCGTCTGCACCACCAACCTCCCAGGCTGCCAGTGAAGAGGCCATGGATACGACCCCTCCTTCAAAGGCTGTCATGTTCTAGTTACCTCCTGCCTGCCAAGTTCTTAGACTGACACAATTTGGTAAGCATGTCAGACACGTCGACAGCTATTTGTATATTGCAGGCCTGATACCACATATTTGGAATCTGATTTCTGCTTGCAATGTCTTCCTAATGTTGCTTTTGAGGTAAAATGTGCTTTGCAAATGTTGGCTTTAGACATAATAGCTGAAGATGTTATCACCATTGAAGCAGCACATATGTGTACATGCGCACACGCACACACACACACACACAAACACACACACAGAGAAATGCCACAGTCTTTGTCTCTAAATTTCAGAAGTAAGCAAATTGAAAATTTTCTACAACTATAAAGGAGACTAAATAGATGTGATAAGTGTATAAACTGTGGGAGCCTAGACTTAAATCAAGCATGGATTAAGACAACAGGCAACTACCAAATTAGGCTATAGACTAGAGGAGAGTATTATGTCAATGTTAGTTTCCTGAATGTAGGAATATTCCAGGGTTATGGGAGAGGATGTGCTATCCTAGACAATTCATAGCAGAGTAAAGGCATTAAGTGTCCTATGAGACACAAATACACTTCTCAAACTGCTTAGAAAGGTTAATTAGGGAAAGAGGCAAGATAAAGTACATGTGGCAAAATGTGAAAAGTCTGTGACCTCTTCTAGAAATTCAAAATAACTCTCATGTCCAGGCAATTTCAGTGGTCTTCCCTCCCCTACTATGAAGAAAAGTTTTGCATTCATTTTCAAATACCCTGACTTCAATAATTCACATGCATAGATGAATATTTCAACTATTATAATATAGACCTGTCTCCGCCATTAATGATATGTTAAAATCTTTAAAAGCTGTTGCTCAACAAGATTGATTCAATAAGATTGGTTAGATCAATTAGGAAAGCCCTTATAAAAATTCTCTTAACAGTCTTATGGAATTTTTAAGTTTGAAAATCCTTCAGAATGAAAAGAAAACATCTAAAATGACTATAAAGCGTAAATCACAGTGGATTGGAACTGATGTAAGAACAAGTGCATGTTGTGTTTACATAGAAAGCAGAATTGGGCTTTACAGGAGGAAACGTGACCAGGCCAGAAACAGGGCAGCAATGAAGTTATGTAAGTTGTCAACAGTTTGATAGCACCATGACTTTGACCATGAAACTGTTCCATGATGTGTGTCCTCATGAGAACCCTGAGGTGCTGGTTTCCATGACTCTGTACACTATGCTTTGCTTTGCTTCACATTCTCTATATTGAAGAAGCTGGAGTAGAGCAGCTTTGTATTTCTCAAAAACATTACATTTATCTGTCATCTCATCCCCCTAATATTTCAGGTTGCTTAAAAGATAACAAAATACTATTTGATAACATATGTTAAAGGAGGAGAAAATGCAAAACTAGAGGTAGAAACATAAACAAGGAGTAGAAAGAGGCCACTCTGTAAATGCTTGCCATAATGCCATTGACCTTGTTCTGAATAAACTTGGGGTCAATTGAAGGTATTTTTTGTTTGATTACTTTTCAGGTTTTATTTTATTTTTATTCTAATTTTTACACATGACAGCAGAATGCATTATAGCTCATATCACACATATATAGAGAGCACATTTTTTCATATCTCTGGTTGTATACAAAGTATATCCACACCATTCGTGTTTTCATACATGTACTTAGGGTAATGATATCCATCTCGTTATGCCATCTTTTTGACTCTTAGGCTCCCTCTCTTCCCCTCCCACCCCTCTGCTCAATCTTGAGTTCATCTAATCCTCCCATGCTCCCCCTCCAAATCCCACTATGAATCAGCCTCCTTATATCAGAGAATATATTTTGCATTTGGTTTTGGGGGGATTTTCTAACTTCACTTACCATTATATTCTCCAACTCCACCCATTCACCTGAAAATGCCATGATTTTGTTCTCTTTTGTTGTTGAGTAGTATTCCATTGTGTACATATACCATATTTTCTTTATCTATTCATCTACTGACAGGCATTTGAGTTGGTTCCACAGTTTAGCTATTGTGAATTCTGCTACTAGAAACAGCAGAATTCACAATAGCTGTTGTGGCTCTGTCCCTATAGTATGATGCTTTTAAGTCCTTTGGGCATAGACCAAGGAGTGGGAGAGCTGGATCAAATGGTGATTTCATTCCCATTTTCCCAAGGATTCTCCATATTGCTTTCCATATTGGCTACACCAATTGGGAGTCCCATGAACAATGTATGAATGTGCCTTTTTCCCCACATCCTTGCCAACACCTATTGTTTTTTGTATTCTTAATAGCTGCCATTCTGATTGGAGTGAGATGAGATCTTAGAGTAGTTTTGATTTGCATTTCTCTAATTGGTAAAGATGTAGAGCTTTTTAAAATACATGTGTTGATTGATTGTATATCATCTTCTGAGAGGTGCCTCCTCAGTTTCTTAGCCCATTTGTTGATTGGGCTATTTGGTTTTGTGGTGTTTAGTTTTTTGGGTTCTCTATATATCCTAGAGATTAGGGCTCTATCTGATGTGTGACTGTTAAAAATTTGATCCCAAAATGGAGGTTCTCTATTCACCTTGCTGATTGTTTCCTTTGCTGAGAAGATTTTTAGTTTAATCCATCCCTTTTATTTGATTTTAATTGTTCCACTATAAGTGTCTTATGAGGGAAGCTGGGGCTTAATCCAACATGATGGAGAATTCTGCCTACTTTTTCTTCTAGTAGATACAGTCTCTGTTTAATTTTGATCCACTTTGCATTGAGTTTTCTTCATGGTGAGAGATAGGGGTTCAATGTCATTTTGTGGCATATGGATTTCCAATTTTCACAGCACCATTTGTCAAAGAGGCTATCTTTTCTCCAATGTTCATTTTTGGTGCCTTGGTCTCATATAAGATAGCTGTAATTATGTGGGTTACTCGCTGTGTCTTTTATTCTGTACCATTGATGTATGAGGCGATTTTGATGCCAATGCCATGCTGTTTGGGTCACTTTTGCTCTGCAGTATAGTTCAAGGTCCTCAGCCTGCCTTCTCTCATTCATGCTCCCTGAGGGAAGAATTTGTAGGTCACTGCAGTGAAGTCCCAGTAGAGATCAGAGCTGTGAGGGGGTGTCAGTGATGCAGCATGCAGCAGGGACAACAGACACCATGCAATAGGGCCCATGGAGCATGTCCCTGTACTGGTCCATAGTGGAAATAACCCATATCAGTGCCAGGTCAGAACTTTGTCTTTTTCATTTATCTTAGTTGGCAAACACAGGGATGCTGAACTCTCTTTGCTTTTGGATATAGAGTGACACAAGATTCCAGCAAAAAAGCAAAAACAAACCATCACTTGTGAAAGGACACATTTTATTCAAAATATTTCCATTAGTCTGGCCTCCTATAGTTTCACTCAAGGGACCATTCTTATTGCTCTCAGCATGGTTTCAATGGGCTTTTTGCAATACAGGACAAATCATATTTGAACAGGACACTATAAAGTGTTACAGTGTTCAATATGAGGTGTCCCACACAAGCTCCTGTGTGAGACAATGCAAGAAATATTTAAGGTGAAAAGATAGAGTTACAGGAGCTTTAATGCATGCATAGGATTAAATGAGACACCAGTATAAGCTGGTAGGTATTGGCTAGAAGAAGTAGTTCCATGTGAACGTGCATGGGGGTTTCCATTTTGTGCCTGGTGAATTGCCGCCTCTGTGCTTCCAAGTGGCCATGCCTGAGCTGCTTTCTTAAACAACACTTTTCTGACAGGATGTTTGGCCTCATATTGTGCCCAGAGTTAGGAACACAGCTGACTATGAATTACCTTTGAATCCAAGAAAGATAAATTTTTCCTCCTCTAATTATTCTAGTCATCTCTTTCATACAGACAAAAAAAAGCCACCTAGAATAGAAATAGGTGTCAACAGGTGAGTTGTTTGCAGTGACTTGCCTAAATATTTGGTTCAGAAACTTGTGGGGACTTTGATAATTGGGATAGATACTTTGAATAGTTTAGAGATGTATGCTGGAAAAGCTTTGAACATTGTTAATGAACTTATCATGTGATTCTGGTGGAAGCTATAAACAACAATGCTGATAGGATTGTTGCTAGGAAATACTGTGCTCATGAGTTTGCACAGGAGGAGGATTCTGCTGGAAAAGGGAGTAGAAGACATTTATGTTACATTCTGTCAAAGATGTTGTCTACTTTATGCTTATGTCCTATCGCATTCCTGTGGCTAAATTTAGAGGTGATATACTCATTACTCTGATGGAAGAAATGTCAAGGAAGCACAGCATTCAAGCAATGATATCAATGTTTCTAGCAGCTTTTATTCATGTTTACTGGGAGAATGTGGAGCACAAGGAAGAGTGTAAGCTTGCATTTTGGTCAGAAAAGGGGGAGTAATTCTGGGCCTCAGGAATTGTGGTTGTTAATGCATTACAGTCACCAAAGAGATTCTAAAAAATTACACAGACACAGTAGAGAAGTGGCTTAAGGTCATTTCAGGAATTGGCCAGATTCACAAATCATGTTCACAAGGTATGAATATACAAATTCCACTGAGAAGAGAAACTACTAGGAAGTTTGTTCTCCATGCTCACTCAGCCACACAAAACTCGCCCCTTCCATGTTCCTCAGAGGCTTGGCTACTGCTTGAGATGGGGGCAGACAGTGGCTTCAAGCATGTGGTGCTGGTTCTGCAGGAATGCAGAATCCTGGAGTTAGATGGTCATAAAGGCTTCCATAGGATTGCAAAGGTCGGCCAGGAAGGTCAAAGTGTAACAAAGTGAGAATTCATGTAAGTAGGCCCTGAGAGGGTCATGTGTGTAGTTGTGGAAGGAAGTTAAATCTTCAGTAGTGACCCCTGGGACTAAGAGATGGTGGCAATGTGGACTATATGTCAGGAGATTTCTGGCTAAGGATACAGTTAGCCTATGTGAGAGGACATGGGTCAAGGCTGCCCAAGTCCTTTGGAGCCCACTGTCCACAACATGTGCCCAGATGCTGAGCATGGGGAAAGAGGTGTTGTTAGCCCAGCTACATTTAGGTTTTGATCATAGCCAGCTTTACTTTCTGTGTGTCTATTTCTCCCTTTGGAATGGAAATACCTACTCTGTGCCACTGTACCTTAGTTATACATGAGTTGATTTTGATTCCTACAAGGTCTGAAAACCAAAAGTCTAATTTGAGTCCCAGAAGAGACTCTGAACTTGCAGTTTGGAGCAGTGCTAAAACTATTTAGATTTGGGCATCTACTGTAAATATACTGCACACATTTTCCAGGGTGAGATGTTAATAGCTTTGGGGGATCATGGGTGGCATGTAAAATTTTGGAGTTCAGTGTACCTCAAAAGCTGAAATGAGTCAATGTGGGAATAATCAGAGGTGAAATGATCACATTATGAGTTTGGATTTATTCATGGATTATGGCACCATTGGGTGGATTCATAATTTGGAAGAAGTGCTGCATTGGTTGGTAAATGGAGAATGTGCGTGTCTGGAAGAAGGAGGTCCCTGCGGGCATGTACTTGGAGTTTATATTTTGCCACTTGGTCCTCCTTTCTTTCTGCTTCATAGAAGCTATGGGTTTAGAGGCTTCTTGCAAACTACCCTTCTTCCATGATAGTTTTTCTCACATCATGACCAGAGCAATGGAGCTGGCTTCCCATAGGCTGAGACCTCTGAAACTCAAAATTTCTGCATCAACATGGGTCAGAGCAGAGCAGACAGCCTAACATAGACAAGGAGATCTCTGAGAAATGTTGTCCTTGGCAACAGCAGGAATACACCTATCAATAACCATGCAGAAAACTGAATGCAAACTCAATGCAAAGTGGATCACAGCCAATGCAATATGGCAAGGAAAACAAGTGACAAGGCCCAAAGGAGCTTAAAAAGAGAATACAAAATTTTTGTTTCAGATGATATAATTTATGGGTTTAGAAATCCAAAGGAGTCCAAATAGTCAGAATTAGTAAATAAATATTGCAAGAATAATATAAAACAAATAATAAAATTCAATATGTTTTGGCGTATCAGAAACAAAATATGCAGAACAAAAATACTAAATTGATGTATTTTCTGATAGCATCAAATAAACAAATACCTAGAAATTAATGTAATGAAAGATGTATATGACCTTTATGATAGTGCAACACAAAGCACAGGTGGTAAAATGTTAACTGTTTATGATGAGATAAAATTTTTATGGAAATCTCAACATTACCACATTTTATTTTCTTTCATGAACACATTAGATTAGAAATACAAAAACCCAAACCAAAGCGGGTCTTTCACAGACAGTTTGAAAATAATTATGATTTTTTTTTTAGAAAAGTCCTACTTACAAAAGGAAACATCCATATTTGTTAATATAAAAATGACAGTTTTTCTTTTATTAATAAATAGATTTAATGTAATTTAAATTAAAATTCCAAGAGCATATTTGAGTGTGTAGTAATTCAGACCTGAGTCTGAAGGTCATGTGGAATTGCAGACCCCAGGGAAGAGCCTAGGCAGGGGGAAGCCGCAGCGGCCTCCCTGCAGCACGGAGGCGCAGCTCTTTATCAAAGGCTGTACAGGACATGGCTGCCAGCTTGGACAGATGCAGTAGGACCACACTGAGCTTCCCCAGACAAGCCCACACCTGTGCAACCACCTGACTACAGCAAAAGACACACCGCACACGCAGAGTGGGAGCAAACGGCATAGTCTAGTAGTAGCCCTAAGTGGCTCCTATGGTGCGTCCCTCCACATGCAAATGGCAGCCAAAGAGGGATGTTAGCATTAATATCCCAGGTTAACAATGCATTGGTACCCAGAACCTAGAAGGACATCTTCATGGGCTCTGAATAACTAAAACCTTATACTTGGTGCTAAAATCGTGAAGCATGAAGGACAGAGAAGAGCCACATTGGACCGCTTCCCGGCTAAGAGCATCCATTCCCAAGAAGACGCAGTAATGCAGTGGAAGACACACACACAGTGAGGCAGGAAAGAGTGGAATCCACGTGGCACATGTGCCTAGGTCCTAGGTGGAGTGTGTGCGAGTCAGTCAGAGGTACAGGTGGCTCAGAAGGCCCTCAACCTGGGACCTTTCATGAAAGCCAACATCCAAATGGTCAAACTCACACGGGGGTCTGCTGCATGCCGTTGGTCATCAGAGGGATGAAATGACACCATCATTCATGTGCACCAGGAGGTCCAAATGTGGATGATGGGCAGGAGCAGGCCTTGACCTAGCCGCGGAGTGGATGAGGCTCATGCTGTGCTTGTGAGCGTGTACTGGGAACAGCCTGTTTGGGAGAATCTTTGCTGAAGTTCTCCACAGCTCAACAAGCCCACATCTTACACAAGCAATTTCATCCCTCCGTTGGCACCTGCACACGTAGATTCTTCAAAAGACACATCAAAAGCTTGTACCAGCATTATTCACTATGGTGGAGCTAGAAGTATCCCAGATGTCCATGAATAATGGAAAGGAAACATCACGCTCCATGTATTGAACAATGAAGTGCTCGGAGCAGTAGAGCCCTCACCTACGATGCCCGAAGCACCGCAGCTGCATGCTGGGATGAAACCTCAGGGCACGAAGGACAGAGGCAGAACTCCCACGGAGTGCGCAGCAGTGGGCTTCCCCAGGATGAGGGACCCGCATCGTCCTGACCTCAGTGCTGACTCCTGCAGGAGGACGTCCACCTGGTGGAGGGTCACGCACCAGTGCATCTAGGTTCCACTCCCCCTTCTGTGTGGGTGCCAGACTTCAAAAGTTCATGGACAAGTTAACCCCTCTTTATGTCAGAAAGAATTTCCTAAATTCAGAAGATAACTAGGCATCTTTACCAAACAATAATGTTTATTAAACAACAACAACAAAAAACATAGAAATACCCAGAAAAAAAATGAATCTAAGGTGGAGCAGCTTTGAAACAGTCCCTTGAAGTAGGAAAAAAATGAGATATAAAAGTCAGCTGCCAACACTTCTGTTCAGTGTTATATTGAAAATACCAACCAGCACAAAAACAATGAAAAACAATTAAAAAAATAGAGATGCAGGATTTCAATGGATATGCTAAAATTACCATTATTTGTAGAGTCAATAATTGTTTATAAAAAAACTCAATTTAATACATGGAAGAACTTTTAAAAATGATAGAAGGGTTTAGCAAGGAACATTAGATAAAAATTCAAGAAATCTGAGTTGAAAGATTCAAGCATTGATATTTGTTTATTAGTGGTCATCAACGTGCCCCACTCATAAGATGTTAGCAATAAGGAAAGCTATGTTAAAATCACAATTTTTCTATAAATTTTAAAACTGCTGGGGCTGGGGATATGGCTCAAGTGGTAGCGCGCTCTCCTGGAATGCATGCAGCCCGGGTTCGATCCTCAGCACCACATACAAAGATGTTGTGCCCGCCGATAACTAAAAAATAAATAATAAAATTTTTTTTCTCTCTCTCTACCTCTCTCTCTTTAAAAAAAAACTGCTTTCAAATAAAGGCTTATTTTTTAAAATGCCATCTTTGTGGATAAGAAGATCTACCAGCATAAAGCTGTCAATCATTCCTAGTGTGATATGATCTTTAGATTCAAATCACTTTCCCCAAATACCTAAAAAGGATATTAACAGAACTTTAAGATGATTCTAAGATTCATACAGAAAAGTAAAGGTATAGGAAATCCAGGATGATTCTGAATGAGATGGACGAGGAAAGGAAACAGACTTGTTTTCCTCCACTTTTACAGAAAGTCCTAATATTCTGGTAAGGGGTCACAGGGGTGGGGGGGGGAGGGAACATAAGATATGGATCCCAGAAGCAAACTCATGATATAAATGAAGCTTCAGATTATGATAGGAGGAGCACCTTAATAAATAGGAGAAAATGGGGCTGTTGGTAAGCAGAATGGAAAATAAAATGAACCCCTACCTCACTCCATAGACACAACCAGCTCCAAATGTATTTATTTAATGATGGCAAAAACAAAACTGCCAATCTTCTCATGGAAAAAAATAACAGTTTCTTTTGGAATTCAGAATAGGGAAAGATTTATTCAATGCACTAATAAAAACTAGAAATAAATAGATTAGTGTATTTAATTTGTTTTTATTTAAATGTTGTATCCAGGCAAACGCATACAGGGCCAGAAGATGTAGAAGAGACCTCAGGCTTGTTAGTAAATGGGTCCCTTTCTACACACATTTGATTGACAAGTTTGCTAAATAACAACTGGAGGATGGGAGTGCCCAGGGTGCTCTCTTTGTTTCGGGTGGGAGAGAAAATTGTGGATCCCCCGTGAGAGCAGCTAGCATTAGCTTTTGAAGGTGACTATTCAGATGCTCTCTGGCCCTCAGGTCTGTGTGCACATTCCAGGAGGGGCTCACAGGCCTACAGCAGCCGTGGTGTCCAGGGGTGTCGTGTGAGTCCCCAGCTTGCCCTGTGAAGCCCAGGACGCTCTGCCTCTACCTCAGTTCTTCAGATTGCCCTGCAGGGTCTCAGCCTTGGAGACCTCTGGGGGTCCAGGCGTGCTCCTGTTCGCGATCCAAATACAGCACTTCTGTTCTGCTGGGCTGACATTCCAGGGTCCTGGTCCAAATGACAAAATGCAGGTTGAGCTACTTGTACCTGCAGCGCAGGACATAGGGCCTGCTCACGGGGTGAAGGCTAAGGTCACACACAGGCAGGGTCTTCCTGACTGGGTGGGCTCCTCCTGGCCACCGTGTGGCTAAAGGTTTTCACACAACTCGGGACAGAAAGGACACGGGTAAAATGAGAGCAGGCAATGGCAGGGTCCCCATTGACAAGGGACCAAAACAAGGACACAAAAGAACTGGAGGTGCCAGGCCCTGATGGGAGGCCCAGTCCTTGAAAATCACCTCGGAACGTGGAAGGGGTGCAGGATGGTCTGAGAGGGAGGAGCAGTGGAGTAGAATCCAGAAGCACCATGTATCTCCCCACGTTGATAGTCCTCCATCAGGGAGGCTTTTGATCAATGGAAACATTTGCACAGCAATGAACGCGGGAGTTAATCCTGGAACCAATGAAGACTGCTGCTCCTGAGGACTGCGTTTTATAGAAGTTGGTGCCTCGTAATGTTGGTCTCACCGTGGGCAGCGTTCTTTGTAAAGTAGGACCCTCACGTCCATTTTCCTCTCAACAATTCGTAAGACGCAGCGTGTACTTGATTTCTATACCTTTAAGCATTTGTGTTTCAGTTGAGGGGCATCTATATTTATCAGTTTCATTAGAAATATATGATTGAGTTGCATGTTTTTTTTTATCAGATTGTTGACCCTTCAAACTGAACGTCTGCCGTTGGGCCTTTCTTAAAGTAAGCAGGTTGACCCTCCATGTCGGCAGGCTCTGTCCAGGATGCCCACCACCTAAGCCGGGACCCTTACCACCTCAAGTGTGCCGCTCACAGCCTGCGCACACCCTCCCAGGGAGTGTCAGTCACCTCTGGACGACTTACGTACTCAGCAAGCGTCCGTACTCAGCAAGCGTCCGTGCGGAATAGGAAGTTGTCACAGGGCACTGTCACATGGCACTGCCACAGGGACTAGGCAGTTTGCACATGTTCAGGACAGACTTTTTTTTTTCTCAAATGATTTGGACCCTCAGTTGGTTGTCTCAACAGGAAGGACCCACAGCACTCTGTACCCTCAGGGTTGTCACTGCCATCTTCCCGGTGTCCCCCTGTAGCCACCTGGCCTGTGGCTGAGCCTTCCCCAGGCCAGTACACTTGCCTTGGCCTCCTCCATGCCTGGCATATGTCCTCCTCCAGATCTCCAGCTTCGCTCCCAGAGCCATGGCACTGTGTCTCGGGGAAGCCCTGGTGACACCCCTAAGATTCCATCCCTCCCTCGGTGCCCGCCCCCTGTTGTGTTTGCCTTAACAGAACCGTCCACTGACCTAAGAGCTCATCTCTATTACTCCTTTCCTGCCTTCCTCATAGACCAAGCTCCATAAGGTCAGGGAACCATCAGGTCAGGGTGGCTCCCTCCTGCCCTGCCCTCGGTGACAGAACAGGATCCACACCAAAAGAAACAAGCAAGAATCCTTCACTAAAGGAACCCGAACTACCACAGAATAGTCCAGGGCCGTGGGGAGGAGAGGCACCATGAGTGGAAGAGCCAGGAGCTCAAGCCCCGGAGGAGGGCGAGCAGCAGGGTGCACCAGCCCAGGAGCAGCAGGATGCCTGGAAGGGGTCAGAGGAAGTTGCAGCCTTGCTCCAGGCACCACAGAGCCTGGGCCCTGCAGAGTCCAGGAGAAACTGAAAATCTACCACCTGACACTGCAGACTAGGGAAGTCCTCTATAAAGACTTGGCAAGGAAAGAGCAAGACCAGGAAACCTGTGTCCTCATTAGTGAAAAAGCAAGAGGTGCCCACCCCTGACCTTGAGCAGACATGCGGTGTGGTGGGTGAAGGATACCCTTGAGATGACCTGTCCTGGGGTCAGACCTCTACCTGGCCCGGGGTCTGGGCGGTGTAGGCACAGAAAGGAGATGAAGATCAGGCACAGAAAGGTGATGAAGATCTTGAGACATTGTCAAAGATAGCAGTGACTGCCGCGAAAGCTGATTTACACAGCCACAGAGCAAACCGTAAAAGAAAAGGACTCTTCATGGAGTCGTCATAAAAGTGCCGAGTGCGAGCCGCAATCGAACTTACCAGTTGCGGGGCTGATGTCCATAATGCGGAATGAAAACATCTTCTCAATAATCATAGTTAACAGCAGCCCACAGTCAAATAGGTGGGTGAGCATTTCACAGAATGCAGCACAGGAAACTCCCTCTTGTGTTAATGACCTACCCTAAGAATGAAGAGCAGAATTCATGCTTCAAGCCAAGGAGAGTGAGGGATTTTTTTTAAAATTCTGACATTTATAGACAAATATGGGAAGCAATTGGACTGCTTAAATATTATTTCTTACAAACATTCTGATAGTGAAAAATGATTTGACTTCATCTGTAAAAACTGAATATATTCATAACCTATGACCCAGCAAATCCATTTCTAACTGTGTACCTTTAAACAATGACAAAAATCAAACACCTGAGATCTGTGTAAACAGCAGGGACACATGTGCAGGATGCTCCCAGCCTGGCATCTACAACAGGGCAGGGCAGGGCCAGGAGGACAGCCCTTGGTGAGCGAGTCCTCGCCAGGCAGCAGGGACGAGGCGTGGGGCAGAGCCCCTCCACCTGACCACCACCTTCCACCTTCACACTGAGCGACAAAGCCAATGGCAGAGGTGACAGGGGCTGGTGCCTTTGAATAAAGCACAGACAGCCAGTCTGCTGCATGAAGATACAGGCCGACTCAGTAAAGTGGGAAGGGCCAGAGGGGATCCACCAGGTCAGGCCGCCCTGCAGAGGGCAGAAAGAAGCCTCTTAGAAGGTCCCTATGAAGGAGGGAGACCAAGCCCTGGGTCACCACCAGCACTTGACATTTATCATATGTCACATACTGTATGTCATTTGGGGAGGTCAATAAATCCTATTTAAACAGTATAGAAAGGTATTGTTATGGTTTAGATGCGAGTGTCCCCCAAACTCACATGAGACCCTGCAAGAAAGTTCAGAAGTGAAATGATCAGAATATGAGTCTTAATCTAATCAGTCTCCTTCTCCGTAAAACAGATAACACAAAAAAATGTGTATGCTGCTTGTATGAGGAACATACTACCATACAGGTGTGTGAGAACACACCAGAATTGAAATGCCCAAGGATACCTGAAGAAGAACATTAAACTGATTGCTTTCTCTCCCTCTCCCTCTCCCTCTCCCTCTCCCTCTCCCTCTCCTTCCCTCCCCTCTCCCTCCCTCCCTCCCTCCCCCATCTCTCCTCCTCCTCCCTCTTTCTCCTCCTGGTGGCCTGTTCCCAGCCACTCTCCTTCTCCTCCAAACTCTCCTGCAGTAATGCTCTGTTTCCCACCAGGTCCCAAGGAATGGAGTCCTCCATCTAAGAACTAAGACCTCTTAAACTGTGACCCCCAAATAAATGCTTACTCCTCTAAAGTTGTTCTTTCCAGGTTTTTTGGTCACAGCAGCAAAAAGGCTAAAACAGATAACACAAAAAACACATGCTACTTACACGAGGAACATAATACCATACAGGTGTGTGAGAACCAACTGGAATTGAAATGCCCAACGTTACCTGAAGATGAACAATAAACTGTGCTAAGAAACTCCTCTCCCAGAGCTTGGGACAAGGGGGAGGTCCTGAGCAGCCTTCGGGGGGCAGCTTGTGTGTACCAGATGTCAGGCTTCCCTGAGGGATGAGGGTGCAGAGATCTTAACGTGTGCTACCCTCCTCTCCCGGCCCCCTGAGTGTGTGAGAGGCTCCTGAACTAGCAAATCCACCCACAGGACACGGGTTATGGAAGGCCATGGAGAGGTTCACATCACTTCCTGAGTGCCCAGAAGGCAGTCCAAGGCCAGCCACTCCCTGGAGCAGGGTGGAATTACAAATGGATCAGTCCATCCAGGGCACAAGCAATGCAGGAGGGAAATGGACAGTGGTGCACATGGGAGATGAGCAGGTGAAACAGCATCCTTTCCAACCTGGGGAGGGGATGGAAGGTGGATGAACCTCAGTGCTGCTTTCTGTGAAATGCCAGGGCCCCGCTCTTTACATCAGCACAGCTCTCCAGACCAGTGAGGACCCAGGCCCGCAGGCGAGGAGGAGGCGTGGCCAGAGCCCCATGGCAGCTCTGTCCTTTCCTGCCTCCCCCTCCCCCAGTTCTCCCCCAGCTGCTGACACAGGGCCCAGGCTCACAGGTACCTCCTTGGAGGGTCCCCTCCTTGTGGAGCCCAGCAGCACCTGGGAGGGACCCACAGTTGGACATGCTAAGAGGAAAGTGCATCTACTTGCTGTTGGTGGGGGCCAAAGCTGTGGTTGTGGTTTAGATGAGGTGTCCTCCAGAAGCTCAGGTGTGAGACACACAGGAAGGTCTGCAGGAGCGGTGACTGGGCTACACCTTGACCTAGTCAGTGACTTGGTCCCTGATGGGATTACCTGGGTGGTCACTGGAGGCAGGTGGGTGTGGCTGGAGGACGTGGCTCATCTGCACAGTGGAGTCTCTCTCAGCTTCCTGATCACCATGTGAGCTGCTTCCCTCCGCCACACTCTTCCGCCATGATGTTCTGCCTCACCTGCAGCCCAGAGGAGCCCTCCTCTAAAATTGTTCTGGTCAGGTCCTTCAGTCACAGCCGCAAAACACTAACACAATGTGCCCTTGGAGCCCCTCCGGGGCCAGCAGGACCTGGGAGTCCCAAGCCACGTCCCTTCTGCCTGGCACCCCCTGCTCTGTGCTGGTCCCTCATGCTCTGACTCCAGTCTCAGCCCCCCTGGGAGGGCACACCCATATCCAGCTCTGCTCGGGTTGATGTGGCTCCCTACAGGTCACAGGGGAAAGCAGGGGAGCTGTGTGCAGTGACCTCAGAGCAGGAAGATTTTCCAAGATGGATATCACAACCAAGGAGAAAAGGCACACAGTGACTCCTAAACAGCAGGACCTAAGTCAGGAGCAAACATGAGGCACCACATGTCTACATGGGTTGTGTGCCTACAGATAGAAGAAGAACGTTTGTCCCAAGAAATGGATTTTCTTGAATTGAAAGATAGTACGAAATCATTAAGAAAAGCGGGACCACCCAAGAGAAAGGCAGTGGAAGGGCTTGAAGGAAGAGCACCCATAAAACAGGAACGAACCAAGGAAAGGCTCCCAGTCCCCTGGGAAGACCATGGAAAGGAAGAGTGTCATCAGGCCCAGGCGGTGACTAGAGTAGGACCTGCTGAGCGAATGAGAACGGCATGTGGTGTACGGGTGAAATGCCAGGCAGTCATGATTTTTGTTTTTTTTGCTTGTTTTTGCATCAGGGCGTGAACCCAGGGCACTTAATCCCTGAGCACATCCCCGGCTCCTTTCTATATACATGTATTTTATTTTGAGACACTCTTGGTAAGTTGCTTAACCCCCCACTGAGTTGCTCAGGCTGGCCTCAAACTTGCAATCCTCCTGCCTCAGCCTTCCAAGCCACTGGGATTATAGGTGTGTGCCAATGTACCTGGCTGCAGTTTAACTTTTTAAAGAGCGCCATATTTATTGGAAGGGAAGTAATCTCCAGGAAGTTTCAATTGTATGTATTTGTATGTATACAAATAATAGAATGTATTTATGGGGTACAATGTGATATTTTGATATGTGTAAATTGTGTGATGATCAAATCAGAATAATCAGCATATCCATTGCTTTAAATATCAATTATCAATTTTGTGGTTCACGATTCTCTCTTCCAGCTCTTTTTTTTTAACTTTTTATTTGTTTTACTTTGTTACACATGACAGTACAATGACCTTGACATATCACACATTTGAATGAGATGGGGTATAATTTCTCATTTTTCTGAGTATACAGGTTGCAGAATCACATTGGTCCTGCAGTCATGCATATACACACAGTCATGATGATGTCGGTTTCATTCTATGTCCTTCCTATCCCCCCATCCGCTCCTCCAGCTCTGTGGACACATGCATCACATACAGTCCCTGGCTGTGGGGTGGACTTGGCAACCTCCTCCTCCTGCCCCAGGGGCTTTGCGCCCATTCCCTGGGTTCTCTTCGCCCTTCTCCTGGACCTCCTTTGTGACCCACCGGCACCACTTCTGGGCACATGTATCCAAACAAACAGATTTGGGCCCCAGGGACCCCTGCACGCCCCCGTTCACTGCAGCACTGGTCACAACAGCCAGGTAGGGAATCCACCCAAGGGCCCATGGAAAGACGGCAGATCAAGGAAACGGGCATGTGGACACGGTGGAACCCTGCCTGCTGGGAACATGAAGCTGCTGTCACCTGCAGTCCCATGTGGAGACCACGGGATTGAGTGAAGTGGGACGGCAGGCACAGGAAGAGCTCGGCTTCCACAGGGTCCTCTGCCTGTGGGGGGCTTATGGGACCATGTCCTCTCTCCCCGCAGAGGCAGGCGGCCTCGGCTGCACCACGCTGGGGGGTCCCTTATCCACTGCCCACTCAGTCTCTCCAGGTCCCCTCTCTCCCTTCTTCGCTACGGATCCTGTGAACTGCTGTCCCCTGCCCAACCTCCTCTGATGAGACAATGACACATTCTGAGAGCAATGACTGTCACCAGGCTCTCAAATGTGGTTTACTGCCACCATCCTCATCTCCCCTGAGGACAGGGTCCCCAGCCCACTGCACGCATAAGGCAAGGAAGCCCAAAGCCACTGGCCTGAACACAGGCTAACTGGTCCCAGCCAGGTCTTCCTGGGGCTCAGCGTGGAGCCAGGCCACAGAGATGGCCCCTCAGACTGGGGTCAGCAGCGCCCTGGGCCATGAGGGCCTTTCCACCTCCAGCCTGTGGGGCAGGTGGACACTGCCACATTTTTATAGTCAGTCCCCACCATGGTTCCAGGCCGGGAGGTGTCTCAGAGCTGACCCAAAAACAAACACCCGCAGCTGAAGGGGCTGAGCAGGGGGTGGCAAGTTCAAGGCCAGACAGGACAGGGGAGGGAGAGGCAACTCAGTGAGGTCCTGAGCAATCAGTTGGACTCTGTCTCAATAAAAAATAAAAAGGGCTGGGGACGTGGTCAGTGGTTAAACCCAAAACAAAAGACCACGTTGTAGTGTGAGGAGAACCCACAGCCCAGAGAAAAGCAAGGACCGGGCCAGGTGGCCAGGGTCTCTCATTTACCCAGCAAAGGGTGGACCTGGGCAGGGATGGACAGAACCTACCTCTCAGAGGGAAGAGGTTGGCGGGGAAGGCAAGGGTCAGGTGCTGACAGAACAGGCCTGCATGGCTCACTGTCCCCTCTGCCCCACCTTTGGCCTTGCTGGCCATGGACTGGAGAGAGCGAGTGGGCAGTGGGGACAGCAGTCAAGGCTGCATGGCCACCCCAGGAGCTGCCCTTGGCTCTGGGTGTTTATCCATGAAGGTTCAGACCAGGGAAGCCATAGTGTCCAGTGACCAGGGCACACAACCCCAGAACAATCCATCTGGTTGTCCAAGGTTCCCACATGTGTCACACACACTCTTGTCCAGGTGTCCGCATTCCCTCCTGGCTATAGGGATGGGGAGGTCCATGGTGGGACATTGGCCAGTTGACCCTTCAATGGGTTTATGGCCCAAGATGGGGCTGAAGTGTCAAAGATGACGGGTTTCCCATGCTCAGGCAGCCATGCATCTCAGGAGACCTGACGTTCACCCTTAGTGGACAGAGGTAGGGGCTGGGCACATGGGACAGGACAGGGGAGGGAGACCAGACCTTTGGGCAGGGAGGGTCTCCTGGAGGCTGAGGCTGCAGCTGGGAAGAGCTCAGCTTAGGTGACTGGGGGAGGTGGGAGGAGGGGCTCTTCCTGCTCCTAAGCCCCTTGGACTTCTCCTGGTGGCAGGCCAGCTGCCCCACGGAGCCAGGCGCCTATGACCCAAGGCTCCCCCGGAGCCTGCGCACCAAGCTTCATGAGCAAGGCCCTCTCCACAGCTGTCTTGAGCCAGCTCCTGCCAACAGAGCCACAGCGGGGGCTCTGGGGGCCTTGGTCCCCAGTCAGCAGTGGACCTGGCCATCGGCAGAGGCCTGGCTTACAAGGGAGTTGTTTTCCCGACAGCCTCGCCAACCTGAACCAGCAGCCGGGAGAGCTCCTGAAAGGCAGTTGGGGCCTTGCACCAGCCTGAGGCAGGGGCGAGGTCTGGGCCTCCTCGAAGGCTGCATCTGAGCTTCAGCAGGGCTGATGGGCAGCTGAGGGGACCTGGGAATCCATTTCCCTGTTGTGCTCATAAGGCTTGATAAGGCTGTACCCAGAGCAGGGAGCCCACCTGCCCCTTGCCCCCAGCTCTGCTGGCACCAAGGCAGGCAGCAGCTGCGGGTGGGCGCTCAGGGCTCCCTGGCTGCCTTCTGGGAGAGGGCTCTGACTGGAGACCAGACTTCCTCCCCTGGATAGCAGTGGCCACCTGTAAAGTCAACGGCCTGAATTTTCAACCAAGCATCTTCCATCTGTCCCAGCACGCTGGCACGTCCAAGTTGGTCAGCTTTCAGAGTAAATGTGTGTCTGCCAGGACGGCTCCTCGTCATGCTGGCAGGACTAAACTGAGGATGCTTGTCCAACATGCTTTGAAGTCTGGGGTCTGCACAAAACCTTCCCTCAGGTCATCCTCCCCCAGGCCACTGGTGGAAGGTGGCTCCTGGCCAGTGTCTGGCTCTGTCCTTGGCGGTCTCCTTTCCAGGCAGGTGTACTCTGGAATTGTCATGGCGGCTGACAGAGCTGCCTGGGAGGACAGCCTGCTCCAGCTCGGGCCGCCTCTCGCCTCGCTGCGTTCACCTGAAACCCGTCCACACTGCACTCAGGAATGGCAAAGGAAGGCCGAGGTTGGACCTTGCTCAAGCCCACTGCAGTGACAGGACTTACCCTGGCCCATGCGGGCCCAGGCTTGCCAGAGCCAGCAGCTGCTCCACATCATGATGGATGGCCTGCTCCCATGCACCCTGCGCCCACTGGCTGCACCCAGGAAAGCCCAGGAGTCACCGGCCAGCTACATGTACTCTGCCTCCGACCTCCTAGAGGAGACCCTTGGTGGCAAAGCTGTGGCCAGGTCTGGCATCAGGGGAGGGGCCTCACAGCTGCTCCCAGGTCCCCTCACCTCTGCTGAGCTGGCAGTTCTGGGAGCCACCAAGGACGGGGTGGGGACACAGGCGGGGGCTCATGCCTGCCCCAGGAGCCAGCTGCTCTCACACTGGTGTGAGGACCCTCTCTCAGGGGGTGAGCATAGCGTCATCAGGGAGGTCCTGCCTGCAGAGAGGGTGACAGTCTCGGTCACAACAGGGTGTTTCAGGGTCAGGCTCCAGGCCCTCCTGGCCCCTGGGACCCCTCTTGGTCATCTCATCCTCAGGAGCCACTCCTACAGGTAACACCTGAGGATGGGGACCACCCATCTGTTCAGGCACAAAGCCCAGGAGGAGGGAGGCCCTCAGTGTGCAGCAGATGGATAGAGAAGCAGCCCCAGTGTTTCCGCCAGTTTGTCACCACTGTGACCACCCAGCCTGGAGCTGGTGGCAGGATGGCCTCAGGCCGCCAGGATGCGGGCACGCCCCTGGCCTCTGCGGAGCTGCACGACATGCCTGTTCACCTAGCTGCTTCTTCTGGAAGAAGGTTCGTCCCATACTCTCCCATGTTTGTGGAGGCTGATCTGTCACAGCATCAGGTTGTGGGACACCACTGGATACTTTGTAGACAAGGCCCTTTCTGGACACTCGGCCTCCTTTCCCAGGCGCTGGCCCTGGGCACAACTTGGGCTCTCTCCATTGGGAGCTTAACACTGTCCTCCCCTGGGCAGCTTGGCATAGCTGGCATCGTGCCTCCGTTTGTCCCCACTCAGAGCCTGTCAGGTGACCAAGGGCGGACAGACATTGCTCACTTGGTCTCCGGCCAGCACAGCGGGCCTGGATTCCTCTGTGACTTTCCTGATGGTGCAGGATGGTCCTCCTGGGGCTCCCATAGCTGGAGAAGGACAGGCAGTGTGGAGGCCATGCTTGGCTATGTGCACAATGGAAGGGCCTGCAAAGCTCTGCCCCTGGAGCCCGCAGGTCTTTGTGACCCAACCACATGGCCCCTGGCTCAGCTCCAGATGCTGGGGATGGGCTTAGGGGTGGTAAGGGGGAACCACAGCTGGTGGCTGCAAACCTCACCTAATGACCCCACATCTCCTGGGCGTCGTTTAACCTCCAACCTGCTAGGCAGGGCTTTCAGGCCAGCACCGGGGACCTTACCCTGCTCTCAACAAGGCTCTCTTGGGGCAGAGACAGGTGCAGAGAGACCCCTCACTCCAAATCACATTGAGGGTTGTGCTCAGCAAGCTTTCCCAGCCGCCCCCCTGCAGGAGAGGAGTGGGCTGTCCTTAGAAAGTGCTCTTTCCAGGCATGGTGGTGCCTGCCTGCAGTCCCAGTGTTTCAGCCAGTTTGTCACCACTGTGAACAAAAGGCCTGACAGGAATGATTTCAAGAAGAAAAGGTTTATTTGGATCTCAGGGATTCAGAGGTCCCAGCCCACCACTGCCTACCCCATTGTCTGGACCCTAGGTGAGGCCCAGCATCATGTGGAAGGGCATGGCTAAGGAAGGCCGCTCAGGACCCGGCAATGGGAAAGCAGAGAGAGACTAAGGTCAGCTCAGAAAATAAGACCCTAAGCCGCTGCCCATGACCAGTTCCTCCAGGCCACTCTGCCACGTCACCACCCAGTTAATCCCCAGCAGCGAGCAAAGCACTGATTGGTGAAGGCTCTCGTAGTAGCCAGTCCCTTCACCTCTGAGCCTGCGTGCCCTGCCCCACACAGGAGCTCTGGGTCACCTCACATCTCCACCTTAACACCCACTTACTCAGAAAGCTGAGGCGGGAGGATCCTTCCAGCTAGGAGTTCAAGGCCAGCCTGGGCAACACAGCAAGACCCCGTTTAGAAGGTGCTCCAGCCAAGGGTCAGCTTGGGCAGCAAGGCCTTGCCCTGCACACGGAGCCTCCTGAGTGAACACTGCAAGTTCAGAGGAGCAGACGCAGGACCAAAGACCCTGCTCCCTCAGATTTGCCCAGCATCTTCCTGGTTACTTGGCTATGAAAGGCCTCCACTCCCAGGCCCACCCAGACCATCATGCACTTAATCCTCTGAGCCCTTGTTACTCATTTTCCTTTGTTTATAGGCAAAAGAATCTTGGTTTTTTCTTCAGGGGAAATAATGTATCTAACAAAGAATGCACCCTTACAGGTAGGGGTGGCGAGCAACATAATTCTGTCCTAAGAGATGTCCATATATTTCTTCTGAGCTCTTGAAAGATTTGATTTCCTGATATTAATGCCAATGTTTCTTCTGTCATGCTGTTGGGCAAATGGGTGTGAACCCTGGAGCAACAGCAGCCATTTGTGGGCAAGGAAGGAAAGACCCAGAAAGCTAAAGACCTTGACTTTGGGCCATTGCACCAGTTAGCAAGTTGGATTTCTCCTTAAATAGTATTAAATAAACCTCTATATTGTTTAAAACATCATTTTATGAGAGCCTATTATTGACAACTGAAAGCAATTCTTAACTAGTTCCCACAGAACACATCCCTGAGACCATCTAATGTGAGCCTCTCCTGTCTGTGTCTGACTTGAGAAGTGAGCATATTCTCCATTTCACAAATGAAGCAGTCATGGTCAGGAGGGTTGTCAGTGCGTCCCAGGGTCACACTGTTCATAAGCGGCAAAGCCAGGACTAAGCCAATCTCATCTGGCTGTGCATGCTGTGACTGGGACCTGAAGGGAGGAATTTGGAAATGCAGAAGAAAAACAGATTAGTGTTAATAGGTGGAAAACAAGCTGCCCAGAGCTCTGCTTGTTCTGGCCTGTGTTTGGCTGGCTGGTGGCGGGCACTGTCCATCCTGGAGTCGGGAGGGAGCCCTGTGGCTGCTAATGACACCATCCTGATTCCCTGGGAAGCCGCTCTGGCAGGTGCTCTTGTGGCCTGGCACCATCTGGAGGAAGCGGACACTGATGTGCAGGGCAGGGCAGGGCAGGGCAGCTGGCTGGGGGAGCAGCCATGGCAGAGGAGGAAGAGCCCAGGCCTGTCGGGGCGGTGCAGCGAGGGTCCTGGCCCCCAGGGCTCTGAGTGACCTGCTATTACTTGACACTCTGCATCTGCTCAGCTGCCCCGTCTCTGCCAGGGCTGGTGGACACGGCTTCTGGGAGTGCCCCATCCCTGACCAGAGGATGAGAATGGGATGGTTCTGCCTGCATGTGGTGCCAGGCGCCTGGCCCACTGCCCCGTGCTTCAGGGGTCCTGGTGTGTGGCAGATGGATGGGTTGTTGGCCAAGGCAGGATGAGGATGATGGCTTGGTCCCTGCTCTGTGACCATCCTGTGGCCTTGCTGTGAGTTCCACAGGTGACGCCCAGCTCTGGGTGTGGAAGGGAGTGATGGTCCTGTTTCCAACAGAGACAAAAGGGGGGGTGCAGCTGACACTGGGCCCAGGGCTCCAGGCCCCCTGCAGTGGTCACAGCCCAAGTGGACAGGAGAGAAGGTGAGGGAGGGCCAGGGAGGGAGGAGACAGGGGCTGAGGGCTGGGTGAGGGGCAGGGGAGGAGATGGGACAGGAGGAGGCTGGACCAGGAGCTGGGTCAGTGGGGGAGAAGGGAGGGGAGAGGAAAAGGCAGGGAAGAGTGGCCCTGTGCTGAGGAATCGCAGGCCCGGGAGCCACGCACGGCCTCTCTGCTTGCTGGTGTCACAGGCCCCATGGGTAATGAAGAGGCTGTGGACACCATTGAGAGGGACAGGCCTGCTCAGAGCTTGGCACATAGATCATGTGCTGCAGCCCTAGGCACCAGGGCCGTGGTCGGCCCTCAGGAAGGCTGAAGCTCTGTGGGGGTGCCTCCTTCAGGCACCTCCACCCCAAACAGCAACTGCCCCACCTGGCCCTGGGCTCTGAAGGGTGGTGGGCTTTCCTCAGAGAGGAGGGGCCCCCTCCAGGCCAAATTCAGCCCCAGCTGACACCCAGCCATGTGGCTTCCCAACTCCTTTCACCCCAGGTCTGACATCAGGGCTGAGCATTTGGTCCAACTTCCTCCCTTCCTCTTCGGACAACAGTAGGGCTTACCTGTACCAGGGCTTACCTGTGCTGGGGCTTTCCTGTGCTGAAACTTACCTGTGCCAGGGCTTACCTGTGCCAGGGCTTCCTGTGCCATGGCTTAACCTTTGCCACAGCTTACCTGTACCACAGTTTATCTGTCAGGGTTTACCTGTGACACGGCTTACCTCTGCCAGAGCTTACCTGTGCCACGGCTTACCTGTGCCATGGCTTACCTATGTCAGGGCTGACCTGTACCAGGGCTTACCTGTTTGGCTTGAGCACAATCTGACTCTGACAGCCTCCCGATGTGGCCTGAGGTACGTTCCAAGGGACGCATGGGTTTGACCCCACCCTTCCCTGTTTCCCTGTGACTTTCCACAGCTGGGTCAGGAGGAGACGCAGCTCCTCCATCTCCCATAAGGGGAAATTGAAGCCTCTGGTCTCATCAGAACTGACTTGGGATGTGGTCTGGGGAGGGTGTGGGGACCAAGCTCTTGTCAGAAAGGCGGTGGGGACGCAGCCCCGCAGTGCCCGAGGCCCTGTCAGACATGGCCTCTCTTGGGGCCAGGTGTCCATCACAGTCACAGACGGTGCTGTGGAATTTATCCTGAAATTTATCCTCAAATCTCTGCCTTCCAGATCAATCTCATGTGGGCCCTCAATGCTGGCCTGCACGCTCTGCTCCCCGGATCTGCAGAGCTGACCCCTCCCAGTCCCTGGTCGGAGCTGGGGACCCTACAATTCCACCCAGCACTCTGCAGTCCCCAGTGCTCATTACAGGGCCCAGACCATTGCCTGGCCATGCTGGATCCCTCCACCTGTGCAGATGCCCCAGCTGGCCCTGGGGTGGGCTGGGCTAAGTGGACCACCTGCTCGGGGCTCCTCAGTGGACATCTGCCCACTGTCACTTGACAGTAGCGCAGGCTGCACGAGTGGCTGAAAACTGGGCCCAAGCCAGGCAACAGAATGAGATGGTGTCACCCAGTCACAGACCCAGGACCCAGCTCAAATGACCCCACAAAATCCACCTCCTGTCCAGGGCAGCCTCAGCCCATCCAGAGCTACCAGAGAGGGACTAAGTCAGTAGTAACAACTCCCCTGCCAAACTTGGAGCTGTAATTAAAGTGCCCAAAGACAGGCTGGCACCTGTTCAGAAAGTCTCCCGTGGACGTGTCTGTGACCACGTCAGCCTAACACCCTGTGCCAGCAGGGTTTCCTGTCCATTACTGTGATCACCCCACTGTGGGCCAGGGGGCCCTGACCAGCCCCAACCTCAGGCTCTTTAGAATCCCAGTCAATACCCCGGGGAGGACAAACACCCCAGCAAGCAGCCCAAGAGAGGCACAAACCCCCTCCCAGCCAGCCAGGGCCACCAGGGGCACACACCCCCTCCCAGCCAGCCAGGGCCACCAGGGGCAGCAGCAGGGTGGCAGCCCTGTAGGGGAGGTGCAGCCAAGTGCTGGGCATCTGTTAGGTCTGGCCTCTGCCCTGTGGGCAAGGCTGACCTGAGCAGGTCACCCAGGGAGGCAGGACCCAGGGAGGTGGGACTGGGCCGTATGTTCTCTGCAGGAAGAGGGTGAGGAGCTATCAGGACCGAACCCTATCCCAGGGCACCATCCACCCTGGGCAGAGGCCCAAGGAGCCCCAGGTCTGACCTGCATTGCAGCACTTTTGTGCTGGGAGGATTAGGGTTAGGGTTAGGGTTGGTCCAAGGCACCCAGCCCTGTGACGACCTCAGAAATGTGACATGAGTGTGGAAAACCCCCTTCCTGCCACACGCCTGAGGATGGCACTGGGCAGGGGTGCAGCCTGGATAGTTGCCGGCCACCGTCAGCAATTGCTCCACTAATCTGGACCATAGAAGTGCCCTCTCCTGATCACTGCTCAGCCTTAAATCAGAGTCCTGCCTGTGGAAGTCTGGAAGGTTGTGAGCTTGTCCTAATTTTGAATACAGATGCCTTGGACTTGGATGTGGGAAGGACAACATGTGCTTCTGGGGCTCCTGGGGGACTAGAGTTACTGTGACCTCCCTCTGTCCCTTTCAGGTGGCCCCCAGAGCCGCCTCCTGGGCTGTCTCCTGACAATCAGGCTGCTCATGCTCAAGCGATCTTTCCAGGACACCTGCAGAGGGTGTGACCCAGTGCTCCCAGGGTGACTGCTGCCGCTGACTGCACCTTCGCTCCTGAGGAAGGTTTGTGAGCACCTCCTCGGCTATCCCAGTGACACACAGCAGAGGTGTCACTTTTCTCTATCAGAGAGGCAAGCTAACCTCAAAAGCACGGGAGACGTGGGTCAGAGGGCGTAAGCTTCTGTTAAGCACATGAGTAAGTTCTGGGCTCCAACGCATGGGTGGGGACTGCAGTTCACCTGCATCCTGCACCCCAAAGTTGCCAAGGAAGTAGGTCGTTGGGTGTTCTCATAAACAAGGAAAAAGACCGAGAGTGAGCTGATGGATATGCTAATTAGCTTGATGGTGCAGTTCACTCCTCAACGTATACATGCACCCAAACACCCCGTGTGCAGCCTAAGTGTATATAATTTTTGTCAATCATAACTCTATAAAGCCGGGGGAGGAGGATGGGATCAGGTAATGCGTGCAAAGTGCTGACACATCCATGGTGACAATCAAGAAGTTGTCATCATCAAGATCACTGGCTTCGCCATGTCATCTCCATGACTGGGGCTCGGAGGCCCTGGGTGCCTGAACTTCCAAAGGAAGACCCTCACACACAAGCTGAGCACCTGAGGCCGTCAGGTGGGATGGCACAGGGCAGCAGGTCCCTGGTGGGTGGCAGGCACTGGGGTGTCCCTGAGGGTCCGGGACAGCCCCTCCAGCTCTGTGGGGCTGTGCTGAGGCTGTGGGTCACATCTGTGCCTGACGTCTCCATCCTCCTCACCTCACCTTTGCTGAGAAGTAGGTTTATTTTTATCTGTTATTTATTCTCCTGAGTCATGAAATTGCACCCTTCAGGATGCCAGAACAAAATGTTTTGTTTTTTAAAAAAATTAGCAAAAATGCTGAAAGTGGATGAAAGATGTTAAGCTTCTTTTATCTCCTAAAATATGAATTTAAATACTTTCACTTTATGATCCAGAGAAAGAATTAAATAAAAAATAATCACAAAAAAACATCAAACTCTCACTCCTTCAAACTTCAATTTAAAAAGCAAAACACAAGAATCACTAAGTCACTGAGCACCATCTCGACCTTCAGGGTGCTCCTGCCTCTGGCCAGCAGTGGCTAGGCCAACAGTCCCCCAGCTGTGGCTGCTTCTAAGGACTGACAGGCCCTGGGCTTGTGGCAGCAGGAGTGGCTGTGTCCCTAGTCCAGACACTGACACTGGGCTATGTCCAGTGAGGACCTGTTGGCTGATGGTTGCTCCAGCTGCAGCAGGAAGAGCCACAGGGGGATCATGCCCCTCACCAGCATCTGTGGGGAGACAAGAGCCAGCACACCCAGGGACACAGGGAAGCCGACGTATGGGAGTCAACTCAGGTAGGGGCTCCTGGCGGCCGGAGCCTCCACCTCGACACAAGCCCTGAGGGCCCAAAGCCACCGCTGGGGCCCAGCACCTGGGTTCCTTTCCAGCCTCATGGCCAGTACTTCAGAGGGGCCAGGCCACTGCACTGGGTTCTATTCCTAGGGTCACAGGAGTCACAGGGGTACAATAGTACAGAGGGGGAGAGCCCGGGCCCCTTCAGGACAGAGGTGACAGTGAAGGGGTTGGTCAGGGCAGCTGCATCCAGGCTCCCCTCCTTCCCAGGAACACTGCTCCAGTGGTCAGGAGGAGGGGAGACAGCTGTTGTGGGAGGGGTGGCCTGTCACAGAGAACACAGAGCCACCTGCACATGGTGGCAACAGACCACAGTCCATTTGCTGAGGAGGAGGCTGAGGTAGGCCCAGCCTCCTGTAGTTCATGTTGGGGAGGTCCAGCGCTCCCATGAGCACTGATGGCAGAAAGGCCAGTGGGAGGGTCCTGGGATGTCAGGACTGGAGGAAGCCCTGGGACCTCCTGTCCACACCACCCTCCGCTGGACAGAGAACCTCAGAGCCAGAGATCGAGCTAGCTTGTCCAGGGACAGAGGGGGACAGGTAGCGAGCTGTGTGGCCATCAAGCCCTGGAGAAGGCAGGTCTTTCGTCCTCCTAGTTGGCCAGGACATGAGTCCCCCTGCACAAGGACTGAGGAAAAGAAAAGTGACATGGCAGCTCAGAGTCACAGAAAATGAGTGACTACGTAGGTGCCTCTCTGGCCCTCCCACGTCCCCTCTTCTGCAACTGCCAGGAGCGTGCAGGGTGGCTCCCCCCACGGGTCGTCCCCTCTCTTCACAAGGTTTCAAAATGGCCCTTCCCTAAGTCCATCTGCCTGGAGAACCTGCCATCTGCAGTCCTGGGAAGGGAGCCAGGGACCCTTCTTGGGTAAGAGGGAAACCTCCTGTCTCCCATAACTGCCCCTCGCCACCCCGGAGTGACCCCTCATCTTTGCTACTGTCCTGGGAGCCACTTCTGACTTCACTGCCAAATAGACCAGCCTTGGTCCCTGAATTCTTCAGACACCACCATCTCCAGCCCCGTGCTCCCTGGGAGACCAGCTGTCCTGAGAGTCCCCTGATTCCCACCACAGTGGCAGGAATCCTGGCCCCTCCCAGGCCTGAGAGGCTGGACTCCTCCCCCATTTTATAGGTGGTGCCCCTGGGCAGAGAGGAGGGTGTTTGGAAGGCACAGGGGAGGGTTGGCTGTGCAGGAGGGCAGTAGGCAGTGGTCGGCAGCCACCCAGGGCCAGGGGGTGGGGGCATTGTAAGCTGAGGGGCTCAGGGGGGATTCAGTAGGTGCCTGACCTGGGCTGCCCTGGCCTGGTGGCAGACACCAGCTGGACCGGCTTCTGAGCTCTGAGTATGAGGGAGGACACTGCACGTTGGGGAAGAGGGCCTGAAGGCCCCGGGCACGCCACCCGAGTCTCCCAGACAGACTGGCTCAGCAAGGAGAGGGAAGAGTGGGGCCAGTGGACACATGGCTCAGACCCAGACAGTGATGGAGCGGAACAGGCCATGGGAACCTTGTCCCCTCTCCACCCCACCTGCTTATTGGGATGAGGCGCTGGAAGGGGACACTGGGGACCCAGCTCCTTTCTCAATGCCCGTGGTCTCTCCTAACTGGGAACAGACGTGTGCAGGAGGGGCCAGGCTGAGGCCACCACACACCCTTGCTCTATGGGCTCCGAGCCACCCAGGCAGGAGCTGTAAGATGTCAGGCCAGACCAGGGCTCCCTGGACGCCTGGTAGGAGCCAGAGTTTCCCGGTGACCTTTACCTCATCAGTACCAGGCAGTGCCAGCCAGGGATGCTGGAGTCTGACAGTTCAAGTGGCTACTGGTCACGCAACTGGGGCACAGCAGAGCCAGAATGCAGACTCGGGCCATCTGAGCCCCAGGTGGGACACTGAGCAGTCTCCTTGGGAAGGTGCCACATGAATTTCCGAGATTGACAGCATTAATTAGAAGCCCTGCATTATTCAGAGTGGATGTTGTTGCTGGGCTCCGAGTTTCAAAGACACTGAGTCAGATGAACCCTCTGCATTCTTCTTCTCTCGCAGGACAACTGAAGCCCCTATCTCAGACTGAAGGTGGCATGTCCTCCCAGGGAGCATGTCATTCAGAAGCCACCTCCCCACCAAGGTCACAGAAGGACAGGGGTAGAAAGCCAGCCTAAAATGCCTCTCACCCCCAGAAAGGCAGGAGGGGAGGGCGCATGAGCTGGCACCAGAGCAGAGCTTCAGGCAGCATCCATGGGCTCTACCTGAGGCCTTGGTGGCCCTCCTGCCATTGCTCCTGGTCACTGGGCTGCAGTGAAAGGCTCTCAGGCCATTGCAGGCTTGAAAACCCAACCCCGCCTCCCTACACCACTTCCTAGATTTTAAATGAATGGAAGCCAATGTAGAAAAGCCCACGTGTCCAGGAGAGAGGGAGCCGCAGGTGCATTAGGGGTTCCAGTGGGGGGGATCAAGCGGGGCTGGAGTGAAGACCTCTTCCATTGCAGACATACAGACGTGTGCTTCAGCCACAGCGAGTCCCCTCACAGCACACAGTGCAGTGGCCCTGCTGGAAGTGGACAGACCAGGCCCCAGCAGCCACCCCTAGCCCTGGTCTTTGCATCTGTGAACTTGAGTTTCTGTGTCCTGACAGGAGTTGCCATGAGGGACAGTGTGTCCTCCAAGAGGGCATGGGCAGGCAGCTTGACTGTGCCCCCTGCCCAGGCCAGGATGCCCTTCAGTCATAGGAACTTCCCTACTGGATGTTTAGGTTTCTCCCCAAGGATGCTGGTGTCACTGGGGCTGATGGTGGTGCAGGGCTGGCCTGAGCACCCTGTGCTGTGGCCACCATGGGGCGTGCTCAGGCACCCTGATGACAGGGGCAAAGGGCTCCTCCCCAGGAGAAGGGCACAGGGCTGGGGCTGGAGTCACACAGGCTGCCTACAACTGCCAGCCTGGGTTGTCCTCACTTGGATGTGAGAGTCACCAGGTCCAAGTGGGGACATGAATGGACTATGTGCCCCCTTCCCTGTCACAGCTCAAGATGTTGCTGCTCACTACAGACCTCAGAATGAGTGGTGGGCCTTCGGATGCCACCATCTGTGGCTAAGGTTACAGTAGACAACAGAGGAAGAGGGGAGGGCTGTGAGCTATGTCAGCAGGACGGGGCTGCAGATTCAGAACAGGAAAGTCCTGGGAGGGTGGCATCTGTCCCCAGGGGCCACCGGGTGCCCAGGGTGCTGTAGACTTTCATCTGTGTCCTTTCATGTCCTTTGCAGGAGCCCTGGCCCCCCATGTTGAGCTCCTAGGAGATAGGCTTCTGGAGGAGATGGGGGTTAGCCCAGGCCATGGGGGTGAGGCCCATGTGACGAGATCAGCCTTCCTAGGAAGACTCCAGCAGCTCGCTCCCTCCCCTTCCTGTGGGACACAGCAGAAAGGTACCCTCTTAAAGCCAGGACGGGGCCTTGCCGGGGCCACCCTGCTGGCCTGACCCTAGACTTCAGCCTCCAGAGCATGAGACAGGAGGCCCCAAGGCGGTGGCCAGTCTCATGGATGTGAGTATTGACAGCTTTCTGGAAAGGGACCTGCAAGCTGATCAGGAAGGGTGAAGGAAGAGGACCCTGGAGGCAGAGCTGTGGACCACAGCCCCTCAGGGGCAGTGTGGGCATCCCAGAGGCCACCCATGCTAAGAGGCCAGCTCTCCTGGGGGCTCCGGGGGCACCAGCTGGGTCTGGATGTTCACTAGCAGGTGCCCAGGTGCAGGGCTGGGGTGCTTGGGGGAGGAGTGGTGGGGTCTGCAAGCCATGGCCACGGGGAGGGAGGGGCATGCTACAGGAGGCAGCAGGGAGAGGCCACGGAGGTAACAGGGAGAGGCCATGGAGCCAGCCAGGCTGGCTGCAGTGGAGTTTGTGGCCAGAGAGGACTTCAGTTCCACCATCACCCCTGGACTCCCTGAGGAGACCAGAGGGACCAGGCACATCCCTGAGCACAGAGAGGCCTCTCCAGAACCCCAGCCTGGAATGTGCACTCAGTGCCTGGTGCCTGCCCCGGGAGCTGGTGTCTCCAGACAGGAGGAGGGATCCGGAGTCTTCACTGTGCAGAAGGAATCTTCCATGAAGCACCTGGACGCAGGACACAGCCATGACAATTTCTGGGCCACCGTCCATGTACTCTGATGAGGATCCCTACCCCTGTGTGCAGGAGAAACGATTTGGACCTTACTTTGGATTCCTTCAATCCAGTCCCCTCACCCACCCTCCCACACACAGAGACACAAAAGCAAAGCATTACTCAGATACCCACTAATCAATGGATATTTATTACCTAGAACTGTGTTAGCAGCCCTGGGAAAGGAATGTATATGATTCAAGTCCTGACCTGGAATCATTTAGAATGGCAATGTAGACAAATCACTAATACCTAATAGAAGAGTGATTATGTGCCTGATGGTATGGTAGTTATTGAGCATAAGTGATTTTTTTTAAAGACTCTCCCTTCTTTGCTTCCAATGTGAATATTTTAGTTCACCTCGAAGTACTTTTCTCAATGGAGAGCAACAAAGAATTTGCCCATGTGCCACATATATTTCTCTGTGTTTTAAAACACTAAAATTTGTGAAAATTTAGTCCTTGAACTTCCTGGTTTTTCTTTCCAATTTTTCCATATTCTATTCAAAAATTGAGTATGGATTGTCTGAGACCTAAGATGTTTAGTGTTTTACATTTTATCTTTTATTTCTGTTTTAATATAAAACATTTCCTTAAAATGGGAGAGAGAGAGAGAGAGAGAGAGAGAGAGAGAGAGAGAGAGATATCAGCTGTTAAAGGTTTGGGTTTCTCTGTAGTACAGGGGTAATATCTTAAGGTATTCAGAAGCAGTATATCTTTCTTGGTCATTCAGTCAAACTTTATCTTGGAAAGATACTAAACCTCTGTCCTCATTAAGGAGAAAGTCCTAAAAATTAGGGATTATTTTTATTTAAATCTACTTCAAAATGACTCCATCCAGTTCTCTCCAAACTGGCCTGCACTAATGTGTTAACGTGATTTCTTTTTTGCTTTTCTCCCCTTCCTGTTTCTGGGCCTGCCAGGCTGGCTCCCACAGGATCAGACTGTATGAGAGGGAAGAATACAGAGGCCAGATGGTAGACATCACTGAGGATTGCCCCTCTGTTCAGGACCGCTTCCACTTGAATGAGATCTACTCCCTGAACGTGCTGGAGGGCAGCTGGGTCCTCTATGAGCTGCCCAACTACCGCGGACGGCAGTACCTACTGAGGACGGGGGCTATGAACGCCCGAATGGGCTCTTTGCGGAGGGTCATGGATTTCTATTGAAATGTGTTCTCCTTCATTGTTTTTCAATCTGGAAACTAATAAAATATTTTCTTTGTGTTCCTGGCATCGATTTGCTTGTGTTGTTTTTTTCTCTCCTACCTCCTAATAATAATTTTATTTGCACACATCTGTGTGGGCATATGCGCGCGTGCGCGCGCACACACACACACACACACACACACACACACACCACAGTGCAAATGGCAAACCAGATGTGTGATCCACAGGTAAGAAAGGAAATTCTCACAATACAAATAGAAGTACACCTTCATATTAAGAGAACTTTACGGTTTACAAAATACTTTCATAATATCTCCTTGTACTCTAGACTTTAAACAACTTTACTGCTTCAAACGAGATTTTTAGAAATCTATTCAGTTTTTAGTTTTCTCTGAAGACTGAAACACTGAAAGTCAAGACTCAGACAATGTGACCTACTTTTGAGATCAGAGATTCTAAACCTGGATACCATAAAGGATTTTGGAAGGTTCTGAATCCCCTAAACTTGTAGACAATAGTTGAGTTCATGAATCTGTCAGATTCCCTTCTTGCTGAGGTGACCATATAACACTCTCCTGGCCATTGAAACATAATTGGAGAAATGTTAATAGGGAGATAGAAGAGATGGTTCTGGAAAAATATCTTTCTTTCCAAAGAGAGGGAGCAGATGTTCCTAGTGCCACAATTACCTCATTTCTGTAAACTTACACACAAGAAGTGACAAGTGAGAGAGAAAGGTCAAGAGAATTGCGGAGATGTTGCCCTGATGCAATGGAGGTTCTGAAGGAATGCCAAGACCCTTTTTCCTTGAGATTTCCAAGAAAGGAAGTAAAACAAACCCATGTTTGTTTAAGCTCAGTGTTAACTGGGTGTTACCTGCAGTTCAACCCAGATTTCCAGATGAACTACAGGTGAATTTTCTTGTTTAAACCTTATTCAGAATCTCAGAGTTCCCTGTTTAAAAATGAAAAATTAAAAAGAAAAGAAAAGAGAGGGAGAAAAATAAAAGAGAGGGAGGAGAAGGAGAAAGTAGACATTATAGAATAATGTAGTCATGTTTTACATAACTTAGACCTGTAGACCAGCTAACCTAGAAAATTCATTTTATACAAGGTAAACTGAAGTCCAATTCTATTGTCACATGGTCAGTTATAATAATGTGTCATCAGAATCCAGAATCACAGCTCAGAAAATTACTGATTTCCCATTATGGAATCAGGAAGATTTTTGTCAAACTAATGACAGCACTGGCTTAAGGATTCTTACCAGGAAGTCTTTGCCAACAACCAATCAGAAATTGAATTAAATACTTTGGATAATCCAGAATGACATTTCTCCCTGTGCAGGCATGCACACATCCACATACATGCAGTTACATGTCCTTATCTAGCTTTATACATACATAGTATGTGTGTTAGTATAATATCTATAAGAACACAGGGAAATAGAACTTTGTATTTACTTATGCACGCTCTGACCCCACCCCTTGCTTCTCTTTTCCTTTTTGTTTCCTTTGTGTACTTGAGATGGAATCCAGGACCTTGTGCATCCTAGGCAAGTACCCTACCATTGAGCTACATTTCCCACCCTGTTTTATCTTACTTGTGCTCTCACTGCTAGAATTTTAGAAAGGAGAAATGACTAAGTGCCTAGAATCATTTTCCTAATTAAAAATCTTTGCTGTTTCTCTATTATACAGAGGAAAAAATTAAATTCCTTCAAGAACATGGCCCCAACTTGCCCACTTCATTACCTATTACCTGGCCCCTGTAGTTCTCTGCATCCGTGTCACTGAATCCTCCATGCACACCAAACACAGCCACATCTCTTTGTCCTTGTTCACATCTTTTCTTGACTTGGATTACTTGTCCCTACCTTCTGGTGTTCTGCTTTTCCTTCAAAGCAAGGTCAAAACTTGTCTTTAATCCCCCATCCCAAACTGCATCTGAGCCAGTTAGGATGTTTTAGAGTGAAAGTAGCAGCAACTCCATGCATATGCAAGAGGTAAGCAATACAGAAACCTATTAGCTCAGATGGCAGGAAGTCATGAGATAGCACAGGATTTAGGGATGGTTGATTCAGCAGCTCAACACTATCATCTGGGCCCCAGGTTTTTGTCTGTTTTCCACCATACTTAGCATTATCCTGAAGCTGGTATTCCTGGTAGCCATGGGATAACTGTAAGTGGCAACTGAGGCAATATACAAGAAAGGTTGATGAAGGAAAATGCCAAGAGCAAAGTTGACCTACAATACAATTATGCCCAGACCACAAATTCCCAGGATTCAAGGGGATCTTTCATATTATCAGGTTCTTGAATGTAATTTTTGGTGGAATAAAGATATGGAGTGAGTAAAGTGAGATAAAGGGAGGAATTCCAGAAAGAGAAAGGTAGTAATAGAAAAAAAAAATAAGGTGTTAATTATATTATTTGTCATTATAAAGTAAAATGACCACAAAAATTTAAGATAAAGTGTTTTAGATACTTTTAATTCTCTTATAATCTTGGGGGGCATTTTAATAGTACCTACTATTGAAAAACTTTTATAGTTTCCTATGCTTGTGTGATAATGAATGTCCTTAAGAGCAGCAGAGGAAGAAACATAAACTTTTGACCCAGTGAGTTCACTTCTAGGAACCTGTCCTAAGATACAAATTCTAAACATGGAAAAAATGTTGTGCACAAACGAATCATTCAAGTAATAGTTACATAATAAAACAAGTGGAAATTGCCTACTTATCCAGCAGTAAAGGAATAATCAACAGTGGCACTTATACTTAATGAATACTTCAGTTTTTTCAAATAATTATTTATGAAGTGGTAATCTGAAAAGCCATTTGATGTAACATTCACTGAAATTGATAAAGTCAAAATTATATTTGTATGTATTATATTTGTATGTTTTCCTGGTAGGTGCTACATTTTCTTGCTGAAATACAACAGAATTTTAATAGTTGCTTAAAAACAATGCACCTATTACTCTCTTTATTCTGACTTGGAAGTAAAACATTTTTGTCCCCAAAAATATTGAGACATAAGGAAAAATTATTGAGGCAATAATAAAAATTACCCCACTCTATAGAAATAAAAATAAGAACAGAATAAACACTGTTAAAATTTTTAGTTCATGTGATATTTTTAATGTATATATTTTTCTTAACTAGTTAATAATATTTAAAATGTGACATCACCACTATCCATCTATTTCATCATCCTCAACTGAAACTCTATATCCATTAAATAATAACTCATGAGGTGCAGTGGTGCACTCCTGTAATCCCAGCAATTTGGGAGGCTGAGGCAAGAGAATTACAAGTTCAAAGCCAGTCTCAGCAACTTAGGGAGACACTGCCTCAAAGAGGGGTTCTTGGGGGGTGTAGCTCAGTGGTAGTGTCCCTGAGTTTAATTTCCAGTACCATGCACACAAGTGCGCGCACGTACACACACCACACACACACACACACACACACACAACACCTTATTGCCACCACCACCCCAGGCCATGATAACCAGGCTTCCATTTTCTCTCTTGCTCTCTTTGCATCAAACTCTTCTAGGTACCTCAAATTAATGGGAACAGCATATTTGTCTTTCTGTGTCTGGTTTATTTCACTTAGCATAATATCTTTTCCCCATTGAGTGATCTTGACACTCTTGTAAAAAATAATTTAGCAATGCATGAGGATCTTTTTTCTGGACTCTCTATTCTATTGGTTTATACGTCTAGGTTTATGCCAATACCACATTGTTTTGATTGCTATAGCTTTATAGTAAGTTTGGAAATCAGGAAGCATGAGTCCTCCAAATTTGTTCTTTTTGAAAACTGTTTTGGCTATTTGGGTCCCTTGAGATTCCTAAAGAACTTTAGGATAAATATTTCTGTTTCTGCATAAAATATTGGAGTTTGGGCAGAAGATTGCATTGACTGTGTAGCTTGTTTGGTGTAGTTCTACCAAATTAACAATATTAAATCACCCAATCCATGAACATAAGATTTCTCTCCATTTATTTCTCTTTAATTTCTTTCAGCCATATTTTGCAGTTTCCAGTATCTTATATGTGGCTTTTTTTGTTTGTTTGTTTTAAGTTAACATCTGGTGAGTATTTCCATATCTTTAAATAAATTTTTGAAGGATGTGGGTTTTGGTAGCTCCATAGAATCTTATCAAATTAATGTTACATACAAAACTTATTGAATGGGCCATTTTGGACATTTTATTAGTATCTAATTTTCTATATTATGAACAGTGTTTTGATTAATTAATCTTTATAAGTATTTACTTCTGTTGGGTCCCACTTACTAGCTACCGGTGTAGGGCAAGTAATTTAGCATTTCTGTGCCTCAGTTTCCTAGTTTGTAAAAATGTGGGGGTAATATACTTTTAATCTTCTGAGGCTTAAAGGTAGATGAAAAGAATTACTACTAATAGTAATTCTCTTACAATGATGCCACAAAGTAATTACTGTACAATAAGGATTTATAACCTTGCTTATTATTATTTGGATTGTATATTAGTGTTTTTCACAAAGTATCAATAGTGGGTTAAAGATCAACGGCATCAGAATCTTCCTCCCCACACCCATGCTTGTTAAAGTTCAAATTTCTAGACCTCCATCCCAGGTAATTATTATGCAGATGACATTTGAGAACCACAGTTCTAAATCACATGTTTGTAATACAGAATTATATCCCAAAACATGCACACCCCTATTTACATACTGCACTTTTCACTGGGAAACAACAATGATCAGAATGACACACCTGAGAGCTCATAATGGGAGAGCTGAAGATCCTATAGAATTTGTACAATAATTATCCCAGTAACAGACTAGCAGCACGTGGGTCTAAAGAGTGGTGGGAGCATGAGGACAGGAACCTAAGACACTAGGCAGTCTTCTGAAGTGCTCCAAATGCAACCACAGCTAGGATGGACTTTGAATGTTCCCAAGACCATGCAGATCACTTCGCGCAAGTATCAAGGATGCGGCTCCAAACTGATTGGTAAAATATCTAACATTTTCTAGAAGAAGAAATTGAAACAGTCGTCACACTGACATGACAGGCAATACCATTAAGGGATTGGAACTCTGAAATGTGATTGAAATCTCAGTGGTAGGGCTTGACTCTGAACTGTACCTTGTATTACAAACAAGAATCTCAAGTGGGGTTTCCCCAGATACAGATCATAAACCAGTGACTCACAGGGAGGTGATTTATTACTAGGGAATAAGATGAGGGAATTGGGAAGCAAGACATACTTTGGGAAGAAGCTGGCTGGGCCTGATCTTGGGAGAGCCCTGGGACAGAATCGCAAAGGTTCCAGATGCTTGATTCCCACATCAGTCTCTTCTGTCATGGGAAAGGAGGACACACGACTCTCAGAGCCTTCTAACTCTCCTTACTAGTGAGGGTCAATCTGCAGAAGATTGCAGGGCAAGTTTCAGCAGCAAAGCCTACAGAAGCCAGTCTGAGCACTGAGAGCTGCTAAAGAGGTCCTGTGGGGATCTGGGCAGATCAAAGCAGCAGGAATGAAGGGTCTACCTTGTAAGGTATGGGCTTAAAATGTCATAATGACCATATGCACTTCTCATCAAGTGTCTGCTTTTATTACTATTAGGTTCTGAAGATTTGGGTAATAGAAATGTCGTGAACTGATTTTGTCCTGTAGAACCATAGAAAGAAGACATGACACATACCAAGGAAACACTGAGTAATTCAAGTTGGCAGAGACATGAGGGAACCAGAGTAGAAAGTTTAGAGAGAAAGTAGTCAGGCAATTGAGGCAACATTGATGCAGGATAGAAGTAAAACAAACAAACAACAACAACAACAACAACAACAAAAAGTTACAAAGGAGATAAAAGGAAGCACAAGGAGATACTTTTAATTTAAATTTCTTTGTGTCTTTCCATGCCTGTCATTCTCCAAGCCAGTCTCAGTTCCAGGCCTGCCACGAGGAAATCTGTAAATCTTAGAGTTGCCATAAGTTGAGTCACTTATGATAATTAGCTTGTGCACTGCTAACTAGCCTGTGCAATAAAAATATAAGGCAAATTGAGGTATAATATTTTTAAAAATCTATGATTTAGGGGGATTTCCAGTATTATCTGTTCATCAAATAATGGAGACCATGTCAGCTTGAAGTACCCAAGAACAACCAGACTACCAGAAATCAGACTGATGCCATCCCCACATACTTTCCCATGCCCACGCATCACCAAGTTTCTTTAAAAAAAAAAAAAGGTGGGGACTCCAAAAGCATTCTCCTCTTGAGATGGCCCATATTCTCCCTTGAATGTGTATCTGCTTTTCTAAATAAATCTCAGTCTCTGACTGACATGTGCTGAAATTTTTTCCCACCATCTATATCAAGGACCTCAGGTGTCCTGAGTTGAGGAACCCCTCTCCAGGAATTCCTCTTCTGGTGCCAAAATCTGGAAGAGAAGTGGCATTACTGATCAGCTTAAACTGAGACAGAATGATGTCATTAGAGGGCTAACAATGGGTGTCTGGAACCTGAGCTCCAAAGCAAAAGAGACCAGGAAAATGATGGAACAAGCAAAACCATTTCAAACTCATAGAAGCAGAAAAATATTAAAGAGAAGCATCAGTATAAAACATTGGCCCTGCTCCTTCCACTCCAAGCAAGGCCACCATATTCTCCTCCCAAAGCTGCAGCATGGGGGGCATGTGGACTCTGAGTCTGAAGAGGTTGTTGTACAAGAATCAACAAAAGCTATTTAAAATGCTTCCATTTTCCTTCTGCTCCTCTCATTTCCCTCCATCTGAACTATTTTAATGACTTCTTAACTTAGTTACCTATATCCAGACCTTCCAGCTTTTGTAAAACAATTTTTCCTCTAAAAAGAAAAATTGGAATATTGAATACAGTTGTTATTGTTTACACATAAAGTGTCCCCCCAAATGCTCATGTGTTGAAACATGATCCCCAGCAAGGTTCAGAGGTGGGGCTTTTAAGCAGTGATTACTGCTCTGATTGCATCAGTGGATTAATCCATTTGCTGGGCTAATTCATTGGCAGCTCAATGAACTTCTGGATGTAATTGGAGGCAAGTGGGGCATGACTGGGGACTACATATTGTCCTGTTCCCTTCCTGTCTTTTTGCTTCCCAGTTGCCATTCTCTTCTGCCATGATATTCTGCCTCACCTCAGACCCAGAGTAATGGAGCTGGCCAGCCAGGGACTTAATCCTCTGAAACCTTAAGCCCAAAATAAACTTTTCCTCCTTTAATAGTTATTGTCACATATTTTGGCCACAGTGAGGAAAAGCTGACTAACACAACAATGTTTTATAATATGGGTTATTTTAGTTCTAGTGTCTTCTAAGTTTATTTAAAGAAACTTTTATTTTAAGAGAGGAAGAGGTGAGGAAGAAAATAGTGACCAGCTGGCAAATTGCTGCTGTCATTCAGGCAAGAGGAGAGGGTGGCTTGAGGCAGGGTATTGGCACTGGTAAAGGTGCAAAGTGGTCAGACTTCTAATATATACTGAAAGTAAAACCAACAGAAACTCCTGATGGGTTACATGGGGCACAAAAGAGATTTGGTCCAAGCAACTAATTAAAAGGATGGAATTGCATTCAACCCAAATAGGAAGGGCTGCAGGGGAAGAAAGAGTTGTGGAGGAAAGTGTCCTATTTGGGATAAGAAGAGTTTGAGATACCCATGATCATCCGAGAGAAGTTGTTAACCAGGCAACTAATTACATTAGACTGGAATTCAAGTAAAAGATGTGGGCCAGGCTCTGTGTCCCAGTGACTCAAGAGGCTGAGGCAGGAGGATTGAAAGTTTGAGTCCTGACAATTTAGTGAGACTCTGTCTCAAAAAATAAACGGACAAGGAATGTAGCTTAGTGGCAAAGCACCTCTTGATTCAATCCCAAGTAGAAAGTAAGAAAGGGAGGAAGGAAAGAAGGAAGGGAGGGAGAAAAGGAGGGAGAAGTGTGTGGGCTGGGTATAAATGTTTGCAAATTATTAATGAGGAGATGGGATTTAAAGTCATAAGTTTGGATAAGGTACCCAGGGTGGTATGTGTGTACCTGTATGAGAAGGCCCGGGGGCAACCCAGCTATGAGGGCAAGGCAAAGAAGAATAAATGGGGGGCGGGGCTGGGGTTGTGGCTCGCCTAGCACATGGGAGGCCCTGGGTTTGATCCTCAGCACCACATAAAAATAAATAAATAAAATAAAGATATTGTGTCCAGTTACAACCAAAAAATAAATATTAAAAAAATTAAAAAAAATAAAAAGAATGAATGGGTCAGGAAGGCTACCTGCTGTAACAAAGCCTAAATAAATAAAGGAAAGAAGAAAAAGAAAAAAAATTAAGTTAACTTAAAAGTTAACTTTAAACTAAGTTAACTTCTAAAAATAATTTTTGAAAATGATAATGACTGTTAACTAATTATTTAGATAAGTCTGGGATCATTGAAGTCAGCAGGAACTATGTAATATAATCACAGAAGTAGAATAAAATTGTTGTGTATCACTTTTTATTCCCCCCCCATTATATTAGAAAGTACTACCTACTGACTCATTAAGGAAAATTTAAAAACTAAAGAAAAATACCATAATGTCCATGTACTCATATTTGGTTAAAAGAGAGATCGAGACTTTGAAGTTCTAATAAGCCCAGCAATAGGAACCAGGTGCATAATGAAATCCCTAGATTAAGTGACAGCAGACACCCAACAGTACAGGGCATGCCCTGAGCTCACTAAAAAGGCAGAATCTTGGGATGCACCTCAGATCTGCTGCATTTTAATGAGCTTCTCAGCTGGTCCTTATATACACACAAGTTTGAGATCCCACAGCTAAAGAGTACAAGTATATCCTAGAGTGATAGTGTTCCCCCACCACCAACCCCCCAAAAATAAATAATATATGGATCTCTCAAGTTTAGCTGTACAGTCACTATGAAGCTATTTTAAGTGTCAATACTTGGGCCCCAGTCATGCATTAATTCTGAATCAATTACACAACTTACAAATAACTTCTCTCTTTTGATTTAAACTCTACCAACTCTCCTTAGGTATCCAGATATTCCTAACACTTAAGAAAGATAACGCTTGGGTGGAAAGTAGGGTCAAGATGGGAGTCCCTACTTCCTTACAAATTGACCTAACTACCAGACACAGGCAGAGGCAGCTGTCCACTTGCAGGTGCCCTCCTGGTGGCAGAGCTAGGCACAGTAGATGGCCCAGCAGAGAGCCAGGAAGAGGCCTAGTGACAAGGGGGCCACAACCTATCCCAAGGTGGGCTTTTCACTGGTTAGGCCAGTTGAACCACCTGAGGACCAACAAGACATTTATTTAGCTTAAGAACAGGATTCTTAGAACATGAAAAATCTTTAGAACCCATCTAGACTTAAAGTCACTGTCAGTTTTTCATTCATGTGGCATGAATCTCTTTCTCTTTGTGCCCCATTTCTTACCTCTTTCTTTATTTATGGCTCTTTTATTTTTTCCCTGTTTTTTCCCTTTTATCTTTCCCTTCTCCTTCACTTCTTCTTCTCCCTAGTAAAAAGTTGGAAATCCCTTTTGCATAGAGATTAAACAGATAAAAATTCCTGAAGTACCAACTCTTTAAAACTAGCCAGTTTTTCTTCCACTTAGACAAAGCTTTTATTTAGTTTGATCAGATCTCTACCCAGTGCTCACCAGAAGAAAGGTATGGTTTAAAGACTTTTTTCAATCATTTTGCACCTTTGAATATACTTTGCTATTTAGTGTGTGCAGAGTAAATTTATAATCTGGCCAGAGTTCATTAAGCAAATATCAATCTTATTTAAAAAAGAAGTGTTGTTTGCATGTGTGAGGCCTGCCCTGGGTTCAATGTCCAGCATAGATTTTTGACATCTGATAAGCATTTCATGAGTGGCAAGACCATTGACTTTGAGTTCCCCAGAGCAGGTGGAGGCCTTTTAAATGGGTAATTCATCATGCCTACTGCATATTTTAATAGAGCTCAGTGCTGCCCCTCACTACCCTCATCCCTAGATCTCAATGTCCCACTGATCTGCATCTGGTTTATGGAACTCTGAGTTCATGAGTAAAGTAGATCTCACATCCTTGTCCAAATATTTCCTCCATTTTACCTTCAAACCCAATTCTTATTTATTTATGATTTCTCTTAAACAACTTTTCGATATGCACTGTATTTTTTATCATTGTATAGGAATACTTTTTCATGCAACTCTTGATTAATCTCCTTTAGAAAAGGATAAAAGAAAAGATACTATTCTAAATCTTGTTGATTGGCTTCTTGCTCTTCTATCCCTCTCTCAATATCTATAGATATATAAGGATGCAGTCATCCCACTCATCTTAAAACATCTTAAATAAATCTAAGTATATTCAGAGATAATGGCAATGTTGTTCCTCTGCTGCCCACCTTACATTTGAAAGCCATAGCCCTGACCCTTAAAAAAAGAAAATACAAGAAAAAACACCAAGCAAGGTATCTCTAGGCTGCTCCGAGATGTTTGTCTTCCTGCCTGAGCCCTTCTCTTTCCGGCTTCTACTAGGACATATAAACTATTGATATGGCTAACAAATCTAGTTGGTGTTCTCACATCCTTTGGACTTTGTTACGCATTCCTGGAAGCCCCTCCTACAAGCACAGACCCCTGCCAATAAAACCAGATCCCAAAGCCCTTCATAGATCCACCAGATTCCAGCTTTACCCTCTCCTTTTCATTCTGATTTTGTAGCCACCTGCCTTACACTCTCCGGTCCTGGATTGGAAAACAAGATAAACCTTTCTTAATTCATCATCTTTTTCATCAGTGAAATTACATTAGTCCCTTAGCTAAGTCTCAGCATTGCTCTCCATAGAAACCCACCATTCTCCACATTTCAGATTGTTCTCCATGGTTTTCACGTTCCATGGCTCCCTTTTTACCTTGCAATAATCTTGTTGTATAGTACTTTTCTTCTTGTTAATCAAGCTCCACTTAAACTTTTTCTATTCCTTCCCTCGTCTTCCATTATAAACCTCCATTCAAGGATTCATGGTACATCATACTGCATTTAAAAAGAAGAAGTAACAACAACAAATTCAACAAATGACTACCAGAACCTTTAAAATAAGTTAGTAGTCACAACTACAGTTCACCAGACCCATCCAGCTGCTTTCTTCTATATTCTCAATAGCTTGTGAACAAGAGACCTAATTCTGGAAATCAAACTGAGATTCCAACCACCATGATCTCATTGTGATATGTTGGGAAGCCATTTAACCTCTCTGAGCTACAGTGTTTGTATTTGTGGATTTTTGTAAATTATCATGAAGTCCAAATATTAATGAAGAGTGTCTTAGGTATAAATCAGTTTAACTACAACTAATGCCAATAAAAGTGTATTTATAGACCTACAGTGCCTGGAATACAATAAATAAATAAATAAATACTGTTCTTCAAACTCATCAAATAAATTGCTCAGTTTAGGCAATGCATTTTAAAGAGATTATTCCTAAAATGTTCTATTTTCTAAAGAAGATATCAGGATTGTGAGGGTCTAAGAACTATCCCCTTTTAATAGTTAAAGATTAAAAGAACCTCACATACATGCTGCTTTCCAGTTAGTGAAAATGTTTCTCACAAGGGTGTGCATTACCAATCTTGAATTGCTATACATGCATGTAAAAATAAGTAAATGCATTATACTTAATGAGTAGGAAGATATAAATAAGGAAAAGGGAGTGTTGGACTAAAATCTAAGGTTTCAATGCAAACTCATGGCTTGATTGACAGATAGTGTTTATGTGAGTTAGACATACACATATTTTGTAGTTCAATCTGCTGAGAAAGTCTAAATACACTGATATTCAAGGCAATAAGAACACTCCTAGATCTTGGTCTCCAATTTTGTTCTATTTTATTTTTTAAATTTTTTAAATTAATTTTTATTTATATATGGCAGCGGAACATTTTGCAATTCTTATTACACATACACAGCACAATTTTTCATATCTCTGTATGCAAAGTATATTCACACCAATTTGCATCTTCATACATGTACTTTGGATAATAATGTCCATCATATTCCACCATCATTGCTAACCCCATGCCTCCTCCCTTTCTTTCCCACCTCTCTCCTCTATCTAGAGTTCGTCTATTCCTCCCATGTTTGCCCTCCCTAGCCCACTATGAGTCAGCCTCCTTATATCAGAGAAAACATTTGGCATTTGGGTTTTTGGGATTGGCTAACTTCACTTAGCATTATCTTCTCTAACCCCATCCATTTACCTGCAAATGCCAAGATTTTATTCTCTCTTTTTTTTATATTTATTTTTTAGTTTTTGGTGGACACAATATCTTTTTATTTTATTTTTATATGGTGCTGAGGATCAAACCCAGCACCACACACATACCAGGTGCATGCGCTACCACTCGAGCCACATCCCCAGCCCCAATTTTATTCTCTTTTATTGCTGAGTAATATTCCATTGTGTACATATATGCCACATTTTTTATTCATTCATCTATTGAAGGGCATCTATGTTGGCTCCACAGTTTTGCTATTGTGAATTGTGATGCTATAAACATTGATGTGGCTGTGTCCCTGTAGTATGTGTTTTTAAGTCCTTTGGGTATAAACCAGAGTGGGATAGCTGGGACAAATGGTAGTTCCATTCCCAATTTTCCAAAAAACCTCCATACTGCTTTCCATATTGGCTGCACCAATCTTCAGTCCTACCAGTAATGTGTGAGTGTACCCTTTTCCCTATATCCTTGCCAACACTTATTGTTGTTTGCATGCATAATAGCTGCCATTCTGACTGGAATGAGATGAAATCTTAGAATAATTTTGATTTGCATTTCTCTAATTGCTAGAGAGGATGAGCATTTTTTTCATATATTTATTGATTGACTGTATATTATCTTCTGAGAAGTGTCTGTTCAGGTCCTTGGCCCATTTATTGATTGGGTTATTTGTTTGTTTGTTTGTTTGTTTTGATAAAAGGAAAACAAGATTCCTAGAATGGTTCATCCCAGGACTGGAGCAGAGAAAATACAATATGGGTCTGGGGAGCCTTATGGTGCCAGAAAGTAAGGAAATGCTTAGGAAATAGGAAGGAAGGAAGGAAGGAAGGAAGGAAGGAAGGAAGGAAGGGAGGGAGGGAGGGAGGGAGGGAGGGAGGGAGGGAGAGGGGAGGGGAGGTTGAGGGGGACAAAGGGGACACAAGAGCCCACTTGATGATGCTCCTAATGATAAAAGCTGAAACAACTTAAATTGTTCTAGCTCAGCTTGTCCAGGGCTGATGAGGATTGATTGTAACTGCTGCCCTACAGGGAGCTTTAAACTATCATGAGCTAGAGAGAAGGGGCTTCTTCCCTATCCCTTTCCTCACTGGAGCTATTGATGGTAATATATCTATTAACTCAAGCAACAAAAAATCTCCCCGTGCCCCCACATGTAGTGCAATACACATTGTGATCGCTTTAGAGATAAAGCCTAACCTACAGTGTTTAGATGATTCTCCCCTGAGGTTTTGCTGCACGGGACATACTAAAATTCTTTAAGCATCCGTTTCCATCTATCTATTTCTGGCTGGTTGGCACTGTGTGGTCTAACCCACGCATTGTGAGCAATGACAGAGCAGGTGAGAAGGACAGCAGTTCTGGGAGGATGCCCTTCCACATTTACCACATGTCTTTCTGCCACGCAGCCCATAATAATAATTGACGACATATATAGCCTGTTTCTGGTGTGCCAGGCATTGTGCCAGTCACATTCTCCTTGTTTAATTATTCGATTCTTTTACAACAACCACATGAATCAGGTCAATAGTCTCTGCACTTAACATGGGTACAAATTCAGAGATTAAAGAGTTAATCCAGTCTATACAAATAAAAAGAGCAGAATCAGATTTGAAGCAGGATTTCTCAGATTCCAGAATCCCCACATTTCACCCGTAAATGATCTGCCTCTGTGCCAATAAGAAAACCATTGGTGAGAGGAAGATGGAGTAGGGGATGATTACAAAGAGACATGCATGTTATTCCCTGGACGTGGCATCTTGCAGCAATTGTCTCAAAGGCTGTAATTTTCTCATCCAAAAGAAGAAATGACCCGAGGGAGAGGCAGGAAAAGTTCGCCATCTACTGGACTGGAAGCAGAGAGAAAGGAAGACAGGAATCCAACTCAAAAGTGAAATCTACTTGGGAGACTTCAGGACTGGGAAACCCAAGATGGATACTGTCACTTCTGTCATTTTATTTAAGGTGGCCAGAAAGACCAGGAAAGGCATGATCCATGGAAAATCAGGCAAGAAATTAAAGCCAGGGAAACAAAATACTAATTCCATTAGAAGAGTGGGCAGGCTGGTAGACAGAAGTAGCTTGATATCAAGAAAAGAATCTGGGGTATTGTATCTCTCTATTGCTTTGAGAACCCTGAGTATAACACATGTGGGTAGTAAAAGCTCCCACACCTGAGATTCAAGGTTCCTTTATCTTAACAAGTAAACTTTCTCTTCAGCTTGATGATCAGGTCAGAACCTGAAGGTAACAGGTATGGCTGATAGCTGGGTTGACGCAAGCCATGAGGGACTAAGAAGGATACTAGAACAGCCAGGCTCAATATGGCATGAGACATGGGCTAAGAGATGATATACCAGTCACAACAATCAGATCTGAATACTGTTGAGTTAAGCAGAGAAATTTCATAGAGGATAAGTCAGTCACTGCCATTAAGGAGAAGGGGAAGGAAATACCACTGGTTGAACACTTGCTCTTCACCGATCATGATAACAGGTTTGAGAATGCAAAGAGGAATAAGATGGGCCTTTCCTCTTGGGGAGCTCAGAGTCTAGCAGAGGAACCCAGCCCACAATTATCTCAGTGAGGTAAAAGTGTGTAGGAGACAAGGATGTGAAGGGCTACCAAAGCACTCTCCATGAGTAGGTAAGGAGAATTGCAGAGCAGAATCTTCTATCTCCAGAAGGGTTGACGCTTGATGGGTTTTAAATTACACATAGGAATTTAGCAATTGAGAAAGAAGAAGGGGATTGTTGGCACATGATCAACGTGAGGCACAGTGTAGTGTGTACGTGGGAAGCTCCACTCGGAAGCACAGGGCAGAAGGGATGGGTGGAGGCAAGGGGTGAGAACAGGGTAGGAAGGACTTTCAAATAACAGGGCACCATGGAAGTCTTCCGTTAGCCCAGGTTTCCCAAGAACTGGCAAAGCTGAATATCAGGGAGCCACAAGAGTATTTGCAGAGAACTGGGCCAGCTCCAGGTGGACTTGTCACATCAAAAGAGGCAACTGAACTTCACTCCTGACCCCATGCTGTGGAAATGTGGACCCAAGGTGGCCAGAGCTTCTAACTATTGAGGAAAATCTAAACTGTACTTTCAAATGCTACTATCTACCCCACTCTGGTTCTTAATGTTCAAATGTTTTGAAATCATCACAAAGAGAAAGCAAAACATACTCAGTTAAATTTCTGCACATTTAGGAATAAAAGAGAGACTTAAAATCCAGACAGTGTAATTTGGTTATTAATCCCTGGAGTCAGTTCAGCCTGGGTTTGAATTCTGGTTTTTCCACTAACCAACCAGGAGGTCATGGGCAATTTAGATTGCCTCTCTGAGTCTCCTGATACAAGACCATTAGCATGGTTTCTGTGAAAGATAAATATAAATTGAATAATGTACTTAAGCATTTAGCACAGGACTTGGCATATAGTAAGTGCTAAATATATAAGCTTCTGTTGTATCTGTTGTATTATCTTATACATTGTGCCTTGTATTATTGTCTAGTTGATATGTCATTCTCCATTTTATAAATTAGACTTGACTTTTTCTTTATAGTTAAAGCACTACAAGTACCTATGATAACCTAAAAAAAGAAAGAAAGAAAGAAAGAAAGAAAGAAAGAAAGAAAGAAAGAAAGAAAGAAAGAAAGAAAGAAAGACCCTGTCTTCAGTTTTCACACGCATGGTAATAAAAAAGATATAACTTTTTTTAGCAATGGATTTTTTAAGACATTTGTAATAGCCTAACCTGAACTTATAATTAAAGATAGAATTGACTGCTTAAAGAAGATGCCTGAATGAACAAGTAACTCCATAGCTAAAGATAAGATGCTTTACACTTAATCCCCAAACCCTTGAGATCCAACTTTGCTTAGAGAGCATTTAACAGAAGATTAGCAGCCCCTGTTGATCTATACTTGGCTCACATTTCTGTCTTCTAGCAGAATAGGAAAGGTAAGATTAGTCTACCTGGGATCAGCATACAGAGAGTCCCAAATGAGATCACTGTTTTAATGTATTGAAAATACATTAAAACACTGAGCCTTCCTGCTTCTATGCTCTCTTGAATCCCTTGCTAATGGCAGGGAGCAGGAAGCAGTGCCAGCTGCAGTATAGTGAGTCTACTCAAGTAGCCTATGAGAAGCCTATGGGGTTAAAAAAGAGGACTCTTGACAAATAGACAACAAGCAACAGAGGCCTCCTGCCAGCATCTAGTAAGGTGCTAATGACTGATGCTTCCAGTGATTGACACCTCATGACACACACTGAGCCAGAAAAATGTGATGGTCCAATATCACACCAACTGAGCCACTCACAAATTTTAGACACAATAAATGTTTATTGTTTTAATCAATTAAATTCTGGAGTAATTTGGTATCCAACAACAGGACCCATAGGGGCTTCCTAGAGTAGGTGCTGCTGGTGTTTTATAACTAGGGACTAATTTTATTTTCTTAGAATCAAGATTCTAACAGACAAAGAGAAAATCTAAGCCTAACCCTGGATTTATAAAATGATGTCTCTGCTCTGTTTAATTAAAGTTGTCTCAGGCCTTCTAATCTATTTATTTTAATTCACAATATATTACTAGTATCTGCTGCCTATATTTCAGAAAGGAGGTTCTCTTGCCCTAAAAAAATAAACATTAAAGTATTTGGCAGTTAGTACATTTTTCCTATTATTTGTATTGAGAATAATGGTTTTTTCCCAGGAGAGTTGCCTAGTAATATAATGATGAATGAAAATTTTAACTCTAGAAAATTAAATTTATTGTCCTCAAATTCTGCAGGAACAGAAATAAGCAATTAAATTGATTACATGTTGAGTATGAAGCTAAATTCTATATTGTACACTTAGCACTTAAATTTTCAAAGCCATTTACATAAAATATTATCAGGCTTGATCCACATGGGTATGTGAACACTAACACAAAATCATTGTTGATAATTGGACCAATTTACAGGGCTTATAAAAGAGTTCATGCTAATTTAAATCCAGATCCAGTGCCATGAGATCCAGGCTTTATTTGTTACAACATATTACCTTATCTACAGCAATAATGTCAATCTTTCCTTTAAGAAAGAAAGTGAACATGTCCTTTCAAATATAAAATATTACATTTATTACCAATGTTTATAAAACTAAAAGTGCTTAGAAAAGCTAGAGAGTATCATGGTCAGTGTGATATACCCTCTCTCCATCCCCAACCACAAATATATATTTACTTAGCCTTGGGGTCCAATATACAAACCTGAAGCCAATTTTATTTTAATGTTGCAACCAACTTCATGTTCAAATTGACTACCTTTAACATTCCATCTTTTAAAAAAAGGTACAAAGTGTATATTTTTAAACAACCTAAAATCCCAGAATCAAAAGTTATTTAAAATACAATGTAATCATAGGCAAAGAAAAGAAAGGTAGATAAAACTTAGTCACACACTAGTTATATAAGGAAATGACAATTGTATGTCTTTGTAAGTACGTGTTTTTTTAAAAAAAATGGATTCAAAGTGACATAACCTTTTGACAGCCTGTTGTGAATATTTTTTCAAGATTCACCTGCTTTTTAAATTACAAAGAAAGAACAAACAGTGTTATTGTTTTAAAAATATAACAAATACTAAGAATGCAAACAAAACACAGTATGATGTGGTGGATAAAACTGTGGGTTACAGAGGCATAAAGCCAACTCTTGTCATTCATTAGCTGTGTGACCGCTGACAAATCACTAACCCTTCAGGTGCTAGTGTTTCCTCATCAGTAAATGGAGATAACAGTGAAATATTTCTCATAAATATAGAAATAACATAAATAAATATATATAAAGCTTCAGGGACTATGCCTAACACACACAAAAAATTTAATAACTGGCAACTATTGACTGTTATGCCTATAAATTCCTATGGGCATCGTTTAGAAGAGAATCTGAGTATTTGGAGAAGAACAGGATCAGAAAGTGAAAGAATTATGAGTAGAAAACAAATATTTTGTGAAGAAACACAGAGAAAAACAGGAGATAATGAAAAGAAAGAGAAGGTGTAAAGAATGATAAACAGGAGATGTCTCATCTGAATTGACATTGAACTATTTACTTTCCTGTGTCTCCTGGTAGGAACCCTGAGGGCTGGGTAGAGTATGTGCTTCCTTTGCATTTATCTTGATTTGATAACTAATTAGTTAACCATTCTTCAGTTTTCTTTTTCCCAAATCTATACTCTGGATTAAAAAATAAGAAGGGAGAATTTATATTTGGTGCTTTAGCATCAGAAAATAGAACTGGCTGGATCTAGAATATGGACACACACCCATGTGTGTGTGTGTGTGTGTGTGCCTGCATTAAGGATATTAGTAGTACATAAATTCTAAGGAAAGTCAAAGATTTTAACATTTTGTTTTAATTTGTGGAACTTAAAATTAAGCTGTAGAGAAATCTCTATTTTGAGATAGATAATAAGATAGTAATTAAAATTTTGCAGTATTCCATTTGATTTAATTGAATGTACTGAAGATAAATTCTACACAAAATATTCCTTTTAAAGATGTGGCATTTTAATTAATTTATTAAATGGATACATTATATCTGGCTTTAATTCCTTGTTTTTCATACTTATATTGAAGAACTTCAAATAATTTTAAGTGCTAGGGTAAATATTAATTCAGTAAAAACTTTAGCTAGGAAAGTGTGTCCTACTTGCTGATGCAATTTAACTTATATGTCAAAGTTTGATACTGAAATCTGAAATATAAGTTCTTTAAATTTTGCACACTACTAAACTAAAACATCACTCTTATTGGTTATCAATGATATTTTTAGTTAACTACCACTGCATAATCAATTATCCCCAAATGGCTTAAAGCAACCAAGTTATTACATCATTGTTTCTGTTATTCAGGAATGTGGATGTTATCTTTTCCCTTAAGGTCTCCCATATGGTTTTTGGCTGGTTGTCTACTACTCTTGGAATTAACTGGAGACTGAATAGGACTGTGGATCTATTTCAGTGATCACTCCAGTGCTGTTGGTAGCAGGTCTCAGTTCCTCACTGATTATTGCCCAGAGGCCATAGTCTTTTGCCACATGAACTATTCCTCAAGGTGATTTGAGGGCCACACAACATAATGGTTGATCCCTCCAGAGTAGGTGATCCAAGAGGGAAGGGGATTGAAACGGCCTTTGTCCTAACTTATACACCTGTGCTTTTGTCATAGATTGTAGTTAGAAATGAGCCATTTAATTTAGCTCATACTAAGAGGGGTTGGGTGTGAACTAAGCTCTGCCCTTTGAAAGGAGCAATATCAAAGAGCTTGTAGGTATTTTAAAACCATCACAATCTTCCCTCTGGGCCCAGTTTATTTACACTAACCACACATAAAAAATACAGTTCTTGGGCTGGGATTGTGGCTCAGCAGTAGAGGGCTCAGCAGTAGAGCGCTCACCTAGCACAAGTGGGACCGATTCGATCCTCAGCACCATATAAATATAAAGGCATTGTGTTGTGTGTGTGTGTGTGTGTGTGTGTGTGTGTGTGTGTGTATATATATATATATATTTTTTTTTTTTTCCTCATGAAGACCAAAAGCACTACTACTTTATACCATCAACTCAAGTGTGAATTACATCCAGATACAGACACTCCATAGGTGCAGCTTATTACTTACAGCTCCCAGAAGAAAGTTCTAAAACTATGAAATAAATAGACAAAAGGAGGAAAAAGGATTCAAAGAGGAGGAACTGGTACGTAGCAAATTTGAAATCTCTCTGGGCTTGTGTTGTAACTGCCTTGATCAAAACTTAGGTTTAGGTAATGATTTTCCATAGTTCTTTGTCTATCTTTTGGAGTTTGGATCTTATTTTCCAAGTTATCCTTTCTTTGTAGTAAAAGGTATTACATGTTACAGTTGAGTACTCTGCTTCCAAAGTTCCCTTTTCATTCTATACTTTCTCAAATCCTTTTAGTCCAAACTGATGGCTTTCCTGAAAACACAATTCTTTTCAAAACTTTCTTAGTTTTCTGAATTTATTAGTCCAGCGTTACAAAAGTAACTTGGGCTTTTGTCTAGATGGCTGTGAGACAATATCTTCAAGCTTCTTAGAAGGGTTACTGTCTGATTGAGGAGATCTATGAGACGTAACCTTTCACACAATGATGGGGCTTTTGTTTGACTGGATGCTACTCTGGAGCATCATTTTGATATTTCTGAACTAGTAACAAAGGCATTTTTTAATTAGCCATTTCTTCAATGCTTCTCAGGATTTCATTCATACCTCCAAGTCCTTCTTAGAGTTTATCATCGGTCCAATAACAAAGTTTGTCCCATGCTTCATGTTTTTGTTATGGAAGCACCACAGTTCCAGTTATCAAAATCTTTACTAGTTACACATCACTGTGTAACAAATTATTCAAAAATTTAGCAACCAAAAATGCAAAATCTTTATAATTTCATATTTTCTGTGAATTATAAATTTGAAATTGGCTTTCCTGGGTAGTTATGGCTCAGAGTTTCTCATGAGGTTGTACTCAAGAAATTTCTCAGGACTGAGTCCTTGTAAAACTTCACTAGAACTGAAGAATTCATTTTGAAGCCTATTCACAGAGCTGTTCTTCATTTCTCCTCAGAAGGGCCTCTCATTGGCATAGCTTGTGTGTCCTTTCACAGGGTAGATGGCTCTCTCAGAGGCAGACAAGGAGAAAGATAAGTGAAGAAACAGTGTCTTTTATAATCTAATCTGAGATGTAGCACAATGTCATTTTTGTCCTATATTGTATAGTAGAAGTAAGACACAATATTCAGCCCAAACTTAAGGAGAAGAAATTAAGCTCAACCTCTGGAAATGAGGTGTCAAAGGGTTTGTGAATAAACTAAAAACTTTTACAATGATCATTTTCTGCATTGGAAAAGAACTTTAAAAATACTTTTCTGCTTTATGTCATTGTATCTTGCAATTTTATTGACATTCCTCTCCTAGAACATCCTTTTACTGACTTACACAATGAAAGTCTTTGTTCTATTTAAAGAAAAATTATTTGATCACTGTTTTAGTTATTTTCCATGTTCTTGTCATTGTGTATTAACATCTTGTTGACTAAATCAATTAATATGCATCAAACATTTTTCAACATTTATTTGGATATGAGGCTGAGCACTGTCACTGAGAAATAAAGGGAAGGAGGCAGCTTCCTCATATAGTCAGCTGAGTTTAAATTTGATGTTTTCAAACTGTATTTGTTTGAGTTATCTGTAGTTCTGTAACAAAATACCCCACAATTTGGTGATTTAGAGCAACAATCCATCTCTTAATTCTTAGCGTTAAGTTCGTGCCCTTCAGGTGTTCATTTGCTGGGTGCGCTGGCAGCTACTATTACAGCTTTCTAAGGGTTTCATTGACTCAATCACATGGCTGCTTGTTGGAGCTGAATATTGGTTGGGAGCTTGCCTGTGACCATCTACAAGGGTGTCTCAATTAATCTTTATGTGGCCTCTCTGAGTGACTTGACATTATCATAGCATTGAGTCTGAATTCTATGAGTCAGAGAGTTGAAATTTCTAGTAGAATTAAGTTCTCAATTTTTAAAGATTAGAACTTTATTTTTTCCCTGCAGTCTATAATAAAGCCTCAATTCAAGATGCACTGAAATAATTACCATGTCCTGACATTAGAAATGCAGCATACATAGAGGAAGGGGAAAGTGTTATTTATTCCATTTTTGGAAACTAGGTAGCATAGTCTATTTTTTTGGCCACAAAAATTCATGTCACTCCTCTTACTCATCTTCTTGTAAGACTTCAAAGAGCCTCAACTACTTATAGCATCGGCATATAGTACATCTAGAATTTCATCAAATAAATCAGGTTAAGGTAGCAATGGGTGTCCTTGGGTACCTGTTCCTGGATGTGATGGCATAGAAAAATAAGTCTCTTCACCAAATTGCCTGATTTTCCTAAATACCCATTATGAAATGCAAGAAATTGACTTAATAACAGCACTAAGCATCCCTATTCTAAAAGGGAAGAAATAGTACTCACAGATGTCACTGGTTCATAGCAATTCTGAAATCCATGTAAATATGTATTGTTTTTTCTCTTACCTTTGGTAGAAAACATTGGCTGTATTGAGTCATTTTTCTATTTAATAAAACATAATCTTGTATATGCTTCCAGATAATTTTGTCAGCCTGTATTCTTCATAGGAAAACAAGGGGTATTAAAAATCTATTTTCATTTTGAACTAGTTTTGTCCCTTTAGTTCAAGCTAATAATTTAAAAAAAAAACCTTGTGATTTATAGTGAATCAAGTTATGTTTTATTCTATTAGATTAAATCCACAACTACATATCTGAGATAAGTTTCTTTATATGTTGAATTAAGGGTAAGCATGTGGTGATGTAATACCAAGGTATTAGAATCCCTTTTATCTAACAGAGTGTATAAAGCACATGGTGTATAGCTCAAAACTCTGTAGACATGACCTTAATCTTCCTCAGTTCACATCAATGGGTTTTATAGATGTCCTTTTGAGCTATTCTTCCACTGTAAGGCTTTTACTAATATATTCCTGAATTTGATATTGTGTTCTATGTTTTAATTTACCTTGGGCATCTTTCATGTGTTAAGGTTCATGGAAATGATAGAGATTTTGATTTTCCAACCTAGCAATTAAGGGATTTCTTCTATGTGTTTTTTTTAAACTGAATCATGGTAACTTTAGTTCATTCACTTCTTTCCATATTTTTCACAGGCAAATTTTTAAAAATAAACTTTTATTTTCACCACCCTGCCTGGAAGAATCCTTACACTAGTTTATTAGGTTCATGAGTCCATGTCACCACCATTGCAGGGTTCTTAGACATTGTGGAACTACATAGCATCTGCCACTTTTTGCCTATTTCCAAATATACTTCCTTACAGCTCTTTAGTCTCTACTAACACTGTTATAATTTATGTATAATACCAAATCTATTGATACATGTTTTAAATTATAGCAATGGTAGTAGCTCACTTCTTGGTATCTATTTTGTATTATTTATTTCTGTGCAAAAAATTACCATGTATTTTAATGGCATGAAACAATAATTGTTTAAAATTTGCTTAATAATTCCATAAGTTTACAGGGATCATCTGAAAATTCTGCTGTACATGATGCTATCTGGGTTTCAGTTACCTGGAGGCTCAATCAGGATAGGATATCCAATATATTTCACTCATCATAGTGGATAGTTTGTGTTGGCTGCAAGGGAAAATTGGAAGTCAGTCTGGGAGATCAGCCTATCTTTGAGACCAAGGCACTTGGGTTCTCTTTCATCTATTTTCTCTCTAAGGCTTTAGCTTCTCATAATTTAGTGTTAAAATGGTCAGAAAGTTAAAGGTCTTATTCATTTCAAGATCTGAGTTCAGATCAAAACCACCACTTTGCCATGTTATATTGAGAAAAGTCAACCACAATGTTAGTTTACAAAAATAAGATAAATAAATTCTAGCCCTTTATATTAAGTATGGAATATGCCTAATGTAAGGGAAGAAATAATTGAAGTTAAGTAACCTACTATTCAGAACATAAAAGCCCTGCAGTGAAAATGACTCACACTCCTTGGAAAATGGATTATTTATCCACTATCTTAGGTTAGATTCTGTAGCAAACTAACTATAAAGCAGAAATAATTCAAGTCAGAATATTACTGGGAATAAAACATGGCAAGAACGCTTGACGGAATAAAGATAGAAGTATGGGTATAAGAAATTTTACAAGCCGGTAATTTAAACAAAAGTCTCTGAAAAGTCAATGGGAAATTCTGGAACTGGGTTTTCCCTACCAAGTTTCTAAGAATTGAGGCCAGGGTGTTTTTGTATACCCATATCCCCAGAGTTGCCTCTAAACAGGGATTATAGTCTTGAATAAAGTAGCCACCTTTGGCCACAGGAAATTTCTGGAGAGTGGCACAGGTATAAGCAGTCAGCAGACAAAATTCCTGAAAGCTGAGGGGAATAATTCCTTAATTCTGACGGTCAATTATTACTTTATGGTATCCACTAGCTTCTATTCCTTGACAGTTCTCAGGCCCAGAAACCACTGACCAAAAGAAGCTAAATTCCTGGGAAGACAAACACTGCAGCATCAGGTCTAGTATTTTCTGTGAATGTATATGGGTGAGGTATAATTTACATTTTATAGTGAAGATCTCTATAGTCCACTATGCAACCATGCAAAAAGGAAAACAGGATACCCAGATGTAGTAGTACCCCCTCCTCCACAGAAAATCTTAATTAAACTTCTCCAAAGACCCTCACCATAACTGTTCTTAAACTATCAGCAAGAATTTCTCCAAAAAAGTTTTCAGGCAGGAGATGTGTTGCTGAAGCAGGATGTGATAACAAAGATTAACCCAAGGCCTCCACAGAGAAATTTGCAATTTTTGTATCCAGGCCTGGGTTTAATACCCAAAGCAGAAAACATATTGCTTTTGTGTGGACTTCTACAGATTGCGAGCCTCTGAGCCCCTACCCTATACACTGGGTATAAAGTTCTCAAACCTTCTGAACTCGGGGTGATGAACTATGGTGAAAGCTCCCTTCTAAGCCTGGTTGCAGCCAATAAACCTACTTACTGCTAATTCATTGGTGTCCAGTCTCATCTGTCCCAGAACACAGATACTTCAAAAACTTTTGGACACAAGATTTTAGTTAAAATTGACACCTGGACATCAAAAGTGCCATCATAATCTAACATTTATTATACCAGGCCTCTAGGTAGGCCATGGAGTAAATGGAGTCCTGTTCATTGCCTAACTTACATTAATGCCATTTAATACCATTTTCCAGTTCCTAAATGCAGAATCAGAAAGAGAATCTTGGTAGTTAGGCCAATCCTCCAATGGGTTTCTTGGCCTTTGTGGTAAGAGTTTTTATAGTGAGGAAAGCTGTGTGGCAAACTCTGAAACTATCATTTTTCAGGAATGAGAATCAGTCAGAAAAAATGTCAAATTCTGGAGTAAATGGTAGATTAGTGGTACTTTAAAGATCCAAAGGAGAAATTGTCTCCTCCATTGGGTTTCCATCAATTCACCCTTTGCAGCTCTAGAAAACAAGAGAAAACCTGGCAGATGACAATGAACTTCAAACTTAGTAGCCATCCCCATATTGGCTGCTGTATAGATGACATGTCTTTGTAGAGTAGATTAACAGTCTCTTGTATACTGCATGCAGCACATGTGTGTAAGGATGAGTACTTCCTTATCCACCTATCAAGAGGACAGATAAGATATAATTTTCAACCACATGAAAACAATGAAAGCAATAACTGTGTATGTTTCACTATTTTGGCTCAGGGTCTCCACATCTTTTATTATAATAAAGACAAAAGAACCTAGAATATATGATTATAATGGTGACATCATATTCATCCACTGTATCAATGACCTCATATCAATCACAATGGATAATTAATGGAATGCATATTGGAAGACCTATAAAGGTATATGTGTACAGGGATCAGTAGATAAGCCATATAACATTTCAGGGGTCTAACAAATCACAAACTATTTGGTCTAGTAGTCATGGACTACTAAGACATCTATTCCCAAATCAAGGACAAAAATATTGTATTTTATATTTTCTTTGACTAAAATAGTTTGTAAGGCCTCCATGAGCTTTAGATGCACATTTTATTCATTTGTGAATACTAATCTGACCCATTTACCAGATGACAAAGAAGCTGCCAGCATCATATAGGTCTGCAAAAAAGCAGTAAAAGGCTCTTCAATCCATTCAGTTTGTGGTACAAGCAGCTTTGTGTTTGGGGACTTATGATCCTGATACTGAAAGTGGAATTCTGTACAGAATTTATTGCAAACCATTGTAACATGTTGGAGGAAGGCCATGAAATCTGCAGCAGAGCACAAGACACAATTGAAAAATCAGCATCTTGTATGTCATTGGATAGGGTAAACATTAAGCTTAAAAAAAAAAACATTTTTATGTGACCACTTAGGGACAACTCCCAATCAAGAGCTGGGTTCTGTTAGGTCAGTCAAATAAAAAGATGTGCTTCATTAATTACTTACAGGCTGGAATTAACACATCCTTTACTAGGCATACATAAGGCTGGAGGACACATTAAGCTGCCCACACAGATGGACAGATCCATTACTGTTGGACTAGCACCTGTTTCAACTCATACCTATGTTCATATAAAGCTATTTATGAGCAGATGATGGAAGAGCTGAACAGGTGAGTTAGCCTAGTATATAAGTAGAAACAAGAAAAAAAATAGACAGATGCTTCCCTATAGTCTAATTCAGAGATAACTTTAAATTAATTTTGGTTACTGCATTTGATCATATACTTGGCATGGCAAAAGAATGGCAGAAGAAGAGAGATGGGCAAATATGAAACAAAAACGAATAGAGAAGAGATGTGCAGTTGAGAGTACACATAAAATGTTAAGTTTCTTGGATTACATAGTAACTCTCAACAAAGGAAATCCACTATTGAAGAAAAATTAAACAATGAAAGTCAGGATGACTTTCAATAGTTGACATTGACCAGACACTAACTAGGACATTCCAGTGCTGGTACAACATGCCTGAAGAGGGTATCTATTGTGACTGATATGAAAGCTATGAATAAGCCCAATTACACCGGATTGGGATTATCAACATTTAGTTAGCTACTTTGACTGTTGAATTCTGACATGATAGCAACAGGAACAAACACATAACATCATACATTAATGATATCAACCATTCAATTGGTGGTAAGCTAATTACAATAGATACCTTCGGACTTGACATTAATTGACCTTGAATAGGACTATCATTTATTTTTGAAAATGACTTTACTTACCTTTTCTGCCTGTTAGGGGACTTTTTCATGGAGGGACTTTAATTTTTTTTTCTCACAGGCAGGGGTTCTTATACAACAAAGCCTTGAATCCTGTAGTCTCCTTTACAGCAGAGTAGGCATGCTTCAGACCTACTAGTCCTTCCATGTCATACCACCCAGAAGTTGCCAGCCTTATAGTTAGATATATCCACTCTTTGAAGGTACAGCTAGGAGTCAACTTGAAAGGATTGCTGTGAGCAATCCTCAAGGGTATACTTTACACTTGAAATAACTATGACATTATGATGGTTATGTGGTTAAAATACTTGGCTATGGGAACCAAAGACTTGATGTAAAGATGGCTCCGCTGGTTATCCATCTCTGTGACTATTTATATTTTTGCTTTATTTTCTGAAATCTCAAACCCTGCTGATCTACAGACCCAATTTCTCAGAGGATAGACACTTGCATCTGGTAAGTCACTATTACGTAGGGCAACTAGCCATAGATGAAACTAGTCAATCAGCAAAGGTATGTCTCATCCTACCAACTTCTTATAAGTTTCTCATAAAGGAGATCAGTGAGAATTCTGGAGAAGCTGTACATGGATGTCATAAAATTACTATAAGAAGGGAGTGGTTCAAGCAATATAAGGGATACTTATTGTGAATAATCTGTTGTGTTGTCCAGAGCTCTCTTTCAGGAGTGAAGCATTGATCTTCTTAGCAACCAGAAATCTAGGAGTCTTAGTTGGATTTCCCATGGTTTCTACCCTCTCTGGCACATATCCTACAGAGAAATGACAGGCTCCACCAATAGTTAGCATGTGCCACGCTACTGTTTAGTGGGATTCAAAAGTTGCACTTGCTTTGAGGGCATCTCCTATCCAAAGAATAATTTAAGCAGGGATGTGAAGATTCTGAGACAATTGTCTCCCTTTGAATACCAAGGGGCTCTTCCAACTCCAGAGGTCCCCAAGTGTCTGGTTGAGAATTCTGTGTTAACTGAATCATAGTGAAACTTTTTTCTTACCCTTATTTCTTTACAGGTATTGTTACAAAATCTCCTATAAACATTTTTAATGCAGATCTTTGTTTCCAATAAACCTAAATTAAAATCATCTTATTTGATCAGTAAACTGAGGGAAGGAGTATCATTGAAGGATGAAATCTTACAGAACTGGCTACTGGGACAGGACATTCTACTTGAAAAGCTCTGTCATAGAATATTTTGCTTTCCCTCAGTCTGTGTATAAAAAAATATATAGGTATACACCTACAAAGAATATATATATATATACATACATACACACATATGTTTCACACACACTAATATATGATATTATATATTAATGTATACATCATAGGTATATATATTACATAAATATGTTATGCACATATATAATATATATGTATTTATGTAAATATAAATACAACATATACAATGTTTCTCCAAATTTCTTCATCCGAGGTAGAAGTGTCTCATCTTTTTAAGGGATGATGATTTTTTTTTTAATTTTGAAAGTACAGAGGAGAGGTCAATCTGAACAAAGAGTACACTTGTGCTTATATAAGTTTCTAAATCCACCTCTGTGGTAAATTTCTGTAACCACTATATCTGTTATATTACCTAGCCCTCCAGTGGCCAATTTAGGTATTGATTGATCAAGTTTCTACAAGCACATTTTAGCTTTGGAATTAATTAGGTCAACCCTAGTGGTTAGCATTATTCAAATCATTACTTAAGTTCATTAACCTAATGACCTAAACATTCAAGTTACTCAAGTAGATTTATTTTCATAACAATAAGAAACCAATTAAATGAGAAAATAAGTAAATAAATAAATTTGTGGGCCTATTTTATAGGGTAAATTTTCTTTAGATGGCACAATCCAATTAAAAGCTACCTTGATGGATATTTGGTAATTTTTTCATAACCAGTCAGTGATTCTTTTACTCTACTGTCAATATGAGTAACCAATCAAAAAAGAAAAAGTTAAAGGAGAAAACAAACACCACTCTATTGAGCTACTAAGTTCTCACAGTACCAGGGTCAACTCTTCCTGAATAGTGACAGTGACAAGATATCAGCAATAGAGAACACATTCTCATTTGTTGACTTTGGATGCCTGTGAAAGCTGTTTAGCTGAACAACTATGGGATTCCAGTGGATGTCAACCAAGGTAATAGAATAAACTCTTTTGCTTTATCTCCACTTAGTTTCATTCAAAAGTATTGATCTGAAAACTTACAATGAATGGTTCTTGGTATTTTACTGAACTTTAAAGTAGGTATGCTTTGCATTTTTCACAGTTGAGGAAACTCAGGCTTAAAGGGCCTAAGAAACTGTACAAAAAAATCTGATCACTTTGGTCAAGTTTAACAAAGTTAAATCATAATTAAAAAATATTGGAAGTTGAACAATTTCTCAACAAATGCTGTATATCTTTTTTAAATGAAGACTACAGATCTCATTTTTTTTACTAGCTCTTTGTGGATCATTTTTAAATTTTATTATGTGAATAACTATTAACAGCAAATGTATTCAAAGTATCCAGATTGCATTCAACTATTTCTATAATGTTAACTTGCAAATTACTTTCATTTTTTTCTCAAGTTCTCAAAAACAAGATAAAAAGGATGCAGATTTATTTTCTAGTTACATTAAATACTGGTAATTACTAACTAACCTAGTATAAAAAAACAGCTTGGATTAAATCCAGGTTTTTCTAACTACAAAGCCCTTGTCTTCTACCACACCAATTTTTTAATGGTGTACATTGCCACTTCTTGGTGCAAGGATTTTTCACTTGAGCTCAGATGCTTTGCAAAGAAATCTTTTCTCTCCCTCTACTTTTCTTTGCTAATTAATTTAAGAGGAGTTAAATAGGGCTGACATTATGATAGTGCACAAGGTCTCCCTCAACTTGAATATATATTGTGTGTACTTAAGAACCTTTTTTTGTCCACTTACTCCCATTTTCCCACACAGTGTTCCAGGACTGGTAATATTTGCTATGTATTGAATGAACTAATTCATTAATCTAGCTCATTCCCCCCCCACCAGCCTATAAATGCATCATCATACTAAGCAGGATTAAAAACAAAACAAAATATCAGAATAAAAATTAAAAAAAAAACAATAAGCAGACACTACAGGAATTTCTGAACAGGGAAGAAAATCCATAAAAAATGTTTCCTGCAAATTTACATATTTAAGAGAACTACCTCTAGAGGGGTGTGGGTGACTTTTTCCAAAGTAAGCAATTGTGGGGAAGTTTGTGCTCACCTTTTGGCCTCGGGTTTTATTAAGAGCTCAGCACCCCAGGTGGAGATCTTGGCTAGTTGGCACCTGACTAAGAAGTGCTTTATTATAATGGAAGGGAGGAGACATGCACAACCTTGACCCTGCAGCTCTGGACAATAAGAATCCTCAAATTGCTTTCAAGTCACTGCAATTCTTTAAAATCAATGTTGTTAAGACAAAATTTGCATACAATAAAATGCAGCCATCTTAAGGGTGCAGTTTGATGAACTTTTGGCAGATGTAGGCATATGTGGCATAAACCCATCACAGCAGGTATGTCATACATCTGTCATTCCCAAAATTTCTTCATGCTGTTTTGCAGTAAATTTACACTCACCCCAAACCCAAAATAATCACTAATCTGATTTTCAACATGATGAGTTACTTTTGTCTTTTCTAGAACTTCATAGGAATGTGATTGTCTGGTATTTCTATCTGGCAATTTTTCTCAGCATAATGTTTTAAGATTTATGTATGTCGATCCATTTATTGATATTTTGGTTTTCTTTTACTGTTGAACAATATTCCATTTCGTGTATTCCACCATTTGATTAGCTATTTATTTGTTTGGGGGTTCTTTGTTGTTTTCCATTTTTCTTTTGGCCAAAATGAATATAAATGATTTGTGTGTAATTCTTGAGAAAACATATGTTTAAATTTTTCTTGGGTAAAAATTTAGAAATGTAACTCCTGTATCACATGGTAAGTATATTTCCAATTTTATAGGCAATGCCAAAGTCTTCTAAAGTGGTTGTGTAATTTTACATTTCCACTTGAAATGAGTGAGTGTATAGTTGCATGTACTGAAATTATTATATGTTTTTCCCCTAAATTTTTTAGCATGGTAAATTGCCTTGATTTATTTTAGAATGTTGAACCAATGTTGCATTTTTAAATAATCCTCACTTATTCTATTTATTTTTTCCAGGATCTCAGTTTGTAGTTTTCTTTTTCTTTTACTATGTCATTGTTTTGTTTTGATAGCATAAAAAGGTAAAATGACTTGGGAAATTTTCACTCTTCATCCATTTACTTAATAAAAAATTATGAAGGACTTGTATTTATATCTATCATAGAAGGAAAACAGGATTCAACAGAGATAACATTTGGGCCTAGTACATATTTTTATTATGAATACAATGTCTTTAATTGGTATTGAACACTATACTTTTTCTTCTAATCTTAAATTAAACTTGTGTCTTCATGGAATTTGTTCATTTCATTTGAGTTGTCAAATCTATTGACATAAAGATAGTTATAATAATTTTTGCTATTCTTTTAATGTCTGAGGATCATCATAATATTGCTCTGTCATTTTAAGCATTGGAAATATGAGTCTCTGTTTTCCTTAATGAATTTCCCTAGAAGTATATCAATTTTATATCTCTTTTTAAAAACCTTACCTCTTATGTCATTGATTTTTATCTATTATTTTTCTATATTCTATTATGATAATTTTTATTTCTTTTTCTACTGACTTTATAGTTAGTTCTCATATAACTGCTTAAAGTGGAAAATTAGATCATTGATTTTTCTCTTTCTTCTTTTTGCTAAACTGTTTTCCTTTTCATTTGGTTCCAATGATTTGTTTTTCTATTTTTTAAGTTTTAAGACATTTACTTTTGTTGATTTAAGACTAATTAATTTTTGTCAGAGCATATACATTGTGAGATGTTTAAAAAATTCTCTTTTCTCTCTCACTTTTCCTTCTTGGTGAATATTTCATGTGCACTTAAAAAATGTGAATTCTTCTATTGTGACATACATAACTATGGAGAAGCTTCAATGAACTCTGAAGAACTTCTTCAAACTTAATGTAAAAACAAGACACTTTTTTGATAGTTGCTAACTCATCCAAAGATGGCTGAAAGAAATTTTAATTTTAATTTTGCCACAAATTAAATATATCTTCTAAAAGGACTTATTTTTAGTATCTTGTTCTGGAAAAAATCTTTGTTTTGTACAATTTTACAATAGTGCTTACTGAACCAAGAAAGGATGACAGCTAAATATTGATCTCACTCATTATATCTCTATTTACCCCATAGAACTCTAACCTAACTAAAGCAAAAATTATGGTCATTTTTCTTATTCCTGAAATTAGTGCCAGAGTCAATGATAGAAAAGCAATTTCATTTCAAAAAATGCCCTCACTTACTTTGCAACTCCTTGGTAGGGTGTACTCTCTGAAAGTCAGTAGCAAAGAAATAATACTCAAGATACGTAATATTCATTTTTCATAGTTTTTATTTAGGTTCATATTGCTTTGTACAGATGATTATTTATATGTAAACTCCAGCTTCTGATTTTTGGGTGTTCTTAGAGATCATACTTCCAAAAATAGCAGAACACAGCATTATTGAAATCATATTTAACAAGTTCATGATATTTGTTAACAATGCATTGCAGATACTCTGGTTCTCATCTCCCTGTAGGACTATAGATGATTGTACTTTCTCCTTTATCTTATGGTTGAGTGGTCATGCGACTGATACGGTCTATGAGTTATGAAAGGAAATGACACGTGTAATGTCTTGGCTTGAGCAAGACACATGGGGCCTCTCTTCTCTGCCATCTACCAGCAATATTCTACACAGAGGCTTTCCCATAGGATTTTTATCAGGGAAGAAATGACAGAAAACAGATCTGCACATGGTCCATAGGGGGTACGTAAAATGACCAAAATATAAACCTATAAAAAGCCACCACAATTGGAAAGTATTGATTACTCTAGCATAACTTTGCTTAATCCAATTAATGTATAGGTCCACTAGTGAAGTACTCAGCTAGAAAGAAAACAATATAGAAACTATCCCTGAGTTATTTGTACCTCCTCAAAGAAAAGATAATGAGATTTTAACTGAAAAATGCTTACTTGATGTTCATTTCAAAGGGTACCCATTTAATTTTTTATTAACAAGAATTACATCTTTTTAAAAAATTTGTTATCATTTTGTCTAGTTAAAACATCCTGAATCTTGTCAAGTTCTTGAACAAAATAAGAATGTCAATATTTATCTTATATATGTATGTAATTCATGAAAGAATATAAGAAACACAAAGTTTACACTAAGATAATGTAGTATTGATATGTAAAGAAATGAAATTCTTGAGTTAAACTGTAGTCTCTCCTACATAGGTCTAGAAATAGATCAGGCTGCCATGAAAAGTATGAAAGTGATTTTTGGCATAAAGAATCAGAGTTTTGGATCTTGGTTATAATTCTTAGAAACTCTTTCTTTCATTAATTGTTTACATTACATAAATAATCTGAGGTTATTCATATTTTTAGAAGGTTTAACCTTTCAGTGTTTTACTTTGAATGTAAAGCTCAGGCATTTCCAACTTGGGGAAGCCTGGCAGATGTATACCCCTTATGGGTGATTATTGCGATAAACACATCTTTTTCTTTGCTGGACTTGGGCATATGTCTTATTCCATGTGTTAATGAGCTCTTTCCCTTGGCCCCTTTCTGAGCTCTCAAAAGCCATAGGTACAGGTGTAGTGGGTAAAATTCTTATAAGAAGCACAAATATTATTGAAAAATGTGTTCCTGTCTTCTGGAGAAGCACAGCAGACTGAGTGTCCCCTAAAACAAAGGTGCAAGTTGTAGTTGGGGTTTGTTTACTCAGGGATAACTTAGGTAAAACCTCAAGTCTTGAGGACTAACCTGAAACTTATTCTGAGACAAGATACATTCCAAGATTAAAAGAACCAAGTGAAAAATCAAATTTGGGACCCCAATGGTTCAAATTTAAGAGGTAAATTTGAAGAGGTAGTTTTCCAATAGCCATGTTTTTATTAGATTGATTACACCTTCTGAGAGTTTGAATATTTCTAGAATGTTTTGATTATTGAAGCTTTTTTTGGTTATTTGAGAATTCAAATTAAAGAATGCTTAAGACACTATTGCCTCTTCCATTTTTTCTAATGTCCAAATGCATTGGATTTTTGTCAAAGAAGATAATCCTAAAATTTTCTTCAGATTCACCAAAAGAAATCCAGGCATAATTTGCCCTTTTCTATTCTTTCTTTGAAGTCATTAAAATCCAGGCAATCTTGGTTCACAAATTGTCCCCACTGTTTGTCAGTAACTATCAATTCATCTTCCTTGTCTGTGCATTAAATTCTTAGTTCTTTTTTTTAAATGAGAGTGAGAGAGAGAGAGAGAGAGAGAGAGAGAGAGAGAGAGAGAGAGAAGAGAATGTTTTTAATATTTTTTATTTTTCAGTTTTCAGTGGACACAACATCTTTGTTTGTATGTGGGGCTGAGGATCGAACCCAGGCCTCATGCATGCCAGGCAAGTGCACTACCGCTTCAGCCACATCCCAAGCCCAAATTCTTAGATCCTAAAATTACACACTTAAGATTTGTCTACTTTATATGTATGTTATGCTTCAATTTTAAAAAGCTAATATATTTTTGGGCTGGGTTTGTGGCTCAGTGGTAGAGTGCCTAGGTGCCTAGCATGCGTGAGGCACTGGGTTCGATTCTCAGCACCACATATAAATAAATAAAATAAAGGTCCACTGAAAACTTAAAAAAAATAAATATTTTTTTTAAAAAAAGCTAATATATTTTGTTACACATATTTAATTTTACTAGAACATAACTTTTTTGTATGCATTCAACCAATATGCCTCCATTCATCATCTAGTTATTCATAATATTTGTGAGTACATATTTGTGATTCAAACTGACTTGAGTTCAAATCCAGATTCTGCGACTGCATTTTTACTCTCCCAAAGTTTGAATTCCTCATTTCTTGAATGTGATCATTGCTTATTTTCAGGGTTATTTTGAGGGTTAGCTGAAGTAATGTAAGTGAAGTACTTAATGCTGCAGATACTACATAGTAAGTCTTCAATAAATAGTAGAATTACTATTTTATAAATATAATGCTTCTATACAAAAAGGCAAATGGTGCTTGCTTGTAGCCACTGTGAAGTTGATCCAAGTGAACAATTTTTTTTTCTTCCAAGACAAGAAACAAATGGTACAAAAACATCAGTGAAAGAAACACAAAACACACAAAACCTGCTTCCCTTAATTAAACAGACAATAGAAGAAATCATAAATTGAGAGTAATAAATGGAGTGTCCAGTCCTATTTTCAAGCTTTGTTTTTTAAGCCTGTCATGAACATCGTGTACTCCCATATTAATTCAGTTTTGGTTTTGAAATTTTAAAGTCAATTTACAAATGCATGTATTATGTGTAAGAATTAATTCATGCACTGCCTATCTCAGTACCCTCAGTAAAAAAGTTCAACATAATAGTTTTATTACTATTATAATCCTAGTAAGCTTGCAAGTAGAAGAGGAAAGTAAAAACATAACACCCTGAGTGAACTTCCTTTACAGTGTTCATAAAATTTTGTTATTTTCTTGATGCCTATAAGACCTCACCCTAACCACTGAAGTTATTTCACAAATATTAAAATTGTTTTTCTTTCAAATTACTTTGTTAACAAATAAAAATTGTATAGTTTTATGGTGTACAAACATGATTTTTTAAAGTATGTATACAATGCTGAATGACTGAAACAATCTGATCCTAAAGTTTTCAATTACTATGTTTAGTCTTGGACTGCGATATTATCACTCAACTAATATTAACATAAGAAAGTAATGTCTGACTGTGAGAAATTTTCACCAAGAATACGATGTAGATAATTTTCGATATACATGCAATTGTAAGAATAATGCAGAGAGAGCCTGTGTGCTCTTTACTTCATTTCCCTTGTGGTATGACTGTGCAAAATTTTAATATAATATTGTAATCACAATATTGATATTTATACACCATGTTGCTGTTACTCAAATCACCTATTTTATTTGTACTCACTAGTGTGTGTGTGGGGGGAGGGATGTTGTATATAGCTTGATAATCTGTATAGTTTTATGTTGCAGCAAACATACTCAGGATACTGAACATTTCCTTAACTACAAGGGTCTTCCGTGATAGTTGAAGTGTAAATTATTTTTTCTTTCTCTTTGGCCTGTCGATGTGATGAATGGCATTGATTGATTTTCTAACACTGATCCAACATTGCATACCTAAGAATAAGTACTATTTTGCCATGGTATACAGCTCTTTTAAAAATGTTGTATACTGTTTGCTAATAATTATTGGTGATTTTCATGTCTAAGTTCATGAGCAATATCAGCATTTCTCTTTTTTAAAACTATGTTTGTCTGCTCTTGGTATTAGAGAAATATTGAGAAAGACTATATGAAATTGTTTTTCAGTTTTTCAATGTTTGCTAAATTTGTCTGGTGAATCCCTTTGGGGCTGAGGATTTCTTCTTCAGGAAATTTATAATTGCAAATTTTACTTTTTAATGGTTTAATGGGATTTGATAGTTCATGGTTTTAAAATAATTGGTCAATTTTATCTAAATTATTGAATTTATGAGCATAAACTTGTTCAGAATGATGACTTATTCCCCTCCACTGGTTTCAGGTCTGTAGCAATAGCCTCAATTTTATCTTGATATTAGTGATTCTTTTTTCTTCTTTTAATTTCTGTCAGTCTTACCAGAGATTTACTAATTTTGTTGACTTTGTTTTTTGATGTGTTAAGTATTTGTTTAATTAATTTTCTCTATTTTCCTATTATCTGATTGTCATTTATCTTTATTATAGTAATTGACAGAGGCATATGGTGAAGTCAGTGCTATAATTGTGGAAATGTTAATTTCTCATTGTAGTTTTGTTGGTTTGCACTTTCTGTATTTTGACACTCTCTAGTTTGATACATAATTAGGACTGTTATGTATTTCTGGTATATTGCTTTTCTCTTATTGAATTGCCATTTTTTATTTCTGATAAATTTTAGAAATATACTTTGTCTCTTATTAATTCAGTTATTCCTCCTTTTTTTTAAAAAAAGATAATGTTTCTCTGGTTCATCTTTTACATCCTTTCACTTTAAATCCACATATGTTGTTGAACTGAGAATGAATTTCTTTTAAATAAAATTTAATTGGGTGTGTATTTGTTTCATTATTTGTTTCATTGACCCTGCTGCCAACTTGTCTTTACATTGGTGAATTTACACTGTTCACATTTAGTATAATTAATAATAAATTAAACTTAAATCTTTCACTGCAATTTTTTTGTGTGTGTCCTCTGGATTTGTTCCTCTGTTTTGCTTTCTCTGCCTTTTATGAGACACATAATCAAATTGTCCAGTTCCATATGGATTTGCAATAGTGTATTTCTGTATCAATCCTAAAGAAAAGTGGACAGCAAAAAAAAATTGTATCTTTGAATGTTCCTTTTCTACTCCCAAGAAACCTCACCAAGTTAAGGGAAGTATGAGAGCAAACCTTGGCAGGAAAGTCCAGATACCTATTATCTTGAAGGCATGGCCTTCTCTGTGAACACAGAGAGTTAGGGTAAGTTAGTGTTACCTGTAGAAAGTTTCTTTCTTGCATGTGTGCAGTGATGGTTGCTCCTTGAGATTATGGTCATACAAGTAAGCTGATGCTGATATGTCACTGATTCTGCCTCCTAATATGTGAATCTATCTTATGGGGAGTTGCGTGATGGTGTGAACTGGAGGCACTGTGGAAAGGATTCGTAACATTCTACACTCATTCAGCCAGCCACCATTAGACAAAGCATCAAGAGGAAGAAGAGGCTCTACCTTTGTGAAACACCTTGAGGTACAGAGGTTCTATTTGTTCAGCCTTCCAAGAACTGAACTTTCTGAGAGCAGTCACTGATCTCTCCTAAGCTTTCCCTTACTAGTCATATATGTCTCATGTGGGCACTTTCTTGACTTTCCCAGAGCCTGTCAGAGGGCCCTGGCACACTGGGCTGTGGACAAGACAGTCTTTTTGTATCATTTCTGTCAGTGTTGCTCTGGGAATTACAACATATAAATGTGACTTTCAACATACATAGATGACTTCTGTTGTTACTGGGATTTCCAATTGACTTCCCTTGCTTTGGTGCCATGTTACCTGGTACTGTAAGTAAGCTCCTGAATCAACAAAGGAAAAAGGTTATCAAGGAAAACACTGGGCCTCCTTAGGTAAAGTATGTGAATCTCACTTCTGGTTGCTGTCATTATCTTTTTCTTTGTCTTTATTTTTTATAAGTTTAAATTTTTTTTCAGCATTAGGTTCTCTGGAATTATTTTGTTTAGAATTTATTTAGTTTATTTTATCTATATATTTGTATCATTTTGCCAAGTTTTGTAAGTTATTTTTCATTATGTCTCTGAATACTCTTCCACACACACTCTACATTCCCTCTCCTTCTGGAACTCTGATAACACAAATATTGAATTTTGGAATATTGTCCATAGTACCAGAAAGTATTTAGTTTATTTAATTTGTTTTCTAGTTCATTTTTCTCTTTTGTTTAAATTGAGCAATTTTTTTTAATCCATCAAGTTAACCATCCTTATCTTCCGTTATCTTCAATATATGATTGAGCCTTACAAGTCAGTTTAATAATGTTGTTATTGTACTTTTCAGGTTAACATTTTCCACTTGTTTCTTTTGTATGACTGCTAATTCTTGGTTGAAGTTTTTAATTTATTTTTTTTCATTTGCTCCATGAAAGTGTATTATTGATTGTTTAAGTAAATTTTCTGGCCATTAATTAAAACCCCTTGTCATGGTGCCAGCTGATTGTCTTTTCTCACTAATGCTGTGATCTTCTTTGTTCTTGGTATAACTAGATGATTTTGAATATATTTTATTACTAGCAGACTCTGGATCTTCTAAAATCTCTTGTTCTAGTAGATGAACACTCTTCTTAGCTTTAGCACTCAGGTCCTGGCATTCTTCTGTGAGTTGTTTTTTTCTCTGACAGTTCAATTTTTAGAGCTTGTGTGGTATATTCTTATCTAATCTTCCTTCTGGTACTGCTGGGGCTTCCACGGGTCTCTTCCACTGCTGATGTTTTGAAAGGGAAAAAGAGGTTTCTGACGGCAAGTATGACAAAGTATTTTTCATCAGGTAAAGGAAGTCATTGATCCTAGGATGAAGTTGCTTCTGTGGCCAGAAATTTATTGTGGTGGGATTCTCCTAATTGTCATGAACAGAGAACAGAGTATTGTCAGTGAGCATCCTGGCCAGCACTCCTCTTCCCTGGCCTAGCATCTCTGGCAATGGCATGACTCAAACCCTCAGAAACAAAATGTTTTTCTAGTTTTGGCTGATGAGAAGACTATCAGTTACATAGGGGTTTAAAAAAAATCTTCCTATCTTCTTATGTTTGGCTGCTCAGTGTGATTACATTTCTTTTGCTGTTGCTGCCCAGTGGTTTTGTGTCTCAGGCTGATATGAAGAGTGTTTCCTCTGGCTTCTATTGTTACAGGGGTTTCTAATTGACCTCCCTTTCTGTGGTGCCAGGCTACCTAGTATTCTAAGTAAGCTCCTGTACCAACAAGGGAAGGAAGAAAGCAACCTGGTCTACTCCTGGGTCAGCTTCTATTGAGGGTGGGAATCATGAGTCTTCTTACAGTTAAGGGGCTCTGTCAGTTCTGAGTGACAAACCAATTTGCCTTTCTCTTACCTCCTTTCAGGGTTTTTCTTTGATTGCTCCTTATGTTGTTCTCATAGTTTGTGGTTGTATATATTGGGGAAGAGCAGAGGCAAGTGTGTATATTGAAATCTTCTCCAGAACAAAAGCTGTAGATTATTTTTTGAAAATAATTATTTTGAAAATGCTATATATAGTCAACAAACCATTTCAAAGTACAATCAAAACTTCCTGTTATGAATCTGATAGAAATAGCATATAAAGTTTAGCTAGGCCATTGTCCACAATATCATATGTGATCTAGACTTCCTAAGCATCTACAGTTCACTTGTCTTCTCACTGAGTTACTCAAGTTATTCATGTGTTCTAATGTTTCAGGCCAGTATAACAATTTTTCAATATATAATAGGAAGGCAACCCAAAAGTCTCCTTAATTTTTAGTTGCTCCCATTCAATCATTCAACAATTAGAGGTTTATATTATAATTAATAATGCCATGTTCTGACAGATAAGAGTATACAAAATCAATTAAAATGTATACCTCATCTATTCTAAATTAGAAACTTTTAAAACAAAGACTATGAAGAAAACCAGAATAAATTTTCATTTATTTAAAATTTATCTTGATTACATATCAGGTTTTTAAACTACTCAATATCTACACAAAGATATATTTTTAAAGACACACATACAATGCTTTACATGCCAGTACATCTAATTCAATGAATATCACACATCATAATATGCTATGGATTGGATATAAAATGCCCCCTGGAGAACTCATGAGACAATGTAGGAGTGTTCAGAGGTGAAATGATTAGATTATGAGGGCCATAACTTAATAGGTAGATTAATTATTTTGGTGATTTAACAATTTGAAAGGAATACTGTACTGGGTAGTAACTGTAGTTAGGTAGGGCATGACTGAAGGATTATGTCATTGGGAGCATGACAGTGAGGGTTATTTTGTCTCTGGTTGCTTGATATTTGCTTCCGGGAGCTTTCCTCTGCTGAGATATTCCACCATGATATTCTGTCTGACCTCAGCCCAAGAGCAATGGAAGCAACCAACCAAGGACTGAGACTTCTGAAGACATGAGCCCAGAATAAACTTTTTCTTCTCTAAATTATACTTATCAGATATTTTGATCACAGTGACTAAAAGCTGCTTAACACAATGTACTACAGGTAAAACTACATATATTATAAAATGAATAAAATTGTATTATTTTGATATTACAATACTTTTCCCAATGTAAAATAATAATAAATCAACATTAATGTTACTTACACAAAATCTTAATAAAACAGAAGATTCAAATAAAAAAATTGAAAAAAATTAAAAAGCAACTTTATATGTCATATTTGCATATAAAAGTATTTATGCTGTAAGGTTAATTTTATAATAGTACAGAATATTTATTCATTTTAAAAATTCCTCCAGGGGAATTTATATCAAAAGGAAATGAGATATTTAATAAAGGTAACATAAATATGAGACATCATTTAATTATTTGTCCCATTTCCAATCTTAACATAAATCACAAAAATGACTAAGTATGAATTACCATATTTTGTAGTTTATGTAAATTAAAAGATTAAAAAGTTATGTCTATAGCTAAGGAAAATAAGTAAAACATTTTACAACTGCTAATCAATTCTAAAGCCAGTGATTTGATTTCAATTGTTCTATCCATAAGAATCAATAAAATACTATTTTTTAGGGACAGGAATTGAGATGAGTTGAAGATTGAAATAATGCTAAGTACCTGAATCTTTCAACAGCATAATCATACTCTGATCACTTGAGAATGAAAAAAAATGATTGTTAATATTTTTAGAGATTTCAAATAAAGAACTTTGTGAACCTCTGCTTTCAATTTCCAAAAAGCCAGTCATCTAACCATAGTATTTATGATTAAACAGTGGAGTTTTATTATAGTATTCCGGTACAGTTCACAGCATGTTTCCACACACTGTTTCAGAGGGAATCAAGGCATGAGAAAGTACTTGTCTAAAGTCACCCTGAACCCAGAATGGAAAGCTTGCAGTCTGTGGTCTTCCCATCTCACCACAGTTTTTTCTCTCTTTTTTTTCTTTTAGGTGGAGAATCATGTCCATCAGAACTTTATATTTATGCAAATTAATTATAGAGTTCTGTGTTTCATTATGGCATATAACATAATTAATCTATATTTTCCCAAACACCTCCCTTTCTCTTCTCTCCACTTTCCTCCCTCCTCTGATTCCTATACTCTACTGGCTTATTCTCTACTGGCCTCCCTTCTACTTTCATGGCCTCTTTTTCTTCTTTTTTTTCATCTAGGCTTTTATATATGACTGAAAATATATGACATATATCTTTCTGAGTCTGGCTTATTTTGCTTAACATGATGTGCTCCACTTTCACTCATTTTCCAACAAATAACATAATTTTGTTCTTCGTTTTGGCTGAATAAAACTTAATTGTGTATATATACCACATTTTCTTTATCCATTAATTGGTTGATGGTTTCATAACTTGGACATTATGAATTTTGCTGTAATAAACATGGGTATACATGTATGTATGAAGTATGCTGACTCTAATTCTTTTGGACACAGACAGGCATGCTATAGCTAGATTATATTGGTTTCTGAGGAACCTCCCTACTGATTTCCATACTGCTTGAACAAATTTACATTCCCAACAACAATGTGTAAGAGATGCTTCACCCCACTAGAACCCCCACATTCTTGCCAGCCATTATGACTATTCGTACACTCCATGATAGCAATTTAGCATCTTAATGTAGTTTTGATTTGCATCTTTTCTGATGGCTGAAGATTTTGAACATTTGTTTTTCATAGAGTGGTTGGTCAATAGTTCTTGTTTTGAAAAGTGTCTGTTTTGTTCTTTTGCCCATTTATTTTCCTAATTATTGAATGGGTTATTTCATCAAAATGTTTCTTAAATCTTAAATCATTGCTTTTACTGCCTTTTGGAATGAGCATAGGTGTTTGAACTTGTATATAAATACATACACATTTATGTGTGTATAAATATTCTGTATATATATATCTATATATACATATATATATACATGTAGCAACATTCTGAGACATCTTTTAACAATAGATATAACTAATAATTATAAGTTATATAAATATGAATTAGGTATTGAATTGTTTGACTTTCTAGTCAAGGCAAATAACAGTGGCTCACAACACAGGAGTAGTACCAAATAAATGCAGTAATTCGTTCCCTTTACACAAATAGCTGCTGAAAGGCAGACAGAGGTGTCAGTTGTGTGGGGTGCAGGTGATTACAGCCCAGTCCACACACCACAAGTTTGTTTTTTTTCTCTCCACCAGAAAACTGTCCATTAACTTTCCAAAGAGCCAAAAGCAAAAGGAGAGGAATTTGTGAAGTTGCTAGCCCATGTGGCTGGTAGTGAGTTAATCTGTGTCTGAGCAGCAGGTAGCAAGAGCCAGTCTGTCTATTGGGGCTGTTAGTAACCCAGGGGCAATCATAGAACAGCAGGGAAGGTATCAACTCAGGCTGAACATACAGTCAGGAATGTGGCAGGAAATTATTTCTGAAAACACACTTTGCAGCATAAGGGAGCCATCAGATGCTACATGATAGTCTAATCTGCACTTCATTTTGGTAATTATTTAGAGTTATACATGTAGGTATGAATTTTAGATAGTTGAAGAATATGTAGTTATTGTTCACTTTATATAACACCTTGCCTTAAAATAATTATTTCAAGTGTCCTTGCTTCAAAATAAAATGTGCATGCAAAAAGATTTTGGAATTTTGAAAAAGAGGAAATGATCTAGATCAGCTATATTAGAAAGAGATAGGGACCTGTTCAAAAGGCAGAACCACAAAGATAATGGCTTTGTTAAATAACCAAGAGAAAATAGGGGCTGGATAGTATTTCCCTTGATGATCTGGCAAATAGAGAAAATGAGAAATAAATTAGTTGAAAACAACTAAAAGAAGCCTGAATTATAGGAACAACTGGGTACCAAAAATTTTTAAAAAAGAACCATGCAAATTATTATTGAACAATGCTTATTAGTATCTTCTTTCCTTCCTTCTTTTTTTTTTGCTTTCTTCTTTCATCTATCAATAGATGGATCTCTCATCTATCAATGTACCTATATTAATATTAAATCTAACATTAAGTTTTGGCATATTTTTGTGTTCACAGAATTAAACCTAAACCATTTGCAAAATAAACCAGACCAAGGAATCTGTTTACATGTAGTCTTCTTGTTTCTTAACCATGAAAATAAAGCATTAGTTTTCCTAAACTTAGTTAATATAACTTAGTTATATTAATCACCTCTCATTAAAATATTGAATAAAAGGGTTTAAGAGAGAAATAATCAAAGGGGACTGAAAGCTGAATTAAAATGATATTCACAACTAGTATCAAATGTGATAACTAGGATCCCATAGTTCTAGAAAATCCAAACTGCTATTTATTTTTTTCATTTTAAATTTTTTATATTTTTACATAAGCTCTATTATTATTATTATTATTTGCATTACAATTCTTAATACACCTCTATACCACAATTTATCATATCTTCCTATACAAGACATGCTGACACCAAATTCACATCTTCATACATGAACTTTGTACTATGATGAGGTTCTCCTTCCACCATCTATGTTATTCCCCCTCTCTCTCCCCTTCCCTCCCACCACTCCTCCCTATCTAGAGGTAATTTTCCTCCCATGGTCTCCCTCCTTATCACATCCTGAGTCACCCCCCTTATATCAGAGAAGACATTCAGCAGTTGTTTTTTGGGAATTGGCTAACTTCACTTAGCATACTCTGCTCTAATGCCATCCATTTTCCTTGCAAATGCCATGATCTTATTCTTTTTTAGTGCTGAGTAATATTCCATTGTGTATAAACGCCACATTTTTTTATCCATTCATCCACTGAAGGACATCTAGGTTGCCTCCACAGTTTAGCTATTCTGAATTGTGCTGCAATAAACATTGATGTGGCTGTGTCCCTGTAGTATGCTGTTTTTAGGTCCTTTGGGTATATATGTAAACATACAACCTTTTCAAACCTTTTTTACTCATAAAGAGCTTTAAGAACAAACTCTCTAGAGGGGAAAAGAATTAGAAAGGGCCAAATATATGCTCAGGATCAGAATTCAAGTGAACTTCATGTTTTTCTTTCTGAGATCTATGACCATTAGTTTCAGTAGACTGAATTTCACCTTCTGTCATATCATAGCTGAAATTCTAAAACTAAAAGGTTTACTGTTTGGGGGTCTATCACCTGACCCTGGTGATAGGTTGTGGTTATTTCCATAGTGAGGCATATTCTGCTTTTTTTTCCTCTAGAAATAAGAAAAGTGAAATACTGTTAACTCCTGCACAAAGTCATTGCTATAGAGTGGTTCCTACCATTCTTCAATAGCCAGTATATGTTATCCACCTCACAATTGTCCTCTAATGTTTACACCACTTACATAATTTCAGGTGCTCTTTGGCATGGATCTCAGAGGCCAACTCAAATTCTCTTCTCTTTGCTCCAAATTGCAAAAACATCTCCAAATATGTTAGTGTGATCAAAGGAGGTATAATGGTCAAAATTGCAGCTGAACTGGGCCTCAGAGTTTTAAATAATAAGAATCAGAAGATAAATTGTTATTCCATGAAGATTGACATGCTAGACATAAAGTCATCAAGATGGATTCCAGACTGTATCCAGGGGGAGAATGCAGAAGATCAGGATGCCTAAATTTACTTATATAATTCCTGAAATTGTAATACACATGTCTCATCAAATATGAAGTTCAAATTATGATAAATGCTAAAAATTTTATTAGATGTCAGCAAACCTAGAAATGATGATTTGGAAGAAACTTGATTTTTTTGATGATCAAGTAAAATGACAACAATGACCAAACAAACAAACAAACAAAAACTGTACAGAGGTATCTATAACCAAAAGGCTTTAGGGTAAAATTTATGTATATATTAGTAGTATTTAGCAATAATTTGGATTACCTAAGTTTCAGAGAAAATATTAATGTATTTCTATGTAGAAGGAGTTTGTATTTTTAAATGGGAGGAATTTGTATTTATTTACAAATGCACTATATTCTATGTAGCTGTAGAGAAACTAAAAACATATTATTAACATCAGACACAGACACATGCATGTCTATAATGAATTACAAATGTCACATTTTCCACTTTCACCTATTCTTATAGTATTCATTTTTCTTAAATCATGATAACCTAATAAATCCCAGTTTACTACAAAGAACAGAAGATTTCTCAAAAATAATAAAAATTGATGTTATTCATCTATGTATCTGAAAAACATCAATGTTCATTGTTTTTAAAACTACATTTTAAATTTATTATCAAAGTAATATGTTTAAAAGTAACTCTATTCTTCCAAGTCCACTACTAATTCTTAAAAGCAATGACATCCAGCTTACTTTTTGTATATTTCATTATCCACACCTCAAAATAATATGTGTGTATAATTTCTTAATTTATGAAAATAAAGTCATTTGTCTATTGTCTTCTGATATGACCAAAAATATTTAAAGCATTTAAACTACCACATCACCTGCATGTACTCTGGGTATGGTTACATCACTATTCTTAAGTTTTTTGGGGGTAATTTCTATCATTTGGAACTATTTGAGAGAAGGAATATAAATTAATATAATAAATAAATGTCAACATAGCCCAATTTAATAAATCTCCAATGTAACACTTGTATCACGTTCTCCTTCCTTTCCTTGCAAATATTAAGTTCCACTTAAATTCGATGTTTGTTTTTCCATACAAGTACATATTCACTTATATTTATCCACCTTTCCTGTTACAAACCCTTTTGAAGTTAAAGGTATTTTGAAATTCAGAATTATTTAGATACTATGAAAACATTACTATAAAGACACTATATACTATAGAATATGTAACATCTTCTGTAGATTTGGAGCAGGCTCTATAATTAAAATCAACAAATATTTCTGAAACAGAAAGCATAAATATCCATAGCAAGTGTGATAAACAAGAGGAAACAATAGCTTCATATTATTTAGGTCAGATTTTGTCAGCAAGTGAATTAAGATTACATAAATTTTATAGGCAATGCATTGGGGTGGGGTAAGAAATCTCATTTTTATAGCTCTTAGGATTTGGGAGTCATTCATGAGAGATTGTGAAAATACACTAAATAATGGATTTTTATTACACTCCTAATACATTTGTTCCTAACTTTTTTGATACAGATTAGTGTAGTTCCCCTCTGTGAAACCACTTATCATCATCACTTCCCTTCCAGGGACCTTTCTTCCCAATGCCTATCTTTAAACGGAGGTCTTTTTTTGGTTTGATAACACTTGTATTCTGTTACAGAATGCTAACAAAGCTTGTTTTCCCTGCTATGTCTGTGATTTGATTTGGAGAGGGCATATGAATAATCTGCTTACATTACTTTGTCTACATGAATATGGGTTATGCAGCTCCAGGGAGCACATCCATTTTTCTTCGAGCTTTAACTCTATTTAGTTAATTTCTTTGCATTATTTTAACAAACATACCTTTCAATTTACCCAGAATTTCTATCCAAATGTTTTTCCTGTTAGCTGCCTGTAAATACTGAACTCAGATCCTGCATTAAAAGTGATTTCCTTGTTGCTGCCTTTGCCCCGTGTGCAACGCAAACATTTTTTTTCCAGTTTCCCACCATATCCTTCACTCTTTCTCCATCTGCTTTTTATCTTTAAAATTTGTTGAAATACATCATTTGCAAATGACTATTGTCTTTTATATTTATGTTGAGACTATACATGTAAAAGCATAATTTTTGTAAAATACTATATATATATATACACACACACACACACACACAAATAGTATCAGAAAGAAGAGCAAATGAATTTATATTGCTAGCTTAACATTTGTTTCTATAAATTTTAAGAAGAAAATGTTCAAATGATAACTATAAAAGATTATATTATCCAGGAGCAAGGTGGCAAGGTGCAGAACGTAAACAGTAGTTCTGACTTTAAAATGTCAGTGAATTCAATACACAATGTAATAAACATGCAATTAAAAATCAGGTATGCTTTTAGAATATAAGTAAATGGGCTGGGGATGTGGCTCAAGTGGTAGCGTGCTCCCCTGGCATGCGTGTGGCCCCGGTTTGATCCTCAGCACCACATACAAATAAAGATGTTGTGTCTGCTGAAAACTAAAAAATAAATATTAAAAAAATTATCTCTCTCTTAAAAATATAAGTAAATGACAATAACTCTCTATATTCTCATAAGGAAATCTAAATATGAAACTCATTTTATATTCTAAGAACTGTGATTATCTTATTTTGACACAATAATAAGAAAGTACCAATGATTACAAAGGCATAAAGTTATGAAATAAAATATATTCCAGTATAGTAGTCATTTTGTTACATGTGCATTTTATCACATCATGTTATATACCCTAAAAGATTCCCAGTAAATTTATTAAAAATAAAATTTAAAACCACGAAAAAGAAATAACTTAAAAATACAATAATTAGGTAAAATCTGATCCAGTGGCTCAGGAGGCTGAGGCAGGAGGATAACAAGTCCAAAGCCAGCCTCAGCAAAAGTGAGGTGCTAAGCAACTCAGTGAGACCGTGTCTCTAAATAAAATACAAAATAGGGCTGTATATCTCAGTGGTTGAGTGCCCCTGAGTTCAATTCCTGGTACTCCTCCCCAGCCAAAAAAAAAGTAAATAAATAACTGATCCTTGTTACACGAACACATGACTAAGTTCATAGGTAAATTATTGTAGGTTATTCTGCAGATTTTATTTAAAGAGGTTAAGCAGTTGCTTAACCTCTTTAAATAAAAAATTCCACTCATATTCCCACATTTTAACCACTTCAGTCTGTACTCCACACACTTGCAATTGCCAGACTGCATTTCCTTATGTGAGGCTTCCTCTGATTATTAAAGTCTTTATTTTATCCATGCACTGGACCAAAATGCCAGGGAAAACAATTCCAAAAGAAGTACTCATCTGATGATTAATGAGAACTGGGGTATAAATATTTCAGCTTCTGTTAAGGACTTTATGTTTGCCCTTCTCCCCTGGCCCCAAATCTGTATGTTGAAGTCCTAACATTCAATGTGACTTGTGAAATACAAATATTTGGAGTATGTGTATTTGGGCCTATGAGGAGGTGATACAAATTAAATGATGTCAGAAAGATGGGATCAAAAAAAATCATATTTAATTTCAAAATACACAAAATATATTGTCCAGGGGGCTGTGGATGGAATGTTTGCCTAGCATGTTCAAAGACACAGTTTCAATTCCTAATACTGGATATATATTCACACACACATATATCTATCTATCTATCTATCTATCTATCTATAGATAGATAGATAGATATATGTGTGTGTGTATGTCCATATGTATATGTGGGTATATGTGTGTGTAAATATACACACACATAGAGAGAAACAGAGAAAGAGACATGAAGAGAGAGACAGAGACTCAAGATAAATATATAGTCCAAATTAATAACATTATATTTATTTGATCTTCAGAAAGGGCAGTTTTTAGGGTGAAACAATATAGAGTTTGATTAATGCCAGAAATACTGAAAATGATGTGGCTTTTATATAGACAACATATTTGAGTAAATTTACATCAAAAATTGTTTGGATAAATTCTAGTTGAATGAGATCACTGAGTGGAACCACTAATACCACTTCAGTTTATCAATTTTATCCCTGTATTGATAAGGAATAGCCCAGGTCCTGAAGCAGCCAATGTTATCATGCTTGCTTTTCTAACCAAAGTCAGAAATTATTTCTTGTTCTCTTCATATCATTGGACATATTTCTTAGTCATCTGGAAGAAAAGTACTTTCTCTTGCCTTTTCCAATATTGTTTCTTTTATATTGTATATTTCAGAATAAATATTTGCATTTTTCATATTTGAGGGTTAAATTTAAACTTTATTTTCTAAGATCCCAAGTGCTTTTTTTTTTCTTTATTTTTTCATGAAAACTATCCAAGCCCCTCATATTTACACTGGTTACAGGGTTTCATTTGATGAAAGAAAACTATTCAAAAGCAATATACAGAAGGTAGGCTGACTTTCTAGTTACTGAAAGCAAGAACTTGTTGCCTGTGTTCATGATTAAGTAATAAACTATTGTTATAGAGTTTATTAATTCCATCAAATCCTTTAATATAAGCTCATATTAATTGTATCTTTAAGCTTCATTCCTCAGCTTAGCAATGCTGAATTTTCCTAATTGGAATCTGGACTGTAATTATAATTTACTTAACGGGGTTTTATGAAGTGTGTTACCTCTTATAACACTTAAAGTTGAATCCCAAATCAAAATTTTGGAAAAAGGATTCTGAGGGAAGGTGCCTGAGCCATACGTGGAAAGCTTTGTCCCTTAGAGGTGTGTCATCTCTGAGAGTAAGGACATTTATATTCTTGTAATGCTGCAATGCTGTCTGTGGATAAACAATAATATCAAACTTTTCTTCCTTTTTAGGAAAAAGCATAAAAATTCATTAACTAAGCATTGGAAACCTTTAAAAACATTTAAAGTATAATATCTTTTGGAGGACAGCATGTTTATATATTACACTTCTTCAGAATTATCTTAGGTGTGAAAATTTTCAAATGAGTAAGATGCCATCATCAATACACAGTAGTCAGTGACTTAAGACTCACATCTTCTATATCAAGTTCACACTTCAACTTCAGTATTCAGCTAGTAAAGAAGTTGAAGTCAATAGCAAAAACATCATGTATAGTTATCACTGAAATAATGTCCATGGACACATCTGGTACCAAAACTTCAGTGTCACAGATTTGACCACTATAGAAACATCTATAGGATTCTTAAAGTCTTGTTATCTAATATCTAGGCTACATGAGACAAAATGATATTTTGACAAAAATTATCAAAATAATTCAAATGTAAGAAAAGTAGTAAATTTAATCTGACTATTCTAAATTTAATCTTATAGTATGCTATGCATAGAAAATATAATAAGCACATTCAGAACTATACAATCAAAGGCAAATAGCTATTTTAAATAGGATTAAGATGTTTTATTTGTCAACTCTCTCTCCCCTCTCTTAAACCAGGAGATGGGTTGAAGGAGGATAAGCCAAGGCTTGCTGCTGCATTAAATTTGTTGACAATTAAACTTTTATATTCTCACCTGTTGTTTTTACTACTAATAATAATTACAATTTACTGAGTTTAAATATAGACCAGCCTTTAGACAAATCATTTTATACAACTTAATTCTAATGTACTCTATCAATGGGTAAGACAATTAAAGTTTAGAGAGACCAACAGACTTCCCCCTATTTACACTTTACAAGATGATGATTATTAGGGTTTAATGCAGGATTAAGAATTACAGAGAATTTTGAAAAGAATTTTCCATTTCATAATAATATTGGCACTTTATGTATTTTGTGTAATCAAATAAAACAATGTGTCTAAGTAAGTTTTGCAAACTAGAAAGCATTAAAATTTATCATTATTATTTATCTTGCTTAACAAACATTAAGTATACAGACCAGTAGATGAAACATGCACAGAGCCAAGATGGAGAAAGAGTTACTTCAAACAACTAAGACACTACATATAATATATAGAAAAGTTGTTCTAAAGATATTGGACTCTGGGCAATAAAGGATAAGGGGAACTAGAGAAGTAAAAACTGCCATTGCTAAGAGTGTCCTGGCAATGATGTAGAGATAGGGGGCACCAGATGGAGTCCAGAAATCTCTCTGCATTAACAAAATAGATTCTAGAGTCCATGAAGGTCAAGGTGGCTAGAATTCAAAGGGCTGAGTGCAGGAGTGAAAAAGAACTGCTCAGTGAGAACTCTGGAGAACAGCAGAGGGTCCCCTATGAGAATTCAGCTGAGAACTAATGATTGCATTCATTTGAGGAAACTAAAATCTAAGTTCACTGAATAGAGAGAAGATATTTTCCTCAATGGTTGCAAAAATTAATCCTTGACTACATGTGTTTTAGTAATATTTGTCAAACCATAAAAGCAAGAGCCAAAAATGGCCAAATATTTTCCAAATAGGTTAATCAAATTCCAAAACATTCAAGGATTTTTAGAGAAATATTTTACATGTTTTTATTTTTATTTTAAAAATATTTAGTTGATAAAGATAGCACGTTTTCAATGCACACCACAGAATGATTTGATGTAGGTATACATTGTATAACTATTACCACAATCGAAATATATAACAGATCCATCAACATCCAGCTATTCATGAGGTCCCTAGAAATTGTTCATTTTATAACTGAAAAGTTTGGACTTTGACTATCATATCCCTATTTTCCTCACCCTCCAGACTTTGGCAATCAGCATTCTATTCTTTGTTTTTATAAGTGTGTGTGTGTGTGTGTGTGTGTGTGTGTGTGTGTATGTGTGTGTGTGTGTGTGTGTGAGTGTGTGTGTGTGTGTGTGTGTGTTTTAAGATTACACATGAGTGACAAATACAGTATTGGTTTCTGATGAGCTTATTTTGCTTACCATAATGTCTAACAGAATTTCCTTTGTTTCATGCTTGAATAACACTTTAGTGCATGTGTATGTAGGTATTCTCACTGCATTCTCATTTGTATGTTTGTGTCTATATATGTATATATACATAAAATTATATTTACATATTAAATATTTTATATGTATTATATGAAATTTTATATGTTTATTTTATAAATTATATATTTTTCTCACAATTTTTTTTATCTTTTTAACTTTCAATGTACCTTTACACTGACTCATAACTTGACTATTGTGGACAAGGCTGTAATGAATATGAGAGTACAAAGCAGATATATCTTGGAGAAGATAATTTCACAGCTCAGAGATTATAGCACTGGTCTTACAAAATAAAAATGAATAAATACAGTTCTCAAGCAAGTAACTCTCACATCTCACCCTTGAAATCTAAACAAAGACTGTCACTCATGTAAAGCAAGGTGTTCATCAACTTTCTGTCACTATAACAAATGCCTGGAATAATCAATTTATAAATACAAAAGGTTGATTTTAGCTTATGTTTTGGATCCGTTACTTTTAGGCCTCTGGTGTGGTGTGGTGGTAGATAGCAGTGGCAGGGAGAATGTTATACAGCAAAACTGCTCACTTCATGGCCAAAGATAAAAAATTAATCAAGGAAGGGAGTAGAGTCCACAGTCCATTTAAAGGGCAAACTCCCAAAGACCTAAAGAACTCTCATTAAGCTCTACCTCTTAAAAGTTTCTCCACCTCCCAATAGTGCCTTTCTGGGAAACAAGTTTTACTACATGGGCCTTTGGGGGCCATTAAAGATCAAAACTATGATAAGCAGAAAATAATAATTGAGGAAGATAATGTCAGTCACATGAAACAGACTGAGAAGTAACACACATGATAAAATTAGCAGACAAGGGCATAAAAATTATTACAAGTATATAGCATATACACAGTAATCTAGAGGAAAAAAAGAAATATGTTTAGCAGGAATCTGGAAGAGATGTTAAAGAGAAAAAAATCTGACTTTGGATGAAAATTATAATATCAGAAAAAAAATTGGATTTTATAAATAACAACTAATGAAGAAAATATGTTAATGATTTTAAAGACAGAGCAATTGAAACTATCAAAACTTAAAAATGTTTTTTAAAAAATAGAGAATTGGTAATTTGTGGCTTGTGGTCTAACATACATGATACTTGGATTCTCTAAAAGGTGGGGCAGAAAAATTCATTTGAAATATAATATTAAATATTTTGCCGAATTGGAGAGCTGCTAAAAATTCACAGATCAAAAATGAAGAATAAACTCTAATTATAAGAAGAATGAAGAAAATTATACCTATATACTTCATAACAAGGTAACTTAAATCCAATGATAAAAATATTTTAGAAGCTCAATGTGAGGGAAAAGCATGGTTCATGTAGAAAAGTAAGATGAGAAAGTGAGCAAATGCAGTGTTGAAAACAATCCAAACACAAAGGCCTGGGAGTAACAGCTTCAATGAACTAAAGAAAAATATTGTACATCTAGAATTCTCTACAGACCAAAACTAATTTTTAAAAGTGAAGAAGAAGGAAACACCTTATTTTAGACCTAAAAAAGCTAAAATAACATCACAAGCAGACAAGAAATGTAAGGGGAGTACTTCAGGCAGAAAGGAGAACTATACCAATTGGGAATCTGGGTCTGCATGAATAAAGATCACTCAAAATCATCCCCATCCCTCTCTCTCTTTCTCTCCCTTCTACCCCGTGTGTGTGTGTGTGTGTGTGTGTGTGTGTGTGTGTGTTTGCTACTGGGGATTCAACCCGGGACATCTTTGCCACTGAACAACATATCCAACTGTTTTTATTTTTTATTTTGATATGGGGTCTCATTAAGTTGCTGAACCTACGGAGTCACTGGGATTCAGGAATGTGCAATTGAACCTGGCTAAATATAATATTTTTAATTAAAATTTATTTTCAAGATAATTAGCAAAAATAAAATAGCAAAACATTTCAATAAGAAATAGTTATAGAAATAAGCATGGTATTCTAAGTTTATTATACTATATGTGATGTTATATATTATCAACTAAAAGTAAACTTAAAGTTAACTGAGAACTATAAACTCTAAAGAAACAAATTATACCACAGTATAGATAATAAGACAAATAAAAAGAAGATGGGTAATAAAAGTATATTAAGTTAATAAAAAAGGCTGAAAATATCAAAAAATGTAAAAAAGGGAACAAATGGGACAAATAAAAAATAAATATGAGTGTTTGATTTAAACCTAACTATATTAACAACTGCATTAAATGTAAGTGTGTAATTGTCCTGAACACCACAATTATTGTAAGAATGGATCAAAAGTAAAACAAAACCATCTGATGTATGCAAGAATCCCACATTAAATAAAAAGACAAAAAAAAAAAGTTTAGGACCAATTGAAACCAGAAGAGCTATTTTGATAACACTGATCTAGAGAACTCAGATGGCTATATTAATACTAAAGTAAATTTTAGAACTAAAAGAGATAAGCAGTATCAAGTCCTTGTTTCTTAAAACAAAATCAATCAGTTTATTTTCCACGATGGAGCTGTGAGGACATCACCCTCAATTTTCTGCCCAAAAGCAATGATAAAACATAATAAAATTGCCAACTTCAACCATTTAAGGTTACTGGAGAAGAAAAAAAGATATATAACTAATTGAGAATCAATAATTAATTTAAAAATCTAGCCAAGTTTAAGAAAGTACAACGCATTTGGTGGCTTCTTGCCTTCTTTTCACATCTTCTCCAGGTCTCAATTAGCACAGCAGCATCAAAAAGAAAACAATTCATTACATACAGGGAAGCAATTATTCTATGAAAATCGGACTCTCTTGATTCTCGCCAGATTTAATGAAGAGAAGAATGTATCCAGTGATAAAAGAAAAACAAGATTCTGGGCAAAAGCTAATTTCCAGTAAAAGAATTCTTCAAAAATGAAGTAAAAATTTTATGTGTAAACAAAGACAGATGGAATTTTTTTCTTGAATATTTGTCTCAAAATCCTTAAGCAAGTCCTTTGAGCTGAAATAAAATGACATCATATAGTAAGCTGAATCCAAATAACAAAATACAAAAGTGAGAACATTAAAAAAAGGAAAGTTTATGGATTAAAATAATAAAAGGAATGTATGTTACATTTTATAAGACTAATTGCAAAACTGTGTAATTGGTTTTATAGCATATATAATTAATATGTATGACAGTAAGAGAACAAAGTAGGTGGGCAGAGATGACTGTATTTGTCATTTTAATATTTTACCAGAGTCTATGTTTGAGTCTATATTTTATCAGAATTTGGTGTAAATCTAAGGTAGATTTTGTATGTGTGTGTGTGTGTGTGTGTGTGTGTGTGTGTGTGTGTGTGTGTGGTGATGGGTATTGTACCCAAGGTCTTGTGCATGCAAGGCAAGCACTCTACCAACTGAACTATATCCCCAGCCCTAAAATAGATTATTATAAGTGAAGATGCATATCATAATGCCTACAGCAAACTACTAATAAGCTTAAAAATGTAAAAACATCAAGAAAAAATCCAAAGGATACACTAAAAATATCTCTTTATCATAAAAGGAGGTAGTAAAGAATGAAATAAAAAAGTACAAGATGTAAAAAAGAAAGTCAAAACACAGATAGAAATCCAACAATTAGAACTATTATACTAAACTAACCATGTCATTCTAATAAAAAAAGCTGAAATTGGATTAAGAAATCAATTTATAACTAAATAGAGCACCCTGAAATTCAAAGATAAGAAAAATGGCAGTATAAATGACAAAGTAGACTTTAGGGCAAAAATATTATTGAAGGAAAAAGTGGCTAATTTTTAATTACAGATCAATTTATGTACATTTACATAATGATAGAATCCTTAAACACAGAAAGCAAAACTTCACTGAACAAAAAGGAAAATACTATGATTATACAACAATAGTAGATAGAACATCAATATATATGGACTTAATTATCACACTCTCCATAACATATTAGAACAACTCGACAGAACTCAACAAAGACATACAGGATTTGAATGACATTATCAGTCTATTTGTCCTCACTGGAAACAAATCATTTTCTTTTTGAGCAAACAAGGCACATCTCACAGTAATGTAGGTGAGGCTGTAACCCAAGACTCACTTTAAAAAATTAAATGATATGCTTGAATCAAATGTATGAAATATGATATATCAAGTGTTTTGTAATGTTTTGAACAACTAATAATAATAAAAAGGGAAAGAAGAAATTAAATGAGAAATCAACACCAGAGTGAAATTTGAGAAATTCCTGTATATTTAGAAATGAAAGAGTGTCTGTGTAAATAACCCATGGGGCAAAGAAAACTCAAAAGTGAGATACAAAGATATTTTAAAATGAATGAAAATTTTAACAGGCAAAAAACCTGTCTATGCACAGCAAATGTTTTAGAGGAAAAATGGCTATAAATGCCTATATTAGAAAATAAAATAGGACTTATAAAAATCCATGAATTAATTGTAAAACTTGAGAAGCTAGACAGAGAATGGAAAATTAAACTCAAAGCACAAGCATGGAATAAAAAATGAATAGAAACAAGTTGACAAACAAAAAAGACAACCAAGAGTAAATAACAACAAGACAAAAAATTGTTCTCTCTTAAGGTCAAAAAATTGAAAAAATCATGGACTTAATAGTAAAAAATGATAATGATTCAAAATTACAAAATTGGGAATAAAAAAAGAAGTATCATTACTAATAAGGAGAAAGTAAAAGACTATAAAGAAATACCATGAAAATTTTTAGCAAATAAAATAACTTTGGCAAATAGATAAATCCCTAGAAAAACAAAACTAAAAATGACTCAAAACTAACTCAAAAAGAAATAAAAAGTCAGGAAAAAATCTATTTGTCAACAACAAATTTTAAAATTAAGTATTTAAAATCCTTCCAATGAGCTGGGGATGTGGCTCCAGTGGTAGCACGCTCGCCTGGCATGCATGTGGCCCGGGTTAGATCCTCAGCACCACATACAAACAAAGATGTTGTGTCCGCCAAGAAATAAAAAATAAATTAATAAATATTAAAAGATTCTCTCTCTCTCTCTCTCTCTAAAATAAATAAATAAAATCTCTCCTATAAAGACTGAGCCTACTTGTCTTCAAAGCTTAATTCAAAACATTTTAAAGAAAAAGGTAATATCAAGCTTCCACAAACTGTGTCAGAAAACAAGAAAGACCAAGTCTCAACTTGTTAGAAAATGAAATCATAAAAATATGCAGACAATTATCACACATTAACTTAGATTTATGAGTCCTTACCAAAGTAATAGCAAAATAAGTCCAGAAATATAGAAGTATATTTCTGAAAAGGTGGTATTTATCTTTCAAATGTAAGGCTGGTCCCCAAATTAATTAATGTAATATACTATATTAAAGAGAATAAAGAACAATGGACCATATTATCACTTCAAGAAACAGAGAAAAAATCATTTGAAAAACATCCAAAACAGAGTCACAAATAAAATTCTAAACAAACTAGGATAGGAAGGGAAATTATTTTACTTGATAAGTGAAAGCTGTGGGAAACTTATAGCTAGCATTTTAATTCAGGGTAAGAAACTGAATTATTTTCTTCCTAATATCCAGAACAAGACAAGGATGATACCTGTTGCCATTTATTTTCAACATTGTACTGGAGATTTAATCAGGGCAATAGAACAATCAGGGCAATAAAGCTAAAAAATAAGTAAATAAGTAAGTAAGTAAGTAAGTAAGTAAATAAATAAATAAATAAAGTCATCTAGATGGGAAAGGAAAAAAATAAAACTATCCTCATTAGCAGATACCATGATTCTGTATTCAAATTCTGTGTTATCCACAATGTCACAGGACAAAGGATATAAGATCAACAGGATATAAGATCAACAAATAAAAATCATTTTTTATTTCAAAATATTAGCACTAAAATAGTTGAAACATTTCACAATGAAAATACTAATTAAACAGAAGAAATAAATAAGATCAAAGGCATAAAAAAGAAAAGTTCACTAAAGAAAAAAATTAAGAAACTCCAATAGCTTTATGTTGATTAAAATAATTAATGTTGCAGTATTAATTTTTTTAACTTTCAATAAAAAACTTTAGACCCATGTGGCTTCACTGACGAATCCTACCAAATACTTCAGAAAACAAATTGTACACAAACTCTCTAAAAGTATTAAAGAAAATACTCCTCAACTCATTATATGAAACCAAGGATATTTTCATATGAAACTGGAAAAAAATTCATAAAAACTGCATACAAAATATCATTGTGAATATAAATGCCAAAATTTTTAGGAAATGGAAAGCAACAATATATAAATGGTGACATGGAAGGCCAATTAGAATTTATTTCAGTAGTTCCAGGTTAATTTAACATTTGAACAGCAATAAAGTAATATATCATTTTAATAGATTAAAACAACATGATCATCTCCACAGACTCAGAAAACTCAAAGTGGGGGATAAATACAACATTCACTATGACTAAACATTCTCAGCAATCTAGAACAAGAACATTATCAATGCAGCCAAAGAAATCTATGAACAACTTGTAGCAAATGTGTTACTTAACGATAAAGATTAGATGATTTTAACTTATAATAAGGTACAGGAAGATGATTTTTATTCTCACATTTTCTATTCATCATTTTACTGAAGATTTTAGTAAATGCAATTAAACAAGAAAAAGAAAAGTTATTCAGTTTTGACATAAAAATTTAAAAGTATCTAAAAATAATATGATTGTCTATGTAGAAAATTCTACTGAATATCAAAAATATTACCCAAATTAACAAATGACTTAAGCAGTCTGCATAGATGAGATTAATATTAAAAACTTATTAGACTTAATATATGAGAATCAAACATTTATCAATCAAAAATTTTATAAATATGCAATTTCAAATAGCATCTAAGATGTGAACTGCTTAGGGATGGATCTGAAAAAAAAAATTGATCAAAACCTGTTCACTGAATTTATAAAACATTCCTGAAAATCATTAGAGTTATACAAATGAGGAGATAAATGAAGATTAAGAACTAGAAGTCTTGAGCTGGGGATGTGGCTCAAGCGGTAGTGTGCTCACCTGGCATGCGTAGGGCGCTGGGTTAGATCCTCAGCACCACATAAAAATAAAATAAAAATGTTGTGTCCACCAAAAACTAAAAAATAAATATTTAAAAAAATTCTCTCTCTCTCTCTCTCTCTCTCTCTCTCTCTCTTTCTCTCGTCTCTCTCTCCTTAAAAACAAAGAACTAGAAGTCTAAGTATATTTAAGATGTCAATACTCATAGATTCTGCAAAGTAACAATCAAAATTCTAGTAGCCTGCCAGGCATAGTGACAGACACATGTAATCCCCATGACTCAGGAGGCGGAGGCAAGGAGGATCACAAGTTCAAAGCCAGCCTTGGCGAGGCCCTAAGAACTTGGTGAGACCCTGTCTCAGAATAAAAGGGCTAGTGTTGTGAACTTTAAGATTCGCATAAAGATAAGAGTAATAAAGACAGTTGACACAGGTAAATAAATCAATTAACCCAAATGGAGTTCAAAAATAGACTCACATATATATAAGCATGCATTAATTCACAAAATAACCATGTACATTCAATGGAGAAAGGACAATCTTCAGAAAATAATTTTGGAACTATTAGATATCTGTTTCAAAACAATAAAATTGCTTCTATAAACAGTTACTTCAAAGTAGATTATACCTAAATATAAAAATTAAAATTACAAAATGTCTAAGAATAAGGTGAAAATATTTGTAAATTGGAGTTAGCTTTCTTAGTTATAGCACCAAAGGCATGATCATAAAAGGAAAAAAAAGTGATGACTTGGATTTACTTAAAGAACTTCTGTTCAACAGAAGATAATATTAAAAAAACATGAAAAGACCATGCATATTCATTTATTGAAGTTCATCTAGTTTAGTTCCACAGTTTAGCTATTGTGAATTGTGCTGCTCTAAACATTGATGTGGCTGTGTCACTGCAGTATGCAGTTTTTAAGTCCTTTGTGTATAGATTAAGGAGTGGGATTGCTGGTGGTTCCATTCCAAGTTTTCCAAGGAATCTCCCTACTGCTTTCCAGATGGGTTGTAGCAATTTGAAGGCCCACTAGCAATGTAGGAGTGTGCCTTTTCCCCCACATCCTCGCTAACACTTATTGTTGCTTGTATTCTTAATAACTGTCATTCTGACTGGAGTGAGATGAAATCTTAGAGTAGTCTTGATTTGCATTTCTCTAATTGGTAGAGATGATGAGCATTTTTTCATATATTTTTGATCAATTGTATATCATCTTCTGAGGAGTATTTATTCAGTTCCTTATCCCATTTATTGATTGGGTTATCTGTTTTTTGATGTTAAGTTTTTTGAGTTCTTTATACCTCCTGGAGATTAGCCCTCTATCTGATGTGCATGCGGTAAAAATTTGCTCCCATTCAATAGGATCTTCACCTCACTGATTGTTTCTTTTGCTGAAAAGAAGCTTTCCAGTTTGAATCCATCCCACTTATTTATTCTTGTTTTTATTTCTTGCCCTATAGGAGTCTTGTTAAGGAAACTGGGACCTAATCTGACATGATAAAGATTTGGACTTACTTTTTCTTCCATTAGGTGCAGGGTCTCTGGTTTAATTCCTAGGTTCTGGATTCACTTTGAGTTGAGTTTTGTGCATGGTAAGAGATAGGGGATTACTTTCATTTTGCAATGGATAAAGAAACTGTGGTATATATACACAATGGAATATTACAAAGCATTAAAAGAGAATAAAATCATGGCACAGATAAATGGATAAAGTTGGAGAATATCATGCTAAGGGAAGTAAGACAATCCCCCAAATCCAAAGGCCAAATGTTTTCTGTAATAAGTGGATGCTGATCCATGATGAGGTTTGGGGGAAACAAGAAAAGAATGGAGGAACTTTGAATAGGGCAAAGGGGAGGAGGGGGAAGAGAGCGCACATGGAAATAGGTAAAATGAGATGGACATCATTACCCTAGGTACATGTATGAACACATAAATGGTGTGACTTGACTCTGTGTACAAACAGAGAAATGAAAAATTGTGCTCCATATATGTACTATGAATTGAAATGCATTCTGCTGTCATGAATAACAAACTAGAACAAATTAATTAATTAATTAAAAAAATGATTGAAAAAAATTACCCAATCTTAAAAAAAAGACTATGCACAAATAGCAAAAATTATTTGCAAATCATAGGTGTAAAGGTTTATGTTCTGTCTTAAAGAATAACTCTAAACTAAAAATCAAAGAAACAGTTTTTGGTTTATTTGGGGTTTTAATGTTTTCTTCAAGGAAGCTTTTATAGTCCACTGTGTACTAAAATATCTGAAACAATATATTTATAATACTTTTTAATGAATTGAGTATAGGTATATATATATTTTCGTTTTATAAGCTAGTATTTTTTAATCTATAGAATTTCATCTTTGACTCTGAGGAATTACCTTGTACTATTTCTTTGATTTTTTTTATTCTTCTAGACAATGAATGTGTCTCTGTTCTAAGCCAGATAACAAGTTCAGATTATTCTCATTCTTCATTAATCATCCCTCTTTACTTCTCTAACTCTGAGGACATTCATTCTTGCCCATTTGATGCAAACATTACTAACTCTCTTATATACTGTTTGTCACACACTAAGAATTAGTATTTGGTAGCTTAAGCTAAATGAAACTTTGTTGTATGACTAAATATTTGTATCTATAAAAAACTTGTAGAAAATATATGATGGATAATATTGTCATTTTAAATAACATTTTTATACTACCAAACCAAGCAAGACAAAGGGGAATTAATTTTATTGGAAATCCGAAAAATCCAGTATTATACTGTGCTGACCAGAAAATAAGTAATAATAATAATAATAATAATAATAATAATAATAACTCATAAAATACCCACAAGAAAAAGAAGTACAAATCTCAAAAAGTTCATAGCCTTTTAGGGCATGGATACATGAATAAGTAAATAAGGTTAAGGTTATATTTACATGCTATAAAATAAATGACTAAAAGTCATGCTAATATTTCATAGAATTAATCCACATATTTCCATGTTTGAAGAGTGGGATTTGAGAACTGTTGTATTTTAATAGTTTCTGAATTAGTCATTTATGGTGTGTCAAGGACACATATATAATTTGAAAGCAGTTTTTGTCTGTTTGTGTGTTTGACCTAGTGCACAAGAGAAAGGGTAATTTATGGAAGATATGGAAAGGATCTCACAGGGAGCCACCTCACTGCAAAATACTTCCTAGGTAGGACGTTAGATGAGAACAACTTGGCATGTAATTGGGTGGACCTCTATGCCAAAGTTCATTCTGAAAATTTATTCTGTGGGGAAAGCATGAGGAAAGAGATAAGAAGAGAACCACACAACCCAAAATACAATTTTATTACCATCTCCCACAAATTATACCTTTAAGAAATGGCTTAATTTTATTTCTTTTTTGACAACCAGATTTTTCTTTAATGTGCTATTTTGATTTTGTAGCATTTCATCTTATACAACTTAGAAGTATGTAAGTTGTTAAAAGGTGGTTTTTATGAACACAGGAAGTTACTATCAAATTTGAGTAATGATCTATATTAAGACTGGGAGAAGTGCCTATATCATATTCCTTTGTGTCAAATAAAATACTGTTTTTTAATGGTAAAATATTCCCACTTAGTAATGGTCTTTGGCTTTTAAAGTTACATATAGTCAGTCAATTTGAATATTTCATAGGATGAAATCATCAAGTAATCTCTGTTTTCCATTTCACTTTGTGCAGTAAATTGCTCTGATGGAGTTCTCATACATAATATGCAGTACTACAATTTTATTGATGTTTCCAACTTCAAAAATTCAATACATGCAATGAAAATATCTAATACTCATCTACTTTAAGTTTAGTATTCTATTTCCTAGAAAAATAAAAACGCTTACATAGTGCACTACATAACCATTGAAACAGTATACATCTATCTGCCAAAATTGAGCTTATTCTTGAATATTTACACTTGGTATATTGCTTGGTATTAGGTATATAAACTTGGAAAATCATTTATATGCCTAAAGGTTCATTTTTAAAATGTGAAAGAAAAAAAAGGGAAAAAAAGAAAATGGAAAAGACAATATAAATACCTCAAATTTGTTGTCAGGTTTATGTAAACTAGAAAAAAAATAAAATGACTTATTATATAAGTGACTGACTGATATATAAAAGATACCAGTCAGTCACTTATATAATATTTGTGCTTCTTTTTAGAAAGAGTTGAAGATTGGCTACATATGCCAACTCTAATAATCGCAGAAAGACTATGTTGGATTCTCAGGAAGACAGAAACTGGGAGATACATTGCATTAGACACGCCTTGATAAAGGAGAGCTTTAACTAAGCAGGTGACCAACTTGGGTGACAGGCTCCTCAGTACCTGCTATATCATTCTTTATATAAAATATGCCTTCACTGAAAATTATCTAATATAAAATTGAACCTACTCTAGAATAAGAAATGTAGTTAACACTGGCCATTTTTAATCTTTGTTTCCATTCTGCTCAGCACCTTTCACTTTATTGGTACCCCAGTGAGCAATGTTTCAGCTCAGCAGATGCAGCACCTTCCTAAGGACAAGTGCATAGCCCCTGTTGGTCATTGTAACAGCCTTGAGGAGTAGTTCTCTAACAGATGATCAAACTTGGGCCAATCAAATGAATTCTCTTGCATTTTTTTCTCAACTGATGCTTGTGAGGAAGACATCTCCTCTTAGGTCACAGAACTGGAAAGTGAACCTGGCATAGACAGTAGCCATGTTTTCTCCTGTGCAGCAGAGATAAGCTTGACAACATAAATGAGAGATGAATACCAAAGAGTTTCTAATGACTTCTAGTGTTTGGACCCAGTCATTACCCAAATTTCTCAGTGACAGTACAGCTGACCTTTTGGGCTTCTTATGTCCCTGTTGTGAGGGGTGGCCCAGGCTGGTCTCTGCTCAGTAGATTCTGGTTTTGACAACACAAAGTCTCAAACATTGTCAAATGTTGGTGAGGGACAAAATACCTCCATTGAGAACCACTGAGTGTGTCATCTACCTCTGGATTTGCCAATTATTTGAGCTGTGAAGTCTTCCCCATTTGCTCAATATAATCTGTAAATCACTCAGAAATCTCAACTTATTTGTACATGATAAGTAACTTGCTCAAGAAAGTTACAATGAGAGTTAGCCCTACATCCTTGTATGAAGGGATGTGGGTGTACGCCATAAGAAAAAAAAAAACACACAGAGGAAGCCCCTTCTGTAGGTATCCAGAGGAAAATCATAATGGATCTGAATTCAGAGAGCTTTGGAATGCTCCAGATTGTTGATTTGTGAAGCACATAGACCAAGATGTGCTTCCAAAAACTTTATTCTGAGTTTAGCTATGCCTGCGAAATGGCTGGTTAAATAAGCATAAGAAAAATGTGCTCTTTTATTATTATAAGATTTCTCATAGCCTCTAATCTGCTGCTGGGCTTTAATAATCTTTACCAGTTTCTCAAATTTCTACAACCATTTTTTAAGAGTTCCAGGTAACATTTTTTCATGATGAACATTCTACAGATCTCAATGTCAGGTATAATAGTCCACCAAGCCAAAAGGCAGTCCAATGTGGGAGACAAAGAGCGAGTGTTCTTATGGGCCTCTTTTTTTTTTTTTTTGGAGTACATTTATCTTTTATCTGCATTTAGGGAGAAGTGGGAATTGATGATGGACTATTTTATAACAGTTTGAAGATTTATCCCTATAGCAACCAATGACAATGAAGAGAATGACAAGATTTCTTTTGGAAATCTTGTTGCTCTACAGAGGATGGATCTCAGTGAGGTAGCCAACAGCCAAGGCAGTGACTCACCATTGAAATGGATCACATCAGAAGTGCCACGTGTTCTGATGATGTCAATGGCATCAAAATTGATGGAAGTGATTTGATTTTTTTCATCCATCAGACTGATGCAAAATATTGTTTTTTCACTAATCCTCCATTTCATGTTACTATGTTTAATCACTTTGACAGGTGCTTCCAATTTCAAAGATCACATGCATTTCTTTTCTTTTTAACACCTGTGAGTCAAATTTGATAGGAAGACAGTGCACATCAGTGATGGATTGCTTAGAATCTGGCCTCACTAGAACAGATACTCTCTTTAATAAATGTTTTCTAGAAGTCAATTCCACTAGCTCTATATCTGACTCCATTTTTAGCCATAAAACATAAAATATCAACATATCCAATTCTGCTCTACAATGTATGAGTGCCTCAGCTGCCCTTGAGCTTCAGTGTATGGTTTTCTTGGTTAATTTGCAAATGGAAAGCCTCGAGTGACTCCCTGGCCACTTCCCTGTGTTAAAATTGTTGGGGTTGTAATGAGCATCTTTGGATCAGATACTTTCTGGCTCTTGCTGTCTTTGTGGCCTGCATGCTAGAAGATAAGGATTTGGCCAACCAGCAAGGGATTGAACCGGGAGCTCGCAGGGTCTCACTCATGCCTGGCAGCATCTGAATGCTTGATGTCATTATGCAAGTTATCATCCATCAGCAGGCAGCTCCGTTAGGACTTCTAGCCAGCAGCGCAAACATTTGTGCTTGTGGCTTCCTCCCTGAGTATGCTGGACCCAGTGCCCATGAGACAAGAGGACTACATACACAGTCCCTGCCCGATGCTTTGGACCACACTAACAGCTGTTCCAGGCCAGTGTTGGGAGGCTCACCTGGCAGCCCTGTTAGAGCTTGGAAAGAGATGTGCAGATTAGAGGCTGTTTGCTAAACACAAAGGGCTTTCTGTGAAAGAACCATGGGGAGGCAGGGGAGGGAGCATGGAAGCTGAGGATAAAGCTAACAAAACATTTCTTAATAAAATGGACCAGATGATGTAGTCACAGGAGTGTACAAGATCAACCTAACTCAAAATGCAAAAAAGACAAAAAGCATTTTTATCTTGATGGAATGACAGGTAGCTTAAGCAGTTGTGTTAAAAGGAAAAAAAAATGATTCCATAAGCAACTGAAAGGGTAAAGTTTCTAAGCTGCAACGTCTAAGTTAAAATGTAAAGGACCGGGCATTTTAAACCTGCTTCTAAACTGCAAAGCCTGGGTTAAATTCCTGAGACAGTTAAGTCAATGCCCTACTGGCCATCTGGTTGTTTAATAACTTAGGACCCTATGTAGCCCGGCAAGTAGGCGTCCAGGCCCCGAAACCAATCAGTTTGAATGTGAACCCCACTTAGAAGTGACCAAACACCCCTTCCCAGCCTGTTCCCATCAATGAATGTACTAATCAAGTTTAAGAATTATTGTTTGATTTTCCCGAAGTGTATGGTGATTTGTTAAAGGAGACTATGATGTGTATAAAGTCCCGCCCTCCCCAAAAAGTGTACTTAAGCACTGCTCAACCCTGCCCGAGGCTCTGGGCTACTCTATCTTCCTGAGTGGGCCTAGAGCCTCAGTGTGCTGAATTAGGATCCTCAATAAAAATCCCCTTATGCTTATTGCATGAAGCCAGTCTCTTGTGGTCTCTTCCTCCAACGTTCCACCGGTCCCTTACACAACAAACAAATACTTATCAAGCACATTGCATGTCCCCAGACACCTGAGAAATACGAGACAGGAAGTTAGTGCCCAAAGGCCTGGGAGACTGGCAGACATTTGGGTCAGGTAAGACAAATCCACAGGAAGCAGGTGGCAGAAATGCTATGGTTATCAAGAGCTGAATTTTCATGTGTGGAACTTGCAGGAAGAAAGAGTGAGAATCAGTCTTCTAACCTTTAGGCCTCTCTGTGGATGCAGATACACAACACCCCTTATTTAAATCACAGGGATCACATTAAGTCCAAAAAAACCAGGAAGTGTCCCTAGGTTCAAAGGGTGGGCAACAGACCTTCCTAGGAGCTGTGAAAGACTTTACTGCTCAGAATCACACAGATGTGTCTGTTAAAATGCAGATTTGGGGGGTAGACCTGAGCTGAAGGCACTAGGAATCTGCATGTTAAGCAAACATCCCAGGTGTTTCTAATAGTTAATTCCAAGGTTTCACTCTGGGAAATGTTGCCTGAAAGATGAAAGAAAGCAAAGGCAATTCAGCCTAACAGTTTCTCTTCAGTCTGTTTCCCTGCAGCCACTGTAGAGCCTTTTAACTGCATTCAAAAATTGAGTTTGCATATCTACAACTAAAAAAAATGAGTTTGCATATGTGCATTACATTCTTGGGGAATAAGATTTGTAAACATCTTTATACTCTTGGGACAATTTGCCCACATGTCCATCCTCACAATTAATCATCTCTAAAAATATTTCCATGTTCCTATCTACCATTTTTGCAATGATTAAAACCACTGGCTCAGTCTCTCCATTCCTAACTGAGGCTTGGGAAGCTCAGTTGACCTACTTTCTGTGGTTTCCACATTTGTCATGTCCTCTCCAAAGCTAAGAGCACAGCACAGCACTTCAAGGGCTGGGCTTCCCACCCCTACATATTGCTTATTCTCTAGGACGCATCACATTGCATCATGATTCCTTGCTTTTCCCCAGTGGAAATATGAGGCAGCTGAAGGCCAGGACCATGCCACTGAATATCTGCAGATAATGTACATGTACTGAATTTTTGCAAAGAGAGAAAAATAGAGAAGTAAGGACATTCATTTCAATTTATTCTTCTTACCTGAAGCTGTAACTCAAGACCAGTTTGGTGAGGAAGACAATTCAAGATAAGGAGACTTCCATCCACCCAGCTAAGGTCCTCATGTCCTTGGATATGTTGGTCTTCCAATCTCAAGGATGCATGCTCCACTTTTTTAAGGTGTCAGAAATAAACAGGACCCAGATGTTCAAAATGATGCAATTACCAATTAGAAAGGGACTAAACCTGGAGAGGTTTGTTTCCACAATGACATAAAGAATCCCCTCTCACAGTGAGAGAAGCAGCTCCATCTTAGAGCCCCAGCCTTGACTGTTATCAGAGAGGGACCTCCCTGGTCTGAAGAACAGATGCAGGTATGCACCCCTGTCTCCCCCAGACCTGCAAGGAATTCTCTCTCTCCCTGAACTCTGCCTGGTTTTCCCCTCAAAACACATTTATTTTCAGCTGTGGAAGAAATTCACTTTCCTTCAAACAGAGAGCTGTTTCTGGCCGGGGGCTTTTACTGGATGAGCAAGAGCTATAAATAACCCTCATCCCCTTCCACCGTAATCTTGGATTTTAAACCACTCCACCTCAGTATTCGAAGACTTCAGCCTGGCAGGAGCAGGGACTTCAAGGCATGTTTCTGGTCACCAAATAATGAGGCTGTTGGTGAGGCTGACAAGAATAGACTTTATCGGTGCTGCTTCTATTGTGTGCCTGTGATTGCACTGGCTTCCAGAGAGGAAACTCAGACACGTTTTGGAAGTGGTGGGGGCCCTGTGTGAGAATCCAGCTGTTCTTCCCACAGCCCAGACAGATGGCTGCAATTCTGTTCTGCGTCTGTCTGATATTTCCACGGGAAGGGTGAGGTGGCCGAGGTGGCTGAATCCTGGGGAGGGCACTGCTCTGGGTGGAAGAGACAATTGAATGGGCCCCCGAGGAAAGCGAGTGGTGGCCGACAGAGCTGGACAGCCCTCAGTCCAGGCAACACAGGCTGGAACAGGAAGAGCACAGCAATTAATTGGAGAAAATCAGAGTAATTGACCCACTGTATTGAATTTGCTGATGTTTTATGTGCTAAGTTATTTCCAGTGGTATTGGCTAGAATGCTTTCCATTGTTCATTTCTTGATTCTTTGGTTCAATTGTTGTTAGGATGGTTTTACTGCCTATTGTTTTTCTTATCATTGATTTACTAACAAGGGATACAGGAGACAGAGCCTCGGGGGCTCAGGACCTGGAGCACCCATCTATCCATGTCAGTTTCAAATCATTCATTCATTTTAAAATTCAACACATATTTTCTGAGCAGCCACTCTGCTGCAGGGAGCTTTGTCTAGAATCTGTGGATACAGATAGGAACAGGTTGAGGGTAGCTTTTCCGCCAAAGACCCACATCTTGCCCAGAAAAAGTAGAGAACAAACAGAAATTATTATTGTCATTGCTGGAAAGAAAATAAACCAGGGTGTGTCCAGGACTGGATCTGGGATGCCCCTTAGTCTGAGCAGTATGTGGTTTTTGTCTGGAAGAGCTGAGGTTGGAGAGGGGAGGAGGCAGCCATGTGACACCCCCAGGGAAAAGATTTAAGGTCAGAGGAAATCCCAGAAGATTCAAAGCTTGAAAGACAGTTATGAACTTGTACATTTCAAGGAAGAGCAAAGCACTTGGAGAGAAGGCTCTAAAGAGTGAGCTGCATGGGGTAAAGTGGAGAGCCCAGTAGGAGCCAGATCATACAGACAGGGTGCACACCCATGGCAAGGGGCCTCGACTGTGTAACAGTGCAAGGAAAAACCAATGGAGGCTTTACACAGGAAAGATGAATGCTCAGCTTCAAATTGGGCTAAGATTATTCTCACAGTGTTGTGTGAAAAGGCAACAGAGAGAGAAAGAGAGAAGGGGAGAGGATAGACCACTGAGTTTTCCATGTCAGAGATGATGGCACCTTGAATAAGAACCAGGGAATTGGAGAGAGGGGTGGGAGAGGGAGGGAAAGAGGATTCAGAATAGAATAGGAGGAAAGAATCAAAGGTAAATCTTGCATTCCCATGTTCTCCTGCATACTCATGTGCTACAGTGTTACTCTTTTGTTGGTCAACATTTCCAGGATATTCCTCAATGTGCTTGGGAGATAACTTGTGGGAGAGGGTCACAGTGCCAGCTGTGGAGGAGAGGACTGACAAAGAAGATGAGTGACTTGTGCAGATGGAGTTGGCAGAAATCACCTAAGCAAGACACAGCTGAATGTGCAGACAGCAAGACGGACCCTACACCATCTCACAGGTGAGGCTCCTCCTGTGTCCATTTGACAAGAAGCACGATTCTAAGGTTCTCTCCGCCTCTATTAATTCATGATTTCTTGACTATCTAAAAGAACCTCATAAGGTAGAGTCATGCAGGACAAGATTAGGGTCTGTTTAGCTGCACACCAGATATCCAAAATAACAGTGGCTTAAACAAGACACTACTTCTCCCACAGGTAGTCGTGCAGGAGTGGTTCTCCTGTCAGGGATCCAGGGTCCTTTTATATCCTTGCTTTGTTGATTGTGGTGCTTTCCCTTCATGTATGTAATCCAACATGATGCATCCTGGTGTTCATATTCCAGGCACAGGAAGAGAATTCGTTTCCCTTTGAAGGCATGTCCAGTGGGCTGCACATGATCATACCCTCGTGTGTCTGTTGCTGCTGTGTGCAGAGCTGCAGGACAGTTTCAAGGGCTGGTACCCAAGTGCCAGTCAGTGCTGGACATCAGGCCTGGCTTTGCTCCTTGCACTTTCCACCAGCTCGGGTCCCCCCTCATTTCCTGGTGAATGAAGCAATTGGCACAAAGAATAAGCATCTAAGTGTCTTAGGAACTGGTGTGTCGGATCCTCGTTTCCCATTGGCAGATGGGCAGAGGGGACCTGCTTTGAAACAGCTGTAAGCTTATTCCACACACTCAGACTCAGGGACGTCATCGTCTTCTGGTTAGTTCGGGGCCTGGCTGACACTTTGTGATCCACTGTGTGGGGCTTATAGGAAGTCCTCTGGATCTCCCCTCCCCTGGTGACACTCACACATCACTTAGTGGCCAAACTGGCTTCTCTGAGATCTGTGACATTTTTCACAGGGTTCCCTAGGTGCCAGCCAATTGGGTTGTCATGCTATGGTGATCCAATACCTGTATAAAATGTCTAATAGTCAAATCAGGGTAATAAGCACTTCCCTCTCTTCAACCATCAGTCGTTTTCATGTGCTAGGAATTTGGTGCTGTGCATTTTGAAACATAACACTGGTGTTCTGTCCAGTGGGTACCCCACCCTGCTCAAGAAGGCCAGAGGTGGTTGTTATACTCTCACCATGTATTTGGGCCCCTTATTGAATTTATTTCTGTCCCCCTGCCTCCCTTCCCTATCTATTCTATTCCATTTTTCTACAAGGTGTACTTCATTGTTTTCCCAAAACAAGTGAAAACACTGAGTATTTGTCTTTCTGTGCCTGACTGTTTCACTTAACATAAGGACCTCTATCCATGTTGTTATAAGACTTCATTTTTTTTACCCCATACCCGAATACACAGGGGTGCTTAACCACTGACCTGCATCCCCAGACTTTTATTTATTTATTTTTTGAGACAGAGTCTCATTAAGTTGCTGAGGCTGGCCACTGATTTGTGCTTCTCCTGCCTCAGCCACCTGAGCCACTGGGATTACAGGTGTGCACCACCACAGCTGGCTAAGACTTCATTCAAATAGGATTCCATTGTGAAAAATGCATAATTTTTCTTTACCCTCTCATCCACTGAAAGTAATACATGTTGATTCCATATTCTGGATATTGAGAATAGTGCCGCAGTAAACAGGGGAATGATCTTTTTGGCATTAATGAATTCATCTCTTTTGAATATAGACTCATTAGTGGAATTGCTAGATCACCTTGTGGTTCTACTTTCTCTGTTTTGAGGAATCTCCATACTGATTTTTATAATGTTTCTTACCATTCCTTAAATATTTGCTTTATTTTTTTTTCTCCATAAAGAAAAAAGGGAGTCAGTATTAGCCAGGCATCCTTGCCCCAGACCTGAGCAGCATTCAGAAAACAAATCTGCGTCCAGGAAATGCTCTCTGTTTATTTTATTTTTCCAGCCCTGGAGTGAGTCACCACAGCATCTTTCAAACACACATGCTAAGGGGCCCCTGTCACAGTCATTATCCCTCCTGCTCTTCTCTCTGCCTCCTTTCCATAACATGAGGTCCAGGATCCACTCTTTTGTCCCTCCTCAGTTTTTTTATAGAACAATTTCCTAAACACACACATTAAATCCTACAGAAGGAATGGTCAACAGCCCACATTTTGAATAAGAACCCTGCCTGCTCTCCTCTTCCAGGTGAGGACAAAAGAAAGCCCCTAGTCCCATCTCAAAGCTAAAACTTTCACAAAGAGTGGGTATCCAGGTTCCTTCCAGCACTTTTCCCTAATTATCATCTGATGATTATTTCTGTCTACAGATTCAAGAACTGAATTGCAGTTATTAGAAAAGGCAGCCCTGTCTGCATCTGCATTCCTACCTGTGAAGCTGTGGGAACATTACTACCTGGCTTTCTCCTGCCTCCTCTCTTTCAGGCAAGACTGCAATCCCGGATCCTACAGTTCTTTACAGTTATTATTGTAATCATCCTAATAATAGGTAGGTGGTGCAGACTGCCTATCTTCATGGCATGAAGCACTTCCCTTTGAAATTAACTCAATTACCCTCCTAAGTTTGTATTATTATTATTATTTTTTTATCAAAAAGATACCCTAATGTTGGTGTGGGAAACAGAGATGATGGAGCTCATGGAAGATGCATAAATAGGTTTCTTGAAATTTTGAAATTACATTATTTACAACAAAATCCATTCTTCCCTCTGCATTCTTCCCATGCCCTATTTTCAATTTCAATCAGATTCTATTCATTGCTTTACACATTGCATTTTAAGAACTGTTAACATGAAATGTAAGTATGGAAATAAATATCCCGATCTTAGTCCAATTGTACCTATTTTCTTGCCACTTCCAGGAAAGTGGGGATTATCTTCCTTTCACTTAATAGTCTCAATTTCAGAAATGATCTTCCCCGGTAATGCTTTCTCAGGGTTCACTCTGCATCTACAATGCTTATTTACACTTGTCCTTTTCAGCCTGCAGAAAGCCAGCTGCAACCTCATTAAGGGCACCATGATGACCTCTAGCCTGACCTTCATGTCATCAGGCTGCATTAAAGTTTCTTTCACTAGGACGTCTTTGTCCTGTCATTCCACCACCCCTACCCTGCCCCATTCATCTCAATCTTACTTTTCTCATGTTTCTAATTCTCTTTCTAGCCAAGTTAGACCACATGCTTATCTCTAGTTGTCTCTGACCCTTTTGTTCCCATAAATAGTCTTATCTTTGTCTCCTTCCTAAAATACTCCCTGTTGCCTACATCTCACATGGCTATTCATCTTTAAGGTCTAACTAGATTTCTCCCTTTCCTTAGTACCTCTGGACCCTCAAAATCATAAATTTCCATATCATTTTAACTTTTTATATGAAGCTCCACTTTGTGTGATGTTGGCTTCCACCCGTGGCTGTGAATGGAACCTGCTGAACAAATGAACCTGGAGGACAGGAAAGCAGGCTTGGCCCCTCTGGTGCCTGACACAAAATGATGGTCAGTGCTGACTGGTCAGAGCCTTAATGTCTAGCACATGTCAGTTATTTAGCAAGCCAGGAAGGAATGAATGGCCTGATGAGGAAAGGCCCCTCCGTTAAGTGATGTGTTGACTGGACAAGGAAAGACAGTGACCTTGCAGAGACAGGTAGCTGGGCCCTCTCTGTATTGCCCCCACACCTGTGTCTGAAGGGCTTCTTCTTCTCTTTGTGGACAGCATATCCACATGGGCTCCATGGCAGCATTATTCTGGTCCAAACTTGGAGTCACAAATACCGGCTAAATTTCAAAACTAGATGGAGTCATCCTATCCAACAATGGCAAGAGTTATCTGTTCTACAGAGCAGTTTCTCTAAATTCCACCTCCCTGCATAACTCCCAACCTAGGGCCATTTCTGGCTAACACTTAGGAATTTGCAAAGTCTGGGCCTAGGAGAATAAAACCACAAAATATAGGGTTGTGCCTTCAAGCTCCACTTTATACCCTGAGGACCTGACTCTCTTTGCTACCAGCCCAGTGGTGGCATGGTGATCTCCCTGAAGAGAAGGCACCTCCCACTCACAGGGGCATCCAGGTCTTTTATTCTGCAGAAACAGCCAGATCAGGCAGAGCAGTCCAGCAGCCAGGGAAGAAGCATCCATTCTCAGGAGTAGAGGAAACTCTCATGAAAGCCTGGTCACTTAAAGGGGAGCGATGATCAGAGTTTCCACCCTCCTCCACACTCCTGTGGTTCTCTTTAATTTGGACATGACCTTTCTAGCTGAGAAGCCTCACTGCCTATCACTGCCTTTGACCTATTTATATAATTTTGGTTCTGTCTACACTGGGGATTTTAATATTGCAAAAATTGTCTCTGTCACTCTTTCCTTCTACCTCTTCTAAATGGCACTGGAGAGTGCTTAGGATCTCAAGGAGAAGAAACACTGTTTGCACATAAGCAACAGGAAGGTCCAGGAATAAAAGCCATGAACACATTGGCCCATAAACAACATCCTCTAACCCCCAGCTCAGTACTGGTGTGGGCTTTCATTAGCCCAGATGCTACACTTGAGCTGCTGGGGTGTCTGCATCTGGATATCAAGGTAGGCTACAGCTCAGGGCCACCATAGGAGGGATGATCACACTGATAAAGATAGCCAGCAAAGTCCCAGAGGGGCTACTCAAATGCTACCATGTATCATTAAGTAATATGGAAGGCAGAGAACAGTCTAGGAAGCAATACAGGGACAGAAATCCCAAGAAGAGGGGGAGAATTGAAGTCCGGGACTGAAGACAGTAGAACACGCACAGAGAAAGGAAAGGGGTCAGGGAAAGAGAGATGACCTGGAACTTGAGAGCCACTGGAGGCTCAGATGCAAGAAGACCCTGCTGGTCTTCAGCCCCCTGCTGGTCCTCAGCATCCCCTTTTGGTTCTCCGCTTCCTGCTGATCCTCAGTCACCGGCTGGTCCTCAGCTACCTTCTGGTCCACAGCTCCCCATGCTGGTTCTCAGCTCCCTGCTGGTCCTCAGCCCCCTGTTTGTCCTGAGGCCCCTGCTGGTCCTCAGCTCCCTGCTGGTCCTCAGCCCCTTGCTGGTCCTCAGCCCCACCAGGTCTGTATTCTTGTCACTTTCTTCTGCTTCCAGAGCTGTTAATTTATTGCCATACTAGCAAAAGGGCATCTCATGAAAGTTGTACCTTCCATGCAAATCTGTTGTGGTTGCTGAATGGTTCAGCTCCCAAGGAATAAATAATAATAGATAAATAAAATAAAATAAGAAATAAGTATCACATGCCCATTGCATCCACATGCTGCATAAACAGAGATTGTCTGTAGAAAATGTATCTCAAAGACTGTTTGATGGCCAGGGTTTGATTTATGGAAAGAAAAGCCTGTCTTTTCCTAAATTAATGTTTTCTTAATTTTAAAGGAAAATCCCTAATAATGCTTGCATCAGTCTTTTAAACTTGAGGGTTTCCAAAATTGAAAAATGTAGAAGTTTATGGAGGAACTTTGAAACCAATAAAAGGAATTTAAATGGTCCTTAGCGCCCCCTGCTGGTCCTCTGCTCCCTTTGCTGCTCCACATCCCCCTCTGGTCCTCAGGTCCTTGCTGGTCTTCAGCCCCCTGCTGGTCCTCAGCATCCCCTTTTGGTTCTCTGCTCCCTGCTGATCCTCAGCCACCGGCTGGTCCTCAGCTACCTTCTGGTCCACAGCTCCCCATGCTGGTCCTCAGCTCCCTGCTGGTCCTCAGCCCCCTGTTTGTCCTGAGGCCCCTGCTGGTCCTCAGCTCCCTGTTGGTCCTCAGCCCCTTGCTGGTCCTCAGATCCCTGCTGGCTCTCAGCCCCTTGCTGGTCCTCAGGTCCCTGTTGGTCCTTATCCCCCTCTGGTCCTCAGGTCCCTGCTGTTCCTCAGCACCCTGCTGGTCCTCAGGTCCCTTCTGGTCCTCAGCCCCCTGCTGGTCCTCAGCCACCTGCTCTTCCTCATTCCCCTGCTGATCCTTAGCCCCCCCTGCGGGTCCTCAGTTCCCTGTTGGTCCTCAGCGCCCCCTGCAAGTCCTCAGCCCACTTTTGGTCCTCAACTGCCTGCTGGTCCTTAGCTTCCCCTGCTGGTCCTCAGCTCCTTGCTGCTCATCAGGTCCCTCCTGGTCCTCAGGTCCCTGCTGGTCCTCAGATCCCTGCTGGCCCTCAGCCCACTGCTGGTCCTCAGGTTCCTGCTGGTCCTCAGCTCTCTGCTGGCACTCAGTGCCTCCTGCAGTTTCTCAGGCCCCTGCTCGTCCTCAGGTCCTTGGTTGTCCTCAGTTCCCCTGCTGGTCTTCACTTCCCTGCTGGTTCTCAGCTCCCTGCTGGTCCTCAGCCACCTACTTGTCCTCCGGACCCTGCTGGTCCTCAGCTCCCCCTGCTGGTCCTCACCTCTCTGCTTGTCCTCAGCTCCCTGCTTGTCCTCAGCCCCCCTGTTGCTTTTCAGTTCCTGCTGGTCCTCAGCCCCTCTCTGGTCCTCAGCATCACCTGCTGGTCCTCAGCTCCCTGCTGGCCCTCATCTCACCCTTCAGGTTCTCAGATCCCTGCTAATCCTCAGCCCCCTGCTGGTCCTCAGGTCCCTTCATGTCCTAAGCCCCCTGCTGGTCCTCAGGTCCCTTCATGTCCTAAGCCCGCTGCTGGTCCTCAGGTCCCTTCATGTCCTAAGCCCCCTGCTGGTCCTCAGGTCCCTGGTAGTCCTCAGCTCCCTGCTACTCCTCAGTCTCCTGCTGATCCTCAGGTACCTGCTGGTCCTCAGTCCCCTGCTGGTCCTCAGGTCCTTCATGACCTCAGCTTCCTGCGGTTCCTCAGCTCCCTGCTGGTCCTAAGGCCCCTGCTGGTCCTAAGCTCCCCCTGCTGTTCTTCAACTCCCTGCTGGTCCTCAGCTCCCTGCTGGTCCTAAGCCCCCTGCTGGGCATTAGGTCCCTGCTGGTCCTCAGCTCCCCCTGCTGGTCCTCAGTCCCTGCTGGTCCTAAGCTCCCCCTGCTTGTCCTCAGCTCCCTGCTGGTCCTCAGTTCTCAATAAGTTGCCTCTTATTTATAATTTATGTACAAACACACCTTTCCTATTAGGAAATAAAATATTGATTTTAAAAACAATTAAATTTTTGTGCCTTTATGTATTAGGGGTGTGTGTGTGTGTGTGTGTGTGTGTGTGTGTGTGTGTGTGTGTGTGTTGTACTGCAATTGTCCACTACTTCATGATACCAGGCCTTGAATAAAGATCTCAACATAAAGGTTCCTTTATATATTATTCAAATCAAATTATTGGGGCTCATATTACCACCAGATACAAAGTCAACAATAAGATGATGGGCTGAGAAGACTGAGGTACCTGAGAATTAAGTGGAAAGTAGGGTAAAACCAAATGTCTAACAGAAAATATTCACTCCCGTCATAGCATGGTATTTGTAATAATTTTTTTCAAATGTATTTTTTCCCACACATCTTCACCGTAACTCCTTAAAGCCTATCTTAAAAACTAAAAACTCCCACCTTTCTCCCTGGATCCCTTACAAATATGTGATTACATGAGACCCTATGAATCCACAAAATATAAGATGGTCCCAGAAACTTGCAGGAGATATTTATGTTATTTTCTGGATATCCTCATTATTCTTGGGTTATTGGGCTCTTTTACATATGCTTAAACCCCAACTTGTTTGTTCCTACTATTCTTTCTCATAATGTGACCCTAAAGTTTGTTGGTTTGGAAAGAGGTGAACTTCCATTGAGCAGAATTAGTAGATGCTTTGTCTTCAAGATGAGAAGGAAAGAGTAATAAATTAGGTATTAGTATAGCTCCCTTTTTGATTCCAAATTGAGAGGAGCCCCATTAAAAACATCACCAATTTATGATGAATATAAGGCTTTTGGGTGCCTCTTTGTATGCTCAATTGTATATGTGTCATGTATCCTGTAATTTAGAAATTTTCTTTTTTTTTTATGCAATTATAGCCTGGCTCCTCTAAGCCTGATTTGTAATAGGTTTTAGCTGTGGCCTATAAAGACTTACTTAAAACAAAAACAAAAATAAAAACCAAAAAAACCCTTATATTGTTCATACAGCTCTATAATGTAGGTTTGACTCAAACACCCATTAAAATGAATATTTGAGTAAACTGAAGACTGTGTAGAAATTTCTGTGTTTTTTTTTTACCATGAATAGCATAAAATAGGACACATGTCTCTCTTCCATTTAGTAGAGAGCAGGAGCCTAAATGACCAAAGTAGCAGTTAATTAACCCAGATGAGTTTCCCATTGACCAACCCACATCCTATTTAAAATTGTCACCTCTTTAACACTATTGAGTTTCTGGTCATATTCTGTTTTGTACCTTCTTTAAAATAATCAGTCAACTCTGTTATAGTTGAAGTTTAGTTCACTTCACTCTTTTTTTTTTGTTTTCTAATGCACTAATATATTACTGCTCAATATCTTTTATAAACCAATTTAATTAATGGCTACTTTTTTAAATGGGGAATTATTTCCTCACCTGCATAGGGCTGGTAAATTTCCCTTGTTTTCAAAATGAGAATAAGTCTTAAAAATTTAGTCTTATTAATTGTGATGAAAATGATGATTCTATGCATTCTATATAATATCCACATTCCCAAACTCTTTGCAGGGAGAAACATGACAATATTCAGGACCAATAAAGTACATTCAATCAAAGCAGACATACAACTTTTCAACCTGGAGTGTTATCCAGATGATTCAGCACCACAAATCTATATATTTGAGAATCTCTGAAACACCGTATATGAGAAGGTGAGTGAAAAATAAGTCCTTTAGTAGAACTGAGATTGGTTTTAATTTTTAATGTATAATTAGTCAAATGAGATGGGCCTTGCTATTTACTCATCTTTTTCAACCACATGAAATGGAGCATTTAGACACTGGCTTCAAGTGACAAAAGTGAATTTAAGGGAAATGATATTACAAAAACTTTCAGAACAAAATCATAAAAATGTGGAAAGAATACCTGCATATACACAAAGAAAGAAAAATATATATATTTGCACAAATGTGAGGATAAACTTAGTGGTCCAGAAGAATTGTTGGTGAAATAAAATGATAACATGCAAATAATAAATTAGTGAGGTTGATGCATGGTTCTACAATTGTAGGAGATGATAACAGGGGTATAGTAAATGACATAGTTAAACTCTCTGAATGTGCCTCTTTACTCTCTACCTAAAATTGATTTTTGGCTTGGTGATTTCTGAATTTTTCTCTGTTCAGGATATCAAAGGTAATGTCCTCTAACATCTTATCTCATCTCACATTTGTGCCAGATTTACCATCTTTTTCAATCTGCAGACCTAAGGAATCATCTCACTTATTCTGGGAAAAGATCTGACTTACCTAAATCATTGTTTGGAAGAAATACCTTATTGAAGAATATATCATAATCATTTTTTCAGTACTTTATTTTTTTATATTTTATTAGTGTATTATAGTTGTACAGAATATTGAGATTTGTTGTAAAATATTCACAATTACACACAATAGATTTTTTTCAATTTGACTCCCTAGAAACCCCCACCTCCCACTCCTTGGTCCTTTTTCTTGACTGATCTCCTTTTGATTTTCAAGCAATCCACCCTCACCTTTTATTTCATTTTTTTGCTCCCTTGCTTCCATATATGAAAGAAAACAAATGACCCTTACTTTGCTTAACATGATGGTCTCTAGTACCATTGATTTTCTTGCAAATGTCATATTTTTTTTCTTTATGGTTAAATAAAATTCCATAGTGTATATATAGCACATTTTTCTTATTTTTTTTCATCCATAGTTGGACATAAAGTCTGATTTCATAGTCTGAGTATTGTGAGTTATACTGATATGTATGTATTTTAAACATGGATATGTATAGTAAAATAGCATTCTTCAGAATAAATACTGATGGGAAGTATAGCTGAGTCATATAATCATTCCACAACTAGTATTCTTGAGGAACCTCCATACTGATTTCATAGTGGTTATTCAAATTTACAGTATCTCTAAAAATGTATAAGAGTCTCTTTTTCTCCACATCCTTTTCAGTATTTATCATTAGATTTATCATTTATGAGTGCCATTCTGTCTGGTATAAAATGAAATCATGCTATACTTTTTATTTTCATTGTCCTTATTCTTAATTATGTTGTGTCAGGGGCCACTCTAGAAAGGAGCCATGCACACACTTTGAAGACCCGATAAAGATGTGCTGGACTGATATTGTACCTATTACAATGCAAGTGCACTTGCCTCTTTTTGGATAGAAAGGTACAGCTCTGGGAGTGGGTGTTACTCAACTGGAGTGGAGCTACCTCTTTATCCTTTATAGTACTTCTGACCTTTTTTGGATAAAATGTTTTATGGAATCTCCCCTTGTTTTCCCCCTGTATAAGAATAAAAAATTTCAGTGGCTCATTTTTTTCCATGGACCCCTAAGATCACTGTGATATCTGCATATTTTGAAAAGATTCTTCTATATTTTGTGCTTTTTTCACAATTTTCTTAAGTTATTGAAGTAGTCAGATTTTGTGTACTCAGAATAGGTTGTAAACTCAATTTGATAAAGATAATTTTGAACTTTTTGTTTGTTTACTTATTTACAAATATCTTTATTTATTTATTATGTGCTGCTAATAATGAATCCCAGTGCCTCACCTATGCTAGGTGTGCAGTATACCACTGAGCCACAATTCCAGCCCCTAACCATTTGTCTTTATTCTTATGAGAAGTGTTAGTTAGTTAATTTGCTCATTTTTAATGGGATTACTTAATGTTTTGTGTAAAGTTTATTGGGTCTTTAAATACTCTAGATATAGAGACAAAAGATTAGCTAGCAAATATTTTTTTACCAATGCTGTGAGTTCTATCGTCACATTCCTAATTGTTTGCTTTCCTGTGCAGAAGCTTTTTAATTTTATGTAGTCTCATGTATTAAGCCTTGGCATTATTATTGAGCTTTAGGGGTCCTATTGAGAATGTTGTTGCCTGTGACTAAAAGATAGAGTGTCAATGCTCTATTTTTTTAGCTTTTGTGGCCACAAACTAAAGAAAACCTAAAGCCATCATATTTGCAAAGCTACAAAGAATGATTCTCTCTTAGAGCCTTTAGAGGTAGTATGGCCTTGGCACTACTTTGACACTAGACTATTTTCACACACTCACACTTAAGAAATTGGAATTATAACACCACAAATTGCAAAAGAAATCTCTCTCTCTCTCTCTCTCTCTCTCTCTCTCTCTCTCTCTCTCTCTCTTGCAACAATATAAAACCAGACTTTCAAAAAGTATCTTTAGTTGTAGCTGAACAAATTATTTTATCTTATTCATTTTTATGTGATGCTGAGGATGAAATAAATGCTTTATGCATGCCAGTCAAACACTCTACTACTGAACCACAACTGAAACCTCACAAATCAGAATTTCTTGCAGTTTACATATTCTATATTATCAAATTTGACTTTTTGTGGGGAGATTATTGAAACAAAACCCAGTGTTGCTTAAAAACTGAACCACATTTCCAATCTATTCTATTATATATTTTATTTAGACACAGGGATTCACTGAGTTTCTCAGAGCTTTGCTAAATTTCTGAGGCTGGCTTTTAACTTGTGATCCTCCTCCCTCAGTTTCCATGTTTCTGAGATTATAGAAGTGCACCACTGTACTTGGCTATGTCATCAAATTTAAATCACAAAAATGTGATGAACAGTAAGTAATAGCTGTCAAAGCAGTGAATGAACCTGCTGGAAAACATGACTGAAGACTTGCTGAGTGTCCTGAGTGGCAGTTACAGAACTATCAGGCAGCTTCTGAATCCTGATTAATCTGTGAATGTATTGTGAATTTTTTCTCCAGGTAGTGACTGCCATATCTAAATTAAATTACAGAATGCTGAGTTGGCATATGACACAGAGCTGTTCTACTAAATGAGAGAATTTCCCCCCACACACACACTTTTAGGTGATTACAGGTAAATAATTCTGTGCTGAGTGATTATGTTGCATTCAGTGATATAGTAGGTAGATCACTTTAGTTGTTCCTCCTATACTCTTGACACTGCATCATAGTTCAAGAAAGGCAAGATGATTAGCCCCAACATACTAAGGTAAAATTTCTTTGATCTTACATTTATTTTTCTCTTCTTTATAATGGCATTTATTTTAACATCTGCTATAAATCAGGAAACTGTAAGAACCACTTACATCATCGCACATATAAAAAAACTTTCGTGTTAACTGCTAAATACCTGGCACATAGAATGTACCTCATTCATTTAATGAGCTCAAAAATAACCTTTGCAAGAAATAACTGATGGGGCTGGGTTTTCAGTGATAGGGTTTCAATCCTCAGCACCACATTAAAATAAATAAATAAATAAATAAATAAATAAATAAATAAATAAATAAATAAATAAAAGAAAGGTATTGTGCCCATCTACAACTAAAAATATTTTTAAAAAAATAACTGGTGATTCTATTATAACACTACTTTTCAATTTTATTTTGTTCAACAACCTGAGTCAGCATGCCCTTATCAACCTTCTTGCCTATATCAATATAGTGTTTCACAGATTATCTTTCACTTATTGCATGAAGATCTCTTTCAGAAGGAAATGCATCCTATTCCCAGGTTCCTACACTCATTGACTTTTTTTTCTTCACTAAATCTAAAATTACTGCCAATATAAGTTTTAGAAAGCCACATGAATCCTGAGAACTGAAATTGTAGCAGCCCTGAACTCAGACAGTTAGCATGAAATCCAAAGAAGGTACTGACCTCCTTGTGAACTCTCCAGAAGCACTCTGTCAGGAGAAATGAGCTCTGCTTGACATCACTGCCCATCCAATGTTCCTAGCTAAGTTCTTGAAACCTTTTATTCAATGCCTTCTCCTTCAGTTCTAAAGCAAACATTCAAAACTTGAATAAACTAAAATTTACCTCAGCAAAATGATTCAATAACTTCCATGTTATGAAATGTTTTCATGTTTAACTAAAGTGATCAATATTAGAAAATGGGAGGGAGAGTATAGTGTGCATAACAGAATGAAGACAAACAGAATGAATATGTTCTATCTATATTATATTTGATGGATCTAAGATTTTTTCAAAAATGGTTTTATCAAGACACAGATCTGTCTTGAAGCTTTACAAGCTCACTTTGCCACTGAGATAGCCCTAGTCCACAGAGAAGGAAAACTGTCTAATAATTTAAGGTGCATGCCAGAGATGTGGTATAAATTATTCCATCATTTTCACTTTAAATTCAGGACAAAAGTAATATTTATTTTCTCTGTGTCCCATAGATGAAATACTCTTGCAATTATTAAGTTCCTTAGCTGATTATATAATTCCTCAGAGTCTTATTTCTACATGGGAAAACTAATTATTGCATAAATGTCAATTATTTGAGAATTAATTTATAAGAGTTGTGCAAGATTGGAGAAAATAACAATTGAGAATTTTTTAGGTTTCATTTTATTTCTGATTAATATAATAGAATGTTTAAACATTTGTATACATTGTATAATCATAGATTCAGGGTAATCAACAAATCCTTCTTAAATATTTATCATTTCTTAAAGTTAGAACCTTCAGAATTCTCCCTTCAATTCTTTATACATTATTGCTAAGTCACTCTACTTTACAATAATACTCCAGAAATTATTCCTTTTAAGTATAAAACTATTCCCTTCTAAACCTTGCCTAACCACTATTCTACTCTCAACTTTTATTAGATCAACAGGTTTAGAGTTTATTGTTTTCCACTGAGTCTTTTTTCTGAAAGTAATGCTTTTACATTTCATTTGAAATAGAGAAGATAGATAATAAATCTTGAGGGCTTCTGAATTAGATCATTTAATTAAACAACTCATTTTAAAAACCTAAAAAATGGGCAACAAACAGATAATCTTAGAGAAGATATTACTGTAGATGTGGATACAAATGTGCATGTCTAAGTGTGTACACATGCTCATGTATACAGTAAAATAAAAGAATTGCAGGGGCTGAGGTTGTGGCTCAGTGGTAGAATGCTCACCTAGCACATATGAGGCACTGGGTTCAAACCTCAGCACCACATACAAATAAATAAAACAAAGGTATTTTATCCAACTACAACTAAAAAATATTTAAAATAAATACATTAATAAATACATAAATAAATAAAGAGAATTGCAATTCAATACAAAGAAGAGGATTTTTTCAATAAACAAATTTGCCTCATTTGAAAATCAATTTGGATCTTTATAACATTCCATAATTATTCACAGATGGTTTCAACTTTTGGGGGGAATCACCCCACCAGCTGTGATTACAGGTGTGTGTCATTGCATCCGGCAGACTCAACATGAGAAAATTAGAATCAAAGAAGTGAAATCAAAGAAAAAGATGTGGATAACTAACTTTGGAATAACTAATTTTGCAATTGAGAAGAAGGTTGTAAGACTAGGAGTAGAGGAGAAATTCACAAGTTTATTATATTTGGCAATATAAATAATAAAACATTGGAATCACTGAACATACTCATTTGGAGTTAAATATATAAAAATTATAGATAATGACATATATATTATATATATGAAGCATTATATATATATAAAACTTTTAAATAAATAAATATTTTATATAAATACATAGATATATGTATGTGCATGTATGTGTGTGTATGTATGTATGTATATATATATATATATATATATATATATATATATATATATCTTGCTAAGTTGCTTAGGTCCTTACTAAGTCGCTGAGCCTGGCTTTAAATTTGTGATCATTCTGCCTCAGCCTCCTGAACCACTGAGTAAAACTAGATTTTGATTCCATTTTCAGATATCAACTTTCTGTTCTTTATATATGCATATAAATATATGTATATATGCATACATATTTAACCATCATTCAAGAAAATAAAAATAAAATTAAACTGATATAAGAATTTTCACTTACTAAACTTTCTGAAAAAAATTGCCAAAATTTTGGAGTATGTGTGTACTTTTATTAAAGTCTATAATTTTGATCTAGTAATTCCAATTTCAATCTTTCTTAATATTCAGGTAAAATATTTATATAAAAATGTGTTGTATAATTTAAGTTGTATGAATTATAAATAATAAATAATTATAAATACTAATCTATTGGTTAATATCTTATATCTTATTACTATGATACTATACAGCAAAATAGTTTCAAATTATTTTTGAAGATTATTGATCTGGAGAGACATTAGATTACAAATGCTCAAGTTAAAAAAGTATAAAATATGTTCATTGGGTGTTTGGTCATATATAGACACATAAGCATATAAGTTTAAATTTACACTATTTTTGTATTAAAAAAGAAGTCTTCGTAAACACACCTTACTTACAGATATATGATAAAACACTAAAATACAAGCCATGTTAAACTTAAAATAAAGGTGAATTTATTATCATATTTATGGTTTTTGTTTTTCAAAATGCTAATTGGAAGATATTTAAAAACTCCTCCACTTTTTAATAAAATTATTGTTGGAAGACTGTATGACAGAGGTTATCTAAGTAATTCTTTCATGATGAATTGAATACATGGGAAGCTATGTATGAAAATGGGTTGTCTCTCTGAACTCATGAATGAATTTAATCACAAAAATCTTATGTCAATGGTATTAAAGAAGGTAGAAACTAATTGGACTATTGTGTTTAGTGGTAGGGCCCTTGAAAAATGATTAAGTTTGATTAATTCCTTAGGTTGGAGGCCCTTTGATGGAGTCCTGGTGATTTTATAAGGAAAAGGAGATAGGATATAGATTTGAGAGATACACAACATGGCACCTGCCATGTTGTGATGCATCCAAGAGGTTCTCCTCTCAGAGCCTTAAACCTGTAAAGATCTGAAATATCTCAAAGATGGGATAAATGGCCATGACCAGAATGCTGATAGAAATACGGACAGTAAAGACCATGCTGATGAGGACTCAGATGCAAATGAAGACTATTCTACTGGAAATTGGAATCAACAATTGTCACACCTCTGCTGTGAATGTGGCTGAACTGTGTCCATGCTCTGAAGCTTATGGAGGGCCAAATCTAGAAGTGATGCACTATAATATCTAATGGAGAAAATATGTAGTCAAAATAGCATTCAGGCTCCTTCCTAGTTATTTTCAATTGTATTCTATAGAACTTGGAACCAATGGGATAATCTAAAGCTGAAATGTATAATTTAAAAGAAAATTATGGAGAATTCACAGCCTGGTTAGGGAAGCAGTGAGAAAAAGCACATTTATGACAGAAGGGTAGAGTGGAAAAGCCACTTTCTAAATAACATGTCCTAATTAGTAAGACAATTGGAAAAAAGCCTAATTTTAGAAATCTTTGTGGCTACCACTACCATCACAGGCTCAGAATCCTGAAAGAGAAGAAATATTTCACAGAAACTGAGGCTCTCTCTGCAGGTTCATGTAGGATTGTTTGGGGATTTGTTTCCCTGCATTTGGTCAGCAAAGCACTCAAGAGCTGCAGCCACTGTTTATGTGGACTCAAATATACCACATGAAGGTAGCACACTTTTGTGTCATACATATGAGGTTGGTTTGGGTTTTGCAGGGACACAGAATGCGGGGGTCATGGAAATTTCATATAAACTTCACAAGAAGCCTTGAAAGAGCAGGCAGAAGTGCAATTCAGGGCTGGGATTCTTGCATGGAGCCTCTGATGGCAGCAATGCCTTATGAAACTGTCAGAAAGAAACTACAGAGGAGACCCCAGAGAGGAGACTGAGACAGCACTGGGATACACCTCTCAAGGAAAGCTGCAGGCAGCATGCAGAACAAGCCCCAATGAGTGGCTGTGTGGTTTGTAACAAGCAAAGCCAGCAGGCCCCGACTGTCCCCCCTCTAAGGACTGCTGGGTTTCAGTCTTATTTTGGCTCAATTACTCTTTTCTAATTACTCATTCCTTCCTTTTAAAACAGAAATGTATACCCAATGCCTGTCCTACCACTGGGTTTTGTTTTCTATTAGAGCATTACATTTACACATAGTATTTGAGTTCCTTTTTGACAGAATTATACATATAAAGAATTTTATTTAAATACCCTCCCGCTCCCCTCCTCTACTGATCTTCCTTTCATTCCTTTATTTAATCTTAATTGGTATTTTCTACATATACATCAAGGAGATAGATCATCAAAGTTTGTAACTTGTGTTTGGTTTCAGAAGGACTTATAGCTAAAAGTCTATGGTCTCACATAAGAATCTGCCCTTTTGTATTAGTGCTGAGATGAATTAAGCATCTAGGACTTATTGATCATGGAATAATTCTATGTTGTATAATTAGACATGAATTTCAGGGCCTAAATGAAAAACAAATCTTGAATATGGTTTGTTTTCCAGAACTCAGGAAGCATTTTAATCACTAAAGTCTTGGTAATGGTATTAAGAGGTAGAAAACTTTACTTTGACTAAGGAATTTAGAGGTGGAGCCTTCAATAAGTAATTAAATTCAACTAGATCATTAGGTGAAGATTCACTTAGATTATTAAAGTATTGCTCTAATTCAATCCACAATTGAATTACTGATGGCTTTTTAAGGAGAGGTAGAAATACCAGGGGACCCAGAAAGATACATATTTGATGTGATAAAGCCAAGGGCAGGGACAGAAAGTAAGCCATACTCTTTGGACTTGCCTCAAAAATGATTAGCTAAATAAATACTTTTTTTGTCAATTAATCTGCCTTAGTTATTTAGCTATAGTTGTAAAAAGCTGACTAAGGATATAAGAAGGAATTTTGTGGCTAGGGGATGATATGACCTAAAAACTGCACAGTCTGTAAGAAATTACAGATAAATTTGCTCTGAGGAACAAGATGAAACATTTTAAGCAAATGTAGCATTGGAAAGTGAAATTGCCTCAGTCCCTACAGATACAATCAAAAGCAGAGTGATAGAGTGGGATGATGAGTCCACATGGAGGTTACTCCAACTACAGTCCTTTTTGGCCAGAAATCCTTGCATATGCATATACCCACTGGCCCAGCACACTCATACTTAAGCACAGGCACAGTCAAATGTCAAAAGTAATTAAGAATATGGAAAATAGGTATGAAAGTAGACTAGAATTAAATAATACAAAATAGGAGTAGCCTAGACTGGTATTAAAAACTTGACAGGTGAAGTATTATACAGATAACATTCACTATGTGATCTGTCCTTAGGGGAAGACAGAAAATAAGAAATAGGACAGACATAAATTAAATTTTGAAGTATATAAAAAATTTAGATGATAAAGAATTTGTTAAGTATTAAAATTATCACTAACAGACATTTGAAAATAAAAATTTCTAAATATAATATTTAATAATCTCAAAACTCTTTATACACTCTACTCATTTTTCTTAGTGCTGATGGGGTGTTGCATAAGCAAAATTTTAAGTACTGGAATAACTGGCTTTAATTAATGTGTTCTAACTTATAAATCTGCAACAAGTAAGCCAGTCTGCATTCTTGAATTCATTTAAAGCATATTAGACTATAGTACACCTTATGTAGAAAATGAAGAGAAAACAGTTGTTAAGTTTATAGAAAAAATAATTAGAATGAAAATTGGTTACTTTCCCAATATTTCCTTTTATATTACTATGCAAAACAAGGAATACATTCTTCCATAGGAAAAAAAACATTTGCTTCTTTCTAAGCTATCCTTACCAAATCCTATGCTTCCATTAAAAAATACCAACATCCTAATACTATTACTGATACCAAAGAATGCTACTTCAAGCAGTTGAATTCTGTAAGTTAATAATGCATCATATAAAATATTAAACATTTCCCAGAAACTATAGGATGACCCATAGTATCTAAAAATTAGTGTTGAGGTCTGAGAGAGATTTTATTTCATTTGTCTAAAGGGGTAAATTACAATTTTGTATGTACTAAGTTATTAATACTTTTAGATATCTCAAGGTAATTCTGATTCCAGGATGGCTGAAATCAACTAGGCTATGGAATTTGTAGGCATTTTCTAGTACCTTAGACTAGTTCTTAACCTCTCTCAGATATTTTGTGATACGAAATAGGGATTTATTAGAAGCTGATAAAATTATTATTTGGGAGAAATGAAATACTGGTGTGAAGAAATTATCCAGGATCTGGTATAGAAAGCAAGTTTTCTATATTAGGTATGTGTTTTGTGCCTTATGAAACACAACTAAATAATAATGTAGAACTACCTGGTGTCTAAACTTATTAATTCTATGCAAAAATCTTTTCTGAGTTTTTATTACCAAATGTAACAGCTATTGAACTCAGAAATAGCAAGGAGAAACCCTGAGTATTCCTCTAAATTCCCCCAAAAGAAAACTTTACTAGGAATACCTAACAGAGGGATGTTCCAAGATGAATAAAGAGTTTTGATAAGTTTTAGGGAATCAGTATTTATATTCCACTCAAAAATTCATATTTCAAAAACTTACCCAGTGAGATGGTTTTAAAATAGGGCCATTTGGAGTTGATTAGGTCATGAGGCTAGAGTCCTCATCCATGGAATTAGTACCACAATAAATAAAGGCCCTTAAGAGCTCTTTACCTCCTTAAGTCTTGAGGATGTAGGGAAAAAAAAGAGGCTTTTGTGTTGTGGTTTATATATATATGGTATCCCTCAAAAGCTTATGTATGAAAGAGTGCAAGAAAATTTAGAGGTGAAATGATTGGGTTATGAGAGCCTTAGTTTAATAGGTGCATTAATCCACTGATATAGATTAACTGTTGGTAATCCTAGGCAGGTAGTGTGTGACCAGTAGAGATAGGTCACCCATGTCTTTGTATAGATTTTGTCCCTCGTGACTTGTTGACTGTTGACCTCTCTCCCCCACCACCTTCCTCATTGCCATATCCTGAGCTGCTTTCTTCCACCAAGGTTTTCTGCCATGATATTCTGCCTCACCTAGAATCTAGAGCAACGGAATCAGCAGTCTATAGATTGAGAGCTCTGAAAATAAAATTTTTCTCCTCTACATTGTTCTCATCAGCTATTTTGGTCACAGTGTCAACTAAGTTGATTAAAGCACAATGAATTAGGAAGCTGTCCCTCAACAGAAAGCAAATGCTCTGGTGATTTAATCTTAGAATTTTCAAGCTTCAAAATGTTGAGAAATAAATTTCTGTTTATTATAAGTCACCCTATTGCATTTTGTTATAGTAGTTAAAATTTATTAAAAGAGTAATGCAAATGTAAAGCTTTCATCATGACTTGGGTTTTGGGATGAAGCAAAGTGGTCGACTTTGGGGAGCTTTCCAATGATCAGCTGCTACTAGGCAATGCATTGAGAAGAAGATAATGTCTCTGTTTTCAGCATAACCCATAATGTTGTTAGCATCTGAGAGCGAATAAATCCATTTTCTGTTATGGCTAAAATAACAAAGGCCTCTTAGCCATATGCAAATCTCCAAGTTTCCAGTAATTATGACACTAGCAACAAGAAATGGGGCAAATTTTAGTAGCAAGAGCAGAAGTGAAAAAAAATTAATGATCATTCACAAGGAAATATTTTCCAAGGTAAGTGCTTTTTGGAAGAGAGCAGGGTGACAGATATACTGATATACTGAATTAGAGAGGTATCAAGAATTTGTGTGTCATCAGCTGAACAATCTCAGTAGCATTCTCAGTAACAAACTCTGATCCTACAAATTGGGGAGAGGCAAGTTTCCAAATTCATACTCAGAACTTCCCATTCTTTATTAACTTCCCTGTGTCCAAGGCTACCAGTGCTCAGCTCATTGATCTTAGAAGCAAAGTCCAAAATACAAGCTCCAATGAACAAATGAAATTTGTCCTTTCATGTAATCAGATGGGCTGACTACCTTAAATTCTAGGAAGTTTCTTTGCCATCTGATTGACTTTCTTTAATGGATTGAATTTCAGCAAATAATTAAAAATTCTAGCTCAGGATGTAGTAGAGACAATTTGTTGCTCCTGTATATTATTTTATAACTTGTTAAGGACAGTGTTTGATGTTCAAATTGAAAAACCTCAACTGCTCAAGAATAACTACATCAATGTAAATGACTATTGCTAACAACCACATTTTAAATGTTCTTTAAATACAGTTGCTTTTTTGTCTTTTGTACACCATATGCCAGCAGCAGAAAGACCATCAACTCACACCTTCCTGCTCTGACTCCCCTTTATTCTTTGAAGGACCCTTATGAAAACCCCTTTTGTACTCCAGGTCACTACTTATTATGGTAAATATAGACAAAAAGTTCCTGTCATCCTATAAAACCTTTCAGTTTCTGAAACCTAAAATTTAATTCCCTGTGCAAATTCAAATATAACTCAAGAATAGAGCAGCTTCTCTATGTAGTTGATAGGATTATGACAAAAGGGTAGAAGAATTGATTTTCAACTGAAGTGAGAAATTAAGTTAACCTTAACCTTCATTCAGATATACATGTTGGTGTACCAGAAAAGACCATCTAGTTTCTTTCTAGTTATCAGAAAACTCAACCTTCCAACATCCATTGTTTAGATGCTGTGAAACTACAGGGAAAAATGGTATATGATTGAGAAAATTTTGATTCTATGATATAGTAGATACAAGAGCTCATCTGCTACTTTAAGAGATTCAGAGTATCATTATAAGATAATTTACAGTGATTTAAATGAGGTGGACTAAATTGAAAGTTTTTAAAGTAGAAATATGTATAATGTCATTATTCATGAATTATTTATGTGCCTTAATTTAAAAGATAATATTGTACAACATACTATTTGAAATACGGACATCTATTTTCATTATTTTGGTTTACTGGATGTTCCAAGAGATTTTCCAGATGCAAAATAATTGTAGGCAACTGTTTCAAGGCACTGCTGATCTTCCAAAGGACCATCAAGGATATAAACTCTTAACTCTACCCCCCTTCATTATGTAGCAGAGTAGAGAGGAGTACATGCAAAACAGAGTCCAGACTTCTGAAAGAATAAGCAAAATACAACCAAGGAAGTGCTTTTTATTCTGTAAGGGGATTTTTTTCTTGCAAAGATATCACCTTGCAAATGTCCAGAGTTCTTATGAATCTATAATGATTAGAGTTTGTTGTGTTTGCAAAGAGGTAGTTTGTACTGTAGAGCAGAATTGAAGCCTGAGAGAACACACACATCAATACATGACAGACATTGCCCTGCAGCTGAGTGGAGAAAAGGGAACTTTTCACAGATTGAGTCTTAAACAAGTAGTTATGCTGATGAAAATAGAAGAGAGACCAGTAAAACAGAGAAAGGGGATAAGGAGCGGTACTGAGGAATCAAACTGAATTAATTATGTGGTTTGCATGTATGTGTGATTATAATGCAACAACAAAAATTAAACAAGACTATCCAATCTCTCACCTTATGAAAATAATGTCAAAGAGGAATTGAAGTCTTAATTATGAAAAACCAAGTGTTGTAGAAAATATTAGAGGAAAAATCTAACTTGAGATTTTATAACAAAATATAAAAAAGAACTAGCTATAAGATTGATAAATTTGTTAAAAGTAAGAACCTATGCTCATCAAACAAGAAATTTAAAAGACAGCCACCAACTGAGAGAAGATATTACTCATGCAAAGTATGTTCTGAGGGTTTTTTAGCTTTTGAGATATTAAAATTTTTTCACTTATGTACATGGTTAAAGGAAATACAGTGCTATGTATTTTTAAACATTAAGCATTGTGTCCAACAATTATAACCTGTGTCTGATACACAGAGCACAATATAGTATATACAGAAAAGAATGCATGACATATATCTGAAAGTTTAAGAATTTATTTTTTTTAATTTTTTTAATTCATAATCTTCATAAATCTTGGGATGAGCAGGGTGCTACCCCTCCTTCAAGTAGTTGTTGATGGGAAAATTGCCCTGTTGTTGCCACAACCGCTTCTTTCTTAGCAGCCTGGGAAACTCTACTATCTGACAAGCATGACTTTGGAATCTGGAGAGGGCTCAGCTGTCCACAAAACTGAGAGAATCAACATATGTTGACCTCATTTTAAGCTAATGCTTTTTTGAACCTGACCTGTCTATTTATACTCTGCGATTTTCATCAAATGACCTGCCTACATGAAGTTGGGTCAATATGTTTCTAACAATAAAATTGTGAGCACTACAACATCTGGTTTATTAAGTTTATAACTTCGAAGTATGATCATGGCTCAAATGAGAGGAACTTGGTGGATTATATATTTATAAAATCATGTCCTTGTAGTACCTGGATTAATAATATTACCATTCTACCACCATATAAATATTTTAGTTTATAGCTAGTGATTAGATATTAATATTAAACATACTAAAAGAATATTTCTAAATTTCAAAACTTATATCCCTATATTCATATCTTCTATCATATACTTAAAATGTGCTGCTAAGTACAAGAATGGAAATAGTAAAAATTGATCAACATAAATGAAATTTTTAATTATTCAGAACCATGACAAATTCATAGATAGATAAATAGACATCAATGCTGTATTGATGCTTCATTCAATTGATTTATATTGTTTTCTCACTATGGCAAATGGATAAATTATCTCTGAAGCCTGTGAACAGCTCAAAAATTGCATATGAAAATAGTCAGCATGAAGGAAAGAAAACCAATATGGATAAAAAAAATACCATAAAGTTAAAGACAAATTTCACATAAACAATTATTATGTTAATACTAATAATGCTTAGCACTCTATAGTTTCCTAAGGTCAATCACCTACATGGTTTAATAACAGAAGAGTTTTACTTCAAAGACAAAACTTGAGAATTCTCTAGTTCAGATGCCTCATTTCCTTCCTTCCAATGCTGAACCTGTTTATCACTGCCCAACAATCCCATGACCCTCTAATAAAATTTCTCATTCATTACACATGTGGTGCATTAGCTGGTTCTTGTGTTTTTTCCTCAATGCACTATCTTATTCAAGTCCAATGTCTTTCTTTTCACTACCTTTCTATTCTGTGCATCCAAGGTGCTGCATAAGAAATAACAACTCACAAATCAAACCTTGTGGATATAAATTCAAAACTCCACAGAATATAGTCTCCATTTTCTGTGAAATGATGCCTTAAAACCACTTATTTATAGTTTATTTTTCTCAGGTAGAAAATCCCATACATGCTATCTGTACAATGATGTATTCACAGAAATGAAAAATTGGCAATTTACATCCGGGCTTTATTTAGCTATATTACTTGAAAGTAAATGAAATAATCAAGAATGTGAAAACACAGTAACTTCTATTTCAATGAATCAATAATTACTTTTGTGAAGAATATTTATCATTATTCTTGAAATGACTTTTAAAATTTAATTATCATAATATGTAAATAAAGCCAAAAAAATTAATAGATTTAAAATACTTATTAAAAATAATTTGCGTGGGTGTCTAGATTCTATTTGCTTTCTTTTGCCACTGCTTAAAACAAAGATCTCATTAAGAATCAAAGAAAGAATGATGATGCTTTGATGAGACATTTATCAACAAGAGTCACCATAAAAATGTGTTAATTTATACTCCAGTATAAAACATAGAGATGTTATAATGCAATTACTGTTAATATTACAAAAGGCCAACAAGAACCTTATCTGGTAATTTGGGAGCCATAAGAGTCTGTGGATCCCAAGTCTACTTATTAACATAGTACATGCAAACACTCTTTAGAATGTGTACAGATATTAACTTGGTGAAATCCTATGGTGTATAAACATTAATCTCCCTCAGATAAGGAAATCAAGTCATAGGAAGGTTACATATCTTACCCAAAGTAATATGGTTAGAGTAACAAAGCTGGAACTCAGAGAATTTATCTTCATTGTCTATACTTACTCTTTTGTGCCAAACTGGCTGAAATAATTTTGGGGGGGTTTAAGATTTATCTAGATGATGTTCTTGGCACAGGGTTTCCACCATTGCCATGTTGTCATCAGGCATTCAGTAGATTAGGTAGAGGATGGGAAAGTGACTTTAACATTCTTGAAAACTGTATTCTTCCAAAAGGTCACATGTTATTAACACATCCTAGCTGTTTTCATGTATGCACATACAAGTAAAACATGCGAATTACTGTAAATTAAATTAATTGCCCACAAATCAATTTAAATTACATCTTTCCATAATTTCTACTTGCCTATATTATTGAGCATGACAAGGATAATTCTTCTGCCTAATAAAACCAAAATATGTTAAACCCCATCCTATATAAAATATTTATGGTCTTTGACTTTTATTAGATTTTCTTGCCTATTCCATAGTTTTCAAACTTTCTGATAAGCCTGAAAACATGAACATCACAACAAAGTCCCTATTTTTGCCATGTAAAATTACAAATAATAAAAGATTTCTATGCAGTTCTATACATCAACAGTAAGAGAAATATAATACCAAAAAAGTGAAAATATTTGTTTGAAACATAGGGAACCTACTATAGAAAGGCAGACAGATATGGAAGGATAAATTAAACATTTATTGCTTAGTATGTGTATGGCATTGTTCTAGGAACTTGATAAAATTCGAGGCAATCTATCTTTAACAAATGCTATACAAGGAAGTAAAATAATAAAAGAAATCTAGCAAATTCAGTAATGGTTTTCTTGCCCTTAGTAAGTAATCAAATAAACATTTAAAGAAGTAAATCAAATTCAGCTCTAAAACATAGGTAGTGCTAAAGCAGTGTCTCTCTAATCTTTCCACAAAATTGTCTCCCTAATACAGAAAACATTCAAGAAGGATTAGAACTTATCTTCCAGTGGCCCATGTTAAGCAAAATCTCATATCTTTGGGTTAAAGTGACTATTTGGAAAGACATGCATTGTATACCCTAGGGATCATAATAAGGCTCAGCATACACTTGGCCCATCACACTATACACTCCAGGTGACAGGGCCCTTGACTTGATAAATTCCATTATGATAATTTAAAAGACTTATTCACCACTCATGGTTCCATATTATTTTGTCTCTTAACAGATCTGTATTTATATTTATCTATCTTATAACTTTCACAGTAATTATGCTATCTGAAGTTGATATCTCTATTCACTTAAAATATAAATTTTTTAATCAAGTGAAGAAAATATTTTTAACTCCTTGAATCTCAAGAAAAAACATTTATTCAAGAATGAATATTAGCATTATCCAAGTTTGAGAGATTGCATTGAACATCGTAGACAACACATAATATTCTTATAGATCTTATATTTTAGGGAAATGAGATTGCGAGTGGGTGGGGGGGATACATAGACTATTTCAGATGGTAATAAGTACTATTAAAAAATAAAGCTGGTAAGGAGACTAGGAAATAGTTTGGGAGGGTGATCTGTAAAGGGCTATCTGTGCTTTTGAGGAAGGACTGAAACATTTTTGGATGCAGTAGAAAACAATATGGATTATAGAGTATTGAGGAAATCAGCAGCACACACCAAAAGCTGAGGAAGAGATGTTCCTGGCATAGCTAAGAGGCCAGTATGACTGGAGCAGAGAGAGGTAGTAGGGGCATGAATGGAGACAAGGTCAGAAAGAGCCAGGTTGTGTATAACCTTGTAGATTGTGAGAAGGACTTTGGCTTGGAGTGAAATGGAGATTATTGAAGTCTTGAGTTGTGGAATTGTACTCTCTGATTTATATATCAGAGAAATTGGGGCTACAGTGTTGAAAATGAACTGTAGGTGTGATGAGTAGAAATAAGTAGACCAATTATGAGCTATGGCAATACTTCAGGATAGAGATGCAGGAAATTTAAATTTTCAACCGCAGAGTTAGGAATTAGAAGTGTTCCCTTGGACTCTTCATGAAACAGAAACAGCTTGGAGATTCATTTATTTTAAGGTCATGGTCTCAAAATTCACACAATTATTTGCAGCATGACATTAGAAATTTACCAAACCAATACCTTTTAGTAATTAGATTAAAAGGTCTTAAGAAATTCTCTCAAATATATACTCATTTTCACAATGAAATTATTCTTACCTGTGTTTACTCTCTCCTTATAAATATTCTACAACAACAAATCCTAAAAATGAAAAGGTTGCTTAATATTTAAATTGTTGTTCTATGACTGGGTTTATATTTTTGACTTGCTTAATATCAGTTGGAATTTATTGACGTGTAATTGTAATCTCTTCCTTATAATTTACAATATCTGTGCTAAGAGAATTTTTAATTTCTTTAAATACATTATCAAATGTGATAATGATATAAATTCTTAACTTTAAAAACACACAAAACACAATCCTTGCCTTTACACTTCAGCAAGTCTCACTAACTGGTGGACAATCTGTTCATTAAGGTCATAGTCTTGATGTATATTGACTCTGAGAGACAGTGCAGGAATTCTCATGGCTGGTTAATATAGCTGAAATCAACAGATTGACTCTGCCATGCCCTATTCATTTTCCATGAAGAGAATCAGTTACAAGGTGCATAGATTATGATTCTTCATTTTACAGGGATTAAAAATAGATTATCACCTAAATTTGATGCAATTTATCCTCACTTTAACTCATTTTGAATAATTAGTTCATTTTCTTCTTCATAATAGCTGTAAGTCTATACCCACCTAAGCTATTTCAATAAAAATAATCCAAAAATATTCCTAGCAATTATGCACATATTGTAAGCACTGGGGTTGGGGAAAGGTTTCTCATGCCATCATAGTGCTAAGAGGCTCTCTGCCAGCACTGAATCCTTTTGGAGAATTTCCATTTTCCATTCATATTTTCATGTTTGGTTACAGCAACCTGACCATTTAAAAAATTCCATATTCAAATCATGAGTTGAAGCATTTTATCTGGTTCCTGGTATATATTAATTTCATTAGAAAGCTCTGGGTAAACATCAGTGGCAATGCACCTAAGATCACAGTGCAGGAAAGAAGATAAGCTCATTCCCAGAGTGAGGTCACAGGGCTGTCTGCCAAAGCCCTTCTTCTGGCACAGACAGAATGTCATCCTTTCCTTCATTGAAGTAAGGTCTGACTATGTGATTTGATTTGGCAAAAACAAATGGACAAAAAAATACCTGAATAAAGTTATAAGTTTCTAATTGTGGGTAACTTTAGAAACTTCACATGCTTTGTACTTTCTCTGAGGGAGAACAAAGGATGTGTGGAAGCACATGGTGGAGTCTCAAGAATCTCGGCAGCTAAATGGCTAAACTAAGGGAAATCTTTCTCTGACCCACTTTGGAGAGTCCAGCCTGAGGAATAATTAAATCTGCATTGGTAAAGTCACTGAGATTTTAGGGGCATGGCTAGAATGAGTTGTTTGACTTGTTGAAGCACATGTCATTGTAATGTTGTTTATAATAATAATAGTAATATTACATAAGTATATATAATATATTTATAATTATTATAGTATATAATTGTATATATAATAATTATTATACAGTGATAATGTTATACTTGAAAAATGATATATAATAGAGTTTACTATTGAGATACAAGTAGTTTCTAGAATGCATGTTTTTCACTAATTACATTAATGAAATTACTACTGTTACTACTGCTACTCAACAGTATTAATTTTCTTACAATTTTTCTTATATGCCACATCCTTTTCTAAGCACTTTCCATGTATCCTGTGAAGAGGGTTCCCCTAATTTAAGAGATTAAGGGATTGAAGTATAAACAATTGAAGTAGTTTGTCCAAAGTTACATTTGAAGTGATGGGTAGAAATGAGATTTTTAACCCAGGTGTCTCACTCAAGTGTGTACTTTTAAAAACTGTTATATACCACTATTCAACAATGATTCACAGTTAATTTCTTTCAAATGTCTTAAATAAAATAACTTGGTCTGACCTGAACCCCAGGCTTTTGCCAAAAGATAAGGTCAGATAGAAGCAAGTGACACACAAACACTATGCATCATGTATTTAGTTTCTGCACAAATTTACCTTCATTGTCAAAAACTTATAGTTAAAGGAAGAGGATTAAACATGATAAATTTTGTGTAAGTTTTTTTCTGCAGGGACCTGGTGGTCTTCAGAGCAGTCAGCAACAGTTCTCTGGGTTCCACAACCCTAAGAATTGAGAACAGCTCATTTAGTAAAAGAAAGTCTATAATTAGCTAATTAAAAGCAGGACTGTGAATCCTGCCAGGTTAAAGACAAGCTGTGATAATATGGCATGCAGCTAGAAGCTGCTGCAGTTCTATAAGGACATATGACCCAGAGAAACCATTTGGTTTTAAGTCCACGTTTTACCTGTTAAATGAGTTCCCATTCACTGCCTGTGTGAATTTTAGCAAGTTACTTATCTTCTTAAGCCACTGAAACCTGATCTTCAAACTCCAGACAATAATGCTACCTCAGGATCAATGTGGAATTATGTGAGATAATGCTGACAAAGCCTTGGAACTCTTCCAGGTGTGTTACCAGCTATGGGAGGATTTATAAGGACAGTGTTAAAAAAGGTGCTTGAGAATACAGCTGTGTTTAGATACTTTTTCTAAGACACACTCCCACTTTATCAAGTTAAGTTATGCAAGTTATTTACCCTGCTACTTCCACTTTCCTCACAATTTTACTTTGCTCTTGACTACCTACTAAATGCCATAGTAAAGAAAGCACATCTAGGGGCTGGGGATGTGGCTCAAGCGGTAGCGCGTTTGCCTGACATGCGTGTGGCCAGGGTTCAATCCTCAGCACCACATACAAACAAAGATATTGTGTCTGCCAAGAACTAAAAAATAAATATTAAAAAATTCTCTCTCTCTCTCTCTCTCTCTCTCTCTCTCTCTCTCTCTCTCTCTCTCTTTCTCTCTCTCTCTTTAAAAAAGAAAAGAAACCACATCTAGCTTGCTCTTAGAATCTTTTTATGGGAAATGCTATTATTTGCTAATAAATAATTTAATTTATATTAACTTGAATTAAATTACTAACTATACATTTTACAGTTTTCACATCTCAAAGAAAATTAGTGAATCTCAGTTTCATGAGATAAAGATAATTAAACATAAATGCTGCAAATAAATATATGAATAAATTGCATAAAACCCTACAAAACCTAATCAAGGAAAGTCCTTTTAATAATACATCTGTAGCCAGGGTTGGTGGTGCATGCCTGTGATCCCAGCAGCGTGGGAGGCTGAAGCAGGAGGGTTGCAAGTTCAAAGCCAGCCTCAGTAGCTTAGTAAGGCCCTCCGTGACTTAGGGACATCATTTCAAAATAAAAATTAAGATAGGCTATAGATATGGCTTGGAAGTTAAGTGCCTCTGGGTTCAATCACTGGTACAAAAAGAAAAAAAAAGAAAAGAAAAGAAACAGAAACAAAAACAAACCAAAAACCATCTGTAGCTTTCTGAAGACTTACTTCCTCCACATTGTTACTGAACCTCATTGCTTTCAGGTTCCTGAAACTTAGTTATATGCCAGGTTTGTAGTATGTCATCATTAGGCAATTATATATTTGTGACCATCTGCCAACAGCCCTCCCTATCTAGGAGTCTTGAACTCCAGGCCTGGCTCTGTCATCTCTCTGTTCAGCCTCCCCCGACTCCTGCTTAGTACTTCTACGTTACTCCACAAATTTTCTCCTTTCTTTCAAGATAATTGATCCTTGAAAAAACTCTTTTGGAAGTAAATGTAATCACCTCTCAATTCACAGGGAAAAATGAGCCCCTAAAATGTCTCTCATTAATGTTAAAAATTCTAAATCCCATAAAACTGCACACAATTACTCACTAGTGAACATTAGACATCCTAGCCCAACTCACATTTTTATCCATTGAGTATTCTCCAATATAGCTCATATTATTATTTTCTTAGTCTTCTTTGTAGTGTTTCTACATGACAACCTATAGCATCTGTAGCTCATAAGATATATGTGTAATATACACACAATTCAATTAACAAATATATTCTTGTAATGGTAGATGCATAAAAATGATTAAAATACTATTAATTGATAGAAGCTAATGAAACACAAGTACACTGAAAAAAAGTTAATATGTGAAATGATATAATATCACTACAACCAAATAAATAACAGACCAGTATTAAAAAAAAAGAAAGAAAAGAAAAGAAAAAAGAACCCCCAAAGTAAAAATTGGACATTTAGGTAAAATTCCTTAAATCTCCAATTATCTTGTCTCAATTGATATACTTGGAGATCTGACATTTGAAAATTCAAGACACTTGCAAAGATGTTTTCTTGACTCATGTTAGAAAGTTGATATATTGAGAAAATCTGTACATTTTGTCATTGTTTAAACACAAACAGGATTTTCATGACCTGCTCCTTTTGAAGGAACTTATTAATTTATTACATGATTTTTAAAGAAGTAAAATTTTATGAAAGATCAACAGGAGTACCACTATTTTAAACAGCAGCAGGGTCAATTCTGGATCTTCTGCCCGTCCCTCATAGTCAAACTTAAAACATGCAGGCCTTTTGTTACAATGAGTTCAATATGCAGAATTGGTACTTCCACAATGCTTCCATGATTTCTACTGTTTTTCAACTTTTCCATTCACTACCTAAATGTGTATTGAAGAAATAAACTCTACACTGCCTTTAGGAACATTAAACTCTATAGCTTTCTAATTATTTCTTCTCTAAGTAAAGCACTAAAATCAAGGGACTATAAATATGTGGCCAAAGTAACATTGCTAGAGCAAATCCTAGAACCTAGGTAGTCCATCAGATTATGCTATTTCCTCCAAGATGTGGAATTTATGTGGAGACATCACACTATTTTGAGAAAAGCAGATTTGGGGGTGGGGGAGTACTGGGTATTTAACCCAGGGATACTTTACCACTGAGATGTTTCCCCAGCCTCCCACCCATTTTTTTAAAATATTTTATTTCAAGACAGGCTTTTGCTAATTTGCTTAAGGCCTCACTAAGTTTCTAAGGATGGCCTAGAGAAAAACAGTTTTCAATGTTTACCATTTATTTTTCAAAAATCACATTTACCAGTTATTACTGATATCTCCAAATTTGGTTTTATGATTGTAATTATAAGTATAGGAAGATACCCTTGTAACTACAGATACTAGTTGCAGTCTATGTAATAAAATAAGCATTGAAAAATTAAGAAATATCTTGTAGGATATTGACATTGTTTTGAATCTGTTTGCATTGTCTCAGCTTTTGCAGGTTCTACCTCATTTCTATTTTTTTGTTGTTGTTGTTGGTCGTTCAAAACATTACATCTTTCTTGATATATCATATTTCACGGTTTGATTCAAATGGGTTATGAACTCCCATTTTTACCCCGTATACAGATTGCTGAATCACATCAGTTACATCAATTACATTTCCATTGATTTTACATAGCCATTCTAGTGTCTGATGAATTCTGCTTTCTATCCTATCCTCTACTATCCCCCTCCCCTCCGCTCCCCTCCCCTCTTCTCTCAACCCCCTCTACTGTAAAACATTTCTTCCACTTGTATTATTCTTCCTTTACCCCTCACTTCCTCTTGTATGTAATTTTGTATAACCCTGAGTATCACCTTTCCTTTCCATGCAATTTCCCTTCTCTCTCCCTTTCCCTCCCCCCTCTCATCCCTATTTAATGTTAATCTTTTTCTCCTGCTCTTCGTCCCTACTCTGTCCTTAGTTACTCCCCTTATATCAAAGAAGTCATTTGGCATTTGTTTTTTAAGGATTGGCTAGCTTCACTTAGCATAATCTGCTCTAATGCCATCCATTTCCCTCCACATTCTATGATTTTGTCATTTCTTAATGCAGAGTAATACTCCATTGTGTATAAATGCCACATTTTTTTATCCATTCATCTATTGAAGGGCATCTAGGTAGGTTCCACAATCTTGCTATCGTGAATTGTGCTGCTATGAACATCGATGTAGCAGTGTCCCTGTAGCATGCTCTTTTTAGGTCTTTAGGGAATAGACCGAGAAGGGGAATAGCTGGGTCAAATGGTGGTTCCATTCCCAGCATGCCCAGGAATCTCCATACTGCTTTCCAAATTGGCCACACCAATTTGCATTCCCACCAAAAATGAACCAGTGTACCCTTTTCCCCACATCCTCGCCAGCACTTGTTGTTTGACTTCATAATGGCTGCCAATCTTACTGGAGTGAGATGGTATCTTAGGATGGTTTGGATTTGCATTTCTCTGACTGCTAGCAATGTTGAGCATTTTTTTATGTACTTATTGATTGATTGTATGTCCTCCTCTGAGAAGTGTCTGTTCAGGTCTTTGGCCCATTTGTTGATTGGGTTATTTGTTATCTTAATGTCTAATTTTTTGAGTTCTTTGTATACTCTGGATATTAGGGCTCTATCTGAAGTGTGAGGAGTAAAGATTTGTTCCCAGGATGTAGGCTCCCTATTTACCTCTCTTATTGTTTCTTTTGCTGAGAAAAAAACTTTTTAGTTTGAGTAAGTCCCATTTGTTAATTCTAGTTGTTAACTCTTGCGCTATGGGTGTCCTATTGAGGAATTTGGAGCCTGACCACACAGTATGTAGATCATAGCCAACTTTTTCTTCTATCAGATGCCTTGTCTCTGATTTGATATCAAGCTCCTTGATCCATTTTGAGTTAACTTTTGTGCATGGTGAGAGAAAGGGATTCAGTTTCATTTTGATGCAAATGGATTTCCAGTTTTCCCAGCACCTTTTTTTGAAGATGCTATCCTTGCTCCATTGCATGCTTTTAGCCCCTTTATCAAATATAAGATAGTTGTAACTTTGTGGATTAGTCTCTGTGTCCTCTATTCTATACCATTGGTCCATGCACCTGTTTTAGTACCAGTACCATGCTGTTTTTGTCACTATTGCTCTGTAATATAGTTTGAAATCTGGTATCGTGATACCGCCTGATTCACACTTCCTGCTTAGAATTGCTTTTGCTATTCTGGGTCTTTTATTTTTTCATATGAATTTCATGATTGCTTTCTCTATTTCTTCAAGAAATGCCATTGGGATTTTGATTGGCATTGCATTAAACCTATAGAGAACTTTTGGTAATATCACCATTTTGATAATGTTAGTTCTTTACCCCTACTTTTTGCTGATTTCATTTTACAGAATGACAAACTATTCTGAAATGTTGAGCTATCTTCAAAGCTTTATGACTTTCAACATAAGGTTTAATTACATAAATTTTAAGCTAAGTTGTACAGCTCTTAAATGACAATTATTTTTTCTCCAGAATTTTCAAATAAGAGGCAGTATTCTGGAATTTTATCCATTAATGTACCAACTATGTTCTCTACAAGACAAATGCATACTGGGAAACAAGTAGATTATTGACTACTAGTCAATAAGAGGCACATTATTTTATGTTGCAAGAGTCTTAATTGAGAACACTTTGTATCTTTGAAATAATTTTGAAACTGTGGATAGGTGCTAAAGAAATGTTTTTCAATTGATAAATTTGTTAACTTAGAAACCAATAGGAGATTTTGTGTTTAGAAATCTAAAACTAGGAGAATCATAATTTGACTATAATTATTTAATTATTTGGCAATGTTTAATTATAATTATAATTATATAATTATTTAGCAATGTTGAAGTAAAACTGAAAGTTGTGATCATTATTAAACAATAACATATTTATATCAAAATACTGCACACCTCTCCAGTAAACATAGATATTAGGCATATTTATATAATGTAAACATTACAAATCTTGGGTTTAAAGGTTCAAATTTGAACCATGTGGTCTCTTGAAAAAAATAAAAGAGATATTTTAAAATCAAACAAAATTATTTTTCTTAAATAAAACAATTTAAAACAAAGTTCTGGACCCTGTCATACATATTTCAATTTTATGTTTTGAATTCAATTCTCATTCACAACATATTATAAAATAGGGTTTATAAATGTATATAAAATATTATGTCAGACCTCTATGATCTTAAAGTCTCAGAAGGAACATAACTTCCTTTAAGAAGTTAACAAAAGAATTGAAACTGTTATTCTACATCTTGCCATAATGACCTCAGGACACAAAGAAACTACTCATGCTACATGATCCATTTATAATAAGGTATATGTAAAACATAGAAAAAATGTTTATAAAACATTTTGGACAAGAAAGATATGAGGATGTCCTGAACGATAAGCAAAAGCTTCTAGAAATGTCTACAACTTTAGGAGAAAATCATTTTATGTTTTTACATATAGTGTACAAGTTGTTCCAAGTTTATTTGCTGCCTTTATAAGCCAGAAAGAGACAGATCCCACCCAATGAAACACTTCAGAAATCCATTAAAAAATAAAGGCTTTGGGCTGGGGATGTAGCTTAAGCAGTAGCGTGCTTGCCTGGCATGCGTGCAGCCCGGTTCAATCCTCAGCACCACATACATAAAAGATGTTGTGTCTGCCAAAAATTAAAAAATAAATCTCTCTCTCTCTCTCTCTCTCTCTCTCTCTCTCTCTCTCTCTCTCTCTCTCTCTCTTTAAAAAAATAAAGGCTTTGAGATCTTTCTTTCTACTTTGCCTTTCTGCTATATCCTTCTGCTCCTATTGTCTCTACCAAAATAGTGAGATCAGTAAATAGTACTAATTTTGGAATAGATGAATATAATTTTTGTGTGTATTGAAAAATAGAAAAGTCTGAATTTTCTTACTACATCATGATTTTTACAGTGCCACCTTTTAAGAAGAAAAGCATGAGTCATTGATCCATTAAGACCCCTTGTCAGTGTGTACCCCTGCATTACTCCATGGTTTCTGGCCAGTAGTTTTTATCTTAAGGATTCTTTTCTTTGTTTGCCCTTCTCCTCACATTTTCAGCACCATATATCTTTTAGGTAAAAAAATGAAAATTTTAAGGGCTGTATAGCTACAAGTTTAAGAAATGAATTTTGTCTTTCTTGACTTGGTTCAGATGAAAGATGGAGCTACAAAATGAAAAAAACAATGGAAAGAAGAATGGAGGTGGTGGACATGAAATGTGCTCCCGACTCTTCTCTTTCATTTTGAATAGTATCTGTGTTTGTAGAAATACCACTTACAACAGGATAATAAGGGATTAATTGGACCATTACCCCCACCTAATTGTTACTTTTATCTTCTTCATAAAACTATTTTTGCCTTAATCTCTTTTCTCTCAGGAGCATAAGGGAAGCCCGGCATGGGCTGAAGATGCTATACAACATTAACCACTCATCAGTGCACACTTGTATTTTTCTCAGGGTGTCCTAGGCAAGATATTAATTGTAGATAGTCACTCACTTTTAGTGCACTACTTAGGTAAATGAGGATGGATTAGCTTTTCTCATTCAAAGTGTTTTGATTCAGTTCAAATCAAAGACTCAGCATCAAAAAATTTCACAGTTATGAAAAACGGTGTCTTAAAATTAAGATAGGACAATTTGACATTGATGCTATGTATAAACATAAATGTGCTGTGTCAATTAATTATACATATATACACGGTGAACTATTTAAAAAACATAAAATTACTACTCCACTGTATTGTAAATTTTATAAGTAATAAGAAATTAATTTAAAATATTTTTCTCTTGGTTCTTTACAAATCAAAATCATGCAGTGTCTATCAGTTCTTCCTGACATTTCTGTAGTAAGGAAAGAGAACTTTAAGTGATGCTATTGTGCTATTTATTGTCTTTAGAGTGGTACTTCAAATTAGTACTATTCTTTCCATATCATTGCATTGTGGTTCATTATGCCATTTCAGTGAGTTCATGGCTGATGGTTTTGAACACAGACTTCTTGAAACTTTACTTTATTTTCTAAACTTTTGAACTTTCAAAATTTGCCTGAAGTGGGCTGGGGTTGTGCCTCAGCAGTAGAGTGCTCACTTACCATGTGCGAGGTATTGGGTTCAATCCTCAGCACCACATAAAAATAAGTGAAATAACAGCATTATGTCCAATTACAACTAAAACACACACACACACACGCACACACACACACACACACACACACTCACACACATATATATAAAGAAAAAAATTAGCCTGAAGTGAGGTACCACTCACTTGTGCCAATTTATGTGTGATGTTTCAGTACATAGATTAATAGCATCTTTATCACTCCCTTTTACTCTCAAGTGTCCTGGATTGGATGACAAATTCTACAGGTACTTTGGTTACTGAGAGAAAGAATCCACACAGGAAGTCTTTGTGGGATTTTGGTGACAGTTTTTTTGTTATGACAGTTGATAATTATGAGTTGCTTTTGTGCATAGAGTCACCAGAAGGTTTCTGCATTTTTTTAAAAGAAACCTGATTGGAATCACTTCTCCTTCCTCCAATTTCTTTCCTGAATATTGTCCAAAAACTTGGCATGTTACCCTGACAAATGGAAAAATTGATGAGTAACTTTAAAAGAAAAAACACACAAAATAGAGATTGACCAAATACTAATATATTTTGTAGTTGGTGTAATAGTTCCCACACTTATTAACTTGTATCTCAATTAACTACCTCATTATTTTAGTAGTCTAATTAAAGGAAAGTGTTAAAAAATATTTTTTAAATTTTGACTTGATTTCTTCAAATGATACACCCACATCACTGCTTCCTTGTATGTGTGTGTTAAATATGCTTCAATTTAATATGGTTATGTTTAAGGACTGTGCAGTTTATGCCTATTGTTTCAGTATATAGATTAATAACATTTTTGTCCCATTCTTTCACTCTCCATCATCCTGGATTAGAGGATAAATTCTATCAGTATCTTGGTAATTAATTGACTAAATAATTACTATATTTTTTTTAAGTTTATATCTTCTCAAACAATAGAAAAGGCAAGTAAATATGTGGAGAAATTAGAACATTTGTGCCTCTCATAATCTGACTTTTTAATTTAAAATTTTCTTTGTTGTGGCAAGGTATGATATGATATAAAGTTTACTGCCTGAACCATTTTAAATAAATGTATGGCCCAGAGCATCAAGTACAACCATGTGGTTGTGCAAACATAACTATCGTCCAACTCAAGAATTTTTACTACTTCAAACTGAAATTCTGTTGCTCCCTCCCCAGATCCTGGTCCCTACTGTCCTACATTCTGTCTCTTTGAATTAAATTGTTCTAAGGACCTTACATAACATCAGTCATACAAAATTTATCCCTTTTTGTGTGAGCCTTATTCTACTTAGCACAAAACTTTCATACTTATCCATGTGACAGCAGGTATCAGAAACCCATAGCTTTTAAGGCTGGATAATACTTTATTATTTGTATATTTTTGTTTATTGAAGCATTGATGGACATTTGGGTTGTTTAAAATTTACATTTAATTTAAATAATGCTTTTCTGAACATGAGTGTGCAAATAATTTCTGAGTCTCTGTCAGAAATGGAATTATAGGGTAAACTGGTAAATGTGTTTTTAATTTTTTAGGTACTGCCACAGTTTTCCATGGAGGCTGAACCATTTGACAATTCCATCAGAGAGGCACCAGTGTTTTAATTTCTCCACATCTTCACTTGCCTTTTCTACTTTATTTTGTTTTATAATAGTCCCACTCAAAGTATGTGTCCTATCTCATTGGGATTTTGATTTTTAATGGTTAGTTAAGTTGACATTTTTCCTGTACTTATTGGCAAATGATAAATCTTTTTTTCATCCTTTTATTTCTAAGACTTTTGAAATAGTCACATATAGTCATCACTGTTCCTTTGTGTAAAGTTTTTCCAACTTCTGTAAGTTTCACTCCTTTGCACCACATGTATTCCTACACTTCAGAGACCTTTTTCTTGAGTACTAGAGCCAGGCCTGGTGGTATTCTGAATTCTCAGTTACTCAAGAGGTAAAGGCAGAAGTATGAATTAAACCTAGTTCTGAACCTGCCTCGAAAACAGACCTAGACTTTGTCTCTTAAAAATAAAACATTATTTTTTTAAAAAATAAAGAACTGTAATGAAGAATATCTTAAGTATCAGTTCCAATAAAAATTCTCAGTTTAGTCCTCACTTTTGTAAAATAGAACAATAACACCATAAAACAGTGTTTCTCTTGATGGTTTACATATTTGGCTACCTTTCTCCTTGCTTTTCCCTCTTCCCCCTTTTCTCCTACTTGTACTTTATGTGGATATTTTCAAAATATTTTCTTCCTGTCTTCAATCTCTCATAATCCTTTCCTTTCATAAAATCACCCAAACTTATGACTTATCTAAACATGTATTTTCTATGACAGACTATTAATATTCTCCAGATTTGGCAAGATATCCATTGAATGCTCAATAGAAGCTTCTCAATTCTGATCATTTTGCCACTCTTCCTGTTCACCTTGTTGACAATTATGAATTCTTAAGCTGTCTAGAATTCACTGCCATAGCATGTTCTCTGATAGGCTAAGCTGAGCTTCTCTCAGACCTGTTTTCATTGATACATAAATGCTAGCCTACTCACACAGAATGCAAGTACCTGTGTAGATGACTATATCTTCTATTAGATCACTGTGTCTCATGATCACTTCCCTAGAACAAGGTACAGGGCCTATCACATAATAAAGCCTGGTATATTTATAAAATAAGTGAATAAGGGACCTTTTTCAAGACCGTCTTTCATAACTGTGTATTAGGATGCTTATTCTGGATGATTCTCTACCACCTTAAATCATGATGCTGTAAATGGAAGAAAAAATCTGCTCTTCCCAACCATTTATTCTTTAGTGATTGCTTTTTGTCTTTATGAGCATTGTTGCCCTAGGATTCTAAGTCAAAACTTCCACCTTCTTTATTAACTGCATCTGCTCCATTCACAGTTACATGTTGTCCTGTGCTTCATCTTATCAATATCACTTTCAAAATGCCCAACAATGTTATCTCCTGCTCTTCATTTCCATGACATGTACTTTCATTTCAGTAACTTGTTCAAAAAACCATTTGTGTATCCTAATTTCTCCACAATGTCCTCCAATATTCTGGACATGTAATCCTAAATCCCTCCCACATCCCTCCACAGAATGTAATCAAAACTCTTCTTGTTCCTTTCTACATTTCAACACAGACATTGCTAGTCAGCAGATAATTAAGAATTATTTGTTAGGAATATGTTTTTCCATGAACTCAGACAGGCTTATTCATTGTAATCGCTTTTTATTTACCCTGAACATTTCCAAGGTAGGCTTTCTTATTTAAAGTTCTGTTTCCTAGGGAATTTATGACTGTCCATTGTTGCCCAGCAGTGTAATATACAGAGGCTGTATTCTATATTTGGATCACTATTCAAAACGGCATCTCCAGTTACCTTATCTCTGACTCATAATGCCTATCGACAAAGTATTGATTACTCTGTACAAATCTTTATGTGTGTTTTCTCCCTTTTATTTATTTTTTTCAGCAATATACTCTGGTATGGGAGATATAAGGAAAGGCTGCCAAAATCATGCAGCGACCTGAAGTCCTAGATTCTTTGCTTGTTCCAGAAACTGAAATATAAAAATTTAATTCAAGCAGCCCAATTTCAGGTCAGGCATTGCCACAACATTATTTCTTAAGACAGTTTCAATTTTGAAGCTTGGTGCTCACCGACTTAAAAGTCAGGGTAAGAAATTTGCATGTTTGGTCACAGTGAATTTCACCTCTTATATTAGAGCTCTCAGCTATACCTCTACTGAGAGGGCTTCTTTGAGATCAGGAGAATTCATTCTCCATTGTTTTCTGATTATACATTAAAATAGAAATGTTAAGATCAGCTAGAGGATAAAAAGAAAGTGCTCCTTGATTTTAGTAGTGATTATGTACCTTAAAGCACCATCTTTTTCTATATTCTCTTGCCTATAACTGGATTGATTTATTAAATACTTCAATGATATTACTGCCTTGTCAATTTTGTCTCCCCAGCAATATCCATGAATTTAATTTATGGAATTTTCACTTTATCAATAACCCAAATGTTTATTGCTTAAAGAATCATCCATGTAAATTTAGGAATCAACAGAAAAGTTACAATATTTTGCCTACAAGCAAATAAAATTCTTTAGTTTAGGCACAAAGCATCACAATGACATGGAGCAGAATTCAGAGCCAAGTTACCTCCTTTAAAAGGAAGTACTTTCAGGCAGGCACAGCGGTACACACCTATAATCCCTGCTACTTGAGGAGCTGAGACAGAAGGATTGTAAATTGCCTTAGCAATTTAGCAATGCCCTAAGGAATCTAGCAAGTGTCTGTCTCCCAAAATAAAATTTAAAAATTGTTGGGGTGTAAGTTAGTGGTAAAGCACCCCTGGGTTAAATCTTCAGTACCAAAAAAATAAATACATAAATAAATATTTTGGGGGAAAATTGATTAGAATGAGGTTTGGTAGAAGGAATTAACATGTATAAAGAAGACAAAAAATAAGTTAAAAAACAGACTAGCTATAAATCTAAAAGCCACATGATCAGACTTACATCCTAGACCTGTTTTTTTCCCTCTATGTCTGACACTCTTGAATTCCTGAGAAATCTACAAATCTTAGAGTTATTTATTGCAAATTCACTTACCTAGGAAAATGGGCTTATTTTGATTTAAGTTTAAGTGCACTGGGAGCCCACACAATGTATTTTCTTCTTATATAAAGCAAAGGCAGGGATATAGATTTTTAAAAAACTAATAACATAGCATGTTCCAAATATTATTTAGATAGAAGAGACAATGAAAGACTGAAGATCCTATAAGAAGATGAGACTCCATAAACATCTTGTGATCCATGGTCAAAGAAAGGACCTCACCTGGTTGAGGTGGCTCCCACATATCCTCCCATGCCTTCCTTACAAAGTTTCCTTTAAGAGGAAGCTGAGACCCTCAAAGTGCTTCTCACTCTGAAGATAGCCCACATTCTGCTCTGACAATGTATATCCTCACACCTTTCCTTTTCTAAATAAACTCTTTCTCTTTGCTAAAATCTGAATCATCATATATTTCTCTCCTGCTATCTATCAAGGGCTTGAGATTTTATTTGCTTTATGGAGAGTGCTACTTGAGACCCATTTCAATGACACAACCAATGCATTTTTTACCTCATTAGCCATTATGTTTGATCATTTTAATGGTATAAGGCACCTAAGGTGAAACATATTCCCATGTGAGATTAGAATGATAATGAATTAAGAAAGTTTAGGTTTAAAGCATCATTTAAAGAAATTTAAATGATTGGCTTTTCATCATGTCAGAGTGCATATCTATGCCCTATATTAACAGAACAATGTGCTATGACAAACAACTAAACACTAGCAACTCAGCATAGCATTCTATGCACAGCACTGGAAGATGAGCAATACAAAATAACATTTAACTAGTTTGTTAATCTGAATGACTGTTGTTTTTGGAGATTTTTCCTAATGTTCAGCTGTTGAAATGAATTGCACTTGAAAAAAGACTATAATAACTCTATTTGATTTTTTAAAACCTACTTTATGCTGGGTTTAATTTACATATGATATCATTGAAGGTAATTTTAGAATTACATGCACTTTTTAAAATGCTGATTTTGAAAATGTGGTTCATGAGGGTTTTTCTGTTGATAATTCCTTGTTTTATAAAATTCAGGCAGTTTCAAGAGATCCATCCTAAAATATGTATAAATCTCCTGTACCCTGGCATTTTTAAGAATTAAAATTTAAGAATTTTAAAATTAGAAGGTAGAAGTGCAAATTCATTTTCATTCTCTACTATGTTTATAATTATTTATATATATATATATGGATATATGTGATTTTTTTTAGAAACGGTCATATAGAAAAATTAGGTGGAAGTGAAAGAGATTTAATTTATCAACTTTTTAATCAAGCATTCTCATTAAAAGCTAAATCATTCTTTGGTTGATGTTTTATTTAAACTGGTTAAGATAAATAAGGCCTAGTTTGGCAAATGTTAATGTTTAACAATAGATATGAATCAAAAAATTCTAAGAAAATAACATAAAACCATAGTAATCATTGCAAGCTTCAAAGAATACCCTGCCTTGCTCAGTGTGGTAACCTATGACTGATCAGCCAGAATTTAATTATACATGGAGAACAAATAGGATTTCAAATAGGAACAAAATTCATGTTAGCACTGCAGCTCTATTTCAAAAGAACATTTAGATGCTAGAGTGGAAAAAATAAATAGTATTACAAGAAAATCTTGAAGCCATCACTGGAGAATTTTTTTTTTTTAATAGTGGAACAGTGTTTTACCCAGGGGGGTAAAAATGGTAGAGTCACAGAATTTCTGTAAGAGAGAGTGTAATAGTAACCAAAATTTCTCCAGATTAGCGCAGATTGCTTTAGGCTCCCATGGTCAGCAGGAAAGTACAAGGAGAATCAGAGCAATAAGGAAAATGGTATGAAATAAATAAAAATTCAGTTCTAAACTTCAAAAGATGAGCAATGATAGACTTGAATGTAAACTCACCATTGCTCGGGGCCTTAGAAATTTCAATAACTCTAAACTGTTATTTTAAAGGTTTTAATTCCTTGACTGCTACACAGATGTTCTTAAAGCAACAACAAAAATACAAGAGACCTACAAGAGTTAATGGCTGAGAAACTAGTATTTGATTCATTTTTTCCAGAAAAAAATTGTCTTTATTAATCTATAACACACTCTCTCTCTCTCTCTCTCTCTCTCTCTCTCTATATATATATATATATATATATATATATATATATATATATATGTATATATATATATGTATAAACTTGTCTATTTTTAACAAAGTTTAAAAATGAACTATTTTAAGAAAATAAGGGCAATAAATAGGAAAATGTATGCTGAGTTGGTTTTTACCAGTGTGTTAAACAAGTGTTTCACAACTGCATAACTGATGGGATTGGAGTAGTGGTACAGAATATACAAAGGTCTTTAGATGCTTTCTCTTAAAAGAAACTTACGATCATTTAGATCAAGCTAAACAAGCTAATCAAAATTCTGAGTAACACTAAGCTCACCATAGCATTGACTGTCAATAAAATATGGAAAACTATCTAAAAAATAATAATTTAAATAAATCAATTGTGTAATGTTGAATAAGATGAAACTTAATGTAAATAATGCTAATTTTCATGATTATGTTTAAAAAAAGAATATTACCGTCATAGAACAGGCATAGTATTACTTGGTAAGATATTACAGCACAAGGCCTAGTGGCACACGCCAGTAATCCCAGTGGCTCTGAGATTGAGGCAGGAGGATCACAAGTTCAAAGCAAGCATAAGCAAAGGCTAGGTTTTAAGTAACTCAGTGAGACCCTGCCTCTAATTAAATACAAAATTGGGCTGGGGATGTGGCTCATTGGTTGAGTGTCCCTGAGTTCAATACCCAGTATCCAAAAGAAAAAAAAAAGGTATTATAGGGAATGGGTCATATTATATTCCTCTTGGGTGTATTTTTTTTTTTATTGTACTAGGGTTTGAACTCTGGGACTCTTTGCCACTGAGCTACATCCCAGGTCTTTTGTTTTTATTGTAAAATGGGGCCTCATTAAGTTGCCAGTGTTGACCTTGAACTTGTGATTTTCTTGCTTCAGGCTTCCAAGTTGTTGGGATGACAGGCATGTGCCACTATACTTGGCTCTTCTTATTATATGCTGCAGTAGGATGCAACAACTAAAAATTTTAAATCAGTCTCACGCTAAAAAGTGAGAAAATCCTACTATATTCTTATAACATAGTACTATGTTCAATTTCACATAATCCATTTGTCAAACCAACAGATACTGAAAAACTTGTACATTTTAAGATGTTAGAGACCTTTGAAAAAGAATTAAGAAAATTTTGTAAAACTGTCAAGAGATTCAAAATTAAAGCTTAAAATATTCCTGAAAAAGATCTAGTCTCTCTCTCTCTCATTTGCAGTCACCATTGGCCTGGAAGTGATATACTGAAATAGGAACACTAATAAGATACTTCTGACTTGATACAAGAAAATTTTCTGTATTTTATTTTATAAGTCTATGCATAAAAATATGCTTCTAACATTTGGAATTATCCAGACATGAAACACTGAAACTGTTGACTTCCTCATTGTATCTGCACCACCTTGTGCAAGTTTAATAAATTCAAGCTAAAATAATTAACTACATGGGATTTGAAATGACCCAGTTATCAACATCCCAATGCAACAGTATTCCAAGGGTTGACCTCTTAGCTCTTAAATTTTCAGATTACTTTAAGGTTCTAATTAACAGGGAATATTTGGAAACCCTTAACAGAAATGTTTGAAGTACAATATATAAACATCTTTCTTCCAGAAATAAGAACATAATTTCTTTAACTGAAAATAGGCCAAAAATATTTTATATGTATCATATTTCCTAAAATTACATCTTGAAACGTGGATGTCTGCCATCATGTAGCTAAAACCCTTGAGACAATCAGCAAACTACCCACTGACCTTTCTGTTAACTGAGATTCATGGATGCAAGGATCATCTTTTAGATCTTACAAAAAGGATTACATTTTTCTGCTGTCATCAGAAGTTTTTGACCTTTCTGTTTCTCCCCTCAAGAAACTGTTCTCTAATTCCAATTTTATCTTTATATTTTAAGTGTATAAGTCACAGACTCTTATTTTTCCTTTAACTGAAGCACCTTTCCTTTCCTGGTTTGCAAAGTTTGTATATTTTTGAATCTTAGAAAGTTGGAAAAACATTTACAATGCTTTCAAATACAGACCAAAATTTGCTATAAAAGGAAATATCTACACCAGATGTAATGTTTTAATATAGATCTGACTTTGGATATAATATGAGAAAATGAAGATTTGGCATATTTTTTATAAAGTTTTTCTTCCTGTGTTGATATTTTATTAATAATTTCATATTTCTCCAAAAATACCACTTAACATATAATATGATAATATTACCCTGGATATAATACTCCTAGTCATGTTTTCCAATTATGTAATGATGGGGTGGTACAGAGAGAGTCATGGAATTCTTTCTGTGAGAGACTCTAACTTCCTTTTATACTCTTGATCAGAATCTGTGTGGAAATACAGAATACATTTGCCTGCTAGAGAAAATAATGGATATAAAGAGACATTTAACTGATTATTTGTCCTCGCTGAGCTATTTCTAACATATCAGGCCCAGTCTTTGGAATTTTAAAGATAAATAACTACTATCCCTTCTTAATATTTTCCTATATGGTATTGTCTACTTGATATATTTTACTTAAAACTTTCATTAAAATTTGGCTACAGACAGATAGTATATTCTTCTAAGTGTTCTCTGTAGAAAGAAGAAAAGTTTTCTGTGCACATTTTTGATTGAAAAAAAAAAGATCCAAATCGAGATTTTTAGCAATGCAATGATGTTCCAGTCACCAGGCTCATCCTGACACCTGACCTTGGAATAACTTTGCATTAATCTTTCTAAGGAATTGTTATGTTCTGCCCATAGGCATGTGGACAAACAGCAGGAAACAGCAGATAAATAGAATTATACAGTTTAGGGATTTAATTGCTGGAACATTGAATATGCCTGGTAATCTGCTTTTGATACTTACTATGCTTCATTTATATAGTTTTTGTTTTAAGACCATACAGCATATGGATATGAAGATATGGAAAAATCTAAGGAAGGATGAAGCAGTTAATGGGAGAAAAGAAATATTTTTAAAGAAAAATAATTAAAAATTCTATGTAGCAAAATAGTATCTCTCCTGCCCTATTAGTTCCTTATTAGTTATTATTCTCAAAATAGTTTTTCAAATGTCCCAAGAATAAATGAAGTGAGATTAATGTAAATGTCCATCAGAAGGACAAATGGCTACAGAAAATATGGCATAAACAGATCAATAGCTATAAAGATACATATACACTATGGAATATTATTTGACCTCAAAAAAATAAACAAACCTGTCATTTTGTGACAACAGATGTACCTGGAGGATATTACATTAAGTGAAATAAAAAAGATAAATACAGCCTGATCTCAATTGTATGTGGAATATAAAAAAGTCAAAGTCATGGAAGCAGAGAATAGAATGGTTGTTTCTAGAATGTAGGAGGTGGGGAAAATGGGAGTGATATTGTCAAAAGTAGAAAGTTTTTGTTAGAATATAAGTTCAGGAATTTATTGTATAGCTGTACACTACAGTTGATAATGCGATGTATAGTTGAAAATTGCTATGTAGATCTTAAATATTCTATCAAAACAGTGAGCTAAATAATGTGTTAAATAGCTTCATTTAGTCACCTTATAATGTGTACACACATGAAAAGATTGTTTTACATCATAAAAATTTACAATTTTATATGTTTAATATAGCTGAAGAGGTACTTATTTTAAAAAGCTGGAAATTATTCCAAGAGTTTTCCATAATTAAAAATATAAAGAATAAATAGCATCATCCTAAAAAAAATCTAAAAGAAACATAATATCAGACAATATATCTAAAATATATCATAGGTTGATCTATTGTCAAAACACAACTTTCTAATCAAAATACAATGGAGACCACATACATAATTTTCTAGTAGGCACATTTTAAAAAATTAAAAAGAAAAAGGTAAACTTACTTTCAATAAAATATTTCAATTAAGCCAACGTGTTCAAAATAGTGAATTTCCATCATATAATCAATATAAAAGTTAAGGAAAAGAAATATACATCCTTCATTTCATATCAAGTCTTCACATTCCCAATCTGGAATAGCAACAGCTGAATCATTCATTTGGCTAGTGGCTGATTTACTGGACAGCATCCATTTAATATGTTCCTATCCTGAAATTTGTTTGCTCTTTTCTAAACAAATCATTTAAATTAGGTGCCATTCTTTTTTTTTTTAATGTGAAGAAAGGAAGTTCCTTTTTAAAACAAAACAAAAACAAAATTTTCTCTGGGTTAAAGGCAAATGTTAGTGTAAGCACATTAGAAATATTTTGTGGAAAATAGAAAATAAATAAACTGGCATACATAAAAAACAGTTCAAAGAATTCTTTTTCTGCGTACATGATTTTTAAAAGCAAAAGCATGGATCATGTTATTAGCATTGAGTTGCAAAAGAAGAAAAGCCTAAGGAAGTCAGGAAGCACATCAGTTTAGCAGACCAGTCACAGGAAAAGCCTTTCACATCATGCAGCTTATTTCAAAACTGAGAACTGACAATCTGAAAAGTTCAAAACAGCAGGGCACATAATAATTGGGTACTTCATTACATGCTAATGACTCGGTATATCTGTAAATTTATGTAAGGTAGGCAGAGATATGATCAATCATTAGAGTTTTATTTTTAGTATGCTATTTTTTTCACTGAAATTTCTATTTAATGCTAACAGCACTCTGTTTCTATAGTATGCATATCTTATCACTCTATGATCAATAGATTTCTGAAAGTTTGTGTTTACATGTCTTCATTTTATTTGCTCAATATTTTAGTCATAATATTTAAGGATCAAAATGAAATACAAAAGGAAAAAGGAAGAAGGGAGTTTTTTTTAAGTATAAATTTTTGGAGGGCCATAAAAACATTTTGATTATTTTGTTGTTAGCTTTAATTTCCCCTAAAACAGTATGTCATATGGTACCTGATGAGTAATTCTAGAGTAAAACATCCTTAATCAGATCTTCAGAAGCAAAGAAATGCAGCATTTGATCAAGAATGATCTCTTTTACAGATAAATCCCTTTACTTTCAGGATCATATATGTAAGAGAAGAAGACAGCATTTTAAAAGCAATTATAGTATCCCAATTCTTAGTCAGATTTAGGTGAAAGAGATAGGAAGAGGAACGATGAGGTTTGTTACATGAAAGTAATCCATTCTGAATGTTATATTCTTGATTGAAATCAAATCAGAGGTTCCCTGAAGGCAGAAAGAAAATTGAAGGATGGAGGTTTCCCTTCTCATTCTTTGGCCAATACCATTTTTGCCTGTGATGGTAATTTAACCCCTTTTGTCCTTATCGAGGCTGAGAATTGACACATATATTCCAAGTGTCTGACAAATAAGCTTTGACAATCTTAAGAAAGACTTGATATGTATATATGTATCTATAATAAATCATTTATACATGTAAATATATATATATATATATATATGAATTTATGATATGGAAACACAGATGGCCAAAATCTACCAAATATGGCATTCTCAAAATTATGAAATTATATTTTAAACCCAAAAACTTCAACTAGGAAATTTTTGTGTAAACAGCTTTTTAAAAAAATTTTCAACATGTGCAGTTAGTTGTATTCCATTGAGTAGCTAACATGAGTTTCAGGAATAGGTGGGTAAGCACGCCTGCTGGCAGCATTGCTACACACAGCCCCACCATCAAACATGCCTTTGTTCTTTAAGAATATGTTTTTTTTATGACCACTTGTAATGTATTGTGTCCTGTTCAGGCTTTTGCTGAAAAATTAACCATTGCACCTATGCAGAAAGATTTCTACCTATGTGCCTCAAAGTCTAGATATCTGCAAGAACATTGTTATGTATTCAAGCATCCAGATACCTTGTGTTTTGAGTCATAGGTCAAGAAATGGGTTGAGTTTCAGAAAAGTTCAGCGATTTATGCCATTAACTGAGTGGAAACATAACTATGAAGAGTAAAGGACCTTGCATTTCTCAATCTGCAGTCACTGTTCTAAAGAAAGAGTGTGGCCTTTGGAACTGTGAAATAACTTTGTCCTTCATAAAGAGCTGCATTATGTCCATGTATTGCAAAATAATATGCCCTGTGTACTGGAGTGCAAACAAGAATTTCTCAAGCTCTTTGGAAAGCATATGTACAGTTTAATTGATCTTGCAGAAATATATGACATGATATTGAATAAGGCCCTAAGCAAAGTACATGTGAAGCTATTGAAAGTGACTATTTTTTCCTTTTCCTCTGTACAATGTTTCTCTTCTGCCTTGGATTCTCAAGAGAGTAAACTATTTTCACTGGCAATATAAACATGAGCTAAACATCTACCAGATGACAAAAACCTGACTGTGATCTTAATTTATCTTTTACTAACTATGAAAATTTTAGCAAAGCATCTACATTTTCTGTACCTCCTTTCCTTGTGTATTAAATGTGGACAATATATGGATCCCAATAAAATCTCAGAAATGTTTGTGAGAAAAAATAAGGTGACATTTATGAAAGTTTGCATGTGATATTATCACAAATCTTTCACAACCATTCTCCATGGAGCTGACAAATAATTTACAATGATATATATATAGAAACAGAAAAATTTTTTGCCACATACTCAAGCTTCCTTTTGACTTATTTTTTGAAATATTTGAAAAGATTCCTTTTTTGTACCAAGACATAGCTGCATTATAGACAGTGGTATCTACTCTGATAATAATCATCACACATGTCAACTATGTGATCACAGGGGAGAGACACGGGCTTCTTTATTGCCTGGAGAGGAGCTAGTAGACTGATGCTGAGGAACTGGAGGAAGGCAGGAGCAGATGAGTCTTCCTTTGTGCCCCACAGTGGGACACACTTATCTTCCCCCAAACAAAAGGGATCATTGAGATAATTAAACTTGCAAGAGTAGCTTCATAATCCTTTATTTTTTAGAAAATAGCTGCAAAAAATGTAGAAAATTTGTATTTTATGCTTTTTGAAAAAGGAAAATTTGACAAATATTATACCTGGTAAACACTAGGAGTATTTTAAAAATATTTTAAATATTCAAAATAAAATCATAAAGTAGAGGACATACCACAAACTATGTCCTTACTGGGTGATATATACTGTGAATAGGCCTGTACATGTGGTTGCCAATTTTAGTTTCAGACATAAATAAACTAGGCCCAGGAAATTTTGAAACTTTCCCATGACCTCATTGTGTGTTTATGACTTAAAGATTCCACTTACGTTTGTCTGAGGAAATAAATACAAACTTAATTTAAAAAAGCAAATGGCTAGATGTAAAATAAACCTAAAATAAAATGCAATCCAATCAATAGTGAGAAACAGACCATGTAATATTAAATAGCTTAATAGTGCTTTACTGAACATGTTATTTTGAATGTACTGTTTCTTACTCTTCACTTTTATTAGATATTAAATTATTATTATCAGATCAGTTGTGTTTTATTAACAAAAATATAGCAACTGACCAAAAATTTTTTCTCTACATGATTTATTGAGTCAACTCTCAGGAGATTAGTTGCAGGACTCCCTGTGGATACCAAAATCTGCAGATGTTTAAGTCCCATATATAAAATCAAGTAAAATTTGCATATATATATATATATATATATTTTAAAGTTTACAGATATATATATCTGTAAACTTTAAAATATCTCCAGATTACATATAATACCTAATTCAATGCAAATAACTGGAATGCTGCATTGTTTAGGGTATAGTGACAAGAAAAATGTTTCTGCATGTTCAGACAGACATAATTTGTTTTTCAAATATTTTCGATGTATGGTTAGTTGAATACCTGGGTGTGGAACCCATGGATATAAATATGAAGGGTACACTGTAACCTCATTCACTTTTGTTTGGAGAAAGCATTTTTAAGTGTTAAACAAAGTATAGTTTTTCATAATTATATTATGAAATTGCTTGATCATTTTATATTAGATATCTGATAGTACTTTAAAAAGGAATAATAATTGATATATACCTGTTAAATATATCAATGAACATATTCATATTGTAACTTGAATTTATAAAATATTCATCATCATCTCCAAATAAATGACCCATGATTGTAAGGGCAATATTGCACATGTAAGATGAAAAACACTAAGCAACTCAGTCTTTCATTTTAACAGTCATGGTAGGGCTATGTGGAAAAAGAAAAATAAGCTCTCTGGAAACAATTTTATTCTCCAAAGACAATTTATGTGAAATAAGAAAAACAAAAAGCACTATCTTTTAAGAATTTCTAACTATGAACACCTTAATAACCCTTCCCAATATCAGTTTCTGGAAAAATGAAATGCTTTGTAATACAGAAATATTACAAACAAACTTTAACTAGTAAGCACTAAACACGCCAATCATTTTTAATCCCTTTTGACCTTGACCAGATGCCATGAATAAACTCCAGGTAAAGAACTCTGATTCTGAAGTGTCCTCTGGTGTACAAAAATAGAGGCAATATTAGCAGGCTTATATATGTTTTCTTAATGTGTTTAGAATGCAATGTTTTCATTAAAACATAAAGAATATCTTATAAAATTGTTGGTAAATTTAAAATCTATTTTTATTGAACTTTTCTTATTTGTTTCTTTTTCTTTTTCTTTTCTTTTTTGTAGTGTGATGGTTAATAACTCAGTGGCAAGAATCAAATTTCTTAAGTTAAAACCTGGCCACATCACTTGCATAAACATTCCATTTGAATTCTTAGTACCTCAATTTTCTGTTATTTGGGAAGCATAATAATAGAATGTGTTCCAGATGATTTATGTAATGATAAAATGAAGTAATGCATGATGAACATCACAAAAGTACTTGACACACAGTAACACTTCAATATCTTTCTGAAGGCAAGAGAATCGACTTTTTTTTCTAAATAATGTCAAGGGTCATATTTTGTTTCTTTGTACACTAATTAAACAATATATTCTGCCTTCATTGGTAAGCATTGCAACTATTATTGTGGTAATTACAGTTAATCCTAACATTTTATATGAAACTACATTATTATCTAATGAGGTATGTGGAAAAGTACTGCTGGTATGTAAAAAGCTCTCAAGAATTTAATAAATTTTAATTCAATATTTGAGTTACATTTTGACAGAATTAGCCTATTATATTCTATTACAACATTTTGTCCTAAGAAATAATTTTACTTTTGGTAAGATTAAATTCCACCATAGCTTAAAATTTCTGATTTAAAGTATATTTTAAAGTTTATTACAAGTCACACTTGGCTAAGTAATGATAGTTTTTCCATAAAATAATCTTTCTACTTTTTCCATAATGCATACTAATATGCTTTTTTAAAAGACATTCATTTACAAAATTAGGACCCAGAACAAAACAACAGCAAGCATAACAACAGCAAATACACAGTTGCCATGAGAATAACTCCTATATACTGGAAAATATTTTTTTCCATAAGTTCTTATCTTGTCTTAATACAGAGGCAAGATGGATTAGGAAGTCTTTCTACAGATGCTCTATTACTTGAGGTTACCTGTCTCCTCAAAAATCATAAGTTGAAAATACTTTACGTAAATAAAAAGAAGTAAATCTAAATGACATTCAATAATCTAGCCTACAATACATTGTAACTCATCAAAATATTTTACTGCAGAGTAATGGCTATTTATTATTTTGATTGTGTGGTTGGTCTGGTGCTACCCTCAGCTGCTGCTCACTGTTATCATTCAGCACCTCCAAAGAATATGTGATAGACATCATTATCCAAAGTACATGTATGAAGACATGAATTGGTGTGAACATACTTTATATACAAACAGAGATATGAAAAATTGTGCTCTGTATGTGTAATAAGAATTGTAATGCATTCCACTGTCATGTTTTTGCAAAATAAAATCAATTAAATATTTTTAAAAAGAATATTGTGTACCACAGATCACTAGTCAAAGAAAAGATCAAAATTTAAAATTTGAAGTATGAACTGTATGGAATATTTAGTACTTTTACCGTATCACAAAGTCACTTTCAGTCAGATAATCATGCTTCCCTAAAAATACTTTTTAAAGTTACCTAATGATTAGCTTTATAATAAAAAGCACTGTTAAAGCACTTTGACTAATCAATCAATGTTTTTATCCCTTCTTTTCAAGTAAAGAACTATCACCCTCTGCTTAACAAAAGATTAGAGATATCACTTATTATTAGTTTCCAATACATAGTTTGTAATATGAATACAAATGACAATTAAAGACATATAATGCACACAGTTATAACATTGTTATATTTAGTACTAAATAAGAGAAATAGTAAAACAACAATAAGAATTAAAGAAAGTGGGAATAGAAAGTAAACAGATACAAGTTAAAATGCCCTTTCAACATCCCACAAGTGAAGCTTTACTGGATGTGTTCTGTTTGCATAGTCTCTTTTATCTCTGCAATCCTGAAGAAAACTGTATGTTCATTTAAAAATTTTTCACTTAATGTGTTATATTGCCACTTAAAATGATCCCCTTACAGTTAAAAGCACCCTAATTTCAGATACTTATTTTCATATCTTCCATGACATATAGATCTCAATTATTTAAAGAAGAAAATCTAAAATAGCAGGTTATATCATTCCAAGGCTTGTTATATTTCTACTCATTCAAATTATTTTATAACTCTTATGATATTAAAAAAACTGCTTAAGCCTGGTCAGTAAAGTAGAACTATCATAAAATATTTTACCACCATCTCTCTCAATACAGGAGCTCTTTACCACCTAAGTTCTCTATTAATTATCTCAAATATTGGCTATGCCAATTTCCTCTCATTTATTTGTTCATTGTTTCCCCATCTTGTGCTCTGCTTTTATGGTGCTCACTGGAGTGCAGAACCTTGCAAATTGGTATAGCATCAGATTGCTTACTGAGCTATGCCAAATTGCATTTTGATCCCAGTGGATGGATTTATTCAAACTTTTTTGTAAGTTTTTTTTTTTACATTTAGAGAAGGCTTGCTCAGAGAGGGAATTGTAGAAATGGAGAAAACTCATTGATGTTCATTCCATATTATTCATAACACAGAGGTAAAAATATTTCAAACCTGAATATGTGACCTTGTTTATCTTAGGTTAGTGACAGAGCTGAGAACAGAATTTAGCTTTCCTAGTTCCCTCTCCAATTTTCTGTGACAGTTTTTTCTTTTCCCAATGGACACAGTGTAGGAGATAGCCAGCTGATTTAAACAAAATTATTGTTAAATGAGTTGTCTTCTATAAAATTCATTTTAGGCCCCATAAGTTGCTACTCTAATAGATGTCAAATCAAACTATAGGAAACTACTTAAATAATAAACCAACAAAACACATTGAACAACACTTATTGAAAATTATTCTAGCTACTTGTTATATGTTGTTACATTAAGAGAAATGATTAATTTAAAAAAATCCTGTCATTTTGAAGTTTATATTCCAATCAGGGTAAAAAGAAAATATACAATCAACATTGAGAGAAAAAAGAACAATGAAATAATTTGATAAAGGTATTCAAGTTTAGATACATGCTATTCCCTATAAACTCCTGTGAAAATGCAGAAATATTCAGAAGTAAGATGACTAGATTCTGACAGCTGTGACCTAATCAGTCTTACTTTGAATGGTGAACCGGATAGTAATAGTAGGTATGTTCTGTCAGACTGGAAGAGGAGGGCCTCTGGGAGTATGTCTTGGAAAGGTTCATCTTCTCTGTGGGCCCCTTCCACCTCATTCTCTCTCCTTCCTAACTGCCATGAGAAAATCAGTGCTCATCTGCTATGCCCTTCTGCCATGACACTTGCCTCATCTCAGGCCCAGAGCAATGGAATCAACAGCCCATGAACTGAACCTCCAAAACTGGGTGCCAAAATAAAAATGTCATTCTCTAGGTGGTTCTTGTCAAGTCTTTTGATCACAACAATGAAAAGCTGGATAATGCAGCTTTGGTACTGAGAAGTGGGATTGTCACTGTGATTAATCTAACTATAACTTCAGACACTTTCAAAAGTGGTTTGTGGGAGCACTTTGCAAAAGTTTGGAGATGCAGACTGGAGAAACATGAGAATATATTGTAAGTGGAGATAAATAGGTGATTCTGTGGGAACTCAGAAGAGCAGGATGCTGATAGGATTACAGACATCGAAGACTGTGCTCATGAGGTTATATCAGAAAATGAGAATTCTGTTGGGAATTGGACTAAAGGGCATTTGTGTTATATATTCTAGAAAAAATGTGTATATATATTTACCCACCTCTTGAGACTTTACAGGAAAACAGGTGATGGAATAATTAATCTGGAAGAGGAAATTTCAAGATAACAGCATTCAGGCTGTAGCATGGATATTGCTATTAGGGTTTTAGCCATATTTACTGTGATAACTGGGAGCATAAAACAAAGCTGAAGGATTTTAAAAATTTGCAGTTTGGCTAAAAAAGTGCATATAAAAGTATAGCCAAGGAAGGTGTGGTTGTTGAAAAGATTACGTCTGCTAAAGAATTCATCTCAGGTTCAAAGATGTAACAGTAACAGTTCCTTTTAGAAGAAACCACGGGGGAATCCTTTTTATACAGTATGATCTAGAAGTTGTTTGCCCAGAATTTGGTTCACCATATGCAGTCACCCAGGCAGATCAGAGGCCACTGCAGCTCTGGTACCAGGGTAACTAGTTACTGCTTAAGCTGGCAGAAGACCCTGACATTGTGCACAAGGTGCTTGTTCTTTAGTAATGCAAGATGCTGGTAATAGAGGGTCATGGAGGCTTCCAGCAAGATTTAAAGGAAGGCCTGGAGGGCTAGGTGAAGAGTAGCAAGGTCAGAATCCCTGTGGGCTTTCCCTGAATTGGTGATGTGTGAAGATGTGAAGGTGGAATCAAACCTAAAGTGTAGACTCCAGGAATTAAGAAATGCCACTAATGTGTACCATCTGCCCAGGTAATCTGCTGGCTGTGGAGAGAGGTATGCTAATAAGAAAGAGGCCATGAATAATCTCTCCAGTAGATCCAAAGAATGGGACTGCCAATCCCTTTGAAGAGAACTTCTCATTACCATGTGCCCAGATGCTGGGAGTGGAGGTACAGGAAATTTTTGCCTGGTTAGATTTATATCTTTCTTTGGTCCTATCCCTTCTTTCTTTGTTTCTATCTCTCCATTTTGAAAAGGAAAATTTTATCCTGTGCTACTACATATTGAATATATGTAGCCTGCTATGGATTTTAGTAAGGAGTCACAGTAAAGAGTTTGCTTTAATTCTCAAAGGAGATGGTGGACTTGGATTTGGGGGCAATACTGTTTTAAGACTATGGGGACTCTTGGAGTAGTCTGAATGCATTTCTCATTATGAGAAGGCAATGATGTTTTGGGGACCAGGGATAGAATATTATAAATTGCATATGAGGTGTTCCCCCAAAGCTCCTGAGTTAAAGCTGGAGGTGAAATGATTAGAGGTATAACCTAAGAAGGTTATAATCTAATAATGTTATAAGAGATATAACCTAGAAGTCCATCCTACTTTGATGAACCAACTGGATGGTAGCTGTAGTCATGTGGGGCTGGGTTGGAGGCATATGCATTTATTTTGCAAAAACTAATGCCTCCAAAATCCTGATGGAATCCAAACCTGGAAGCCCCCAAAAGAAAAGAATTTCTCCACATCATAGAGTTTAGCAAGAAATAATATAATTCTCTCTAGTATTAGTTGTTATTTTTTTAAAATTTCACTGGTATTCTTTTGTGTTGATTTGATACATTCCCACTATTATTTGATAATGTATACTTTCATCCAATTTTATGTATTTTTTTATTTTGAATGGGTTAACAGAATTTGTATTTTCTAACCTTTTTATTCATGCCCCTTTTTATACTTTCTACACTTTTGTCTTTTTTCCCCTCTTTTCTTGTATTCCCTACCTGTGTCTTTTCCCCTTTTTGATTTATTGGTTTATTGGTTGGTTATTTTTTAGTTTGTTTCTTTCTATGTCCTATTAACTTTCAATATAAATTGACACTCTTTAATATCTTGTTTTTCAGACTATTTCAGAATATTGCTATCCTTTTCCACTTTTAGACTAGTGGATTCATGAACAATATTTTATATAAAATTTTATGGCTTGTATAGCTGTATAGTTTTATAATTTTTTCTGACATGGTAAATTACTATCTCCTCTCTAAGCAGGGTTACAGACAGATCATAGCACTGTTATTATGTTGAGCAGGTGTTATGAGGCTGAGATGCATTCCTAGCTCATGACACATAATAAAGAGAAAGTAGTTCACCAAAAAGGCATTCACTTAACTGTGGTAGAGATATCCTTCACAATAGAAGGGCAAATTTCAACACAGAAACACAATAGGAAAAGAGCAACACAATAAAATGCCTCCAAAAGTTCAAAACTCTCACAACAAATAAATTGAGTGAAGTGGAGGAAACACTGGATAAGAATTCAAAAAATTGATTGTTAAAGAAATTTTAATTTTTAAACAGAACACTTTTGTCATATTTGGATACAGGTACTAGAAGGCATTATTTTAGTAGTAAATTCAGTTATTCAAAAAATTTTAAAACTAAAGTTTGTGATATATTGGACAAGTGAAACTTTTTCAAGTATGAATTTTATGAAATTTAAATATGTATCAAGTATCTCTTGTACAATTTAGCGTCTACATTGAGAGGGGCTGTCAAGATATTAAGGTAACACTATTTATACAAATAGGATTTGTATGAATGTTCTATGATGATTCATTAAGCAACATGTAAATTTGATTCTAAATAATGACATTTAGAAAAGAAATACATTTCTGAGTTTGTAAGTCAATCACACTTAGAAGATTTTAAGTGCTAAAAATATCTCTCTAAAGTAAATCTATCAATAATTCAAACGTCCTTATTGTACAATTTTCAAATTTTTTATTTCAATCCAAAATTGTACATAGGTCTGGAGAGTAAAGGGAGTAGATAGTTAACAGATTGAAAAGGACACTATTTCTTTTAAAGATATTTCTGCTTTATGTGTAAAGGTACCATTAGCGTTAATGGGAGTTAAACACATAAATGCACAGTGCATCAATAGAAGAGTGGAAACTATAATCTATTAAATGAATGAATTAAGTCATTATGAGTAATTCTTTGGCACATGACCTCCTCTAAGTTTTATCAAGTACATAGTCTGACTTTTTGAAATGGTACTTAAAAAGATTTTACACCCTAATTGAACAGCCATTCACTGAGCTTATTTTTCACTTAGATCTCTCCTAATAACTGTGAAGTAGGGCTTTTAAAATAGGAGATGGGATGGTAAAAGCAGTAATTTTTCATAAGGGAATATTTAATAAGTGAAAGCTATTAGCTCACTAAAGGACAAAAAATAGATTAATCTTTCAAAGATACGTCATTTTGGAGTTATAAATTGTTCATTGCTTTAGGGAAAATCTTATAGTTGTATAAAGGTAGATTTACATTTACACCATTTTCTTCATAATTTTTAAGAACATATATTTTCCATAATCATTAATTTGACTATTCAAAAATCATCACCAAATATTAAAAGATTATCAAATTTGGGTGAAGCTTACTTCTTATAAATTCTGATATATTTTCCTTTGAAGATGATGCTAAGAATTTAACTTTATTACTATCATATCACTTTATTTTATTTATATGCATGCTATTATATAAAAGAAAATATAATTCCATGTCCTTTGATATAATGACTAAAAAAACCAAAAACAAATAGTAATCTTACTGACAGATCAATGGTTTCTAATTAAAAATGTCTTAGCCCACAAAAATTATTAGATATTAATAGCTTTCACAACAATCATACACAAGTTCAATTCTATTGCTTTTATTTTCAGTTAAATTATGATACTCTAAGTGCAATTCACACTGAGCTTTAAAATTTCTGTTATTTGTTTTGGCAAAATTAATCACGCTTCCTTCTTATAATACATAACACCATTATTCAAAGATCTCAAAATCTCATGAGTCCATGATTTTAGATTTACCACAAAAAATAAACTCAGAACTATCTATATGGTAATTCATGGAAAATATTCTGATGGATCCTTGAGGTCATAGTTATTAAGACAAAAGAATGGAGCACAGATTTTACAATACTGAAGAATAAAGATTGGGGGCACTACTGGTAGGTAATTTATTATTAGAGTTTTCTATCCTTTTATCATATATAAAATTAATTTTAAAAGAAATTTTTTGACCCAAAATCACATGCCTATAACTACATTTTATAAGAACTTGTCCTGATACAAATATCTTTTCTGAATTTTTCACTTTCCAATTTTATTTCTCTTATTTCTTACCTCCATCCCTTACTTTCATCCTTCTTTTCTCATTCTGATATAATATTTTATTTTTTAAAATTATAATAATACATAATGAATAACTTTTATCACCAAAAGCTTTTAAAAAGTATTTTGTAAGTGTTAATTATATAAGATTTCTTGTAGGGAGTTTATGCTACTGACTCTATAATACATTTTAAGTGCCTTAAATATATTTTTTAAGTAAAAACTTTATGAGGATGATACTAATATTTTCTCTATTTTACACTCATTACTGAGACACAGAGATCTTAAGTAACTTGTTTAGCAGAAGGGTGAAGATTAGACCCCAATATACTATGACTCTAATCCAAGTAATCATCATGCTATGATGCTATCACAAATTGTAGCAGGCATCCAAAAACAAAAAAGTTTTTCTCCTGAAAACTGAAAATGAAAAAACTATGAAAGTGTTAATTAGTAAGTAAGATTTTTATATTAAGTCAGGTGCATGCTCATTCCATCTAGGAATCTGAGAACAATCTAATACAATCTGTTTTTAAAACCATATCTCATGCTGTGATTTATAAACCTATTTAAAACTTTATGAATTAAATTATATTTTCTTTATAAACCACACCTTGGGACTATTTATCTTGGGCATTTAGTATCAATTAGAGGGAACAATATACTTCCTGTATTTTCCCCTTAACTTTGCTTCATTTTATAGGTCAAAATAGAGTGAGAAAAAATAAAGATTTTTTTTTTTTGGTGGCATAGAAGTAATGTTTATTTGAAAACTGACTCTATTAAAATAGTAAACTAAACTTTGCTTCTTTTAGAGAGAGAGAGAGAGAGAGAGAGAGAGAGAGAGAGAATTTGTTTTCAATATTTATTTTTTAATTCTCGGCAGACACAACATCTTTGTTTGTATGTGGTGCTGAGGATTCAACCTGGGCCACATGCATGCCAGGCGAGCACGCTACCGCTTGAGCCACATCCCCAGCCCTTTGCTTTTTATTATGGTAAGGTGTTTAGAAGATAAGAAATAAAACTAATTTTTGCATTCAATGATATTTTAAGGAAAGGTCCTAGACAACCTAGAGGAATTGAATTTAATATTTCCATGAGAACAATTTGATTTGAAGTATAGCCATGCTACACATTTTGGAAGTTGTGTTGAATGAATCCAAGAGAATTTTACACTGATTTTCTCTAGTTTGTTCACATTTCACATTCAAGCTTTTAGGCTTATGTTGAAAAATCAATGATTTTAGATCACATAATCACCACATTTCTAAATAAATGATATTGTTTAGTAGGGAGAGGAGGGAAAAGAGTACCAGGTGATGAAATAATATAGGATGCATAATTTAAAAGATAGTTAATATGTTACTATTTAATATTTTGTGAACATTTATGTCTGTAAAATACTTTTAGAAAAAATGCTTATTGCAAAAATGGAAATACAATAATTTTGAGAAGTTTAAAGGAAAAACACTGGAATGTGAAGGTATGAGAATACTGTTATCAACAAGTATGAAACTCTTAAATTTGGGAGAAAATACAGATAAAAAAAATTTCTGGGAAGAAATAGCAACCCGCAGCTCAGGTTACAGCAGCCGTCATCAGGTTCAGGAGAACCACATCAACTGATTCAGACGTGCTCACAGTCAAAAACATAAAACAGTGCTAATGGTTGTGTCATGTCTGATCATTAAGAAAAATGGTATGTAGGTCACACACTCATGTACAGTTTTACTTCCTGGCTTTTAGAGAGGAGGATTTTGTGAGAAGTATCATTGATATCTATTTCCTTAGTATAGCTCCTATCTGTAGATGAAACATACAGAGTGAAAATTGTAAATAGTTATGACAATTAAATATTTTAATTCAGGATTTATTTTTTAGTTCTTTCATTAAAAAATTATTACCAAAGGAAACATTTTATGTTTAATAGAAAGCTTAAAACAGCAAAAAGAGAAAACACCTCATATTTAACTCATGCTTGCACAAAAATTTCATGTTGATTATTGTTATTTAATGTATTGTTTTTATAATTACATGATGTATATTCTGCAAAAGTATGTGAGATTTTTAACAAAAAAATTATGTTTTTATCAGAAACAAATTTTTTGATGCACAAAAAAAAATACATTGTCCTAAATTGTAGGTAAGTCACAAATAAATAATACAATGATTCCACATATGTAGTCAAGGGAATAAGGATTAAAACTAAAATACTGAACTCTAAATCTAGAGTAGCAAATCTCTTTTTCTTCCTCTTCCATTATTCTTCCCCCCCCCAGGGAATATTCAAGTTTTGCCCACAGTAATTTAGAAGCACTGGTCCTGAAATAGAGGGGAAAGACATCACCGGCCATAATTGAACCATTCACTCAGCTTTCCTTTGAGAGCATATTTGATTGACATAATATCAAAATAGAATACACATCTAGAAATATACTTAAAACTGCTCTTGGAATTAGGACTAAATGGTTCATGAGACTGATGAGACAAAGGTACTATTACTCCAAATCACTGGCTTGAGTCCAGCTTACATGAAAGTGACTAATTCATTACCAGCGAGCAATCTTCAGAAAATTATATGGTATTCTAAGTTAATATCTGTCTCCAAATGAAGAGATCTTTCAACAAATGCTGGTTACAAAAAAATAAGTCCAGCTAACCAAAGAAACTAAAAAAAAAAAAAAAAAAAAAAAAAAGACACCACTTACTTGAAGTATGTATCCTGTATCTTATAGGTGTTGGACAAACATTTTAAATACCTGTAATTATAAAATGAGATTATTGAACAAATGGTTCCTGAACCATTATATCAGGATGTGTGTACAAGAGATTATAAATATGATGAAGAGATCATTCAGTTCATTAGAAACTTTTGAGGAATATTATTTTTAATGTGTTTTTTGACTAAATGTTCCACTGGAATTATATTGTATTTCCTTAGATTTCTGAATTCTTACTTTTCTTTCCCTGTTAAAATTCAGCCTCCAGGTCTAACCCAACATATGGAACCCTCCAAATGACATGGACAGTTTCTATACCTTATAAAGTCCCAGGTTTGTGTTCTGGAGGATACCATTTTTGTGGTCCTCTCCTAGTTCCTCCAACTTCAGTAGTGTGCATTTCCTGAGCCTTGGGTGGAGACAGGATAAATAGGTGAAAGTTGGGATTAGTGGACAGGTTAATAAATATTAACCTATTTTTAGTTTAGAGAGGTAGTCAGTGTATAAGTAGACTTATTTCAGTCAATGTATAAGTAGATATTTTACTAAGATTTCACTAGTTAAACTGAAATTAAAAACAATATTATAATTGAGTCAGGAACAGTGGCATGAGCCTGTAATCCCTTTTTGGGAAGCTGAGGCAGGAAGATAGGGAGTTCAAAGCCAGCCTCAGCAACAGTGGGGCACAAAGCAATTAAGTGAGAAACTGTTTCTAAATAAAATTCAAAATAGGAAAGGGATGTGGCTCAGTGGTTAAGTGCCCCAGGTTCAAACCACAACACACACACACAAACACACACACACACACTCACACACACACACACACACACTCAATATCTATCCATAAAAATAATTCTTTAAAATCTAATTAAAAATTTATCTATAAAAGCAAATAAAATATCTTTTTTTCTTGAGCTTCAGTGATTTACTTTGAGAATACACCAATCTGAATTAACTCTCCCACTTCCAATTCCACTCCTCAGAAAAAGAAGAAAAAGGAAAGACAAATTAAAAATAAAAAAAGGAATATACATAATCCTCAAGAAAAAATTTAGAGGTAAACATGACTAAATAAATAGTCCCTGACGATGAAAATTACATTGCCTTATGCTCAGAGATGGCCCACGTGTACCTTATTTACTTCTAACTTTAATGAAAATTATAGTAACTAAAATTTTTTGAGAAAGAAATCATGTAAATAAGTACTTCAAAAATAAAAGGCAATGGAGAATAATGCAGTCCACAAGGCAGAAGATGGTTTGCCTAGATAAAAAATAATCTATTGATACAAACACCTGAAAGTGATAGAAAATTCAAAAGGAGATTGATTGACATATTTGCATAAGGAAAACAAAAGAAAGATTCTCTGGTGATTGGGTAGTAATGTTGCTTCTGTAGAGGTAACAATAGCTTCCTAAAATAAATTAAAATGACCCCTCCTGCTGCAAAATGTCACACTATTCCCATTTCTCTGAGAAAAATCATTCAGGGACTCCTTCTCTTTACATGTTCTTCATGAAAGCAGAGACTTATGAATGTATTCTAGAAACTTCCAAGAAGACATGAAATAAAAGTTTCTATCAAAGCTAGCATAATAAAACTGAAGTAGGATTCTAATAATTCACATTAAAATCAAAGCCAATGCTTGGAAAGTGTGACTTTAGAACACATCTCTCTCAGAACATTAACAAATACATACACATTAACACATTAAATTAGATATACATTAATTCTAAATAGTTTCAGTTAACACCAATAAAACTTCCCACTTTCCTAAAAGCTGTGGCATTTTTAAAAATTATTTATTACAGTGGGCTGGGGTTGTGACTCAGTGGTAGAGTGCTTGCCTAGCATGCATGAGGCATGGGTTTGATCCCTGGCACCACATAAAAATAAAACAAAATAAAGGTATTGTGTTCATCTACAACTAAAAAAATTATTTAAAAAAAAATTACTACAGTAAAATTCAGGTATACACTGCTCTTAGGAGAAAATTCAACCACATAAATGCCATCAGAGAAAAAATTTAAGAATATATGTAACCTCGCATTCTAATTAAAAGATGTAAACAGCATCTAAAAAAATGGTTCTTGAGCTTTCTTACATACTAATTATATCAAATGATAAATACTTCATCTTAAATATGCAAATAGTACTAATGAAAACTTATGAGAAAGAAATAATATTTTCCTATAGCACTGCAATATCTCAAGGAAATGAGAGAAAACATGACACAGAAAAGACAAGTATTTGATGTCATAGGATGAATGACATATTATGCAAAAATATATCACTAGGTCAAACTAATTAAGGAAATTTCCAGAGTATTTGCTTACTTACCTTAAAAACAGTATCAATAGCTTTAATAATCAATAACCAATATAGGCAATTCAGCTTAACTGGGTTGTGATAAAAACCTAGCTGTAACATTAAACTTTTTGAGAGGTTGGTTTTCTGAAGGCACTGCAACAACTTTATGATGATCTATTGCAGCAAAATTCTAGTGGTAGAATTGTGTAAATTATAGGCCTGTTACCTTGAAGATAAATAATAGAAAGTAGCTACTTTTATACTAGAGAACAATATTCTGCAATTTAATGTAGGGTGAATAAGTGACTTTAGGGATCCCATGAAGCTTCTTAGATTTGAATAAAATATCAAGGAGACACTCTGTTCAATTAATAAAAAAGATGATATGAAAAAGTGAATTAAAACAAATCAACAAATACATCATATTTATATTCACCATTTTCCTTTTTAAACATTTAGTAGTAATGCTATTGTTGTTTACTCAGGGCCAATAATAAAACTGATGGGTGAAAACAATTTAGAAAAAATAAATGTAGTTATGACTGAGGTCTAACATAAGTTTAAGTGAGTATAATAAATAATCGTGTTGTTCTAGAACTTTTTTCAATTATTTTCAATCTTTGAGTTTGGTATTCTAACTGAATACCCAGAGAAAATATCTGTGATCCACTTCTATGTTCTCTAATTTCATTAACTTGACTGTTTAATTAGAGTTACTAAATCTTATTTTAAACAAAGGCTAGAATTAAAATAATAGAAGAGAAATATTGCAATTAAAACATACCAATAATGCTACAGGAGCATAAAGGAATTTGAACTCCTGTGCCACTATTAAAGACATGACAAGAGGATTAAAGTTATCTGAATTTGGGACAGACAATGAGATTCAACCAGGGTAATATTGAGGTAGTAGAAGGGAGAGCAAACAACAGGGGAAGAAAAGAAAAATGAGGAGAATATTTTTGCTGAGAAGACAGACAATCAAAAGAGCATTCATTCTACTGCCTGGTGGAGATATGTGGGTAGTACCTGTTGACATCACTAGTGTGTGTTTTGGTGCAGAGGACATGTAGGATTACTGTACACAGCAGATTAGGATGACAGGTAGTGTCATGTTATAAAGTCAAATATCATTCAACACTGATGGGATGTCCAAATATGATTGCCTATCAATTCATTTTCTGAAAATTTTAAAAGTACATAGTCCATGGTTCTATCCTCCCTACCTGTGGTTCTGACGCACTATAATTTCTAATGGTTAGTCAGATTGGGAAGGAACTTCTGCAACTCATCAGCAATAGAAAGCCAAGATGTTTTTGACCTGGTCTTTTCTTGATAACTGTACCATCTGTGTTTCAGGAGCTGTGACATTTCCAGTTTCAATAAGTATGATCAAGACCACATTTTCAGAGTTTACTACACAGACTACCAGATGCAAAGTACTCTGACAATTACCCTGTCTCTTAAGTTGTTCACCCCCCCTTCATTGTTGCATTTTCCCTGCTTAGTTGCTCAATTACTTATTGTCTAGTCCCACTCCTACCCTCATCCACGTATGCATACTTCCAAAGAATCTCAAAGAGAGTAAAATGTGGCTGACCTTTCAATGCTTATTTTCCTACCCCCAGAACACTGCATGGTACTGGAATGGGTACTGAAAAAGTGTTGTTATAGTTTACATAAAAGGATGATATGTAAATTATGGGGGGATGTTTATGTGTGTGTGTGTGTGTGTGTGTGTGTGTGTGTGTGTGTGTGTGTGTGTGTAAATCTAGGCCAAAGTTCTGGGTCCCATTCTATAGAACACACAACTAAAGTTGATTTCTCTGCAAAAAATTCCTCTATGAAGATGGCCAGAAGTTATTATACATATCTGCTCTATGAAGGGATGAACAGCTTCAAAATCAACTTTTAGGGTTGAGAATGTTGCTCATTGGTAAAGCATTTGCCTGGTATATGTGAGGCACTGGATTCAATTCTCAGCACTGAATATATATAAATTATTAAAAGGGTCTCTCAACAACTAATATTAGTGTGTGATTTTATATATACAAAATTAGTTTTTAAGTCAATCAGCATTTAGTAATTTTGGATTCTGCAGGGACTTGAAAAGAAACAGTCTTGTATAAGTCTTCAAAAACTTTGAAATAATCTTTGAGAGAGCAAAGAGAAAAAATGTTAATTATGAGCTTAGTACAGTTTATAATCTCATTTATAAATCAAAGTTTATAGTATGAAAGTGCATTTAAGATATTCTATTTAATATATTTATTTTAAAATGAGAAATATAGGCACCAGAAAGAAAAATGATTACAAAAGAGAGAAACAATTAATAGGACTTAGACCTTGATTATCAAGATCTAATTAAAGTAATTTTAAGTTGAAAATAAAATATTAACTAACTAAATTTTAAAATGAAACAGAATAACTCATTGTAGGCTAGAATTATAGTATTTTCTGAAATTTTAACATGGAGTCAACTTGATTGTTTTCAATAGATCTTTATCAAATAAATTTAAAATATATAAATTAGTCACTAATCATACAAAGAAAATATCAGAGAAAGTTACTTGAAATTAGAACTTGCATTGTCCTATTTATTCTTATGATAAATAAAAGTTTACTAATTCATAAAGCAATGAAAAATTTAGCATTGTGTATAAAAAAGGAATTTGGTAACCTGTGTTGTGGGATGATATTTAATTTTAAAGCTAGTTTTCTGTAGTGATAAGGATAATTTCCAAATCTTCTTTGTAATGTGTTCCATATGTCTTGTGATAAAATACTGTGCACAGAAGAGAACACTGCTGAAAATGCATTTGGTTAGTAATGTGCAACATGGGAGGCACACTGGCAACAAGAAAATGTTCTGTACACAGCCTGTTAAACTTTTAAAAGACAATCTTTTTTAAAAAATACTTTTTTAGATATTGATGGACCTTTATTTTATTAATTTATTTATATGTTGTGTTGAGAATCAAACCCAGTGCCTCACACATGCTATGTAAGTGCTCTAACACTGAGCCATAACTGCAGCCCCGAAAGATCATCTTAATTAAATAAGCAGAACTTGTATTCCATCTTGCTAGGAAAGCAGCAATCTGTTATTCAATCATCCAGCAGAGAGAAATGATACAGCTGTTTCAATGTGGTCTAGTAAAAGCAACAAGTAATTGAATATATCACAGTCATTGTCTAAATATTCCATAAAATTATTATTTCTCCAAAGTTTTTGAAATGGAAAGAAAGGCATTCTCCAAAAAAAAAAAACAGATATTTTTCTCTTTATTAAAAAAAGAGGGAATATTAAGAAAAAAGGGCATGATCACCAACTGAAATAAATGTCTCTTTAGCCCCTACAAATTATAGTTTAGAATAAAACATCTAAAAGCCTACTTTGTTATTTTGTATACATAAGATTCCATTTTGTCTTCATTAAGCATAAGAAATCCTATCAAGGAAAAGCTTACATAACCTCAGAGGGGAAAATAGAACCCTGGAACATTATTGACCAAAATTGTAAACAAGAAAGTCTATGTAAAAGTCATGTAATTCACACATTTTAAAAAAGGTTTTTTTTCCAATATTGATCATTAAAAACATTTTAGAAATATAATTCTTATTTGTATGAAATAAGGACTCTTTAGAACATGAGTGACAACAGCAATATTAGTCCTAGTGCATTTCACACTGGAAACAGAATACATAAAATTTCATACAAATTTGCTTTCTAGAGCAAGGTTAAAAAAGGCAAGAAACTCTGAAAAATTCCTTGGGGAAAAGAAGCAACTGTACCAAAAACAATTGAACAGATTATGTCTACTATCCAAAGGAATCAGTTTTCCTTCAATATCTTCTCAGTTCTCTACACAGCATGAGATGTAGAAAAAGAGCAATATCTTGAAGAATGAAGCATGGAATCTACTGGGGAGGGGACCTAAAACATACTAAATATATTTGTGGCAGAATTAATTCCAACACCCAGGAGGAAGCTGATAATGTTAGAGTGAGCTGTCAAGTGAAACGGGAAATTTTTTTCCATGCATTTTCTAATGAGTTTTACTACACCCCCAGTATTTATTTTAAGACATTCTGCTTGTCAAGGTGGAACTCCTGTACTCATTTTCAGATTAGTGACTATTTTAAAAAAAATCTTTACTCCATTATAAAATATTAATAAAATAGTCCACTTCAGTATAATTCCCTTTATCCTGAAGGCACCTCATTGATTTCTTTAAAAAGCCAACTAAAATAAAAGAGCCCACTGAAGGGTTCCACTGTTATTCATTCTTTGCTTTTGTCCTAACTTATGACTTACATGTATAAATTTATCTTGTTCTATGATCTAAATTCTTGGATGTTTCAAGTTATACAAGTTTGATGGTAAGTCTTATGGCATCTAATATGTGACTTTGACTATGACATTTAGTACATAATATTAGCTATTTCTAAAATCTGCTCTGTTTGCTATCACACTTAAGACTTTTTAAAAACCATTTTTTCTTGCTTTAAATCATTGGAGATTAAATTCAGAAAGCATGTATCCCAATTTAGAGTAAATTAGTTTAAATCAAGGCAACTAAAATAATTTTTTAGATAAAAAGATTTAATATAATTAAATTTCCATCAAAAGCTTATTGAAGTTTGATAGGAATATTATATGTATTCTCCATTATCCAGAGTTAAATTAGCTTTACTTTGGAAGGTAAAAAACAAACATTTTAAAGTTTCTTTTCTTCAATTAACGTTGCAGATATATAAGAAATTTGGAAGGCCTTATTTAATAGTACAAGATTAAAGTAAACCATAGTATGTACTTCTAAATACATATGAAATTTAAATCAGACAATAAAAGAATACTAAATATTTTGTTAGTAGTAAGTTCTCAAATATTCTGTACAACTTTTTCTTACTTTTCAGAAAATTTAAAATGTTAAATATTTATACCGTTCAATTCCTAAGTGATGCCTCAATTTAAATGAATAGGCCATATCTCATAATCAATTTATAGCAAATAAAAATGAATATTAAACTTAAATACTACCTGTGCATTTCTCATGTTGTTCATCCGTTTGAGATTTAATTTTAAATAATTTCACAATCAAGTTATTTATAGAATTATATAACTCATTAGGAGATTTTAAATAATTAGATTTTTGATAAACCCAATTATTTAAAAGGCTGTGTCTTTAAAGTATTTCCAGTTTGTCTTAAATGGAATATTTCCACCTTAATTGAAAATTAGAATAAAATATGCAAAATGATTTTAGGAATCACATATGCTTAGTTATTGGTGCTATTAATAATGGCAAAAAAAGAATGATGGAAAATGTTAGACTGTTTTTCATTTAGTTTTCTTTCTTTTTCAAGTCTATCATACTCTAGCAAAAAAAGCATTTATGAGTGAACTTTTTCCCCAAAAATGTGAAGTCAGGATGCTGCAGTCTGACTGGGCACAAATCACTAAGCCGCCACAAAGCACTTGTATATCAAACAGAAAGCTTTATTGCCCAAACTCCACCAGCACTCCAGGCACACTCCTCGCTTACTCTTCCAGCACTCCACAGGGCTCCGCCCCAACTCTCTGGGAACCCCAGGACAACTCAACTCCAAAGTAGTGGGTGCCCGAGGCAGCAAGAGCTGCCCTATTGACGGAAAGGTCTAATATACAACTGAATACACAGCTTAACTAACCATCATCATCTGAATGGCTTGCTGATGGCACCTTACAACCATTCCCTCTGGCAAAATGCCAGGTGTCATTCTGACTAGGCTGTGGCCCTCAACATCAGGATATTAAATGATGATCTTAATTGTCCAAGATTTATTTTGGTTTAAAAAATTAGAAATTATTTACCATTGCAATAGACTAGAAATATGGAAACAAGTTTTGCAATGGGAACAGCTATCCAGATACATAGTGTGTGTGTTTGTGTGTGTGTGTGTGTGTGTGTGTGTGTGTGTGTGTGAGAGAGAGAGAGAGAGAGAGAGAGAGAGAGAGAGAGAGAGAGAGAGAGAGAGAGATCCACCTGTCTGATATCCTGTTTCTTTTTTTTAACCTTTAAATTGTGTTCTAAAAACTCCAAATGTTCTACAAGAAGATTTTTATTTCTGTCATTTGTACTGTATGATTCTGAAGGGACAAAAGTTTACACTTAAGCAAATCAACAAAGAAGCAATATAAATACAACAAAAAGTCTTATTACATTTCAATACCACATGCAAATAAACTGCAGTTTTTCAGTTTTACATTGGGCTGTATTACTCACAACTTCATCAATCCACCAAAATATGGAAGGTAATACTTACATTTAAATTGGATAAATAAAGTAGTGAATAAAAGCCTTCATAGTAACATTCAGATAGACCATGACTGTCAACTGTGACTTATTCAGAAGCTATATATTACCTCTATTCAAATGCATCCTCAGAAAGATCCAAAAGAAACTGGCCAGTTAGGAATGCTCTAAAGGTGGTATGATATCTTTCCTGCTTGGCCTTCAATGTCAAAGTCATCATTTTTGACCAAATGTTGTACTGATCAAATATTCACTATGTATTGAATGCCTAGCTCCTATTTAAATTAAGTAAATATTGGTGACACATCTGATATAATGAGTTAATATTGATACTAGTTTTCTCTCTTTGGTTGAAATACATACAGGATTGTGATATGCACACATACATATATAGACACAAACAGGTCATTTGTTTGCATACCTAACATACATAGATTGTGCTGTAATCACTCCTTATAAATAAACTTTGGGATGGTCCAAGACTAACAAGGAACATTGCAATTTTTATTGTCAGGGTTTTTTTTTTAATTGGGAGAAATATTTTAATAGCAACTATGCTGGAAAAGAATATTTTAATACAGAAACATCATCACATATTTCACCTAAATCAAAGGGAAAATATGATTTAATTTTAAAATTTGCATTTTAAAGCAATATTTTTGGAACAATTATCTATCATTTTTTTGGCAGTTAGTCTATGTTGTTATTACAGATAAATAATAGTTTTCCAGTACTATTCTTGGTTTAATAACTTTTTTTTTGTGCATTTCTCATTAGATGTGTTTGGGGTTTTTAAATTTTTTTTAGTTGTAGTTGAACACAATACCTTTATTTATTTATTTTTATGTGGTGCTGAGGATTGGACGCAGTGCCTCACACATGCTAGGTGAGAACTCTACTGCTGAGCCACAACCCCAGCCGCTAGAAGTGTTTTAATATTGTTATTTTAGGTGAGATAATTTTTCTATTATTTTTAGCTGGCTATTGTTGGTATGAAGTAAGAATATTTATGAGTATATTGAGCTTGAATCTATGTCTTTGATAAATTCTTCTATTAATTTTGATCCTTTGTTCATTGACTTTCTTGGAATTTTGAGGTCATCATATCACTTGCAAATAATTAATATTTTTCCTCTCTTTCGCAATAGTTAACTCTCATGTTTTCTGCTGTATTATACATTAGCTAAAGTCACTCCAAATAGTTGAATTATAGCTTGCATGCATGTTTTATTGTTTGGGATATAATAGAATTTCCATTACGTCTCACATGTATTTAACTTTTTTATATTCTCATAAACAGGGTTTATCATGATAAATATTTTTCTACATAAGAGATATTGTAGTAAATATTTACCAAATATGTACAATAGTCTTTTGATTAGCCTATAATTTTTTAAATTTATTTTTTAGATGTTGATGAAACTTTATTTATTTATTTATATGTGGTACAATGCCCTACTACTGAGCCACAAATCCAGTCCCTGATTAGCCTATAATTTTAAAATTAATACTTGTAAAAATATTTTTATATCATAAAACAAAATTTCCAATAGGAAGTAACAATGAGCGTTTTTTACTATCATGAAAATTGAAAAAAAATGAGACTTATGTCTGTGGCTTGAAGTTTCAGGAAAATAGGAACTACAGAAATGATAATTTTTAATTAATGATTTGAATAAAACATATGAGTTTTAAAATAAATGTTTATAAATACACTCTTGCATTTATTAAAATAACTTCAAAGTAAATGTGTGCTTGATTTTTATGAGTAGGACATATTTCAGGATGTTTTAAGCAGGAACAAAACCAATATTTATTTTTGGCACCAAAAAAGCCTAAAGAGTACAAACATGTATCATGAATATTGAATTGGGATCTTTGGGATTATGACACAAGAGATTCAAAAGACTGAAGTACAGAATTATTAAAATTGAAGTAGTACATGAGATATGAAGGCAAAGAACTGACTTTATCCCTGGTTATGTTTTTAACTATCTATATGTTTGTGGATTCATAATTTATTTTTCATGAACTATAATCAGTCTATATGAAATAAGAGGTAAATGACATGTTTCTAGTTTTTCATCAAGAATGTTTCTGTTTTATTTACTTTGTCCATACCCCCATGGCTATTGTCAATATTCTATCATTGAATTAAAGTATTAATAGAGGAAAAACAATAATTGTTCTCTGATATCCTTGACTAATTTGTTTTCTGGAGTGTCTACATAAGCCTTTATAGAAATGAACAGTTGGTTTATTTATATCAAATTGTGATGATTAACTGGACTATTGATTATGTAAAATATATTGGTTAAAATATAAGCAAAAATAATGGAATAAATTTCTAATACAGATCTACACATAATCAGATCAAAATGATGCTCGCTCTTAAAAATAATTTTTCAAAACATTACAAATCTCTTGACATATCATATTTCATACATTAGATTCAAGTGGGTTATGAACTCCCATTTTTACCCCAAATACAGATTGCAGAATTACATTGGTTACGCATCCGCATTGTTACATAATGCCATATTAGTAACTGTTGTATAATTTTAACAAAAGAAGTCAATAAATTTATATACGTCAAGAATATCTCTAATCTGGTTGAGTATTTGAAGTTATAAGTAGATTCACACAGAAATTTCTATACACAAATTTACATACTAAAATTTCTATACATACATATATCTACATGGATACACAATATTCATGCCTGATCCTTTACTTATAAATATCTTAGACTAGGAAGATTATCTTTCAAGTTACTAGTTTTTTTTTTGTTATCTTTATTCATAATAAATTTTAGTTTGGTTACTTAAGCTAATTTTTCCCTTAATAAAATTTACATCCAAGTACACACATGGACACTGGTACACTAACATATACAGGAAACAGAGAAAAAAATAATAGGATAATCCCAAGGAATCTCTAATAAATTTTTGCTATACCAATTTCAGACCCACCAATACACCTAAATTTTGAGAAATATTATGGTAATTTTTCTAATATCTACTTTTCTGGTTGTAATTGTGCAGTTTTCTAAGGAATTGCCATACTGCTTTCCATATTGGCTGCACCAATTTGCAGTCTCACCAGCAATGTATGAATGTGCCTTTCCCCACACATCCTCTCCAATACTTATTTGTTGTTTGTATTTTTAATAGCTGCCATTCTTACTGGAGTAAGATGAAATATTAGAGTAATTTTGATATGTATTTCTCTAATTGCTAGAGATATTGAATATTTTTTCATATATTTGTTGATTGACTGTATATCATCTTTGGAGATCTGTAAAACTAAGAGAACCATAATAGCTAAAGCCATCCTTTACAAGAAGAGTGAAGCAGGTGGCATCACCATACCAGACCTTAAACTATACTACAGAGAAATAGTAACAAAAATGACATGGTATTGGAACCAAAATAGATTTGTAGACCAGTGGTACAGAATATAGGACACAGAGACAAACCTACATAATTACAGTTATTTTATGTTAGACAAAGGCACCAAAAATATTGAATAAAAGTTAGCCACTTCAACAAATGGTGCTGGGAAAACTGGAAATTCATATGCAACAAAATAAAATCAAGCCCCTATCTCTCACCATGCACAAAACTAAGCTCAAAGTACATCAAGGACCTAGAAATTAAATCAGAGACCCTGCACCTAACAGAAGGAAAAGTAGGCCCAAATATCCATCATGTTGGATTAGGCCCCAACTTTCTTAGTAAGACTCCTATAGAGCAAAAATTAAAATCAAGAATTAATAAATGAGATGGATTCAAACAAAAAAGCTTCTTCTCAGCAAAAGAAATAATCAGGGAAGTGAATATAGAGCCTATAGAATGGGAGATTTTTACCACTTGTGCATCAGATAGAGCACTAATCTCTAGGATATATAAAAAAGTAAAAAATCTTAACAATAATATAATGAAATAACCCAATCAATAAATGGGCCAAGGAGCTGAACAAACACTTCTCAGTGTAGTTTTAATTTGCATTTTTAAACTTCTAGAGATGTTGAACTTTTTAAAATATATTTGTTTACTGATCATATTTCTTCTGTGAAATACCTGTTCAGTTCCTTAGCCCATTTATTGATTGGGTTATTTAGGTTATATTTTGTTTTCTTTTGGTACAGATGGCAAAGATTTTTCTCCCATTCTGTAGGCTCTCTGTTCATGTTCTTGACTGTCTCCTTTGCTATGAAGAATCTTTTTACTTTAATACTATCTCATTTGTTGATTCTTCATTTTGCTTCTTGTGCTTTAGGAGTCCTGTTGAGGAATTTGGTTCATACACAGATAGGATGGAGATTTGGGCCTAATTTTTCTTCTAGTAGGTGTAGGGTCTCTGGTCTAATGCCTTCATTGTTGATGTACTTTGAGTTGTTCAGCTCCTAATATTATCACCTTGTTGGCTAGATTTCAACCTATGAATATTGAAAGGAGATTAATATTTGGATAATGTTAGACTCAGTTATTTCCTCCATATAGGTATACAGATGGCCAACAAGCACACTAATAGATGTTCAACATCACTAGTCATTCAGTAAATACAAAACAATACTATAGTGAGATATTTTTATAGCAATCAGGATGCTAATATAAGAAAAATTTATATCAAACTTCGCAAGTATCGAAATAGGGAACATTTTGTTCACTACTCTTAGGAAACTGCAATGTTACAGCTACTGTGAGAAAAGTATGCCATTTCCTTCCTAAAAAAGTAGGATTCTTATGAATTATGTTCTGAGTATATATAACCAAAATATTTGAAAGCAAATCTCAAGTCAATAGTAGTACATCTATGTTCATAGCAGCATTATTCACAGCAGCTAAAATATACAGATAAGCTAAATATCAATTGATGAATTTTAATAAAAATATGATATATAGTATGTATACATACATATCTAAAATATGTTGCATTATATATATATATATATATACACAAATTCATATGTACAAAGGATAATAATCAATCTCAAAATAAGGCAGTTCTCACATATGACACAATATATGTAAATCTTGACATTATGCCAAGAGAAATGAGTCACAAAAAAGACATTTACTGTATGATTTCACTTATAAAAGTAGACAAAATAATAGATACAGAAAGCAAAATGTTTGATGCTAGGTCTGAAGTCGGGGGAAAAAGAAAAGTATTGCATAATTGAGAAAAATTTTAGTTTTTAAAATTGAAAGCAGTATAGAGGTGGATGACACTAATCGTTATATTACATTATGATTGTGTCTAATAATATTAAACTGTATACTTAGAATTGTTTAAATTGGTAGATTCTTTCATGTATTTTACAACATCAAAAAATGGGAAAAAATGTATTGCCACTCTTTTTATTAATAAATTTGACAACAATGATACACAAGTTGAGAATAGGACTACTATTGCCTACACCTACTTAAAAAAAGTATTGTTATATGCCAATTTAAAAAGAACTTTTTTTTTTTGGTCAGAAGAGATGGCTATCATTTGTGTGGAGCAAGTCAAGTACTAAATAACTTTGGAATGCTTTATGCCAAAAATGTGTTTAAAGATTAGAGGTGGTGAAATAAACAGATTGCCAATCATCAAATTAAAGACTATTGGAATGTTAATAGTGATTATTGGGTTACTTGATTTCAAACACTGGATAAATAAAAATCCAAGAAGCCAAATTGCTACTAAAGAACAATTTGGAATTATATTTGTCACTGGTATATAATACATATCAACTAGTTAATCTAAAACTTGATTCAATTTTCTGGTCCAATGGGGACTTACTTAATGATTTCAATAGCATTTAGCAATATGGAAGTAATATTCCAGGTATGCCCATTCACATGATATATATATATACAGTACTAATGCAGCTCTGCAAATGACTGGTTATATAATGGCCCTAGGGAAAAAAAATTAAGAATGCTCTAATATAGAACTTTGGATAAAAATATATAGTTGTCCCTCAATACCTGCTGGGGACTGGTGCTTGGAACCTCAATATATACTGAATTCCATGAATCTTCAACTCTCTTATATAAATTGATAGTATTTGTGTATAACCTAAACAAATCCTCATTTATACTTTAAATAATCTCTAACTTACCTGTAACATCTAATATAATGGAAATGCTACATATTTACTTGTTATGCTGTATTTTTCAGGGAATATTGACAAGCAAAAATTTTACATCTTAATTACAGACACACCATTTTCTCTAACTCTTTTCAATTCTGGAGTTATGTAGAATCAACTGTATAAGTACATGCTATTCAAAATTGCTCTTTACATTGTGTTATCAGGCAAGATAGTATTTAAGAAACATGAGACATGTAGAAATGATTGGTGCAACAGCCTTAAAGAGCATTTTTCCCTATTTAGTTGAATATTTATTTATGCTACAGGAATATTATAAATGTTATTTGCTTACCTTGTTTTGCTTTGTGTTAGAAAAGGCAGGCAAGGAGTTTTTTGTTTAGATATGGGATCTCTCTCAAAAGCTCATGTGAGATAGATAATCCAATAAAGTTCAGAGGTAATTAGATGATGAGAGTTATAACTAAAAAACTGGCTTTACCCACTGATATGGATTAACTGGGAGGAAAGTGTTGGCAGGTAGGATGTGACTGCAGAAAGAGGTCCCAGAAGGTGTTTGTTTTGAGGTATATATTTTATCTCTGGTGAGCTGAATGCTTGTGCTTGCTCTCTCTCTCTCTCTCTCTCTCTCTCTCTCTCTCTCTCTCTCTCTCTCTCTCTCTCTCTCTTTCTCTCTCTCCCTCTCTCTCTCCTGTTTCCATGTTCTGAGTTACTTTGTTACTTTCATCTGTTTTGTCCTTCTGCTGCCTCACTTGGGTCCAGAGCAATGGAATTGGCTCTCTATGAATTGAGACCTCTGAAACGTTTTTGTTCTACATTTCCTTTATCAGGTCTTTTGGTCACAGCACCAAAAATGCTAACTAAAACACAAGTTAGGGGAAAAAATAACATAAAATTACTTAAAATGTGTTAATGAAGAAAATATATGCTATTTGTATACAAGATTGAGTACTGTTATTAGAGGAAAAGGTATAAAGATCCTTTTCATCATTTTATGTTTGTTAAATTACAACTGATGAAGAAAAGTCTATTTTTATAGAGGAATCCCAAATATTAAATGAGGAGAAGGGATAAAATTAACATATAAATTGTTTGTAACTTTAAGCAAGTACATATTCTGAAAAAAGTCACCAATAACCACTAAATATTAGATATGCTATGGTGATAAACAGTGTATTCCCATAGTGTGATATTATTACATAATAGATAAATTGCAAATTGCATATGTAATCAAGCTTGGGATCAATAATTGTAAGTCTTCTGATGTGATTCAAAATGAATTGCTTAGCATTATTTACTGGTATTGAAATATTACTTTAGCTAAATTTAATTCTTTTGGTATAGGTTCTGATCTGTATGAAATTTATGAAATGAAATATTTTATAAGATATATATATATATATATATATATATATATATATATATATATATATATAAAATCAAAAAGTTAATGGGTAAAAAGTGTCATACTTCTAAATTTAAAAAAAATTAAAAAGTATATAATATCAAGTAACAAGACACATAACTGGATATTTGATTAAAATATATAACATTTTGAGAAATGTTTAGAGGGTTTAAGAAACATTAAATATTAAGAAACGTAGATTTATTACTTTAAGTTTAATAAAAATGAATTCTTGTAGGAGAAATCCCATGTGCTTATGAAATGCATACTAATGTATTTAGGAATGAAAAGTAATTTTGTGAGAAGCATTTCTCCACAAATACTTTAAACAGGTTCACACTCACACACACACACACACACACACACACACACACACACAAACCCAGAAACACACAAATACATGATAATACAAATGTGTTATGATTACTTTGGAATATCAACTTTATTTAATTAAGAGATGTCTAGAATTAAGAGATTCCTGGTTATGTCAATGAGGGCATTTCCAGAGATAATTGTTTTTTGGGACATCAAAATAAAGAGGGAGATCAGTGCTGGTATGGGCACCGGTGTCCAATAAACTGGGATACAAGATGGAGCAAAGGGTCAAAAAAGGAAGGAGCCCAGACAGAGGCAAGCATGATTCTTGAATAGGTGCATAGATTGCTGCAGCCATCATCAAAGGACAGCAGACTTCAACTCCAACTCCTTCACTTTTCTAACATGAACTCTGACCAGTTATTCTCCAGGTAGTTTCTAGGCTTCAGTCACATACTTGGACCACATTGCTGGTTCAAGGCTCCATCTCCTTGGACCGAGCAGCTGCTGGTTCCCCCAGCTCTCCAGTGTGAAGATTGCCATTATGTTTCACCTTCCGAACATGTAAACAAATCTACGAAATCCCCTTTTATAATCTTACATGGAGATATCCTATTGGGACTAGAAGTGGTTCTAGAGAAATAAAATTGTACGTTGATATTTTCTTAGTTGATTTTGTGGTTTCTGGAGTTAATTGTCTACATTGAATAGACCTAATGTTCCTAAAGCTGGTAGTTCATGTCATGAACGCTTTAAAGCCATATACATAGTGAATGAATTTGACACTCATAATATGCCACTTGTGAGAGTCAAAATATTTAGTGACTCTATAAATGATATTTTTAACAGTTTTGGAAAACTAAGGAATATAATAATGTTCCCTGGATACTTCTTCACTGAACAACTAAGAAATATAATAATGTTCCCTGGATACTTCAAAACTGAACAAAAAAAGGAAGTAGCTCAGGAACTCATTTTTTTATTTTTCATCCCTAGGTGTGCGTATGCAATCTAAAGTCTTCTTAGTGTGTACTGAAGGATAAACTTCTCTCTTTCAGTCAATGAAAATTGACCATAAACCTCCAACCTCTCATAGATCGAATTACAATGCAATTTTAGCTCTTATCCATAAACAGTGTCTGCAATGAAAGTAAAGTTACTGCTAGGAAAAAAAGGACATTCTGTAATTTTGAGAACAGTTGAGAGGACACTTAATAGGCTGGGGAAATTCCTACATTCTGTTGGGTTTTAGAGGAAGCGACTTTCCAATCCTTAGTGCCAGTGACATCTCCACCCCCAAGTACATACTCTGGTTTTGATCTCTTTATCTCTCTGAAAGAATGGATTCTTCATTGCCTGTGGAAAAAAAGGATCCTTCTTGATGATATTGCCCAGCCAGACAATGCTGGTACTCCTCAGGGCTCACATTCACCACCTACTTCTACTTCTAGACCTATAACTAGACCCAAATCTAAGTAGCCTCATGAAGGAGAGTTACAAAGTGTGAACCATGAGGAAGTGCATTACACCAAAGGAACTTCCTGAGTTTTACAATGTATACAGAGGTCTGAGGAACATGTGTGTGAATGGATTTTAAGCATGTGGGATAATGGTAGAAGAAACATAAAATTAGACTAGGCTGAACCTATTAATATTGGCTGGTTAAGCAGATATTCTGAATTTAATGTAGCAGTTTAAATTGCTAAAAAATTTACTAATAATTTATTCAGTGGGTTGTCTGAATAAGGATCAAATTGTAATTGTGAATGAGCTGAAAATGCCTTATATTTTTTGGTTTACTGTTGATTATGGGACTCAAATTTTCAGAGAAACTGGAATGCTGGATTTTGCAAATAAGACCTTCTTCTCCACAATATAAAGGTCTAGAAGATGTGCATTCATTACTACTTTAAGAAAGATTCATGAGAGGAGAATCAGTATCCTTGATGAGCTCTTTCATTGCTCTTCTTTATATGTCATTTTTTACTATGAGAGCTGAAATTACCCAATTAGAAAACTGAAATGCAATGAGTATTATTGGATTTCAAAGTATCAGAGACCAAGTGACAGCACTCAACAACTACAGGCAACTTGGTTCATACCATAATGCATAGCAAAGTAGAAGCAATAACTAGAATCTTCTGACTTATGTACATCTAAGACCTTGGATAATCAGTCATGGTATTTTCAGAAGTCATTATGATGGAAAATTAAAGTGAATACTCAATTTATATAAGCATAAAAATTTCAGAGCAAATGTGCAATAACAGAAAATCATAGTTTCTCAGCCAATGCCAAGACTTCAGTCAGTTTAAGTCTCAAGGGAATAAGTTAAGGGAAGGCAAGTTACTTTTGAAGAAGGACGTTGTTACAGTACCAAAAAGTTAAAATGTTAATCTTTCTCCCATTCTTCCCCTAAGGGGCCTATGGACTTTAACCAGGGTAAATGTAAATTAGGGAAAAGGCTATGATCTAGTCTTTGGGGGACTATTCAATACCATCTCTGAATTGACAGTGATCCTGGGAGATTCAAAATGTCACTGTTACCCTCTAGTCAAAATAGGGACTTAGAGAGGTCAGTGATTTATGGAACATTAGCCAAGACTTGAATAGGAGTGTTTAGTGGGTCCCGTAATGCATCTTGTGGTTGTTTCCCCACTCCCAGCATGCACATTCAGGATAGAAATACTTAGAATACTGGTTTTCTAACATGTGGATTGATGGTTATAAAGGTGCCAGAAAGGCTAAATCAAAGCTGGTAGAACTTCCTTTGCTTAGGAGAATAGTAAATCAAACACAATATTGCATCACTGGTGGGATTACATAGATTAGTGTGACCACCAACAACGTGAAGGCTGAAGGTGTGGTAGTTCCTACTACAGTACCATTTAACTCCCCTATTTGACCTGTGCCAAAGGTAGATGGATCTTGGAGAATAACAGTTAATTTTCACTAGCATAATAAGGTAATGACTCCAATAACAGCTGTTGTAGCAGATGTAGTTTATTTTCTTGAGCAGATTAATACATCTCCTACTACCTGGTAAGTAGCTATTGATCTGGCAAATGCCTATATTTCCACACCTATTCACAGGGCTTATTAGTAGTAACTTCCTTTCATCTGTCAAAGCCAGTAATACAATTTTAATGTCTTTTTCAGAGGCATCAATTCTCCAACCTTGTTTTATAACTTAATTCACAGAAATTTTTTATAAAGTGTCACACTGCTCCATTGCATTGATGACATTAAGTGACCTGTCTTTGAGTCTCCTAATATTTTCTTTCATATCATCTAATCATTTTAACTCCTCTATGAGATTTTTAATTTTAGTTATAAGATTCTTCAGCTCGATTATGTGATACATCTGGTACTTTGTATCTTTTCACTTAAATTCTCATCATTTTTCTTGCATTGTTTTCCGGACCTCAGTGAGTATCTTTGTGTTTCTTCTAATTCTTCATGAATCAAATATCTCTGCTTAGTTCCTAGGATTTATTTTAATACTTTACTTGGTATATATTCCCCCATATTTTCATTTTATTTCACTCTCTCTGTTGTATTCTATGCATTAGATCAGAAAACTACTTCTCAATCTTGTCAGAATGGCCTCATATACATGTATTTCACTAATTTATCCACCCAAAGATTTTAAGCTATCTATCATATCTATATTCTTTTCCAGAGTGCTGTCTCTTTTGTGGTTGCCCACTGGAGCTTCAGATATGCCACATCCTGTTAATTTCCTAAGACTGAAAAAGTAGAAATGAGACATTCTAGATGTAACTAGAGAGGTTGGAGTATGGATATGCATTGTGGTTTCTTCTTTTTTCACAATGAAACTAAGCAGAGGCATTTGTTTCTCACTATCTCTGCAGCAAGTCACAAAAGGATCCATAGGTAATTCTGAGATAACATTCAGGCTGAGTTTGTTAGTCCTGGGAAGGTAGATACTTAAAGTTAGCTCTTTGCTTCTCATGCTCCTTGTTTTCTGTGGTCTAGTATTACTAAAGAGTACAAAGTATCATTAATTCCTAGTTTTATTCTTTAAGAGAACTCTTTGAATGAGAGGTATGGAAATTGTGACATCCATTGAAGAACCAAATGTATAACAGAAAAATTGATAGACTCAACTTTGTCACTGGTGTGAGCTGAGAGAAAATACAAAGAATTCATGCCAAGGTCTGACCCAATTTGCCAGAGGGCAACTATTAGTTATTTCTGTTTGCTTCCAAATACATGCTTGTTAAAAGTTAGTAGCCACTGGAAATATGTTCTATAAGTTCCCTTTAAAGATTAAATAGGAACTCTACATTTTTGCCCCCTTTCTCTGGTACTCCAATAGGTTATAGCCCAGGGAAGTGTTCACATACCTGATTAAAAACATGTCTTTTTTCTGTGATCTAGGGATATTAAATCATACACCTTTCCCTTTATGATGCCAAGCTAAGTGGTTCATGATGAAGTACTTGGAAAGGTGGGTATAAAAGGTGGAGCACTCAAGACATGAAATAAGCCAATTTCAGGCAAAAATGGGGAGCTAAATATTTTAAAAGCCTTCTGGAGCTATGAAACCACTGGAAGTGCACACAAGCCCATAAAAACTTTTTTGGGGATTTGGATACAGTTATGTATAATCAGTTTCTTGTGCTTCCAGCATTAGGAAGTTTAGAATACAATCCTGTTAAAAACTGTAAGATTGGAGTGATCAGTGCCTTGACAAACTCCTTCAGGGGATATTAATAGACCTGTAGTTATCACTGGGGTGAGCTGAGGCAGAAAGTTTAGAAGTGCATGTAATCCTACCCCAAGCTGGGCACAGGATACTAGTTGTCTACCTCTTTAATTGCTAGATACAAGTTAGTCAGAACCATACCACCAAGTAAAGACTGAGAGATGATGACTGTCTTCCAGAGAGAAACAAGGGGCTGCATTTTAAAATTGCATCTCTAAAGTACTCCTGGGAGATGAACTGCCTCAATGTGCTCTGATTCTTGCATAACATTGCCACATTTATCTGTGGTCTAGTGTGTTTCTAATCTCTTTCCAGCCTAGAGTTAACAAAGTAAGATTTAAATTGTGGGACACTTTAGCATTAGGTACATAATTGAGGTCAAACATTTCTCTCCATGTGGTGAAGTTGAACGTTGGGTATTCTCATCATGGCACAGTGACAAGAATACAGTCTGAGTCCAAGGATGCCTTAGCTTTTATTATTTACTTGACAAGGATTTTCTCAATTGATTGGTGGTTCAGAGTTTCTCAGCTGGCCTCTGACGATCTCTGAGTGACTTGATCTATGGTTAGATGTATACTTGGTATGTCTCTTGGAGGTAGTCTACCATGTGTCTTGTGTCCCCTCTGCTGATTCCATCTATATTTCTCCCTATAACTCAAAAACCCATGTGATTTCCTTTTCAGACCTTTTACTTTTTCTTTATTAGGCAAGAATAATGTTTATTCAATTTACAATCTTACAACATCTTTCTTTTGTATTTATATATAATCATTCTTCAGTATGCATAGGGGCTTATTTCCATGACTACCCCCTCCCAGATAGCAAAGTCTATGGAATCAAAGTTCTTAATATGAAAAAATACATGGTATCAGCATACAACTTACACACATTTTTTTCATATACTTGGAATTATGTCTAGTTTACTTATATTAATAAAATCTTAATATTATGAAAATATGGATATTCTGTATCATTTAGTGCATAATGACATAATATACATATTCAGAATAAATGCAGTTTCCTTAAAATGATTTTGATCTATGCTTAGTCAATGCAGAACTTACAGCTTCACATACTGACCTATATTTATGTTTTGTTGCTCCATTGCTCCATTTGCTTACTATGCAGTGTGATCAACAAAAAAAGCATTGTTATCACAATAGATATGAAGATTTTTGTGCCTCAGCTCAGGACCTCTGAAAAAGAATTTGCACTTCACATTATTTTTAAATGGCTCTGGTAATTTTTAAGAAGTGCTAGTTTAAATGAAAATTACCAATTGAGATAAATTTCACTACTTACTCCTGACAAAGACCTAGGAATACATTACAGAAAAATAAAAGGTTAGTTTACTTTTTGAGTCTATAGAACAGATTCCATTCTGCAATATTTGCACATAATTTTTATTGATTGTTACAATCTTTGGCATAAAAATAATCATGCCCACATTGAAATACAGTTTCTTTTCTTGTTTCTAGTTTTTAACATTATAGCGAATACTTACAAAGATGTTTTATTTTGGTTTTGTGTTTATTTTTCTTACCAGATACTTATCTTCTTTTCTTAGCAGTCAAAAGGATTTTAATTTTCTGGGTTTTGCTAGAATTATTGTGAACATTATCAATCTATATGTTTAGATATTTTAAAATGATATAAATATATATATTTTCTATTGGCTACAGTCTATGTTTGTTATAAATATGTCATGTAGGAACTAAAATAATTTTTGTTCTCTTATGTATCTTGTAATTTAAATTATACAACAATTGCAGCAGGTGCAAATACTTTATAAAATTTTTGGAAGCTAATCAAATAATCAAATCTCTCAATGGATATGTAGATTATCTAAAGAAGTGTATCTTACAGCAAATTTGTCTTTGGGAGAAAACCATATTATACGATGATGTAGAATGCTTTGCTTTTTCAGACTATATATGAGTATAGAGATTCTAGATTGCAGCAGACATGATATAACTCTATGTGAAAGTATGAAATAAAAAATTGCCCTGAAGTGACAAACTGCAGTAAGTTACAGTGCTGTTACGATGTAGTGGAACTTGAACTGCCTTCATTTATTCATGCCTTTATTTCTCAAATATTTATTTAACATCTGATATAGACTGGACACTGTCAAATCTGTTGTAGATAAAGCATTGAACAAAATACTAAATGATATCTATAGTCACAAACTTACTTTTAGTGACAGGAAATGCAAGCTAAACAATTAAGGAACCAACATATATACTAAAAAGGGGAGGGTAAGTGATATGAAGAAAAAATATTCCTCAAAGAGTAATAAAGGGAACTATTGTAAGTAAAAGTGACCAAAGAAGTCATCACTGTTAGAAAATGACATTTAGATGATTAGCAAAATGCAAGGGAGTGAGAAACTCAGATATGGAGAGCGAAAAAAAGGAGAAGGTTCCATGCACAAAGGATTTCAAGGCAAAGATATTAAAGGATGATAATCTTACCATTGTAGAAATAATAAGTAATAAATATCTGGGTGTGGAATAAAAAATTCCAAATGACAGTGTATATACCAGTTTAATGATATTAGTTTTGACTATAATAGGCAGACATTGGAATTTTTGGAGCAAAATAACATGATGTTACATTTGAGAAATATTTAATTTTGTTTGAATTGTTGAGAATAGAGCATAGATGAACAAGGATAGTAACACAGAGGCTATTTGGGGGTCTACTGTGAAAGTAGTATTCTGTGAAAGGGGTGATCATGTTTTGAACAGAGTAATGATGCAGGATATACTAATTCTGGAGACTTCTGTTAATCTCTATCTATATACATGTTTTTATATATACATAGACACATTTTTAAGAAGTTATAGTAGACAGAATAATAATCTCCTAAATATGCTTATGTCCTATCCTAAACACAAGAACTCATGAATATACAACTTTACCTGAGACAGGGATTTTGAATTTAAGGAACTTGAGACAGGGGTATCACACTGGATTATCTGCACATGCCCAATGCAATCATCATGGTCCTGAAAAGTTGGAAAGGGAGACAAAACTAGAGAGTTAGAAGGATATACAGAGATAAGCAGCATTATTTTTCTGTGAAGATGTTGAAAGAGAACCAATTAATTTGGAAGAGGCTAGGAAAATTGCCTCTTTACACTCCTGAAAGGGATAAAGCTCTACTAATAACTTGATTTCAGATTAGTGAGACCTGCCTAAGATGTCTGACCTATGGAACTTCATGATGATACACTTGTGCTATTTTAAGCCATTGTTTTTGGTCACTTACATGCCATTAGTACACAGATTTTGTCACCTGAATGTGAAGTATTTTGATAACAAACACCTTAAAAAGTGGGTATAGCATTGGAATTGGGTGGTAGACAGAGACAAGGCAGTATTGAAAAGCAAGATAGAAAAGACTCAGATTGTTTCAAAAGACCATGAATAGAGACAAGGATGTTAGCAATTCTGCTAGAGACTCTTCAGTAGGAAATGAGGATCATGGTTCAGAACATACTTCACTAAACACAATACTCAAATCATCTGCTGATAGGAATATGTTTGTTAAAGACACTGCTGATGAGGACTGAATAGGAAATGAGGAATTCCTTATCGGAAATAGTAGGAAATAGAATCCTAATTATATAGTGATGGACAGTTTAGCAGATTGTGCCCTGCAGTTAAGTGAAAATCAGAACCTGAAAACATTTTATAAGACATTTAGCTGATGAGATTTTTAAAGCAAAAATGTTGAAAGTGTGCACTGATGTTTTCCTGATGTGAAGAATAAAAATGTAATAGTCTCATACTCAATAAGTGGATTTGAGGTTGCCCCCCCCAAAAAAAAAAATCTTTGCTTTTACATAAATAGTGTCTATGCCTTTCTCCATTTTGAAGTTTCCTCCAACACACTCTGCAGTGGATGGCACCAAAAGGTAAGGAATGCCTTAGACACAAGGTTTAGTACCACACTGTGATTTCGAGAAGGAATGACATGACTGTAATTAATTGGCAAACAATAACAACAAAAAATTAAAGGGAAAATCAGTAATATGTTGACAAGACATGGCCAAGCTCTCTATGCTCATAAGGGGAATCAAGTTATTCCTTCCTACTAGTTTATGAAACAAGCTGGGATGCAGCTATATACAGAGCTGCCACCAAACTGCCCCTGAATTTGTGTCCCTACCCTTCCAGTGATTTCTCCCTGCTCCTTCTTCTGAGTTCCTCCACCACTCCCTGTCTCTACTGCTCATTTGGTTCAACATTCCATCTTACAGTGTGGTCAAAGTTGTACCCTGCCAAACTCCTCTTGAATTCCTTCTTGTGTAACATCCTTTATTTACTGCCCAACACAATATCTCATATAGAACAGATGCTCACTTTGCGAGTGATTAACAAAATGATTCTAATTTCAATAAACTTTGACTCATCTCAAACCAAAAACTCAAAAAACTTTCAAACCTTTCCATACAAATGACAGATGTCTACTAGGTAAGCAAGTTCATGTGAGTTTTTTCAAATTTTCAGATTATGATTCATAATCATCCTGAAATTCTGTAAGAACCTAAATCAAAGAAGCCAATCCTATCTTACTATTTCAGTGTTATGCACATTGATTAAATGCATATATTTTGGCAAATTGCAATTCAGGCACAGCATATGTGATACTTGGGCATAATAAAATACTAAATTAATTTCATCCTAAACCATTTGGAACTATTGCAATTATACCGAAGGAATTAGAAGGAATAGTGTTGTTTGTTTGTTTGCTTGTTTGTTTGGTACTAAGGATTTAACCCAGGAGAACTCTACCACTGAACCACTTCCCCAGCCCCTGTAATTTTTTTTTTAAATTTTGGGACAGGGTCTTGATAAATTGCTTAGGGCCTTGCTAAGTTGCTGAAGCTAGCTTTGAACTTGAGATCCTCCCACCTCAGCCCCCAAGCAGCTTGGATTACAGGCATGCACTGCGATGCCCCACTAGGAACAGTGCTTTAACCCCCAGAGAAATAACTTTTAGAAGTCAATAATGAATATAATATCTCCACATACAAAAAATTAAAAAGAATGTGAACAATGAACAAATTGCTGAGAAATGTTTCTAAAAACGTTAGCCTCATGTATGATAACCTATAGGAATTAAAGCAGCTAACAGAAGCAATTTTCCTTTTAAAATTGGCAAAGTTTTCTGAGTGACAATAAATCTCAATGAAAGAAGTTTAAATAAATGAGCATTTGTCTATGCTACTGGTAAGAGAGGATTGTTTACAAAGCAGCTTAAAACAGGCATACTTTAAATCCAGGAATATCAACTAGGAGGATTAAAACATTCCTAGAAAATAATCAAATATAAGCATCAAAAATATATATGACAGTGCTTATCAGATAATTTCTATTTTTAATTGGAAACAATGAAATAAGAACTAAAAATAAAGGAATTACTAAGTTACAATGTATCCATGTGAGGAAATGTTATATACTCATTAAATATTTCAATTACAGTGATAGAAAAAAAAACATAATGAAGTGACATTGTTTTCTATTTAAATTAGCATGTATTACATATGGACAGTGACAGGCAATGAACAAAAGTGTTATATGCAGACATATCTGGCAAATAGTTGAAGACATGTTTCATCTTTTTATGTGTCTCTATTATCTTAATTCTTTATAATAGGCATGTATGTATAATCAGAAATAATGTTTCTTTAGAAAAACACTAATTGAGGAAAATTTCAGGCTTCCCCACCTCATATTGAAATGGTTCCCCCATTTTTTTTTTATTTTTAGGGTTTTATCTTTGCACATACTAAATACAAAAGAGAAAACACTACAAAATCTTCTTTCCCACAGGCTACCTCCTGAGGCATAATAATTACAACTTAAATATCCAAATGTTCAAATGCTCTCTCAGTACCTGTATGTTTCCCCTAGTTTCTGATTTATTTTTCATCTTTAAAAGTTTACAGAATTATCTGTCTCTGAAGACTTACATATGAACTATATGATTTTTATGTCTCCTTCTTTGGAGAATAGAACTTAAATTATTACTACAACTGAGGGGAAAAAGACTCGTTTTATGTGGTTTCCTAAAGTAATTTAGATTTGTGTGAATTAAAAATGGCATATTTATCATTGTTCAAATGAAGTCCCAATTTGGGGGGGTGGGCATAGCTTTTGCTTTAAGGAACTTAATTTTTATGATCAGAAAACCACTCTTTAGCTACTAAAGTTTTCAACATATTGCAAATCTTTCAGATCTAAGTTCCAAATGAAGTTGCTCTTATAGTTTTTCTATTTCTTATATTTGGGAGAGGTAAGGAGGATTTGGGTCTTTAAAAGTCAGATCAAAATAAAGCACAAAATGTCTTAATAATATCAATCAAAAGAAAAAGTAATACAATGTCAATCAGGTTTGTCTTTTTAAAAATTCTCAAACAAAAAGTAAACAAAATGCACACCTTATTCTGCCCCCTCTTTGCTATCTTCTTCCACTCCTTCCAACCTACCCCACCCTCTGTGTGCATTCCCCACACCCCACATGCACTTCACTCTCACTTATTAACCGAATGTTTTTCAAGTTCCCTTTAGAACTCTTCTAGTCCCTAGGAAAGAAAAGCAATGGGGATCTCATCACCTAACACCTTATATTTGTTTGAGGCTCAACCTCACAGGAACAGCTTTCTCACCTAGTTATTCTGATCCTGAGCAAAGCTAATTTCTAAACTCTAAAAATACCTTCCACTCTGGCAGGAACTCCACACAATCTCAGGAACAGAAGAAAAAAAACTCTAGCTAACATTAAATCATCAAAAACTGAGAAATTTGGACCCCAAATTCAAGGGCACAGTGTCTCTGAATTCCCCCACAGGGCCTCAGGTCTCAGGTAAGGAGATCCCACAAAGTAAACCCTCAGGACATGATTAGAAGCTCTGCCTTGCTCTGCATAATACCAATGCACTGGAATTTCTGTGAATCACAGCAGAGTAGAATCTCAGACTTTGAACTCCACAGGAAAACACACAGCAAAAATAATAGCATAATGCAATGTTTTCAAATGCATAAATCTTCATTTGTTTACTTTAAATATTTTAAAATATGTCCTATTACATTTATTCTTGATTAAACCTCTTCTAGATAGTAATTCATTAATGGTTTCTTTACAGTTGCTGTGCAAACAGTTCATTCATATCTATGACATATCAAATCTCAGAGACATATTCTTTAATTGCATTCATTTATTTCTAATCTTCTTAAGCTCTTACTACTGTAATGCCTGACTAAATATACACTAAGCTCTATTATTTAAAAGGTAAAATATATTTAAGATATATTTTATCAATAAAATTCACAACTCAACAATGTTCTATTATTATTATTATTATTATTATTATTATTATTATTATTATTAGCCTCAGGCATTATTTAAAACTTCCTGGTAGAATAGTTGTGGTTAAACAAAATAAGTTCTGAATGGTTGCTTGAGATTTTGGATTGCCCACTAAAATGCCAAAATTTTCATTGTGACTGTAGTTGGGATCAGAGAACTTTTATAATACGATTTAGAAGAGATATCAGAAGAACCCATCTAAAAAACAGGATATATATCTTCCTATTGTTATGATTTTTAGGCCTTGAGCAGCTTCCATGGCCACCATGAAGATGTCTCAATAGTTGTCTACTACTGGCTGAGACATAAAAATGTACTCATTTCTTTGGCTTCAGAAAGTTGGGCCAGAAAGAAATAAGAGTGTATTTTCATCTGTTATTTTTTCTTTTTCTTAAGAGTGAGTGAGAGAGAGAGAGAATTTTTAGTATTCATTTTTTAGTTTTCCACGGACACAACACCTTTTTTTGTATGTGGTGCAGACACAACACCTTTTTTTTGTATGTGGTGCTGAGGATCAAACCCGGGACCGCATGCATGCCAGGCAAGCGCGCTACTGCCTGAGCCACATCCCCAGCCCCTGTAATTTTTTCTTGATTCAGTTTTTCTGCTTCTCTTAAAGCTGTGATTCCCTAATTTCAGCATCATCATAAGCTTGTTAAAAGACAACTCGCTGGGGCTGGGGTTGTGGCTGGGTAGAACACTTGCTTGGCATATGTGAGTCACTGGGTTCAATTCTCAGCACCACTAAAAATTAAAAAATAAAAAGGTGCATTGACAACTTAAAAAAAAACAAACAAACAACAACAACAAAAAAACCCACTCGTTGCTTCCGCCCCTCAGAGCACCTCATTGGCAGGTTTAGGGTGGAGCCCAACAATTTGCATTTTTAACAAGGTTCCCAGTAGTGCTGAGGCTGCCAGTCAGGACACCATACTTTGAGAATTACAACAGTTGATATCTGGGATGAGAAAAAACAATGGTCTCAGGTGAAGGGGACTGCAATAGTCTCAGGTGAAAGGGATCACAGAGAAGATTAAAAAAAATCACACACTGAAAAGAGAGGGAATATTCCAAAGACAAAATCCAACCTTCACACTTTCTTCAGAACTTAACCTGACTGCAGAGACCACTGAAACACTTCTTGCCCACTCCTGGACCCTGCAACTGCCTGGAATGTCTGCTCCCTCCCAACCTCCTATTCCTGCAGATCCCAAACATTGGAAAGCTGCAAGACATGGTCTTCAGGCTGCTTCTCTTCTATTACTCCGTTTACTCCATTAGCTTTACATTCCATACACTGATGACTCCCAATCACTATCCCAGACCTTCCCACCCTAAAAACATCCAAGTGCCACTGACTATGTGACATTTACCAGCTGATGGATGACAAGCATCTTAAAGTAGATACAACCACACAACCTTGATTGCAGTCACTGCCTGCAAAACTGCTTTCTCCCACTATTCATACAGGTCGCTCTGGCTCTCTTTTACTGACCACGCATATCCAATCCTTTCCCTGAATCTGACCCTTCCCCTCCCTCCCTTGCAAACCGTCATCTTCTCTCACCTAGTTAATTATAATAATGACCTAACTGCTCTCCCTACCTCCACTGTCTACCCTCCACAAAGCCTGTGATCCACACTGGCCAGAGGATATTTCATATCAAACATTAGATTATGCCATGCCTTTGTTCAAAGTGTTCATTGGCTTCCCAAATTTTTCCAGACCCAACATGATCTGACTCTGCCCATTCTTGTTGCATCACCTCCTTCCACTCTCCTCCTCCCTTACCCTGTGGCAGCCACAGTGACCATTCTTCAACATGCCCAGATGGTATCCACCTCAGGACCTTTACATGTGTTTTTGGAATGTTCTCCCTGTGGGTGTGACCATGGCTGGGTCCCATTCAAGAGTTTCTAAGGAAGCATTCCCAGAACACTCCCATCTCTTTGACCTACTTAATTTATTTTTCTATCACTTCTTGATATTTTATGACAGTTTATTTGTTTGTAAGTACCATATTTCCCACTAAAGTGGATGCTCCATGAGGCCAGGGACTTCTGTCTCCCTTGGGCACACTGTAGCCCTATCACAAAGTCCAGCACACAGAAGGCATGGGGGAAATAATTGCTGAATGAATGAACAAATCTTCCCCCAATTGCCATAGAGAGGACTCCACTCTAAAACATTTCTTACCATCTCTTTAATTATAGCAACAGAAATTAAGCTGATTCTAATGATAAAAATTTGTTTATAAAGTAAGTCCTATTGAGTGGACAGAAAAGACAGAAATTATATTGTAAAATATGTAATGTCTCTAAATAGTTCCTCTTGGTGTTCCAACACCCTTCACAAAAAAGTGCTACCCTGCACTTTGCTATGATCTTTAATTGTTCTAACTGGAGGGATGAAGTTGACACCCACCCTGCCCTGCCCTTTGTGGGCTGCATTCCTCTAGCATTTCTGAGCTGTAACACTGAAGGGATTCACTACCCAATAACAGCACAACAAATGCTTCACCTTGCCAGGATGGTAGCATTGACAGTAAGTATAAATGCTGTGAGTTCTAACCTAATAGTCTCTTAATGACTTGTAAAAATAAAATGAAGAACCTTGTGTTGAATTTTGTTAGATCTGGAAAAAAAGCAGCTCTTTCCCAGCCACCTATTTGGACAATATCAATTAATGCAAGTGTTGAAGGAAGTGAATCTCATGGGTTCTTCCCTCCAGTCACCAGAACTTACTATAGTTATCATAACCTCTGAGAATAGAATTAATGACTGGAGAGCAGCAAAAATGCACAGACCCCCAAAATGCTCAAAACCCAGGATTCTACTTTTGTGATGGTTACAGTTGGAAGAGACAGCACACTCAAAGGTTGCATTACCAGAAAATGTTGCTATTCTCAGCGAGATGCAAAAAGTGGCAAGGGACTTGAGTTTAAAAGTACAAACACAAGAGAATCCCACCTTAATGGGTACTATTATGACATCCAGTTCAATATAATGAGGCTATTTCCAAGATCTGACCAGCAGCCCAAATTAGCACAGCTTTACTGATGTGGATACAGCAAATTCTGTTTGAACAAGAAATCTCTGGGAAAAAAGATCCTTTCACAGGCTCTATTCATTTAGCAATAAATCAAAAGGAAAATATCCTTCTGGTAAAGACAGTAGCTCCCATCCTAGTAAAATATTAGATGTTCTAAATAAAATAATACTCTATGGGACATACTTATTGATGGCTACTTTGTGAAAACATCATTACTGTTGATATTAAATTGGTAAAGAGGAAATGGAATTGGGCCTAGGAGTGAGGATATTATTGCATGCAGTTGAGTAGGTACCAAGTCCACCCAAAGAGTGAAGGAAATGAGTCACTTTGTGGAGACCCCATAGAAAACAAAAGAGTCAACTCTCCATGGACTTTTGCAACACATCTTCAAGGAGTTAAAAATTACTTCATAAATATTAAGAATCATATGAAATTGTCAATATTGGCAATTTCAAAATATTCTGTTTTAATACACAGAAATGGCAATTTCACATAGTTCACCCTAAAACAATATCACCATGGTAAAGACAGCATATCAAAGAGGACATTGGTGAGCACTGGAGTCCAGGCTCTGGGTTCATATGCCTGCTGGACCACTCACTAGCTGTGTTATATCAGCTAAGTCACTCAACCCCACTGACTGAGCCTCTTGCACAAAGTAGCAGGACCTCAGATGTGAATCCTTACTCCTTAAGTTTCCTAAGCAAGAAAATTAATAAAGCAACTTGCCACCCTCCTTCAGCTTAGAGCTACTGATCATCTTCCAGCTTCTCACAGACAGAGCAGCAATGCCTGCAAATTATCCCGTACAAAGAAAAATAAATAAATAAAAATTTTGCAAAACCTAAAACAATTAACAACAATTTTTAAATGTAATACATCTGCAAAGACTATTTTGAATCTATAATGATTAAAATTCACCAGGACTCATAATAGTATTCAGTCCCCCAAATATTGAAAATTCCTTTTCAAAGCAAAACAAAAAATGAGCCCAACATCACTCTAACAGAACAAAAATCAACTCAAATACAGCTACTCTTTCTTCTTGAGGTAATGAGATCACAGAGACTGCCTTGGTCCACATCCTTGTGAGAGTTACTGTTGGGCTCCTTAGCTTGCAGCCAGATACTTTGCTGACAATTATGAACTCTCTTACTACACACACACACACACACAAAAAAAAACCCCACCCCACCCAATGAGCCCAACTCTTCCTACAGCTTTCAGTACCCACTCCCATATCTAGTCAGCAGTCTCATAGCTCATATACCTGTGAGTTTCACACCTGTGAGCTCATTCCCCCAGGGTGTCCTGTGTTGTGCCTTGGCACTTTGGGCTCTCCTTATTTTTTTTTTAACTGTGGATGGCAGCACTTCCCTCAATGAAAGCATCTCAGTCATCTGCAAGCCTATGAGCAATCAAGTAGGACACCATTTGTACTTATGCTTGTTTCTTTTTTCTGCAGGCACTGTCATTCATTTGGATAGTCCTCAAACTTGTCTCAGCACCTATCATATATAGTGCTCAATAAATCTTTTATGAATGCTTAAAGACACACTCATACTAAAAAAGTGAAGGAGGGGGATGGGGTTGTGGCTCAAAGGTAGAGTGCTCACCTAGCATGGGCAAGGCTCTGGGTTCAATCCTCAGCACCACATAAAAATAAAATAAAATAAAATAAAGGTATTGTGTCCAACTACAACTAAAAAATAAATATTTTTTTTAAAAAAAGTGAAGGAGGATCTACCAGTCCCTTCCAGACACATCAGAATGACTTCTTTTTTTTTTATTCTTGGATAAATACCTCTCTCCCTAAGGCTCATGCTTTCCTTCCTTCAGCCCAATACCAACACATATCTATCGTGTGCTTACTGCAGACTAAAAATTATTTGATTTAATGTCACTAAAATAACCAATAACAATCAACATTTACTCAATGCTACTTTGTGGGAATCACAGTGCCATTATCTCATTTAAAGTTCACAATGACTCTCTGAAGTAGACTCTATTCTACCTGAATTTGCAGATTAAAAAAGAATAAGGAAATTAAGCCAATTACCCACAGGCATAGAGCTAGTGAGCGGTAGTACTGGGAGTAGTCAGCAGAGTCTAATATGCTATGTTACATAATAAAAATATGCACTAATATATTATTTCATAACACATTTTTAAAATATCTTCTAATACAACCCTATGTGTTTTAGGACTTGAAACACCCAACTTAGAAGCCTAGGGGGTAGATGGGCATCATGGAGCACACCTGTAATCCCCACTAGTCTGAAGCCTAAAGCAGGAGGACTGCAAGATGAAGGCCAGCCTAGAACTCAAGTTTTTGAGACCCTGTCTCAAAACACTTTTTAAAAAGAGGTGGGTATTCAGGGGGTAGGGTGATTACCTAGCATGTCGGAGACCCTGGATACAATCCTCAGGATCTCTACCACCCCCCCCCCAAAAAAAATAAATTAAAAGAAACCTAGAAGTTAGACTGCATCATGTTCTAACAGCAGCAGAATTATAATGTCAAAGAAGGCCCTTTGGCCCTGCAAATCTTAAACAAATCATAGAGAGACTTTGCACCTCCCTGGCCTCCAATCTGCTATTTGATGACCTACTCTGTATCTTACACTTTCTTTCTAAAGATAATTTTTAAAATACAAGAATCCTACATGTAGAAGTACTGTTCAATGTGTTTAATATTCAATTTAGAATACTGGTATCCATAAAATCTTTAAAAACTGTGTTTTATGCATAGGTGCTAAAAATATTTTATTACTAAAGCCAGGTCAACATGTTGAAGATATATCAGTAATAATTTGAGAAAGACAAAGGTTTGGGGGAAAGCAGTTTCCAGTTATGATGAAACATGCTCAGTTCCAACAAAACAGTTCAGAGTAAAGAAGGTAATGAAGGAAAGAAAACCTCAGTTAGACAAGAATAGCAAGACAATCGCTATTTGCATGTGATTTTCAGAGTGACACTGTTACAAGAGTGACTACTGGGAAAAGAATATGTGACAATGATCACAGGTAACTTGCTTATGTCAAAAATCCAATCCTCAAAATCCCATCCTTTTCCTGACAGCTCCACTCTCACTTTTAGCTCCTTTGAATTATGTGCCTTCAGCAAATAGTGTAAACTAACCATATAATTTCTGACTTGTTTCTTTTCCCCTGTATTCTTAGGTATTTCAAGGACTCTCTTCTATTTTGCCCACTAAAGTGTAACTGGTCTTGAGTTGTCCAGATTTCTGCTTCACATATCTATGCAATTAATCATTGCAACCTGCCACATTCTGCCAAATAGTGGTGATACAGCCATGTGCTGGCAATGCAGAACAATGAGGAACACACAAAAGGCCTCAGCATACACCATAAGAAAGGCCAGTGTTTCATGTTTTATGCACTTTGCATTATACTTAGTAACATTAACAAGATCAACAAAACACTGGTTCCAACTAAATTAGAGATTTGGTAGAAGCTGTTTCTTAGAAACTTCTTTTTCCCTAGGAAAGTAGCCTGTGTAAAGCAGTTTCAACATCCCTGGAACAAAGAAGGCACTTGGGAAATTCTGGTTGACCCTCCCTCCAAGCAGAAATCTCTGCTTCCTTTAGAGCACATGATGATAAGAGCAAAGCACAGGGTGAGCCCATCCAACTGCAGAAGTCACCACACACACAGAGCACAATGCTCAGAGGGCTGGGAGTCAAGAGACTGCAGAAAAGAGAGGAAATAAAACCTACATTTTTTGGATGTGAGGATTTAAAATTCACATTCATGAGGGAACTACTCTTTTTTTTCCAAAAGCATTTTAATTGACATCACAAAATTCAAAAAAGCTAATAATAGCTCTTGGAGCCAAATACTTTTCTAGCTACTCCTCTATTATCTCTTGTAGTCCTCTGTAAATCTCTAAAAGGTGGGAACAAGTGTCTACTTTCACAAAAGGAAAAACAAGGGTTAAAGGGGTAGCATGACCTACTTAAGATCTCACAGTTATTATGGAACAGTTTTGATTCCCATCCAGACCCACCTGATGCCAAGACCCATGGCTACCCTGCCTGGTTGCTTAGAATGATATAGGGACTTTACAACCAACAAAATCACAAGCTCACTGCAATATCATCTCCTTGAGCAAAATTCATAGATGGCAAACAGATGGGCTAGGCTCAGAAAGACACAAAAACATGAATCCTCTACAAATAGGAAGTCACCACACATCCTTCTCAGCTCTGTCATCACCATGGACAATCACTCTCCATGGCCTGAGATAGGAGAAAGGGAACTGAGGTTGGGGCAGTCTCTCCTTAAAGCAAGGTGCAACATTAATGCTCCATTGATAGGGATTCAGGTATTCCAATTTGTCTAAACTCCAGACAATCTTTATTTGTATGGCACTTATGCATAGATACGAGCACTTTAACTCAGAGAATTTTTAATCACCATTTAATCATCTGGAAAGACATCACAAACCAATTAGAACAGAGAGGTAAGCACCAGATAAAGGGAAAGCAATAGCAGTAAATATAATTTACTAAAATTATAAAGATAGACATATCCTCCCCCATTAAACACGCACATACCGTGAACCAAACATAACAGCATTCCTCAAATGAGTAGACTAAGTAGGAAACAAAGACATGCTTTTGGGGGTTCAAGTAAAGCCTTCCTTGAATTTCTCCACCTATATACAATACTTGCATGAGTCCCTGCCTTCAAATAAGGCAATGATCCATGTCTTCCCATGATGTGACTCAAAGAAGACAACACTTTTCTCCCAAAAGCTAGACTCCAAGAAAACCAGAAGAGGGTGGGAAGGCAGGTCATTGAGCACATACCAAGCAGCCAACACCTAGGAACTAACAGGATGGTTCTGTGAGTCACTAGGTTAAGGCAACAACAAAGGAAAGACTGGAGGTCAGAATGGCCTGGGGAAAAGGAAGCAGCCAGGAAGTGGCCATGCCAAGGGGCCAGAGGATGGCACAGCAGCCCAGAGAATGCTGGAGAGTTCTCCATTCCAGTTCTTCAATAGAACCCCTAGAGGAGAATGGCAGCTATCATCAAATCTTCCCCATTTCCCCCAAAGGCAGAAAAGAGTCAACACACACACACACACACACACACACACACACACAAACACACACACCATCTAGGAAATACCCCACTGCCACAACAGGTAAATCATGTCAAATCTGACAAAAAAGGATGACTTCTCTTACTAATCCACATATGTGTGTGTGTGTGTGTGTGTGTGTGTGTGTGTGTGTGTGTGTGTGTTTGGCTTCTGGGGATTTAACTAAAAGGAGCTTTACAACTGATATAAAACTAGAGAGTTCTTTTTTATTTATAATTTTAAGACAGGGTCTTGCTAAGTTGCTGAAAGTCTAACAAATTTCTAAGGCTGACCTTGAACATGTAATCCTCCTGCCTCACCTCCTGAGTCACTGAAATTATCAGCTTATACCATGCCACTCAACTGAAAATGATATATTCTTAATTGAATATAATGGAGAAGACATCACTGCTACATCTTAGCTAGTGAAATGTATACACTAAGCAGCAACACAGAGGTAGCTTTTCAAATCTTGAATTCAGGTCAAAGCTTATCTTGAAGCTGGATAAGCTGAACACTACAGGCTTTATTCATTTAAATCCATTCCTCTCTCCCTGACTTGTTCCTCTCCGAAACCACAAACCTCTCATTCTCATACACAGAGAAGGACAGGATGCCACAGTTGACACAAAATCCTTTAATTCTGGCTTTAGGAGGATGAGAGATTTGAAGGTAGGTGAGTCAATGGGCATAAAGCGATAATTAGGGAAAAGAAATGAGTTCAATGTTCTATTACACAGTAGGGTAGAATAATGTAACCTATTTCAAAACAGGATTTTGGGGCTGGGGTTGTGATTTAGTGGTAGAGTGCTTGCCTAGCATGTGTGAAGCACTGGGTTTGAGCCTCAGCACCACATAAAAAATAAATGAAATGAAAATATTGTGTCCATGTATAACTAAAAATATTTTAAAACAAAAAAATAAAAGAATTCAAGTGGTCTTAGCAAAAAGAAATCATGACTGAGGTAAAAAATATGCTAATTACCCCAATTCAATTATTTCATAACATGTACTAAAGCAACACACTATAGCCATAAATACAACAGTACAATTATATGCTAATAAACATTTTTATAATGTTCTGGTTTCATCACTTACTCATCATCTCTGAGCCTCAGTTTCCTCACCTAGAAAATAAGAAGTGTGATTTCTCTAAACCAAACATCACGCAGAGTGTTCAAGAAACAAATTAGGCGATAGTACTTTGAAAGAAATACGCAGTCAGTGAATGCTTTTTAAAATATTCAAAGTTTATAAGCTTATAAAAGATGAATTCTAAACCAAATAAATATACATTATTTTGCTAATAAATTATAATAAAGACTATATGAAGGATAAGATTAAATTGAGTAATGGTAGTGTGAATATCAAAAGGGATTAAATATCCCAACTCTTCAGTTTAATAAAATGTTTGGTATTTAAAAAATTACTATTAATACCAATGTGTCTCCAATTTGTTTTGGTAATCATAAAGGTACATAAAAGACCATCTGAAAATGACAACTAGAACTTGGCTATTCAATATTATCATAGTAAAGATTAAACACAATTGTGAATCAAATCTAATTTGTTGGTATACATTAGGGTACAATATTTTTGTAGTTCTAGAAATTAATGTTATTTTGAATTGCCAAAAAGATTATTAAACTTATGCAATGAGTTCTCCATAGATCTGAGGAATGAAAGTAAATTATTTTATATTTGCTGTAACTTGGGAAGTCAAAATGTGCTTCATCTGACATCACTTATAATATAAAAGAGTGGTTTTGCTAACAGCAAAATAAAATTTATTTTGATAATTATATATAATTATTAACTCAGTCTTAAGAAGCATGTCCTAAAATTTACTACTAATGACAATATCATTGCCCTTTAAATAAATTCTAACAAATTTGAATTTGAGCACCCCAGTGAATTTAACACCAGTTATGTATTTAAAGAACAAACCAGTACGAGCATATTTTATGTTTGCTTCTTTAAAGAGGTTTATAAAGTTTTATAACCACAGAATATGCTAACATTTAAAAATTCTAATTGTGAAAAACACGTTTTTCATAATGGTTAACTGTGAGAACATGTAATAGTATTAAAACAAGAATAAAAAAATATGGGGCCATTATCATGTGGGCCCTTTCTCCCTTTGATATAAGGAAGGATGTTTCTCTGGCATTTGCCCTAACTGTTTGAGAGAGAGAATTTTTTAAATATTTATTTTTTAGTTTTTGGCATACACAACATCTTTGTTTGTATGTGGTGCGAGGATTGAACTCGGGGTGCACACATACCAGGCAAGTGCGCTACTGCTTGAGCCACATCCCCAGCCCTGTTCTACAAATTTAAAGGAGGTATTTAGAAAACAACAAGCATGGTATATAACACTAATAAGTATTTTTTTTCTATCTGTTCTACTTTTAGTAGCACAGTAATAGAAATTTTAACATGGAAAACTTATTTTTTCCTCCTACATGCTCTGTAAATCACTTTAAATGTAAAACATCATGTGAGATTTTCCACTAAAGCAGTGTTTCATCTAAACAGATTAAATAAGCAGAAAAGCTCTCCTTACCAACAAAAAGTGGTTTAAAATATTAAATCTGTCTGATTACACAATTACAAATTACTCACTAAATCTACTTTCTTACTTTCCAAGTACAATATCAAAATAGTACTTACTTATAATTCTCATTAGAATTCTAGTTTAAAATATATTAATATTTAGGACTACCTTCTACAGAAGTCCCCTCACAGAATATCATATATCAATCAAACTTATTGAGGTCATACACCAATGAGTACTTGATGGATATTAGTGGCAGATTGTTTCTAATGTCATCAGTAAACTAGCTCTCATCTGTATTTTTTGCAAGCTTCTACACACAGTAATTTTGAATACTATAAATATGTCATCATAAATGATACAGTGACTAGACAGGAGAATGCTATGTAAGTAGAAAGTACCATGATGTCTCTGGCTTACTTTAGAATTATTTAGCAGGGAAAAATAAACATAAAATAGATATACATATAGGTAGAGACAAAATAAATACAGCCAACATTAACATTTGTTGAAACTAGATGATACGTACATGGATATTCATTGTACTAGACTAACCACAGGCACCCACCAGAGGACTGAGTGTGTGTGTAATGCTTGTGATGTCTCAGACATACAAAGCACTTTGTTAAAGAATGTCCATTTCCTTTCCATGGTAAGTAGACATAATTTTTCACCCTCTAATACTTCTATTGCTCAGAGTGGCTTATGTTATGAGTTATGCATTGCCATTTTCTCTTGTTTATTTTAATAATATGAAAAATTACATTCATAAAATAAATGGTTTTGTTTCATGATACCCCAAAAAGTGTAAATTTTTCACTCTATATTGAAGTACAGTTTTCTTGCTATTGCAAAAATCTAATAATATTTAACACTATTTACTAAAATGAGAGTCTTCTTAATAACAAGCTATTATTCTTGAATACTGAAACATCACCTACACCAAATTCATTTTGTAAGTCTATTGAATTTACTTTTCTTATTAAACTGGGCACCGAGCAAATAGTTTTAATGCAAGCATAATATTTCCAACTACTACATTTTTAATTTGGCAATCTAAAACAATGTGGAATGAATCCAATTCTCATTGATTGGATTCCAAAAAGCACCCTTAACCCACCACAAAGACAAAACAGCATTTTTACTATCTGGTGTCAACGCTCTCAAGTAGAGAAATTCTGAGGTCCCCTAAAAATCACAAGAATTTCAATGTCTAAAAAACCAAACTGCATACACAAAAGGCTCTTTATAAAGGCTTCAACCCTAAGCAATTCTACTTTCACAAACATTATACAGAACATAACATACTTTCCTCAGGAAGTGCACACCCCACCATGTGATCAGACTGAAGGGCCACACCAGCAACCAGAAAGAATTATGGTTTCTAATAAGAATAGATTGAAAAGATGCTGCTGCAGCTTCCCAATGGGTTGCACCCACAGATGGCACCCAGAGCTTAGCTCCTCACCTGTGAAGTTGTCAGGACCAGGAGGGGTGCCCCACTAAGAGTTACAGCTTATGATTGGCTTTCTTGTCAGTCTCGGTTTTTGTACACAACTTCAGTGATGTTTCCAGGTGGTGAAGCATAACAATGGAAGATATTTCGACTAGAAGCGCCCCTTTCACCAGTGCTAGGATGGGTGTAAGGTAGAGAAACAAGATGAGGCCCAGTGTGCCAGCTGGCCATCCCTGGGGCTCACACACCACCAGGGCCATTACCAGGATGAGGGTTTCCGTCAGTCGGTTTGCATGTGCTTAGGTTCCCACTCCCCACCACCCTGGGGAGCCACCAAGGTTGTTTGGGTACAGAGCACAGTGTTCCTTACACAGGTGGTAAGCGCAGCGCAGATGGAAAGTGTCGCAGCCATGCACCTGGTGGCACAAGGTCTTCTCCATCAGGTCCTGAGATTCATACCCCATCAGCTCCGCCACCCTGTGGAGAGGATTTTGGGTGGGCTGGGTGCCCCGGTGCCCTCAACTCCCGACCAAACACAGTTCCAGACCTGGGTGCCCGCCCTCAGTTGCAGAACCTGGTTCGTTGCCTCATCTGCAGAATGGGTCATTCAGATCAAGGGGAATCTGTCCCTGACTAAGAAGGGTTGCATTACACTAGAAACAGCCATTTTTGGTCCTGCCCACCCACCCGGAGTCCAGAAAGATGAGCTTCATGTCCAGGCTGGCTCGAAACATGAACATGTTACTGTGCAGCTTGATCTCCGTGACAGTGCTAGGAGGCAGCGAGTGACCCACAGCCACCAGGCCCACATTCTGGTAACAGCCGTCAAAGGGGGACATGTCCAAGCTGTATTTGCCGATCTTCAGGGAGCCACTGCAGTGACTGACCTGTGGCAGAGTGGGAGGGCGAAGGACTCAGCCCCACTCAGGAAGAGCCCCAGAAAGATGAGGAGGGGGTTGAAACATGTGGAAACTACTCAGCCAGAAATATTGTCTGGGCCATGCCCTTCTGGGAAGGGGCCCAAAGTGAGAGGACTCTAAAGTATCTCAAGAGAGTGACTGCAGGTACAACTGAACTCACTTGGGAGCTTGTAAAAATGAAGATGCCTAGACCTCCACCAACCCTAACGGTCTTAGGATGTTCAATCGCATTCAACCTGAGAACCACAGCTTTGAGCTGAAGCTTTGATTCTTAACTTCTTTGGAGGTCCAAATCTGGCGCTCGGCTTAAACTCCTAGGAATCCACCAAGGGTTCCTCACCACTTCAGAGGTTTTCAGGATTCTTCAGACCCATCTCTGAGAGGCCCATGACTGTGGAGTACTAGGCCAGTCAGACCCAGTCTTTAAGCTTCATTTCCAGTAGTTCATACAGTTCGGGGACCAATAGAGCATCTGGACCCGCTGCTCTTTGAAACAAAGGTACTACATATGGCTCACACAGGACTGTCCCTGATGTGGAAATGACCCTCAGACACTGCAGATGCCTTGGGTCCCCGCGCCATCCAAAACACCCAACCACTGCTGGGTGTCAATCTTTCACCTCAGCCACTTACCTTGTAGTCCCGCAGGTGAGGCCAGCGTTCCGCTTGGCTAAGACACTCTTCATCCTCAGGAAGAAGGAGCGCTCGATCTCGTGCTCTGAGAGAGAGAGAGAGAGAGAGAGGAGCAGAGGGAAGATCAGGACATGAGACATGCGACTGAGTGGCTCCAGCCACGACAAACTTGGGGAAAACCACAAACTGAGCGCCATGTGCTTAAGCATCGCAGACAAGTGTCTGCCTTACACTGTACAAAGTGACGGTGGTAGGGTGGGTGGGCGGTGGGCACTGCGGTCATCTCGTCGTGGTCAGAAGGGTGGATGTATTCAAAAATGCTGTTTCTGGTCAGCTCTATTTGTAAAGACAAGAGTATCATCACCTGTGCAGTAATAGAATGTCCCATGGAGAAGCTGAAAACTTGGTGTGTGGGGGGGTCTGTTGGGCCATGAAAACAGGAGCCAGCAATTGGCCCTGAGTTCTGATTTCATTTCTCCCCTTGCTACCTATTGCATCCTATGTACACCTCAGCTCCCTTATCTGTGAGATAATAACTAGTAGTCGTTATAGTAGTAGTAGTAGTAGTAGTAGCAGGAGCTCTGGTAAAGAGTATCTTACCAGAAAAAAATAAGTATCTGGCTTATTGTAAAGCCTCAAAAAAGTAGCAATTGCCTGGGCTTTGGGTGGAAACTAATGGATAAGGGAAGTCTAGGAATGAGAAGATCCAGACCTGTTTAATGAATCCCTCCATCAGCTGAGAAGTCTCTAGCCCAGAAATGCAGACATCAAAGGATTGGGGAAGCCCCACCCTCCTGCTTCCAACTCTGGCTGTAAACACTGCAGGATGGAAGTGTAGACCATTCACTACCTGAGAAAGACCCAGGTGAACTGAGGCTGTCTCTGATATGTACATGATCTTCCCATCTGGGGCCCCCACAAAGATGAAGCCGTCCAGGGTCTGGGAGGCAGAAATAGAGTGAAGGGAGAGGCTTCTGGGCCATCTGTTGAAATGCAGGGGTGGGGAAAGGCAAAAGTTAGAAACATTCAGACACAAATGCAGAGAGATAGAAAAGAGAGAGACTGTTGGGAAACAGGACATAGAACCAGTCACAAGAGGCCCTCCTTTTTTTTTCATTCATTCCAATTTTGTAAGCATCTGAAGCATTTAACACACTAGAAGATATCCAGAGGAAGTTGTGGACAATGCTCATGTTGCATAGGCTCAGGATTTACCAAAGGGGACAAAGAAAACATGTTTGTAATAGACATGAACACAAATTCTGGAGATAAATCACAGAAGTAGATTAGGTTCTACTGAAAGAACCAGAGGTTTTCTGTGTCAGGCTTGAAGGGCTCTGTAGGGATGTTGTTAGATCATGAAAAGAATAATAGCAGTGTTTGGGAAAGATCCGATCCCTACTGCACTGGTCAACATGGACGAACCTAGAGTCTGAAATCTATAGAGACAATTAAGCTGGTCAATGGCACTAGAAAGTGTACAGGAAAGGGGGATTTAGGAGATGAGAGAAGGGGAGTCAAAGATGCCTTACAGGAGCTGATGTTTGAGCAGAACTTTGGAAAGGGAGGTTGGGCTAGAGAAGGGAAGAAGAACATCCTAGGCAGAAGGGATAATGTGGCAAAGGCAGGGACTTTGCGGGAGGATGAATCTGATGTATTCTGAAGTGATGTGCTTGGTGTACTACAGGTGGAGCTGAAAAAGTACACCCACAATGAATTTTTGAAATGTGGAATGTCAATTTGAGGAATCTGAAGTTGTTCTTATAGATATATAGGATTCCAACAGAGGTTTTCTAAGCAGGAAAATAACATACTTAAATATATTATTTTAATCTTGGAAATGACCTACAGAAGGAAGGAAGGAATGGGGGTGAAGAGGTCGGAACAGATAGCTGTAGCAGAGATGGGTCAAGTCTGAAACTGAGTGATCACAAAAGAGATGAAGAAAGATGAGAATCTTTGCCTCTGAGCTGTAGCCCCAGCCCTGAGCCCCCTATTTTGTAGGATGAACAAGTTGAGGGAGGATAAAAAAATGGGCATCTAATTCTTAATGTCAAAATGTGGTGGGGCCTTTGTAGAGCCTAATGGGTAGAAGAGCTGACAGACTGCAGGGATGTTGGAGCAAATGGGGAAGGGAGTGAGCCACTGAAATAAGGAATGGAAGTCAATCCTACCAGAAGTTTGGGGTAAAAAAAGAAGAGATATTGGGTAAGAGCTAGGAGGGGTGAGGGATTGTCTAGGGGTTTCATTTTCTTGTTTATATTGCCAGAAGAGATTGGCTGGGATTATGGTAAAATGGGGGGACAGCTGAGAGACATCTGATGAAAGGTGTTGAAATGAAGGGAATTACAGCACCTTTTCTAGATAAATTCAAAAGTATGGAAGCCAGGCCAGCAAAAAAAAAGCTCATACCCTTTTTTCTTTGTTCAGTGCAACTAAAATCTCTTGTTTCTTGAGGGAAAAGAGTATGGGTACTAGTAGAACATGAAGGCTGTGGGACCCTGCGGAGAGATTATGTTCATTCGGGTCCTGGAGGAAGAATTGAGGGCTTCCCTTAAACTTCTTAGGTTCCAAGCTACCACTTCCAGTGGACTTGAATAATAATAAAGAGGGTGTGTGGTAGGGGACAAGTGTCAAACCTAAAAATACCATCGGGAGTTTTATTATTTAAAATATTTGTTCTGTGACTTAGGCCGGCAACAGACAATTTTAAACCGTGTGCACTGCAAACAACAATGTAATCGGCACCTCACATGGGTTCAACTCATTACCTGGGGGTGTGTATGTGTGGAATCCAGAGCCTGGCCTGGCCTGGGGCCAGGGGGAGTCTGGGAACTATGAGGAAGAGATGAAATGAGTTGCAGACCCAGCTGGAACCCCAAAATGTAGGTTAAAGCACAGATGGGCACTTCTACCAGATTCCTATTATTTCCTTGGGAAATCCTTTATTTCAGATGGTTCTGCGGCTCTATCTTGGCAGCTTGGCCCTGGGCTTCCAGTGCCAGTGGACGGAGAGATGACAAAAGATGCCCCCTGCCTTGGTCTCAGCACCCTGATGGAGCCTTGCTGGGCTGTTTTCCACACCCCAAGCCTTGGTTGCCACTTGCCTCCCTCTCAGCCTGGAGAGTCACCCTTCGCCCATCCTCGCCTAGGTAAAAGCTTTAGTTCTAATTTGGAGATGCTGTTAGGCTGAGAGAGCCATGTCCAGAATGGATCTTTACATTTTACTTTTTAGTTAGTTAGTTTTTAAGAAAGCAGAGGCCCATCCAGGAAACCAGGACCTGGAAGGATGTGAGCCACTGGGAGACGTGTGTCCTACCTGGAGGATATGGGAGCCCAGTTCGTGGCCAACGTGGTCCAGGGGGCTGGTCCGACTTGAGTTGCCCCCTGCCTCACCAAGCCCTGGGAAGAAATAGAAACAAACTTTAGTATCAGAATCCCAGCCCGAGTGTCAGTTGGGGACCAGTTTGCATTTTTTGTGATTTGTTACCCATTAATGCAAGAAGCCCCTGATAATATTTCCCGTCCCCTCCACCCAACCTGCACAGTGGGAAAAGGTTATTCCAGAGAATAAATTTTGTCCCCTCCCTGGGTTCCGAACAGAGGCCAACCTCTGGCTCTGAGGGAACCAGGTGTCTCAGCTAGGAAGGCTCTCCTGGAGTGCTTTCCTGGCTGGACCTCAAGGGGCCTCTGCACTAGAGAAGCCCCCAACATTACACAACAGCGATCACTTTTGCGTAGGTTCACTAGGTTGTTTAAGGAAAGGAGAGACACTCATTTATTGCCCAAAGTTTTCATCATCGTCCTTACCAAGAGTCAGAGGATGTCCCCCCACATAGTGAACCTCTGCCCGCAACGTGGCCCCAAAAAACTGGCCAGGTTCATCTGGTCCCTGGCGTCCTCTGTGATTGGCTGCGTGACTTTCTAGACATTCTCCTCTCCTGGATCTGACTTTAATCGCCTTCGAAAAAATCCTTGAGCTTGCGGTTGACTTTCAGTCTGACGCTTACCAGCATCCCTTCCTAATCCTTCATCTTCCTTTTCCTTGTGAGCCCCAGCATTTCACACCCTAGTCCTGTCCCCTCCACCTCCAAAAAGGGGCAGGGGGACTTTCCTGAAGTCACTTACCCTGAGGTGCTAACAATTTCTTAGCAATATTTTCATTGCATTCTTGACATAGAAAGTAATTCCATTCTCTACTTGTCAGGTACCGTCTCCTATTAACAAGGACAGTCCATTCATCTCCTCTGTTACCAGGTTAAGATCTTTTGAGGCTTTGCCAGTTTTTATGGTGATGCCTAAAACAGCAAACCTTCAAGACTCTCATGGTTGATTTTTTAAAAATTAATAGTCTACTCTATTACCTGTGTACATAAAGAAATAAAAAGGCAGAAGAAACTTGGACAGAGCTATGTTGAATTTGTTATAGATAATATCTCTAACGGGGCTTGTGGAATGATATCATCTAGAGAGTGAAGTCCTTCCATTCTTACATCATTGTACAAGGTTTAACATGACATCTTTTTATTTTTTAGATGACCTTCTTCATTAGGGGAACATTCTTAAAATGTACGATGACAAAAACACTCTAAATGTGGCGCTGGGAAGAATCTTTCACAATAAATCAAGGAGTTAGGTTTTTTTTCAAGGTGTTGGCCAGGAGCTGCTTCCTAAGCAAGCAATCAAAATCCTGGCAAAGAGTAACACTGAATGCCCCTTAAGCTCAAATAGGGTCTTTCTGGGCGTTTGAACATATAACTAAATCTAAAGATTTCCCCACTGCTTGGTAAACACTGAGGTCCCTGCCTGCAAAGGGACTCCTGACAATCCCCCGTGCAGACTGACCCCTCCTGTCTTTTTAGCCCACCCCAACTTCCCTCCCCAGAGTGACTCCACTGCCCTGGTTTCTTTCCTTCTCTGGACCATTCCAGGAGGTCCTTGTCACAGTCACCTGTAAACACCCCTTCGTGTTGTCTCCTTCCACTTTGCTCCTCATGATTAAACCAATCTATTCTCCTTGATATCTGGCACCACATTTTCTTTTCTTTTAAGTCTCTGTTCAGACATTGCTACCCAGAAGAAGAGTCAGAAAGAGCTGACTGTGGAGGCTAACAGGGTAAAGGAAAAGGACCCTGCAGAGAGTGCCGAACTACATGGTTTGCCAACATATTATCAACCACCATAAACTACTGGGAGGGTCATCTGGCATCCCAGGTATTTCCCTGTTTCATGCTGATTGGTGGCTGCTAGGGTTGCTATGGATCCCCACCTAGCCTGACTGAGTCAGGGACACCTGGCACAGCAGATCTCTCCGGTTATTTGTAGATAAACAACTTAGCAGGGTGCGAATGTGCCTAGGAGAGCTCTGTGGGTTTTTCCAAGGACAAAGATTATGTCCCTTCCTTGGACAGGTTTTTCACTAAGTCTTCCTTGTGTGGGGAGACCGACTGAAGCCCCCAGAAGTGTTGGAAACCTGTGCATGGCCAACAAACGTCTTCAATGTGAAATTCTGTTGGTCTCCAGGAGCGCCTACCCTACCAAATGATCTGAAGATCTCCCGGGCTGGGCTGTTAGGGGTGGGGGTGGGACACTGGTCTAGGACTTGCAGCCACCCTCCACTGTTTCTGGTATTGGGTAACAGCCTTATTATTATGTCCTATGAGGGAAAATAAGACCTTTTAAAGGTCAATAAACAGCCCATCAGGGACAGGTTAACAGAGACCTCCCTCCCCCTCACTTATCCACTCTCCACCCACCCCCACCACCTTTTTAAGGAACCTTTTTGCTTTCACAAAGCATTGCCTTCTCTTTTGGTTTCCCTTGGAAATCTCCGTCACTCGGTTGAGTCTGGCTTAAGGTTTTATAAGGAACAGGCTACCCTCACCTGTCCGTCTTCCCTGACATAATACCAGGATGAACTCGCCCTTTGGGGTGCAGAGGACACTCCCCCAAGCCTGCATCAAGGGTCCTCCTTTCCAAAAGTCTCCAAGTGGGCCAGAGACCCCTCTCCATGGACCCCCTCCCTCTTGCGTTCAGTGTCGTGCTCTGGCACCCAATTTCAGTTGCGAGGGGGGAAGCTGAGATTTCCTTTCTGCACTTGACCTACTGCAGAAAATTTGCAAATCCTTTTGATTGTATGTTTAAAATGAGGAGGAAACCAGCTCCCTTGGCGGTGGGATTACAGTGGGAACAAGATCTAAAGATTCTCTTTTAATTCGGTGAGGCCAAGGGAACAGGGTTTTGCAAAGGAGAAAAGGAGCTCTGTGAGGGAGGCGATCACTAAATCGTTTTTTTAGACAAAAAGATTTTCCCCAGCTAAAGTGGCTGAAGACAAAAAAAAAAAAAAACATTATCTATTTTGGAAGATTTCCAAGATATGCCACATTAACCTTAGAAGACAAATTTTGCTTCTCCCAGGCCCCCCTCTTTCCTTCAAGTCTGGTTTATCATATTTACATAAGTAGCATTAGAAGGGATGTATCTATTATGGATCTAAAGGGCTAGCTCACATTTCACGTGAAAACCCCTGTAAGTTTCAAGGTTGCTTTACCCTTGGTTCAAGGTGCCATTTCCATTTAAATACCCCCTGACCCAAGGATTACCTCGATGGACTGACTGCATGGGTTTTGTAATTTTCTGAAAATGAGATTTTGATTTATAAAACAAGAAACCAATTAGTAACCAAATGAGGCTAAGTAGGTCCACTAAAATTGACCTAATCCCACAGGCACCATTTAGGCCCATTCTTGCCGAATGAATAATCTGCCTCAGTCTAGCTGTGCCCAAAGCATCATCCAGCTGTGTTATTGCAAGCAGCAAAAATAAATGGATTGAAGTTTTCCTTCCAAATGAATTTCATACCCTTGACAAAATACAGATTACAGACCCTGCATCATTGCTGCGTTCACTCTGACAGGAAGAGGTGGAAGGAAAGAGCGTGTTCTTTCTTGTATTCTGTATACCCTCTACTGCCTCAGAAATGCATGCTCCCTGTAGTTGTTCCTGGGACCACTATCTACTCGATGGATCAAGGTATGCCTTTCAGGCAAGAAGGGGATAAATGCATAAACTAGAGAAGCTGTCCCTCCTTTGGACGACCACCTAGAGACTGGGGCTGGGAAGACCCTGGAAGGCACAATTCCTAATGTTTAGTCCGAAGTCATTTGTCCAAGCTACCTGGGGTCAACTGCGACCAAGGGTGAGGGGGAGAAGGCTGGGCCAGGAAGGAAATCCCAAAGCCTATGTATCCTGCAGAGCCTGGGCATCATCACTGAACACAAATGCTAGAATTCCTCCACCACCTTGATACCACGCCACCTTGGTGTTGGGGTTTCCTGCGCCTCTGCAGCTGGACTCTCTGGGGAAGAGAGATGGAGATGGACACTTCCCATTGAGACAGACTCCTGGATCAGTCCTTGGGCAAAAGGTCGACTGGGGAATGGACATGCACCCTCTCCCTCCTCTAGTGCAGGGGCACTTCTAAGCCACCCGGCCTGTGTGACAGTGCTCCCTAGGGCATCAATGACCCTGCCCTGCCAGGCCTTGTCCTGCACCAGCTCCCCGGGGCCCCACAATGTATGACTCTCCTCTTTCTGCAATGCGTGTGCCCTGCCTTCCTTTGCCTGCCGCTCAGGGGCCAGAGACGCTCTGTGGCTGTGCCTGAGAAGCCACTAATGTTACTGCAAATGTGGGAATGGGGTGACTGGGCCACTGCAGAGAGAATGGGACTCACTGTGCCAACTTAATTGGCCTTGGACCTTCAGACCTTGATACAGGTGAAATGAACTTGAGACTGTGATATGGTAGCTGTCCCTAGCCTAGGCTGAGCCACAAAGGCACAGTAGTCGCCCACTGTGTGGGGAGACCTGAGGAGGAAAATTTGTTTCATTGTGGACATTCTTTTAGCATCCTCAGAACAGCAGGACCATTCCTAAATAATTGGGATTCCTCTTCCTAGCATAAAATTTAAATTTTTGTGGATCAAAGACTGGCAATGAATAACCCACTAAAATCATTAATATTATAAGAGTCTGAAACTTTTTTAAAAAACAAAAATTCCTGGATCTATAGAGAAATGCAGCATCAATCCGTGGCTTTGTATTCTGTGTCACCATTTGTCAGGAAAAGTTTCAAGCTACTGGGATTCCCTAGAACTGAAAAACAACTCTTGTATAAATCAGGTTTTTTACTCTGTAAGCTTAGTATTGTTTTAGCTTCAAGTACATGATCATACCTTATTTGAAATCATCACCATAGCTTTTTATACCTGTTTTTTTTAATATTTTTTCAGGTTATTATTTTTTGGTAGTTATCTGTCTCCTTAAGAAAAAAAAGTGTTCCTCCCACCCCAGTGGCTAGACCTACAATTTCTAGCAAATAAATCTGCCTTGCAAATAATCTGCACAAAATTTAGTTCTTCACTCCACATTTTAAATCAACATCAAAACTAGAATCAAACGGAGAAAATCAGTGTAGAGCATAAACTGTGCTTAAAGGCTTTTAAATGAGAAAAACTTCTGTAAGAAAATAAACATGGAAACTTAATGGTCAATCATTTCCTTGAGCAGAAAGAAAAACAGTCTTGAATCACCGATGCACGTGGGAAATGGGCGCCGCTTTCTTTTCTTAAGTTTTCTGCTTCAAAAAATATAATACAATTAGGGATTTCAATCTAGAGATGAATATTATAGAAAGGGTCTGTGGAGGTTTGCTTATTCATACTCTCTTTCCTGAACACTCACTCATTTCAATTGTGATTATTTTTATTTTCTAAAGAGGTTTTGACAATGAAATGGTAGATATTACCAAGACGGAACAGCTATAGACTTGAAAACATATTTGATTCCTTCAAAGTTCATTCCACATGCCACTATGCCCAGTAAAATTGCATTATAGATGGATAATTAATATGTATTTCTTTTTAGTTGAATTTGTCCTATTTAGCACACAAACAAGGTCAAGACATCTCTTTTTTATCCTGTCTTTCCAGCTTTGATAGCACGTAAGATTTATATATTTCTACATGCCTCAATCTTTCCTTTTCTAGACTATTTAGAAAAGACTATTATCAGTCAGAAGATATGTGCTTTTAATGATGTCACAATAATGTTATCAGAATTTCTTTTTTACTTTACTTTTTTTTTACTATTAAATCTCAAATTCAACATAGAAATCTAATGTTTTATTCTTAATTATTTGGAATATCCATATCCCATCCTCTTTTCTCTATCATCCTCCCTTTATTAGTTTATTATTCTCTACTCAGGTAAAATAAGTTTAAAAGCTGAAACAGGCCACCAAATAAAAGCTAATAGACTCTTGAGTGAAAAATCACACTTAGCAAGGAAGATTGGAAATGAAATGATCTATATTTTAATTATTTTTCTCCTTTAAAAATAAGTATGGGGAATTTTATTTGTTCATTTAATTTATAGCTTTTTGCATTGTACAGTAATATAGTTGAATTTGATATGAACAAAAAAAAACAAATTTTACAATCTCATTATGCCTACAGCTATGTCACCAGATTTATAATTATTTGAGAGTGTCTTACAAGAATCTTTGTGTAATGGAATATTTACCATAATAATCCCCGACGTTTGCTCTTCAGTCCTATTGCATCCGAGATGACTCTGAGTCCCTTTATGTAAAACATGAATCCCAGGTAACTCTTTCCGACCACTGCGAAGACAACAGCATCAGAGCCTAAGAGATCTGTGGCTCCGCCATCACACCCTTGCCCCTATTCCGAGAAACTGCTGTGAAGGGGCCTCGGCGCCCTCGGCTTTCCTAGCAAGGATCAGTCATTTTTGTTTGTTTTTTAAGATACAAAGAAAGGAGCAGCGGGACTGAGCACCCTGCAAATAACGCTCGCCTTCCCTCACCCATGTCAGCCACGTTCTCCAGCCTACTGGGAACCTGCCCAAAAAAACAAAATACATATTTTTGAAGACCCTTAGAAGATCTTCAGCCTTGGGTCTCTGCACTGGCGCCCAGGCCAGGCACACGTCCCAGGAAAGCAAGTTTCAGCCAATCAGAATCCTCCACAGCTCTGCGGACAACGCCTTTGAGGCCCGACCTTGGCAGATCTGGAGCTGGGTCACCTCTGTAACATGGGTCTCAAGTCTGAGGGCTTCTCAACAAGTGGCACTGACTCATCAAGCCCCTCGGGGCTCCAGAAGGGAAGAGACCCAGCAGGGGAGGTAACCCTCGGGGTACTCAGCGCCAGGTTAACAGGTGGCACACTCACCGGCAGCCGCTTCGCAGGCGCCGGGGGACAGAAGCTTCCCATCCTAGCACCCCCAGCCTCAGAGCTGGAACGACGCTGGGCGGGCCTAGGGTGTCTTCTGCTTTACCTACCTTCAGTCCTGGAGGGCTGCAAAGGGTGCGAAGAGGCCCACCTCTTAATTGTACTCATGCCTATGGTCCAACTGAACAACTATGCCGGCCTCTCCGCTTCCCCGCTAGCAGAGAGGTGCAGAGCATTCCCTGGCTCCTGTCCCTTGATCATTAATTGGGGGAGGGGTACGTGACGGAAGCAGGAGGATGCCGGCTTTGGGACGAAAGAGGTGGTTTAAGAATCCTCCTCCTCGGTTGTTGCCAGTATTATTCCTAATTGGAAGCCCAAAGCGCCCCTCAGTAACTTCTTTACAGCTCAAGGCGCTTAGCTTCCACTTCACTCCCGGGCTCCCTTTCTCCCACCCTTTCTCAATGCCACTCACCAGTCTTCCCACCTCCTATTGGCCGGATGCGCCTGCGGGGCAGTGTTCATTGGCTAATGGAGCTGAGTGATGACAGGACGCCCCCACTGCCCCCAAGTGCCCCCGTCTGAGCTCCCAGTCCTACCACCCGCGGGGTCACCACAAACCTAATGAGACCAGGGTGCAGGGGTCCAGTTGCCAAGCTGCCATGGTCTTTCCGGGCCTCTGGGGCCTGCTGGGTGTTGTGCACGCCCAGTGCTATCCCTGCTCCCCTGGTTGGGTGTCTGAGCACTCAGCTTGACGCACCAGCGTAATGGTGCTGAGAGCACTTAGAGGTTGTGTGCTGCAACCCCCAGGCTGCAGAGGGCGGGCTTGGAGGCTGGGGCTGCCGGCAGGCAATACCGTTGCTTCCCGGACTGAGCAGTCTGCCCAAACGCTATTTTCTCTCCCATTTCTCTGAAACCAGAAGGACACCGAATTCATCACCAGAGGAAATAAATACAATGCCTGTCTTTACTCCCAAAGAAGAGCGTCTTTTTTGAAAGGCGTCGGATTTGTGGCTCATTTGCTCACTGTGGAAATCTCTGTTGGGGGAGTTTCTTCCTATGGCAAGCAGCAAATGGACACTAGGAGAAAAGAGGCTATATTTCAGGTCCAAATAGAATTAGAAGTGATTGACAGATATCTCACAACAACCCATTATCTTAAATATCAGCCGACTCTTTAGTTGGGTTTTGTTTCAAGAAATAAAAGCCCAACGTGAATATTCTTTACAGAAAGGATACAGTCTGCAAAATTGAACTTAAAATGTCTACAATTCCCCACTAGGAGCTTTTTAAAAGAACGCTCCCAAGTGTTGTTGCTGACAAATGATGGTTTAGATATCCTCTAATTTGGATTGCCCTTTCTTTCTGTCATCTGAGAAAAGACAACAGATAGCAAGTCCCAGAATTGGTTTCCTAATTTGAGAATATCTTGAAAATGCAGAATAAATTTCCTATAGGAAGCCAAGAGACTGGGTCAATTCAGGATGTATTTGTATGAATATACCTCCTCACTTGCAGAACCATAGACATATAGAGGAATTATTATCTGATTTAGTTAGATGTAAGTAGATCTATCCATATCTAACAAATATGCAGAATCTAGCAGTGTTCCTGCTTTCTACTGGATACAATTCAAACAAGTGGAATAAAAAAGAAAGTCATGTTTGGATTAGTAGTACTTTCAATTGAGCCCAGTATCTAATGTGTTGACAAAAGCACTGTTGGGCTGCTTCCCAACCAGACACATCAGAGGGACTGAACAGAAAGTATTAACAGGGCAGTAGAGGGAGCTAGGAAAAGGAAAAGCAACCTTGAGTTTATGGAGGACTGAATCAAGTAGGTAGGCTAAAATTCCCTTTGTATAGAATACAAATGTAGTAAATATGGGTGCATGTTCCTCACTTGGGTAGGCTCATTGTCTGGCAAGTTCCTACCCCCTTTGCTTTGAAATTCCTTCCAGTAAAGTCACTTACCTTGTGCGAACACCCCTCTCATTTTGAGATAGCTGGTCATGAGTGAGTCTGATTATGGAAGCTTTGTCCAGCTGAGAGGTGATAGCTGAGGGCAAAGGCAGTAATTCAGCAAGTTCATAAAACTCACTGTTTTCCTTCTCCCTCCTAGTCTGGGCAGCATTTTTGGACTTCTCTTTCATTGTGTCTCGTTCCCCCCTTCTTCTTACAACGTGAGCTCCACAGATTCATCCAAAACCAAAAATCAATTTTCAATTAGATATCATACTTGGCAAAAACATAAGACATACTTTAAATGAAGAGGCTGAAGTCTGCACCAGGGAATGCAGTGCTGGTAGTAAAAGGACAGCACAGAGAACAGAAAATATCTTCTTTGAAAAAGTGTACAATAGGAAAGTTGCTGATACACGGCAATTTGGGCAATCCTGAGGTTTCTAGTCTCATATGTTGTCAGGGCAACAGAGGAACCAACCTTTTCTTGTATTCAGTGCTGTGAACCCCATTCCTTGGACAATCTTTATCCTCCCGTTTATGGTGCTGATTGCTGCTGGAAAAAAAAATACTCTAGAGAGTGGTGTGTGCCATTCTACTGATGTTCAGAACACCTTTAAGAGTGTTTGTTTAAAAATACAGACATCTGCTATCTCCTTGCTGCTCAATGGCATAAGCTCTAAGTTGATGTCAGCTTTCTGGTGTTATTTTCACATCTGGGCAACACCTGGCAAAAAGGGGTCAAAGGTTGGGATAGTCAGAAAAGAGGGAAAGAACCAAACAGATTTTGTGGGTGTTTCAAAACTGGAACCAGCTAGTGGGCTGTAATCTAGAAGGAGGAGTCATTTCCCCAGTGGGTGTAGCCACTTGGAGACCTACTCTGGGCAGTACGCATCACCAAATGGTGTACAGTAGCAAGAGATGGTTAGGAAGATTGAGATGTTATGTGGTCTGGTCGCTTTTACACAAAATTCCAGAAATATCAGATAAGGTCAAGTCAGCTACTCCAGTAGCAGTAGCAATTGGAACCAGTGGGAGAGATTCAGAGGGCGTGAAAGAACCTTTCCTAGCTCTCCTCTTTCTGCCAGTGTGGACAGATATCAGGATAAGGTGGAGCCACCGGGCTAAGCAAAGCCACTTTAGGGTTAAGAAGCAGTTTTCTATTGTTCTAGACAGGATTCCAGTGAAGTCTGCGGCTGCTCTAAACCCTATCTCTTTTGCAAATAGCGTGCAGGTGTGGAAGTGCTTTTCCGGAGTCTGAAACCTGTACTCTGTAGGGACTCTGGTGGGCAGGAGCGTGTGGAGAGCCTGCATTTCCCCCCTTTTCATGCAGGGTGCGTTTTAAACGGAAGAAATGTAGTATTTTTTCCTCAGAAGCAAAAGGGGAAAAATCAGTTTTGAAGTTTTTACACCAAAGGCGGATGTTGTGGGCTGCCTAGCGGGTTACTCCAAGGCCCCAAGGTATCTCTTTTGTTGATGAACCCAGTAAAGGTCATTTAATAAACAAAGTGAACATAGGGCCCTGAGGTAACAGCCCCTCACTAAATCCTTGGAATACAACTGTGTGAGCCGTGTTTACCCAGAGAGTGAATCAGCACAGCGACATAACACCTGCTTTTCTAATCTCTGAACTCAGTTTGGAGCAAGGACTCTTTCACTTCCCCACCCGACCCAAGGACCCGACTTGGCACCCTCTTGGCAATCCCGCCCACCAGCCCCGCACGCATCTGCGCCTTGCCAGCCTGGGACGTGAACCCTGAATCAGAACTTCAGGTGCCTCCCACGTTTTCTGTGAGTTTGCCTTTGCCTCCAGCATGGGAAATTTTAAATAAGTTTCTTGAGACTAAGAGGCTAATCCTACCAACCTCTTTTCCAATATAAGAGGAAAGCAAAGAGATGGGCACAGCGAGCCACCCACACCAAACAGGGATCCTACAGAATCTAGGCCATCGCCTCCTTTGTATTAAAACTTAGCCCTGTGGTCCAGAGGTGGTCTACACTGCCCCTGGAGGAGACTCAATTAAGTGAGGAAAGTGATCCTGATCTATACAGACATCTCCCCCAACTAAGAAGGGCAAACAGACGAAAGGCAGCACGTTGTTTCCTGAGCCCCTTCCACATTTGGGGCTCCCTAGAATGCTGCCTTCGTGGAACCTGCTAGCAGCTGTGGCCCAGACACCTGGACATGCATAAGCCCAGGGCTCTGGTGGGGTGAGCTGTGAGCTCGCTGTGGCGGATTGGGAATCATGCCTGTGCCTGTGAAGTCTCCTGCACTGCATGTGTTCAGAAAGAAAAAGAGGGGGGCCCCCAAGAGCCGCCTGACCTTTTCGACATCAGGCCAACTCTGACTAGAGATGCTGTACCTTGTATTATAAAAGAAAAGGTCAATGCCAAGAGGAATTCCCAAAACAAACTGCCAAACTGGATTGTAGCACTGCGGCACAGACCTGGGCCCATTGCCGTTCCGATCCTGCTCCAGTATAGACCTCCGTCCTGTCTTCCTGTAATTACTCTCAGTTCCCAGCTCTCTGAACATTTTAATCAAAATAAGAGTGATTTCCAATGCTTTTCTTTTTAAAACTGCCAGAAAGACACACAGTGTCATCTTCTCATATCACATGTGCACAGATGCACAAAAAACACAGACATGGATTTTACTCAATGAGCAAGGTCAGAATGAGGGATATATTTATAATCAAGATGAAAAATTCAAAGGTGTCCACTTAAACATCTCCATATGATATATCCAAATGTTCACTCTTTACCACGGAAAAAGGAAATTTTATCCAGAAAACGTTAAGGTCTTAAGAAATAAATACTCACATGTTTCTTCCATGTATACAAGGTGGGTTTTTTGGTTTGCTTTGGTTTGGTTTGTTTTTGTGGTACTGGGGATGGGACTAAACAAGTTAATGTTAATCTTGTCCTTGACCCATTTTATTACCATAATTAGGATGTTGACAACTCTGTGAAGTTGTGATGTTGAAGCAGAAAGAAGGGATAAGCCTACCAGAAAAGAAAGGAAAAGAGGAAACAAAATAAAGGGGAAGTGGCCATTAATGCCTTAATGCCTTAAAATTACAGGAAATATTACTTCTTTGATCAGGAAGTTTTGAAAAGTATATTTTCTGCCAAAGAAAGAAAGAAACCACACACACACAAACATACACACACACACCCCCCACACACACAGAGAAAATAAAGCAACTTGAAAGATAAGAGGGGTGAATATAAGAAAGGATTCTGCACAGTTTCTCTAAATATTCTGAATAATATTATCCATCCAGATTTTCAAACCACATTCTAAAACATAACTTTTAATTGGTTACTGAAAAAATGAGTGCTTTAAAACATTTATTAGAAGTTGCAATAGCTACAAAGGAAAGTCTGAATCTGTTTATTCTGAAGAGGGAGTCAGGTGGGTTGCCTTCTGTTCCCAGAGAGGGCCATTTTTACAGTTTTTTTCCCTTTCAGAAACCAACTAAGAATGATGCGTGCACATAAGCCAGCAATTGTGGACCTAGGAACACAACAGAGATATTCAAACCTGATGATGAACATGGACTAACAACTTCAGGTTGAAAGATACTTTGATTCCTAAATTGTTTCTGGATTTCAGAGGAAACTACAATCTTGGTAAAACTGCCTATGGCGGGGGGACCTTGTTAATAGCCAAGAGGGACTGGGTAATGTCATTGGCCTGGGAAAGGCTGAAATCCCTGAGAATGGGCTGGATTCAGAGGGCAGGTGCCTATGTAACTTCAGGTCTTTAACACAAACTCTTCACAACCTTTGAGACCTTTTGGACTAGGTTTCTAGAGAATTTCTACCTCTGAGTCCCCTTCTCAGGACCCAGGTGGCAGTGCACCCCAAATTATGTCACAAACACCTAGCCCTGCACTCTTGAGGCAGAGTGAGTAAGGGATTCTGGTGAGGTAAATTCTTTAAATCCATAAACAGATTCTCTACTTCCAGACCTGGCTGATACTCAGGGTTACCTAGTACAGAGGTGGGAAAGGAAAGCAGCTTTTAAATATGGGCTGTGGGGGGCCTATCTGATTTAGGAATCAGAAATTCCTTTTGAACTCCCAAATTGGCATTCTGTAAGATGAGAGGCAAGGCGAATCTGATCACCAGGCAGCCACAAACATGGGTGGGAGCGGGAGTAAGGGTCCACTGATCCAGAGGCATAAGTGCATCTCCTGCAGCTCAGTAAGGGGGCAGGGATCTGCAGCAGTTTAGCAAGACTACCACACTGCAGGACTAAGGGCTTTGAATCTCCTGGCACAGAGCCAAAAGTAGCTGCTGCCTGCAATTGCTCTTGTGGTGTTGCCTCAGGACCCTGGGCCAGAGATCAAGTGCTTTAAGTCTAGGTAGCACATCCCTAGGTCCAGAAAGAAGTCCAGAGAATTCAGGACAAAACTAGGCACTGGTTCTTCTGTTGGTCCAAATTTGTTTTCCTAATTTTAAAAGAACATGTATGCATAAAGGATCCAAGGTATGTGTGGTATTGTGGCAGGGGAATAGTCCATAGAGAAAGAGGCCCTGACATTGGGCTGGTGAGGTCTAGGCCTGCTCCCTCCTCTTCAGATCACATCTTAACATTATAACTTTGTTGGCAATTAGGAATTTCTGTCATGTTTTTATGCGCTCTTTCCTCCATAAGAAGATATTTTAAATTATATTTTATAACTATTGGTATAAAGATGGATGCAATTCAGGCTGGATTTATTATTATGTTTATTTTTATTCTGATTATAAAAGAAATTAGAGTTAAAACATTCTCATAACCCATAAAATTATATGGGATCAGGGAATATGGCTAAGTGCAAAATGGTTAAGTCAGCACTACTCCTGAAAGGGTATGGAAGCTGCTCATGCCTCTTTTAAGCTGTGATATTTATCTCTGAGTCAAGTTCCACATCTGGTGTGAAACTGGTTGGCCCCTTAGTACATCTACTAAAAAGTCTGTCCACCCAAAAACCAGGTAGAAAAATTCAGACAATTAGGTTACCAGCATAATCTTATCAGCTGGCCTGTGTAATTTATTTTCTTTATCTGAAAATCCAAATTATTCCATGAAATCCAATTGATGTAAACCAAGCAAATATATATTTGGACTATTCTTCTCTGCTGCTATACAATGACTTAAGTTCCTAATATCTTTTTAGAATTACTTTAAAGCAAACACTATGATTAATATTTTATACCCTCTTCTGCACCTATTTTTTGTTTTTATTTTTTTACTTCTCATGACAATATGCACGGATCTTCTTTATCCTTTCTTTTCTAAACATCCATGTAGCATTCTGTTTTAAGGATATAGTGGTACTATTTACAACTGAAGGCATCAGTTTTGTTTTCTGTTATTGATATCACAAGCAATGCTGCAATGAATAACACTTTATACATGCCATTCACCTGTGTACAAATGTACCCACAGAAGAGTTCTCAAAAGGGGAGTTGCTGGGCCAAAGTTTACATGGATTTGTACTTCTGATATACATTGCTAAATTGTCCTTCATGAGAATTGTGCCAACTGACATTCCCACCAACAATGTGGAAGGACAACTGTTTGCTCTATGACTGAAGCATCTTATCACTCCCCACCCCTTACTTTGATGGGTGAAAGTCATCAGTTTATTTTAATTTTTTTCTTTTATTAGGGAGATTCAGCCTAAAAGCCATTTGAATTTCTCATTTGTGAACTGTCAATGCAAGAACATTTGAAGGTGGGGCTTTCTCTGGCTCTTAATTGGTTAAAGCCCCTTGAAAAGGAAGAAGAGGTAGAACATGGTTTTTAAAAAGAGATGAGGGCTTCTTGAAGCCCTGGGAGCAGAGCTCTCTAATCAACCTGACAAGTAGAGATAATCAGGAACACAGGTTCAAAGTTCAGAAGTCATCTACCAACACTTTTATTCATATAAAATATTTAGCACTCTCTAAGGCAAAACACAGAATAAAAATATGCAAATATAGTTGCAGCGTGTCTTCATCCAACAGACTTCATGACTAATTATAATAAATTCTATTATGTGTACATATTTTAAAATTGTGGTTAATTTCTGGATTCTGATTGCTTTGAAATTCAGTCACCCCAAATTGACATTTGATAAACCTTTTTCTGTAGTTTTACCTACAAACACACAGGGATTTTACCACAACAACAGCTCAAGTAGTGACATATGCTAGCCAATCACTTTTCATGATTTGAACAAATAACTTGGAGGAAACAAGGGGATAAATTCAGCTCAGCATCAGTTTCACAGGAGGGAAAGCCATAATGTTTTGGTTAAGGATCTAAAAAAATGATGCCTAGGAGAAAACAGAGGAAAACAAGTGTACTGCAAATGTGCAGCTATGGCAGTTTAGATCTGATCTGATATTTATTTTCACTCCTGGAGAGCCAATAATCTGTTTTCAATGATAAATGTCATACCATAAGCCATCATGTATTCTCTCTGAATAATCAAAAGTCACAAAAAAGAAACCTTGATGACAATGTATTTTACTCCAACACTTATAATTTTATATTAACTCTTCTTAATTTTTTAAAGACCTAATTTATTTAAGAGCCTGGCAGCATTGGGAGTATAACCCAGTTCGATATCAGATAGCATCCCCTCTCTTTCTCTTTCTCCTGACTCCAGCCTTCCTCCCATCAGAAAGACATGATAATGAGAAATTATTCCAGAGCTGCTTTAGAAACCAATAGATTTCATGGCAACTCCTGATTCCACATGACTCCTAATAACCAGCATTTCAGTTAAAAATTGTCTGTCTGATATTCTCTCCAATACTGGTGCTTTATGTGGGGTTTGCCCTAGTTTACATCTCAGAAATAAAGTCTTAACCTCCAGTTTTATGAATAAGCAGCAGCAGCAGAGATATGTCACCACCTGTAAGCATGATGGAGCTAGTGATTTGTCAAGTATTTTTGTTTCCGATTTTCAGACTACCTGATAGAGATGGACACTGAATGAGAAATGTCCAGAGCTAGTAGCACATAATGTAGAAATCTGGGAGGTGTGTTCCACTGAAAATTGACAGGGAGAGTCAAATGTTCTCATTCCTCTCCAGACCAAGCATGGATCGGGCCGTTGATGGCAGGTTGTGAGTGTTGGGCTTCTAGTCACAGACCACTGAACTGGAAGATGAAAACTAAATAAAAACAAAAATCATCCAAAATCATTTGATTTTGCCCTAATGAAGAATGATCTGCTGGCCTCCCAAGACATATTGGCACCACTGACAAAAGTCAAAAGAAATTTGTACCAGGACAGATTTGTAAAACCTCACATCTAACTATTTTATAATTCTTCACTGTAACCCAGAAGCAAATCATCACTAGTGAGTCAAGTGATTGCTCTTGGAAACACTCCAAGTCTATGATGGAGTTTGGTACAAAAGTAAGGCTGATCTAGTTTTTATTCCTGAGCTCCTTCCATAGTTTCTGGGTCCACTTAGGGAGCATGGGCCTCAACTATAAAGAAAAAGACTGGAATTCAGCCCTGGATCAGTCCCGTGTCCCATGTAGAGAGTGTGACATTTTCCTGTTTGTACAAAAGCACTATACGATCTAGCTCCAGCCCTGCTGATGCTACCTTTGAGGATTTTTTAAAAGTTTGTGTGAAAAATGCCAAGGAGAATTTACCATAGTGCATTGGAAATAACTATGTGGTGGCTGATGGATAACCAGCAAATGAAATTTTTACCCCAACATGGGATTGAAATAACAGAAGGTATATAGCAAATTTGCTTAGTGAGGGCATATTCCAGAGAAAGTGAAAGAATTAAAAAGGAATGTTTCTTTGAGGGAGAAAGAGATGAAAATGTGGAGGTGGGAAGCATTGAAACCAGTTTTACAAAAATCTTCACATCAACATGTACAAAATGGTTTAAAACTCAGTTGATCAAGTTTAGAGGAAAATGCTTTAAAATATCTGGATATGTTTATTTTGAAATATTAAACAATCAGTTTGTGCATTAAAAAAACCACTCTGCTTTGACTAACTGAAAATATAAAGAGATGTATGAACCTAGTGTAGACTCATAATATTTAATAATGTTATAAGCCATCCATTCTTTTTTTTAAAGAGAGAGTGAGAGAGGAGAGAGAGAGAGAATTTTTAATATTTATTTTTCAGTTCTCGGCGGACACAACATCTTTGTTGGTATGTGGTGCTGAGGATCGAACCAGGGTCGCACGCATACCAGGCGAGCGTGCTACCGCTTGAGCCACATCCCCAGCCCCAGCCATCCATTCTTCAATGTTCAGAAATGCTGTAGTTTATACAGAACCTTTCCAACTTTTTAGAATGAGCTGAAACCTGACCAGTGAGACCAGTTCTTCAGTGTCTATGAAGTAACCTAAATGTGGTAGGTGCTCACATTAGGAGAGAGAGCTTACCCCAGTTCCCAGTTGTCCTGTGATTTCTGCATAGAAGGAGTTAATTAAAGCTTCTGTGAATTTGTAATCTACCACGTTCCTGTGAATAAAGGAACATAGGATATCTTCCTAAGTGGGCAAAAGGGAAGGCTGAAGAACAGAGAGCTGTGAACCTTTTTTAGAACCATAGTGGGATAATCTTCACTCAGTTAAGGATTCTCTGAAAAAAAACCAAGTAAAAAGAAATTAGATATATTGAAATTAGAGTAACCAAGGTTGGGAGGGAATGGCATCCCAATAGAAATGAAGGAAGCAGAAACATCTATTTCTGAAAGGAGCTTAATAGTTAGCATAGATTTCTTTTCTTTTTTCCTTTTGTTTTTGTTTCTATTTTAGTCAGCTTTTTCACTGCTGTGACTGAAAGTTCCAACCAGAACACATGTAGAGGAGGAAGAGTTTATTTGAGGGCTCATGGTTTCAGAGGTGTCAGTCCACAGACAGCCGGCTCCATTCCTCGGGATTTTGAGGTGAGGCTGAACATCCTTGCAGAAGAGTATGGTGCAGGAAAGCAGCTCATGTGATGATCAGAAAGGAGAGAGAGAGAGAGAGAGAGAGAGAGAGAGAGAGAGAGAGAGAGAGAGAGAGAGATATTCCACTTTCCAGATACCAAATATATACCCTACAGTCATGTCCCAATGATCCACCTCCTGCAGCCACACCCTACCCATCTTCAGTTACCACTCAGTTAATCTCAGCTAATCCTATTAATTCACTGATTGGTTTAATTAAGAATCCTATAACGCAATAATTTCTCCTTTAAACCTTTTTGTGTTGTTTACATATGAGTTTTGGGGGACTCCCTCACAGCCAAACATATAACATAGAGTTTTGCTAAGTTGTAGAGGCTGACCTCAAACTTGCAAACCTCCTGTTTCAACCTACTGAATTGCTGGGATTTCAGGAGTGTGCCAGTACTCCCGGTTTGGCAAGGATTTCTTAAAGCTTTATAAACTTCTTACTTTGAACTAATGACAGACTTACAGAAAGTTGCAAATAAATACACAGAGAAGTCCAGTACACCTTTAACCCAGCCTGCTCCATTATTAACATCTTGTATAACTATATTGCATATAAATAACAGAAAACTGACATTGGTATAATTCACAGGGCTTATTGGTTTTCTCTGGTTATATTTGCACTCGTGTGTGTGTGTGTGTGTGTGTGTGTGTGTGTGTGTGTGTGTGTGGTTTTATGTGGCATTGTGACATGTACAGCTTGGTGTACCATCAGCACAAGTCTCCCTTATACTACCTCTTTACAGACACACCTGTATCTTTCCCTCTGTCCCCATCTCTAATCTCTGGTAACCATAAATCTTTCTTTATTTCTTTAATTTTATTATTTCAAGAATGGAATATAGAAAGATGGAATCCTAGGTCACTGTTTGAAACTGAAGTGTTCACTAGGCATACCTCCAGAGAGTCACCCATGTTGTTCTTTTTTGTTGCTGAGTGATATTCAAAGGTATGAATTTGCACAGTTTGCTTAATCACTTACCCACTGAAGTCATTTGGGTGTTTTCCAGTTTTATGATTCGTAAAGCTGCTATGAGCATTGTTGTACAAGTTTCTGCATGAATGTCAGTTCTCCTTTCTCTGGGACAGATGCCCAAGAGAGCAACTGCTGGATCATATAAGAAGTCCCTTGTTTTGAATTTTAAAAGAAATGGCCAAACAATTGTTATCACCATTTTTCAACCCTACCAACATGTGTGAGTGACCCATCTTCTCTACATGTCCACCATAATTTGGTACCACTGCTGTTTTATTTTAGCCATTCTGATGTCTGATATTGTGGCATTACTTTGCACCTCCCTAATGACTAGTAATAATGAATATCTTCTTAAGTACTTATTTGCCACATGTATGTCACTTTTGGTAAAATGTCAACTCATGTTTTTGTGCATGCTCTAATTGGATCATTTGTCTTTTTGATTTTACTGCTGAGTTTTGAGATTTTTATACATATACATACAAGTCCTTTTTGAAATTTGTAATTTGCAAATATTTTCTCTTTGTATGTAGTTCATCTTTTCATTTTGTTTACACTGTTTTTCATGCAGCAAAAGTTTAAAGTGTTGCAGGGTATCCAATTTTTCATTTTTTAAATTGACTTTTTAAAAGTCTTAGGACAACATCACCCACAAAGGTCATACACCAGCATAAAACAACAGCCCCATGAGGTTGTTTCCATGATGGCAATAAGAACAGGAATGGAATGTTTATAGAATAGATGGATCAGAGTGGAGATGGAAAGTGGGGGAATGTGAGAGAAGAGGTCACACTTTGCATGCATTATACTTTGAGCAAAATAAGGACATATGGCAAGGTCTTGGCAGAGGGCTGAAAAGATTGGACTCAGTTTTGATAGAGTAACTCTGGCTATGTTTGAAGGGGGTCAGAAGGGAAACAGTGGGACTGCTATGGGGATCCAGGCCAAAATTTTACAAAGGGGATAGCAGTAGAGGTGGTGACAAGTGGCTGGATTTTGCACATATTTAAAAGTAAGTACATCAGTATTTTCTGATGAACTGGATTTGGTGTGAAAGAAAGAGGAAAAAGAAAGACTCCAAGATTAAAGGTAAAACAATATAAAAAAAATTCAAAGTTAATGAGAAGGAAAGGAAAGGAGGGAAAGAGAAAGAGAAATGGAGCCAATGAAAAGGCAGCTCAGTCTTTGTATGGGGTGATTTATTAGTATTATTTAAAATTTGAAATCAAAATATACTTTGGTCCAACTATTGTTTAAATAAATCTGTCCTTCAGAGGTACTTTCCCATGTGCACATTTATATGTAAAAGGACTTGCTACAGAGCTATTTGTCATAGTGATAAGCAGAAACAACCTCAACATACAGCATTTGGGGAAAGTTTTTTAAATTATATTAACTATAAACCACCAAACTATAAACCACCATGTCCCATGAAACTAAGTGACATATATCTACACAATGCTCTCCAAGGTACATTGATAAATGAAAAGAAAGCAAATAGTGGAGTAATATATGAACCAGGTGAAAAAATTACATACACGGTTGCTTCTTCACATATATGTAAACATCTAGGGACAGGTCCGAAGTGACACATAGGAAACTCTTCATAGAGCAAGGAATGATGAGAGAAGACATCTATTTTTATTTTCATAATATGTTTAAGACTTTATTGAATGCTGTTTCAATGAAACACATTGAATGGGATTATTATATACAATTTTTTTAAGTAGAAGTTTTTTTTTTTTTTCTTGTTAATCAACTCAATTATTCACTACCTTCCTTAAAGGTCCAAGGAGGTCCTGGCCTCACTCTGAGGAACATCACTTTCCTGGTTAGGGAATGAGTGTGGGGTGGCTGGGGTCTCAGATGGCCAAGGACAATCTATTCAGAAATGCTCTGGAGAAACTGAAGGCACGTTTCTGTGAGTGATACACCCTCAAAGAATTTGTGAGCCTACTCTCAAATCCTGGACCACTTTGGCACTTTCGGTGTTTTGTGGCAGATAGAGATAGGACTTGGAATGCAAAAAACTAGGCTCCAGTATACCTCTCCCCTGAGGCTCCTGATCATCTGTTTCCTCATCTATGAAATAAGGGATAAGAGCCATGGTCCCAGGAGAGATGGTGCTAGAAGGACTTTGCAGTGGCAGTGTTGGTGGAGGGGGCTGAGGTCTCAGGCTGCTAGGGCTGTCAAAGTATGAGTGTTTTTCTCACTCCAAGCCAGGAGGTGCTATGTTGTAGGACCTCTATAAATATGTTAATAAATGCATTTGCTGCAATTCAAGGAGGTATTTTTTCAGGCTAATCTAAGTATTTTGTGGATGTTTTTTTATAAGGTAAGTTTTTGTGAAAATGGTCTTTCTGGATCCATTTAGGTTTCTTCTTTTCATTCTTCAAACTTTACTTTCATTTGCATCCCCAGTGGCACTTGTTTGCAAGGGTACTCAAGGACAGAATGCCAGCAGTCCAATTTGCCACCTATAGGTGGACATTTTCATGACATGAGTTTCCCTGTGGCCCAGATAGTGGACTAAAGAAGCAAACAAAAACTAACTGCAAATGAACAAACAAACAAAAAAGTCATGCTCAAATCTCCTCAATGACTTCAACATCAACCTTACTCTCCACATTTCTGTTTTCATTATCCCATTTTTTTTTTCATTATCCCATAAGAATTGATGTTAATTAGGGTCACTAGCCATGATTTTGTGATTACAAATCTGTACAACTTTGGTTATATGAAAATTCATCTAAATGTTTTATCTTTTCCTGTTAGGATTTTATAATACTATTTCTTCCCTCGCCTTTCCCCTGACACTGTGCCTAGTTCAAATGACTTATTTCTTTAAAAAACAAAAGAACATGCCTGTCACCCTGCCTTGTTTCTTATAGTACAGGAGGTGAAGCATGGAGCTGTGAGTCAACATCATTCACATGCTCCACTGATATTAGTCAGTGGAGGGAAGAACCCAGGACTTGTTTTACCTCTGAGCTTCATCATGGTCTTGCTCCTGAATAGACATTTCCTCATCTGCTGTGCAGTCCTTTCTAGCTCTAATAAGCTAGGCTCTATTGTCTAAATATAATTAAATCATAATAGTTCACATTGATTAATCCTTTTATACCTACCAGGCCGTGAACTAAGCACCATCTTATTTGATTTGTTTGACAAAACTGAAGTAGGTGCCACTATCACAAGTAAGAAAACAGAGAAATATGGAGTCTTCCCCAACTTACAAGGAAATGCATGCTAGGCCAGAATTTGAACAGACAATCTGACTACTGAGCCCATTGAGCCTCCAGTCACTGTAATGTGTTTCCTGCTAAGTGTTGTCCCCTTTCATATAGATCCTGTGGATGTCTAACCATGTATTCCAATAATGTTGTCACCGCTACTCTTGGAGTACTGTTTAGAATAATAGAGTATTCAAACTAGTGTACTAATTTGAATCAAACTAGAAAGTTGGCTTTATTTGTGTTTGGATGATGCCAAGGTAAGCAAGCATCCTAGCCAATTGATCTTTCTTTCTTTCTTTCTTTCTTTCTTTCTTTCTTTCTTTCTTTCTTTCTTTCTTTCTTTCTTTCTTTCTTTCTTTCTAAAGCCATGCTAGTAATTGAACTCAGCCACAACTACTGTTTTTTTATCTATCTGCATCCCACATATATCAAGCTCCTAATGATCTATATACAAAGAGATAAAAGACAGGGGTCTGCAAGACAGCATGTGCTGGGTGAGGGAGCTGTGGGAACTGCTGAGGGTCAAGAAAGGAGCTCCCTCCCAGGCAAAGTCCTTGTGAAGGAGGAGTGGAGCACAGCAGAGGGCATGTGGCATGTGAGAAAAGTGAAGAGTTGGGCAAGTGCAGTAGGTATGTTTAACCAGAGAGGAGGGTTTGTCTCTGGAATCAGAGACAAAGAACATGGAAGTCTTGTGCGCCAGGTCAGGTAGTACAGAATTCCTTTGGGAATGAGAAACTTCTCTGAGCAGGGGTCTTGGGTGACCCTGCTTGGATCTTCACTTATCTTTTCTCACTGAGCTCTTAGATAATGTCCTTGATGCATTAGGGACTCCCCATCACCCCATTTCCATGGCTGTTCACATTTTCTTATAGCATAGAGCACTTCACATAACCCAGACTTGTATTAATATGCCACACCCATGTGCCTACTGGTTGTTTGCTTTAGGACACTCAGACTGAGCATGTACTGAGTGGGTTTCTCATTTGTTCATGGTCCTAACATAATGGAAGACACCAAGATCAACTGCTGAAAGACATTGTCAGATCTTTATCTCTTCTGTCTTTCACAGACCCCACCAGTCACCAAAGCCTATCACAGATGCATTTTCCATGGTTAAAGCAAACAGACTTTGGAGTTGAACAGATTTGAGTATGGATCTTGAATGTCATTATTAGTTGTAAGGCCTTGGCCAATCTTATTGAGCCACATTTTCACCATCTATTAAATGGGCAAAATGCCAACCTTACTTTCTTACCCACAGAATTAAATGAGCTACATGTAACAGAAACTTGCAGTGATATTATGGGAATTTTCATTTTCAATACTCAGAAAATGTCTATTAGATTGAAGGTTTCTGAACAATCTCATGGTAGCTAAGTGCTCTTCCCCAATATCAATTTTGTACCCTTTCTACCCTGCAGCTCTGTGCCCCAGATGCTGAATATATACAGAGTCCCAAGAGGAAAACTGGATTTCCTCTATCTTCTAGTTTGGTTTAATCAGGGGGCATCCAATGGAGAATGGAGGAGAGAAAGTTTTAACTGTTTACTGCCATGATTTGACCACTTCTTTCCATGAACTTGACAATGGCCACATTCTTCTCTGGTGCAACTCTGATGAGCAGCCTCTATCTATGGCTGAAGCACTCACCAGTTTAGGGAATCTTTCTTTTCTTGCCTCATCTTGCCCAGGGCAAGACCCTAGTGTTGCTAGTACCCAGTGTTAGTTACTCTTTGGTGGTGCCCAGAACAGGGTCCCATTTCTGCAAACAGGTTAAACCTGTTTTAAACCCTTATCAGTTAAACCTTGTGCATATGCTCATCAGTTTGGGTTGGAATTGGGCTAGAATAATATACAAATGTCCTTTTGGAAAGGATCATCTGGTGGTGGCCCACAAGGTGGCTCGAAGGGATGAAATCTATCTGGAGAGAGATCTGGTGAGGGACTGGGTTAGAAGCAGCAGGCAGTTTAGTGAGGGAGGAGAATAAGGGCAGGTGCAAATGTCCTCTTTGCTATGCAGCAGCCCTACTTCTGCTCCCAGCTACGTTGTCTAGAGGACACAACTGTTCACTGCATATTTCAAATGCCAAATGTCATTTTTAGGTGACTGAAAGATAAATCCAAGAAACAGAACATCTGATAGGCTCCCATTGTTCCAATGAAACCATAATCAGTGCTCAGGACTGTCTGCATCTCATCAGAGTGCCACCCTATCTTGGTCACCTTCACCATAACAAATTTGAGATTTGATTTAGATGAGACTTTCCTAACTGAAGCATATTTTGCACTCTGTTCTTTTTCTTCTGGCTTTATGTGCATCCATTCTACCCACCCTCTTCCTTTCTGGCAGAAGCAGAACCTGCCTGGGAAATATGTGGGCAGAGCAGGAGCTACTGGGTGACTGGGTGGTGCCTACCTTTGTGTTTCCCATGTGCAACACAGATTTTCTCTCTTGTCTTCCTCCCTGGCTTTCACTCTTTATATTTCAAAACTAGGAAATGTATTGTAAGACTGCTTTCATTGATTCCTGGATTAAAAGATGGTCTGACAATGCTGTGATAATCTCAAAAGGAGAGTGATACCCTGTCCCCAATAAACTCTTTCCTTTTTGTTTTTCATGTTTTTATCTTTTCAGCCTTGACTAGGCTCAATTAAAAACAATGGCCACCTCTTCAAAAAGGAACACCAAGCCCTTTGAATGGGCTCATTCTGCTCCAGGTTCTTGCCATCTATCTTCCCTTGGCAAGTGCCAGGAGAAGTCCGCAGGTAGTTGTCCAAATATAAATGAAAAGGCTTAACTCTAAAACATTGCCATCTGAGAGGGGTTTTAGGAGACTTTACTCTGTGGTTTTGGCAGTGACAGTGTGTTCCTTTGCCAGCATGCAGAGAAATTTGCCCTGTGTCTCTTGGGAGTTAGAGATTTTCATCTCTAGTATCACCACACAAGACCTATCCACACTTTCACCTCCCCAATAAATCAGAAAACTCAAAAATAAAAAGTGAACAGCCAAAAATAAAATAAAAGTGAATGGAGAGAAGGTAGGGGCTGAGGAAACAAAGGAAAGGGAAAGGTATGGCAACACTGAGTTTATATTTTATCCCTTATCAAAGACACATTTATACATGTAAAAACAGAGAATATTTCAATATCTGAATGAAGGAAGAAGAGAGGTGTTTTCAAGCAGATTCCTCCAGTACAACTGTCTCCATGCTTACACTAGTGTGGCACATTATTGGAGTTATATATAAAAACAATGTATATTGAAGTGATCATCAGATTCTCAGGTAAGGACAGAAAAATAAAGCAACAAGAGAATATTAGAGGGAAAGACCATAGGGTATAAGCTTTGCAATTTACCCTTAATTTTTTTGGTACTTTCTTTTTTCTATGTCTCTATTAGGCAGCAACCACCAGAGACAGGTCTTATGAACCTACAGGAAAATGTTACTTCCAAGAAAAATCCATTTTCCAAAGCAGATTCTGTTGTGTTTCAAAGTTGCAGCAAGTTTAACAGTAGAATGCGTCACATAGTAATATTATTGAGAACTTAGGGCTTCAATTATGAATCTAACATTAGATTCTTCAACTTTCTGAGTGAGTGATCCATTTTAGACTATTTAGAATACTTTATTTTCCATTTTGGTAAGCCATTCTAAGTATCTAATAATCTCAAATAACCACTGAAAAGGGATAAATATGACAGCTTTTTTTTTTTCTTATTTGGAGGCACAAAGCTTTGATTATTTAAGTAAAAGAACATAAACATCTGATCTCAACTTATAAATGACCTTAGAAAGAAAAGTTATATGAACAAAATAAAAATCCCCAGGTAAGTATCAGTAACAAAGGTAAAAACTCACATCAACAGTAGGCCAGTGTGGAGCCCTTGATCCTCCTTCTTGTTAGAGGGTGGGAAATCTTGACCCTCAGCCCTAAATATTGGGCTTAGGTCAGGGGACAGACCACCCAGCCTCAGTATCTGCCATCCCAAAGGTTCTGTGCAGACAGGCCACTTGTGCCTCCTGACATAAGAGTTCTCTTAGATGCCTGAGGCTCCTCCTCTGTTATGTGGCCCAAGGAAACACACACCCTGCTTTAGCCTGATGCTAGTTTCAGATGGGCTCATGACAGCTGACCACTCTACAACAGGCATCCCCGGTAGCCTGGGTAACTCCAGTGTGTTCCCAAACACTCGGCCAGAATCCCATCTTAGCCTGCTACTGCTGCTGGAGGATCAGCATGGAGCAGGGAAGATGCTCCTGTGCTTTCTTCTAAAAAAGAAAAGGGGCAGAGTTGGACCACAGGGAGGTACATAGATGCCTCCAATGAGTCCAGAAAGGACATCATTAGAAAAAACTTTATCCTTTATTTTCCCATATGTACCAATCTTATTCTTTCCCTAGAATATGGAGAAATTGCCAAAAGAACTGAGCCCTAAGCATTATAAGCACCATGAGTGCAGAAATATTTTGTTCCTCAGCCCTTGTGATGGCATTACAGAGATTAGCACTTGATAACCTTGATGGTTGTGCACTTCTGAAGTAAGTAAAAGTCTCCTAGTGAGCTCCTAAATTAAGGAAGAGAGGAGGCCCAGCTAACTTCTACATGCTATTAGCATCAGAAGCATGGCAAAGCTACAATTTAGCACAAATCTTAAAAGCTTATGAATGCCAGAAAATGATGTAAACTGAAGAATAAGTCTATCGAGCAAATCTGCTGTGTCCCCTCTATTAGATAATTAGTTCTGTGAGCTCTAAGAGAACTAATTTTCTACATTAGACAAGAAATAAATTACTGATCCAGGTGAAAGGGGAAAAATTTATTATCAAGTCATAAATGTCTAATTAAAACTTTGAGAAAAGCAATTAGCAAAAATGAAGGCTATTATTTAAGCTGATTTAGGCTCAAAAAGAGAAGAGAACACCTTTTTACACCATCCATTTGTGATCCAGCAAAGCTTCATTTGTGTGAAAAAGACTTTCAAACTTCTCTTTGTGCACTAATTTCCAAATTGACTAAGACAGAATCTCAGTATCATCTTGTTTTTGGCCAAATCTGTTTTTACCTAAATTGATTGTGTCAGATTTTTTTGCCATTTCCAAAAATTAAATTCTGTCTCCAAGAATGTTTGTCATCACAGAGGAAAAACATTCTTTAGGTTTGAAAAGGAATTCTGCAAAAAGTTTCAGAAGCAAGTGGGCAAGCTGGGCATAGTGGTGCATGCCAATAATCCCATGTTCTCAGGAAGCTGAGGCAGGAAGAGTGCAAGTTCAAGGACAGTGTAGGTAACTTAGCAATACTCTGTCTTAAAAAAACCCACACTAAAAGGTGGCAGACATGATCTGGGAATTTAGCTCAGTGGAAGAGCATTTGCCTACCATGTGCAGGGCCTGGTTTTCATCTCCAGTACCAGAAAAGTAAAAATTTTTAAAAGTGCATAATAGTTGCATTGTTGAACCAAGAATAGCCTATGAAAATTATTGTTTTGCAGAAAATAATATTAATTTAATGTTATTTTAAACTTTGGCTAAAAGTCAAATTGATTTATAATTATTTCTTTTAAAACTAAGCATCTATATAATCAAATTCATGAAAGTCTTTTTTATATACTTTTTCTATTAAGTTATACATGATAGTAGAATGTATTTTGGCACATTATACATTTCTGGAGCATAACTTCTCATTCTTCTGGTGGTACATGATGTAGAATTACATTGTTCTTGAAATCATATATGCACATAGGCTAGTAATGTCTGATTCATTTTACTGTCTCTCCTGTTCCCATTCCCCCTACCTTCCCTTCATTCCCCTTTGTTTAATCCAAAGTACTTCCAATTTTCCCTAACCACCACTTCCCTTATTGTGAATAAACATCTGCATATCAGAGAAAACATTCGGCCTTTGGTTTATTTCACTTAGCATGATATTCTCCAGTTCCATCCACTTATGGGCAAATGCCATAATTTCATTCTTCTTTATGGCTAAGAAATATTCCATTGTGTATATATACCATATTTTATGTATTCATTCTTCTGTTGATGGGCACCTAGATTGCTTCCATTGTTTCGCTATTGTGAATTGAGCTGCTATAAACATTGATGTGGCTGCATCACTGAGTGCTGATTTTAATTCCTTTAGGTATAACCCATGGAGTGAGATAACTGAGTCAAATGGTAGTTCAAATTTCAAGTTTTCTGAGGAACCTCAATACTGCTTTCTGTATTGGTTCTACCAATTTGCAGTCCCACCAGAAATGTATGAGTGTACCTTATGAGAGTCATTTTTAATCAAAGGACTATTGTTGAAATTTATACAATTGCTTTTAAGATACTTGAAGAAAAGAGAAAATCTTTTGTTTTTCTTTAAAAAAAACACTGGCATGCTAAAGCTCTCCTTTTACATTCTTTGTTCTTATGAAAAGATCTCATTTCATTTTCCATGTCTATAATTATTGGCTAAGAAAAATTATTTCCTTTCACTTATTTTCCATTTTATCTTTACTCTGTCTTCCTCAGCCTATTGAAATATATGTTCTCTAAATTTTAGAGATTTTGACTGATTTTGAATTCCTTGAAATTATTTTCTTGTTGATAGATAGCTCTTAGGTAGCCAGGAAGTTGTGGGGTTCACCTAGAGTAAATAGAGATAACAAGCCCTAAAAGAAATCAGGAAATGTCTGAAGTCCTAGATTCTAATTCACTTTTCAAGATCTTTTTTCATCGAATTTCCCAGTATCTATCAATTGTAGTAATATGGAAGCATCATTGCCCTCAGCTCTGAATTAGTCTTTTCCTATTTCCCTATCTTCACATGCCACCTTCGTCTTGTGTCTAAAACTCACATTGATATCTCTGTAACCACTGGAAAATTTTCAAAGCTCCAAAGTTTTCTGAAGGGCTGATTTAGAAAGCTGAATTGCTTGAGGTGCATTTTTAAAACTTTTCCAAAGGTTTCCTATTCTTTTGGTAAAGCAATCAACATGGGTGAAAGAATTGCATAAAGCTCTGATCCTTGCTGAGTTATGAAATTATCACGTCTGCCTCACACACAGGTCAGTATACTGGTGCCTCACAGGGCACTTGGAGTGCAGAGGTTAGAGAGGTAGGAGGGTAGGTAGTGGTGATTTTTTGGAAATAAACAGCATTCACTGGTCAAGGTGTTTACATGATCTCTTTAGAAGCCACTGGGATAGAGATAGTGGGGCAAGCAAGGTGATTGTGACCACACAGTGTGGGAAGATAGGTTTCCAGGCAGGGAGGACTCCATATGCCCTATCCTGGCTCTAAACTATCAGAACCCCAAAGAGTAGGAGACATGGGTGGCCACTATGCTTAATGCTGCAATGTTGAGACCTGTGAGTTTTCCATATTTGAGTTTGACTAGCCAATCTCAAAGTCAGTGTACCAGGGTAGATGCTACAGCTGAATAGATATTTGGGGGTCAAAATTTCCAGTCTTGCTCTTCCCATGTATTATTTGCATGTAGAACTTTTGTGTGAGTTCTCTGTACCCTGTGTTTAACTATGTGAAAGGAGGTGTTCTGATTTCATCCTACAACTTGGAAACAAGATTCAAAGGTCTACGACACACAGGTAGGAAATGGCGGGGACATGGCTTCCCTCTAGGCCCAGCTCCAAGTCCTGTGCTTTTTCTGCCACCCATGGGTCTTGGTAAATGTTAATTTCTCCTCAAGAAGATTCCTCAAATTTTGAGATAATAGGGGAGAAGGAGAGTGGGGGAACAGGCAACCCCGGTAATAATCTGAGGAAGGCACTGGTACTTTATGGGGACCTGCTGGCAAAGGAAAGATGTGTTTTCAAACCCGTCCTTAATACCAGCCATGGTCAACCTGAGAACAATTTGCAGTGGAAAGTTGCACCCAGAAAATTCTGCAGCCTGATCCTAATTAGGACCTAACCTCTTTCATCAGGTGAACTTTTTCTTTATTCCTTCACTGTAGAAAACGGACTTTAATTTGTTAGTGAAATAGCATATTAATATATGTAGCCTTATAATTTGTGGATGATTGAGAGAAAATAGTTTCATTGGAAAAATTGGGCTTTTGTTTCTAACTTTCCTTTTTTTATTTCTCCAAAATAATTAGTGCTTTAAATGTGTTCTTTCAGTTTTATAATAAAGGAGTGAAGGAGACCACTAACTTCTTCCAGAGCCTTCTTTCATATCTACCTGTGTGTGTTATCTTCATGGCTTTGTGGTTTCAAATCAGGGAGAGTTTATATATTTCCCAGAGGACATTGAATGGCAGTATTTGAAGTGGAGGCTGCAACCTCAAAGAAACTTACCAACAAATGAAATCAAGGCAGAAGCACATGGACACAAGTGAGAGAATAGGGAGTCAACATGCCCCAGAGAGTGCAGGTTTATAACCCAGATCTGACACCACTCTGGGGGACTTCTTTGCACCTTTGGACTCTTATTTCATGGATATTTTGAGTGGGGAGGAGCAGTGATTATAGAAGTGCTAGAAGCAGACCAGATGCCCAGTTTCTCCCTATCTTGACCTCTTCCCTTTCTAATCCACTGCAGGTTGCTTATATTCCAGGCAATGGCTCTTTATTTGAAGGTGTTTGAAAATGACATGCTTCTGTGTTCTGCCAACAGTAGGAAGAGGGCAGTTCCACTGAGGAAAAATTCATTGAGCACTTAAGTGTCAGGCCTTGGGAATAAAAGATGAAGAAACCCTGCCATGAGTGAGTTACCCCCACTGGACCAGGAAGACCCAAAGGCACTGTAAGCATCATGGGTATGTGCCCAGGGAAGTGCTGGGGAGAACAGGGAGTGGACACTTGGCCAGTCAGAGAGATGCCTCTGGAATAGACTTGAAGAGGAGAAATGTCACAGGCAAGAAGAGGATAAAGACCATCCAACAGAGCTGGGCCTGGACATGTGGAGAGGGAGGCAAAATGGGAGGTCTGCAGCGGAGACACAAGGCTGCTGGCACTAAGGCCTGGCAGGAGTCTCTGAAACCTGTGAAGCCCAGGAGGTAAAAGGAGAGGGTTTCTTCAGTTTCTTAGGGCTTCCATTAAAACAAAACAAAACAACAACAACAACAAAGCCAACTCCTAATTGGATGGCTTAGAACAAAGGAAATTTCCTATGGCCTCACAGTTCTGGAGGGTAGAAGTCTGCTTTCAAGGAGTCAGCAACCTGGGGAGGAAGGATCCTGGTCTCATTGGGTTCCCATCACCCTTGACTTTGGCTTCAGTCTCTGTGGACTTGTTCTCCTGGGGTCCTCCCAGTGTTTCTTCAGGCCATGATCCCTCCACACATGTCTGTATCTGTGTCCAGACTTCCCCCTTTTTATAAGGACACCAGTCCCACGGGATCAGGGACTCCCTGATGACCTGTTTGCATTTGAGTGCTTCTGTTAAAAATACTATTTCCGACTCCGGTTACATTCTGAGGTACTGAGAATGAGGACTCAAACATACTTTGGCTGAGAGAGGAGTGGGAAGAAGACACAATTTCAATCATTTTAGGCATTAAAGGGGAAAATAACCCTGAGATTTTTTAAAGCATAAAACAAGCAAGACAATACCTCTTTTAACACCCCTCCACACTAACCACCTCCTTCCTCCACCCAAAAAAACCACAACTTTTTTTTCTGCCTAAAGCACAATGCAGGGTCTACTTTTGTTTTAATCATCCTCTATTGCAGACTCATCCCTGGTGACCATCTTACTCAGGATCAGAGTTTTATGGAGGACTTGAGGGCTTTGGGCAGCAGTGGGGTGATTTCCCCAGACTGCAAACACTTTGGAGGCCTTGTGCCTTCTCGGAGGAGGGTCTCCCCATGGACCCTTTTCACGGATGAAAAATCCCCCTTCCCCCTAAGTTGTCCTTGGCAGGAAATGAAAGCTTTTCCCTCGACTCTCCATGGGATCCTCTCCCTTCATACAAACAGCTCACGAACCACTAGTGAAGGAAACACTGCATTCATCTTTTGGCTTTGTTTGTTGGAAGCAGACTATGATTTTGAGCATTTTATTCTTTTTAAAATGTTTTTATTAGTACATTATAGTTATACATAATAGTGGGTTTATTTGGACAGAGTATATCTTCATGGAATGCAGTTTGCTCTATTTCAGTCTCCAGTACTTTCTCTTCCTCTCCCCTCCTTCCTCCTGTTGGCCTTCTTCTCCTCTTCTGGGCTTCCTTTTATTGATTATTATTTTAATTAGTGCTTTATAGACATGCATAAAGATGGAGTTCACTGTAGTCTATTCATATATGTTCATAGCATCATTTGATTAATTTCATTACAAAGTTCTTCCCTTTTCCAGTTCTTCCTCCCTCCTTCTCAATTCCCTTCCTCCACTCCACTAATCACAGCTCTATTTTCAGGGATCCATCTTGTCTTTTTCCCCCTCATGTTTGAACATATTCTTTTATCCAACATTTGAACCAATATTTTTTTTGTCATGCTGGTTATTGAACCTAGGGCCTCATGCTAGGCAAGTGCTCTGCCCCTGAGCTGTATCTCCAGCCTGAATCCAACTCTTTTCAATGGAAAATTACTGTGTGATCATGAGGTTACCAAAAAAAAATCAAATGGTGCAAAACATTAAACATGAAGTCTCTCCCTCTGATCCCTCCTCAGAAGCCACTGCTCATAAATTTTCTGTATAGCCTTCCAGAATTATTCTATGTAGAACATTGAGTTCTTTAGACAACACACACTTAGTAGGAAACATGTTGTTAAGTGAATAGCAGTCTGGGGTGGAGGCTGTATAATATTCTCCAGCAGTGTCTGTTAGACGTTGGGGACCGAGTTTTACCAGAGAACTCTTTGCCTGAAAAAAACCTTGAATTTCTGAGATTCTGTTAGTACTTTGGTCTCCTTCATATCAGCTTTCCGGCTACAGGAAGGGATTTATCTACCTAATGACCTGCAGCCAGGAAGGATATTCGGTAACCTCACTTTGTTCTGTTGACCTTCACTGGAGCCTCAACTGATCCTTTGAAGAGAAGATGAGACAATGAGCATGATGAGTGCTTGAGAAAGCTCTATTTAAATATTCATTTTCTCCTGTTTGTTTTTTGGTTTTAATCCTTAAGTCCATTATTTTAAATCTGTCTGCATTGCACAGATCATTCTCAAGCACTTCCTCTGTACAAGGCTGTGGGTGCAGGTGAGGAGACAAGGTGAACTTGTGCCTGAGCATTCCCGGCAGAGGTGGTGGTGACTCACTGGGTGGGAATGGTGCAGGAAAGGGCCAGGGAAACCATCCAAGGCTGGTTCTTATTGTCTTTTCTATTCTGAACATCTGCACAGTTCAGTTCCAGTCGAAGGTTGGACTTTGTAGGTATTTCTTCTGATGATGCATATGAGATGCAATATATTCTGAGAGGGATACGGATTGCTTCTGAAAACAATTCAAATGATGAAGGAATTTTATACGTGATCTTTTTGTTTTTTCTTGAATAAACCTTAAGTTATGGGGAAATGGTGACTGAGGTGCTCTGACAAGTCTGACATCTCTTTAAATAGATCCCCCATTTGGGTGTGCATCAGAATGAAAGCCATTCGAGGCAGTTCATTGCAGAGTGTTGCGGTATTTGCATTTCTCATCAAAGCTGCCTTTTCTTTATTCAGCACTTTTATTTCTCAGTGAGGGTGGTGTTGGAGGTAGTGATGTTGGAGGTAGTTTGCTTCTATGGTTGTAGCTAAAACTGGGAAGTAATAATTTTCTGGGTTTTCTTTTCCAATCCATGTGATAGGAAATACAAAAACATAAAGAAATCTGGTTAATATGAATACCCCAGGGAATACCATTTTACACAAATATACTCTAAGGGAGAAATGATTGTTAATGTGAGCTTTAAAAGTCTGTAAATCAAAAATAGAAGAGAACCTTGAAGACCTTTGTCACACCATGAAGCATTGTTGATTCATGTTAACATTTTAGCCACCCTGCTTTTCTAGGAGAGAAAGAATTCAGGACACATTCCCATTTCTTAGGAGATTCACTAAGAGACCTGGGCAGCCCAGTGGCTTCACTGTGCACCTTTGGGCAGAGCTTGCTGTGTCTCACTGGGAGAGCAGGAAAAGAGGGGGCTCTTGACTCTTATTCATGGGATTCCCAGGGAATTCTCCCAGAGGAAATCTCCCCAATCACAAAAAATCCCAGGAGTTCCTGGGAAGTTTTGCAGTTGAACCTTAGTTTAGAACAGCAGAAGAGCAAAGCACATGCTAACCCTGTCGTCTTGATATATTTAGGGTAATTGTGAGAAATTGTTGCCCTGTGGACCTCAACCTGGGTCTGAAATATGTTGTGTGGCTGCCTTTATTCTACAATTTCAGAATCACCTGCTGAGATATAGGGGCTGGAGGTGGAGCTCAGTGGTACAGCACATGCTTAGCCTTCACAAGGGTTTGAGTTCAATTCCAGCACCTCACCCCGCCCCAAAAGTCATACTACTCTAGGAAAATCATCATTTATTCTGTCTGATTTATTTTGATTCCTGAACTAAAATTTGAACTTGAATATTGGTTACCTATGTGCATTTTTTTTCTGCTAGGGATTGAACCCAAAACCTAATGCATGCTAAGCACATACTCTATCACTGAGCTATATCTCCATCCTGGCTATGTGCATTTTGATTAAATTAAAATGATAAGATCAGAAATGGGGAAAATTTTGTTGCAGCAATTATTTGTAGTATCATGCATATAAAAGCTCATCGACTTAAAAATGAGCAAACTGTTCTATGTTCATACAGTGTAATAAACTAATTTTGTGTGAAAAAAGTTTAAAAGCTTGGTAAGTGCTTCTGTGTTAGTTATCTATTGATAATAAACCCCAAACATGTTAGCTTAAAACAATACACATTTATTATCTTGTAGGTTCTGTTAATCAGGGATCCTGGAAAGATTTAGCAGCTCATTCTGGCTCAGAATCTTTGAGGAAGCTGCCTTCAAACTCTCTTCTTGGCTATGGGTGCCTCTCTGCAGATCTTTTTCCACAGGGATGCCTCATGACATAGCACGGCCATATCAGCTGCCTTTCTCCAATAGGGATGAATCCTAGAGAGAATAAGAGAGAGTGCCCAAGATAGAAGTCATAGTCATTTTATGACCTAACCTTCTAAGTGGCATCACATTACATATTCTGTTCACTTAATGAGAGAAAATTCCCCAAGGGTGTGAAGAATAGAAAGTTGGGATAATCAGGGGACCAAATGGAGGCTGTTACAACTGATTACTATTTTTGAATGTATTAAAATAAATGATAAAATTATATAAAATATGAAAAAAATTGTAGTAACATCAATAATAATATTATGAAAAGAAACATGAAATTTGGGGTGAGGATTGGCTCTTGGAATAGAAGGTGGGAGCAGGATTGGGAAAGGGTGAAGAGTACCTGTTTTTAGTTCTCTTTAAAACAGTGAATATGGGGCTGGGGATGTGGCTCAAGTGGTAGCATGCTCACCTGGCATGCGTGCGGCCCAGGGTTCGATTCTTAGCACCACACACAAACAAAGATGTTGTGTCCGCCAAAAACCAAAAAAATAAATACTAAAAAAATTCTCTCTCTCTCTCTTTTTCTCTCTCTCTTTCTTTAAAAAAGAGTGAATATGAAAATGTTATACTTCAATAAATTTGGAAGACAGTGAATAAATGTACATTGACATTTCTGTATTGTTGATAGGTCTGCAATATTTCACAATATTAAGGAATGAGCAAAATAAAAATAATCAAAACCCCTTCATCTATCTTTTTTGAGCTCACTGGGATGGGCTTCAGATATTTGGCAGAGATGTGAGAGATAGAGGAGAGGGAACCCCTGACTCTCTGGTTATCTGTTTTGCTTGGGTTTCACTTTATTGGAGATTCTAGTGTTACTAAAGGACCACTATTCAGCCAACCAGTAACATTTTAGTGTGTAATAGACAGTCTTAGATTGAGTGATAGGAAAGCCGACTCACCCTCACACTCTAACCCGAGTCTTCCCTAATTTAGGGATATGGATCCTTGCAGGAGAAGGCATAGTTAAGTTTTCATGAATGGAAATTTGTTTCTGCACTTTATTTTTAAAGATTTCTAGAAACAACAACTTTCATCTCTAGTATTTAATAGGTTACTGAAATACATTTTCAATAAAATGAACTGGTGAAATGGTCTGGAGACCATATCTGTATGTAATTGCAGCCTGTGTATACTCTATATTTCTCTTTTTCATTTAACATCTCATTGCTGTCATATTATCTTCATCTGATCTTATTAAAAGATTTTTGTTATGAAACATTTTCCTAGGTTTTTTATTATTGTAATTGGTAATGTTTTTCTAAATTCTTTTTTAGCAGTTTTCCTGCATTTTAATTGGTATTTTTCCTTTCTGATTGCTGATTCATGGATTTTCTGGAATGCACATGCAGATTGTATCTCTGTGAACAGTTATTTTAAATATGCCAGGATTGTTCCTAGAAGATTTCCTAAGTAAAAACTGATTCCAATCAACTTACTTAAATTCATTCTGAATTACCTCAGACTCTGTCTTTAACACATTCAATATTTATGAAATGCATCCCCATGAGTGTTTAAAAATATTGTTTGGGGATGGGATGAAGCATCCAAAAATAATTAACACAGTGGAGAAAGATAACAAATGGAAAAAACTGAAATAGATTTTTAGTGAATATAGTTAAATTGATTTTCATGCTTATATAAGCATGGGAGGAACACAACTCCCAGGAAGGTTGGGTGGGTATAGCTTGCAATATTAAGCAAAGTACATAAATGCTTTTAAAGGACACTACAGAACCTGCTTGACCATTTTATTTCACTCTAGGTGTAACAAACCTTATGATCCATACACTCAGTGAGAGTGTGAAGTACCCCATATTCCTGCTCTCAAAAGTTCTTCTGCTCCAGAGTGATCCCTGTTTCTGCTGATTCAGACATCAGAAATGGCCTTTAGTAGTCTGTGAAGTGGTGAAGTTTGTCTCTAGAACACAGATGAGTAGAAATGAGGCAGTCAGACCTCTCTTCTACTCTCTGGGCTTTCTAGGTGCTGTTTACTATCCCCTCAAAACATGGTCTCAGGAAATACCCACAGAAAGCTCCAATGAAGTAACTCAGGTTTCCATATGTGTACTGAGCTACATTTCAGAAGTGGAATACCTATTCCTGAGAAATAGGACACAAATACAAAAATTTATTGTTTTTGGTAGAAGTGGAGATGGTAAAGTGTGTTTTTAGTCTATTACCTTACTGACACATAAAATCAACCCTGAGAATGACATTATTCATAGTTTACTAACTTAGACTTCCATTCACATTTTGTTAGCTATTTTTAATTATTTATCATTTTCTAAGCATTTTCACATAAATGATTCATTTAATGAAATTGATCCAACACTTGCTGTGTGAGAGGAAGCCTGAGCAAGAGTTAGCTCTGTTTTTATGGGTGAGGAAATGGGAACAGAGGATAGTCAATAGGATATTTTACCCTAAATCTTTCAAAATGTGATTGGATTACCACATACAACATGGGGTGAAGTAACACCACAGAAGCTCATTAAAAAACAAACAAACAAAAAAACCCAATAAATCACACAAACAAGAACTGCTTCTTTTGGCATAGTAAATACAGCTTTTCTTTATAAGCTTTTCCTATTCCTTCTAGATCCCTGGTGAAATCATGTTGTAAAAGACAGTAAAGCATATTTCTGATAATACTAATGAGCTCAAGTAACACAGATAAAGATGCACACTCTTGGTAAATAGCCCATAATCAGGCCATTTTTTGTATTGTAATTAGAAGTATTTATTTGAAGATAAAATTGAAGTTATCAGCATTCCTTGTTAGAATTGTAAACACTTTCATGCAATATTGATTTTAGATATTTAAGGAAATATTCAGTGACTGGTTTCCAGTGTGTCCTAGAGTTTGGTAGAGAGAAACGGTTATGTTGAGGAAGATAATGTTTGATTAATGAAGATTTCCATTGGTAGTTTGCCTATTCATTATTTTTTAACCATAGTGTGAAGTTTGATTTTTTTCTCATTTTAATCAAAACTTTCTCTTCTATAATTTTATTTTATTTATTTAAAAATGTATCTTGTTTTTCATGGACATAAAATAATTGTACATATTGATAGAGTACAATGAGGGTCTTGATACATGTGTCCATTATGCAACAAATTGCATCAGGGTACTTAGGATATCCATCACTTCATATGTTTGTTTGTGTTGAGAATATTAAAAATTTCCTTCTAGCTATTTTGAAGTAGTCACTAAATATTGCTGTTTTAAAATGTTTGATGAATATTGCTAGCCATATCTCTACTGTGCAATAGAACACCAGAACTTATTCCACCATTTTAACTGGACTGTCTCCTGAATAAATGGTGCTGGGAAAACTACAAAAGAATGAAGCTAGACCTCATTGCTCACCAAATACAAAAATCAACCCAAAATTGCTTAAAGGCTTAAATGTTAGACCTGTAATAATAAACTATTAGATACTCATTTTTTTTTGCCAGTTCACTCTGTTTAGTTTTTTTTTAATTAACCCATGTATACAATTTGACTCAAGGCAGTTATAAACCTAGAACTCACATATCCAAATAAGTCCTGACCTTTTAGTTTGCTACTTTTGGAGAATATGTGCCAATCCTGACACGTTGTCATGAAGAACACTTTTAGGACTTCTCTTTTCTGATTGTCTTTCGTGTCAATTCACAAATCATGAGAAAAGTAGTTTCACTTTTGGCAGTTAGCATTACTCTGTGTTATCAGCCTTCTCCTTCTCAGAAATTATTTGGTTATTTCAGAAGTTCCATTTATACCACAAAGGAGTAACATTTGACACCTTTAAGGGCATTTGGAAAAATGGGTCATTGGCTTTGGGGAGTTCCAGAATTCGCTGTAGCAGTCTAAAAAAAAATAGACTTTCAGGACAACCAAAAATCAATTATTATTCTCAGAATTTTTGAGAACCTGGAAAGAAATAATATAACAAAACTTCTTAAGCTCAAATTTTTAATTTCTTGTGTTGGCTAGATTTTAAATTTTTATTTTTTATTTATTTTTAAAAAATATTTATTTATTTATTTTAGTTGTAGATGGACACAGTATCTTAATTTTTATGTGTTTATTTTTATGTGGTGCTGAGGATCAAACCCATGGCCCCTGCGTGAGAAGCGAGTGCTCTACCACTGAATTACAACCCCAACCCCTAAAATTTTTAGTTTTGAAAGCAGGAAAAAAAAGCTTATCCAATGCATGTCTTTGAAACAAATTTCTATATTCAGTAATATTTGAAAGCTAAAACCTTAATTCAAGTTAGTTTTTCTTTTTAAAAAGAAGGTGGTTTATGACATATTTTTTGCCTACTCACTTTGAATTATTTCTGAAAGACAGAAGGCCCAAATTTTTACCAATCTTTATTCTTTAGATATATGAAGCTTCTGTTTAGGAGGCAAACTAAAATGGTCATATTCATTTGCAACTTTAGAATACTTGTAATATCCAAGATGTATTGCTATATAAAAAATTTCACTCTCCTTTTCCTTAAATCACCATCATTGTTATCATCAAAATACCAATTAAGTATACTTTTCCTTGACAGAAGATATAAGAAGATCTGGTTAGTTTTTGTTGAGCCTCTAAGCATAGCTGTGATTTCTAGAACGAGGTGGAGGTGTGTGGGTACTTTATAATTCATCTGACTGCCCATGAACATTTAATGATTCAAGAAATATTTATTGAGCTATTGTTAAGGTGAGATTGCAATAAATCACCAAGTCGATCTTAAAGCAGGAGACAGAAACCTTATTCATCAGCCATTGGTTCAGATCCACCAGCTGGCAGGCCAAGGGGTAGGCTGCAGGTGTGTACTTTTTGACTCCCTCCTGGGATTTGAGGACACTTTTTATAGTCCCAAACTATACTAATCATAAGTAGCTGCTGCTGTGATTCCAAACAAATGTCATGAGATCTAAAATCATAAGCAAAAGGGGGAGTGGGTCAAAATGTCCCTAGATGAGTACAAGTTGAATGGTTACTCACATTTAGACAATCAGTCTTGGAGAGGGTACATTGTCCAAGAAAAATGAGAACCAAAGGGAGAACAATTTTACATTATATAAGAATTGCCATTTTGTGTTGTCAAATATGCTTTGCTAAGCAACTATTGATGGATACAGAAGTGAGGCTTTCCCACGGGAGAAGCAGTTTTTATGTGACAGGGAGTCTCAGGGGAAGATGGAGTCTGTTTGGTCTTTGCCTGTATAACGTGGTCTAGAACACTACCACAAGCCAGGACATGCTGTCAGTCCTGGTTTTACAGTAAAAGACAAAAGTGACAAAAATTTCTGCCTTCCTGAATCTTAGTCAGGAGAGACTCCTGCTTCAGTAATAAACCAAAGGATAGTTTTATAGTGGTGATAGAAATGATGGAGAAAAACCAAACAGGACAGGAGAATGGGTATGACTGATGGGCTTGGCACTTAAACTAAGATGGTCAGACATGCCAAACAAGGCAGGGAAAAGCTTTCCGACTGATGGAATGAAAGGGAAGAGGGTTTTCAACTAGCCGCAATGTGACCCATGGTTTGATGTGAACTGAGCAGGAGAGAGAGTAAGGAGATAAATGAGAAGGAGGTGAAGGCAGGAGACAGCAGACCATGCAGGGCCTTGGAAGGCACTGTAAGGATCTGGGCTTTTATTCTGAGAAAGGCATTGGAATCTCTTGAGCAAATCAGACTCCTGTTAAGACTTAGGTTTCAAAAGGCTGACTGTGTAGAGAAAAGATTTGTGAAGGGGCACGATGGGTGGGAAGCCCATCAGGAGGTAGCATGCAAGGGGTGGTAGAGGTGGAAGTGTCTGGACGAATTCAAAGGTGTAGCTGAAAAGGTTTGCTGACAGATGTGGAAGATGTGCTTGGGAAACGACTGCAGTTTTCCAAGGATGCTGATTAGTGATTCACTAAAAGGGCATGCTGAAATTTGAGGGGGAGGGCCGATTTTGTGTTTTGACTTTGTTGTATTACTTGTGTGTGTAATATTTGGTGACCAAATATCTCATGTCACTGTATCCTCTTCCCACCAAAGCCATCTGTGAAATTTGAAAGAACAGGAAAAAGAGGGTTCCTTATCCATGTAAGAAAATAGGTATATTCCCCTTTAGATGCTGATAAAGCTTTTGTGTTCTTATATCAAGGGTTATGGAGTATGAAGGTGGTTTCAGATCTTGAATTCTAGTTGCTCCTACATGCAATAGAAAATGTAATAGGAATAAATTACAAATATATAATGGGGATATATGTACACATACAAATACATTAATTTACATTAATGGATGTGGCAAGGGGAAATATTGGAAGGAAAAAGGCTGATTTTTACCAATTAGTGTCTGCCCTATCATCACCCACCTCAATACAGGTGATAGCATGGGATCTTTGAGGAGTGAAGCCAGATAATTTACTTATTCATTACCTATCCTTTCTAGTTGCCCACCCAGATCCTTACCTCCTACTCACAAAGTTTCTGTCTTCCTGTTTTGCTGAAATACTTAACCATCACTAATGACAACTACACTCAAAGACCCTTGACTTAGTTCATGCTTCCGTGACCTCTTGCCTATTTGGTACCCATTACCCACAACAGACATGGATGCTTGCCCTGTTAGGCTCTTGGGTGTCTCCTCTTTCTACTGGTTCTTTGTTCTACTCTCAAAATATTCTTTTCAAAACCTTCTCTGGCCCCTCAGGACTCCTTACTAAGGAATACTATATATTAAATTATTTTCAGAATGTTTTTTCCTTGACTTTCTTAGTCATACCATTCCTACATGTACAACAATCAGATTGATTTTCTAAAGAAAGTTTCTCCAGTGTCAAGCCCTGAGCACTCGTGAATTTTCCGAGAATTCCATGGCATGTGCATGAAGTTTGCAGTCATTACTAACTCAAGGTTACTTCACAGACTTGGGTTTTTGTTTGCTGAACTCTGAAAATGCAGACCTCCCTTTCCTCTGAACGGAGCCTCCGCTGCCATGGATGAGATGTAAAGCCTTCCAATATGCTGGGCCCATCGACCTCAGATTGATCTATTTTGACCCTCAGCAAGCAGCAGATGCAGGAGCTGGAGGCACACTTCCTGAAGGACCCCTTTCCGTCCCACGGTACCACGGTGGCCATGGCCTCCAGCCTCGTCCTAGAGGAGCAACTGGTGCAGAATTGGGTTACGATGCAACAGAAGATATAACCCAACTCTGAACGAGGCTGTCACCCATTTGCACAATGCCTCGGGAGGCCTCGCGCTCATCCTGGGCACACTCCACCTGGGCAGGCCCATTCTGGTCAAGCTTCTGTTGTCCATGCCCATCCTGCAAAGATGTCCACTACCCCAGCCCAAGAAGAACCAGAAGCTTCTCCATTCAGGCCCAGGAGAGTGCCTGGCCCCTCATGGGAGAGGATGAGGAACTAGAAGCCGCCTTGAATAGACTCTACACTGCAGAGCCTGAGGAAGGTGACCTTGAAGACCCAGACAAATCATCATATCCAGCAGATTTCTGAGTGGATGGGAGTTCTGCACCTGCCACCTTCCAAAGTTCCCACAGGTCCTCCCTCCGGCTACTATTCCATCTAGTTGTTGTCCCCACCTGTCATTTGAGTCACCTAGAAGTGTCTGAGTCTCCAGTCCAGGAGTGCAATTCCTGGGTGCATTTCCTTCCCTTGATGCTGACCCCGCCCATAGCCAATTTTATCACTCATTCCTAATTTATGGGGATCTTTGCCCGCAGCCCAGTGCCACGGCTGCCTGCATCTCCAGGAATGAGGGACATCTGCTTTCCCCAAGGATTTTCCCACAGTCCTCTGCTGACAGCCACACCCACATCAGATCCCATCCCCCACCTCCATCTTTTAGATACTATATCCAATATAATTTCATCATTTTGAAATAGTTTGGAGCTTTGTCTTAATTTAGGTATTTTTCCTCTTATTTTCTTTTGGTCTTTGCTTTGTTACTTGTTTGAGGTTATTTTTCTGTTTGATTTTCCATAAATTTTCTACTTTTGCTTCAGTGGAAAAAAAAAAGAAAAAGAAAAAGAAAATGCAGACCAGTTAGACACTCTAGGTTGGGCTATTTCAGAGTCTTGCTAATACTGTTTTAACTGTAATCCTCTTTCATCCTCCCCTCCCAATTCTAATCATCAGCATTAAATGATTAAATGTGTAGATCACTTTGGGTCATATGGACATTTTAACAATATTAATTTTTCCAATCCATGAAGATAGAATGTATTTCCATTTATTTGTGTTCTTTTCAATTTAGTTCTCTCTCTCTTTTTTTCTTTGAGTTCCTTATATATTCTGGTATTAAGATCTTGTTGGGTGAAGAATTTGCAAATATTTTCTCCCATTCTTTGTTTTTTTTTCTTCACTCTTACTTATAATCTTTTGCTGAAAATGTGTTTTTTAGTTTTATAGTATCAGATCTTACATATGTAAGTCTTTAATCCATCTCAAGTTAATTTTTTAATGTGGTGTGAGAGAGGAATCTAATCTCCTACATCTATGTGTTGACATCTAGATTTCTCGACAGCATTTACTGAAGAGGGTAATTGCCCAAAAGCATGATCTTGCTGTCTTTGCCAACAATTTGATTTTAAGTGCATGAATTTATTTCTGGGTTTGAAAAATCCTATTTTATTAGTCTTTGTGTATATTTGTGCTAGCACCACAGATAGTTTGGGTCACTATAGTTTTATAATATATTTTGAAGTTGGATTGTGTGATGTCTCCAGCTTTGTTATTTTTGCTCAAGATTGGCTATATTAGGTCTTTTGTCATTCCATATGAATAAGAGTACGAATTTTAGGATTTTTTCCTATTATTGAAATAAGTATGACTTTAACATTTTAATTGCATTCAATGGATACATCATTTTGGATAGTATGGATATTTTAGCACTATTAATTTTTCCAATCCATGAAGATGGAATGTCTTTATTTATTTGATATGTTCTTCAGTTTCTTTCACTAATGTTTTATGGTTTTCAATGTAGAGATCTCTTGCTTCTGTGGGTAAATTTATCGCTAGGTATTTTTATTTTATTTGTAGCTATAGTGAATGAGATTGACAAATGATGTGAGCAGACATCTCAAAAGAAGATTACAAATGGCTAACAATTACCTAAAAAAACTGCTCAATATTACTGGTTGTCAGGGATATTCAAACCAAAACCAAAATGATATCTCAAAACCCAGTTAGAATCACAATACTAATAATAGTAATAATAATAATAATAATAATAAAATACCAAAAAGGCAAATGTTGATGAGATTGTGGAGAATAGAAAACTATTATACACTATTGGTGAGAATGTAAATTAGAATAGCCACTATGAAAAATGGCATGGAGTTTCCTCAAAAAACTAAAAGCTGAACCAGTACATATAATAGTAACCCCATTACTATTAGCTATATATACATCCAAAGGAAATAAAATTAGCATATCAAAGAGATACCTACACTTTCATGTTTACTAAAACACTATTTACAATACTCAAATATGGAATCAACTGTGTCCATCAATGAATGAACTGATAAATAAAATGTCAAACACACAAATGAAATATTATTCAGCCATAAAAGAAAGGGATTATGTTATTTGTGGAAACACAAATATGTTGGACATCATGTTAAGTGAAATAAGCCATGCATAAAAAGACAAATATTGCATGATTTCACTCACTTGTGGAATCTTAAAAATGCTGAGCTTATAAAACTAGAGGGCAAAATACTGTTTATGAGAGGTTGGGAGACTAGGGGAGATGTTGAGGAGGAGATATTGGTTAATGTGTACAAAGTCACAGCCAAACAGGATAAATATAACTACATATCCTTAGTTATTCAATACACAATGTATCAATGTTCCAAACACCCATAAAGATGTACAATTATAATGTCAGTAAAAAGAGCATAAAGTAAAAATAAAACTACAACAAACCCGGTCTAAATATTCCTTAATATTTTTATGTAATATTTCTCTAACCCACAGAGCATTTTCTTCCTATTACTATTTTGATTTCTTTATCACAATTATGTACATCTTGTTTTCATCACTAGAATATCTCGTCTGAAGGGCGGGTATGTTTTTAATTCATTAGAGTACCCAACAAGGTGCCTAGGACAAATAGGATCGACACTGTGACTATTTTGAATCGATAAAATCCAAAGGAATATGAAAATGACCTACCATAGAATTTTAGGGTTGTACAATGTAATAGCCAACTCAGAGATGATGCAGTATCTGAGGGGAAGGGGGCTGTGGGGAGTCTAGTTAAGAAAATCATTTTATGGCAATTAACTGAAATCTTTTTTCATTTCTCCCTAAGAAAACAAAATACTCCTCACAAATTTTAGGACAAATAATTCTCTGAGCAGTCAGTATTTGAATAATTTTAAATACTGATGAATTTTTAGGCCATGAAAAGTTATGAGAAATTTATGATTTATAAATCTAAAAATAGGACTAATCTGATTATTATACATCCTATTCACGAAACACATAACACTAAAATTTTGGGTGAGTAATCAGTGTGGATACCATCATACACCCATCAGAATAAGATTAACTTTTGTATCCAAGTGCACCCTGCTTGACTAGTACCCTCTGTGCCTTAATTTGAAACTTAAAAGATTTGTCATTTTACTATTTTTTCTCTCTGATGGATATAATTCCTCCTACATCCTGTGTCATGATCAGTGAAGCAGATTTCCTACTTCCCAAAACCTGCGTGCTCCCTAACAGAGAGATGATGCTAAAAACAGGAAGTTTCAGGTGAGGCTGTATCCTTGCAAGTTTCTGTATGGACTGGTAACTGTTGTCTACATGTAAACTTCATTTTCTTTAAATTCCACTAAAACTACAGAGAAGGCACAAATCTCAATTAGGAAATAAACTTCCAAAAGAAAAAACACAGAGAACTCACTCTATCTAAAGCTTTTGGGGACACCTCATCCCCTCATTACTTGGCATGTTCATCTCAGTTATTTAGATTTTATTTTTGGAAAGTGACTGCTGGTTCCCTTCATGCTACTTTTATTTCTTCTTCCTCCTTTTCTTTTTATTTTAGCATGAAAGAGGAGATATACATAAACCATAAATTTCGAATTCAGAAAAACTTATATTTTACTACTTGTGACAATTAAAAAATATTTAAAGGTCATTCATTCAGGAATCACTTTTCAAAGACAGAATTGCATTCCACTAAAATATATACTATGTGGATGTTGAACTTTAACAACATTTTAGTTTCAAACAATATTTTTCCAAAAAGGAACTTTATGGAAATAGATATTTCCATGATTATACTTGGGAACCTATCTGTGGAAGTGGATGATAAAGACCAAAAATTGTCTCCACATGTTACTTCATAAGTTAGACTGTAGTTTTCTCCTTGCATAAATAAATATGTCAAAAAGAGAAGTAGTCTTGAAGTAGAAGAGAAAGAAAAAGAGGGCAGAATAGGAAAAAGGGATATAAAGGGAGAGAAGGAGGAGAAAAACCTGAGTCAGCCAGAGAAGCAGGAGAAAAACCTGAGTCAGCCAGAGAAGCAGGAGAAAAACTTAAGTCAGCTTGTCTTGAAGTGGCACTCTGTATATTTTATTTCCACCAGTATTGTATCTACCTTTCTAAGATCAGTATATTCTTTTATCTTTTTTTAATTGTCATTGGACTCTGAAATATAGTTTTACATCATATATTATTAACATTTATAAGAAATTTTTGAAATCATTTCATCGTGATCAGATCACAGTATAAATTTTGCTCACAAGACACACACATCACCTCATAGATTTATACATTTTATGATGCAGAGTTAAAATTCTAACATGGTCACACCTCAATGTAGTTTGTATTTAAAAAAGGAAAAACCAGTATTCATGTAAACAGTACATTATGAGATGTAAAATTTGATTGATAACTCATATAACCTCAAATATACACAAATTATAAGATTATTCTACATGCTCATTCATTTTACATGTAAAGAAAGAAGACAATATTATAAAAGGCAACATTTGTTAAAAGGCCACTGTGGCTAACTTGGTGTCGCTGGAGTCAGTACTGCAGCCACTGTTAATTTCCTGGATGTCTTGAGGTTAGGAGTAGATTCTGTCAAGGCAGACATCAAGTAATTCAACTTTGTCCAGATGACTGAACAGCCAGATTTCTTAACAAATTCCTTCAAATGCACTGTTTGTGTCAGGTTATTGTATTGCCAGGTCAGAGAAGGCATCAGAGACCTCTGTGTGGACCTGCATGGAAATGCTTGCTTGTGTGACGTTGAGATAAATGTCACACTGCTGGTCCAGACCAAGGTAGCAGTCACTCATGAGATAGAGAGTGTAGATATACCTAGAATAAGAAAACAGAACAAAAATGTAAAACTGGTTTCCTAATCAGAGTCACACTTAATTCTTTTATAACTTTGGTGGCAAGATTCTGCTTACCTTCCGGGTATTTCAGTGGTGAAAAAAGAAAGGGAAGCAATGTGATGATTTTGAACATATCCTACTTGTCTTAAAGCAAGAAGTTCTCTCTTGTCCACTTCTCCAATATCAAGAACCATCCTTCATCTTTTGATTTGGGAAATCAAGGGGTAACTGCAGAGCTCTCTTGCTTTCCCTATAAACCACAGAAAAAGATAAACTATTGACTACATCTACACTTTTCACATGGTTTGGAGGTGGTTAAAAGGCACCGCTCGGGGCTAGGATTGTGGCTCAGCAGTAGATCGCTCGTCTAGCTTGTGCAGGGCCCTGGGTTTGATCCTCAGCACCACATAAAAATAAATAGATACAATAAAGATATTGTGTCCAATTACAACTAAAAAAAAGGCACTAGGGTCTTACCAGAAGGCCATAAAAAAAGAGTTCAGCACTTCCATCTGGGATGTCTTTAATTCCCTTCCTTTGTGGTGATTGATATGTTTTTGTATGTTTCTTCAGGGCATACAGAAAACCCTTTGAGCTACTACTACCAGAATATTTGGCTCAGAAAGAATAAAGCTCTGAATCCTGACATCAAATTAGTAAAATCTCAAGCCATTCCTCCAATTAACATTAATACCCCACTTATAGACAAACAAACAGAGATATAGCCATGTGAACCAAATCTTCCCAGTCTTATTTACAAAGAACTGATGCTTAGGAAAACAAACAAAAACCAGTCAAGACTAGACTGTGTAACTCAAGATAATAAGCACAATATCAGATCAATATCTTCTTTCCACCCAAGAATAAAATACACATAAAAAAGCACATAGTATATCAAAAGTTTCTTTCTTTGAGGAATGAGGAACTATAAGTCATGCAATTTGTAACACACAGGAATCACCACAATTTAAGACTAGCACCAAAGTCGGAGCTGGGGTTGTAGCTCAATGGTAGAGCGCTTGCCTAGCTCGTGCAAGGCCGTGAGTTTGATTCTCAGTACCACATAAAAATAAGTAAATAAAATAAAGGCATTGTGTCCAACTATACCTAAAAAATATTTTTTAAAAAATTAAAAACAAAAGACTAGTACTAATGTAATGACAGAATCTGGAGTCTTTATCTCGGATCAACTTTTACAAAAACAAGGTTACTATAATGTGTCTTTAAGACAATGACTTTATGGCATAAAACATATTAATAATGACATGTTCCTATTGAGATTTCACTCTGTATTCCAAGGGGAGATGCTTCAGTTATAGCATTTTAAAACAGAGCCAGAAAGTAATATATAGTTCCATAGCAGTTAGGAATAACATCTACAATTTTTTTGAACATGATTACATCTAATTTTAAAGTAGATTTTGAAGGTTAAAAAAAAGAAATCTACCTTTGCTCCATGATTTTATCTTTATTATTATGATTTTTATAACTATTTATATGATTAGTTTATGATTATTACTATTTTTGGAAGCTGGAATTTAGTAAGTCATCTAGAAATGCTCATATTGAAGCTCTGAAATGCTAGAGGCCTATCAGTTCATGTTCGTATTGGCTGATATTTAGTATTAGAAATGAAATGAAGTGAGACCTGTACTGAAAGGACATTGTAACAATACACATGACTATTCTATGAAAACAGAGAAGCTTACTCATCCCAGAGGGTTACTCTAGATATTAAAAACCCTGAATCCACTAGGATAAAAAGAAAAAAAATGGACAAATTCTTTCTTATTTTAATTACTATGGTATTAAAAACCAATCAGCTCACACTATGTGTACTAATATTCTTAGAGGACTAAATAATTGATTTTGGTGTCAGAGGCTACAGAAAAGAGCATAGTAATTTAAAATAAAACTACTGTACATTTTTGGTCTGTATGAAATTGACAAAGCTCTCTCATGTGCATTATAATGAAGGAAGCAGCTAGATGTGGCAACTGAGTCTCAGAAAAGCTTAGCTTCTAATTCAAATTCAATAGAGCTAAGAAGGAAAGCTTCAATTTCATCTGCATCTGGCCTGATGTGTTTCCTATACCAAAGTGCCTCTAGTGCAGTACTTCTCAAACTTTAATGTCCTTAATAATCATGTGTACATGGGGGTACTGGGGATGGTAGAGCATTACCTAGAATGTGTGAGGCCACTGGATTCAATCCTAGGTACGAGAAAAAACCAAACCAAAACAAAAAAAGGATCAAGTGGGGCACCAAAAAGAGCTTCAGTTTTGCAAATCGCTCATACCCTGAGATTCTGATTCAGTCATTCAGGAGAGGGGCCAAGAATCTACACTATAATGGCACTCCAGGAAATTCTGCTAGACTGAGTGTGTAAACCACACTTTGAGAATAGTACTCCAGGCAATATATGACTATGTAAGGTGGATATTCTGGGGTTGAAAATAGCACATGAGAACTGACTGACTACTGTCAAAGACTGACTCTTGCTGGTTAAGGCCAGTTGAGAAAGCAGGATTCATGAATGACACGGACACATTAGTAATAGAAAAGATATGTGTGGTGGCACATGCTGGTAGTTGGTGCCAAATATTTGAGAATGGAGACCAAATACTATACCTTGTGGAACCCAAAGTGAACTCTCTGCAAGCTGACTTGGAGCACATACTCCTGATCAGCGTGTAATCTGATCCATTTGTTGTCATCTCGTTTGTCTGCAGTCAGAGTTGAGACAGAGAGTTCATTGTGTCCTTCAGCTAAGTCATCCCATGAGCCTTTAACACTTATGCCAACATATATCACTGGCAAATGAGATAAAAAATTCCATGCCTAAAAAAAAGGAAAAACAACAAAAAATGTCACATGGAGTATTCAACTAAGAAATAGTGTAATTTTAGAAAAAAATCAAACTTTTAATTTTGAGATTAATTCTAAATTAGATGCAATTGAAAGAAATAATGGACATCTTTTGCATCGTTTACCCAGTATCATGCAATGGTGGCATTTTTCAATACCAGGATACTGACATTGACACAATCCACTGATTATTCAGGTTTCCCTAGTTTTTCTTGTACATAGGTGAATATATGTAGAACAGTGTTTTATAAAATCCTCTTTAAGTTTTTTTTATAAACCAAAAAATTATTATCTAAACTTTTAACTTATTATAAATGCCTCTTCATATTGAGTGGTTATTGACTATACTTAAAAAAGAGGGATTAAAAGTGTTTATTGCTATTTTTTTTAAAGAGAAGCATCTATTTTAACGTTTATGTGACATTTAAGGTAGAAAACATTACTTAGCGATATAAAGGAAATCTGAAAATAAATCTGTGATGCAATTGTTAATATCAGTATAATCCATTGACACTTGTTATATAACACAGGGAATCCTGTAAGACTAGGGTTCCTTGTAGAAACAAATAGGTTTTTTTTGGCATTATCATGCTGAAAGTACCAGCTAAAATCACACATATTAAAAGAGTAGAAATATTTTACCAACTTTATTCTTGCCTTTTAAATTAAAAGATATTTGTGGGTAATCAGTATTCCAATAGTACATGCTTAACAATGCTGAATGAACAAATCAAGGAGTGAATCTTATATTCATGGAAAGTATATATAACACAATAAACTTTAGGACTAGGTAACTGTAACCTTTTTTTTTAACATTCACAATTATGTGGTAATGTAACTATTGGTCAAGACAACTTTTTTTTTAACATTTATTTATTTTTTAATTGTAGTTTGACTCAATATCTTTATTTATTTTCATGGGTGCTGAGGATCGAACCCAGGGCCTCGCACATGCTAGGCGAACGCTCTACTGCTGAGCCACAACCTCAGCCCAAGACAACTTCTTAATAGCTGTTTTATCAGTTGTTACCTTCTAAGGTCATTTTATTTTATTTTATTTTTAAGAGAGAGAGAGAGAGAGAGAGAGAGAGAGAGAGAGAGAGAGAATTTTTTAATATTTATTTTTTTTAGTTCTCAGCGGACACAACATCTTTGTCGGTATGTGGTGCTGAGGATCGAACCCGGGCTGCACGCATGCCAGGCGAGCACGCTACCGCTTGAGCCACATCCCCAGCCCTAAGGTCATTTTAAAAGTTACACAATGAGTTTAATTTTAGTATTCCTTTTAGTTCTTTTATATATGGTATGGATTTCCTTATAAGCTTTAATTTTCTGTTTGCTAAGACTTTAGTGTTGCTGGTATATGTAATTAAACGCAGTAGCCCTGATGAACCAAACTATCACTTAGGAATTAAAAAAAAATAAAGATAAAAAATAGATCCAATGCAAAATTTCAATTCAACTCCAATCCTATAACTTGTCTTGTGAATTTGAAATTATGCCTACAACTAGACTTCTGAAATTGAAATTGTCAAGCTACAAAATGTACTTCAAGTACAAATGATGGTCTATCTCCTACTAGAACCAAAAGTCACTGAGTTCAGAAGCTGCACCAATTAATGTTCTAATATTGGCCGACACAGAAAAGTGGTCGAGGGAACACTTAAATATACAATTTATGCAAAACATTTAATTTTGTGAAACAAAGCAAGTAACATTTACCACACAAAGCAGGACTTCATATGCTTTTATACTCATACCATTAAATTAGTCAACAATATGATGTTTTCTGATATTAGCAACTCACTGAGATTTTTCTTTACAAAGCTTCCAAATGTCTAACTGGCTTATATTTACATATGACATCTTTTTGTAGGACTTATTATTATGTTTTAACTTATAATGTGTACACATATATTTATTTGGTATATATGTATTTATGTATATAAAACATGAGCTTTTTAAAAGAAACTGCTAAGATATTTCAATACCAGCCAAACATATCTATCTGAGGATTAATCTTCATCTATTGAATCAAGTAAGAGCACTGCCATGCATACAATTATTTAATTAGCAGCCAAATCCTCTGCCAGTCAGCAACCATTCCAGGCATACTGATGGGTAGGAGATGCAAATCTCACAGTTGTACTGCTTTTTCTCATTACTACTGCAATTAGCACTTAAATTGATGCTTTAAACATACTAATTTCTGGAATAATTCAGGAATTGTATGGGATCGCCTCACTGCAAAGCCAACACCAGATTGCTCTGCAAATTAAAGAACTTTTGAGCCAAATAACCATCATCATATTAGACAGAGCCAATTTGCATTTGGTTTTAAAGATAACAGAATGGAAATTTATGCAAATAAATTAGTAAGTTTACTTGTGAATTCTCCCTGAACTAATTATAACACATCTTGTTCAAAAAAAAGTTTTACTTGGAAAGAAAAAGAGACATGCTTTAAAAGTTTCTTTAATATGTGCACATACAAATCAATATAATTATGTTATAAATCCTGAACATTCACTTTGACACATTTAGGGTAAAACTGCTTAAGACTTAAAAGGCTAGAAAGCCAAGTATCTGGCATTGTTCATTTGGTTTTTGGCCTTCCAAAGATTGTTTAGATTTAACTTTCCTTATAAGTTACATAGTGAACAAATAAGGGGTTTATTTGAAAGAATCTCTTTGAATCTAGGAACAATAATGTAATTAAAATAAGAGTGGAACATAAATAATTGAAGGAATCAGATGAAAATATACCCTACCATAAAAGGGCAAAACTCCCTAGAAGAGATGGAGTAGGTTCCTGGGTAATGCAATCTGGTGATGTAAAGGCTAAATGGAGCCTTCCAAAGTGAGCTTGAAAGCCTTATACTGAACAAGTTCTCATAATGCCAGTAATGTTATTAACCACTATTACTATCATTTGTTCAATTATTATTCTATGTCAAGAACTATATAAAGCAGCTTACATAATACTATTTTGCTTAACTTTCACAAGAATGTCATAAGATATATATAATGTTTCTATAGTTAGTAAATGACAAAGTCAGAATTTTAACACAGGTGGGACTGACTTCAAGACACACACCCTAAGTTAGAAAACTCTTGGTACAACTTCACAGAGTAAGGCGGCCTTACCTGCTTTGTTTTGGTGGCCTGCAGCTCCTTCTCAAACATGGAGCTGAATATATGGTCTTTCCGTACACAGGCATGAATCAGGGAGGCACTCAATGGAGGTTTGGCACCTACACATGAGCACTTTATAACTGGTTTCCATTTCCTTAGAAATTATATCAACACCAACAAAATAACTCTTTCAAAGCACAAGTAAGATTTCTGATAACATTGGTGTGTATAATATTAACAATTGTTAACAAATTATCATATAACTCTTTATAGGCCATTATATTAAGTTTTAAATATTGGCTAACATTCTTTATATCAACCTAAGGCAGTATCACTATCATTATATGAAATCTGTAAACTGTAAATAATGTATCAGGTTCAGTAAATACATAAAAGAGTTCATATGCAGTGGATGTGTTTCTATAGGAAGCACCGATGTGAAACAATATTTCCATGGAGATAAAAGTGCTGATGTGAAACCCTGACATGATTTTGATGAATGTGTGCAAGTGTCTACTATAATTACTTGAATAAAGTTTTTAAATTTTAAGTTTGGGGAGCACAGAATTTAAAGTACACTTTGGAGAATTTTGAGATAAGTTTAAGTTGTGCCAGATCACAGGAACACGAGCCACCTAAATGTTATGGTAAGAAGAAAATATAGTCGAAATTATATTAATATTGAATTTTTAAGGGTGATAAGAAAATTGGACCAAATCTCCTACACCCTCCAGCAGATTCCCTCATAGATGATTCTGTGTGAGGTTGTGCCTTTAATGTGCTTTCTATACTACTGAAATCCAACTCACATAATCTTCAGAACCTTACCAGCAGAGCTTCTGACAAGTTGTAGATATATCTACCTTCTCTCCCTGCCACCTGTTGCTGCTATGGCTCACTTTCTGAATGTGTCTGTTAGTTTCCAGGGACATCCTATGGTAGGGAATCAAGCATACCTGTCACCCTGTCACCCAGTACACTTGATTCAAATTAGGGATTTTTCTTAGGGGACCCCAGGTGTTCCTGAGTTTCTTGGTGGCATCTGCACTTGGATGGCTTAAATAACTGTGATCTTCATGCAGCTGACAAGAGGTAGAGGGTGCATGATGGCAAGCCAGACTATTTTGGTTATCTCCGTAACTGTGAAATAATATTCTGGCTGCAAGGTATCTCAACTGCTGTGAAACATTGGTGTGAAAGGATATTTTCATTTAAACACTGTCAATCTAGCTTATATACTGTACTGTTCTTTTCCTTATTGAAACATTTGCAGCCATGTATGTGAGACGGGTTGAATTATTCGATACTATTATAAACTCAGTACAGATTATATCTTGAACTCCCACTACACCTGACTATCTAGTTTTGGACATTTCAGATCCATAATTTACTATTTTTAGAAAACATTTTCTTTTAGTTGTCATAGGACACATATCTTTATTTTATTTATTTATTTTTCTGTGGTTCTGAGGCTCAAACCCAGTGCCTTGCATGTGCTAGGCGAGCCCTACCACTAAGCCGTAACCCCAGCTCCCCATGGTTTACTTTGGACAATGGATTTCAGATCCCTCAGTCTCTTCTACATAACAGAAGCTGCCAATTTATCTTGGTTTTAGATCACAAGGCACCTTAATAATGTTTTCTTAAATAAAGCTGATAATGTATAGGAATAAGTGCAGTTAAAATAGAAATGTATTTAATATTGCAAAGGGAGAACACACAATTTAGGTAGGAGAAGGTTAAAAGGAATTGTGGTTCAGCTTGGTACTGAGGGCAGGTCTCCTTCTGGGAAAGGGGCATTTTTACTCCAAAGAATCAATATTGTAGGCACCACATGAAATTCCAGTGTCTATATATATTTTAATAAGGGGATTTGGGGGATCTGGGAGTGTAGCTCAATGGTACAGCCTAGCATGCATGAAGCCCTGGGTCTGATTCCCAAAATACCCACTCCTCCTCAAAAATATCCATTAAAAAACTTTAAAAAAATTATATTGCAAAGTAAGACAATTACCTGAAAAAGTGAAGCTGGTGCTGTTCTATCTTTGGTAGTGTAAGAAGAGAAGAATCTTTTAACCACTGGCCCTGGATCAACATCTGAACGAGGTTGGTGGTATTCAGGGCAGTCACCAGCCAACCTTGGTTTGCAGCCACATCCAGCATTGCCTGAATAGGCAAAGAGCACATGTTACAAGAACATCAAGGCATTCACCCTCTCCCATTGGAAATCTTACATTAGCTTTAACAAAACAAACAAAAACAAAAAAATCAATCATTTTATCACTAAATTACTATTCATCCAAATAAAAACAGAATAAACTACAGTTGGATGGGGAGAGCAAAATGAATTTCCTGTAACATCCTACAAAAATTCAAACCCTAAGCTAATTTTAAGAGTAAAAACTCATTGTACTTTTAAAACAAATACTTAATAATTCACTATATCAAGAATACTAGTAGTTGCATTTCTTATTTTTTAAAACAATTCTTTTTAGTTGTTGATGGACCTTTATTTTATTTATTTATTCATACACAGTGCTGAGAATTGAACCCAGTGCCTTATGCATGCTAGGTAAGTGCTCCACCACTATACTACAACCCCAGGCCCTTCACAGAGTCTTTTAAATTTGAAAACAATTTATGATGGTAAGGAGAGAGAAGGTTTTCTTGTGAAACACTCATTTTCCCCAAAGAGCAAGTTAAGAATAGAGTCTTGTTCTCAATGACAATAATACACCACATCCTAGGCAAAGGGTACATGTGGAATGATGGAGAGCTATTCATATCACTCTATCCATTCAATCCAATGTTTTATGAACAAACAAAATGCTGCATTTGCTTAAGGCAAAACTAAACAATGAAATCTTATTAGTTTAAACAATGAAATCTTAGAAGTTTACTCAGGCAAAGCCATTTCAATTAAATTAGATTCTGGAGATTGCTGTCTTAAAGACACATAAGTTAACATTATGATCTTAGGCAGTTATTTCATACAGTTTTAAGACTCCAATCTCTTATTTTTGGATGTACCTAGCAAAGCATTACAATGATACTTTAATGGTAAATATCTCACTGACAGCAAAATATTTTAAAAATATTGAACAAAAATCTATTAATTTTGAAATAATTCTAAGCTGTTCTAGTAAAATCAATTTCCTGTACTTCTAAGAATTTTGATAGAGACACATTCTTCTTCTCAGTTGCAAATTTCCAATTCTGTGTTTTCTAATTTACAAAAAGTAAACTATTTTAATAAATTTGGTTAAACTAACCTATGATCTCTTTATATACATTACAGGGAAATAGAATAAAGTTTTTGCATACCCTAATTAGTGTTAAAGGATGGTCAAAATGATTTTTAGTTCCTGATAACCTGCTAGTTATACATCATAAAGTCTGAATGTTGGTGTACTAAATATGTGTCTTTATGTGCACGTATGACTGTGTATACACATATAATGTACATATTTATTAATCCAGAGAAGATATATTTATATTTTTCTTTACAAAAAAATGCACTTTTTCTGTGAAGTATAGAAAACAAGCAGGTTATGATGAATATATGCTACATACAGAAAAAAGTAGTTCACTAGTTGTAACTCTTGAGACTTGCTAAGGGAAAAGGAAAAGAAAAATGAATAATTATACCTAATTCAATATCATAACTTGTAATGTAGAGTAAGTATGGCAATTTTACGTGTGATTTTATATTACAACATGACTGGAAATAAATTCCAGACCAAAAATTCACATACTAGGAGAGCTGGATGAATGAACCATGTTTTTAACTTTGAAGTTTTGACGATAAAGTTGAAAGATTGCATAAAATTTATGAGACTTCCCCAGAATTTTTCATTTTATGATCCAGATGTGAAAATGTAAAAAAAAAAAAACAAATAAGTGTTTATCATGTGAAGTAAATAAAAGGCCATATCATGAATTGAAAAACTATTATATTTTATTAGCTTACAGAAAAGGCAGGTGGGTAGATCAAGAATCCAGGATGATAAAAGGTTTTGAGGCTTGTGTGGTGAACTGAATGCTATTCCCCTTTTCTCTCTGCTCACCCCTGCTCTGCTCCTGTTATCTCCTCCCCACTACTTGATAATGATGGTCCTTGTCTCTGCTGGAACGTTATATAAATTTCCTTTATTCTCAATCTCATAATTTTTCTTTAATTTGTACTTTATATTTTTTCAAATTGAATTTTTAAAGGGGTAAAACTGGTCATGTCATTCCCCTGCTTAAATTTCTTCAATGCCATCATTTGGTAAGAAGAACAAAGCTAACATGTCTCTCTGCATTACAGATGTTCAACACCCCACTATCTATTTGGTCCTTGATTTATCTGGTCCTTACTTTTCTCTCTAGCCATCCTCTAGCATAGAGCACTAGAAAATTACTGGTATTTTTTTCACATTTACCCTTGCTTTTATTTATTTATTTTGTAAAACAAATATTCCTTTTGTTCACCTGAGAAATTCCTATTCATTCTTTGGGTCTAGCTTAAACACTACTGATATTATGAAACATCACTAATTCTTTTTTTTTTTTGAGAGAGAGAGAGAGAGAGAGAGAGAACTTTTAATATTTATTTATTTTTTTTTAGTTTTCGGTGAACCCAACATCTTTGTTTGTATGTGGTGCTGAGGATCAAACCTGGGCTGCATGCATGTCAGGCGAGCACGCTACCGCTTGAGCCACATCCCAGCCCTTCACTGATTCTTTCAGATGGATTTAGTCCTTTCTCTATGCCTTTGCTGCTTTTGAGGAATGCCATCATTATTATAGCATGACTTTTTGTTTACATATTTGTCCTTTGAACTATAGGTTCTTTGACAGCAGGAATCTGGAATTATTTTCTATAACTTCAGTCCTAGAAAAGAACACTCAAAAAATACCTGTTCTACTAAAGAACACTGGAAAGCCCTTGGTACATGCTTATAATCCCAGTGGCTCAGGAGGCTGGGGCAGGAGGATTTTAAGTTCAAAGCCAGCCTCAGTAACGTAACTAAGGTCCTAAGCATCTTGGCAAGACCATGTCTTAAAAAATAAAAAGGGCTGGGGATATGGCTCAGTGGTTAAGCACCCCTGGGTTCAATCCTCAGTAACAAACCAACAAACAAAAGAATATATGTTAAAAAATTATAAGAATTATAATAAATTCTGCCTAAGTTACTGTACAAAACAGAAGATAAAACCTAAGTTTTGATGTCACACACACACAGATTTGTATCCTAATTCTGTCCCATTTATAACTCAGGAAGATCACTTTACCTTACTGAACCTAAGCTTCTCACTAATAGAAGGGTATCGTATTTCACCTCCACATGCTTTCTTTTCCAGGAAGCAAGATACTTGCATCCCTGCCTGGCCTAAGTGGACAGAATGTCACATTCTTTAGCAAATTCTCTGTTAACTGCTGGTGACCAGATCCTGAAACTTTGGGAGATAAAAAAAAAAAAGGTTCCTTCTAACCATAAAATCTGTAATCCAGTTGGAACAGGTCAGCATGGGTGAAGGTGAACTGGAGTTGCCATGACAACAGAAACTTGAAAAATTCAAGAGGTGAACCTGGCCCCGGGAAGCCTGGCTCTTGCCTCTGGCAAGACCCCTTGCTATGACACTCATAGGCCTTATATTCACTCCTTACATGTTAAACTGCCTGGTCCAGTTTGTAACGTCATGCCTAAAAGCAACAAAGCTAAAGATGGTCCTGACTTCTGAACAGGAAGACCTTAAATATCCAGCTTTATAAAGGTTGATGCCTTATATGATACATACAGGCATCAGAGGGGGAAATGAAGAAGAAACATTAGTTTACATTACATTACATTACTTTACAGTTTTGGTCTTTGTAAGAGTGTTACTTAATTACTGGTCCCTGTAAGAGTGTAGTTCAAGTGCTAGATTTTTTGTTTGTTTGTTTGTTTTTTAATATAGCTCTTAGAAATGTAAGCTTACAGTTTTTGAGAAACTCCTGCCTGTGGTGAAGGTCACTTGTGATGTCGCTTGGAGGTATTTCACTGCATTCATTCTGCATCTGTGTACTACTTATTGAAGAATTCCTGTGCATGATTCTTGGCCACACAGTTCAGTAATTCAAACCCACCAATGTTGTAATGGTTAAAAGAAATGATATCAAATTTCCCACAAAAGTTCCATGTAACCTCAGCTCGGGGCCCAGAATTTCAGAGCACTAGCTCATCTGGGTATGCAGACTCATAAACCTGAGTTCTCCAACAACAATCCCCCCCCACAAAAAAGGAATCATATTTCCTTTTAGGTGGTCTATGAGGGTAACATGAAATTTTCTACTTACTATATTAGTACCTAATATACTATGCTACAGAGTGGATACTAATGGACAAATGCCTATTTTAAAGTTTCTCTATGATAAGATGAAGACATCCTAAATCAACCCATTCTTTATAACAGGAATTTTCTTTGATCTTTTTGTTGTTGATTTCTACACTGGGCAGTAGTAGATGGGCAAAGGAGATGCATGGGATGGAAAGTACAGGTCCATCAAAAGAAGTGTGCAGTTATAGGAAAGCCAGGAGAGAAGGTCAAAATCCAATCCTACAACTTAGGTCACACTGGAAGGTGGAGGCCTTCTCAATTCAGTGGGCAAGTTCATTTTACTCTTCCAAAGTGTGTTAACTAATAGGATGGGGGTGGTCTAGGTAAACAAGCTGGGGGATCCTGGTAGTATGTACCTTTATATGACTGAGCCTAGAAGGACTGACTCTATCTCCTTATCTTTATAGTAGTCTGTCTGGCAGATAAGGTCTAATAAATTATAGAGGTGGTGGACCAAGTCCCATCCATAAAGGACAGGATCAGGTTGCTTTCCCATGAACGCAGTAGTATAATTTTCATCGCTAGGAGGGCTGTATCTTGGAAAACTGTGAGCCAATACTTTCTATGACTAAGAGTACCCATGTATCTAAATGAGAACAAAGGCACAAAATTAGAACTATCAATCAGTCTTTACAGAAAATTTTAATCTGAGACAATTTGAGAAGCAAAATAAAAATGACAGCAAGGCAGTTTAGCCAATAGGATAAAACAAACATCTATGATTCTATAGTTATGTAACTGAATAAAGTAAATAAATGTGAAAGAAATTTGTGCAACTTTATAGTGCAATTTCAGGAATGACAGAAATAGAAAATCCCAATAGTGGGATTAATGCAGATCTTAAAAAATTCCAGTCATATATTTTAGCTCTTCCAATTTTATAAAATACATTATTCACTAAAATAGCACTTGTTTAAAAAATGTCTCAAACTAGAGTATTAACTTTTCCTTTTGATTTTTTTTAAATATATGATAGCAGAATGCATTACAATGCTCCACCATGTTGGCTTAGGACTTCCTCAATAAGATTCCTAAAGCACAAGAAATAAAATAAAGAATCAATAAAAAATCAATAAAAAGTTTCTTCACAGCAAAGGAAACAATCAAGAATGTGAACAGAGAGCCTACAATATGGAAGAAAATCTTTGCCACCAGCATCTCAGACAGCGCATTGATCTCCAGGATATATACAGAAATCAACAAACTTAACCAAATAAATAAGTAAATAACAACAACAACAACAAAAACAAATAATCCAATTGACAAATGGGTTAAGGAACTAAACAGGCACTACTCAGAAAAAAAATATAAATGGTAAAAAAATATATGAAAAAATGTTCAACATCTCTAGCAATTAGAGAAACACAAATCAAAGCTACACTGAAATTCCATCTCACCCCAGTCAGAATGGCAGAGGTTCATTTATACATTGTTGGTGGGAGTGCAAATTGGTGCAAACACTCAGAAAGCAGTCTGGAGATTCCTAAGAAAACTTGGACTGGTTGTACATTCTGTGTCAAAGGAACTGCTGAGCTAGAGTCAACACTATAAATACAGAGATTTGATAAATTGTGGTATAAAGGTGTATTAAGAATCGTAATACAAAAACTTATGAATGTATTGCACTCCACTATTGTCATGTATGTAAGAAATAATTAAAAAAAAGAAAACTTGGAATGGAACTACCATTTGACCCTATTATTCCACTCCTTTCAGTATATCCAAAGGACTTAAAATCAGCATACTACAGTGACATAGCTACTTCAATGTTTATAGCAGCTCAATTCAAAATAGCTATGATATCAACCTAGGTGCCCTTGAAGAGATGAATGGATGAAAAAATTGTGGTATATATACACAATGAAATACTACTTAGTCATAAAGAAGAATGAAATTATGGCATTTGCTTGTAAGTAAATGGAACTAAAGAATATCATGCTAAATTAAATAAGTAGTCACAAAAATCCAAAGGCAGAATGTTCTTTCTGATACATGGATGATAAGTCATAACAAAGGGGGGGAGGTTCGAAATTCACTGGACTAGACAAAGGGAAATGAAGCAAAGGGAGGGGGTGACTGCAATAGGAAAGACAGTAGAATGAATATGGAATATCATTCCTATCCTCATATATAAATAAATGACCAGTGTAACACTACATCATGTACAACCACAATAACAATATCCTAATTGTAACAAGTTACACTTATTCTATGTATGTATAATATTTCAAAATATACTCTACTGTCATGTAAAAAATAATAATGATAAAAAGAAAAAAAACTTTCTTTTTCATAAGGTTATAGCTGAAATCAAAGAATTCTAGAATTTCAGAAATGATGGGTACTATAGAAATGATTTAATACAATTTTTTTAGGAAAAAGTTCCAGAGAAGTTGTGGTATCCCTTGTGTCACACAATAAATTGGTAGTGGGGGTAGAACAAAAATCTGATTTTCTTTCTTTGACAAACTGTGGAAAAATTTGGAAGCCCCTGATTGATTTCATGTAATGAAATCATGTTTTCTTTGGAGTTTTCTTTAGTTAAATTAAGTTTGCCCTGTTCCTACATTTATTCAAGGAGTACTGACAACAACAGAAAAAATTCCTCAACAATGAGAACCAGAATAAACGTGTGCAATCACAGTTCATCTATTTCACCAAGGAATAAAGGTCCAGTGAAGTTGTGAAACTTGCCATCATAAAGAATAAAAAAGTGTCTACCCATTCTGGATCACAGTCTCCTTTTCTAGCTTCCACTTTCCAGTAGACTTTATTGCAATCTGAGACACATTATGCTGTTTTATAAGCATATAAAATAAAATTAAATGTTTAACTGAAAAAAAGTAAGAAACTAACTACCCAGAACAATCTTTAAATTCAATGTAATCCCTAACAAATGCCAATAGCATTTTTCTTAGAGATAGAAAATATCTAAATTATTAAGGAATCATGAAGAACCAAAAAACCAAAGAAATCTTGAGAAAAAATTAAAGTTAGAGGCATTCTATTTCTTGACTACAAATTATAGTACAAAGCTTCAATAGTTAAGATAGTATGGTGCTGGCACCAACATATACACATAGACTAACAGAACAGAATAGAGTCTAGAAATAAACACACATCCTGTCACTAATCTGACAAGAATACCAAGAAGGAAAAGGATAGGCTTCAATAAATGGTGTTGAGAAAACTGAACATCTACATTTAACAGAATGAAACTGGAACCTTGTCTTACACCATATACAAAAATCATCTCGAAATTTACTAAAAACTTAGATGTAAGATCTAAAACCATAAAACTCCTAGAAGAAAACAGGGGAAAAGATCTTGACACTGGTCTTAGCAATGAGTTTTTGAATATGTTCCCAAGAACACAGGAAAAAAAGGTGCAAATAAACAAATAGGGGTGCACCAAAGCTACAAACCTTCTGCACAGAAAAGGAAGCCATCAAAGAATTTAAAAAATAACATATGTAATAGGAGAAAATACTTGCAGGTGTTAGTAAGGTGTTAATATCCAAAACCTATAAGGAACTTATATAGCCCAAGGACAAAAAGGCTAAAAATTCTATTATAGAAAAAAAGCTGGAGGGACAAATGAGGCCAATAGATATCATTCTGTTGAAATACAGAATGGCTAAGAGACCCGAAAAGGTGCTTACTTTCACCAATCATTGCGGAAATGCAGATCAAAATCCCAGTGAGGGCTGGGGTTGTGGCTCAGTGGTAGAGCACACGTCAAGCATGTGAGAGGCCCTGGGTTCGATCCTCAGCACCACATAAAAATAAATAAATAAAATAAAGGTATTGTATCCAACAACAACTAAAAAATAAATATTTTTAAAAAATCGCAATGAGTCAACACCTCACATCTGTTAAAACGAATATTATTAAAACAATGAAAGTATTGGCAAGGATGTGGAGAAAAGGAAACTGCTACACACTGCTGGTAGAAATGTAGTTGGGGAAGCCATTATGGAAAATACACATGGACATCCTTAAGAAATTACACATGGAAAACATCATCATCATCATAGGAATTCTACTTTTGAATACATATCCAAAAGAAATGAGATCAATATCCCAAAGACATGTACACTCTATGTTTATTACATCATTGATTAGAAAAGCCAAGATAAAGAAACAGTCTAAGTGACCCAAGATGGATGAAAAAGAAAATGAAACACAATGGGAGATCTTTCAGCTTTACAAAAGAAGAAAATCTTGCCATTTGCAATACTATACATTGTGTTAAGAGAAATAAGCTGAAAACAACAAAACACTGAATAATTTCATTAACAGGTGCAATAATAAAAAAGTCAAATTCATAGAAGCAGATTAAAATAATGGTTAAGAGGGGGTGAAAGTGGGAGATATGAGGAGTATTGCTTAAAGGATACAAAGTTTCATTTATGTAAAACAAGTTCTAGACATCTAAGGTACAGAAGGATAACTGTATTTAATAATATCGTATTAATAGAGTTGAAATTTGCTAACTAGATATTAAATGTTCCCACTGCAAAAATATGTGATTATCTGAAGTGATGGATATCTAGCTATCTTGATTCTAGCAATTATTTTATAATTTATATGTATATTTAAGTACCACATCGAACACCTCAAATATAAATCATTTTTATTAAAAATAAAATAGTATTGGGGAAAATTTACTAAATATTATGTTTTAAAAAAATTAAAAATCAATACTTATTTGATTCCGGTGTTATTTGACATTAATTGATAATATCAATATTTGGAGGAATGTAGCATAAATTATGTCTATATTTCCTGTGTATAATCAAAGTGTTAGCATTTCATTCATATCCAAAGAATGATTATGAATCATTATATACCTAACAAGTACAGCTAAGAATCAATTACCTCATAAAAGAAGTACCCATGAATTATAGATATGAGGATGTGTGAGCACTATATGAATGAGAAATTCACCTAGAATCCTCCAAAGTTGATATCAAGTTTTTTGCAAAAAATTATTTTAATACTGATATGGCCCCCTGGAAAATTCACTGAGAGTATAACAAAGCTATTCACCAGGGTATGTCAGGATATTTGGACCTGGCTAGTTTAGAGACATTAACTATCTTTTCTAATTGAATATAATAAGCACACAATATGTTCAACATACCTTTGAGAAGGGATACTTGTTGAAGACTCTGAAAATAGCTAATTCAGCTGCAACAGTCTTTCTTGATCCAGTGGGTGCTCCAACTAGGACACTACAGTCTGTGTGATACAGTGTATGAAATATTTGTGTCTGCACAGGGTTAAAGTGGCTGAAGTTGTAGAGGGCTTCATATGCTTTACATCCCAAAGCCATAATTGGCAAAGGCTGAAGATCCAGTAATTCTGAAAAGATCCAACAGGTACTTCTGAAAAAAAAAACTGAAAAAACATGCATAATACTGAATACTGTATTTTAAAGAATAACATTTCCTAATTATCTCTAGAGAAGAACATATTTAATATAAGTTCTTGTACACCAGTGACACATCTTATTCAGTCACTACATTTAACATAACTGATAAATAAAACACTTTTATTGAAGAATCCCCTATAAACCAACTATATATTTCTCTTTCAAAAAGGGAAATAACTTGAATAAAAGTACATGAAAGTATGTATGTTATGGTACAAAAATAAATCAATGAAAAGTATTTGTAAAGAGCAGTATTGGAAGGGTCACTAACAACAGATTTGATCTGCTACACACTGACCAATACTGAGTAGCTGAGGGATCTTTTGGTACAGCCAATGGAAACAAAAATGAATTTAGCCTTATTCAGGAAGGAACAAGGATAGTAGTTTCAGAACACAGCATGACTGAGTAAAACAAAACAAAACAAAACAAAACAAAAACTCTCCTTAAAGGGTACAGGTCTTCTTACTTACACTAATCATTGGAGAAATTTATGTCTGTAAAATAAATTTATGTATTAAAAGACACTAGATTTGGTTGCTTCTCATTATATGGACTGGGTGCTGAAGAAATTAGATAATTATTACAAAGCTTAAAAAAGAAGATATAAAAAAATCAGTTAGGAGGACACCTTGATCTCACCTTTATAGTATGGTTGCAAAATGAAAAATATGGTAAATTTTCTTCTAAAAAATATACTTAAAATCAAAAATTAACTTAGTTGGGCATGGTGGCACAGGCCTGTAATTCCAGCAGCTCAGAGGCTGAGACAGAAAGATCCCAAGTTGAAAGACAGCCTCAGCAATTTAGTGATATCCTATCTCTCAAAATAATAATAATAATAAAAAGACTGGGGATGTGCTTCAGTGGTTAAGTGCCCTTTGGGTTCAATCCTGGGTACCTTGTCCCTAAAGGAAAAAAAACAAAAACAAAATAAAAAGACGACTTTAAGAAGTTATCTTTTCCCCACCCATTGCTCTATTCCATTACAAGGATAGCTGAGAGCTAACTTCATACTCTCTATGTCTGATTATGATTGTTTAAATTTTCCATAGCTCTGGAAATCCAGGAAGGAGGAAGACATTGCATGATAAGGCATGCGATGTTAATCAAACATATTTTTTTTAAATAAAAGACTAAAAATTAAACATTGTACAATGTCAAATGCACAGTTATTGACAATTTTAAATTAAGATAATATATTACAGTGATTTTACCTAGCTGGTATGTTTATACTACATCAGCTAATTATATAAATAAGTTGATATGTATTTGGTTGCTTAAGAAAAAAAATTATTAAATTGGCATTAACATATAATGCTAATATATGTGGAATTACGTACTTTAATGAAAGAAAGAAACCTAGCAATGATATTGGAAGCATATATTTTAAGTTAAAACATCATCAATTCCACATATTTTGAACTTATGTGATTCTAGATATCACATAAACACATTTGATGAAATAAGACCAGAAAGACCCTCTGCAATAAGGAGATTACTAGATTATACAGTCTCAATATCATTCTATTTTGATAAATTTTTTTGGTTTTGCTATGCCAAGATATCAAAGAGAAATTGAGATTTAGTATAAAGAATATCTCAATGAATAGTATGAATAAGGTTACATTTGACAAAATGAAAGATTATAAAGTCATATTTAGGTTTTCTTTCACTTCTGAAAGGACTGTCAAGTAGGATGCTATTTAAAGTAGTCAGAATAACATTTTTATTCTGAAAAGTCAAGCAGTTTGTCTGAAATATACATGGGAAAGAAAATCTGACTCCTAATTTACGTCTGTAAAGTAAATTAAGGACCTATGAAAATCAATACTCATCAATTATGAATTCTCAAAACATGAAATTAGTATACTAGTTTCAAGATGTTTTTGAAATAGATTTCAGGGGTACTTGAAAGTATCACTGCAAAGATTTATTCATGAAATTTTGCTTTTTTAATAAATCAAAATAGAAAGGCATTTGTTCATTTTATGAAAACCTAGAGTTTATACATTACAACAATAAAAAATGCTGCTGAATGCTCTTACTATATATCTCTTTTAATAATTTGTTATATATATACAAACATTCCAAAATCTAAAAAAAAAAAAATGTGAAATTTGAAACACTTCGGGTTTTAAAAATTTTGGATAAAAGATAACCTGTACTAGAATTAAGTTTATGTGAATTGTACTAAATGTAAGAAAAAAGAGATCTCTCAAAACTTTCACAGAGAATACAGATTAAATGATAAATGACAATTGCAATGAAAAAGGAAGGCTATATGGAGAAATAATGATTATATGTACAGATGAAAGTCCAGTAACTCAGAAATAGTAACTCTCCTCATTACTATGATTATCAGAATTGACTAAGCCTACTTTAATGCTTTTGGAGCTTAAATAAACAAAAATTAAAGGTCCACAATTTGACTATCTACATATACATATTTGATTTTGAAAATTTTGAACATACAGTTTAGAAACAATTTTGTCAAGTAAGTTGGACTTTGATTCAGAATAAAACAACTTTATACTTGTCAACATTAATTAAAATAACAATTTTGGGAAGTCAATAATTCACATCAACACATTAATGTTCAATTTGTTACCTGTATGGGGCTGATGCCTGTCTGGTAGAATCAGATGTTGGAAGCTGATAATCAAACAGCCTCTGCTCCTAACCATCTATCAGAAACTGCTTGGATATAGTATTGGGAAGGCAAAGGCTCAAAAATAGGGATTGCAAATACCAGTAGTTGAGCTTCTTTACTAATGACCTAATGTGAAATAAAGTCTAAAATAAATAAAGTTCTTAGTAGTCAATTCTTAATAGTATCTATACCAGATGTAATAAAAATAAACTATGTTGTATTTCTAAATAGCTCAGATATTCAGGTACTACAGTAACTTGTAGGTGATTTCCTTCTGAGGATTATTTGACATAACAGAAGGTAAAAAAATATACTAACTTTATATTATTTATATATATGTTATCATTATGACATGTTACCAGTTTGATTCATTATCAGAATTTCCCAAACATGATTCATGCAATTATTTCATGATTTCTATAATTTCAAGTACCATATTATTATTTACTTAATATTTTTCTTTAAATCTGATCAGTATCTTAAGTGGAATATCTGAAATCTCTTAAAATATATAGGTTACATAGTTATCAAGAAGATAAATGCATGAAAACAAAATATTGCTATAAAATACTATTGCTATCTACTCAACATTTTCAATCGGTAGCTTGCTTTCTCTTTGATAAAAAGAGAAATTACAAATAAAAAATGAGTTAAAGATGCAGCAACAATTGAGTCTTTACAGATAATTTTACAAGGAATGATCTTTTCAATAAGCAATTTATTATTTTGCAGGAAATTATTTTACCCCCCTTATTTTATATATTCCATGCCTCTAGAAGCCATGCCTTAAACCATGGTAAAGATTATAAATGAATTTCTTGAACTAGGATCAAACTGAATAATCAATATTGTCACACTGAATCTCCATGTTCCTTTGAAACAAAACAGGAAAACAGAACATAACAAAACTTTCATGGCACTCTGAAATCAGAGAGATAGTAAAAAACAAAAATTGTTTATATATTTTTTTATGATAGCTAAATAATAAGATTATATTCACCTGTTTTTTTAAGAGCTAGAAAATACTCTGAATGATAAATACGATCATTTGTAGGATCTTCCACCCAAATCCACCAGGGTTCTCCTACTGTCCCATGGACCTAGAAGAAAAATTATCCTAGTACTATGAAAATCATAACTCAAGTAACAGTACTGTTTACATATCAGCACCTATTAGTCTAACAACTTTTTTGATATATAATTTATAAAACAAAGTTCACTCATTTAAAGTATACAGTTCAATGGTTTTAACATATTTACAAAGTTGTACAACTATGAACATAATCTAATTTTAGAACATTTTTATCACCTCCATGAGAGTACTTATATTCATTAGAAGTATGGACATGGCTATTCTAAACACTTTGTTAAATGGAATGATATAACATATGGTCTTCTGTGACTGGCTTTTTAAACTTACCATACTATTTTTGTAGTTCATCCATGTTTTAAACTGCATCAGTACTTTGCTTCCTTTTATTGTCAAATAATATTCTACTGGACACGTATATCATATTTTGTTTATATAAGCCAATCTCTCTTTTTGCCTTATATGGTCCAATACTGTTCAGTATTCACTTTTTCCTCAGGGACTCATGAAAAGGAGATCACATCCAAATCATTTCTCCTCCAAATCTTCTTGCACTATCTCACATGAGCTTTTGGGGGACACCACATTTAAACCATAACACCTGGGATAATTTTAATTCACATAAAGCCAATCAGCTCATGGCATTCTCCTGACAATATCTATAGTAAAGGAGAAGTCCATAACAAACACTTGGCATAGTTAGACTGGGGGGGGGCATGTATTTGTGGAAAGAGGGCTTACAGTTTATGTTGTGGGCTGAGGAAGTGGGTATGTGTTCCCCTTACTCCATTAACAGTGAAAGAGAAGCAGGAAAACATTTAGGAACAGTGTGAGCAGAGCAAAGAAGTGGAAAGATCTTGGGCCTTGAACAATACTATTAACCTCAAGACTGGACCCTCCTTAGGGCCCATCTGATCTGTGGACCTTTTATTGTACAAAAGGATATATTACCTTACGTAAATCAGACTGAGGCAAGTTAGGTTTTACATTCTTGAAGCTAATAGCATTATAAGAGAGTTAATTATAAAAACAATCAAGTACTTTCTCCTATTAATTAATAAAACTAAATTAGGATGTATTATGAATAGCAATAGTAGAAAACCATGTGCAAAAATAATGAAACTTCCATTCCTTTAAAAACAATCAAAAATTTCAAATATGAGCTTATACTTAAATATAATTTTATATTTTATATAAAATTTCATATTTATAAAAATATTAACTGTAATTTAGTGTTATCAACTAGTGCTCATATACTGTGAGAAAAATAGGAATTAGGAATGCTTTAGGAATTAAAGGTCTGAATGCTTTAATGACAATGTGGAATTAAAATAAAACATACATGGGTGATTTTAGAACACACTGCTGAACAAAATTCATTTACATTAAAGATGTACAAATGTTAACTAATATAGGAAGTATCCAAATAAATTTAACTAAAATTTTATAAGACTACTTGATGTAAGCATTGTTATATACAGTTTCTGATTTACTTGCCTTCCCCAGTTAGTTTTTTGAAACTGAAGACTGAGTTCTATTGGCCTTTTGTATGTACAATTTCTAACACAGTAACTAGTCAAAAGATATATCTGAAAAACTATTGATAGAATAAGAGGATACAAAGTAGGTTTTTACATGTATGTTTACCAGTATGTTGGTAAACACATATAAGATATTGAAGATCATCTAAGTATTCAAGCAGGAAAAGGAGGAATAAAAGTAGAAATAGAAACATGATAAGAATCAAGAAAGGACATTCTAGGGAAGAGGCTCCGTATAAAATGCTATCTAATCAGAGAAGAAAAATAACTGAAAAATCTGCTGGTTATGGCAACTGGTCAATCAGATATTAGAGATCCTTGAGGAAGTGGTCTCAGCAGAAAAGAAACTGGTGACAAGAAAGAAAATGTAGAATACCTTCTATACAAGTCTAATGTTTAAGAAAAGGAGAGAACAGTATTTTGAGAGACATCATGATTTAAAAATGGATTTTTGGTAAGCAAAAATGAGAGTCAATAGAGAGGGCAAAAATAAATGGCAAAGTTCTCATGGATTTGAAACCACTAAAATAGTGTCCAGTGATGCAATGTTAAGTTCCCTAGGCTCTCTGAGGAAAGATGTAGGGAGGTGTAGTAAAATCTGAGGTACAGACATTTTAGTTTAATATAGATATAGATATTTTCCACTTCTACCTGATCATTCCATGTGAAATCAGGGTAGATGCGGACAGTCCGTGTGATAGGCTGAATGGATGCTTCCATCATAACAGAAAGAATCTGATGAACACATTGTTTGACCTTTTGTCCAATATTCACGATGCAAAATGTGACCTGAAAAAAAAAATATCACATAGAAGTAATGTGTCCAGACAGAAAAAAAAGCAATATAATCTGACTTGTAAGTGGGATTTCAGAGTAGGTGATTTTATTGCTTGTTTTATGATTTGCTATGTAGAATAGATGACATTCTTGACCTGGCATTGTTGAGAGCCACAGCCCAGTCAGAATGATGCCTGGCATTTGCCAGAGGGAATGTTTGAAAGGTGACACCAGCGAACCATTGAGATGATGATTTGAGTTAAGCTATGTATAATTGCTGTGGATTGATTGAGTTGTATATTTGACCTTGGGCAATAGGGTGGCTCTTGCTGCCTTGGGCAGCAATTAATAGCTCTGGAAATCAGTATCAAGGTTCCTTTAGGTATTAATAGGGTTCTGAGCCTTGATATTGTGCTTAAACTACTATAAACAGAAGTACTTCCTTTTGAGTTAGTTTAGAACACATACAGAAATATTTAACATTTTATGTACATAGCCACTGGTTTATTCACGGTGTACTTTAGAACTCTAAAATCATGAGAAATGCTTCAGGAATTAAATACAACTTAGTTGAATTAAATACAACTCATCCACCCAGGCCCACTTCTAGAAAACATAAAATAATCAGGTTCTGGAATGCAGACATGTATGGGAATACCAAGGGTAGAGGCTGTTAAAAAACAAATGTGACTAACTGATTTGAGCAATTAAGTGAAAATAGCTCATATTTTAAAGCATCAAGTGTGCAGTATGTGTACAGTCAACTTACTTTGTTAATACTTTCTGCCCTTTTTCCTACTCTTTCTTAGAGTACAAATGTAATGACTATCTCAGGCTCTCTAAACATCTTTGGAATTCTTTTTTCTTTTTTTTATTCTCTAAAATTTATTTACAGTTAATATGTTAAAAAGCAAAGTACAACCAAATTGTAAATATTAATCATATGCACATTAAACTGCCCAGGGAAACACTTCAGTTCCACTACAAACAATTGCTTTCTAATGCAATTAAGACATAACAGTTTATCAAAAAAATATTTCAACACACCAATAAAGCAAATGTTAGGTATATATAATCATTAAAAATTATCAATTTAAAGAGTGCTGTGGCAACCCAACCCTTAAAACAACCAAAAAAAAAAAACCTTTTGAGTTCAAAAGTGCTCAGACTTTTTGTATTCAATGATTTTAAAAGATTTTATTGAAAAGTTTTCTGAAAAATAGTACTAACATTTGCTCATAGCAAATCAACAAGTATGTGCCACTAGCTTAAGTTACACTTGTCTAATAGTGTACTCAAACAAAAATAAATACACGCCACAACAGCAACACTTTGCACTATCAATGATGAAGCTTGCCCTCAGAATCATGACATTACTGGTTTTAGTGACATAGAAAATGAGTTGCTGGTTGTTAGGAAGGAATGTAAAAAATACCAAAAAAGATTATTTGTTGTGCCAGTCACATTTAGGCACCCAAAAGTCAAAAATCAAACAGAAATATATCAAGGTGATAAAATTCCTCCTAGCTTCCTCCTCTACTTGTGTCATATGAGATATAAATGAAGGCAAGAGAACAAACAAATAGGACTTCTTTAAAAAAAAAAACTATACACAAGCTAAGCTACAGACTCACTTCTGAAACAATTAATGGATGCCTCACCATAAAGGCCACTATGCCAAGTTTCTTTTCACACTCTGCCCAAAGGTAATCATAAAATACTTTCACTTTCCTATTAATATACTAGTCAACTATATCAGATGTTTCTCCACATTTTAGAAGTTGCAAGATAGGTTTTGCTAAAGAAAACTTGGCAAAAATATTTCTTACATCTTACTTCACAAACTAGAAACGGCATTATTTAATAGTCCACATGAACCATATTGACTTCAAGATGGGCAATCAGATTCAAACTGAAATCAGATAACCCAAATAAGCCAAAAAAGCATTTAGACACATTCAAGTGCACTAAAGTAACAAGGCATAAGAGGAAAAAAATGTCAAGAATATCAGTTAAAACAAATGCAAGGTGTCACTGGTTATGTTTCAGTTGTGTGCTGAGAAAAGTTATTCTCAGCTAATTTCAAAATCCTCAGGAAAACTATCTAGATAAGCTACATGTTGAAATTACATTCTAATATGGCCATTGGATTTACTTTAAAAATTATTATAAAACTATATACAATAGTGAAATGGTACAATACATTTTTTTCAGGTGCTAGTTAGCTATAAAAGTTAACAATATATTTTTGGAAAGAAAACTCCTATGTGTATGAAATACAATTGGCAATGGAAGCTAATAACCCAAAAATGTCTCAGCTTCCTATCACACAACTATAATTTAACACTCTCCATCTTCTAAGTAATTATTCACTTTTTTATTTACCCATATGACAGTGTTTGTAAGGATGCATCATCATTGAGTAGTGAATAAAAGACTATGAGGCTTACTGGGAAACTGGCATAAAGTTATATATATATATATGATTTTTTTTCAAAACAAGAATACTGAAATGAAAGTCACAACATTTCTACTATGGACTATTAAACTTAAAATAATTATTTCAGAAAGCTATGCCATTTGAATTCTAGGAAAACAAGAGTAAAAATCACAACTCTCATTATTCTCCTAATAAGCTGCCAAGCAGAGATTAAACCTTTGTACTGAGGGTTTCCAAGTTCCAGCCCAGTATGGATAGTTACATGGCAGAATACTTGAATTTGAAATAATTGTGGTACAAAAACACTACTTGACCCTTTAGGTATTGCAATAAAAGCTGGCTGTGGCATCACTGTCTAATAACCAGTAAGTCTCGCTGCCACCATTGACCAAAGGCACTTGGATAATCAAGAATTCCACACTAGGTTATATGGTATACACACTATTACAAAAGTGTAAAATAAGGGTCAGTACTCTGGGTGGCTTACCTGTTTGATTTCTGTGGCCTTCAGCTATCAAACAAAGACTGAAAAGGTAACCATGAATGGAAAAAAAGAAAATTCACTGGACAAAAATGTCAACTAATTGTCATAATGTTTACAAATGTGTTGAATACTAGTCTTGGCATTTCTTGTTATCCAACAATAAAAACAAAGGGATCTACTTCAACCAGTTACTTGATACCAAGAAATGTCCCCACCCTTCTCTATAGATCATGTTGAGGTTTCTAATGGGTATTCTGTTTGTCACTTTATTCATAACGTTTATACACATTCATCTCTCCTATGTGACTTCAATTTTAAAATTATTATCTTCTCATTAACATTCTTGGATTTTTATGTATGACCAGGACATGTTGCCAGATTATCTCCAATTGAATTCCAGTCATTCCTGCAACACCACCAGTTCTTCACGATTCTTTTTTCCCCCAATCACAAGCCATGTGGTTTCAATGCACTTCAATTTTTATTCAATTAAAAAAGAATTCAACAAGTCAACTTTTCATAAACAAAACTTTGTATGAGTATGCTACCATTTACTTTAGGAGCTCAGTAAATATAAACATTAAACTTCAATATAAAATCTTTTAGAAACACCTTTAAAACGTTAAGCAATTGGACTTTACATCTCTTTTGTTTGTAATCACTGAGCCCATGAAAATCAAAGCCATATAAATTCTTGCATTACTAACAGTCAAGCTTGAACCTCTCAAAAAAAAAAAATCCTTGGTCAAAGCTTTGAAATTCAGTAAAAATTCAGAAACGAGTGGGATTCAGAATACCCTGAGCACAAACTAGTGCAACATCACAAAACATGTTTGATCTTCCGTCCAGAAAGAGGGGTGGCAGTCAAAAAGAAAAATGAAGGCGGGGGTTAAAGAGCAAGCAAATTCTGGCTTTTATTACACAAGCACGAAAACAAATTCCTTTGGAAAAGAGTGACTTCTTCGGAGGACTTCCAGACCAGTGAGGTAGAGTCCGTTCGGGAGATAACCAATCTGCCCCTATAGTCCTGGAGACTTCTCAATCTGGGGTTCGGAAACAAAGGGACCTCCCCTGTGAGTCCTGCAGTCTCCTCCTTCGCAGACGCGGTGCGGGGAGGCGGCAGAGGGTACACCTGTCCCTGAGTTCCAGACGCGGGGACGCATCCCGGGGGCGCGGGGACGCATCCCGGGGGCGCGGGGACGCATCCCGGGGGCGCGGGGACGCATCCCGGGGGCGCGGGGCAGGGAGGCCATCCCGGGACTTCCTCGCCCGTGTAAAGTGCACTAGGGGACTGTCCTGGTGGAGTCTGTAAGCCTCTTCACGCTGCGCCGCATCGGAGGCCACTCCAGGCCGCCAGCGCTTGCCTGGTCTCCCTGTCGCCGCGGAGCCCGCCCGAGTCTGGCTTGGCTCCGCTGTGGTGGCCGCTGCTGGTGTCTCCAGCCCTGCGGGTCTCTTGCTACTTTTCTTGCCTCCCCCCCCCCCTTTTTTTTTTTGGTACCAGGGCTTGAACTCGGGGCCCTTGACCTCTGACCTACATACCCAACCCTATTTTGTAATTTTATTTAGATACAGGGTCTCACTAAGTTGCTCAGTGCCTTGCTTTTGCTGAGGCTGGCTTGGAACCCGCAGTCCTCCTGTCTCAGCCTCCCCAGCCTTGATGATACGGATAAATAGCTGAGAGTCTCACCTATTTCTGATTTTATTATTTGCAAGTAAAAAATGTATTGTCATATAACCCATATATTCCTTTATAGTGACCTATATTTTCTTATTACTTTATGTTATTACTTTAAAATAACAACCTATATTCATTCCGTTTTGACCTTATGATGCTCTTTTAAAATACTATACAAATCTCAAGAGACAAAAATTTTATAAAGGACAATTTAAAAATCAGACTTATCAAATAAGCATCAATAATTACCTATTGCTATTAGTTATAAGAGTAGAAGAAAAAGTAGGTATCAAAAATTAGATCATGTAATGGAAATCTTCTAAAAATTCATTAAAAGGGAAGAGATTATCCAGAAAAAATAAATGTAAAGGTACACCTTATTTTGAGACTAATCCTTGAATGCCACCTAGTGACAAAAATAAAAATTTTCTTGAAAATATTTGCTGTCGCCTAGTGGCTATCTGAAACAGGAGCCTTTCATAAAACAAGTATTTTTTCCATACTCCCTCTTTTTGAAATTTATTCATTTATCTCCATAATCATAACAAATCACTGAAAAGCCTGTGTATATTTTAAGGTACAATGGATATGGTAACAAATAGTATAGTCCCTGACCTCACTTCTCTAGTCATGGAGGTGAGACATGTATAAGTAATTAAGATGACAAATAGAAGCCCAACATCCCCAGAGTCTAGCAAATACTGGATACTCAAAAATATAACATGTAAAAGTGACATTAGAGTATAGTGTAATAAAATTAATTCTTCCTTAACAATAATAAAATCAACTCCAATGGTAATTCAGAAGTCAGACTCAAGTGTCACTTAATATTTATCTATTTAAACTTTAGTCTTTAAGGTTATCTTATTTATTTTTACTATATGTGTGTTTTAAAAAACTAGTTAAAACCATTCATATGGTTTCTATCAACTTTATATAGTTTTTAGAAACTAAATAAGCAAATATAATGAGTATAATTTTTAATTATATATATACTGCTTAAGTAGGGCTACATATGAAGGGATCATCAGAAAATAGTGATACTATATTGCTTACCAACTTGGAACAGGCACTTACTGAATTTTCACAATGAGAGCATCTATATTTCATAAAAAAGAAAATTGGGCCTTTATAAGTGAAGTGAGTAGAGTAATAGCTTCCTAGGGCAGAAGGCCTATGTTGAGGAGTAATGAGAATCAGAAGTGGGAAGGGTAATCAGACTGTGGAGGTTTTAACTCAAGAGCCAGTATATGTACAACATCCTGAAGAGACAAGAACTCTGTGTACACAAAGAATGTATATGTTAGGATATAGAATAATTAACAAAGTTATAAAGTATGGAATATAGGGATTAGAACAGAGTATACACTGAGCAACATGAATACATTTTAATTAGCCTGAAATAAATATATCAGTGTTTCTCACAGTGCAAAATTAAGTGGCTCTTTATAGGAAAGGGATTTGTTACTTCTCAACTTTAGCATTATGGAGTCAGCCCCATTAGGCATCAATCAGCAAAGATGTCTCATAAAATGTTTGCATTAAATTATACTTCATAAAATATTTTCTCCAATTTTTCTATAAATTCATGGTCAAAATTGATATTCATGAAATCAAATATATTAATAAAGGCAACATTACTATCCTAACATAATCTTTATGTTGATTAGTGATATTTTAGAGTCTTGCGAAGATTTTTTTGCAGTCTAAGGACTTACAAATCCATTATCTTAAGAATGCAGCACAGATTTATGTTATAAACCAATTTCACACTTGATGTGTACAGATGACTACGTTTAATTTCACATTCAACTATAATTTAAAGGAGTTTGTTTCATTAACAGGAAAATTTACTGTAACAGGGAGCTCTTCCAGTAAACCAAGATATGAGCAAGTTTAGCAATGGCTATACTTCATTATAGTAACTAAAAATTTTCAATCTATATGTTTCATTATTTAAATGTCCTTTATATCACTAAATGGAATTATGCTCAGAGTGTGTTGACATTTCTGAAAATGACATTTCTAGCAAGTACTTTAATTAATATGAGATGAACTTAAGCGCTATTTTTATACGCAGGGATAGATCACACAGTTTCACTGGTCCTACTTTTTTGTTCCCAGGAAAGAGTTCCCTGAGGACAAAAGCATTGTTTTACTTACTTTGTATCTTCTGCATAATAACATCAACACATTGTGACTACCACTTACAAAAACTATCAAGAACCAATTCTAGGTGTGCTAAGATTTAGTATTCCTTGACATGCTCTTTAAGCTAAATTTTAGAAAAACAGGATTATTTTTTCTTTTTTACTGTAAATGTTAAGAGAAATTATGGCTACCATTTTGGAAAATGTTTAGTTCAGGTTTTAGAAGAAAAGAAGGGAGAATCTTAATGTAGGGTAATGTATTTTTTTAAGTTATTACATTTTTAATAAGATTACAGAAGTCTTAAGCAGCAATGAAAAGATCTTGGTTAGAGCTAAATAGACCACAGTTTGAATATTATTTCTAAAAATTATAACTTAGTGACCTTAGGCAGTTACACGTCTCTCTGAGTATAATATCTACTTAGCAGCTCTGACAGAATAAGAGAATGTACATGAAGCACCAGGCAGTCTCAAGTCTATGCTACTATTACCATCACTTTGCAGTAATAGATTTTATCCCATTATAAACACTCTTGGCCCACACCTAATTACTTACACCATGTAATCAGGTTAGGCAATGGGGCCAAAACTGAGCTATGATACTATTTTCTTTGGAGTCAAATTTTATTTTCTAATCTCTTTTTGTTGTCCTGTAATTTTGTTAAGGTAAACCAGTGCTCTTCATGCTTTTTTTTTCTTACTTTCAAACTTATCTTTCAAAACTTATCTATCCTCTGAACTCAGACTAAGTTTACTATCATCATGAAAAAAGCCTTTTTTGATAGCCCCAGGTCAAACATATTTTCTCCTTCTACCAAGTACTTCTATGGAAGTTGTCATTTTCTTTCCATGTCTTTTTTTCTCCTTTTGGACTATATGCTTCTTAACAGAAGAACTACATAATGTAGAGTGTGTCTTTCATTCTCTATAAAGAGTCTTGTAAATAACCTGAATAGAATTTCTATAGGCTGTTTACGAAGTACGCCAGATAGACTTGCACACAATAAGTAATATTTGATTGTAAATATGATTGTGAATATTTTATTCATTTATTCAATATTTACATCTTAGCTAAATTACCTAAATTATTTGAGTTAACTTTAAAAAAAAAAAAAGGATACTGCGGTAGGAAAGCGTTGAATACTTGTGCAGTCATTTAAAATGTCATGAAAACATTGCACTTAATTTTGAACATTCATTTGAAAGTTTGATATATATATATACTCTAAACTGTAAAAATGTTAATTTCTTTACCAGTTGAGATGTTACCTATGCTTTCCAGGTCCATTATTTAAATCCTATTATTAAAGTCTCCCCCCACACACTCCCACATGCCTACACACACACATTTGAAATAAAACATTATACTCTTGCTCAATTTAGGCAATCACATTTTAAATAACAAAGGTAATCAAATGACCTAATAAAGACAAGAAAGCTTCATAAACCTTAGAAAAACTTCATACAAATATTAATCATCAATTGAGCACTAAACATATCAGTTATTGCTATTTCTGTTTCCCTGATTTGTAAACTTTGGATTGCATTTCTGATCTATAGCAAAACCTCATAGATTGCAAGTGTGGTCATTTAACAATGAGTTCCTGTCAGTATAGTTGTCTACATTTATACTGCTGTGAGTTAATCAACAATATTGCCCCCCACCACCCCAGCCTCTTTTGTCTTATGACTATGTAGCATAATCTGTATTCCTAAATACTACAAAGCAAAAACCAACTCAACCTTTATCGTTATTCTTAAAGCTGACAATTCTATCCCAACTTTTGACTGATCAGATCTTACCACTGAATTTAGGTTATCTGCAACACTTTCCAGAAAATGACTCTCAGCTCCCTCCGTCCTCCTTTCTCCGGCAGCAGAAAGCGGAGAGTCACAGCGGGGCCAGGCCCTGGGGAGCGGAGCCTCCACCGCCCCCCTCATTCCCAGGCAAGGGCTTGGGGGGAATGAGCCGGGAGAGCCGGTCCCGGGCCTACAGAGCCAGGAGCAGCTGAGCCGCTGGCGCCTCCTCCGCCGCCGCCACCAGCCCGGAGCCTGAGCCGGCGGGGGGGGAGAGGAGCGAGCGCAGCGCAGCAGCTGAGCCCCGCGAGGCCCGCCCGGGCGGGTGGGGAGGGCAGCCCGGGGGACTCGGCCCGGGGCGGGGTGGGAGGGGGGGAGAAGACAAAGACAGGGCCAGGTCTCTCCGCGGACGAGACAGCGGGGATCATGGCCGCGAAGGTCGCCCCCGCCGCCGCCAGCAGCCTGGGCAACCCGCCGCCGCCGCCCTCGGAGCTGAAGAAAGCCGAGCAGCAGCAGCGGGAGGAGGCGGGGGGCGAGGCGGCAGCGGCCGAGCGCGGGGAAATGAAGGCAGCCGCAGGGCAGGAAAGCGAGGGCCCAGCCGTGGGGCAGCCGCAGCCGCTGGGAAAGGAGTTGCAGGACGGGGCCGAGAGCAATGGCGGTGGCGGCGGCGGCGGAGCCGGCAGCGGCGGCGGGCCCGGCGCGGAGCCGGACCTGAAGAACTCGAACGGGAACGCGGGCCCTAGGCCCGCCCTGAACAATAACCTTACGGAGCCGCCCGGCGGCGGCGGCAGCAGCGACGGGGTGGGGGCGCCTCCTCACTCAGCCGCCGCTGCCTTGCCGCCCCCAGCCTACGGTTTAGGGCAACCCTACGGCCGGAGCCCCTCTGCCGTCGCCGCGGTGGCGGCCGCCGTCTTCCACCAACAACATGGCGGACAACAAAGCCCTGGCCTGGCAGCGCTGCAGAGCGGCGGCGGCGGGGGCCTGGAGCCCTACGCGGGGCCCCAGCAGAACTCGCACGACCACGGCTTCCCCAACCACCAGTACAATTCCTACTACCCCAACCGCAGCGCCTACCCCCCGCCCCCCCAGGCCTATGCGCTGAGCTCCCCGAGAGGTGGCACTCCGGGCTCCAGCGCGGCGGCCGCCGGCTCCAAGCCGCCTCCCTCCTCCAGCGCCTCCGCCTCCTTCGTCCTTCGCTCAGCAGCGCTTCGGGGCCATGGGGGGAGGCGGCCCCTCAGCGGCCGGCGGGGGAACTCCCCAGCCCACCGCCACCCCCACTCTCAACCAACTGCTCACGTCGCCCAGCTCGGCCCGGGGCTACCAGGGCTACCCCGGGGGCGACTACAGCGGCTGGCCCCAGGACGGGGGCACGGGCAAGGGCCCGGCGGACATGGCCTCGCAGTGCTGGGGGGCTGCTGCTGGTGCGGCGGCGGCGGGGCCCAACAAAGAAGCCACCACGCGCCCATGAGCCCCGGGAGCAGCGGCGGCGGGGGGGCAGCCGCTCGCCCGGACCCCTCAGCCATCCAGTCCAATGGATCAGATGGGCAAGATGAGACCTCAGCCATATGGCGGGACTAACCCATACTCGCAACAACAGGGACCTCCTTCAGGACCGCAGCAAGGACATGGGTACCCAGGGCAGCCATATGGGTCCCAGACTCCGCAGCGGTACCCGATGACCATGCAGGGCAGGGCGCAGAGTGCCATGGGCAGCCTCTCTTATGCACAGCAGATTCCTCCTTATGGACAACAAGGCCCCAGTGGATATGGTCAACAGGGCCAGACTCCATATTACAACCAGCAAAGTCCTCACCCTCAGCAGCAGCAGCCACCCTACTCCCAGCAACCACCATCCCAGACCCCTCACGCTCAACCTTCATATCAACAGCAGCCACAGTCTCAGCCACCACAGCTCCAGTCCTCTCAGCCTCCATATTCCCAGCAGCCATCTCAGCCTCCACATCAGCAATCCCCAACTTCGTATCCTTCCCAGCAGTCCACGACACAGCAGCATCCCCAGAGCCAACCCCCTTACTCGCAGCCGCATGCACAGTCTCCCTACCAGCAGCAGCAACCTCAGCAGCCAGCATCCTCGAGGCTCTCCCAGCAGGCTGCATATCCTCAGCCCCAGTCTCAGCAGTCCCAGCAAACTGCCTACTCCCAGCAGCGCTTCCCTCCACCACAGGAGCTTTCTCAAGATTCTTTTGGGTCTCAGGCAGCCTCAGCCCCCTCAATGACCTCCAGTAAGGGAGGGCAAGAAGATATGAACCTGAGTCTTCAGTCAAGACCCTCCAGCTTGCCTGATCTGTCTGGTTCAATAGATGATCTCCCCATGGGGACAGAAGGAGCTCTGAGTCCTGGAGTGAGCACATCAGGGATTTCCAGCAGCCAAGGAGAGCAGAGTAATCCAGCTCAGTCTCCTTTCTCTCCTCATACCTCCCCTCACCTACCTGGCATCCAAGGCCCCTCCCCGTCCCCTGTTGGCTCTCCTGCCAGTGTTGCTCAGTCTCGCTCAGGACCACTCTCGCCTGCTGCAGTGCCAGGCAACCAGATGCCACCTCGGCCACCCAGTGGCCAGTCAGACAGCATCATACATCCTTCCATGAACCAATCAAGCATTGCCCAAGATCGAGGTTATATGCAGAGGAACCCCCAGATGCCCTAGTACAGTTCCCCGCAGCCCGGCTCGGCCTTATCTCCGTGTCAGCCTTCTGGAGGACAGATGCACACAGGCATGGGTTCCTACCAGCAAAATTCCATGGGGAGCTATGGTCCCCAAGGGGATCAGTATGGCCCACAAGGAGGCTACCCCAGGCAGCCAAACTACAATGCCTTGCCCAATGCCAACTATCCCAGTGCAGGCATGGCTGGAAGCATGAACCCCATGGGTGCTGGAGGTCAGATGCATGGGCAACCAGGCATCCCACCTTATGGCACACTTCCTCCAGGGAGAATGAGTCATGCTTCCATGGGAAACAGGCCTTATGGCCCAAATATGGCCAATATGCCACCTCAGGTTGGGTCAGGGATGTGTCCCCCACCAGGGGGCATGAACCGGAAAACTCAAGAATCTGCTGTCGCCATGAATGTTGCGGCATGAGTTGGCAACTCTATCCAAAACAGGCCACCAGGCTATCCCAATATGAGTCAAGGGGGCATGATGGGAACTGGACCTCCCTATGGACAAGGAATTAATAGTATGGCTGGCATGATCAACCCTCAGGGACCCCCATATCCCATGGGTGGAACCATGGCCAACAATTCAGCAGGGATGGCAGCCAGCCCAGAGATGATGGGTCTTGGGGACGTCAAGTTAACTCCAGCTACCAAAATGAACAATAAGGCAGATGGGACACCCAAGACAGAATCTAAATCCAAGAAGTCCAGTTCTTCTACTACAACTAATGAGAAGATCACCAAGTTGTATGAGCTTGGTGGTGAGCCTGAGAGGAAAATGTGGGTGGACCGTTATCTGGCCTTCACAGAGGAGAAGGCCATGGGTATGACAAATCTGCCAGCAGTGGGTAGGAAACCTCTGGACCTCTATCGCCTCTATGTGTCTGTGAAGGAGATTGGTGGATTGACTCAGGTCAACAAGAACAAAAAATGGTGGGAACTTGCAACCAACCTCAATGTGGGCACATCAAGCAGTGCTGCCAGCTCCTTGAAAAAGCAGTGTATCCAATGTCTCTATGCCTTTGAATGCAAGATTGAGCGGGGAGAAGATCCTCCCCCAGACATCTTTGCAGCTGCTGATTCCAAGAAGTCCCAGCCCAAGATTCAACCCCCTCTCCTGCGGGATCAGGGTCTATGCAGGGGCCTCAGACTCCTCAGTCAACCAGCAGTTCCATGGCAGAAGGAGGAGACCTGAAGCCACCAACTCCAGCATCCACACCACACAGTCAGATCCCCCCCTTGCCAGGCATGAGTAGGAGCAATTCAGTCGGGATCCAGGATGCCTTTCCTGATGGAAGTGACCCCACATTCCATAAACGGAATTCCATGACTCCAAACCTGGGTATCAGCCCAGTATGAATACCTCTGACATGATGGGGCGCATGTCCTATGAGCCAAATAAGGATCCTTATGGCAGCATGAGGAAAGCTCCAGGGAGTGATCCCTTCATGTCCTCAGGGCAGGGCCCCAATGGCGGTATGGGTGACCCCTACAGCCGAGCTGTAGGCCCTGGGCTCGGAAATGTGGCTATGGGACCACGGCAGCATTACCCCTATGGAGGTCCTTATGACAGAGTGAGGACGGAGCCTGGAATAGGGCCTGAGGGAAATATGGGCACTGGGGCCCCCCAGCCCAATCTCATGCCTTCTACCCCAGACTCAGGGATGTATTCTCCTAGCCGCTACCCCCCGCAGCAGCAACAGCAGCAGCAGCAACGACATGATTCCTATGGCAATCAGTTCTCCACCCAAGGCACCCCTTCCGGTAGCCCCTTTCCCAGCCAGCAGACCACAATGTATCAGCAGCAACAGCAGAATTATAAGCGGCCAATGGATGGCACATACGGCCCTCCTGCCAAACAGCATGAAGGAGAGATGTACAGTATGCCATACAGCACTGGGCAGGGGCAGCCTCAACAGCAGCAGTTGCCCCCCGCCCAGTCTCAGTCTGCCACCCAGCAACAAGCTGCCCAGCCTTCCCCTCAGCAAGATGTGCACAACCAGTACGGCAATGCCTATCCTGCTACTGCCACTGCTGCTACTGAGCGCCGACCAGCAGGCAGCCCCCAGAACCAATTTCCATTCCAGTTTGGCCGAGACCGAGTCTCTGCACCCCCTGGCTCCAATGCCCAGCAGAACATGCCACCGCAAATGATGGGTGGCCCCATACAGGCATCAGCTGAAGTTGCTCAGCAAGGCACCATGTGGCAGGGGCGTAATGACATGACCTATAATTATGCCAACAGGCAGAGCACAGGCTCTGCCCCCCAGGGTCCTGCTTATCATGGTGTGAACTGAACAGATGAAATGCTGCACACGGATCAGAGGGCCAACCACGAAGGCCCTTGGCCTTCCCATGGCACACGCCAGCCTCCATATGGTCCCTCTGCCCCTGTGCCCACCATGACAAGGCCCCCTCCATCCAACTACCAGCCCCCACCAAGCATGCAGAATCACATTCCTCAGCCCCCCATGATTCGGCGCGATATCACCTTCCCACCTGGCTCTGTTGAAGCTACACAGCCTGTGTTGAAGCAGAGAAGGCGGCTCACAATGAAAGACATTGGAACCCCGGAGGCATGGCGGGTAATGATGTCCCTCAAGTCTGGGCTTCTGGCAGAGAGCACGTGGGCATTAGACACCATTAACATCCTGCTATATGATGACAACAGCATTATGACCTTCAACCTCAGTCAGCTCCCAGGGTTGCTGGAGCTCCTTGTGGAATATTTCCGACGAAGCCTGATTGAGATCTTTGGCATTTTAAAGGAGTATGAGGTGGGTGACCCAGGACAGAGAACACTTCTGGATCCTGGGAGATTCAGCAAGGTGTCTAGTCCAGCCCCCAGGGAGGGGGAAGAAGAAGAAGAAGAACTTCTAGGTCCTAAACTAGAGGAAGAAGAAGAAGAGGAGACAGTTGAAAATTATGAGGAGATGGCCTTTTTAGGCAAGGACAAGCCAGCTCCCGAGAATTGTGAGGAGAAGCTAATCAGTAAGTTTGACAAGCTTCCGGTAAAGATCGTACAGAAGAATGACCCGTTTGTGGTGGACTGCTCAGATAAGCTTGGGCGTGTACAGGAGTTTGACAGTGGCCTGCTGCACTGGCGGATTGGTGGGGGGGACACCACTGAGCATATCCAGACCCACTTTGAGAGCAAGACAGAGCTGTTGCCTTCCCGGCCTCCTGTGCCCTGTCCAACAGCCCCCCGGAAACATGTCATAACAGTAGAGGGTGTGCCAGGGACGACAGAACAAGAGGGACCCCCACCTGATGGCCCTCCAGAAAAACGGATCACAGCCACTATGGATGACATGTTGTCTACTCGATCTAGCACGTTGACAGAGGAGGGAGCTAAAAGTGCAGAAGCCACCAAGGAAAGCAGCAAATTTCCATTTGGCATTAACCCAGCACAGAGCCACCGGAACATCAAGATCCTAGAGGATGAACCCCACAGTAAGGATGAGACCCCACTGTGTACCCTTCTGGATTGGTAGGATTCCCTTGCCAAGCGCTGTGTCTGTGTCTCCAATACCATCCGAAGCCTGTCATTTGTTCCAGGCAATGATTTTGAGATGTCTAAACACCCAGGGCTGCTGCTCATCCTAGGCAAGCTGATCCTGCTGCACCACAAGCACCCAGAACGAGAGCAGGCACCACTAACTTATGAGAAGGAGGAGGAATAGGACCAAGGGGTGAGCTGCAACAAAGTGGAGTGGTGGTGGGACTGCTTGGAGATGCTCCGGGAAAACACCTTGGTCACGCTCGCCATCTCGGGGCAATTGGACCTCTCCTCATACCCCGAGAGCATTTGCCTGCCTGTCCTGGACGGACTCCTACACTGGGCAGTTTGGCCTTCAGCTGAAGCCCAGGACCCTTTCTCCACCCTGGGCCCCAATGCCGTCCTCTCCCCCCAGAGACTGGTCTTGGAAACCCTCAGCAAACTCAGCATCCAGGACAACAATGTGGACCTGATTCTGGCCACACCCCCCTTCAGCCGCCTGGAGAAGTTATATAGCACCATGGTGCGCTTCTTCAGTGACCGAAAGAACCCAGTGTGCCGGGAGATGGCCGTGGTACTGCTGGCCAACCTGGCGCAGGGGGACAGCCTGGCAGCCCGTGCCATTGCAGTGCAGAAGGGCAGCATCGGCAACCTCCTGGGCTTCCTCGAGGACAGCCTTGCTGCCACGCAATTCCAACAGAGCCAGGCCAGCCTCCTGCACATGCAGAACCCACCCTTTGAGCCAACTAGTGTGGACATGATGCGGCGGGCTGCTCGCGCACTGCTTGCCCTGGCCAAGGTGGACGAGAACCACTCCGAGTTCACTCTGTATGAGTCGCGGCTGTTGGACATCTCAGTTCACCATTGATGAACTCATTAGTTTCACAAGTCATTTGTGATGTACTGTTTTTGATTGGCCAGTCATGACAGCCGTGGGACACCTCCCCCCCACCCCCCGTGTGTGTGTGCGTGTGTGGAGAACTCAGAAACTGACTGTTGCCCTTTATTTATGCAAAACCACCTCAGAATCCAGTTTACCCTGTGCTGTCCAGCTTCTCCCTTGGGAAAAAAGTCTCTCCTGTTTTCTCTTTCCTCCCCCACTTCCCCACTCCTCACACCCTTCTGTTCCTGTCCTTACCTTACTCCCCCTCAGGACCCCACCCTATTTGAAAAGACAAAGCTCTGCCTACATAGAAGACTTTTTTATTTTAACCAAAGTTACTGTTGTTTACAGTGAGTTTGGGGAAAAAAAAAAACAAAAAAACAAACTAAAAATGGCTTCCCCGGTCCTTGCATCAAGGGGATGCCACATTTCATAACTGTTTTTAATGGTAAAAAAAGAAAGAAAGAAAGAAAGAAAGAAAGAAAGAAAGAAAGAAAGAAAGAAATACAAAAAAAAACTCTGAAGGACAAAAAGGTGACTGCTGAACTGTGTGTGGTTTATCATTGTACATTCACAATCTCGCAGGAGCCGAGAAGTTCGCAGTTGTGAGCAGACCCTGTTCACTGGAGAGTAGAGTATAGACCCTTTCATGTACTGTACTGTACACCTGATACTGTAAACATACTGTAATAATAATGTCTCACATGGAAATGAGAGAAGACGCTGGGTCAGCAGCAAGCTGTAGTTTTTAAAAATGTTTTTAGTTAAACGTTGAGGAGAAAAAAAAAAGGCTTTTCCCCCAAAGTATCATGTGTGAACCTACAACACCCTGACCTCTTTCTCTCCTCCTTGATTGTATGAATAACCCTGAGATCACCTCTTAGAACTGGTTTTAACCTTTAGCTTCAGCGACTGCGCTGCCACGTGTGTATATATATGACGTTGTACATTGCACATACCCTTGGATCCCCACAGTTTGGTCCCTCTCCCAGCTACCCCTTTATAGTATGACGAGTTAACAAGTTGGTGACCTGCACAAAGCGAGACACAGCTATTTAATCTCTTGCCAGACATCGCCCCTCTTGGTGTAATGCTGTACAGGTCTCTGTAAAAAGTCCTTGCTGTCTCAGCAGCCAATCAACTTATAGTTTATTTTTTTCTGGGTTTTTGTTTTGTTTTGTTTTCTTTCTAATCGAGGTGTGAAAAAGTTCTAGGTTCAGTTGAAATTCCTGATGAAGAAACACAATTGAGATTTTTTCAGTGATAAAATCTGCATATTTGTATTTCAACAATGTAGCTAAAACTTGATGTAAATTCCTCCTTTTTTTCCTTTTTTGGCTTAATGAATATCATGTATTCAGTATGAAATCTTTATACTATATGTTCCACGTGTTAAGAATAAATGTACATTAAATCTTGGAAAAAAAAAGAAAATGACTCTCAATTGGGTTTTGTTCAGTGAGCAGAGTGAGGTAATGGCTGAGTTTATCATGTGTTGTTATAATGACTCCTTCCCCAAATTTGTCAAATTGTGGTTGTCCAGCTCGGCCAAATATCTGCATGACATCTAAAATTCCAAGGTCAATAAAGGAGCCTCTTTTTGCAGCATATATTTGTGTTCCCTAGATAAGGAAAAGTTAATAAAAATTTACATAAATATACATAAATATAATTCTGAAGAGCTGAATACTGAAATTGGACAAATACAGTAAGATCTCAAAAGTGTATTTTAACTAATCCCTTCATCATCTGTGATAGTTACATTTTTACAATATAAACTGAATTTTATTGGAGAAAATATTTTTTCTCTTATATAAATTAACATTCAAAGAAACAGCCAAATCACAATATTTTTTCTAAATAAATCAATCCATAGGTTTGTTTTAACACTCACACGAATCTGTATAAAAAGAAAGTAAGCTCCTACCTTAATAATAACAGCATGAGCAGGGAGATTGAAACCCCAGGCTAATGTAGCTGTACAGACTCCAGGTAGTGTCATCAATCCCTATCTATACTACCAGAAACAACAGCACAAACATCCCCATTTCTGGTTAAAGCCTCCTATATTTCAAGTTTGCCAAACTAATGTTTCTTCTCTTTTTTTAAAGAGAGAGAGAGAGAGAGAGAGAGAGAGAGAGAGAGAGAGAGAGTTATTTATTTATTTATTTTTATTTATTTTTAGTCATACATGATAGCAGAATGTATTTTGACATATAATACATACATGGAATGTACATACATCAATCATATTGTCTATACTATTCTGCTGTCCTTCCTATCCTCATTACTCCTCCCCTCCTCTCACATCCTTTCTCTCTTTCTAATGTAATGTGACACACTTTTTTTTCTTTTTGTCATTACAACATCATTTATGTATTCTGTATAATAATGAGGTTCTTCTTCCATCTTTCATGCAACTCCCCTTTACCCTCTTTTTCCCTCCCACCTCTCTTCCCTATTTAATGGTAGCCTTTTTCTCATGCTCTTCCTCCCTGTCTCATTTTGAGTCACCCGCCTTATATCAGAGAAGACATTTGGCATTTGTTTTTTAGGGATTGGCTAACTTCACTTAGCATAATCTGCTCTAATGCCATCCATTTGCCTGCAAATGCCATGATCTTATTATTTTTTAGTGCCGAGTAATATTCCATTATGCATAAATGCCACATTTTTAATCCATTCATCTATTGAAGAGCATCTAGGTTGGTTCCACATTCTAGCTATTGTGAATTATGCTGCCATAAACATTGATGTGGCTGTATCCCTGTTGCTGCTAGACCCGATGGTCCCTCTTGAACCACAAAATAGATCACATCTCATATTACATTTAATTTATACAAGATTCCTAACAAGCTAGGTAGTTGGATTTACTTCAATAAGCAATAAAGAACCAATGAAAGTCTATGAGCAAGGAAATAATATGATCAGAGCAGCATGACAGAAAATTTGCAAATGAGATTAATTTGCCTTCTCATGTTTACAAGAAAAAAGGAGGGAGGGGGGTAATAGTATCCACACTGATAAAATCAGAGGAAAATTTAAAATATATTTAATTTAGTTAAATATTGGGAAACTTACCAAAAAATATAAAATGGAAATAATTTTAAAAGCTAATAAAATTAGAAAATTGAAAAAAGTAGGAAAAACCTGGTTAAAAATAAAACTTGAATGTGAGTTTTTTCCCACATGCTTTGCTTTACTTCCTGCTTTGTTCTTTCTATAGTCCAATCCAAAAGGCCATGATAGCAGTCTTTCCATCTGTTAGAATATTCGAGATGGATAGATGGAAAGGATAGAGGTTATTGACTATGTAGTTTCAGTTTATCAATGTTTTCTTCACTTTTTTTCCTCACTTAATAGATACTGGACATGATGAAATAGAGAAAGCTCTATTAAGACTGCTGAAAACAGAAGAGTTGCTTGACTTGTACTGGAGCTACAGGCTGAGATAGATTGGATTATTGGCCCTGGTCTGCCCCCTCCCTTGGAGCACCTGCAGGGTGCCTCCCACTAAAGGTGGAGGGACCTCCCTGTCTCATGACTTGGAACTCACCCAAGACACATGCTTTGGATTTAGAAATATGACAACGTAGAGGCCTGAAATGTGTTTGCTGTATACCTCTGTCATGATCATTAAAAAAATATGGCCCTGCTAGCCCACTAGTTCCAGAAAGAGGACCATGGATTTTTTGTTCAGGAATCCCAGCTGAAAGATTTGCAGCCCAAATCAGAGCTTCTCAGTTACACCTGATCCTAGAGCTTCCTGATTGTGATACCTCAATGCATGTGTTCCCTTGAGGGACTTTGAGACATTGTGGCTCTTTATTACACAATATTATCGAGGCAATGGCTAACATGTACATAGGCCACAGTGATGCATTCATTAACCAGACATCTTATATAATTTTTGAGTTTTAGTTAGTGAATTACTGCTCTAAATTAAGAGTCACAACAAGGGGGGGGACAGTTTATCTACACCCTCAGTGGTGTGCCTGTGAGTTAAGTTCCCTCGCCCTGAACCTCCCCTTCCCACTTCCCACTTCCCACATCCCACATCACCTCTCCTATCTGCCAACTCAATACAGGGCACATGGAGCCCAACCCACACAGTGCGAAGTTTAGCAGCCAGTGGGAATATCTGACCCAAGAAAAACAAATCAGAGGCTGTGTTAAGTGTCTTTCTAAAGAGTAGAAAATGATGAAGAGGTGGGGAAGTCCTGTCCTCGGATCTGAGAGCTCTGAAACCATGAGCCAGAATAGAAACCTTCCTCCCTTAAGTTGTTTATGTCAGGTATTTTGGTCACAGCAACTAAAACATGACTAATAGAATCGCTTCTATTCCCTTATACTTTTAAACTGCTATGTCAAACTTTAAAATCTCATTGTAGAGTTTTTGGTCTTTTTTAAATCTCAAACTATAACAGATTTCATTTACGTAAAAATGCATACACATGTTCATCGATAAAAATTAATGAATACCACTTTTATAAGATCTAAAAGGTAAAATGTCTTCTGAGAAAATCTTTAACTCATGTGACAGAATAAAAACTTTTTAAAGTGCTCTGTGCATTAATTACCTTCAGAAATTCTATTTCAGCAAACTTAGAAGGCTTCTCTTAGAAGTTTCAAACAAGGAAAATTTAGATTTGCTTCTAGTGTACTGCATACCATAGAGTCAGCACTTGCTGTATGCCTCCTGGAGGATTTAAAAGCTGATTGGCCCACTGCACTATACATTTTATTGTTATACACACACAAATAAAGAGCAGCAGAGAAGAGCTGGCGTAAACCGCCAACTGGTAAAACCATTTCAAGTAATGAAAATCCTAAGAATAAACCCTGAGTGAAGAGAAAACTAGCAGGAGGAAAAAAACTAAATGTCAAAAGCAAAGAAGCAAACAATAAAGAAATTTATTATTTTTTTAAAAGGTGTTTTCACATGGGATGCTGTTTTTTAACCTAATTCTCATTGCTGAAGCCTCTGAAGTAAAGTTTTTAGTGGAAAAACTAAAAAAATCATATACATTTTTAAAAAATATTTCACTTTGAAGAAATCTTTCAATGGCTAAAAAAGTGTACTCTCCTGATAGAAATAAAAAATGGTGCAGAATCAGATACAACACCTTTGTGCTTATGCAAAACATGAAGTTAGACTCAGAGTCATGAAAAAGACCAGATTAGTTTAAAATGTTTATTGACTACTTTGAAGTAACATGGTTGACTTTTGGTCCAATACGTTCTTACTCTTTCTCAATATGTTCTTGTACCTACCTTACTATCAGTAGGATGACATCAATGGATGATTTTTTTTTTTTTTGGATTGGGGATTGAACGCAAGGGAACTTAACCACCAAACGATATTCCCAGCAGTTTCTCCTTTTTATAGAGACAAGGTCTCACTAAGTTGGTTAGGGCCTCACTGACTTTGAACTTACAATCCCTATGAGCCATGAGATTATGGTCATGTGCCACTGCACCTGGCAGCAAACACATTTTCTTAATTTTTTTTTTTGAGAGAGAGAGAGAGAATTTTAATATTTATTTTTTAGTTTTCGGCGGACACAACATCCTTGTCTGTATGTGGTGCCGAGGATCGAACCTGGGCCAAATACATGCCAGGCGAGCACGCTACCACTTGAGCCACATCCACAGCCCCAGCAAACACATTTTTAAAAAAGAAAAAGAAACAAGGGTGCTGGGGTTGTGGATCAGCGGTGGAGCACTCTTCTCACAGGTTCGAGGCCCTGGGTTCGATTCTCAGCACCACATAAAAATAATAAATAAAATAAAGTTGTTGTGTCCAACTACAACTACAAAAAAATAAATATTTAATTAAAAAAATGAAGCATCTCTTATCACTTATCCTGGTGTTTCCAAGGCAAAATCAGGAACTCACTTTTCCTGATGTTATGGTTGAAATATATTTTTATGCATGCTTGCAGAATTAAAATTTCAATTTAAGGAGTGTATATCAGCAGTTTTGATAAACAAGAAGTTTCCAGAATTAATTATTCAAAGAGCAAAAACTGTTATTTCTTGAATTATTCAGGATTTTGTTCTGGGTAGTTTTAAATGTTCTTATTGAAGAAGAGTATTAAGGGATGAATTAATCTGTTCAACAAGAATTCATTGATCTTTCACTATATCTCAGGCCTTTGCATGCTGCTTATAATATAAAATTCAACCAGAGCCAATTCTAAGTGTTCAGATTTACTATCTTGTAGTACCCATCATAATTCTAGTACAGGTTGCAGTAGTAGAAATCTATCTAGATTCATTAGGAAAACACACACACACACACACACACACACACACACAGGCAATAAAAGACTAATCCTTTGGACTTAATCAAAATATAAAACTTTTTTGCATCAAATAAAAACATTAAATAAATGAAAAAAAACCCTACAGAATGGGAAAATAAATTTGTAAATCATGTGTTGAACAGGGACTTATATTCAGGCTCCATAAAGAATTCTCACAATTCAAGAATGAAAAGTAAATAACCCAATTTAGAAAGATGGAAAGAATGTGAACAGACTTTTCTCCAAAGAGGACATATGAATGGATAAAGAACACATGAAAGATGTTCAAACCATTAGTTAATAAGGATCTGAACATCAAAATCAATGAATGAATAGTTATAATCCAAAAAATAGATCATAGCAATGTTGGAGAGGATTTGAGAAACCTGAAAGCCCCTCATCCGTGATGATGTGGTGGTTTCTAACAGGCTTACGCATCAGACTCCTTTGGCAGAGTTTGCAACATACACATTCCCAGACCAAAGCCCCAGAGAACCTCACTTACCAGGGCCCCCTGTAGGTGGCCAGGGCCTGGGCAAGTGTGTAGGGATGGCCACGGGTGTCAGGAAGACCCCAGTCCTGCGAGTTGAGCTCCTCAGAGGCCCAGGTGAAACAGAATAGGAGAGGCTCCCTGGTGGCCTTGCCTTTGAGTACTAGTAGGTTCCTCAGCAAGAGACATGTCAGAAGTACTAGAGCTGCCTCACCAAATGCCACTCAATTTTAAGATATAGAAGGCTGCTGTGAAAATGTCTTGCTATACTTACAATTTAGAATCACCAAAAGGGATTCCAACATAACAATCACACCTTCCTTCCTTTGGCTTTAAGAGTTGCTAAATCACTAATGCCTCAGGGAAAACATTGTACTTTATCATTAAATAGTATAATGTTGCCATTTCTTAAGTGATGATATATTTTTTTAAAAATTCTAAATGTTAACTCACTTTCCTCTAAAGATGCTGAGAGGTACCTGTGAATGTAAGCCACACAGGAAGTCATTCAACGCATATAAGGGATAAATGCCATCGCTGACAATTCACCTGATGCTGACAAACCCATGCTGTTTGTGTAGGAATTTATATGTCAGCTCACTTTACCAACAACTATTTTCTTTTATCTTTGATTTGCCACCTTCTGGAATCTGTATCTGAGTACTTAATTATCCCCTAGTTTCTACAAACTATTCCATCTTGTATCAGCTAGGATTATCTGGCTCCTCCTGCTACATATTTACATTCATTAACTGGATTATTAAGCAAATACTGATAGATTACCAACAATGCACAATTCACTGAGATAGGTGCTCCTGAACACACAGAGAGAAAATAAGGGTCAACATGAGCAGCTCAGTGAATGTATTAAAAACCACTTCAAGGTAAGGACCCTATGACAGGGTAGACCTTATGGTATTAAAAAAAAATCTTAAAAAATAGGTCAGAGGGCTTTTTCAATTCATGTTGATAGATTAAGTAGCTAAATCTTATTTCATTTAATTTACTTGTATTGAAATCCATGGCTCCTTATAATAGCATCTCCCTTTCTGAGTTTTTGCAAAGACTATTTTCAGTAATCTGGTGTGGAATACTGTCAGGTTCATGGCTCTACATAATCCATTGGTGCTTCATTACTTGGTAAACAGGAACATTTGCTTTTCACCAAACATCTGGAATTCTGCAAATTTCTGTGTTATGCATCTCTATATCACAATGAATTCCACTTTATATACTATTATAATGCACCAATTAAAAATAATAAATAAATAGAAGAAAAAGAATAGAGTCGAGAAAGAAGAAGAGGGAAGGTGTGGGTAAGAAAAGGGAAGCATTGGGTGGTTTAAATCATACAAATTATATGCATTTATGAATACATCAAAATGAACCCCACTGGTAGGTATAACTATAATACACACACACACACTCACACACACACACATTTTTCACACACATACAAATATGACTATATGTGACCATATGTATACATTCTTTCCACTAAGAAAACCTTTACAACTAAGATGAAACATATGAAACAATAAAACATTGTGTATCTGTGTATGTATATATGTGTGTGTGTATATATATATATATATAACAAAACATTGGGAGAAGACTGTAGCCATCACTTCCTCTATAAGACTCACAGACCACAAGGTGATAACACAGGCAGTCACAACAAATTTTAGTGTTGGTCAGGTTGCTACAATTGTCTCATCTGATACTTCTAAATAAAATTAGTTCCAGTCCAGAATTAAGTTGTAAGTTCATATCTCTGATGGTCTGGGTTAGTAGGGAACTGTGAGTAAAACAGATTTTTCTAACAGTCCCCTCTATTACAGATGCACCACTTATTCTAATTTGTTAAAAGAAGAAAAAATAGTTTAAAATCCAAGGTGTATCGTGCTCATTATTTTCTATCCCATTTTTCACCTTTACCTGGCTGCTGTTGGAAAGGACTTTCTAAACAGGGTTGCTTCTTGCTCACTATCAAGTTCTAAAAGAAGGCATGAGTCCTGCATGATACTCATGAGTTGAAATCTTGGCTTTGTCTCTTTCACTTGTTTGATTATGGAAAATTAGTTAGCTTCCCTGGGCCCCTATTTCTACATCAGTAAACGTGAGATGATTAAAGTACCTACCAAGTTGTCTTGGTATATTTAAATGAGATAAGGGATATCAGCACCAAGGAGAGCCTGGACCTCTAGTGCTGCTTAAGGAGCTGCCATTGCTCCAGTGTTACTGAGTAGCACACTGCTCAGGGGCACAGCACACACAGGTAGACTGAGAACACAGTTAAGGAAATACAGCACACAGGGATACCTGACAATCTTTTCTAGAAATCCAGTCCATATTCTAATCTCTACATCTCTTTTTGGATAAAATATGCAGTAGTTGGTGAAATTAAGATTAATTAACATAAAAAGTAAATAATAGGGAAAACATTCCTCATGCTATCTTGCTTGAAATTACATCATGGGCATTCTAATTTGAAGTATGAATTATTATTACTTAACTAAAAATAGATTTAATCTGAATCTTTCTTTACACTTTATTGAAAAAAAACATATCATCTTGGTAAATTTATAGAAAAAAATTAAATTATTCATACATTGAGCTCTTTCCTGTTTTGTTCTTTTGTGTATTTTCTAAATCTTATACAATAAAAAGCTCATATTTTGGAAAAAGGAAACCAATATAATTATTTTAAAAAAGTAAAGCAACCAGGTATGAATCTTTGAAAAAATATTTGGCTAAATGAAAATCCATGAGAGTAAAGACTCCAAGCGCTTGACCCTAGATTAAAAGCACCAGTTTTCTACTTGTTGTAGCTGATGATGTTCATCAAGATAGAATTTCTCGAAGTCTCTTTCCCCGTCTGTAAATGTGAATGTGATCTGCATTTTCTTTTCCCCTGGACCACTGCAAGGATACAAAAGCACTCACTTGGGAGCCAGTCCAGGCTGCCGTGTCAGTGACATGAGCACCAGCACTTCACAGAAGTACCACACTCGTCACTGACAACACAACACGTGTGGGTCACCTGCTGTTCATTAGGAAGAGATCATTTACTACCTGGGTGACCACAGGATCCTAATTCATCAAGAGTCGTCCCTGATTCCTGGCATATGTCTCAGAGAGTTCTGAAGTTAAAATGACATCCTGTAGCAGTCTTTATGAAGGGATCTCCTTTGGCAAAGCAGGCCTGGTGACCTTTAGCAGACTGTGTCATTACTGTTGATTTCTCTTCCACTGACCTGTCATTTTTAAATAAGGCCTTTTATTGTCACGCACTTCCTGTCATGACATCTAGCACGTGCTCAGGAGCCTCTCTGGTGTCAGGCTCAGCCCTGGGTACTCCAGATTCACCAGACATGAAGGACAAGGTGACCCACTGTGACAAAGGGGTTCAGCAGGGTGGGTGGTGTTGGTGCCACCCCTTTCTCAGAAGGCTTTCCTTCAGGGACCCCAACAAAACAACTCCCCAGGTACCCCCATCCTTCTCCATTACATCACTGTGCTTGGTTTTATTCATAAAAATGTTCACTATCTGTAACAATCCAATTTACACATGTGTTTGATTATCTCCATCTCTCCCCACGACTGACATTCCCAAAAGGGACACATGATGCATCTAATCACTCCTAGATTCACAGCCCTGGGACAAGGTCTAGAAAGCCGAGTTTCTTTTTCACTCTTTACCTAAGAAATGAACTGCGAGAACAGCTATTTCTGTGTTGCTCTGCTAGCAGGTATGGGAGGCAGCGTGACATCACATGAGTTCCTCAGCTGCTGGGAATGTATATGGGACATCTCTCTGAGTTTCAGGGCTCTGAGCAGCTCAGAAAACTTCTAATCTCAGTGCAAATACTTCTATTTCTATACCAAAGATTAGAATTTCTTTGGAAGCTATTGAGCAGCTTTCACCCCATCACTATTCTTCATTTATCTGCTTCCTCTATGCCAAGTTTATCATCATTGACGGTTTCTGATTTATGATGACTTATGATTTTTCAACTTTATGATGCTACAACAGTTGTACACATTCAGTACAAAACACACCTTGAATTTTGAGTTTTGATCTTTCCTCTGGCTAGTGATAAGTGGCAGGATATTCTCTGGACACTGGGCAGTGGCAGCAAACTGCAGCTCACAGCCAGCCACATGATCTCCCTGTGTCTCAGTTCCAGCCCAACTCAGTCATGATCACTGGCAGTATAGCCAGCCCAGGGTCCCATCCAATGAGCTATTCCAGAGACCTAGAGGAAGCCAGATCCATCAGCACACTTGGTAATGGGTCCATAGTCAGTGAACATCACGGGGACCATTATCTCAGCACCTGCCCCACAGATCAAACTCCTAGAGACACAACAATCTCCTCGGGCACAAGATAGCACCTGTACCCCTAGAGACCCTGGGAATAGGCCTGCCAACTATGGTCTGTTGTCACCACATGACCTGGATCAAACCCCACTCAATTGTGATCCTATGGGTGATTCCGTTAGCCCAGAGACTAAAGGGAAACCTGTACTTGCAGAAAACAATCTTTAAAGACTGAGAGGAGGACATGATCCTTCAAATGCACAGAAACCAATGCAAGGCTACATGCATAATGAAAAATCACACAACCATGAGACCACCAAAAGAAACTCAAAACTCCAATCACTGACTACAAAGAAATGGAAATAAACAAATTAACCAAAAAAGAATTCAAAATAAATATCTTAAAGAAGCTCAATGAAATGCAAGATGACACAGATAAATAACTAAATAAAATCAGGAAAACAATGAATTAACAAAATTAGAAATTTTATAAAAAAGCTGATATCATAAATAGGAAAAAATACAGAAACCCTGAATCTGGAGAATATAATGGCAGAACAGAAAAATTCAATAGAGTTTCAATAGTAGACTCATCGTTCTGCCAGATGGGAACCAAACCGTAGAACAGCTGGAAGACAGTAGAGGGGACCCTCCACAACACCTGGAAGACAGTAGAGGGGAATCCTGCACAACATCGGCTTAGGCAAGCATTCCATTTCTTATCTCTCTTCTTCTCTTTCCAACAAAAGGACAGGCAAAGGGGATGCATGGAGCTAAAAAGGTATGCAGTTTGCAAACCCTATGTCTGATAAGGGCTAACAGACACACAGGGAACTTCAACAACTCAACAGCAAGAGAAATAAACCAACTGAGAAATAAGCAAAGACCCTAAACAGACTGTTCTCAAAAGAAGACATACAAATGGTCAACAGATAGATATGAAAAAAATGTTTATCATCACTAATAATCAGTGACATGCAGAGAAAAATCACAGTGAGATATCATCTCACACGTTGGCTTGGCTACTATCAAAAAGACAAAACATATTGGTGGGGTGTGGCTGGGCAGGATCTCTTGTGTGCAATTTGGTGAATGTAAATTAATATAACCATTATTGAAAACGGTATGGGGGTTCCTCAGACCACTAGAGGTAGAATTGCCATAGGACCCAACAATCCCTCTTCTGTTTATACGTTTATTCACAATAGCTAAGATAGGGAAGCAATCTGAATGTCCATCAGCAGACCAAGAAAACGTAGTGAATAAAGATACACAGTTGAAACCTGTTCCCTGTGACATGGATGAATGTACAGACACTATGCTGAATGAAATAAGCCAGTCCAAAGACAAATACTACATGGTCTCATTTATGTGAGGACTCTAAAGAGTTGAACTCACATAAGTAGAGAGTAGAGGCCGGAGGTGGGCAGTGGGTGTGGACAGGGAGAAGGTAGATTCTTACCAAGAGAACAAGGTGGCCTAAGGCTGTAGTGGTCTACTGCACAGAGAGTGACTGTAACAAACAGAAACACACTGTGTATTTCAAATTGTTAAAAGTGTAGGTTTAAAACATTTTTACCACAATAAAATAAGTATGTGGGGTGACAGATATATTAATTGGTCTGATTTAATCAGTCCACACTGTAAATATATGTCAAAGCATTACATTGTTCCCTATAAATACACATAATTATATTTGTTAATTAAAAGTAAAAATGATCTTTAAAAGTATAGAAAACAAGGGCCCACAACTGATGTGTGACACTGGACTGTGAGGAAATCCTCATTGCAAAGCAGGGGACACCAGGTAGTTGTTTTGACAAGTCCTGCTGGGGCTATGACATCCATCCATGTGGGAAAGACTTGAAGGCTGACTCCCGCTTTACATGTCAAAACCCAGTTATAGGGGAAGGCTTGATGCCAAGGTGACAGATAAAATAGTAACCCTCCACAAAAGGACACTCTTCCCTCAAAAAGCAAGCACTGAGCAACTTCAGAGAGGTGGGAGAGGCGTGCTCCTCTTGATAAGAATGCAAAACTACTTTTTAAAAACACTGGTATTTTTTAAAAATCAATGCTCCATGTAATTCTGGTATTTTTTCCCCCAAGAACTTAAAAATATCCATTATAGTACTTGATGTTCTAGAATAATCCCAGCCAGATTCAGTTGAGTCTGTCTGCTAAGCCCTGGCTGGCAGCTTCAAGAACCTGTGCTTCTTTCTGTGATGGGGGGGGAGCACATGAGGGCGGGGTAAGAGGGGAAAGAATTAAAAATGGTGTCTGTTTCTTAGGTGGGCCTGAAGACAACGTAGTTTTCTTAAATGTACTTGGTAGGACTTGAGGCATGAACAGTGATGTTTCTGGAACACGGTGATGGTGGATGCCCTCTCCCACTTCAGCTAGACATCCAGCATGGCCAGATCACAAGGGTCTGGGGCATTTGGTAAGCCAAGGGGCTGGAGGCTGTGTGACTTCGGAGGAAGCCTTCTCCTGGCTCGCAGGGTCAGAGTGGAATATGAAAGGACAATGTTGGATGGGGTGTGCCTTTGCCCTGCCATGATGGGGACAGTGCTGAGAACAGAACTTTTGGATTATTTTTTTTTAATTTTTTAATTTTTATGTGGTGCTGAGGATCGGACCCAGTGCCTCATGCATGGTAGGTTCGCACTCTACCTCTGAGCCACAACCCAGCCCCCTTTTGGATTATTGATGGAAATTTAACTTCATTTGTATCCAGAGGCTGGTGGGACCGTGAGACATCTGGAGTACGTGATATCAACATGGTTGATATCAAGTACTCCAGATATGGCCCTTTATTTTAAACTGAAGAAAGGGAATTGGATCATGATATAGAACATCTTTCCTTGTTTTACATGATGAGGAAATGGAATACTGTAAGTCAGTCTGTTTTCTAGATAACCAAAATGGTCTTTTAGATTTGGAATGTTGTAATCTTTCTAATGGAGGAGTGAGGTAAGAGGGGAAAAAATTAAAAATGGTGTCTGTTCCTTAGGTTTTTTTATTTAATGTTTTAATTTTTATGGAGGGTCTACCAAAATACACTGTGTGCTGTTTCACTAACTTCATTAGTAAAGGGTAAAAATGATTTTGATCATTTCTGGTGGGTCTCCAGGGACCTGAGGCCAGCCTGGCAACCCCACCAGATGGTCCTGGACTACCACCTGGAGCTTTGGCCCTTTTATTCTCTGTCCATGGTTGTGAATACATTCTTTTTACTTCTCTTAGGGAGGTGGTTCCTTGGCGTCTACATTACTCTCATCACACTTTTAATTGGACATTTTATCTGCTTTGGATTTAGTAATCATGTGACTCTTGTGAAAATCCTAGTTAAAAAAAAAGTATAACAAGCAAACAAAAAAATCCAGGGGTTTAGCTTTTAATTTATTTTTTTGGCGGTGGTGGTGCTGGGGATTGAACCCAAGGCTTTGTACATGTAAGGCAAGCACTCTACCAACTGAGCTATATCCCAGCCAGGGTTTTAACTTTTGGCAGAGAGTTGGCAGGGTTTGCCTAGGAGTGAAGTGCAAATTTTTAAGTTTTTTTTTTTTAAATCTACCTGGAAGTATTTAAACTCATAATCCCAGCAACTCAGGAGTCTGAGGCAGGAGGTTTGAAAGTTTGAGGTCAGCCTCAGCAACTTAGCAAGACCTTATCTCAAAATAAAAAAATAAAAAAAGGATCAGGGATGTATCCCAGGGTAAAGTGACCCTGGGTTCAATCCCCAGTACAAACAACATCAATAACATCAACAAAACTTGACTTTTGGTCTTGGCTGTACCTCAGATAGAAGCTACTGGATGGGGGACTTCAGAGACACAGTTTTTGGTATACATATAATTGGGATGCTATGAAGAGGGGAAGAGATGGTTGGATCTATACACATCACCCCCATCAACATTACCCTATTCATTTTACAGAAATTGTAGTTAATATTCTGAATTAATTAGATTGTATAATCAGTTTCAAAAGCATAATGTAGTGGTGTATAAAATTTAATAATGCACAAAACTTGTTCTGAAAATTTAAAGTTTTAGGGCCTAGATGGAATTCAAACATGAATTTTGCGTGAAGAAATGAAACAAAATAGTTTTGTTAGAATAATTTGCTTTATTACAAAGAAAAATGTCTACAGCATCATTTAAATACTGTATCATTCATCACATGCAATACTTCCCAGCAAGCTAATTTGGGGAGGACTCCAGGCTCAATAAATACCCAAAGGGTATATCACCGCCACCCCCCCTCTGCCTACCTTCCTTTGGAAGATCAGCAGCAAAACCAGATTTCCTAAAATAAACATTATCATATTCAGAGAAGACTGGAAATCATGAATGATGTGAGCAACTTCCCTAGGCTATGACAGGAAGCCTGCATATGTAATCTTTGTTGCGAATAAACATCTTCAATTTCTAGTATTATATCATCCAATTCCAGGAAAACATTATCATAATATGAAATAGATGAGAAAGTAAATAGCAATCAGAACTTTCTGGCAATGACAAGGACTGGACTTTCCCTTTCCTAGGTTGGGGCAGCTGCCTGCGGGAGGCGAGCTAATGCAAGTGGTACTGCGTTGAGATTTCAGTCCTAGCGACTCAGGCAAGTTACCAATTCTCTGAACTTCAGTCCCTCAGACCACCATGCACTGAAATGATCCTTCTGGCCCAAGGATGGCTAAAAGTGAAGTGAAAGTGTTACATTTACCACCTCCTCCCACTATATTCCTTCTACTAACACCTGCTGGTCCTTCTTCTAGCCATGACACTTTTCTTGTGCATTTTCTTCGTGAGGGGACCGTCAGCCACCCGATCAGAAAGCTAGTGATGGTCCAAGGGTTCTGTTTACTAGCTCTTATCTACTCCTCACCTGCACTGGTGTAAGTTAGGAGTCAAAGGCACCTGCTCTGAGCTCCCCTGACAGCATATACTTCATTCATAGTGTGTACTTCATCCATCCTGGTGACTACCAATAGACTACAATGGTCTTGGGGAGAGGTCTTGTAGTTTTTCTCTCTGGAAATGATATCTCTGGAAAGAGAAGAACAGAAGCCCATAACTAGCCCGCTGCTACTTTTGGTTGGTGCTGCTGGTCCCTCTCCCACAAGCACTGCAATCCCATTTGTCAGAATAGGCAGAGTTCACCCTTTTGTGTGTTCAACTCTGTCAAAGGGGAATCAGAGCTCCCCTGTCCTCCTAGAAGTGTCAAAGGAGAACTTGTGGACAGGCTGAAATCCATCAGGTGTGCCCCAGTACAGAAACCATCTAGCACGTCCTGACGAAGTACCACAAAACAGAGGTGCCTGTTTTGTCTAGTCACAACACACAAGGTGCTACCTATTTTTAATATCATCCCTGCAACTAGAGCTACTTCTCCATAGGACTCCACAGATGAAGGCTTATGGGACTCTGAGCTGGTAGTTTAGCCTCAGGACAGACATAAAGCTTGAATCCTAGTCACCTATTTTTTTAAGAGACCAAAATGGACATGGTCAAGTTGGCAGCACCAGGATCACCTGGAGCAGTTTTTTCTCCCAGTACATTTCTCTGGTCTTCAAGAGCACACACTTTCCATTTCTTTCCCTACCAGATATGTCCAGACATGGCTGGACACTAGTGGTACACACAGTTTAGGCTCAATCTTAACACACTGATTTGATTATAATGATAGGGGATGAGTACCATGGTTAGTTTGTAGTTTTGGTGAAGTAATAACAGTAGGTATAATTTCTTTTATATTATAAACTTCTATGCTTGTGATTTTACTGATCTCTCTTCATAATGAGCAATTTTTATTTATTTTATATTTCTTTAGGTAGGTTGTTAGTTTCATATAATTCATAATTGTTAGAGTTTCTTGATGCTTCAGTTTTTTGTTACAATGCATTTTTATTCCTTTTTGGCTTTAATTGTTTCTTTTCTGACAATATTACTGAACTAGCTTTCTTTTAAAAAATTTTAATATATATATATATATATATATATATATATATATATATATATATACACACACTTTTAGTTGTAGGCAGACACAGTACCTTTATATTATTTAGTTATATGTGGTGGTGAGGATCAAACCCAGGGCCTCACACATGCTAGACAACCACTCTACCCAAGCCCCTGAAATAGCTTTCTTATAAAGGAAATCATTGATGTTTTCTTCTAGAAGTTTTACTTTTATTTTTCATTTTTAAACCACTGGGAACTAATCCTGGTCTAGATTTTAGGTACAAAACTGATTTTAAAATTGGATAAATTGCTTTAATATGAATTGAATATAATTTACTATTTATTAGTATTTAATTTTAATAAAATATTTACTATGTGATATTAACATTTACACACATTACTTTGATATATATATTGTTATCCCTGCATACATACATATGTTTTGAACTCTCTCTCATTTGCTGTTTCCTAGTTCTTTGGTCACCTCCATTCTACCTCCCAGATCTCAGGATGGAGGTTAGGGGCTCGGGGAGGTGGTTCCACACACTTGCTGTTGCAAGGCTGTGTCTCTGTCCTCCTGCTTGTTCTCCTCTCAACTTCCTGTGAAGCTGCAGCCCCAGGCAGCACTTAGGCAGAGGCTTTACTCAGCCTCTGTTTACAAAGGCTCTTGGGAGTATGCAGTGACACCAGTCACTGTCACAGTGCACCAGGCTATATTTATAAATATGCCTGTCCACCAAGAGATAACTGGTTGAGTAAACCATGCTGGACACAGGGAATCACACAGAGCCGCAGAAAAAGAATGATAAAGATCTCCATGTCTGGATGAGGAGGAATCTCTTGCAGGTACCGTTAAGTGAAAACACAAGATACAAAGCAGCATGTAAGGTGCACTAGCTTTTTAAGAAAGGGAGCAAAAGGAGAGTCTATATGTAGATGTACATGTATTTTTCTTATTTTGCAAGAAAAAAAAGTTGCAAGGAGAGGTGTTGGAAGGATACATAACAAGCTAATAAAAAGAATTTCCCAAAGAGGAGAGGAAGTGGGGAACATGAAACATGAAACTTCTCTGTACCATAAAATGTTGCAGTTCTGATTTTTATGTAAGATATATCTATTAAGGGGCTGGGATGTAGCTCAGTGGTAGAATGATTGCCTAGCATATAGAAGGCCCTAGGATCAACCCCCAGCATCACTACAAAAAAAATGAATCTATTAAAATAAATGAAATTATAGAGAGAACCTACCAATTACAAAAGATGCGTGTGGTGCAGTGTGTGTGTGAAAGTGAAAGAGAAAGAGATGGGGCAGTGACTGGCATCTTTGTGTTCCTTAGTAGCACACCACCTGCTCTGAGCTGCAGAGTAGCAGCCCCAAAGCAACAGACCTGTGCATGGTTTGCATTGGTGTGTTCTGCCTAGCTTGTGGAAATTATTATTTCAGACTTCTTCTTTTTAGTTTTTTCTTTATCTATTTTACCCATCATTGCTGTGTATTTGAAGCAGAGGACTATATGGATGTGTGAACCTGTCCTAATGGAAATCACCATTTTAACCTAAATATTGAAAAGCCTTTAAATATCTCTTTTCCTGCATTAAAAAAACACAAAAAACCCCACCAGTACACTAAGAATTATTAAACATTTCCGAGTTGATAGAAAATGTTAGAAGGATATTTTTAAATCCTCTCAGAATAAAATACAATATTTCATAGAATTAAAAATATCACTGGTTATAAGATCTTCCATTATTTTATTTACTATTAAAAATACTGCCAAATAGACTATGACAATTACCTTCTTGTACAACACATGTTGATTTCAGATATCAAAATATGAGAAAAGTAGATAAAATATAGGATTTTAGATGCTGCTTGAAAGATTATAAGGTTGAATTAAATGTATATTGATTTTAGAATATTTCAAAAATCCAAAGAAAATGTTATGCCTAGAGCAATGCCAGGTACAGGTGACTGATGCTTGTGGATAAATGGAGACTTTTACATGGCATTGGATGGTCACTATAATACAGATGAAAGAATGCAAGAAAATCTGTTTTAAAAGAGATACTAAGCATAGACTATGTCGAGGCCCTGTACTATAATATTAAAGATAGAGATTTTTTAAAATAATGAGGTTAGAGCCCAGTCCTTGCATGGTTTATACCCTAGTAAGAGAGAGAAATGTAGCATCACCTGACAATCAGAGAAGAGATAAGACTAACGCTGCAGATTTAGGAGTCACCTTCAGAGAGAGAAGCTGACAGCAAATAAGCTTGTCTGCCCCATGAACAGAGGGGCAAGAACAGGTCCCTGGAGAGTATTATGTTAGATGGGAAGAATAGGATCCAGTGAGGAAAAACAAGAAGTGGTTAGAGAGGTAAGAGGAGAGACTGGAGAGCAATCTGTCATTGAGGACAGAGGCAGAGATGGCTTTAAGAAGGAAGGAACCATCGGCATTGTCAAATTGCTGAGATAGGCCAAGATGAAGAGTGAAGATGTCATCAGATCTGGCAGCTGGGAGGTCATCAGTGACTTCCAGTAAAGTGATTTCAGGAAAATGATTGGAGCAGTTGTCAGACTGTCGAGGGTTGATGAATAAATGCAGGGAGAGTTTATCTGGAAAAAGCATATGAGGAAGGATAGGAAGCAGCAGGAAAGGAGAGGAAGAGCAGAAATGGAATCAATAAATGCAGAGAAAAAAGGGGGCACCTCAACACCTGGAGACAAAGTGAAGGACTGAACATGCAGGTGCAGGAGGAAGGCAGGGTGGGAGGCAGCTGGGCAGGCACCAAGACAGGGAGCAGGGAGGAAAGGCAGTCTGGCTCAATCCCTAGCTCTGCCTGGAGGACAATGTGGACGGGCGCTCCCAGTTCGTGGAGGGCGGTGGCGGACTGGGGCGGCAGGGCCGGAGTGCCCAGGTCGGGGTCCGCATGCAGGTTCCAGTCTGCCTCGGCCTCGGCGGGATTGTCGCCAGCCGTGAGGCCCGGGGACGCGGGTGGCGGGGCGCCCACGCTGCCTGAGGGGCACGGGCCGGTCCAGGGCGTGGAGTGGGGCGCGGCCCGGTGAGGAGGCCACTCACAGCCCAACGCTGTGTTTATATTCTCCCTTCGCCCATGTGCAGCAGCCCACGGGCTCCGGCAGCCCACCCCCCCACACTCACACCCTCGCGGGCCGCAGGGACGGCCCCGCCGGGCCTCGGACTCGGGCCGGGAGCCTGGACCCAGCGCCAGCCGCTGCTAGCGGGGGAGCCCGGCGCCCCCGAGATCTCGGCGCTCAGCTCCCAGAGCCAGCGGCCGAGCTCCCGTGCCCCATGGCGCTGAGCCCGCGAGGCGACGCCCGCTGGCGCTCTACCCCCGCAGGTCGGGCACAGAGCCGGAGTGCGGCGGTGGGGAGCGCGTCTGCCGCCCTGAGCGACCCTCCTCTCCCACGCCTGCCCCGCAGCGTCGAGTTGTCAGAGAATCTCGGGTTTAGGTGATTTAGGACAGTTGGCCCGGGAAGGGCAGATCACTTTTCCTGTTTACAGGAACCGGGGTCGTGATGGTTGGCCCTTCCCGGGTAAGCTGTTCAGACAATCCACGTTTTCTTTGTGTCTGTGTGTGTGTGTGTGTGTGTGTGTGTGTGTGTGTGTGTGGGGCTCTTAAGGTGAGTGTTCAGGGAATGGTATTTAAGGTCAAACCCTCCATCACAGTAGGTCACTGAAGAGTGGTGGTAGCCAGATACTTTGTGGGACAGTAGTCTTTAGTTTAACTTGTAACAAAATCTTAAGATTTGATCGGCTAAAGGATTAAAAGCAAGCTAACTTAAAATAACTCGTGCTCTCCATCCTGCCCCCCTTCCAGTAGGTAGGCCCTGAATGCATCAGGGAGGAAATAACTAGTTTTCTGGAGAATATTCAGGTGAATGACCGCCTTAGAGACCTGAAGCAGGAGGTCTGATGAACAAAAAGAGTAATATGGTTTTATGCCTTAAATAGCATGTTTTGCACCCGATTCCCAACATGTGGTCAGACTGATGATGCCATTGAACAGAGGACAAGGTGCAGTTACTTTGATTCATTGTCCTGAGGTGAAGTGTAGCAATGAAGCCTCCTCATAAGGAAACCATTTATCTTGGGATAGTTTCCTTTATAACTGCAATTTAACCGCTACTGAGGCTGTAGATAGTTTATCCGGGATGATAAAATACACATTGCATTTTACAAATTTCAGGTAACACATTAAGTTTCATTGTTAAGATATTTTTAATGTAGAAAAAGGATGGGTGTTGTTAACTAGCCTTATACTGTGATTAGCTTTCCATGCTATAGTAAAAATTCATTTCTTCTCAAGAGAAGAGCATGGATTTTAAATAAGGATAATTATAAAAGTGTTTCATATTCATGCTTATTTCAGATGGGTTTGTTGTGCTTCCTCAAATTTTTATAAGAAGCTGTGTTTCTTAATCAGCGTAATGTCCACATTTAGGGAGGTGCCATTTATTTTAGAGCCTATTTGAATGCATTGAGCTGAATTCAAGAGAATGAGAGCAGTATATTGTTTTAGGTTGAAGTTAGTGTTTAAAATAAGGTGGACTACCTACAGGAAAGTATGTGCCTTAAAATTTTTAAAAACGTAATTAGAATTATTTTTGAATTTCTCTTAATTAGTCTGGCTAAATTTGAGCCTTTTGTTTTGATTGATGATTTTTTAAATAGTTCTATTGCAAGGTTATGGTTCCACTTTATGATTTTTATGTATTAGTAGATTCTCAGGCATTTTTCATCATGTTTTTAACTAGTGTGTCTTATGGTAATGACTAAAACTGCTGTGGGAATGTGATCAAATTGCTGTGCTTTATTCCTCACCCTGCTTGTGGGCCAAGTGTGGTAGGGTATTTTGGTTGCTGGTGAACCCTTCCGAGCTCCTGCCTGGCTGCCTGGCTTCTTTTACAGGCATCTAGAGTGCGTCTCACCAGAAAGCCCACTCGTGATTCTTTGTCAGCTTGCCCCCCTTGTTAACTGTAATGGTGCAAATCTTGAGCATTTGTATGACAGCTGATCAAATGTAGTTAATTTCTAAAGGACTGTCCTGCTTCCAAGCTACTAAAAGTACTTTTTAACCTCTTTCCCCAAAATAACTTTTCAAATTTCTTTCATTTTGTCATAGTCAAAAACACCAGTAGTCAGGGAAAACACAAACTGTGGCTGTTACTTAGGTATAAATGATGTTGCGTTCAGTCACAGTTTTAATTTGTTATTCTCTGCATCAGTGTATCGCAAAGAGCAGAAGAAATAAGATGTACTCATTACTGCCTAGGTTGAAGTAATTGTTTATATGTCACTCATCTGGTTAGTGGCTTTTGGAATAATTTCAGGGTTCAGAGTGTCAAATTACTCTCATCAAGCCTCCAAAGATATTTAAGAGAACCTTGAATATCTTAGGTTGGTAGTTCTAAAATGATAAAACTAGATTTTTAAAATTTTTAAAATAAGTTTGTTGTTAAAAAAAAAAGAAGGAGTTGAAATGTTTCTTGAATCTGTATTGCTTGATTTTGAATCTAGTTGTGTGTGTTTTAAAATTGACCACTCACTTACTGTTTTTTTGTTTTGTTTTTATATTGAAAACCAACAGCCCTACGTTTTGCATTTTAGTCTTCTTTTAAGCACTACTAAAAATAATGGTGGGCAACTGCCTTAACTTGCATTTACACATCAGTGCTGGTTCAGTGACATGGTTTTGTTGATTAGTATAAAGTTGTGTTTCTCCTAAAGGAGGTTCTGCTTTTAGAATTATTCAGATAATTATTGTTTACAGAACAAAACAGGTCATGGACAAAACCTGCCCCTTCCTTGTCACCATGTTCTTGTTTTCCATATCTTCTTCAATGCCAAATGCTTGAGCAGGCATTTATTCCTTCAAGGAAATCTAATCTTAGGGTTAGTGTTAAAAGTTGTGGATTTCATTCAGTAACACATCTACTTTGAGTTTTTGTATCCTTTGTGAATGGATCTTTCCCTTTTGGGGGAGAGACCCTTTGGGCCAGAATTTTGCTTAATTTTTGTCTTTATTATGTTGCCTAAATAGTAGAAATGTCTTTGGGGGTGGTTAAAAGAGTTGATAATTAAAGTTCACAAAGGATAGTAGATTCCTTATATATTTTTTTGAGAAAAGAAATATACTGTTTATTATTCATCTGAAATATCAGGTGCACTTTTAAAAATTTAAACTCTCTAAACATCTCAATAGCATCTTACCAATTTGGTGGCAGCAAAAGAAACACTAACAAAGACAAATATTTTGAAAAACATTTACAAAAATACATTGCACAAAGTCCTATCTGCATCTTTTAAAAATAAATTAATATTCAAATGTCTCCTCCCCAACTCCCAAATTTAGTTTTATATAGGAAATTTGACTTATGTATATAACCTATAATATAGGAAACATCTGTACACATTTCACCCAACCAAGCTGCACAGGAGTAGTTTCCTTATATATTTTTGCACATTGTTGTTATAATCTTTATGAATAAAGATGACTGAGTAACTGGTTTAAATTGATTTTATTTTGTGCTGAAGTATTTCTGTGTTCTAGACTGACAATGAGCTCTTACACACTCTTGATCAGTAATAGCAATAGCAACAAAAATAGTGTGTGGAGCCATTGCCTGGCTTACTGATCTATTCACAGTGTAGAAGTTGAAATATGAAAATTTTCTTTCGTTTCACAAGTCGTGGTTTGAAGAAGCTCTTAATATGCAGTGTGTGTAGTTGACAAGGTTCTGTGTGTTTCACTGTAGGATGTTAATTCATTGAGTGAGAGGATATCTTACAGAGCTTTTCTGTGGGGCCTTCCCCAGCTTAAGCAGACAAAAGTTTTCAGTTTTGCTCAAATTTTGCTGACAGGACTAGTAATTGAGCAGAAGAAGAATCAGCAAACTAGTTTTGCTTGTCTTTTGAAGTTCTGTCCAGGAAACTGGATATTTAGAGAGGATACATTATATTAATTGAAAAAATGTGAAAAGTATAAAACTAAGCTTAATATGAGTGTTTGTGTCAGCTTTATATAGCCTGCAGTACTGAAAATCATATCAAGTACAGTTTAATTTGTCACATAATTCATAATTCTCTGTAACTTTATTGTGTCTTAGGTTAGAACTGTAGAAACAGTGTATAAAATTAAATGAATGAAATAACAAATTATGGTAGGATTTATTTTTCCCCCTAGTGAGCATTGTCTGTGCAATAGAAAATATAAACTGGAATGGCTGGGAAGGAAATGTGTTACATGTTTTCAGACACATTTGCTTTAACATGTGATGTGGTCTAAGTATTGGAGTTGTACTGATGGCTGTGTGCATGCACTGAAAAAGTGACTTAGGTGTCTTCATGTTTAGTGCAGTTATTTTAATGGTCTGCTTAATGAAAAAAAAAGTTGCTTCTTTTTGCTGATTTATACTGCAACAAGGTGTTATCTTTAAAAAATAGGTGTCTTAAATAATTTTTAGCTTAAAAAATGACCTGCTGTATATCTGGTCCTGTGTCTGTCATTTTGGGGATAACAAGTAAATATAAGACTGTGAAGAGATTGGTTTATTTATTTAAGCAAGGGAATGTTGAGAGCCACAGCCAAAGGGGCCCCAGCAAACTTCCAGCTGCCAGCAAGCTTCAGACTGCCCCAGCAACATCTAGCTGATTGGCTCCTCTGCGGTGATGTTCATTGGGCTGTTTCCCTGCCCTTCAGACTGCCAGCTGATGATTGGCTCACAGCTGCCCCAGCAACATCTAGCTGATTGGCTCCTCCACGGAGCTGCTCATTGGGTGACTTCTTTGGCTCTGCCCACGCAACCCAGCCAATCGGCCTCAAGAGGAGGAGGATTGTGGGAGGTTGAGAGGCTGGTGTGGGGGAGAGAGGCTTGTGGAAGCCGGTGGTGGCAGTTGGGCTCTGAGGGTTTTTCCCTGGAGCTGTTTTGTTTGGCGTTTGTAGTTCTAAAAATAAAGTTAGTTTCTTTTTGACAAGTGGCTCCTGATTTGTGCCAAGCCAGACTTCGGCAAGGGAAATTTAAAAACAAGGTATATATTACATATTAAAACACGTGGAAGTGAAAATCAGAGAAGAAATGAGGCATGTCTGAGTTAGAATCAACCAGAGCATCCGTAGTAGCCTGTTATGGCCTGAAGGCAGTGTAGATAGAATCTGTTGTAAAGCTTTGCTTCACCCAGCACCGTGTTCTTACTCTGGTGTGGTAACTGACCTGCCGACCTGACCTGCCTTCATTGCTGAACTGTTCTAACAGATAAGAACACAGGACTTTGGGCTCGCTCCCACCTCTCTCCTTCTCCTCTCCTTTTTTCTTGTGTGGAGAGCCTAGTATCTCCATGGAGCCACACAGGTGGGCCCTGCTGACTCTCCAGCCTCCATCTCTCCCTTTCCTACATTCCTGCTGCTCAGAGTGGCCTTATGTAGAAGGTGAGACTTGAGCTGAGCAAAATAAATTTAGAGGAGTGGGAAAATGGAAGGTTGCTGCAGAGAGACTGTGCTCAGAGGCCAGCAGGTGCTGTCCCTGCAGGGGTGCTGGAGAGTCCTGAAATAAAGCCTGGGGAGATAGAAGTGGTGTGTTAAGATTAACGAGGGGTCTCTGGGAGCCACATGTGCGTTACAAGTGCTGCCAGGGATGCAGACATCATGGAACAGCAACAGGATCACTGACACCCTGTGAGGGCTGTGAGGAGACTGTCCAATTACATGACTTGGAAGAACAGCATTTTGTCATAGGAACTGTTTTATTTCTTACCACTGGGTTTGTTTTTAATCTTGTAGACATAGAATTGTCTAATTGACTTTGTTTCATTTTCAAATCAAATACAGTATTTAGGCCAAATTTTTCACCTGAAAGGAAGCTAATCTACATGCAGTTGTGGTGTGCATTTTTCTTAGACTCATTCCCAGTTCCATTTTATGATCTTACATTTGTTTTGTATTTCTTTTATTGCTTCCATCTTTAAACTCTTGTATTTTGTGTTTTATTGGGGCTAACTTACCTCTTTTCTGAGCAAGAGAACTATAAATAAAATTACCATAACTGTGACATAATGATAATGTCTGTATTTTTATAGTGCCCTAAAATTTAGGACAGCACTCATTTTACATTACCTCAGTTAGAATTTTCAGGCAAGCATTATTATGCCCATTTTAGAGTGGAGTAAAATAATGTTCAGATTAAGTGACTTTCCCCAGATCTTATCCTGTAATAAGCACTAAGTATATTGGGAAGTAAGTACAGGCTTTTGGACTAGCTGTTGCCTGGGCTGTATATTGGAGAGTGGAGGAAGGCAGGTTGGGGCATTTCTGTACAGAGCACTGAGTACCCTGCCCTGGTGGAAGAGTTTGCTTTCATTTGCTAGGCAGTAGGGAGTGTTGAAGTCTTTTGTTTTTGTTCTGGACAATGCTGCGACCAAAGCACTTATTCTAAAGTGTTTAACAGCTAGTTAGAGACAAAGAAAATATTAAAGTTTTGAGCTTTGGTTATCCAGAGAAGAATAGTGCTGTGAACAGATAGTTGTAAGGAAGCTGAGAATGGTTGCTTTTTGGGGAGCAAGGTAGGAATTTCATTTTAAATGTGTTGCTTGAGACATGATTGGATGGATCTTACTAGGTTTTAAGTTCCTTGAGAAAATTGAATTTTTTTAGTAAATTAAATGTGATAAGCATATGAGTACTAGCTAGGGAGATATGTGTTCATGCTGCTGCTGCTGTGTGGACTGAGTATTTTAATAAGTTCCAGACATCTTATTTTGACTCTGGTATTGACTTCTACAGTTATTTTTCCCAATAATAAGGTGGTCACAATACCAGTGTAGAAGGGATGCTGTGGGGAGTAGCCAACTGATGGTAGAAGCATTTTTAAAGTACTATAATAGTTCTTCTTACATGAGCACAAGAGTAAAATTAGCAGTTTTATTACTTGTGTTGCTGTAGAAGCTTAGAGGCTGGTGGAGCTTATACATTTCTGCTTGCAGCCAGCAGCCTGGGGAAAGGGGTGCACCCTCTTAGTGCTTTTCTGAAAACTGTGCAGTGTAAGCATTGCTTTGGAACAAATACAAACTCATCCTTGAGTTCAGGCTTTTCCTGCATTTTTAACCTTTTACTGCTTCCCTTATGGAACACAGCTCAATGATTCTGCTAAGGAAATCCCATCACGGACCCACCTCAAATATAGCATTTCTTTGAGCAGGGTTTATTCTTAGAAGATTCCCTAAAACTTCAAGACCTGTTTCAGGAGGGTGACTGTGTATTATTTTGAAGTTTTCTTGGGTCCTTCTTCCTATGCTCCTCCAAGATTGTCCCAATTTGAGACCTGTGACATGGCAGTATACCCACGTTTTGGCCTGGCTGTAATGTTTGGGGGCTCTGCTGTAATGTTTGGGATGTTCTGAGAATCTTTACTTGCACTGACCGCCATCCACCTTCCTGTGGAATGCTGGGTGTGAAAAGGGCACTGGGATTTGAGAGACCTGGGTTCTGTATCATTAATTAGTTGCATAGCTTTGGGACATTTCTCTATGGATTTTAAAAAAAATGCATTTGTAAATTAAGGAGCTTGTCACGCTATTTATTTATTTGTTTATTTTATTTTTGGTGGTGCAGGGGATGAACCCAGGGCTTGCTTGCTGCCACTGAACCATATCCCCAGCCCCAGTATCAGACTTCAAGAAAAAGTAGAGCTTTTTTGATTGAAGTCCAGGGTAGGAGCAGGGGCAGTGTCCTTTCTCCACTTTTACATAGTAGCCCTGCCCTTCACAAGATCCTGAGGATACCTGTAGAGCAGGTTTTGAAAACTTTCTTATTTATCTTTTTTTTGTGTGGGGGAGATGGTACCAGGGATTGAACTCAGGGACACTCAACCACTAAGCCACATCCCCATCCTTTTTTATATTTTATTTAGAGATAGGGTCTCACTGAGTTGCTTAGCACCTTGCTTTTGCTGAGGCTGACTTTGAACTCATGATCCTCCTGACTCAGCCTCCCAAGCTACTGGGATTACAGATGTATACCACCAGGCCCAGCTTTATTGTTTATCTTAAGGTACCTATTTATCCACATTCTATCTCTGCAAATAGCCAATTTTTTCAAGCCTGGATCCTGTCCTAACTCTGAATTTACTTCATTTGTGTTCATTTAGCTAATTCAGCATTTCATTATACATAGCCTTATTTTCTTCTCTGGTTAATTATATAAGTAAATCTTGTCTCAAGAACGTTGAGAGCAGAAACCTGCTTCTAGAGACAGAATAGGCATTTAGGGTTAGGGTTAGGTTGGGTTAGGGTTAGGGTTAGGGTTAGGGTAGTTAGGGTTAGGGTCGTTAGGGTTAGGGTTGTTAGGGTTAGGGTTGTTAGGGTGAGGGTGAGGGTTGTTAGGGTTAGGGTTGTTAGGGTTAGGGTTGTTAGGGTTAGGGTTAGAGTTGGGATTGGGGTTGGAGTGGTTAGGGTTAGGGGGTTAGGATTAGGGGGTTAGGGTTTAGGGTTGGGGTTGGGGTTAGGGTTTGGGGTTTAGGGTTAGGATTAGGGTGAGGGTAGGGTTTAGGGTTTAGGGTTAGGGGTTGGGGTTAGGGTTAGGGTTGGGTTAGGGTTAGGGTTTAGGGTTTTGGATTAGTGTTGGGGGTTAGGGTTAGGTTTAGGGTTAGGGTTAGGGTTAGAGTTAGCATGTATTATGAATTTATTTCTTTTTATTGGTGAATTTACAGTATTAAATTGTATGGCTGTCTCATGTTTTATGTGCCTATTGACTCATTAGTTGGTTGATATTTGAATTTTGGTTATTATCAATAAAACTGCATTGAACATTCATGTCAATATTTTATGTGGACATATTCTTAATTTCTCTTGAATAAATACCTATAAGTAGAATTGCGGAGTCATATGTTCAGTTTGTAACTTTTTACAGTAGCTGTCAAATTTTCCAAATTGGGTGTACCATTTTATATCTCTACCAGCAGTATGAAGGGGTTTTCTGTTTCTCTGTATAGCAGCATTTATTATTATTTTTTTGATTGTAGCCATTATCAGTATACTTAACTATAGGTTTAATTTACATTTTTCTAATGTCTAATAATGTTGAATGTCTTTTCATATGCTTATTTTTCCCTCTGTAAATCTTGTTTGTGAAATGTCTGTTCAAATCTTTTACCTATTTTTTAAATTGAATTATCTCTTACCTATTGAGTTGTAGGTGTTCTTTACATTTATGTGGTGCTGAGGATCGAACCCAGTGCCTTGTGCATGCTAGGGGAGCACTCCACCACTAAGCCACAACCCCAGCCCTGATTATTAGTATTTAAACAGGAGTTGAAAGCTATACTTTTTTTTTCCTGACAAGAATCCTGCTTAGGGGCTGGGGCTGGAGCTTGGGCTTATTGGTAGAGTACTTGCCTAGCATGTGCAAGGCACTGGGTTCCATCCTCAGCACCACATAAAATAAATACATAAAATAAAAGGTATTGGTTCCAACTACAACTAAAAAAACAACAAAACAAAACTATTTAAAGAAAAAAAAAGAATCCTGCTTAGGTTGATAGCCACACTTAGCAAATTATATGTAGAAATATTAAAATAAAGAAACTATTACACTATAACTTCCCTGAACTCAGGGATGTATAGTTGACATTGTTAAGGGTGTATAGACCATGAATTCCTTTAAGAGTCCACATAGGTCAGCAAGAGTTTAAAAAAAAGAAAGCAAATCCAGAAATAGGACAATGGGCCATATTTATTTGTACCTTCTCCTGCATAAGAATTCTTAAAACTGTGAGACTGTGAGTAAGTGAATGACATTTTAGGAAAATATATTGTGTGGTTTCCAGCTTTGGAAGCAAGTAAGTAATTGGATGAAAATTTGACTAACTCTCTTTTTTAATTGCCTTTTTCTAGTTAGCACTTGCTGACATTCCTACTCCTATACCTCAACCAAAATAGCAATCTTATTTTCAAAATCTTTTGCTAGCTTTTTTCTTGCATTTTTTTAGCATATACCATGAAACTCACTATTTTAATGTGTACAGTGAAGTGGTCTTTAATGTATTCACAGTGTGTTATAACCATCACTATTGTAATTCTTAAAAATTTCTCCTACTCCCAGAAGAAACTTCATACCTGGTGTCAATCATTCTAAATTTCTCCATATCCTGGCAACCACTCATCTGCTTTCTTTCTCTATGAATTTACCTTTCCTGGACATTTCATGTAAATGGAATCATATAACATGACCATTTACATCTGACTTCTTTTATATAGCATAATCTTTTTGAAGTTCATTCATACTGTAGCTAGCATATTATCTGAGTTTCATTCCTCTTTATGACTGAATAATATTCTACTGAATATATGTACCATGTTTTGTTCATCCATTAATTGATGGACATTTTGGTTGTATGACTTTTTGATTATTACAAATAATGCTGCTATAAACATTTGTGTACATGTGCTTTGTGCGAACATTTATTTTTAGTTTTTTGGATGTATCCATCTAGGAGTTGATGGAGCATACAATTCCTCTGTATTTAACTATATTAAACTTTTGCACAATGGCTGGCACCAATTTACATTCCCATCAGCAATGCATGAGGGTTCCAGTTTTTTTCCGTACTCTCCCTATGCCTATTATTTTCTTCATCTCTTTTTTTTTAAATTATCTCTATCTTCATGGGTGCTAAGTAATTATTTTATGATTATGATATGCATTTCCCTAATGTCTAATGATATTGAATATCTTTTCATGTGTTTATTGGCCATTTTTATATCTTGTTTAGAAACATGTCTAATCAAATACTGTGTCTAAAATTGGTCTTTTTTTCCCCTCTTTCTTCATAAGAGTAAATTTTTGCCTTTTACTGTCTCAGAAATAGCTTTGGATCTTCACTGTTGAGCTTGGACTAGCATCATAAATTCATCCTGGAAAACTCACTCAAGGCCTACCTGCCATTTTTAGATATGATGATAACTGGGCAAGCAGTATTTTCTGTTTTTGATTGGTGGATGGCTTTTCTTTATTTTCCATTAAAAATGTTTCAAAAGCATATTTTGATGGAGTTATTGTCATGGCTGTAATTTGGATTTGGGCAAATCTTATTGGGAAATTAATTATGACAGAATGATAACGTATCTATGGTTGATACTCTTATTGGTGCTCACTGGAAGTGTTAAAGTAGAATCTAGAAAAATATTTATTGGTTGTTTATAGAAGAAATTAGTGCATAATAAAGAAAGTTGAATTATGTGCTTTTTGAGATTCTTTGCAGCTTTAAGATTCTGAAATTTGTCCCAGTGAAATGGTATGAAAAGTATCTTATTGCATCATTATTTTGTACAAACTTTTTTTTGTAAAAAGTTTGATTCTCAGGATAATGTAGATTTGCCTTGAAAATGTGGAATTACTTCAAAAACAGAACGAAGTATTATGTACTTTATTGTTTTTAAGAGATTTAATTTATTTTACTTTGTTGCAGTTGAGATAGTTTGCTTTCAGTTCTTAAAAAAAAATGTTTTCTTACAGATTAGCAAGACATCTACAAAAAAAGGCCCAAGCTCAACACAACAATTCTGAATTCACAGAAGAGCAAAAGGTACCATCAAATAATATCTAGATATATTCAATTCCAAATGAAATTGCTCTTGAGTCCATTAAGCAGAAAAATAAACAAAAAACTGTTATATTTAAGTAAAAAAAATCAGATTGATCATGCTTTGCCTAACATTAAGTGAATATTTATACAGATATATAACTTATCACTTAATGAATTTCTTTTCTTAACTATTTAGGCCTTATTTAACTCTAACGGAAGTCATCCACACTTTAGTTGAAAAGCATGGGTAACCCAAAGACTGGAGTTTGTTCCGAGACACTTGGAAAAACAGAAGGATTGGGAATAAGTGCATTCCACCTTAATGCTTAACTCTGAATTTTCATAACTCTTTATGTATCACCTCTCAAAGCAAAAAAGAAAACACACACAAAACCCCCCAAACCAAAAAACAAATGGAAAAAAATTAGGTCAAGTCAAGAACTTGGCATACAGACCTGTCAGCTAAATAAACATATAAGATTGCAAAATGTTTCACTACTGTTCTTTCTTCCTTGAATTAAAATTTTTGTATGTCAAGTTGATTCCCTGATAAAGATTATGTAAAAGGGGATACTTTAAAGTAACTTATTCTAAAAGAAGAGAAGAAATGGGAGGAAACAACACCCATTTTCTCCTGGCTCAGAGTAAGTAGTGTTAAGTCAATTTTTAATCTTGTAGATAGTGAAAAATATGTGTTAGTCTTCATCTCTTTTTTTTGAATAAATTTTATTTTATTTTTATTTATTTATTTATTTATTATTGGTTGTTCAAAACATTCCAAACTCTTGACATTTCATATTTCATACATTAGATTCAAGTGGGTTATGAACTCCCATTTTTACCCCAAATACAGATTGCAGAATCATATTGGTTACACAGCCACAATTTTACATAATGCCCTATTAGTAACTGTTGTATTCTGCTACCTTTCCTATCCTCTACTATCCCTCTTTTCCTCATCTCTTAAGAAAAGGCAGTGTGAAAACCCTGGTGACCTAATTCAGTCTTATTAATACTTTTCTTTTTTTGCACAAGGGGAAATGGGAGTAATTTTTTGCATAACTTTTTAATTAAACTTAAGCAAGTTTTTAATCCATAGGCCTGTGTTTATTGATTCTTAGTTACAGGAGTTTGGGGAGAAAAAGCCCCCAGAGGGTTAGCCATATTTCTTGCCCAAATATATTTGTATTTTTAAAATATTTAAAATCTACTTAAAAAAAATTATGTTACTACAATTTGAAAGGGTGTTTTTCGTTTTTCCTTAGTAAGTGCTAATATCCACAATAGATTTAAGAGACTTAGGATGTTAGTCCTGGAAAATAATTATCACAAAGGAAATAGCTGATATGCTTAAGGAAAGGAACAAAGACTATACACTATCCCACTTCTGTAAGATTTGTGAAATCTATCTAGGAACTGATTAGGAAGTGATCAGCTGGCATCATTGAATTAAGACTTAAAATATCTAAATCTTGATGAATAGAATCTTAGATATCCAGGTACATAAATTAATAGTTAATAAAGTATGTTATGAATATGAAGACAATAAAAAATGTAAAAAAGTTTTAATGATCCCATATTTTAGTCACCTATTTGCCTTCAATTAGTTAGATTTCTCCAGCATTTGTTGCTCAGGAGTAGAACCTGTGAGCCACATGGCCTGAGATTAAAGTCTTTTGACCTCCTAAAACATTTTAAAATTACAAAACAAACAGGTTAATATCAAAAAATGAACCTTGTTAAGTGATGAGGAAAAAATTAACTTTTTCTTCATTTTCTTTATTATTCTGAGACTAGAGTTGTTGTTGATAATGCTATTGATTCTTTAATTTATAGCTGTCCAGCTTGTCTTTGGTTATAAAGACCCCCAGATCTTGTACTCCAAAAGATCCAGGAGGCTGCAGGACCTAGGGGAGAGAGCTGAGACCTAGAGTCAGAAGACTTAAGTCTTGCATCCTGGCTTTGGCTCTGGGCCTGGTTTTCCTTATATAAGAAATGAGAGATTAGAGAACTCTTAAGTGACTTTAAAAGGTCTTTCCTTCCTAAAACTCCAGTGACCTCTACCTGTGAAGTGGTCTTTACCTCCTCCTTTGCTGGAAGCCTGATTTCTGAGGAACATATTATTTATAATACCTGCCCAGGAGGCATTTCTGGCTGCCAGGTGTAACTGCAGACCATATCTAATTAAATTATATATAATTAAATTATATATAATTAAAATAATATATAATTAAATTATATATAATTAAATCATATCTAGATCTATCACGAAACCAAACTTGATTTAGAATTGGTTGTGGCATATTAGTTTAGAAGAGAATATATACTCATCTCTCTCCCACTTCTCAGCCCTTTGTCTTCTGATTCTCTTCTCTAAGATCTGCAAGGTGCTAGAAAAGGAATAATAATTTATTTAAAGAAGTATAGATCTCTTTTGTAAATTTTTAAAATTGTAGATGGACACTATATCTTTGTTTTATTTATTTTTTTTATGTGGTACTGAGGATCGAGCCCAGTGCCTCACACATGTGAGGCAAGTGTTCAACCACTGAGCTAAAATCCCAGTCCCTATAGATCTCTTATAAATAAAAATTCTTGATTTTAGTAACTGACAGTTAAAATTATCTTGGGATTTATAGCATTTTTTTTCCTACAGAAAACCATAGGCAAAATTGCAACATGCTTGGAATTGCGAAGTGCAGCTTTACAGATAAATGGATTTTTTTAAAGGAATTATTCTAAATTGTTCTGATAAGATATTAGACATTCATGCCCAAAGCAATATTATCTCAGAAGGGTTTTATAACAATTGGAATTGATCAGTTGAACTCACACTTAAATGATTTAGTTCATACTTTGTAAACGGTAGAAATAAAAGATATGATTCTAATTTTTTCTGTTTCTATTAGCTTGAATATTCCAAAAATCAGTTTGGAACTTTTCATTTTCTACCTTTAAAACAAGAAATATATTTATTTTAAATATTTTATTCTTGCCATTTAAAAGACATAGGGTGCAGTGAAATCTTTGTAATGAAAAGATATAATATGCATATTTTAAATTTAGTCCACACAGTCCCAGGAAGAATTTAAACTGGAGGACCTGAAGAAGCTAGAACCAAGTAAGTTTTGTTTTATATTTTTTAGTGATATTCCTTTAGGAAGAGAGTTTTATCTGTTGTGAATATTAAGATTGTTTAGCACAGAAAGTTATTGGATTTATTTCTCTTATTTTTTGGTGCTTTTAAAATTCCTACAATATTTGTATTTTTAATTACCATTTGGATTTAATCTTTATTATAGAATATATATGTTGTACTTCATCTAAATATCCAAATTAACCTTTAATTTGTCTTAAGGGCTTTAATAAGATTATAATTATTTTGATAAACATTTTCAGTAGAGTCCAGTAGAGAATATAAGGTTACAGTCATTAATGCCCATTCACATTACATGTTATTGAAAACTACAGTCTGAATGTTGGGAATGCATTACAAAGTGTTTTTTTGTTGTCTCCATTTTTTTCCCTTCTTCAAAATTTTAAAAAGTAAACAATTCCTTCAGTTATCTTGTTGGTTAGGATATTCCCAAATAAAGCCTTTCTGCTGTTTCAAATGATTGCTCTCTTAGTCTGCAGTATGGGCAAAGGCACAGTGTGAATAACTGAATGAATGTAAGTTAATGTAGCCTTTTTAAAAAAACTTTTTTAGTTGTAGACAGATACAATACCTTTATTTTATTTATTTGTTTTTATGTGGTGTTGAGGATCGAATCCAGTACCTCACACATGCAAGGCAAATGCTCTGCCAACTGAACTATAACCCAGCTCCTGTACTCTTTTTTTATTGAGATAAGATTGCACATCTCAGTGCATTTATGTGACTAGGGAATAGTAGATTTTATTTATCCAACTAAGTAAGATTTTTAAGTAGGGAATCATAAAATCAAAGCATTTTCAAACAGAAAGGAGTCTCAGACTTGTGATCACATTCTCTATTGAGGAAAGAAATGAAATGATTTGTTTGTCCTGTTTCACTTCAATCTCCAGTAACTGAGCAGGGCCTAAATCTCAGAACATTTGTCAGTGTATCTCAGTTCACACTAGTGCAATCCTTTTAATGTAAACATGCTTTGAGTAAGAGATAAAATATTAATTTAAGAACTAAAGAGAGCCTTGCACAGTGGCGCATGCCTGTAATCACAGCCGCTCGGGAGGCTGAGGCAGAAGGATATCAAATTCAAAGCCAACCCTAGCAAAGCAAGGCACTAAGCAACTTAGTGAGACCCTGTCTCTAAATAAAATACAAAATAGGGCTGGGGATGTGGCTCAGTGGTCAAGTGCCCCTGAGTTTAATCCCAGTACCCCCTGCCAAAAAAGAACTAAATAGAATGTTCCTATAAATTCCACAAACTGCCAATATCTAATTCATTATAGCAATTCTAACAAAGACATATATTATTGAGATAGCTGAAATGTGATTGTATTGCAGATCCAGGATAGAAAAAGGATTCTCAGAGTATACTGAAGGGGATCTGATTTTCTGTTGTTTGGGTTGGAAAAGAGAAGTTACCATCAACAAAGGAATGCATAGCAGATTTGTTGTGATTCTGGTGGCTTTTCCACAGTTTTAGATGATCATATTTCATTTCTTCAGAACACCATTCTTCTGAATATGGCAAGAATTCTGTCATTTTAATAGTTTTGGTTTCTTTATGTAATCCAGATTATAAAGTTTTGTTTTCTTTGTGGTTCTGGGGATCAAACCCATGACCTCACACATGCTAGGCAAGTATTTCACCACTGAGCTACATCTCCAGCCCTAGATCATAAGAGTTGGAGATGTTATAAGAGACACAACTTATATTCAGAAATAGTTCTTATGCCTATATCCAATGTATATAAGGATACTAATCAATGTAATATTTCTCACAAATTTTGGGGTTTTTTTGTACCTAAAACTTTATTTCTCAAAAGCATTAATAAATACTTTGTATAAGATTGAGATATAATTTATATAAAGCACAATTCACCAATTTAACGTATCATTCAATTTTTTAGTAAATTGGAAGAGTTATGCAGACATCACCACAATCAATTTTAGGACATTTTCATCACCACAAGAAGAAACCCTATTCCCATGAGCAGAGCAGTCATTCACTTCTTGCCATCCCCCTAAAATCCCTTCCAATTCCCAGCCCTAGGAAACCATTAGTTTGATTTCTGTCTATAAATTGTCCTATTGTAGACATTTTGTTTAAATGGACTCATATGATATATGATCTTTTATGACTGGCTACATATAAGATTATTTTGAGAAAAACACATTGATGGCTTTAAATAAAAGATTGCAACAGTTGTTTATATGGTGGTTCTACTGAAAATTATGTTTGTGTGTGAGTGTGTGTGTGTGTGTGTGTGTGTGTGTGTGTGTGAGAGAGAGAGAGAGAGAGAGAGAGAGAGAGAGAGAGAGAGAGAGATGATGCAGGGGATTGAACTAAGGGCTTTGGGCATGTTAGACAAGTGCTTTACCATAAACTATGTCACCAGCCCTCAGTTTTTTATGATAAAAATTATTAGGATTTTGGCTTCTTATTCAGTCACTATTTCCTATTAGTTGTTTGTTTCCAAACAAAATTGAAGAATCTTATAGATACACAGAGTGGCCGTAAAGACTGTGGATGTTTATTTCATATTTTTATTATCTCTTCTCTTCCTCTGAGCATACTCAAGTACTTCTATTGCCTCACAAGATCTTTCATTAATTGCCTTTTTTTTTTAGAATAGCATCTATATGCTAAGCACTCGAATCCTCTCAGTAACATTCTGCTAAGGACAACACTGACACTAGCTTGTAAATCCCAGGAATGAGTTTTAGGGTCACCTGGATCGGTTCTTTCACTATGCTGTTAGTAATACCTGTAGTGGTGCTGTACTACATTATTCCTAAGTACAGCTCTCCAGTTCAAATTCCTAAGAAATTATTGACCCGTGTATTAGTCGAAGATCAGGTTAAAATCTATTACTTTTTTGGCTTTTTAAAAAAGATTTGGAATAGAAATGGAAAGAGCATTTTGGAGATTCACTTTATTATACTTTATATAATGTTTTTCATTTGTACTTTTCCCTTCTTGATAGTTATCTTTTTAGATGATTTTAATTTGCTGTTGCTTCTCAAAGAAACATAAGTGAGTATTCTGTATTTCAGTAGGGTAGACTCTGTAATTTGGAATTTATCCAAGCAGGGCACTTGTTGTGAGTAAATTATTGAGTTGGAATTAAATATTTTCTACAAATTGGTATTTAGTAATATTTCAGATTAAGTATACTTATTCAAGCTTTCTTTTTAAAACGTTAAGCCTCTTCTAAGGAAAATAGTGAATTCTAACTTTTAATATGTTGAACTTAACTGGTTTCCTTTCTTTTAAAAAAAGTTTTTTTTTTTTTTTTTTAATTTAATGCGTGTGTGTTGTGCTGGGGATCGAACCCAGGGCATTTCCCATATAAGGCAAATCCTCTACCACTGAGCTACATCACTAGCTCTTGGCTGGTTTATTAGGCTGATGTATTCTTTACTTGAACATTTTGAAATCTTTTAAATTCTGCTGAAAATACTAAAACTATGATTGTGAAAGTCTGAGCCATTTTTTCTTATGTTAATTGCAGTAATGTACTGCTGCTTACTCAAGCATATCTCCCCACCACCACCCTGCAAAATTCCCTTCTGTTAAGCCACCCTTCAAGGCTTCACAGAAATCCCACCTCTCCCTGAAAGCTTTCTCTGCTTTCTCTATAGAGGCATAATTAAACTCTGCCTCCTCTCCTGTATAGAATCATTTTAACTATCCATTGTCAGATCCTCACATGTGTTATTTTCACTTGTATTTGTTTTAGTCCTCAAAGAGATTTGAATGAACTCTTCCCCCACCCCAGAGCCTATTGAATGCTTTAAGTGTAGTATGAACTTGGCAAGATTGTGTTGAGTTAAATAGATTTAAATGTTTTGAAGGAATCTTTTCCTATAATTTAAAAAATAACCTTTCAAAATTGAGGCAGCTGCCCATTTTCCTACCACAAAAATGAAACACGTCAGTCACCAAAAGCAAAATGCATTTTGATATTTGCCTGTGTGTCATCTTTTGAGGGTTAGCTTCAGGAGGTTGGTAGGTCTGTGCTCCAAGAGAAAGGCTGGGAGTGCTGAATTTTCCATGGTGGAGTAGCATCAGATGTCTGCCATGTAGTGATCCAAAGTGTGTAAGTCCTACCAAATCAGCCAATGAATCTCCGACCCATGACATGCTTCATACTTATGAAAATGTCTTTTGTAAAATTCAAGCTCCTCTTCAATTCCTCCTAAGACATCATTGCTAGTATTGGTAGAAAGAAAACTCTATGTAAAGTTTAAGCTATTTTAAAAGAACAATAGAATCTGTTATTCCATAGTTGTTGAAAATGTAAACCTATAATACAGTTATAGAAAGTAAAACAGAATTTGTTTTAAAGCTATTTAAATTTGTTCTAAAGCTATTCACATAAATTAAATGTTTCATAGTACTTTAACTTGTAAAAATAATATAACAAAGCTATTATTCTAAAGCAAATACTTCCTCTTCAGAGCTTTGATACCAAAGAAATGAAAATACTATTTAATTATTCTGTTACAATACAAATGCAAGATAACCACTGAGCCACATCCCCAGCCCTATTTTGTATTTTATTTAGAGACAGGGTCTCACTGAGTTGCTTATGCCTCACTTTTGCTGAGGCTGGCTTTGAACTCTTAATCCTCCTAAGCCTCTGGGATTACAGGTGTGCACTACCACACTCAGCCAAGATATTCTTAATAACCAAGATATTTTTCAACTTTTTTGTTTGTTTTTGACGTACTGGGGATTAAACCCAGGGGTGCTCTACCACTGAGCTATATTTCCAGTCCTTTTTATTTTTATTTTTTAAAACATTTTTAGTTGTAGATGGACACAATACCTTTATTTTATTTATTCATTTCATGTAGTGCTAAGGATTGAACCCATTGCCACATGTGCAAGGCAAGCACTCTACCACTGAACTACAACCCCAGCCCTTTTATTGTTTTATTTTTATTTTGAGACAGGGTCTCCCTACGTTGCTTAGGCAGATGAACTTCTAGTCCTCCTGACTCAGGCTTTTGGTACCTGGGATTACAGACACATGCCACCATAACAGGATCAGCTTTTAAAAATTATTGTTATATACATTTTTAATGGTTGATTTTTTTGCTCATTTCATTAAACTCTTATTACAATATGATCATTTCTGTGTGTTTGTTTCTGGTATGAGTGAGACATGATCTTTTTGTTACCTGCTCCCCATTCTTGGTATCTATTCCATTGTTGTGTAAGTGATCAATATTTATTAATATTACTTATTAATATTGAGTTGATTTGATAGTTTAGTAACAATGATCATGCAGAAGTATAGAAAAGATGTTCTTGTATTAAAAAATAAACAGTACTTCTTAGTGAGATAAGAAATATTAGGATTCTAGTCAACTAGATCAAAAAGGTCATGGAGAGAGTGAATGTCCATTTTAGATTTTCCCTTGCCATTTTGTATAAATTTATTTAGGCTGTAATTCTCTCAATAGCCTGTAAAGGAAGTAGCATTCTCATTTTAGAACTGGGGAGATTAGAGTATTTATGTAAATGTTCAAGTTATTGTTGTAATTGTAGGGCTAGGTTTTGGTTTAAACCTTCTACTTTGATCTCCTGCTGCTTCCCCTTTGCTTGTCAGACTTAAGTTCCCACAGTCCTTTCTGTGCCTTGAATAAGGCAAACTGTTTCCTACTTGGAACCTTTGTTGTTGCTCCAGCCTGTTCTTTAATACCTGGGAAGCCTTATGCTAGAGCCACTTATGGATGATTCCTCTCATCTCAGGTCTTGGCTCAAATGTCTTCTTACAGTTTAGTTTTGAAAGGCACCCTGTCTACCTTAGCTACTCTACCAGGTTCTCTCTGCTTTTACACAGCATCCTGCTTGTATCCTTCATACCACTAATCACATCTTACATTATCTTGTTTATTTGTTGGCATATTTATTGTCTACTTTTCCTTAGTAAGGTCTAAGGTCCAAATATGAGTTCTTGATTACTGTGTATCTTTAGCACCTAAAACAGTGATTGGAACATTGTGAGTACTCGGTATGCATTTGTTGAGAAGAAGAAAGAGATAAAGGATGAAGAAGAGCTAAAGGGAGAGAGAATAAGAGTGAGTAATGAGAATCTGGGTACAAGTTTCCAACTTCTTTCTCACTGTATGATTGACTCCTATTGGAATAAGTTATGTAATTACAACCTGTTCTTTTTGAATTTCCTTATTTAGGAACCCAATATGCCATACTCCTTTTAACTGAAATCTGTAAGACTCCAAAATTAAAGTCTGAGTAATTAGAGTAAAAACCATGGGTTGCCCAATTAATAATGCTAAATATTCACCTTGAAATAATTGCAGGTAGTCACTAGGAACCCATAAATTGGGAAATGAAACAATAAATTTCATAAAATACTTTTCCAGATACAGATAGAATTGTAGAACATCTGTCTGTAGGCTTACATGCCAGAAAGTAATCAACCAGGACACAATAGGTGATAGCATTATGTTGTTTGATGACTTCCCTGAGGAGAAAGTCTGCTGTGTGTGTGTGTGTGTGTATGTGTATGTGTGTGTACACACGTGTAAATATATATATATACACAAACACACATATATATATATATGCATGTATATATGTGTGCACACATATACAATAAATTTCATCATAAAAGGAATATTGGAATTATAACCTTGCTGCTACAAACCTTACCAGTGTGATAAGTATTGAGGGAAATCTATTTAGGATAAAGAATAAGATGTGATTATCTATTTCTCTTTAATTAGTCATCTTCAGTATCAATCTTTTAATTAAAATACTTCAGGAGAAGAGGTATTCTCTTTCACTGGTACCCCATATCACCTAGGACCTTGTACATTGGAGAACTATTTTATGGTTCATTTTCTATGAGGGCTCTGAGACTTTCCTTGGAGATCTTACAGTACTCTGAAAATACTGGTACCTGCAGTCCACTATGGACATTTTTATTTTGCTAAGACACTCAGTAGTCAATTGCAGAGTCTTAAAATGATAGTGAAGCTCAGAATTTAAAATACATATATTAATGTGTGCTTAATACACTATAAAATATGATTAAAAGTATCAATTTAAGATATAACATATAAGACTAACTAATATATAAGACTTACATGACATGTAAGACTAAGATATAAGACTAATGTTTGTCTATGTCTTTATTCTAGTCCTAAAAAATATTCTCACATATAATAAAGAATTTCCATTTGATGTTCAGCCTAGCCCATTAAGGTAAATAAATAAGCATCCATATTTTGTCTTCTGATTTTATTATCTATTTTATGCCTGTTTTTCAAATATTTCTGTATTTTTTTCCCTATCAAATTTGGTATTGGTGATATGACTGGTAGCAATGAGATGATTGACATTGACATTTATATCAACATCAACCTAATAATCAGCATCTTATCTGGGAAGTTAGTGGCTATGAGGGTTAGCTGGTGTATTAAGTGGAGTAGCTCACTAATTTTTCTGTCCTTTTTTATGTAGGAGAATTTTAGCCCCTGGTGAGGAAGATCATTTGGAATTTGAAGAAGATGAAGAAGAAGGTGGTGCTGGAGCAGGGTCTCCTAATTCTTTTCCTGCTAGAGTGCCTGGTGGGTACAAAAAATGTACATTATATAATTCAAGGTCAGGTGTTTGGAACTTACTTTTGTACTTGTTAGTGGCGGGTAAAACATCTCCAGGTTTGCCAATCTTAAGCAAATTATCATGGCCATTCTGTTAGTGGTAGCTATCGGTTTATTGTGAAAGTATCTTACTATTTGTGTCAGGGATCCTCAAAACATCCCATGTTTAGTGATTGGCTAGGAATACCCACAGGACTCAGCATATAGCTGTACTCACAGTTGTATTCTTCCCTGAGGAGAAAGTCTGCTGTGTGTGTGTGTGTGTGTATGTGTATGTGTGTGTACACACGTGTAAATATATATATATACACAAACACACATATATATATATGAGTCATTACAACAAGAAAACACAAGAACAAAATCAGCAAAGGGTAAAGGCACACAGGCAAATTCCAGAGGAAACCAAACTTCTAAGAGTCCTCTCCCAGCAGAGTCAAATATGTATTTGATTCTCTCAACATTCTTTCACACCTGTGAAATGAAAAAATATTGTCTATTGGGGAAGCACTGTAGAGATTCAGTGCACAAGACACTTATTGGGGTTAGCGTGAACCAAAACTACAGACTCCAGGAAGAAAGAAAGTGTTCAGCACAAACCATATTGTTTGCATGGACGGTTTAGGCACAGTGATCTTCTTAACAGGGCATGATGGGAATCCTGCTGAATTCCAGGTTCCCAGATGCTAGCCATAGACCAACATTGTAAGTAGGCATTCTAGAGTAACTGTTTGCTATGTTAATTCTTTTCTTTATATATCTAGCTGTTCTTTAAATAATCATATATGATTGTGAAACCTGGACCTGGAGGAATAGATACTAAACAGTTGCCCTTAACAGGGAAATAAAGAATACATAGCAAGTCCTTTTTATTTTTGGAAGATCTTGACAAGGTTGTAAAATACCCTATTCAAGCACCCTGAGTAAATTATTTGCCTCTTCTACTTCTATACTTTCTTCTGTTCTTATACAGTGCACAGTTTTTACTTCTGATGAATTAGTTCATTTTTGGAAGTGTAGAAATAGCACTGTACTATTGTGATGCATTTTTTTTAAAGACTCTATGCTTTATGGTATAATTAAATATAATATACATATCATCCAGAAAACTTCATAATTAAAGTCATATTCCAGTAATTTAAATACTCTTTGGTAGAAGACGTTTGAAATATAAACAGTATAGGCTTAGACCAATAAGATACCTGCGCTTATGAGTCTAACATCTGCCAATCAGTAGTTAAGTGACTGTACTTAATTCTTTATAAAAGGAGATGTTGACAATGTCTAATTCATAGGGTTACTATGAAAATTAGGCACCACATACAAATCATTTGGCATTATACTTTTTATTTGCTGGGGTAGTGGTGGCTACTGTATTTTCATTATCACCTATAAATGATGCTAACAGTCCTACACCATAGGATTATTAGAAAAATTACAATCACTATAAAATGTTATTGTTAGTGTTTCTTTGGTACAAGGTAATTATTTCCAATCTGCTTGTCTTTATGAAGAAAGAGCTATATTTTACTTGTTATATTTGTAGGAAATTCAAGATTGCTGAGATGATGAGGTAAATAAATTTGCTAAAATTTTTCTGCATTTTTTATTTCCTTTTCAAACCACATGCTGTAATTGAAATAGATTCCAGTTCTATAAATTTCTGGGTTTGGTTATTTGTTCACTAGTTATACTTCTGTAGCAAACAAGATCCTTAAAGCAGATGATGTAAGTCATGAAATGGACAGGTCTTTATGGGGTTCAGGTTGCTGAGTTGAAAAGAAACTCTGTAAATTAAGTCTATTTGCTATGAAAGATTAAGCCCAAAGTAATTAGATTTTTTTATTCTGATATAGCATTTTGGTATTTTATTTCAGAGATACAGAAAGCTCACTAAACCTTTCTATTCCATGAATTATTTTCCTCAAAGTAAGAAAGAGTACATATAGTTCAATTGGCTATATTTGATTTTTGATCATATTTTCCAGGGCCTGTGTCATTATAAAATTGAAAATGTCATTGAAGGACAATTTGACCTTTAACTTAATTGTAGAATGGGAAAAAATTGTTATACTGTGGACATCCAAGATTTCATTCGTGATAAGGCTGTTGTGTCTACATTATCATGGCAGGGTGCTTCTAAGAATTATAACATTTTTATTACCTTTATTTTATGTAATTTATATAATTGTAAGTTTGTTGTACTTTTTTTTTTGGTACTGAGGATTTAACACAGGGGTACTTTACCAGTGAGCCACATTCTCAGCCCTTTTTATTTTTTATTTTGAGACAGGATTTTACTTAGTTGCTTAGGGCCTCACTTAGTTGCTGAGATTAGTCTTAAACTTGGGATCCTCCTGCCTCAGCCTCCCAAGTCACCTGGATTCCAGGCTTGTGCTATAGCATCTAGCTTATTGTGATCTTTTTAAAAAAAGATTTATTAAGGTGTCCCTTACATATATAAAAGGCATCTTTTTTAATGTACAGCTTTATAAGTTTTGACAAACACACATGGTAAACACTACTACTGTTAAGCTAATGAGATAAAGTATAATATATGAATATGGTATGATCAAGAGTAGTTTATTCCCATTTAAAATCAAAAATGGATTTTTATCCAACCTTTCTTGAAAAGAATAAAAAATTGTTGAACCTTTCTTTGACATTATTATCATTTTCAAAGCCTTCAATTCTCATAAGACAGTAACTTTTTTGTACTGCTTTAAACACTAACTGGCTTAAGTCCAAATAGTAGTTTAATTTTCTTAAGGTAATCTCAGTAGATTTCATTTAAATAGAGGATAAAAATTTATAACCTATTATTTATTACCTGAAAATTTATTTATCATGTTGAATATTAAAGCTTCTAAATGATAAACCAAAGTAATACAAATTTAAAAAAAATAGCTGGCCAGGATTATATGCTTATAATCCTAGCTACTTGAGAAATTGAGGCAGGAGGATTGCAAGTTTGAGGCCAGTGGGGGCAACTTAGAGAGACTTTGTCTCAAAATAGAAAGAACTAGGGATGTAGCTCAGTGTTAGGGTGCTTGCCTCACCTGTGTGAAGCCCTACATTCATTTCCTAGTACCACATGCACAAATAGCCATGTCACAATTTTAGACAAAATTTAAAAAAACGTTTCTGAGTGACCTAAACATAAGCCTAGCAATCTCAACATTATTCTAGATTTGTATTGGTTATTCATCTTTTATATAGTCTTAGATATGTACAAAAAATGTTTTTTTGAAACTCAAAATGAAGAGTGAATCTTACTTCTTTAATATCAAACCTGTACTTGTTTCTTTCCTGCATAAATATTCAATTCTGAGTTGAACTTGAGAGTTAAGCAAATATGTATTTCATTTTCAGCTAAAGTGCAGTTTTTTTCTTACCCATGCATATAGGAAGTTGAAAACTGCAACAAAATATTCATTGCTGTTCCATGAATATTAGGGCATCCTTATTTCACAGAATTTCAGAATATATTTAGGGTTAAACAGTAAATACCACCAAAGTGTGCAGATAGACTCTGGCTCTCCGAGCACATCCTTTCTCTCAAAGTCTCAAATTCTCAGACTGAGCCAAACAGTCAGAGCCAGAGTCCCTCATCCAGTCATGTACTTATATTGAAAGGAAAGGAAAATACCATTCAATGTTATCTGGTAGTTCTCCTAGCTGTTTTTCAATAGTTTTAAGGCTTGTTAATATTCTATTACTCTCAAGCAGTTTTCAAAGATTTCTTTTTTATAATTTGTTTCTACATGTTTGTTTGTAGTACTGGGGATTGAAGTCAGGGATGCTCTACCACCTAGCTACATCCCCAGCTCTTTGATTTATTTTTTTATTTTGAAACAGGGTTTTGCTAAGTTGCCCACGCTGGCCTCTCTTGCCTTAACTTGCCAAGTTGTTGGGATTACAGGCATGCAGCACTATGTCTGGCTCAGTTTGTTTTGTTTTGTTTGTTTTGTTTTTTAATCCATGAATCTTGTCACTTGAAGTCAAAAGGTTTTCTCCAGAGCTTTGCAGAAATTGGTTCATAGGAAATGTCTATTGAGTAGGCTCTTCATCAAGGCTCTAAGCAACATCTGGCCTGCTTTTTGTTTCTTTTTTTTTAAAGAGAGAGTGAGAGAGGAGAGAGAGAGAATTTTAATATTTATTTTTCAGTTATTGGCGGACACAACATCTTTGTTTGTATGTGGTGCTGAGGATCGAACCCGGGCCGCAGGCATGCCAGGCAAGCGTGCTACCGCTTGAGCCACATCCCCAGCCCCAGGCCTGCTTTTTCTTGAAAGTCCTCTGGCCACTCAAATTTTTAACCCAACACCTGTAGTAACTCTTCCTTGCATGCTAAATGGCATCTGTGTATGAAGCATATACCCACTGATTCATCTTAGGTTTTGTGAGAGTATTTATAATTTTTTCCAGATATGATGGTGACACTTAAGAATTCAGCCATTATCCAAATCACATATTTCTGAACACAGAAAAATACATATTTCTAGTACCAGTCAATAAAGAAAATAAAAACAAGAATATACTCATATAACCTATATACAGACAACTTTAATAAAGTATAATTTTTGACAGACCTAGAAATATTATTGTTTGAATGCTAATGACCGCTAGAATTTTTATCAAACTTTTAATATAATTTCAAAGTGAATAAACTTCTTATGATTTTACTCTTTATCTTGAAAGGTTGGAGCAGTTCCTCAACTACTAATCAGTTACCAACTAAAAGAAATTGTGCATGTGTTTTCATATTTTCACACAATTTGTATGTGTGTACAAATTGCAGATGTGCAGTACAAATTGCAAAAATTTTCTCTTGCTAGATTTTTAAGACCCATTTCATGTTTTGTGCCATTTACAAAATGTTATGACCAAATAATGATTTGACAATACCATTATTTTAAATTATGTTAAAATTATCCCAAAATAATAGAAAATATTATTTTATATATATCCTTTTTATTGGATTTTAAAATTACAAAGAAATGTGCACTTAAAAAATGTGTGTGACAGACTTTGAATTGGTAGTATCAAACATCTGAATTTAATTGCAAGTATGATAAATCTAAAACAAAGAAGACATAAATATATAATCACACACATATGATAATGCTTAGTTTACATTTTAGATATCAGGTCCATCTCTGTCCTAAAAGTATGGACAACAAATTTTGTACTCCTTATTCATGACATTTAATTCACCAAGCACCAAGGCAAAATGAAGACTGACTCACCTCTTATTGAAGTAAATGCCTGTGACAAACATTTGTACAATATCATGTAAAAAGCAAATTCAAATCAGTGTTTTAAAAAAAATATAATCTTTGGTAATTTTCTTCTTTTAATGTTCTTACCTAGACAATAATGTACTATTTTGGAACAAAGACTGTCATGCCATTTCCAATTTTGGACTAGAAATTGTCCTTATGGTATGATATGAGATATAAACAATAGAAATTTTTAAAAAGCAAAAATAAAAAGTTGAAAGAAAAGAATGACTTCCTCTTCTGCATGTGAGGACAGGGCCTTAAGGATCCCACTGACCTTCATATCCATGTCACTCCAGACTCATCCTCGGGTTGGTGGTCCTTTTATTGTCTGATTCTCCATGATCTCTATGGCTACACAGAGACTATTGAATGTGAGGCCATCCTACTTGATACTTAGACCTTCATTTTTCTCAGCACCCTCTTGGAACAAAGAAGTTATGGGCGGGGGGGGTGAGGGGCTTCAGATGTTCTCCCATTGTTTTTCTGTACCTGTTGCAGGTACAGTGGTGTTTCATTGCTCGGTCTGTGTCAGTGCTGTTGGGTGCCCAGCAGAGGCAGAGGCCTTACTTGCACAATTCCCTTTCCTCTCCACAGTGGCAGTGGCTGTAACATTCTTGGCTAGGTCAGATGCTTTTACACAGTTTTTAAAACATTCTTAAGCAAACTTGTCTATGTTTAACAAACAGCCATTTGGGGGATCCATAGCTACCTTCATAAATTGTTTTCCACAGATGAAGCACAATGAAATAGAGCAACTTAAGTTTTTACCCAAGTACCACCTGTTAATAAACAGTTTCCATCAACAAGATGGACTTTTTGGTATCCCCTATTACAGTAGTGTGGTAAAATGGTTCCAAACCTTCCAATTCATTGTCATTATTTTATCAGAGTTGTCTTTAGGTTTAGGCTTAGAATCTTCCTCTCACAGAAAATCACACTGAATTCAGTAATTCCTTCCAACTCTTTTTGACACCAGTGAGAGCATGCTTGCTCTGGTTGGTGCATAAGAGGTGGTTGGGGGCAGATAAGTCAGAAAAAGACGTGCTTTCTGTGTTCAGTACAACTTGGGGCTCACCAGCTACCAATGGCTTCCTTTGTCTTGCAGTAAAAACTGAAAGTGGAATTAACCAAATGAACACAGTCCTGCTTCTCACTGCTATATGAGTGTTAAAGACCTATCATATTGCTATCTGGGCTACTCAGTCTCTGTCCATTCCTGTGAATGTGCACTGCTCAGTGTACAAAGTTCAAATGTTACTATTTTTTAATCACTCCCTTACTTGGGAGTTCTTAGTGACAGCTCAATAACATCCCTGGGATGTTATTGAAAACTTGGTTTGGACAGCTGTAGCCATTTAGAGTTTTCCATATTTAAAAGTATGAGGCACAAATAGTGGCCTCACAAAAATGTCTATATTCTAATCCTGGGAACCTGTGACTGTTATGTTTACATGGCAAAAGGAACTTTGCAGAAGCTTGAGATGGGGAGGTTCTCCTGCAGTTCCTTTTAAGGCTTTAGGGACAATTAAAATAAAAATGTTAAAATGAGACATGATGGTTAAAAGCATGGACTCTGTAGCCAAACTGCTGTGTGATTATGGATAATTTGTTTTTCTATGCCTCACTTTTCACCTCTGAAAAATAGAACTAAACTATTGTTGTGAGGATTAGATGAGAGGAGTAGGATAGTATGTGGCACAACACAAATACTCACAAGTATTAGCTATTTCTTATTTACATAGCAGTTCCATGTGGAAGAACATTTCTTCTGATCTTTGCTCTAGATCTGAGAGCAGATGATCTAGCTGGAATAGCACAGTTTACACTGGATTGTGTGTAGTGATTTCTTTCTTATCCTTGTTAGTCTTCGAATTTTATGAATGTAGTTGACTTGTTCTCATATTACACTATGTAATTGGATATGTTAATTCTTCACTTAGAAATCTTCCTTTTAATGCATTGGCTCAATTTACAACTATCATGGTTCTATCTTTGATGCAAAAACATGCACCCTTTTTCATCTACCTGGGAGCTATAGATGGTATGGTATTATTCTAGTATTTGATCTTCTTTTATGTTTATTATTTCTTCACTCATTGATATAGATTCTCTAGCCATTTGTTAACTAGAGCATGATAACCTCTAGAACTGGAAATTCAGTCATTCATTCAATAAAATATTTCTTCAACAAAGATCTGTTTATTCCTTGTGCATACCACAAAAGGAACAGTTCCCACACCTTTCAGGATGCTTATTGTGTAGTCAGCAAGACAGAGCCAAAAGCACATGATTATGATTAGAGATGTGCACCAATGTCGTAGGTTGGCAAAAAAGAAGGGCTGAGGGAATTCAATAAATCTGGCCAGATTTAGGACTCACTGAGTATGTAGGAGTTGACCATGTAGAGAGAGCACATCATAGAGCATTCTGAAACACCTTAAATAGGCACCTTTCTATGTAATCTATGATCTTAATTACAGTCAGCTTCCTTCATTATGGAACACAATGTTTGACATTCTACCTTGAATTAAACAAGAAATTCAGACTTGAAATCACTGCCTCCATATTAAATTATCTGAAGCATAATGATTACATTAAACCTTACTGTGTAGTCTCAGGCAAAAAGATTGTTGGTAAGGAATGTAGCATCAGCCCTACCATTTCAACTGAAAGATCTAGATAATGACAGCTTATAAAATTGACTCACCCCAAAGTAACAACAAGTTTAATATCAACTTGGCAAAAAATAATCTTAACATCAAAAAGACTTTTTGAAAGTTGTAAAGCAATCATCTTTTGAATGTCAAAACAGGTAGTAAAGAGGTAATACATAAAAGAGGTAACATTCTTGGGGGTTTTTGGGGGTGGGGTGGGGTGGGTTCTTTTTTGTCTTTTTTAGAACTGGGGTTCGATTCCAGGATTTTGCAAATGCAAGGCAGACACTTTGCCACTGAGCTACATCCCAACCCAACATTCTTAATGTATAAAGAAAAATTTTAATTGTAATAACCAAAGCAGAATACATGAGAGGAACAGACAATATGAGCAAGCGCGTGAGCGTGCACACACACACACACACACACACACACACACACACATATTTTAAAAATACCCTTTAAACATATAAAAAGATACTCAACTTTATTTTTAATAAAAACATAAATTAAAGCTACTGTTGGAGAGTCTTAGGGGAAATAGATACTTATTAATCACTGGTGGGAATAGAAAAATGGTACAGTTCCTTTGGAGGGGAATTGAGCATTCTCTAACAACATATAAGTACATATTTTTTCCTTAGCAATCCCATTCCTGAGAATTTACTCTGAAGATGCACCCCCAAAATACAGGAAAAAGAGGGGAAAACATATGCATATACACAAGATTCTCTGTTTAGGTGTTTTTTATAATGATAAAAAGTTAGAAATAATGTAACTGCCAAATGAAGATTGACTGAATAAACATAGGATGCTGTGGAAAATAATTCAGAAAATCTCCCTGAACTAATGAGTGATTTTTTAAATTATTGTTAGCAGAATTTATCAAGGTAGTTCACATTAGCAGATTAAGGGGAAAGATTTCCTAAAGTTGTCAACAATGCAGAAAAAGTTTTCAGTTAAATTTGAAATACAGCCTTGATTTTAAACAATTCTTGGCAAAGAACAGAAAAACATCCTTAACTTGATAAAACATGGCTACATGACATTTACAGCCCAAAATCGTTTAATGATGAATTTGAACAAAACAAGATTATCTATTACTTCTTTTCATCAGCATTGTTTTGGAAGCCCTAGCTACTGCACTAGGACAAGAAAATGAAATATAAAAGGGGGGATGTTCTTTATTTGCATATTTATGAATATATAGAGAATATATGCAAAAACCTATTCATAACTCATTAATAAGATAATGAGGTTCCTGGATATAAAATCTGTACAGACAAATCAATTCTATCTCAAACAAGTAATAGTTGCTTAGAACATGAACTATTATAATATTTATAGTAGTATTAAATAATATCAAGGACCTTATTATAAATTCAACAAAAGAAATATAAGAATTTTATGTAGAAAATAAACCTTTGTTGAAAAAATAAAACAATATCAAAAGAAAATGAAACTGGAGCCATCTTGAAATTAGAGAAAAAGATGGAAGAGTGACTTAATAATTGTTATGGTTTGTGAGATGTTGAATTATACATTCTCTTTTACTTTTTTCATTTCTCTCAATTGAATTGTTTATGAGAATGCATTTTATAAAAACAGTGAAGTCATTATTCTTTTTTTCATTTGTTCATAATAGTTATTCTTGACATTAGATTCATTTGGACTAATTATAAATGCATGGAATATAATTTGCTCCAATTCAGTCCCTTCACCCTCCTCATCCTCCCTCCCACTGTTCCCTTTCATCCACTTTACTGATCTATTTATTTACATTTTTTAAAATTAGTATCTTATAGATATTCAAAATGATGAGTTTCATTATAGTATATTCACATATGTGCATTGGAAAGTTAGTTTGGGTTCATTCCACAGTTTTTCCCTACCCACTCCCCATTCCCTTCTTTTTCTTTTATTGATTTTATTTTTTTTAATACACGACAATGGACAATTCTTATTACACATATAGAGCACAATTTTTTTATCTTTGTATAAAGTATGTTCACGCCAATTCACGTTATTCATGTACTTGGTTTTTTTTTTGCATTACAATTCTTATTACACATATATACCACAATTTTTCGTATCTCTCTATATAAAGTAGGTTGACACCCAATTTGTGTCTTCAGAAATGTTCTTTGGATAATGATGTCCATCACATTCATTAGGAGGCTAATCCCCTGCCTCCTTCCTTTCTCTCACTCCCCTCTTCCCTATCTAGAATCCATCTATTCATCCCATGCTCCTCCTCCCTACCCTATTATGAGTCAGCCTCCTTATATCAGAGAAAACATTTGGCATTTGTTTTGGGGGGATTGACTAACTTCACTTAGCATTATCTTCTCCAATGCCATCCATTTACCTGCAAATGCCATGATTTTATTCTCTTTTAAAAACGTTCATAGTGTATATATGCCACATTTTTTAAAATCCATTCATCCACTGAAGGGCATGTAGGTTGGCTCCACAGTTTAGCTATTGTGAATTGTGCTGCTATAAACATTGATGTGGCTGTGTCCGTGTAGTATGTTGTTTTTAAGTCCTTTGGGTATAGTCCAAGCAGAGGAATAGCTTGGTCAAATGGTGGTTCCATTCCCAGATTTTCAAAGAATCTCCATACTGCTTTCCAGATTGGCTGCACCAATTTGCAGTCCCACCAGCAATGTATGAGTGTGCCTTTTTCCCCACATCCTCTCCAATACTTATTGTTGTTTGTCTTCATAATAGCTGCCAGTCTGACTGGAGTTGTATCTTAGTTTTGATTTGCATTTCTCTGATTGCTAGAGATGTTGAACATTTTTTCATATATTTGTGGATTGATTGTATATCCTCTTCTGAGAAGTGTTTGTTCAAGTCCTTGGCCCATTTTTTGATTGGGTTACTTGTTTTTTCAGTGCTTAGCTTTTGAGTTCTTTATATACCCTAGAGATTAGTGCTCTATCTGATGTGTGAGGGGTAAAAATTTTCTCCCAGGATGTAGGCTCTCTGTTCACCTCACGGATTGTTTCCTTTTGCTGACAAAAAAACTTTTTAGTTTGAATCCATCCCATTTATTGATTCCTGGTTTTAATTCTTGTGCCATAGGGGTCTTATTAAGGAAGTTGTGGTCTAACCCACATGACGAAGTTTAGGGCCTACTTTTTTCTTCTATTAGATGAAGAGTCTCTGGCTTAATTCCTAGGTCCTTGATCCATTTTGAGTTAAGTTTTGTGCATGGTGAGAGTTATGAGTTTAATTTCATTTTGTTGCATATGGATTTCCAGTTTTCCCAGCACCATTTGTTGAAAATGCTATCTTTTCTCCAGTGCATGTTTTTGGCACCTTTGTCTAAAATAAGATGATTGTAATTTTGTAGGTTAGTCTCTGTGTCCCCTATTCTGTACCATTGGCCTACCAGTCTGTTTTAGTGCTGAAACCATGCTGTTTTTGTTACTATTTCTGTGTAGTATAGTTTAAGGTCTCATAGAGCTATACTCCCTGCTTCACTCTTCCTGCTAAGGATTTCTTTAGCTATTCTTGGTCTCTTATTTTTCCAGATGAATTTCATGATTGCTTTTTCTATTTATATGAGGAATGCCATTGAGATTTTGATTGGAATTGCATTAAATCTATATAGCACTTTTGGTAGTATGGTCATTTTGATAATATTAATTCTGCCTATCCAAGAGCAAGGTCGATCTTTCCAGAAATAGTAAATGAATTCAGCAAAGGAGCAGGATATAAATCAATACCCATAAATCAAAGGCATTTCTGTATATCAGTGACAAAGCCTCTGAGAAGGAAATGAGGAAAACTACTCCATTCACAATAACCTCAAAAAAAATGATACTTGAGAATCAATGAAAGAAGTCAAAGATCTATACAATGAAAACTACAGAACCCTAAAGAGAGAAATCAAAGAAGATCTTAGAAGATGGAAAGATCTACACATTCCCTTCTTAAAAGGAGAAAGGGAGGAGGAGGGAGAGAGAGAGGGGGAAGGTGGGCAGGGTCAGATCAGAATATGATAGCCCAAAGGGTGAGGTTTTGGCCTGCTGAGAACTTCTAACTGAAGGAGATTGGAATCCCAAAAGCAACCTCAGCAGCAAAGCCTCTGCTCTCCTCCTGCCCTCCTGTCCATTCACCCTTCTCTCCCAAAGCCAGTCATAAAACCTAGAAAGCGCTCTCTCTCTCTTTCTCTTTCTCTTTCCTTCCCTCCCTGCTATTCCCTTACTGTCCCCCTACCCTCCCTTACCCCTCCCTTACAAACCCTCATTCCAGACAGGACCTGCCTTAGGTCCAGAAGGAAAGAAAGCTATACAGAGAGGCCAAGAAGAATCTGACCAGACAGGGCTTGCTGGGACCCTGGCAGCCTTTTACCATTAGCTCACACCCCCTTTTCCAGTCATTTCTACATGGCCATACATTCTTCATGGAACATAAACAAAAAAACAGGAGTTTTCCCTGGATCTGTAGGTCTTTATTTCTGAAGGCTTTTAGGTCAAATAAAATTCTATTAAATAATTGTTATGATTTTTAAAATGTAAAGATATATACTAGTTCATAAATTAGAAGAAGCAGTTTATAAAGATAGACTCTTTCTGAAACTCATCTGAATTTTTATTGCAGTTCCTGGACCTTTTATACAGCTATAGAATTAAGATACTGTATTAGTGGTAAGAGGATAAACAGTCCAGTAAGACAGAATAGAAAACTCAGAAAGTGATTGCCACATGATTTATGATTGAGGTGGGACTGCAGATCAGTGGTGGAAAATGTCAGTATTTTTAATGAGTAGTGCTGAGACAATTGAGTATTTATGTGAAATTGAATGAAATTAAAGCTCCTACTATACACTGTAGTCAATAATTCTATGTGACATATAGAATTAAGTGTGAATGGCAAAACTATGCTTTCAAGATAATACCTTTATGATTTTGGAGTGGGGTAAGTTTTCTTAAATATGACATAAAAAGCACTGATTGTAAAGGAAGATATTAAGAAATTTGAATATTACTAGCAGTAAGTATTTATCATAATCAGAAGACACCATGGCAGAGAAAAGTCATTCTTAACATTCAAAACTAACACTTGGTGTTAGAAGTTAGCAATGGTTGCTATCTTTTGGAAGAGTGAATTGGATAGGGTGGGGGGAAGGACACTCCCAGGAGGCTGATCATATCTTTCCTAGATCTGATACTAGTTATACAGGTGTATCCACTTTGTGGAAGTTCAGCAAACTGTACTAACAATTTGTGCATTTTAAAATGTATATGCTCTACTTCAACAAAAAGTCTTTATAAAGGAAAACTACTAAGAAGCTATTTGTAAAACATTTGTCCAGCAAAATAATAGAGACCTCCTACAGCTCAATAAGATAGACATCTCAATAGAAAATCGAGCAAAATAATTGAACACACTTCAGAAAAGAGGAAATCATACATTTGATTTATTCTAAAAGGTGCTCAACCTTATTAATCTTCAGAGGAATGCAAATTAAAATGATTGATCTCTTTATACCAAAATTGGCTAACATGAAGAATCTGAGAAAACAGTACCTAGTGAGGATGTGGAGCAATGGGAACACTACTGCACTTGGGCTAGGAATAAAAGTTGGCACAGCCACCTTGGGAAATGGATTGTCATTACATAGTAGGTATGGAGGTAACATGCCAGGTGACTTAGTGATTCCCCTGTTTCAGAAATGGGTGCTTATGGGCACTAGAAGATGTTAGAAGAGTATTTATAATAGCCTGTTAACTATATCCAAACACTTGAAGTAATTCAAATGTCTATCAACACAAGAATGTGTACATAAACTGTAGCATATTTATACAGCCATGTACTACATAATAGAATGAACTTTTCTGCAGAAAAATTCATATATGATATACATACATATGAATATATATGTATATATATAAATATAAATGTATACATATTCACATTTTTCATAAAATTTCAGAAGTGTTTCTTAACTTTCTGAAGTTCATCCCAGATGTCCAGGTACAAGCCCCTCTTCTAAAAGTACCCTCATTTGTCAATCAAAGAAGATGCATAAAAGGTATTATGCATATATTTAATGATATCAGCCTGAGCCCATTTAGGTTTGTTAATGCAACAGTGGAATGCAGCCTCCAGGCCTTCCTATTATTGCATTTGTCTGTATTGTCTTCATATTTGTTTAAATTAGAAAGTAATACATTTTTAACAGCACTGTTGAGGTACAATTTGCATTTCATAACATTTCCCTTCTGTAAGTATAAAATTCATCGATTTTTGACACCTCTATAGAGTTTTGCATCTGCCATCACTATACAAGTTCAGAACATTCCCATCACCTCCCAAAATTTCCTCAAGCCACATTTGCCATCAATCAAATGTGTATTTTCAAATGTAGTGTGTTGATTACTTCATGTATTTCAAATAACTCATCATTAAAAGTAGCATAACACATTGTTGAATAGAAACTTGAAAAACATCAACCAAAATCTTTTGTTAAGTGTATTTTGAGGTTCTGTATACATACTTGATTAAAATCAGCTTATTTGCATCTGTTCTCTATTGGTAGTTTCAAAAAAGGGAACATACTGAACAGTTGATTTCTTCCTTCATATGTTCTTGGTGGGTGAATGTTGTCATGTTGTTCTGGGTGGGTTTTAGTTTTAAAAATTTTAGTTGGTTTTGGAAAAAATGTTCAGTTATACAAATGGCCATTTTATATGTCAGTCTGTATAGTACTAATTTCTGAGGAAATAAATCATACAAAATAGAAGAATAGAAGTTAGACTATGTAGTTAAATTAAAACATAAATATCAAATTGTAAATTATTTTCTTTATTAGGAGTAACTAAAGAGAAGAATGTATTGATCAACTGTGATATTAAATGTCTCAGACTTTAGAACAGTATAACAAGTATTTTAAAAGCTTTTCTTGTCTTTGTTCTACCACTTCATATTAAGATGCTGAATATAATATAGAAGTACATATTGAATATAAATATTATGTGAGCATATTATACTATTATGTATCATTGGGCTTCCTCAAGTGATGTTTTTAACATATTTTTATTATACATACTATATACTATTATTATAGAAATTATTATTTCTGCTTAAAGGTGATTGTATGGTTGGGAAATGCAGATATATTATGTGTAAATTTAAATATTTTTCTAAAAAAGTATAACATCAGATGTTCATGAATTTTGGAAATAAAAATACATAATGCCTAGCTAGTTCCTAAGAGGTAGGCTATATCTTCTGTTTGTCAAAGTATTTACTCTGCATTATTGGTGGAGCTAACTTTTATTGAGGTTTCTCTGTTGCCAGGTACTTTATTACCAAGGTTGCCTTCAGAACCGGGAATGACATTACTCACTATCAGGATTGAGAAAATTGGTCTGAAAGACGCTGGACAGTGCATCGATCCCTATATTACAGTTAGTGTAAAGGGTAAATAACTGGCAAATTGCATTATGTTTTTTCTCATATGGGACAAAGTTTTTGACAGGGGATGATCTTGTATATGTGACAACTTACTTTAATGCATTCTATAATGAGGCAAAATCCTAGAAGAGATCATAACAGAACATAGTTTGAAAGACTTACAAAAAATATTTCCTACTTATACACTCACTTTTGCTTTTGAGTTTGTATAGATTTTTGCTCTTCAGATTCCATCTAAAGTGCAGACTAAACATACACATTGTCCTTAAAAGCAGCTACAGCCTTCAGGATGTAGATTAACAATAGCACCCCTCACCTTCTCCTACCCAGTCTATATTCATTTCTCTCCACAAAGCCCCATGTCCTGTTTTCCCATCTCTCCTGCTTCAACCCTTTCTTCTTCCTGTGCTACTGAGGTATCTACTTAGGTGAGTCCTACAGAGGCAGATGAAAATCAGGGGACAGGGAAGTAGGGTGCGTCCATAACATCCATGCCCTGAAAGCAATCCCGTGGGATGATGATGTGATTAAGGAATAAATTATACCATTTTACAGAAATAACTATAGTTAGTACAAACGGCTTATTTTAATCTATAGTTTTGTACCAAAGGAACAGATTGGTGCTGAAATTAAATGGAGGAACTTTTATCAATTGACCACAAAGAAAAACATTTATTTAAAGAACAGAATCCACAGCACTAATACTGGTACACTTTTAAATTCCGATGTTACCAGTTATCAAATATATAGTATACTGGAAAATATTTACATTGTTTGATAGGCCATTTGTAAAACTGCATACTCATTCAGAAAGTATACTTAAAACACAAAAATATTTAATGATGTTGTAAATGTTAAATTACCTTTGCATATGTTAAACTGAAATATTTTTATGTAAATATTTTTTAATTATTAAATGTACTAAATTGTTTTTGAGCTTTTTGAGACACATAAATGAATAACACATAAACACTGAGGAGTTATTAAATGAGTCCATGTTGCATTTGACTAAACTGAGATTTTAAAACCAGAAAATTAAAACTATATATAACGTACCATCTGGTTGTTGTAAATTCAGGGTATGTTGTAAACAGAATAACCAGAATTTAGATAATATATATGAAAAATTATTCATTAACAAAAGGGTTTTTGTTGGCTGTTCTCATCCATTTTTGGTTCTTACCAGGGAAATTATGATAAGGTTAGGTTTAAAGGCTTTTCTAAATAAGTCATACTTGATCAAAGTTAGAAATTGGTGGCAGAGCTCCATTGTGGCAAATTAAATACTCCAGATTTTTTATTTGCATAGAAAAATATAGTGGGCTATTCCCTAAAAAAACATGTTTGTTCTTTTTACCACTTTACTATGAAGATCAAGTTTTGTCCACTTGGCCATGTAAAGGCTTCCTTGTCCCCTTCATGAGGTCTCCTATCCAGTCTATATTCATTTCTCTCCACATACCCCATGAACTTCAACAACTGTCACATACTTTCTCACACCAAATAGGAATCTCTTAACCTGAGAATCTCCTCTCAGCTCTTTCCATGCCTCTTTAGGAACTGTAACCTTTGCAGTTTCTATATTTTCCGTCTGTATATGTGAATGCTCATAAGCAGAAACTTTTCTCCAGATCTGAATGGCATAGATTTAACTCCTGTGCAAGATACTCCTGTGGCTTCAAGAAAAGAAGATACATATGTTCATTTTAATGTGGACATTGAGCTCCAGAAGCATATTGAAAAATTAACCAAGGTTTGTAATTATCAGTTACTGACTTCTTAAGGACACAGTACTTATCTGGGTTTGTGTTCATAGTGTACGTCACATAGTTATGAATATTGACTTAAAGTCAAATCAATTTTTTTAAAATATGAGAATTAGCAGTTGCATTATCTAGTTGTGTAATAATGTGGTTAAATATTATTTGATAGGGAAGTTTTTCTCATAATACAGAGTTAAGGAAGCAGGTTCCCTAATAATTACCTTAAGTCCTTTTAGGAACCTAATGATTACTTTCTAACAGTTAAATTATTTTTTTTCTTTCAATAAGATGCATTGGGTAAAAAGATACTATAACTGGCAGTTAGTTTGTAAGAATATGGAAAGGACAATCTGGGCGTGGTTGTTTCAGGAGGGAGAGAAATGATATAAGGTAGAATTTTTTTTAAAGGAACTCTTTTAAATTTCTATTCTATCTAATATAGGTGCTTATTGAAACCATTTTTATAGGTACTGCTGATACTTAAGTAACTTCTGTTTTTCTTGTGGTATTTAATATTTTATATTCTTTGGTAGTTTATGATTCTACCTGTGTACATAACTTACATTCTTGCTATACAATTTTGTTGTACTTTGTAGAATTAAATGATATGGAGAAATGTCACTCAGACATGCTAGTACCAGAGCTTGGAGTGACAGCCACAGTGAGTTATCAACAGTTGTGTCATCAGACTGTTTGACACGTTACTTTGTAAAATCATAGGCTTCTGGTGACACATAAGAAATGTGTGGTCTCTGGCTTATGTTGTTTGTTTTAATTCCTTAGGTGCAGCTATCTTCTTTGAATTCAAACACTACAAGCTTACAAAAAGGTTTACCAGCACCAAATGTTTTGCTTTCATGGAGATGGATGAGATTAAACCTGGGCCAACTGTAATAGAACTGTAAGTGATATACATATAGGATTCATACTGTTCTAATGGTTACTAGTTCATGTTTCTTCTTAGTCCCTCTTATCGAGAATGTAACATTGGAGTAGATCAATCATCAAAGTATTTTAAATCTATTGTGGTTACAGATACAAGAAACCCACTGACTTTAAAAGAAATTGCAGTTATTGACCAAGAAACCACTTTATCTTCATCTACATCAAACTTTGCACAAGGAATGATTCTGACATGAGTAATGTCTAATTTCTGTGAATTTTACCACTCAGTAGAAACCATCATAGCTCTGTGTAGCATATTCATCCTTCAGGAGGCAGGAAGTGAGCCGTACCTATAGGCCAGTGAGTCCATTGCAAAGCTGTACCACAGAACTAAAGTCCAGCACCTCATTGTTATGACTCCTTTGGATACAGGTTTATTGTAGATTTTGAAACTTGTTTTTACTTTCCTATTAATTGTGCAATTAATAGTCTGTTTCCTAATTTACCACTGTTCCTACCCTGCTTCCTGGAACAATACTGCTGTGGTAGGTATGCTCATCTTCAAACTTAATACAGCAATAAGAATGTGCTAGGATTTACACATTTGCTCACTTTTGCTCCAATATGGTCTTTTGATTTGAATTAACTTCAAACTTTTGAATTGAAGTGGGTAGGATAGTACCAGATTGCTTTGAAAGGAAATTGGATCAGTTATGGTCTGTCTTATAGGCTGTTCCTTAGAGCTGGCCTAAATTCACCCTCATCTGATAGTTCTACTTAGAAATAGTGTGCCTTGATCAGATCAATATCCTATATGGGAGTGTTCCCCAGATTGTAGCTGTGATTTTTTTTTTCCAGATGACCAGATTGTTTTTCTGAAAGTGAGCACATTTTTAGTCATGTTGATTAGTTGTTCTACATCACATTGCTATTGTTTCTAGGGTTAACATTAATGATTCTAGGGTTAACATTAAAACCATCTCTCTCAGAATAATTACAAATTTTGGGGTGGGTTTACGTCTTCTAAATCATGTCATCTAAAAAATTGAGTCAGATGCTAATGAGATACTTTAGGAACAACTTCTGTTTTTCTGACAACTGATTGTGAAACTTTAAAACCTGCATACCTTGTCTTTATAAAAGTGATGAGTATGCAAAATCTGGAAAGATATTTTATTTTTTTAATATAGGTAGATATGACTGCCATTTATTTCCTATTTAGATATATTGACATTCATATAAAAATATGCAGGTCATTAGCCTATTATAATTTCACTATTTACATTACTTTTAACTTGATGAGACATAAATAAAACTTTCATAGTACACAAGGTGCATGTTTGATACACAGAACATAAAGATTTGTGAGGAGCTTTTTTATGGGTTACATGTAGAACCCACGTATTTTAATATTCACTATTTTAAATGAACAATGCATGAAGGGAATGCAATACTTGGCCTATTTTTAAACCAGTGTAAACCCTAATCATACCATCCATTTGCTTTTTAAAACAAATAACAGTTGTTTTAGCCCTTGCACTTCAAGAGATCTAGTCTTTAATTTTTCAGTTGTCTGTTAGGTCAGTTTTGTTTACTAGATTCATAAAACTATATGAGCCTGAAAGAATTATCAACCAAATTTAGTCTTTTCTTTCATCTGGATTGGGTTAATTTCACAAGTGCAAAAATAGTTCAGTCTACAGTAGTTCTAGGAAATGAAGAATTTGCCTTAATAAAATGTTCACTCAACTGAAAACTCTGAGTAGTCAAAATTTCCAGACTGTAAACTTCTCAAGAGAAGGGCCTCATCTTCTCCATGTCATGTAAACTTTCCAAGGTGCTTGGCAGCACTCTGTACCCTGTGGAGTACTCAGTACCTTTTTGTTTGATGTTACTGATGTTTGATGTTGCTCCCTTAAAATCTGCTATTAAAATGTAGCAAAACGGATACATTGTTCTTTCTGTTCTCTCATACTATAAAACATGTATATCAAAGTGATAATTTTAAAAAAAACAAACCTTTTTTTTTTGGCTGTAGATGGACACAGTACCTTTATATTTATATGTGGTGCTGAGGATCAAACCCAGTGCCTCACATGCAACCCCAACCCCTCAAAGTGATAATTTATATGAAGAAACATTTAGCATCCTTCATATAAGAATGCTTTTTTTAACCTCTATTTATTTATGTGGTGCTGAGGATTAAACCCAGGGCCTTGCCTGTGCTAGGCAAGTACTCTACCACTGAGCCACAACCCCAGCTTCCACCAAAGAATGGGGTTATATGAAAAAAAAGAGGATGCTTTGTATGAATGTCTTTCATCAGCATTAAACAAACTTAAATTGAACATTGTCATCAGCTTAGCTTTAATTCAGACCTGAATGACCAAACCTCCCCCCCCTAAAAAAAGGTGATTTTATCTTGAAGCAGTTAACACAAAGCAATCTGTATCTCACAAATTAGTTGTTTAAATTTACTTTCTAGTGTGGGAGGGGATGAGTTACTGGACAATAATTACAACTATAGCAATAATACTTTCAGGTTGAAACACTACTGCTTCGCAAATGAAATGATTTTAGTAACTAAATTCAAACACAACTTGCTGGAGAGGACTTCTAAAACTTTTGAGATACAAAAGTATACTTGAATCAAGGGACAGTATGCTCTACACAACCTGTATATGGGCAGCTACCTTGGGCTTTGCTACAGAAGTGGTACAATCAATCAGATGGATGTAAGGAGAGGCAACTATGGGTGGGTTCAGAACTGCTCAGATAAAGTACGTAGAACGCATTATAACTTACTAATAGAATAAATACAAAAAAGGCTTTAGAGGGAAAACTACTGTTGCTTTGAATAAAATAATAAATCTGCCTTTTCTTGAAAATCTATCTTCCTAGCTGACATCACCTTTATTTAAATGCTATTTTAAAATTAGAAGTTAAGTAACTTCAGCATTGCCTTGTGTCCTGTAGAGGTTGAAAGATATATTCAAAATGTGTTTGTGACTTAAATTTTATTTTACATGGTTAAAAATGGCATAAGCTATTATATGGTTTTCCTCTTACACACAGCTGCTGCTTCTAATATTAAATGGAAGTTATGTAGATAGAATTTGAGTCCTTTAGGAAGAATTCATTTTTATTCTGAGTTATCTTCAGTAGTTTAGAGATTTTGTTTCACAGAGATTTTGTTTCACACTGAAGCTTTTGCCCCTATTTTGAGAATACTTAGGGGACATAAAAAAACAATGATATGTTATGTTCTAGGTTTCAACAATCCTATTACTTTCTAGAATTTAAAAGAATGGAAGAATATGGTCTAGCAGTAAACAAAAGTATCAGGCTTTTATAATTTTATTTAAATCTTAAACCTCTTAAAATGTACTGTTAAAATTGCCATAATTAAAATTACAGTTCTGGAGAGCTAGTTCTTAGAAACATTGTTTTAAAGACAGTAGTTACAGATCCAGGACTTGCTTTAATTGTTTTTTAAATAAAATATGTTTGAGTATCTATCAAAAAAAAAAGAATTTAATTCAGCCCGTAGTTGCTGAGTAAAGACATTATAAGCCTTAGAGTTTCATTCATTCTTAGAGGATTATACTTTTCTAATTTTTTTATCATATTCCTTGAAAATCAGTGGGAAGGTATGGGAAAGAGAAGAGTGTGTTGTGTACATTTTTAAAAAGAAATTTCCTTATTTTTTATAGACATAACATACCACCTTATATTTTACTGTTACAATGCAATAATGGCAAAAGCAGTAGCTCTTGCTACTAATGTAAATTCATTCTCAGAAAAGCATTCTCACATGGACAGTGGTTAGAAAAAAGTACATGAATGTGCTACAAAAATAGAGCCACAAGACTTCTCACAAGTAAAAGAAATCCTCTGTAGAAGTCCACAGTTGACCAAGGTCCAGCCTCCTTAACAGTGAGCAATAGGGAATATGCTGCCAAGTCACTATCTTCAGTTCAGAGAGTGCGTTTACATGCTTCCCCAATGGCACAAAATCTCATGACGATCCAATGAATCAACAGACACTTGGGAAATATTAATAAACAATTTTTATGAACTATTACAACAAAGAACTTCAGCAAGAAGCAAAATGATGTTTATGATCTTTGAGTAAACATTTTTAGCCCAACAGTCTCTGCGACCAGATATTGAAAGAGAAAAAAAAATCAAGCTTATAAAACACCATTTCTCTGTTATCAACTGGAATACACTAATAATAGGATAATGGAAATATATGTTCTTAAAGCATTTCCACAGGAAATGTCCATAATTATGACATTCTAAATCATTTAGCAATTGTATATGCTACATTAACTAAAACAAAGGTATTCCTTATTGCACATTTTTAAATTGGAAGGATACTCTAGCTTAAGTGGGGGATATTTAGGGGGAAAATATTTTGGCTCAAAATGTATACTGCGCCAAGGCAGCTTCATTCTGAAAACATAAACCATTTAAAATAAACTTTTATATTTTGAAGCCAATAATCCTTTAACTCTGACTAAGTGTCAGAGGTTAATTTTATGGGCCCTGTTTTTAAGGCCTGTGAACAGCCCTCACTACTCTTGAGAATTAGGTGGAGTTTCATCTTTAAAGCCTGAAGGCATTAAGTCTTTTGCAGCAGGTGGTGGCCCATAGTCTTGGGGACCATGAGTTGGAGGTGGTAATGGGGCACCAGGAATGAAGTACTCTCTTGGGCCAAATGAGCCTAAAGGTCTAAATGGTGCTGGTGCAGGTCCTGGAAAAAAATCACGAGGGTCAAAAGGCAAATCCCATTTTCCAGGTGTAACACCTGGTGCATATTCTCTGAAGCCTATTGGTGGACGCATACCAGGACCTGGAAAATAAAAAGGAAGTTATGTAAATACCAGAAATTTCTGAACTAGGGTGATTTCAAGTATGTTAATATAGTCTTTAATTTCTCCCAAGCCTAGAACATCAGCTGGTGAACATCCTGACTTGCCAGATGAGGCAAACTGAGATGGAACAAGTTTAGGTTATAGCCTTTGACCAACCAGCCATGAAGCAACATATTAAGGATTTAACATGGCTCTACCTAGCTCCAGGCTTGTCTTTTTTCTTTCCCTACTATATAATTGCAGAATTATTTCTATCTCACAAGAGCTCCATTTATATTTGGAAGTATTACCATGACAAGATGATAGATTATGAAATAAGAAGTTTATTACATCAAAGAAATTTTGATAAAAGGAAATCTCACTATCTATTACTGTATCCATTAAAAATTCATGAAGTATTTCAGCATGGACTTTACACATGCCATCAGAATCAAAGTGCACGCATGCCCTCCTGGAAAAGGCCTTCCACAGCCACCTAATTAAACCAGGAACATTTATTAGGTCACTGTTAATTCCTCTTTAACACTTCCCTCTGACTTTTTTCAAGGTAAGGAGGGTTTGACTTTTCCTTTTCTATATTCTATAACCTACTGCTTATGCTTCCATTATGGGTGATTACAAACTTTATGTTATAGGATTTTCATATCTGTGACAAAATTTTAAGTTATGGCATGCGTCTCATCCACCTTTCCATCTATTGCAGTGCATATCAACAGATTTTCAACAAACATCTGCAGAAGTAATATTTCTGACTTTTCTATATATAGCCCCTTATCCTTGTCTATGAGAGATAGCTATTGCCTATCTCAGTATAAGATTATGTAGTGTCCCATATGTCCCAGAAAACTGGAGGAAAAGTTAAAATGTACTCAGCTTTATCCTTTCATTGTTAAGACCTGAGATAGCAACCAACTGTTTTAGCAAGCAATAGAAGTGGAAGATGAATGTGATTTATAAGTCAATCACTACTTTTCAGATCATCATACCAAATGGTGGAGGAATTGGCCGAGGCCCAAAAGGCCCACCGAGCTGAAGTGGCGGTCCATACCAAATGGGAGGTGGTGGAGGCCGTCCCATCTGGGGTCCCATGAAGGGTACCCCTGAGAAAGGAGGGGGCCCTTTCATAGCCATATGAACCTGCAATTTAAGATTTGAAAGCAGTTAAAAGTTTTAAAATTCCTATGTATTAAGACAAAGTACCAATACCTATAAAAGCTAAAACCCAAAACCTGTCCAGAGAACACCATCAGTGCAACAAAACTCTACCCACCCCTCCTGTGTATTCCCACTGACAGCTTACAGAAGTTGGAAGGATGCCACAAGAGGGAGCAGTTTGTTACTGATTATATCTGCACAGGAAAGGGAAAGGCAAGAGGACTGGCAGGGGTTATTAACAGAGGTGATTTCTGACCAGTATGTCATGCTGTATTCACTACAATCTATTTCAAAGGGAGTCCCCCCATCCCCATCACTTCCCTTTCATCACAATAGCTCATTACTTCCATATTAAGAATGAACAGAATAAAATGAAAAATCCATTCTCTACTCATGTAATAATAGCTACTATTCTACTATATCTTCAGTAAGTCTTTCATATATTATTCAACCTCTGAGATCTTTAAGTAGACTGTCTTGTTTTAAATAAGAGGGAACAAAAGCAAATGGGATATCATAATTTGTTGAAGGCCACACTGCATATTAAAGAACTCAATCCCAGGTTTGCCTCCAAGCCATGCTTTTCCCACCTCTATTCCTCTCTAACAATGGGTCTTTTCTCTCTTTTAAATCTTCTACTACAAAGGGGTTTGGGGTCTTATCTAAGCTGCCCTTAGATTTCTCCAGAGATGTATATTCCTGGAATATATATACACTGGAACTTGAGAAGTATTTTCCATCACAGTGCTATATACACAAATTAGGAAGACAAGCCTTTAATATTTACTTTCATTTACTGTACACCATTTGAGATATTGATTTATCATTTCCTATGAGTAGTGGGTTTGAAACTAAACAATTAAAAATTTATTTTATTATAGAGCTGCAGAAGACCTACTAGATATAATAGCAACACAGTTACAAGAGAATACACTTATGTGAACAAATGAGACCATTTCTTGGGACTGGCTCAAGAGGTCATTTCAGATGATCATTGTTTCACGGAAAATCTGATACCAATCTAATTCAAATCACTCAAAATAGGGTTTGCACAAATGGAGGAATTCTTAAATAACATTCTTCCAAACAAAAATAAAAATGATGAACTATGTAATTTATAATGAATTTACTTTGCCTTAGAACATTCAACACAAAACACCATATAAAGTTAGAGTGATAACTTTTCACATTCTGTAGTTCATTATAGTTGTACACACTTAAGCAACATTCCCAAGTTAAAGAGAAAAGTAAGCTCAATATTGCATGCAGTTTAAAGCAAACAAGATCAGTGTCATGCTCTGAATATCCTTCCCATAAATGCACAGAATAAAACCCAATTCAGTTCTCAACCTCTAAGTACTTACTCCAACTGGATGCTCAGTCAAAGAAGTAAGGGTGGAGACTGAGGGGGTCTCAGGTTCTTGGGGAACAGTTTGCTTTTTAAAAAACAAATGGGATAGTACAAATAGAACACAAAGAAGGATAAAGCAAAGAGCAAGTACTGTAGGAAAGCTACATGTTCCTGCATGACCACATGATTCACAGTAACTACAGAACTTACCTTGCCCTCATTCGTCACCTTAGCTGGAGAAGAACTTCTGGAGCTGCTGTTCATGTGAGCTGGACCACATCCTGAGTCTGTTAGAGATCAAAGAATGGATTCAGACTATTCTAACATGAAAAGAATGAAAATCCTCCATCCAGAATTACAGATTCTTTGAAATTACTTGGTCCCTTTACCAGAGGCAACGGGTTTCCCAGATGCCTCAGAAGACCAGTACAAGGTAAAGGTCCATCCATTGACCTTGGGAAAGAAAGATCAGAGCCCTTGTATGTATTTTTCAGAAGAAATAAACCACTGGTGGACAGGTCAGGGTTCAACAATAACTAGAAAGCAACATGAAAAATGGGTTGCCCAGGGGTTGGTGTCATAGCTCAGTTGTAGAGTGTTTGCCTAGCATGTGTGAGGCACTGGGTTTGATTCTCAGCACACATTTAAAAAATAAATAAAGATATCATGTCCACCTACAATTAAAAATATTTTTTTAAATGGGTTGCCCAATACGTGAATCACAATTTATGAAGAGACTTAAGTAAAATAAAGAACTGCCTTGGGTTGATAGAACAGGAGATTAATAAGTACTGGTCCTAAACTTTAAGCTATAGACTTAAAGTATGTGTAGGCTGGCTTTTCTTTAGTCTGTATAACCTGACTTCCAATCTTACCAAGACTACAGTCCTATTTAGAATTTGAAATAAGATTCAGTATTTCATGTTGGAAATATGTATGCTACATAAAGTTTAAGGCTACTTTTATAATATTTGGGAAAGGAACACCATAGAGATTTAATTTAAAGATAAAGGTTTACACTTCGCAGTGTAAAATTTAAAAGAAAAAAACAATACAGGGACCTCCAGGAAAAAAAATGCTTTCTATTCTAGAACAGATTTTCCAGAAAACATTCACTAAGATAAAGTAAGAAATTATCTTCTATATATTGTACAGGCCCAAATTCAATGTTTTCATTAGAATATTCAAAAGGGGGAAAAAAAAACCTTGAAGCAGTTTACTATAAAGCAACATGTGAATGCTCACTAAATCCGTTTCTAGGCATATCTTTTTGATTAAGAGTAGCAGAAGGTGAAGAAGGGGAACATTCTCCACCACTCATGGGGGATGGACCAAAAGAGCCATTATGGCTCAGTGGACCTAAAGACAACAATGCCGTGTTACTACTTTAAGGCAGCCTTCTCCCTGACACCAACCCTCACCTCCTGCTTTAGCAAATCATTCAGATTATTTCATAACCATTACACACAGAAATAAAAAGTAATTTACATACATTCTGCACCAAGAAATAAAATAGCTCCTTTTACAAAGTGCCTCCTACCTCTCTGAGGAGGATTTTGTAAATCTGGTCTTCCCAGCATAGGTTTTACAATCCCGGGTTCATCTTGACGCACTGCGATCTTTTGGGTCATTTCCAATAGTCTTGAATATTGAGAAAGAATGGACTGAATTATGAAACAGCAATCTATTCCTTCATAGATAATATCTAGCATAACCTTAAAACACTATAAAACATATAGGAAGATACCAAAATCACATACTTCTGTCTCAAATTAGCAACTTCCCTTTTCTCTTCAGCTATAGCTCTTTCTGCAGAACGAGCTTTGAGCTATTAAAGAGAAAATATTCAAATTCAGTTGCAGTAGGCTATGCACAAAATAAAGAAAAGGGGGAAAAAATCTTACCCAATTATCATGAGCTTTCTTCTCATGCATAGCAATCTGAAAAAGACAATACATTAAAAAATATGTTTTTAGGGACTCATTATAATAGCCTATAATTGTCTGTATTAGATATCAAGAAATTCTGCAACTACAGGACACTATTAATTACTACCTGGTTTTTAAACGAGTGCTTGGTTTTCTGTAATGCTTCTTCCATCTCTTCAATTCTCCGCCTAAGAATTACAACAATTGAATAACATTTGAAACATTTCTGACCATTTTCCCTTTATTCTATCAGCTATACTTTTAAAGACTTTATCATACATAAGAAAAACATTTCTATAGTTATATGAATCCAGTGTGATCAAAACTAATACTACAGGCCAGGTGCAATGCCACATGCCAGTAATCCCAATGATTGGGAAGCTGAGGCAGGAGGATCACAAGTTCGAGGTCAGTCTCAGCAATTAAGTGGGAACCTAAGCAACTGAGACCCTGTCTCAAAGTAAAAAAAAAAGGTCTAAGGATGTAGCTTAGTAGTAAAGCACCAAAAATAAATAAATAAATAAATAAAATAAAATAAAGACCCAATACTAATAACTTCTTTATCATTTAATTGCTAGAGATTCTGAATGATAAATTATAATTTCCTTAACTGTTCATCAGTGTGTTCTCAAGTAATTCTGCTAGAAATATCTTCCTCCTTAAAACTTTTTTTTCTTTTTTTCAAATTATATCCATAAAAGATTTCCAAGGTCTATCAAATGCCACACTTTTGTGGGTCTTGATACATCACACAACAAACTGATTTCTTAAAGAATTACTACAACATACAAAACCCCCAGAACTGTTTGCATTGACCAAGTTCCCTATGGTCTTGCCCATTGGGTATAAGTAAATTTTTGTTAACATTTTTCATTTGTAAAGTTGAAATTTATTTTTTCTCCTGTGTGAATTGAATGTATTCATATCCTCTCGTTATTTATACTTCCATGCTATTTTCTTCTATCTACATAATGTAAAAAAAGATTAAAAAAGAAAGCCACCACTAGTTTATTAGACATTGACACCCTCCTTTAGAAACTGAACTCACTTGTAATTTTTAACTTCCTGTACAGCGGAAACCACCTTTTCATCTGCAGCTGACAGCCGCTGCTCTTTTTCTAGTCTCTCATATTCTTCTTGGCTCACTTTCCTAAAATAAAGCCAGTTATCAAATCAAAAGTTTCTTTCTGTGAATATCACTTCCCACAATTCTATAAAATGCTTAGGCACATAAAATAGGAATTCAAACCTGCAATTTCATAAATCAAACTCTGGCAAATCACTTACATTTTCTAATTTTTCCTCTTAATTCTCTATTTACCAGTAAATAAAATAAATGTGAAAACAACATGTGCCCCAAGGGCAAGTCTCCTGTGTGTAAGATAATAAAAACTCACTTTACTTCAATGTGGAAGATCAGGATTGATAAACCTAACATAATTAAACATATTAGGATAAAGCAAGGGATAATTCTTTTCTCGTTTCTGCCATGGGTAGGACACTAAGTATATCTTTGTCATGGAGGAACTCTTTTCTCAATCCAAGACTGGTACCATAATAAAGATATAGTCAATCAAAGAAAAAATCTTCTAGAATATGTCTTTTAGCTATGCAATTAGCCACAGAACATTTTTCACACTTTAGATATATATTTCAAAAGAATTGCAATTAAGCAAAAAGACAAATCTGCGTTTTGATAATGTCTGTCAACCAGAAAAAGAAGCCAAACTGACCCACCATCAGAGTATTATCTACTGACAAGTTTTAACTCTGATCATGAAACTCAAGATGTTCATCTACTGAGACAAAGGTAGCCACATTTAATGATTTTAAAAATACTATTTCTGCTATCCTTGTACTACTTTAGCCATAGTTCCAATTCAAAAGATAATTAACTTGAAACTTAATTTTCCATAAATCAGAAGAACTATAGTAAAAAAGGATTATTGATACCAAATAGAAAAAGGGGATTATATATTCTTATATAGCTTCTCATTTAATTCTTCAGCAAGTATTTTATGAGTGGCTATAATATACTAGTTACCTTGTAAGATGCTAAAGAATAAAAGAGCTCACTGTTTCAGGTATAAATGACGCCTAAAGGAATAATAATTTTCCCCACTGGCTTAAGAAGGAATATGGAGAAAACTGAATCTTGAAGGACAGAGAGAATTTTGTTTCCAATTACCAAAGAGTTAGTCTGAGAGCACTAAGAACAATCGAAACATCTTTATAAGAATATAAAATTGTGTTTGAAAGGATACAAGCTAAAAAGGCAGTGAAGATATATGTATGTGGCCAAGATCCATTAGAAAAAGGAATCTCAGAATTACAAGTAAAGCTGGCACTTTAAGGTACTTTTCTCCTAGGTTTACCCACATATTGAAGATAACACAAAGATATAATGAGTCTGAACTAAGCCTTCATCAAATTCCTGGGCTTAGAGGAAAAAAGAAGTGTTTGGGGCTACAAATAAAGGGACCCTTAATAAAAGCCCTAGCCTTTGAGTTTAGATTAGAAAGTACTGCACACTTAAGTGATGAACAGGCAAAAAATCCAAAAGGAACAATACTGAAACATTGAAAAGACAAGTCATTTTTGAATTATCTTAATTGCTGACTAAGTTTGAAGTGACAATCTTACTCAAGTAACCTCAACACTTTTCTATAAGAAGATAACTTCATCTTAGTTCCTCAAATTTCATGTATAATTATCACAACAATGTTAGCCAATCAAAACTGACCAGGCACTCCATAAGACAAAATTCTGTGAGAAAAAATCCCACAGAAAAGGAAACCACCTAATGGGGTTAACCGCACATGTTTTAAAATCACTGTGCTTTATATAGTCAAAAAAGTAAAGTCAAGATTATGAATTTCAGGTCTGGGAATATAGTTTAGTTGGTAGAGTGCTGCCTTGCATGCACAAGGCTCTGAGTTCAAACCCCAGCACCACAAAAGAGGAAAAAAAAGATTATGAATTTTGTCAAAGGATTAGAAGCTATAAAACCGAGAAATAGTTGGGTGTGGTGACCTACATACAGTCGAAGATACTTGGAGGCAGAGGCAGAATGATGAGATTAAAGATAGCTTGGAAAGCAGTAAGACACTAGTCCCTTATGAGAAAGAGCAAGGAGTCTGGGGAGGTAGCTCAATAGTAGAGCACATGGCTCAAGGTCCTGCATTTGAGCTGTAGTACTGAAATAGGACTGGGGTTGTGGCTCAGTGGTGAAGCACGTGCCCCACATGTGTGGGGCACTGGGATCAGTCCTCAACACCACATAAAATAAATAAAATATTGTGTCGGGCTGGGGATGTGGCTCAAGCAGTAAGGCGCTCATCTGGCATGTGTGCAGCCCGGGTTCAATCCTCAGCACCACATACAAACAAAGATGTTGTGTCCGCCAAAAACTAAAAAATAAATATTAAAATTATCTTTCTCTCTCTCTTAAAAAAATCCTATAAAAAATAAAATAAAATATTATGTCCATCTACAACTAAAATAATATTTTAAACCCTGAACTTTTTAAAATCCTAAACTCAATGAATGATTTTAACAACAGATTTGGGAAGTAAAATAAATCCTACCGCTTTTAAGACAGGTCAGAAGAAAATATCCAGAAGAAGTAAATCCAGAATGTAGGAGGCAGGGGAAATCAAATTCTAATATGCATTATTATAATCAGAAGAGAGAATGAGGTAAAATCAACATTTAGAAAAAGACTCGAAAATTCAAGAAATGTTTAATGGTCCCAAGCAACATAACTGCAAGAGGAAAAAGTGGGTGGGGTGGAGAAAACTACACATAGGCACTTCCCAATACAACTGTTAAAAAAAGAGAGAAATGACTACAGGAACTAGGGGAGGGAGATAAGACCAAACAACAATGATAATGGACTCCTTAAAGAAAAAAAATTAAAACAGATGGTAATTAATTGGATATTTTCAAATTGCTAAAACTAAGTAACAGTCAAAATTCAGTAGCCAAAAGAAAGATCCTTTAAAAATGGAAACTGGTTTTAACTCTAATCATGAAGTTCATGTCAACCTAATACAGATTATAAAGGTAGCAATATTTAGTGGATAAAATACTATTCTCTGTTTATCCTTGTACTACTTTGATACACTAATCAAATCTATCATTAAAGGACAATGTTCAAATAGAATGAAAATAATTTCAACTAAGAAACCAACAGTGTAGAATGCAGAACTACAGAAACTTTAAATATGTGTATAAATTGAATGAATGTCTTGTGGAGTTCACAGTATATGAAGTACTAACATACGATGCCACAACAGTTATCTGATTCAGGAGCTACTTAAAGCCCATAAAAACAAGTAATAAACCTATTAATCTATGTCAGGTTTTTATTAAATCCAGAATATATACCAAGGCCTTTAAATTATGAGAAGATGAATAAAATTATAATTATATAATTATAATTCCATTATAATTTATGATTATATCAAGCTTATACAGGTGATGAGGAAAATAATTAAAAATATTTAAACTATTAAAAAGATACAAGGAAGAAAAAAAGAACAGGTCATCAAATAGAAAGCAAATTCTTCATAAACCACAGGCACATATTGACATGGACAGACTTATATTTTAGAAAGTCCACTCAAGCAGCTATAGAGAAAACTACTAAGAATTTGAAAATAAATTATATAAAAATATAAATAATGGAGAATGAAGACAGATGACCTAGGTTAGAAACAGAAAAGATGACACAGGCATGAACTAACATAGTACCTGGGGATGAGAAAAAAAGAGTACAAACCACAGATGATGACTGAATGAATTTTGGAGGAGTTGAGAAAAATAGTGCTACAATTTAACTGCATTACAAAGAAAATTAATTGCCATTTAGGTCATTCATATTACTAGTAGGGACAGAGAAAACAAGTGTTCTTTTGAAAAAAAAGTGATAAAATGAGAAATGTTTCTTTGAAACAGGCCAGGCATTTAGAACTGGCCTGAACAAAAATTTGAGATTCTAAAAAAGTCGCTTGGAGATCACAGAATTTTAGAAAAGTTAATGGAAAGGTTTCAATATTTAATGCATTAATTAGGCAACAGAAGTCAAAATACCTAAAAATAGTTAGGTCTATAAGAAGGTCTGTCTTTGCTTTAACAAGATATATATATATATATATCTTGTTAATAAATCAGGTGCAAACAAATAAAATCTGACACAAAAAAAACTATTTTTAGAGAATTCAAGTATTTTTTGTGGATTAAAAACTTCAAAGGAACTTCCAAAAAATAACTAGCTCCACACTGAGAAGATTAATATATAAATATATACTACAAACAAGTACTTCTGTAATCGTAACTCCTAAAATCCTTGCCACAGTTCAATTTTTAGTGTGAACATCTGAGATACTCAAGTCCAAAACTTGTACCATCAATAAGTAAATATTATTCCTTTTTGAAGTTTTTATTCTACTAAAACATGTCATTCCAAAACACTCAGTATTTTTAAAGGTCCAGAGTTAGAGATACAAGTTCAAAATATTAGAATTACATAACTGATCACAATGAAAGGAAATTAAAATAAATAGTGGGATCATAGAAAGGGTCTAGATCTTTGAGAGGTATTTCCACATCAGTGACTGTTAATACCAGTTTACCACTTCTTGCCTTCATATGAATTTGACAATTGATTACGATGTCCTCACAGCCTTAGTTTATGGTTCCAACTACCTCAGGACTCTTAAGACTGATGATGGAAAGAAAAATGCAACTTATAGGAAACAAAACACAAAGGAAAAAAGACAAATCTCTACTAGATAAAATTATCTGTTAGTTCACACAATGATAACAATAACAAACAATGGAAATCTTACTTTTTTAGTGCCATCTCATTTTGCTGGTAGAGTTCATTTAAAATCTCCACTTTCTGCCTAAGAGTTTTGCATTCCTCTTCCAGTCCAACTTTAGAAGACCGTAGTGAATTGCAGTCACTTTCTAATTTCTTTATTTGGTCTGTAAAGGATAAAACAGCTTATCTCTATATGTGTACAAGGACTTAAGAACTTGTTTGAGGGAGTAGTGCCAAGAAAAGTAAGAAGCATGAAAGCAAGAAGCCATTCTTTATCTTTCCAATAAATTTTTAAGTCTTTCCAACATGGCAATTTCTTCTCAAGAAGAACCCACCTTCTAGATTACATTTTGTGGACATCGAGGCTCTTAGCTTAAGTTGTAAAAGTTTTAGATCCTCTTCAACTACTGATATTGTAGTTTTTGTCTAAAAATTGCAGAAAAGAGAGGTATTCTTAAAAGTGAGGCACAGGAAGAATTCACAGGTACTATGGGACTCTTACAAAGAACTATACCTGAGAGACATCCATCATCTGCTTAATTTGATCTTTGATCTTCTCGTTCCGATCACCTAAAAAACAAAAGACTTTAGCTTTTTCTTTCCTTACTTTTAACTCTATATTCTCCTAACTTCCCTAAAGAATGATTGTGTTCAAACACTGGAAGAAAAAAATCAATTAAATAATTATACTGATTAGACTAATGACTTTTAAGAGAATTGCAAGCTTAGATTTAAAAAAAAAAAGAGAGAGGTGAATTTCAGACTGGGGTTGTGGCTCAGTGGTAGAGTGCTCACCTAGCATGTGTGAGGCACTGAGTTTGATCCTCAGCATAAAAATAAATAAAAGTACTGTGTCTGTCTTAAAAAAAAAAAGGTGAATTTCTAGTTTGCACAACTAAAATGTTATCTATGCTATTCTTGTAAGATAAAAGCTTTTCTTCTCTCTCAGATCTATCCTCACCTGGGCAATAAGTGTCTTGTTTAGAAAGATTCAATCCTCTATTTTCTCCCTGAATCTACTACCAGGTGTGGTTTGAAATACTTGCTATGTAAGCAATATCCAACTTGGGAGAAAACATCTGGAAATATTTTCCTCATCAGTAAACACTGTTACACTCCCTCTCTAGCTTTCTGATAGTCTCTAGCCTCTGTTCTCACAGCCTTAGTTTATGGTTCCAACTGCCTCCGGACTGACTGTGGACCTTAAAACCACAGAGCCATAGAGATGATGAGTATCAAAATCAAGTATCATCTGCATAAGTTAAGAAATAAATTTCTCTTACTGTACAATGTTCAATACTTAGAGGTATAGGATATGACTATTGTAGCTGCAGTGTACTTCCTAGTTTTCAATAGGATAGAAAAAGTCAGTGTTCTTCACATGCCTATTGCTACATTATACCCCAACAACCCACCTCTGCCAATGCAACAGACATATCTATAGATCCAGTGATATGTGTCTACAACCCTGAAGCTTAAGAAGAAATTAAGCCAGCTGAAAAGTGGCATCTGTATACTTAATTAAAGACAGGAAAGCAAAAAAGGATTCAACCTCCCTGAGACTGATCTTACCTGCTAACTCTCCATTGGTTAATTCATCTGACTCATCTCGACTTTGATCCTCAGATTCAGATTCACATTGAAACCGATTCAACTGTGTGACGTGATCAGTCAAAGCCTAGAAAAGAAGCAAAAGGTTGGAAGACTCTCGATTTTAATTCAGAAGATTTCAGGAGAATTCATGAGATGAAACATGTATTTGGAGTATAAACTTACATTAATAGTATCATCTTTTTGACTAAGAGCTACTTGTAAATCTTTCTGGGTCTTCTCAAATGATTTCATTTGTTCACTGAGCTCAGCGTGTGATGTACTCCAGTCTTTTACTTCCTGCTGCAACTGAAAAGTCAAAACACATGAATTCCTATGGGTTAGGGAGGGGTTTCTGCACTGGATATATCAGGACTACAAGACTTAGACAAAGAAATAGAGAGCCATACTCCTCGGTGGCCTGCCTCAATCGAGGGGGTTGAGACCTTGGTTAAGGAAGAGGGCAGAGTGGCCCCAACTCTCACAGCTGCAGTAAGAACATCAGAGCTATCAGGAAGTTGACCCTGTTTATTGCATTCCCCAGAAAATTGCTGCCAATTCAAATAATTTATCTCCAGCAGGAATGGCTGGGCACATATGACTGTCTCCTAAATTTAGATTCCTTATCATGTAATCTTCCCTTGGCCGGTGAATCAGTAACTATTCAAAAGAGGATCATAAAATACTTAATTTTCTGGTTTAAAAAGTTTCTTTGAGGCTATGCAAGTTAATAACTGATTGACATTTGATAAGAAAAGCAATAATCCAAAAATCCAAAACAGATGGAGACCATATATATGCACTCAATTTGGGGAGCATTGTTTAAACTTTGCATATCTAGAAAAGGTCCTACATGAAAATTCCTTACCTCAGAAACAGATCCAAGAAAGATACAAGATAATGATATTCACTTCTCTAGTTTACATTATGTATGACATCAAATTTTCTTTACCTGCTCTTTCTCCTTCTTAAGCATGGTATTTTCTTTCTGAAGCTGACAGCATTTCAACTTCACCTTCTCTTCACGAAGCTTAGCTTCAGTAAGGAGAATTTGAAGCTAATGAAAAACACTACAGTTAGTGAATTAATTCCAAAGAAGAAACAAAGTTATACTTTCCCAAACAAGACATCATCTAGTTCTCATTTTTTTGCACATTTTAGCACACCTCAAATTTTTGGTCCGCAACAAAACTAAGATGTAGTACTAATATCCGTTAGCAATAGTTGGCAGCTTTACCTCTGAAAGTTCAGAAGTGTTTACTGAAATGACATCTTTAAGCTTCTCTATAGATTTCTTATTTTCCATTATCTGCCAGGTGAAAACAGAACACAAAATATGCATTAGGATTTCAGTAGAAATACTGATATATATATATGTGTGTGTGTGTGTGTGTGTGTGTGTGTGTGTGTGTGTGTGTGTGTTTGTGTACGTACACATACATATAAATATTTCATGGCATCCACAACCTTACTGTTTATGAGATAACCAGAAAAAAAGTTCAAAGTATAGAAAATCATAATGCAATAAGTAAATAAAATGTTTTAAAGCATAGAAAATTAACTAATTAATTACTGTTTCAAGTAAACCAGTTCAAATTAGTAATTTTTTTTCTAGTGATAGAGAAAAAAATTTCCCAAGATCATTTTTAAAATTTTCTTATCTGAAGTAAAAAATGATAAAATTTAAGGAAGAATAGACTAATCTCACATACAGAAGAATTCCAAAAAAAATTATAAAGATACTTGCTCCTTAAGGAAGTGGACATAAATCTGCAATCTTTGTTTGCAATGCCTGGGATTGAATCCTGGGCCTCATGCATGCTAGGCAAGTGCTCTACCATGAGCTGCATCCTGAGCTTGTAACTCTTCATACTTTAACTGTGGGCTGTGCATGGTAACTTCCAAAGAATACAATATGAAAAGGATTGGAAAGAATTTTTACAGTGGAGAAATCTGATAAATACTACCTCAGCTAGGTTATCAAGCTTACTTGGGGGTAGGATATTTCAGAACACACTCTCTACCATCTTTTGCAAATTTTATGTAATTACAGAAACTTATAGAAATTGAAAATGAAATATGTAAGTAAAAATTTTTTAAGTTGTTGTATCAGTACTTAAAAGTTTCACAAAATGGGCAGAAGTGGGTTCAACTTCCTTGACTCCTAATCTTACTTTAGTTAACAGCTGGACTAAGTTCAACTTAACCAATTTTACAAAATATTTCAAAAGCCAAATTGCAGTAATACTTAGCAGCAAAACTCTTACCAAGTCCTGATTCTTAGCTTTCTGTTCTCTCTCAGATTCTAACATAACATGAAGACTTTTAGCTCCCTCATCCAGAAGTTCTTTAGCTTTTTCAAGAAGCTTCATTTTATCCTGGAAAAAAAGGTGTCACGATTACTCACTCATTACATTTACTTTTGAGTTTAGAATGTAATTCCCCCCAAAGAAGGGATTTTTACCTTATAATTAGTTGCTTCATCAGAAAGAATCATATTTTGTTTCATGGTATGATTCCTACAGTAATCAGCCTTCAAATTCTGAAACAGTCATATGTATTAAGTACCTGCTTTCTTCTGAAAGGATCATTGTCTGGAAGTAATCCAGACAAATGATCCTTTCCAGAAGAAAGCAGTACTTAATACATATGACTGTTTAGAATTTGGGTGATTTGTAGGAAATAATGAAACAAAAATTTTAAAATATGATTTTTAAATTAAAACAGGTAGGAATGATTCAAGCTAGAACCAAGGGAGAAAGAAACAAAAAAATAATTATACCTTCTGTTCATAATTTGACAATTTCTGCATTAGTTCTTCATTTTCTTTCATGAAATTGTTCACCTTTTTGGAAATTTGCTGTTCATTGACTAAAAGGGGGAAATACACAAGATTATTACAATCACTAAATGAAATTCAATTACTCAATCTACTAAAAGCAAAGACATGTTATATGGTACTATGAGGAAATACTTCTTAGCATAACTATTATGCTTTTAAAAAGCAATCTATGCTTATTAGCAATAAGAGTATAAAAATTATTAGAATTTAAGAAAAATATAAGAACAATGATATTTTGCTGGGTGCAGTGGTGCACACCTGTAATCCCAGTGGCTCAGGAGGCTGAGCTAGAAGGATTCCAAGTTCAAAGCCAGCCTCAGCAAGAGCGAGACACTAAGCAACTAAGTGAGACTTGGTCTCTAAATATAGGGGGTTGGCGATGTGGCTCAGTAGAGTGCCCCAGAGTTCAATCCCAGGAACCCCTCCCATCCAAAATGATATTTCAATTTAAGCTTATTTCACAGATGGAAAATACAGTAAAGTGTTGTAGTTTGATATTCCCCCCTTCTCAAAACACTTTCTTTTCCGAAAATGGAATCATTTAATTCTTTGCAAAGAAAAACAGAAATGAAAACATACTGATTCACATTACCATTCTTCAAATTATCTACTCAATTACTTAATGCATGATTAAATCATTAGCATAGAAATACTCTTCAAATGTAATACATCTGCATTACATCAATATTCAAAGTTAATCTGCCCCAAATTAAAACTTATCATCATCTCCCTATCCACAATTTGTTCCTCCTCTTTATCTCCTATCTCAGAGTTGGAACCATCATCATCTACTCTATTATCCATGCTAGCAACCTAGGAATAGTAAAATTTTCAGGAGGTAAAAAAGATAATAGACATTAAAAGTCACTGTATCTACTTCTAACATACATAAAACACACATCAAACACCAATACAAAGGGTTATTACAAGTTTAAGAAACCTAAAAATTTACCTTGATATGCTCTATCTTTTACCTAGAAGAGAGAAAAAAGATCAAATTTGATGTCAAACATCTGCTCAATAGAAACAGCATTCCTAAAACAACAGTCAGAATCATAACCAAGTGAGAATTTAATAACATTCTGGTTCAGGATAATAATTTATAGGATTAAAAATAAGTAAAGGTTAACAAGCCTTTTAAATTTAATTGGTAGTGATATTTCATAAATAGCCCCTGACATAAAAACACTAAGATATGTACCTTATTTCACAGCAAAGATGTGTGTATGTGTATGTGTGTGTGTGTGTGTGTGTGTGTGTGTACTCAAAATCATTTACTTGACAATTCTAAATAACCAGGATAAAGTCTAGAAACAATGACTATTCAAAAGAAATCTGAGGAAACAATATTAAATGCATAATCTTTGTACTAAGATATGCCACTTTCACTCACCAGAAAACATCTTAGAACTCCAATTTAAATTTGGCTATTGGCTGAATTTAGAAACTAAGAGGCTACATCATCTTATTTCTGCAAACCACTAAATATATAGCAAGAAATCTGAAAGGAAAGACTGCTTGAAGAAAATGCACAAGCAATAAGAGAAATGACAATTAACATATTCTGGAAAGGACAAAAACAATCGTTTCCAAAAAACAGCAATAAACTACCTGATAATAAAACCTAAGCAGAAATTTTTTTAAAACATCACTAAATTTCTTTGTAACTTAGCATATTACTTGTCCTTTCAAATGTTATAAATGGTGATGGGATATTCAGATGTGTCCACGGATCATCCAGGGGATCTTCGTAACAGGAAATTGCATTCAGAAAACTCCAACACAGAAAAAAATGAACATTTCTTTAATGTCATAGCCTTGCTAACCTTTTACTCAAAATGACAACAGAGGAAAATGGGAAGTAGCATAAAAGCAGTCATCTAAGGTAGGGAGACTAAAGTTTTAAAGTCAAATGCTGAAACTGAGGAGCAACAAGCTAGGAACCACATCCCACATAACCTAGTGAAAAGAGAAACAGGTACCAGGGTTCTTGAAATGAAAGAAACAAGAGAGAGAAATATAAAATGTTTTCATGTTTTTCCCTTCTCTTTATCCTTCTATTTCCTTTTTACTTTTAGCTGAGAAAAAGTTCAATGAGATTAGAAAATTCCTCACAGGAATCCAGGCAAACAATTCTTCTATTTAAGAAGGGAATACTTTTTAAGAGATTTTACACTCAATTGTACAAGGAGAGGAAACTTATCTTAACAATGATATGTCTGAAATAATTAAGAAATCAGAAAAAGAACACTCAGATTTGAAAAGATTTGTATCCAATGTTTTTGGCCTCTTTAACTGTTAGGCTTTTCATATGCAAAGTCCATTTACCTAAAATAATTTTCTTCCAATTATGTTAAATAACTATGAAACAGAATGACCTACAGTACAAACATAAGTATGTATAAGCGCATATATATATATGTGTGTATATATATACACACATATATATACACACACACACACACACACACACACACACACACTTATACATATATGTACACACATACACAGAGATAGACTAATTCTGCTCAGGAAAAAAAAAACTTAATGAACAAAACATTTAATGGATTTTTGGACAACACATAATCTATACTTCCAAATAAAAAGGTATTTTCTGTACATATGATCAAATCATAAAATCTGGGAAAAATTTATATAAAAGACTGGAAAAATTATATCATCTCCTTTTTCTCATTTTACTGTATTTCTTTGCAGCATTTCCCCCTGTTTGTATGTTTATATTAACATACAGTTCATCAACATTTAAATCTTAGTTTCTGCTTTTTTTTCCCACTTCACATTTAATTGTGAGCATTTTCTGTACCTCAAAGCTTTGAAATAAATAAATCTGCCTACTATTCCACTAATTGAACATACAATAACCCCTAAATGAATTATGTTGTGCTAAGTCTTCAATCTAATACACTGTTCCATTGAAAAACATTACCAAAATCTTCAAAGCATAGTTATTTAAGATAGATTACTAGACATATATGCTACATAAAAGGATATTTATCTAACCTATCCCATCTTTTATCCCACTTTTAAGACTTCTGATACATATGAAACTACTGGTCAGGATGGCTGTAAGAATTACCAGTTCTACCAACTGCACCCACACTAAATTATTTTATAATGTTAGTTTGACTTAAACCACTATTTTGTGTTTTAGCAATTGAAAAAGAAAAAAAGGGGGGGCAGTGACTATATAAAATAATCCTTGTGCTTATGTGCTAAGGTATAAGTAAGTTAATTTACTCACAAGAGCAGTTCTCCAAGAGAAAATGACAAAGGATACAATCCCAAAGAAAACAGTGAATACTACAGGCTTCCATGGTAGTCCATAAAAATCAGGCCCAGGTTGAGTATCATCAGGCAATGTAGTAAACAGCTTAAACAGACAAATTAGAAGAAATGGGAAACCTTAAATTTATAACAAAACAGTCACAAAGAATCAGCAATTCTAAACCAACTTCCTCATCAGAAATCCACCTCCTCAATATTTTCCAATAGCTTCTTCAAGAGAGAGGATACTGGCAGTCTCATATTTTTTGTTCGCTTCCAGTGTTTTCAAGTATAATGAATCTAAATACTTTTTAAAAATATTTATTTATGTATCTTTAGTTTTAGGGTGGACACATTGTTTTGTTTTTATATGGTGCTGAGGATCGAACCCAGTGCCTCATGTATGCTAGGCAAGCGCTCTACTGAACCACAACCCCAGCCCGAATCTAAATACTTTAAATTGAGCATACATTTCCAGTTTGTAACAGGCCCTATATCATCACATTGTCTAACACCTGGCTAGAATCCCTCTGGATCATTCTTTTCTCTTAGATAACCTGGTTTTTATAATTTAAAATATTCATTTAAGACAAAACTTAAATATATGAAAGAACTAATTAATTTTATGGCAACAAATAAAAACAATGACGATATATGTATAAGATTTTAAATCTTACTTCCATTCCACTCTTATATACAGATACGTGACATGTAATTTCAGACAACTCTTGAAAACTGGCTTAGATAAACTTCTCTGAATTTAACATCCTTCTATAAAATTCAGAGCCTAATTTTAAATGGTTGCTCAAAGGCAGTGCAGTAAACACCTGCCTACTCTTCCCTGTTTTCACCGCCCTCTACACGTAATAGGAGATAACTGTCACTTGGGCCCAATTCCCCAGCAGTCTCCTTAGGGAAAAGACCCGTAGTAACATTAGCTGTTTGGATTGTTGGCTGCATTTCAGAACATACCATGAGGTTGTCACCTCTATTCCGTCAAAAAAAAAAGTGCAAGTGGGGAAAGCTCAAGTACACTCTCACCGGCCTTGCTTAACCATACAGTCACGTCCTGCCTGCCTTGGGCCTGACACACTCCATTTCTCCGTCGCCACGACAGTCAGTGCACCCACTCCGCCAGAACTCAGCCACCCGACAGGGGTCCCAGGAGCTCTGGGTCCCCCAGGGAAACAGTGACAGAAGGCACAGTGGCAGGTACTGAGTCCATGGTGTAGGGACGGCTGAGTGGAAGCGACGCTTCCCTGCAGAACAGCACAGGACCCTCTCTTTCACCGTTTCCTACTTCAGTAGGACCCAGCGCAGGGGGCGGGTACTGGGAGTGAACTTTGCCTTCCTCCACCACAGGCGCTTTCTGCCCAAGGCACGTAAAACCCATCATCAGAGGAAGCCCCTGGGTGGACTGCAGTGAGCAGACAGAGGATGCTGAGGGGCGTGGCGGCGAGCGGGAAGAACCAACTGCGGAGCCCGGCGGGGGACAGCGCCAGTAGAGCCAAGCGGAAGAGTCCAAATGAAAGGACTCCAGAAGGAAAGAGGCTCACCTGTCCCCGGAACTGGGAGAGGACCGGCGATTTAGAAGGCCCTGGAGGAAGCCAGGGAAACTAGCAGAAGGGGATTATAGGCAGAGACTAGGAAAAAGGAGAAAGTCAGGCCTCCCAGCCCCTCCCAGAGCAAAACCCTTTTGTCAACGTGTTGAGACACCAGGTACCTACCTGCCCCAAAAGTGCAGACAGAAGAGGAGAAGCTTCTCCTGCTCCCTTCTAAAAGACTACTGCTCGGACTGGGCTTTCCTTCCCTGCTCACTCTAGTCCTGTTACTTTCTCCAATTGTGGATGACACTCTTTTTAAAAAAGCCTAACCCTAAGGAATCATGTCATTATCACCCCACGCCGGTGGCTTCATTTCTGGATGCCACATTTTAAGGTTGCATGACTTGTGGAAAAGAACAGAATCATGAATAGCCCGAAAAGCACGTGCTAAAAATTGAAGAAACTGGGGACATTTAACTTGGGACATTTAACTTGGGGAGAAAATGAACATCTGTGGATCTTTAAAAATCTGTCGTCAAGTTGAATATAGTCAATTCAAAAGAACAAGAATAAGCAGGAAAGCACTGAAAAAGAAGAGCAATGAAGGGTACAGGGAGGGCAGACTATATAATTAATTCATGTACCCTCGTTAAAGCCCAGGAATACATAGAGATTGTGGGACAGAATAGAGAATCCAGAAACAGAACCAACTGGACATTTGGGGTACAATAAAAGTTAGTTTGGGGAAAACAGACTTTCTAATAAGTAGCGTTACCACATGGAAAATTATAAAATTGGATTTTTCTCTATTTATTCAAAAGATAAACTACAAATGGATAAGAAACATGAATGTAAAAATAGAAAATAAACAAGTACTAGAAAATATTAAGTGAAATTTTCTATGTATTATGAGTGGGCAAAACCTGCCTCATTGAAAAAATCTTTCCTGGCTGTATCTAAACCTGCTACACACACACACACACACACACACACAGTTTGACAATGACAAACTGAGAAAAAATATTTGCAACATATTATTGTCCAAAGAATCATGTTCCTGAAATATAAAGAACATTATAAATAAAATGGCCAGCAAACCTATACAAAAATGGGCTGAAGAAATAAACAGATCTCAGGAAAAGAAATGCAAATAGCTATAACATATGGAAACATGCTCTGCTTAGCTCATAATGAACAAAATACAAATTAAACCACACCAAGACACCATTTCTCACTTGCATTGGCAAGATCCAAACGTTTGACAACATACTCAGTAGGTGAGAGAATGTGGGGGAATAAAAATTCTCAGACACTGCTAATAAGTATACAAAATGATACAACCCTTATGAATGAGATTTGGCAACATCTCCCAAAACTGCTTATATATTTACCTATTAACTCAACAATCCCACTTTTTTTTTTTAACTTTTTCAGTGCTGGGGAAGGGTATCTTGGGCAAGTGCTCTACTGCTGAGCTATAGTCCACCAGCCCTAATTTCTAAAGATACTGGGAATACAACAACAAATGTTTAAAACTTGTATTTACAAAACTATGTTATTCAAGCATTAATTATAACAATACAAGATGGTCACAAAAGGCTGAAACAACCGTCATCAATGAAAGTTGTTGAATAAACCAAAGAAGAAAGAAAATAATTTTAAATACTGCTAAGAGCTGGTTTCCGGAATACATTTTTTAAAAATGAAGTAGAGAAAAATATTTATAGAATACTATTTGTATCTTAGAAAGTGAAAAAAGATGAATATATTATTTCTTATAGCTTTGAGGTAAAACTGACATGCAATAAATTACATGTATTTAAAGTGTGCAATTTGATGAATTTTAACATGAAATTATGAAATCACCATTATAATCAAGATAATATACACATCCTTTACTTCCAAAAATATTCTCATTCTCTAGGTAATTTTGCCCTTTGTCACCCTTCTTTCTTGCCCCCCACTTTCCCATTCCTCCAGCAAAATGTCTTATCTTAATAGATTGCTTTGTATTCCTCAAGTTTTATGTGTATGGGATAATATATTGTATTTTCTATGGCTTCTCTTATTCAGCATAATTTGAGATTCATCTACATCAGTTTATCTATCATCTATTTTTATTGCTGAGTAGCATTTCATTACAAGTACATATCACAATTTGTCTATCATCTATTGATAGACATTTGGATTTTTTTCCAGTTTGGGGCTTTTACAAATAAAATAGCCAAGAACACTGATATAAAATTCCTCCTATTGCTATATAACTTATCTTTTCTTTGGAAAAGAATGGTTGGATATGACTGGTGTATGTTTACCTTTTTAAGAAGGTGATTCTACCACTTTATATCCCCACCAGATGTGTACCCATCCAGTTCCTCCATCTCTTCTCCAACCACTCAGCACAATTGTCTTTAATATTAGATATTTAATAAGTGTGTAGTGGTAACTCTTATGCTTCAAAATTGCATTTCCCTGATAATTATGTCAAGCATTTTTAATGTATTTACTATCTGTTTATCTTCTTTGATGAAGTGTTATTTTACAGGACTATATTTTTTTCTAATGCGTTCTAAGAGTTCTTCATATATCCTTGATGCAAGTCTTGATAAATGCTTTACAGTAATTTCCTCCCAGCTTGTGTTTTGTCTATTTCATTGACTTCAAAGTGTATTTTGAATTAAAGAGGTTTTAGTTTGATGAATCCCACATTGTCAAATCCTTGTTAATGCTTTTGTTGTCAAATTTAAGAAATCTTTGCCAAACCTAAGTTCAACAAAAATTTTTCTCTTATTTTTTTTCCTAGAGGTTTTGTAGTTTTGAGTTTAATATTTAAGTCTGTGAGTTAATTCAGGTGTCTAATGCAAGGCATGGATCAGTTATTTTGCATATAAATATGCAGTAATTTCAGTACCATTTGCTGAAAAAACTTTCCATTCTCTACTTGTCTTTCCATCTTTGTCAATGACTGTTGCCATATATATTGTGTATCTATCTCTGAATTCTTGGCTCTGTTTCAATATGTTTTGTCTGCAATCCTGATTACTGTAGCTTTAGAATATTTTTTTTTCCTCTTCGTATGGTACTAGGGATTGAACACAGGACCTTGCATATGCTAGGCAAGTCCTCTACCACTGAGCTACATCCCCAGCCCTAGATTAAGTCTTGAAGCCACGTTGCAATCAGCTTGTCATTTTCTACAAAACTCTGCAGGGATTTTGATTGGAATAATGTTGACTCTGGTGATTAAACTGGGATGAATGGACACCTTAGTCTTCTGACTCATAAATTAGGTATATCTCTCCATTTAGGTTCTCTTTAAATTCTATCAGCAATATTTTATAGTTTTTAATATATACATTTTAGTTTTTGCCACGTTTATGTTTAAATACTTCATATTTTTATTCTATTGTACATGGAAATCTTTAAAATTTCAATTTCTAATTATTCATTGTTAATATATAGAAAATATAATTGCTTTTAGATGTAAATTTTATCTGTCAACCTTACAATAGCTTTTTTCTAGATCATACCAGATTGTATCTATATATATTCATATATATATATATGAATATATATAGATACAATCTCTATATATTCATATATATATATATCCTTTCCAATCTGAGTGCATTTTATTTCTTTTTCTTGCCTTAGTATACTAGCTATTTCCTTACTGCACCCCAGTACAATGCTGAATAGATGTAATGAGAGTAGACATCTCTGGTTTCTGATCTTGGGGAAAAGTATTCAATTATCAACCATTAAGTATGAGGTTAGCTGCATTTTTTCAGAGGATGTTTTAAGCTCCCTTCTATTCCTAGTTTGTTGTTTGTTTTTCTACATCAATAATCAATGCTGAGGGGCTGGGGTTGATACTCAGTGGTAGAGCACTTGCCTAGCATGTGTGAGGCAATGGGTTCAAATCTCAGCACCGCATATAAATAAGTGAATAAAATAAGTGTTAATCAACATCTAAAAATTTTTTTTAAATAATAATCAGGGCTGATTTTTTTTACATGTCGATGCGATTTATTGTCACCTACTTGTACATGCACACAAAATAACAATATAATTTGGCCAATATTACTCCCCAACATTTCCCCCCTCTGCTATATTTTTTAAATGCTTGTTTTGTATCTCTCGAGCTAAACACAAAGATTGTGCTTTTAGGTACATCAATGTGGTAAATTTCATTGATTTTCAAATGTTAAATAAATTTTGGATTCTTGACATAAATCCCCATCATCCGTCTAGTTTTTGTCTATGATGTATTTTCCTTTTACATATTGTTGTATTTGACTTAAATTTTTGTTTAGAATTTCTGTACAGATTCATTGGAGATCCCATGAGAGGTATGTGGTTTTCTTTTCTTATTATATCTTTGTCTTGGTTTGGTGTAGTGATAACACTGGATTCATAGGAGAAATATTTCCTTGCTTTAATATTCTACAAGGGTTTAGTATTAGTACTACTATTAGGAATTAGTATCATTTCTTCCTTACAGGTTTAATTGGATGACCAATAAAGCTATCTTGGTCTTATATTTTTTTCTTTGTAGAAAGGTTTTTACCTATACCTTCAATTTCTTTAATAGTCAACAAGGTTTATGAAATTGTCTGTTTTTCTTGAGTGAACTTTTGCAATTTGTGGCTTAAATAGAATTTCTTCATTTCATCTAAATTGTCAAGTTAATTAACATAAACTGTTCATAATATCCCCATTATCAGTCTAGTATCTGTGAAATCTGTAGTGATATCCCTTCTCTGATTGCGAATATTGGTAACCCGTGTCTCCTCTTTTATTTCCCTCACTAGATGTTGATCAATTTTATTCATCTTAAAGAACTAGCTTTGGGTTTCATTGATTTTCTCTTATTTTCCTTTTTTTAAAATTTTACTGACTTATGGTCTTTATTATATCTTTTTTTCTTGCTTACTTGGAGATTAACTTATTTTTCCTTTTCTAGTTTCTCAATAGTAGGAACTAAGTCAATGACTGGAGACTTATTTTTTAATAAACCTATCTTGGGCCTGGTAGTGCTATAAATTTTCCAATAACACTTTAGTGGCATTGCACAAATGGATATGTTGTTTTCAGTTTTATTCAACTCAAAATATGAATTTCTTCTCTGATTTATTTGACTCAAAAATTATTTAGCAGTGGGGGCTAAGGTTGTAGCTCAGTGGTAAAGTGCTTGCCTCACATGTGTGAGGCACTGGGTTCGATCCCCAACACCACATAAAAATAAATGTACTGTGTTGTTCATTTATACCAAATATATATATATATATATATATATATATATATATATGATAGATAGATACAGATATACATATAGATATAGATAGATAGCAGATAGCAGCCTGGCACTTAAGTTTTCAAATATTTGAGAATTTTCCAGATTTTTCCATTATTGATTTCTCATTTTATTGTGTTCAGAAAATAAGCTTTGCCTGACTTTGAATACTTTTATATTTACTGATAATTTTTTTAAGATCCAGAATATAGTTTATCTTGGTAAATGTTCCATGTGCACTAAGCTCCTTGGGGGTTTTCTATAAATGTCAATTAATTTCAAATGGATGGATTGATTATGTCATTCACACTTTCTACAACCTTACTTTTATTTTTCGTTTTCTGCCAATTGCTGAGGAGAGGATATTGAAATCTCTAAATGTAATCTATAGGATTCATCATTTTCCTCATAATTCTATCAATTTTGATACTTCATGTATTTTGAAGGTCTAATATTAAAAGTACAAGCATTTAGGTTTATTATATAATCTTGACTGATTCGTTTATCATTAGGAAATAACTTTCTTTAGTCCTGATGATATATTTTGCCCCACAACCTCTTTTGGTTTAATGTAGCTACTCCAGATTTCCTTTGACTAGTGTTTAACATGAGATACTTTTTCAATCATTTTAATTTTGACTTCTTTGTGCCTTTCTATTTACAGTGTTATTCCCTTAGACATCTATTTGGGTCTTGCTTCTTTAGGCAATATGACAATCTCTGTTTTTAACTGATGTATTTAGATACTTTCCACTTAATAGGATTACTGCCGTGCATAGGTGTAAGCTTAATATAATCTTCTATTTGTTCCTTCTGTTCTTTGTTCTTTTTCTTTTCTTTCTGTCTTCTTTTGCAGAAATACCACTATCGGTATTTTTAGTGATTCCTCTATTGGCTTATTAAGCTATAACTCTGTTTTCTAATCTTAGTACTTCAGGGTTTAGAATATACATCTTTAATTTGTCACAATCTACCTTCAGATGATACTATATTACTTCACATATTCAATAAGAACGTTACAATAGTTACTACCCTTCTGAGATTTATACTGTTGTCATGTATTTTACTTTACATGTTTTCTAAGTCCCATACTACACTGATATTTGTCTTTAAACAGTCAATGACTTTTTAAAATGTTCAAATAAGAAAAATTATTTTAAATATTTATGCACACAGTCACCATTTTCAGTGTTCTTTACTCCTTTATTCCATTATTTCCATCTGCTGTCTTGGTGCAAGTGTAGGTGAATTCTTTCAGCTTGTATGTCAGTACAAGTCTTCATTTTAGAAAGATATTTCACTGGGCATGATATTATCGGCCAACATTATTACTCTTCAAGTATATTAAAGGTATCACTCCACTATATTCTCTTATGCCTAATTTCTGACAAGAAATCTGATGTCATCCTTAGTTCTTCTCTACATAAATGTCTTCTCTAACTGCTAAGATTGCTCTTTATCACTGGTTTTGAGCAATTTATTTATGATATAATATACCTTGATATAGCTTTATTCATGCTTTTTGTACTCCAGTCCCATTTAATATCTTGGATCTGCAGATGTACAGTTTTCACAAATTTTTGGCCATCATTTCTTAAAATAATTTTCTGAATACCTCTCATAGCTCAACTTGAAACTGTCCCACAGCTCACTGATGCTCTGGTTCACTTTTCTTTAACAGAAGAAATTTTCCCTGTTTCATTTGGGGTACTTCTCCTGCTATGTCCTCAAGTTCACTAACAATTTCATCACAATGCTTATTCTGGCATTAATCCCATCCACTGTGTTTATCATATATTTTCAACTCTAGAAGTCTGATTTTCTTAAAATATATCTTCTATATCTCTTTTTACCTTTTTAACACATGAAATATAGTAGTAATGACTTTTTAAAAAATGCCATTACCTCATTCTAACATCTCCGATAGTTCTCAGTTGGCTTTGATTTGATTCTTCTCCTCATCATTGTGGATTGTATTTTTCTTGCTTCTTTGCATGCCTGGTAAGCTTTGATTCGATGCCATACATTATGAATTACTATTCTTAATATTTCGTATACAATTAAATTACTGGAAACAGTTTGATTCTCTTGGGTCTGAATATTTGTTAGGTATGACATAAATTGTAATAGTCAGTCCGAGGTAACACCCTTCTGATTATTCTACCCAACTTCCTTAGATAGTTTTTTCCAGGTGCTATTCTGGTCCCTGTGTTAAGACCTGTTCCTTCTAATCACTTAAGATGGTTTCTCTGACTTGCTAAGCAGTTTCATCACACTTATGTGCAGATCAATACCCTGCTGAACACTCAGAGAGCCTTTCACAGATTTCCAGAATTGTCTCTCAATGTAGCAACCTTCTTTTGGTACTCCACCCTGTGAATTCTAGTCACTTTGGTTTTCCTGGAATCTCAGCACCATCTCTCAATTCATGGTGTCCTCTGGTTCTGCCTGACTTCCCCTTCTTTGTCATGGCTTGGGAATCTCTTAACATAGTAAAAGCTGGGGCAACTAAAGATCTCATAGCATTTGTTCTTTATGTTTCCAGAATCATTCTTTGTTGCTTGATCTTCAATGTTACTGGATCTTAAAATTTTATATGTTTGTGGGTTTTTTTTTCATATTTATTTTAGTTGTTTCAGTTGGGAAGGTGAAGCCAGTACCTATATAAAGCTATCATAGCTAGATGTAAAAATCATTTGCTTTTCTTTTTCTTTTTATGGTGCTGGGGATTGAACACATGGCCTCATGTGTGGTAGGCAAGTGCTCTACCACTGAGCTGCATATCCCTTTTCTCATTTGCTTATTTTTTTAATAGCAGAATGCATAATGAAATAAATTTTAAAAGTTAACTATAAAAGAGAGTAATATCAGGGTAGACAGAACTGGGACAAAAGCTAGAGTTCTTTCAAAATCAGGCAGGAGAATCACAAGTTCAAAGCTAGCCTCAGCAACTTAGCAAGTCCCTACGCAACTTAGTGAGAACTATCTCTAAATAAAAAATAAAGAGCCTAGGTATGTGGCTCAGTGGATAGGAGCCCTGGGTTCAATCACCAGTACCAGAAAACAGAAACAACTTATTTTCACAAATTAACTTTGGCTCTTCTAAATATTTAAATAATTGTAAAATAAATTAAAAAATCTTTAAAAATTAACACCTAAATATTGAAAGCAAAAATGAAACAACCTGTGATATCATGTTGGTGACAAACCACAGAAATGAATTATTTCAAACATACCTTAGTGGGATATAGCTTAAAGACAAGAGAATTTCATTTCATTTCAGGAATACATTCCTGAAAGTATTTTAAACAACATAAATATAGTCGTGTGTTGCTTAATAATGGGAATAAATTCTGAGAAACACATCTTAGGCAATTTCAGTGTGTAAACATCATTGAGTATGCTTATACAAACCTAGAAAATATAGCCATTTCCACACGTAGGTATTCATATATGGTATATCATCGCTTTGGGGATAAAAACCTATAAGATATTATTATACTGAATTCTGTAGACAATTGTAACATTGTAAATGTTTATATATCTAAACATATCAAAACACAAAAAAGATTAAAAATACTAGGTGTCAAGAATTTTTTAGCTCCATTATTATGCACTAATGACCAAAATGTCATTAAGTGGCACAAGACTGTAAACGATTATATTTATGTCATTGAAAACTGGAACTCCAACATCAGAGAAAGAAAACACAAATCTAAGATAGATGAAGTGAAGTAAAATCTCTCTAACATCCTGAATTTTCATGGGAATTATCTAAATGACATGATCAAAAATCCCCACATATTTCTGAGCTTTGTTCACTAAAAAGGCTTACAAATGACAGTCAATTTGAGCAATAAGCAATCCTAGTACTTGGAATGTAGCCTCTAAATATCATTTCCTATTGAAAGAAACCAAAGTTCTTTTAGAGAAATAGTTCCTTTCAGGTCTGGACAGGGAATGTTTAAGATGAACTTGGAACATCTCATAGTTCAAAAGCAAGGGAAACAGGTAACAATGACCACTAGGTGGTGGCAAAGGGTCCCAGGAGCCAAGATAAAAAGGCTTCTACAAGGCAAAAGGGGGAGAAATTGAGCATCAGATAAGAAAAATTACTATTCCTAACTGGATTAAACACATCAAATATTTTTAAATGCATGACATCATATTGACTCTTAAATAAAAGTTAAAAAGATTTCAAAAGCCCCTTTGGGTATCATTTGATAATGCTAGAATAATACCTTACTATTCTGAAAAGTGTTTAAATGAAGAAAAGGAATCAAATGTTTATCTCCTGCCTTAACTATACAAACCGAATATCTGTGTAAAGAATAATCAATCATAGCCAGGCGCTGTGGCACACACTTGCAATCCCAGTAGCTTGGGAGGCTGAGGAGGGAAGATAGCAAGTTCAAAGTCAGCCTCAGCAAAAGTGAATTGCTAAAGCAACTCAGTGAGACCCTGTATATAAATAAAATACAAAATAGGGCTGAGGATATGGCTCATTAGCCAAGTGCCCCTGAGTTTAATCCCCAGTACCAAAAAAAAAAGAAAGAATAATCAATCATAAATTTTTATTTGTATAGGCATCCCAGCCTTTAAATGAAGAAAGAAAAATCCCAGCAATTCAGACCATTGCTATTTTGCAACCTGTAATATATTAGCAAATCTCACCAAGGTCACTGTTGACTAGTAGTCATCATCAAAGGAGAGGACATGCAGATATCAATGCAATATTTCCTATTAAATTTTCATAAAAAACAGAATTGAACCTAAACCTGACTACCAATTTCCAAGAAATATAAAGCAACAGAGAGAGGCTGAGGTTGTTAGCTCAGCACTTGCCTAGAATGCATGGAGCCCGAGGTTCAATCCCCAGCACCACCAAAAAAAAAGGCAATAGAGAAAACAGGTTAAATTGTTGTACCAGGGAGATGTCATTTATTCACTCAAACTACAATATATCCTAGAAGTCCCACAAACATATTTTTTTCAATTATTGCAAAAAGTTACAACAAAAGGAGAAATCAATAGAGAGTAACTTATATGAGACTTGTTCTCCCACTGAAAGCAACCAGAAAGTTGGAATATATATATTGGTACCAGGGATTGAACTCAGGAGCACTTGATCACTGAGCCACATCCCCAGTCTCAGCCCCATTTTGTATTTTATTTAGAGACAGGGTCTCACTGAGTTACTTAGCACCTCACTTTTGGCTTTGAACTTGTGATCCTCCTGTCTCAGCCTCCCGAGCCACTAGGATTAAGGCATGTGCCATCATGCCCAGTCAAAAAAGATTTTTAAAGAGCTATTTTTCAAATAGAAAGCCACAAGGAACATGCAACTGTCACCCCTAAGAGCAGGAGAACAAATAGGTGAGCATTCTACCTGGAGGTACCCTCTAGACCTCAGTTTGAAAAGGGGAACACAAATGGGGCACAACAGTCTCACTGAGGAGAGAGAGACCAGAGTTCCAGGAGATTAAGCAGCCAAAAATATGTAGAGAAAACTACCAGAAACATGGGAGCCACAAAGAAAAAGAGTTCCAGAAATCTGCATGGAGGTGGTCTTCAGTCTGGGGCTACATTCTAAGCAGTACCTGTGAGGGCCAAGAACAACTATAAGCTAACCAATCCCACAGTTGGCACTGAGCTGGGAGAAGTCTGGATTCCAGCTAGCCAGAGAGAGTTGACGTACAAAAACAGTATGGTCAACAAGCTCATGAAGAAGTATTTGATCCTGGCATCATGGCACATATCTGTAATCCCAGCAATCAATCCCAGGTTGAGGCAGGAAGATCCCAAGTGTGAGGCTGGCAACTTATCAAGGGCCTAAGGAAGTTAGTGAGACCCTATCTCAAAAGAAAAAAAAAAGTTCACTCAATATCATTAATTATCAGGAAATAAACTCACAAAGACATACCCACTAGAATGGCCCAAGTGCTAGTGAAGATGAAGTCAAGTGGAAGTCTCCTAAATTGCTGGTGGAAGTATAAAATGATTGTGGTCATTTTTTAGCATGGCTTGACAGTATCACATAAGACAAAAACATACATTAAACGTAGGAGGCAATTGCACTCCTAGATATGAGTCCACTTATAGTGGCATATATATGAAACAGTACTGTAGGAAAAATGAATCTATAGTTTAAAAAAAAAGTTATCAATGGTTGCCTGGAACAGGTGGTGAAGGCACTCACTGGGAAGGATCCCAAGGAAACCCCTTTTCTAGTGAAAAAAAAAAAACCTGTTCTATATCTTTATTATGGTAGTTTTTACATGGGCATCTACATTTGTTAAAACTCAGAGTGTGCTTGCTTTGGCAGCACATATACTAAAATTGGAACAATACAGAAAAAATCAACATAGTCCCCGAGCAAGGATGACACCCACATTTGTGAAGTATTCCATAGTTTTGTGGAACCAACCCTTCAGCAGATGAATGGATAAAGAAACTGTGGTACATATATGAAATGGAATATTACTTATAGCATTAAAAGAGAAAAAATTATGGCATCTGCGGGTGAATGGGAATATCAGGTTAAGGGAAGTAAGCCAATCCCCAAAACCAAAAGCTGTATGTTCTCTCTGAACGTGGATGCTGACCCATAATGGGGGTGAAGTGGGTGGTAAGGGGCATGGAAAGAATGGAGGAACTTTGGGCAAAGGGGAGGTAGGACAGGTGAGGGGGCAGAGGGATAGGAAAGATGGTGGAATGAGATGAACCACATTACCCGAGGTACATGTAGGACTACACGTGTTGTGTACAACTAGGAAAAGTTTTGTTCCATTTATATACAATGAATTGAAATGCATTCTGCTATCATGTATAACCAACTAGAACAAATTTAAAAAACTCACTGATATTGGCTATCAAGGAATTACTGTTAAGTTGGGTGATGGCCCGTGGGTTCATTATACTATTCTCTATGCTTTTCTTTAAAGCTTTTCTAATTAAATTTATTTTTTAACTAGTACATAGAAACAAACTTTATAATTATTGAAGTAGGTAACATGACATTTTGATGCATGTATACACTATGTAACGTTTAAATCAGTTAAATATATCTACCTCCTCAAACATCATTTCTTTATGGTAAAACTTTCACAATCTTTTTTTCTAGTATTCTAAAATATACAGTATGTTATGGTTACCTATAGTCCCCTACTATTCTCTCTGCTCTTATTTGAAAGTTTCCATGATAAAAATACTAAAAATAATTTTTAAATTAAGATATAACTTCAAATATTTAAAGGATTTCTATGTAGAAAAGAATTCAATTTTATAGAGGAAATCATGTGGAGGAAAATTTGGAGTCAATACAAGGATGAACTAGACAACAGAAGAACATATAGCCTTGTAAGAGAGTGACTCATGCTAGGAAATACTGGTGTACAGGCCTCATAACTATTCGTCAGGGCCACAGTAAAGAAAATAACAGCAATGAGTGAGAAACTAGACTAACAGCCTTCCAAGGTTTCTTCTAACACTAAGATTCTGCTAAGATTCCATTGATCAATGAATCTGATTGGTGCACATCTCCCAAACACATCAGAGCCTATTACTCTCCAGTCCTATCAGATATCATACTACTTGTTTAAGATTTTACATTGACTTGTTCATAATTTTTGCATATATTTGTTAAGTCCTTTTCTTAAGGCTTTCAAAAATCACAATCATACCTTACACCTGTTAGACTCTTTTAGTCCTTGCACAATGTCCTGTACATACTGGGCCATCAAAATGCCTTTTTGAAATCTCCTTTCAAATCAGTCTCCTAACATTGTGCCTCTTCTTTGCCACTCACGTCTATGTCTTACCTATCACCGTACAATCACTGACCATACCTGCACCACATTCATGTCCCCTGACCTAGACCTAGAGGAGGGCTCTGTGCATACCTAAAAAATATGAATAAAGAGATCCTTCCCATATCATGAGGCTGTTAACTTTCCAAGTGATGCTGATTCATTCTGATAATCAAATTATGACTGTAGAAGACTGCTTTAATCACTGGAAATATAATTATTCTAACTGCCTGGCTCGTACATACCCCTTACCCAGGTGGCTGCCACCATCATGAACAAACATGGAGCCAACTGAAAAATGATTTGTTTCTCCCCACCACATCTTTTCCACCCTGGTGGTCTTTCCTCCCCAGGTATTCATTGTCTTTATACCACCTTCTGACTGTCTACATGAGAATTAGGGCGTGTGTAGGGGTAAAACCCTTCAAAATGCCAGACACCTCACCAGACATTTTACCTTGTCAAATCATTTAATTCTTATGATTGGAGTAAGCATTATCTACATTTTTCAGATGAGGAAAACTTTTTTCAAAAGTTTAGTTATTTGCCCAAACGTCTATATGATAACCTTGGGATTTGAAACCAGATCTAACTGGCTTCAAAATCTACACATTTTACAAGGAAAACAACAACATCATCTTTCTTACACAAGCCTTGAAATAACACAACCTACAGGAAACAACTTCAGTTGAGGAGGATTACTGTCACAATGGCCCTAGGACCATCTTATCCTCCAACCTCTAAAAGCTTTCTCATTCCTATAATTAAACTCTAAAAGTCCAATATCAACAAATACCAACAGGGGGGAGGTAAGTCCTAAAATGCTTAGATAAGCTTCTAGACAGATTAAATGTCTTGTTTGGATCATGATTTTCTTTAGAAAGATCAGCCTTAAGTGACTCTTTCTAAGAAACAGATCTAACCTAATTCCTTTCATTCTTAAAACTTTCTAAGGATCCCCACTATTAATGGTCTAATGCTACTTTGGCTCATGACTTCCTTTAAGATTTGCTGGCCTCTCCAACAGGCCCATCCCCCTCCAACTTCACACTTTACAACACCAACTATTCACATTCTCCTGCCCTCCCCAAATATCCTTTCTTCATGTTTCCATTTCTCTGAACACATTTCTTCTGACTGCCAGCTTCCCCCACCACCCCAGCCTGTCTAATCAACAACAAACCACATGTCAGACTCCTGTTTGCCCTTTGCCTGTGCTTCAAACACATCTCAACCACTTTCTGACCTTACTGATCACCTTTCCAACCATAATAAATGCATTTATGGACAATAATGTTCTACCATCGAATAAATACCTCTCTTTCTGCCATTATCTTACTGTGTTTCAAGTGAATGCTGTTATCTCCCTGCCAGAATGAAAGGTTCTGAGGGGAAGAACCAAGTTTTTACAGGTATGCCAATGTCCAGCCTTGATAGACAGCAAATCTTCCTCATGTGCTAAACCAAGTAGCCATTAAAGCCACACCCCTATGGCTTTTGTTTCAGGAGCTATCTACTCAAAGGGTCAAGAGTCATTTTCATAAAGACATTTTAAGTTTTTCACTTCATGACCAGAAGCCACTTAAGAACTAATAAATAATCAACATTCTAATTGAAGAAACTATGTCAAACTTACCATCTTAGACAAATAAAGCAAGAATGAATATAACAAGAAAAGTATGTTGTCCAAAAGGGTGGCATCTGCTGGCTCTTCGACCTTTATCTCTAGTTGGTTTTCTGTATCAGCAGCATCAACAGGAGTACCTTCTGTTATAAGTAGCTCTAAAATTGAAAGGGGAAATTGCTATTTTATTTTATGCTATAGAATAAGAATTGTCTCTCTTCAGTTTCATTATTCATCGAGTGTTTCACTAAATATCTGAGTCACAGTGCCTGGAATATGTGGCTCTCCTAAAGACAATTAACACAACAGAGAAGAAAACTTCAAAATCCTAATTAGAGCTGTCAAACCCTTCAATTATAAAATGAACAATCTCCAGTCTACTCTCCACTACTTCCATGGCCATACAACTGCTACCAGAACAATATTTACTCAAGGAAAATTTTTACAACCAGAGATATATAGACAGGGTCACATTCAAAAAACATGGATTTAGTGCTGGTGAAACTTTGTGTTTAAAATTTTAGGAAAGCTGAAAGAGAGGGAGTCTTGGTTTGCAGATTTGCAGGTGGAATGGGCCAAGGCTTAACATAGTATCTGGCACCTGGCAGAGATACTCAACAATTATTTATTGAATGGACAGATGACAGCTATTTAAAAAGAACACAGTAGTACCAAGAGAGACTAAAGGGAATTGGGTACAGACCTGCATTGAGGCTCTGTGAATGAGGTAGAATTCCAGTTAGACCTGAGAGCTTGTAGGGGTGGAATTTCAGTATGAGTTACATGAGCCTGGGGTATGTTTGATTAAACAGCAGGCATGCAGTTATTAAGAAGTTGGACCAGTTGCCTCTAAGGTCTTTCTCAACCCTGAGATTCTATTCACTACTATTTTTTTAAGCTTTTGCCTAATTTTTTTTTTTTAGTTTTTGATGGACCTTTATTTTATTTATTTGTATGCAGTGCTGAGAATCAAACTCAGTGCCTCATATGTTAGACAAGCACTCTACCACTGAGCTACAACCCCAGGCCCTCCATTCACTATTGGTCTATGAATTTGACTGCTGGTGAAGTCTGCCCCATTGGCTCAGCATCTCAGCACCTGAGACACATTAAATGACATTTGGGAAGATTTTACCTATTAAAGGTCATTGACATCATTTTGTGGTGGAACTTAAAAGGCCAGGGAAATAATTCATTCTTAATTTTGTAAGTCAAGTTTTCCCTATTCTTGAAAGTTTTGGAGCATGAAAATAACAAATCGTAATGGTGCATGATTCATTTTCATAACCTTATAGAGTTAAAGACAGTTCAGAAGTCAGTAGTGTTCATATATAGATGCAATGTCTTCTGGAAAATGGGAGAACTCATATGTTATTCCTTCTCAAATTAACTGAATCCCCCCTTGCTATGAGTTCTCCTACACTCTGTGTGTGCAGATGGTGGGGGGGAGGTTCAGATCAGTGCTGCCAAGCCCTGCACTGGTGCAGGATAATGCTTATAGCTATGCTTACAGACCAGAACCTTTAAAAACACAAAATACAGTAATTATGGCTTCATAGCACCATACTGGATGGATTAAAATAAACAATTAGTCATCATCTAATTTACTGATAAAATGAGAGTGAGCAACACAAAAGTAGAATGCTGTTGATGCCATTATTGGGGATTTTTTTGAAAAATTGTTTCTCATCTCCCACTGGATACTGTGCACTATGATGAAGTATTCGTGTCAATCTAAAATCGATTGCAGTTCTGTACTGTTTGCTGTAAGTATATAGTATAAAGATCTGGACCATTGACTGCATTTGAAAAAGTTTAATTACCATGTCCAGGAAGCAAGTCAAAACAGGACTTGAGCTATATTATATTCCATTTAGAAGAAAAGGGAAGAAAAACACAGAATTTATGAGACTATGAACAGTGATTATTCAAGCTAACTTGTACTAGGCCAGACTTTCCTGGAAGGCCTGCTAAACACAGATTGTGGGTCCCACCCCTAGAGTTTCTGGTGCTGTTGGTCTGGTTGAAAACTACAGTTTTAGAGCATAAGGCCTTTGAAGAAAAATATTTTAGTCGTAAATGGTTTACACAAGCTAGTCATACCTAAACATTTGCTTTTAGGTGAGTTACAGTCTCTGGCATATTTTTGATTTCTAGTCATCTTTATTCTTGCTTTTCTCTCACTTAAGATATTTTTTTTTGAACTCACATGTACCTATATCACTCTCTGCTCTATTTCGTACCTTTGGCAACAAATATCCTTGAAAGCCTTCATTATGGTAATGCCTCTACTTTGTAGAGAAAAATTTGCAAGCTTTACCTGGGTCTACTTTCTCAGTATTTGGGATCTGAGACACTTCTGAAACACCCATGTCCTCAGTCACAGGTTGATTCAAGAGGCTGGGCTCTTCAGGATGGTTCATATTAAAATGATGACGCAGGAGGTTTGGCTCTTCATGAAGATTTCTATTAAGACGATTTGTGTTCTCTTTAGGAAAATCATCTTCATGGGGTGGCTGCATCTCTACAAGGGAGAAGAATGCATTGAGCCAGATGGATGACACTATCTACTCCCACTTAAGCCCAATGATCAGCACTCCCCCTCAGCACACAGTTCCAGATACCTCAACACTGCCCTCCATGTCCTGGCATGAGCCCATGAGAACAACTGGGCAAGGATACGGGAGGGTTAATTGTTTCCATCCCATTTAAAGGATGACTGAACTATACAGTCAAATTTATAAAGAAGCCTTTAATCCAAAGTATTTAATCCAAAGTATTTCATAAACAAATACATTTATGATAGAGGCTTCAATAACTTACCTTCCCTTGGCAAACCAACATACACTCACATGAATAAATGTGCAGAAGAGAATTCTGGTCCAGAACAAAAGTGCAAAATGTCTATTCTGCTCAGAAATAACAGGAACTCTTTCATCTACATGTGTGCTGGTCTCAATGAGCCAGTATAGAGAAGGGAATTCCATAAGTCTAGCTTGCTTAATGTGCCTTTCAAATATGTTCAAAGTAACCTAGGAGCCAAATGGTGAACCTATCTCCTTCCTGAGCTCAGGACATAGACCAATAGGATCCAGAGCAAAGATTATCTCTTTACAGGTTCATATTCTACCCTGAACATTCACTTGCACTTTGCATTCTTATCCAAAATATATCTGCTTTGATTAAATGTACAACTGTTTTCTTCCCCAAAAAACTTTCCTCCTTTCCCATTTCCATATCACCTCGTTCCTTGTCCATCATGTCTACCCTTTTGGCTTTGGTTTCAGTTTTCTTTAAAATCTTCCAAATTATACTCATTTCTTGTTTGTTTTCTTTGGTTTCTAGATAAGGATTGATTTCTTTTTTCAAAAGTTTATAAGCATCAGTCTTCTCCTGTTCATTTGAGACCTGAGAAATGTTGCTGGTTTTGTTTTTTTCACTTTCTGGCACTTTCAATTTATCTGGTAGTATTTCTTCAAAAAGTTCAAGTGAAGTTTGTTCACCCTGAGCATTATCTGTTTGACTATCTGCATGAGGATGGTTCTTCTGAGCCAAAAATTGTTCCTCAAGATCCACAGTGTTTTCTGAGAATGCACTTTCAATTTGTTGTGAGTTTGCTACTACTGGTTTAGGTTCAGGTTCAACATCCTGGGAGACTTCAGGAAATTGTCCCACTTTTTCTATAGCTTTCTCAGAATCTTCATTTGCAGAATCATATAATTCCAAAAATCCTAGAAGTTCTTCTACGTTATAATTATCAAAATCATCTCCTCCAATATCAAAACAAACAAAATCTTTCTCCTGTAAGGAAAAGAAAACCATTAATGTGTCAATAACAAAGTATCACAAAAGCAAACTCATCCACGCTCCCAAATTCAGGATTGGTTCTAAAGAATCTTTGAGGTCAACCACATTACCCTCCTCCAACCCCCACTGCCTAACTCCATCTATGGCTGAGTAAATCTGTCTTTTTCTAGACTACAGTGTTAGAAAGTCTATTCTTTCTTTCTTTCTTTTTTTAACATGGGTCATATTCTTTAAAAAGCATAATGAGTAAAAATGGTGACAATTTGGTCTCCAACTGCCTGACTCTTGGGCCTCTCTCAATTTGCTCTGAACATAAGTAGGGAAAGGCAAGGTATCACTTATAGGATCCTCCAGATCTTAATATCTACACCTATGTTTCAGAAATTTAACTCTTAATCATTTGCTGAGGAGAAGCTGGAAGATCCTGCAGCATTGAGAAAAATGAATCAGTTTTAAAGTATCTTACTGAGATACAAGTACATTGGATGGAATAAAGAATGATATTAAGTAGGCTCCTCACATTATTATTACCACAAGAACAAACTGAAAACAAGATTCAACAAGGTATACACCTTTCTCTTCATCAGGGTTTCACAGTCACTAAGATCTCTCTCAAGATTATGTGTATATTATCTAGTCTTCCTTCTTGCTACTAGTAAGCAAATTGATATAAAAGGAGCCATAGTATGAATGGACATGTTTTTAAAAAATTTCCATTCCTAATTAAATCTTCATAATATTCTGTGGGGGTTCCGGGGGTGGGGGAGGCAGTTCAATGTAGGAGGGATGAGTGATTTCCTCTCCTCATCACATGCATTTCTAAGCCATGAGGGATGCATGTAATGGGAAATACAATGAGAAGGCAGAGTTCAAAACAAATGAGTTCTCTGTAATCAGTGAACTGCTGTCACAGCTTAAATCCCAAGAACTCTCTTTACCAACAATGAAGTCCAACAAGCAACAGAAGTGATTTTATGGCCCCTGAGATTATAAAGAAATTTTAGGAACAGCAACAACAAACAGGATGACTTTATCCATTCAGTCCATCTAATCTAAGAACTGTCCTAGCCTAGCAGTTTGCATATTCTACAGCCACTACAAAGAGCTGCCCAAAGATGTTTCAGTGTTGGTGGGCATCAATTACTATACAATTTAAAACTCTAGAAAATAATCAGCTGAAGTGAGAATTCTAGAACACGAAATCCTTTCAGTCACAAAATCAATTTAAGTCAGAGCACCATACAGGAATGTTGTATAAAGGAAGCAGTTGGGGCCTTAAAAGATCCGAGACTGAACATCACCTGAAACGCTCAGGTCCCCTTTTCCAAATCTATAACATGACTATGATCCCATATATGACTAAGAATAAGAAACCTTTGTAAGTACATATTTCTAGCCTAGTATAAAAGTTAGAGTTTATTAATTTAACCTAAATATACTTAAAATGTCTAATAACTATCCAATGAGTTTTGCCTGTAAAATGAAATTATTTGCCTCTTAGAATATCTGTTTCAATATATTAGACAACTCTCAGATTATAATATAATCACCCTTGAATGCCTTTCAAACTTTTTTTTTTTACAGGTAGTCTGATTTCAAATGAAAATCTGACACACAAATGTTAGATTGCTCCCCAAACACATTATAAAACATTCAGAAGCAGTTAACTGAATATAACTGATGGATTTATAAGCCAGTTTACAATTGAGAACAAAAAAGAAATCCATAACTTACATCTGTTGGAATTTGTAGCTCTTCTTTAGTATGTTCACGAACTACCTTGATGAAATCTTTTGGAAAGTATCCAAACATACTGCCAACCTATAGTGCAAAAGAGACACATATCAAATAAATTCTGTACAAGGAATATAAATAAGAGATTTCTCAGAAGTGGCAGGAAATATACACATAATAGATAGGTATATGGTATAACCAAGAAAGAAAGTTGCTATAACAATTACACTGAGATTATTATTCCAAATAAAAATTAAGTACAGAACTATTAAAGCAACATTTCCAAACACTGAAGTTTTCTTTTTTACATTTAGCTTAATTCTCAACACAGAGCATATAAAGTTAAGACTTCTGAAGTAAATAAAAGATCTGCATAGAAGATTATTGGATACTATATGGTTAAAACTATGTAAATCAAAGCTGTTTATAAATGCAATTCCAAATAACCTCTAGCAAGAATTTACCTGTACATTTTGTAGCATTGCTCATAAACCAATATTTATGTCTTTCTTAACCAATACACAACAGTCATAAAAATTAATAAGTAAAAACAATACAAAAATCTCTAAAATGTATTACCACTATAGCAGATGTATTGATAGTATATGCTTTCCTAGCTTTGTCCAAATCTACTTTTACAAGTACTTGGGGAGTGCTGAGGGCCATTGTCAAGTAGGAATGAAGCTTCAAAATTTCCTTGCCAGCGTACCCCATGTTAAATGATTTCGCTGTTGACATTACATGTAAGGTGACCTTGCTCAAGGACCAAGGCAGATCCGGGTTTAGAGCTGATCAGGTTTGAGTTAGTATCCCACTCCTTAGGGTGTTCCCGGTTTAAGACATAAGGAGTTTTAGGGAAGCTGGAGGTTGAAGATTATTGCTGCTGGGAGTAGGGCGTGCCTGCAGCCTGAGTTCCCGCTGAGTTCTCCTGGAGAAAAAGTTTTTAGGAGGTGAATTGTTTTGGAGATTGGATTGCCCCCGAACCTGTGTGGAGGCGGTGTGAGTCGGGAATAAAGAATTGCTGTTTGAATCTACAAGGCTGTTAGTGCCTCCTGATTCTGTGCCCAGCCAAGAATGCGGCATTATGGTGGCCCGTACGTGGGATGTCTGAAGCTTGGGGGTAAGTGAATTTGCTCGCTCCTGAAGGAGAGCAAAAAAATGGGTGACCATTTCAAAAAACAATGTGTTCTTGTTTTGATTTATTTTGTTTTCATTTCAAGTGGCCTGTTCCTAGAACTTTCTCAGGCAAACTAAGAAAAATGGTTGACTCAAGGTTTGAAGTTGTTCGCCTCCGAGGAAGAAAAATTGTTAGAGGAAGGAGGTACCCCAGTAAGACCAAGAAAAACTATGGCATATGTTGATACAATACAAAAATGTAGCCCATGGCTTTATAAAGATGAGTTATTAAGTATATCAATGGGACCATTATGGTATCCTGTAGAAGGATTTTTCTTCAACAAGAAAGAGATGACTAGTTCTGTTCACTATACTTGTCTTGGTTTTTACAGACAGCTGATTCATTTACAAAGCTAAAATGTTAAAATATCAACCACTAAATATGAAATCAAGTACTCTTTACTTATTAAGTTTCATAAGGTAATATATTTAAACATTATTTGTGTTTTCATAAATTGGCAAATGGAAAAATGTTTAATATTGCTTTGGTCTGTGTCTTTGCTGAAACAAGGTTACTAAGTGTTAAGATTCTATCATGTGTAATTTATATACAGAGAGTATAAGAAGTTTCAGCTGGGTTTCAATTACAGTATAACAGTAGCTTAAAAAACATGAAAGTATTTCATCTTATTAAAGTGGAGTAATTTTATAAGGGTTGTTTTAGAATGTGAATTTATAAAAAGGGTTAATGGTTAAAAAAGAGATATAAAAAGATTCAAGATGTGGAAATATATTTTAATATAAAAGGTTAAAGGAAAAAGAAATGTTTCTAGTTGAGATAATCTCTGTGTGGTAAAGTGAAAAGTTGTAAAATGCCATTTAAAAAGATTTTGAGGAAACTAGATTCAATTTAAAAGCTTGAGAAAGGTAGAAAGAAAAAAAATGTATTTGTACATGGCAGATTGAGTCAAAGCTTCTTAATGGAGTAAAAAAGAGCCTTTGGTTGAAGAACAGCCATGTAAACTAATATTAAGAATTTAAACAAAATCTAAGCCTCGTTTAAAAGAGTGAAGCTGTAGGTGGTGAAAAAGTACATTTAAAAGTACAGTATAGATGATAAATGAAATGCTTTAAAAGGTTAAACTGAGGGTTGTTGAGATACCTTCATGGCGGGAAAAAAGATTGCTTTACTCATCAAACTATTAAAATGTACTTATTAAACTAAAAAGAGGGAGATGAGATAATCTTTGTTTGGTAAAGTAAAAAGTTATAAAATGCCTAAGTACATTGCAAAAAGCTTTAAAAGGTTAAATTGAAGGTGGTTAAGATGCCTTCATGATGGAGGAAAAAAAAATATAACCCATGAAAATGGGAAGATAATAAGATAAAAGATTTAGATAAAGAAGATTAAAAATTTGAAGTGGAAAACTTCAAAAACAGAAGTACAAAAAGGTAAAAAAAAAAGAGAAGATGTAGAAAGATAAAGATATAGGAAGATAAAAAGATGTAGAAAGACAAGAATTTTATACCCACAAAATAGGAAATGAAAGAAAACTAGGAGAGAAGGAAGCAACTAAGGGTAAATATAAAAACCTTAGAAGAAAACTAGAAGATAGAAATAAGATGGAAAATGGTTAAAAATGTCAAGTAAAGGTATTTCAGATAGAAAATACAAAGGGCTAAGACAACTATGGTTTCAAACCACATCTAAAAATTAAAAGGACTAAAGTAATTCTAAAAACTAAGGCAAAATGCTTTTGAAAGACTTAAATTTAAAAGGATCTTAAAGGGGTATATATCCCCCAAGATAAACTTAAAATAACCCTTTTTTTACTCTAAACTTTTTAAATTTGGATTCATCAGGACTTAATGCTGCGGAAAGACATATGTATCCAAAAAATGTACATAAGCCTAAGGTACTTTGGAAAGATATTCTAACAGGACATTGGAAAGCTCCTGACCCAGTGTTTGTCTGGAGTCGGGGTTCTGTTTTTGTGTTTCCACAGGGAGAACAGCAGCCGATTTAGATTCCAGAGACACTAACTAAAACAATTTCTACAGACCAAAAAGAAGATAATTTGACTCAAATCCATAACAGCTGATATACAGAGCTCCAGCTTGGCTATTCTTACATCTGCGACAGTGATTAACCAAGGTGCCTTTTTTCAATATCTATTTTATTATTGCATTTTTCCCACATCATAAAGTTCTATTTTATTTTTTGAGCTCATACAAACCTAGGTTAATGTTTTTCTGATCAGCTTTGTTTTTTGACTGTCTTTTATTTTTTGACTGTGGAGTTTTTAAACATTGTAATGGAGATTTTACCTAGGTAAAGCTACAAGGCTGTTATTATTGTCTTATGTGTTGTATGTTATGAGTGCACTGTTTTGTGTTGCATGTCAGTATGTGTGTATGTCCATATTTTTATATGAGGAGCGCTCATGAAAAAATGGATCCGAATTTTCTTTTTTTTTATTCACGTGATTTAAGTGGTTTAATCTAAATTAGGTAAACAGCTGTTAATGATTGTTTTCAAAGGTGGTTAACAGATCTGTTTGCTTACTATTGTTTTTAAAGGTGATTAACAGATCTGTTTGTTTACTTTCACTTTTCCTTTTCATTATATTTAATAATTCTGTTCAGGATAATGTCTCTTTAACATCATTGCCAGAATTCCCATCTCCATCCCAGTGCCAGTGAAGACTAAGAAAACCAAACTACAGCTTCTATGATAGCTATCACAGTAAACTGTATAAACTGATGCATCAATGAAAATAACTCAACAAGTAATGCTCAATCAAGGACTTGATTTACTTTGGGAGGAAATGGACATATTGATAGATTCCTCCGATTTGAACTGCTTGCAGAACTTGCTTGGACTATATATGAGTTGCATGCATTGTGAACTATCGTCTGGTACAGCGAATTGTGGTACTGCTGGCATATCCTTGCTGATGGTGTCACCAGTGATGCAATTTCCTTGCCAGCGCACCCCATGTTAATTGTGGTAATGCTGGCATCTTTGCTGATGGTGTCACCAGTGACACAATTTTTCCAAAGGAGCCGTCAATTGGCTTGGTGTCGTGGCATTTCTGTATCCTCCTCCCTTCTACTAGTGATGGTCTAAAATTTGGGGGCCAACAGAGGTGAGGCAAGAACCTCACCCCCCACTGGCACCAAAGTTAAATTTGGGGGCCAACAGAGGTGAGGCAAGAACCTCACCCCCCCCACACTGGTGCTTAGGCCTATCCACAAGCATGGCTGAATGCTGGACCGGTAGTCAGTGACGGGTTGATCTGGTTGCAGTGGATTCAACCCAAGACAGGAAACTGACGTCTAAAGGTCAGTTCTCCCATGACGGGTAAGAATCATATGTTGAATTGGACAACCTACCAGGCACGGTCCTTTAGCCACATTGCTTGTTGTTTAATTAATCAGAAGGGGGGAGAAAATTAATGCTGCAGTCTTGGCTGGGCACAGAATCAGGAGGCACTCACAGCCTTGTAGATTCAAACAGCAATTCTTTATTCCCGACTCACACCGCCTCCACACAGGTTCAGGGGCAATCCAATCTCCCAAACAATTCACCTCCTAAAAACTTTTTCTCCAGGAGAACTCAGGCTGCAGGCACGCCCTACTCCCAGCAGCGTAGGAGTAACCCTACTCCTACTCCAACTTCCCTAAAACTCCTTTTGTCTTAAACCGGGAACACCCTAAGGAGTGGGATACTTCCTCAAACCTGATCAGCTCTAAACCCGGATCTGCCTTGGTCCTTGAGCAAGGTCACCTTACATGCAATGTCAACAGCGAAATCCATTTAACATGGGGTACGCTGGCAAGGAAAATTTGAAGCGTCATTCCTACTTGACAATGGCCCTCAGCAGGGGAGAAAATAAAATTACAATATAATGCATATGAAACCACATATCAAGCTTCAGTTTCACCCAAAATAAATCCTCTGCAGAAAAGAACCCCATTTATTTTCAGCACCAACATTTAAATTATATGAAGTTACATAAAGTGTACAAAAGGTATATAAAGTTCCCCTTGAGAAAGACACTCCTATTACTAACTACTGACTAAAAGGAACAGAAGATTCTTGCCAATAATTAAAGGAAACTGATAGGCAAATCAAATGCCCAAAAAAGAAAATTAAATAAGGCATCTTATCACTACCTCTAAAATATCCCCATTCATGAATGTTCTTGTTATATCTAGAAACCATCTGAGAGCCAGTATTAGTGGTAGAATACTGCCATGAAGATTAGATAAGACGGATAAAGTCTGAGACTCTAGAAAACCAACCACATTGCAGAATGAAAACTGAAAACTCAAAAGGAGAATCATTTTGAAAACTAAAGAGTTTTTAATTTCTTAAGTATAACACTTATGACATGAGAGGCGAGTCTGAGGGGAAATACACTTTTCCCTTCTGATGAAAATTCTATTAAGGTTAAATTTGGAAAAGGGAAAGAAACCAGAGATGTATGGAGAAAGGGAACACATTTATCTCTTCTTAATCTGTGTCAAATGAGACCATAGATTATATAAAGCTCCATAATTACACACTGGGTGGTATCCCATTTCTTGTGATATGAAAAAAAAATGATGCAGAATCATGGAGGCTCATGACTGGAAATAATTTTTATATCTAATTTTGCTTCCATACATCATCCCTGCCAAGGTGCTGTTGATTTGATTTGTGGGTGGGGAGCCAAGAACTGCCACAAGAGAACAAATTCTGCATAAGCTACTATCAGAACAAATGTACTTAAGTGCCACTGCCCTGAAAGAAAATATTCAAAAGGAAGATGGATTAGACAGGGGTCCTTTCCTAACTGAGTTTTTCATTTTATAGGGAGCTAAGATAAAACACAACCTGACTGAAGGCAAAGAAGACAAATGAATGCCAGAGGAGCAATGCAAACAAGGTGCCACCGAAACACTCATCAGTCGGCAAAGATCCTTTCTGGCCAGGTGCTGAAAGCAGGGCTCCTCAGGAAGACAGGATGAGTGCTACCACCCAGAATGGCAAGAGTCCTAGGGATGAACAGAGTTAACAGGCTACAATGTGAGAGGAGAAAATGCAAATCAAGCCCATTTATCCAAAAGCTCAAAGAAGGAAAGAAAGATGACTACTACATGAAAAATGCCACTTAGGTACATGGAAAAACAGTTCCAAGTTTAAAGGTTACCAATCCTATTTGGTATACTTAAAAGAAACAATAGATGGTTCTTTATATGGAGTACTGCAACTGGGACTCTGTCTAAATATAAAGTTTGTACCTAGAGGCACCATGTTTCAAGATCATTCCCTAAGAGTCAGAAATGGCAACAAAATGAAACTAGTTTTCCATAGGGATTACTCTTATTTTCTGTCTTATTTTCTGCTGTGTGGTGTTTTATTTAGGGTGAGAACTTTCAAGGATGCAACCCGGAATGTCTCTAAACTGGAACATTCCTACAGTCATCAAAGACCCTTGCTACTATTTTACGTAAACAATCCACATATCACATTTTTTTAAATGAAAAAGACAATACTCATAAGCCACTAGGAGGACACTCCTAGTGAATCTCCCCATTTAAAATATCAAAGCATGATATAAACAATGTCATGTCTTTCATCAGAAGATCCATACAACTGGCTGGAAGTAGAACCCCTGGGGGAACCTTCAGGCATAGAATATAGGAAAAGCAGGAAATGGATGACCCAGAAGTTGCAAAAAAGAAAAAAAGGGGGGAAAAAAAGCACACAATGAACATAGTATTCTGCTTTTTTAGAGTAAAAACAGCACAAATGATTAGGTAAAATACACAAAAAAATCAACTTTACTATCTCAGACTTAATTTACAGGATTAACTCTAATGTCCATGAATCCTTCCCTTTTGAAGCAACAAAGCTAAGAATTGTCAGGTTTTCACCATGACGACCTTTATGATGTGTAGAGACTTCTGGAACTTGATGTGAGGGGTAGCAACCACAACCAGTTCAGTTCTGTTTCAGAAAGTCTCCTGACTTTCTATGCTGTGCCAGGCCTAAGGTGTGTTAGGAGCACAGGGCCTGACAAAGAGGTCAGGTTAACTCTACAAAGACCCCAAGAAATCAGTCATTTAAATCTACACTGCTACCCATCAAAAGTAAGAATATAACACCTGTCAAACTTTTACTTACACTTCCGGCCCAAAGTTCTGGTGATACCTCTGCAAGTTTATAGTAGACATATACAGGGTCACCTTTTTTAAAATTAACAAAGCGACAATCTGGTCCTGTGAAATCTTCAACAGCTTCACCTCGATACATTAACACTGTATATGAACATTGAAAAAAGAAAAAACAAACATTAGGATTTGATTTTTCACAGTCCATATTGACTCATCAGGAAATATAAATCCCACTATGAACAAAAATCAAGTTTTTCCAGTACTCTCTGGAATCACTTTTAATTCACCTGCTCAAAGTATCTAAAATCCTTAGAGATTTTATTGCTATAAAATACAATATTCCCTGCAATTAGACGAGGGAAAAGGAAGCTTCTCTATTTTTCTCTGTGCTGAGAAATAAAAAGCAAAGTGGCTACCACCAACCATAGCTGGTTTCAGTGAAACTCTTGGTTCTTGCAGGCCTCAATTTTTTTTCTGTTTCATAATCATAGAAAGCTTCATTTTGCAAATATGTAAATCCAAGTGTAGACATGGACAGGCTTAAGTATGGCTTCATGCAGAGGTAATAGGGAAGAGGTTAGAATATCCAGGAACCCCCAAGGGGTTAATTAACTTGAACTAACTGCTAAAAGACATTACCTTTAAGTGGCTGCAAGTGCTACTATGCAGCTATAAACACTGTCAATTTCATTTGCAGCAGAGTTGCTGTCTCTGGGTTCAGGATCTGGGTAAATAACCAGAAAATATATTTTCTCTGAGCAAATATTGTTGACTATATCCAACATTAAGATTGTTTCAAAACATCCTCATTCGTATTTTTTTAATAAACAAAATCAAAAGTGGGTATCCTATCTGACAAGGAACAAGTTTAACCATGAGAAAAGGTCAGGCAATACCTTCATGCTTAAAATGCAGGACTAGGACCACAATTGATCTAGAAACTGGTAGAAGCAACATTTTTCTTTTGGTTGACCAAATAGACAGTTTCTGATTTAAGATGAAATGGACAATAGATGTATGTAAAAAGCACAAAGAAATGGATATAACACTTTTTCTAAAAGCCAATTAGCAGTAAAATACACAAGAATGTTTGTTTTATAAAAATATATGTCTGAGGAACAAACACAGATTTGGAGAGGGTAACTTGTTTTTTTGAAGCTAAAATAGGACTATTTTCAGAACTGTCAGCATCCTAATTCATATATAATTAAGAGGCCAAGTTGAAGGTGAGAGACACTTTAAGGTGGGGAATTCTCATCACAAGTGGAAATGGCAATGTTTCTCTTGTTCCCCCTTAGGTCATAGAGGATTTACAAATAAGTAATATATTAGGTGACAACATAATGCATACTATGGAGCACCTATTTAGTTCTTTTTTTTTTTTTTGGAGCACTTATTTGGAAGGCACACAAGGACACCTTACATACACACCTCACTACTTCCTACAACACAACACAGACCCACCTGTTGTTTTTGGTCACATCTGTTTGGACACAGGCCATTTCTCAAGTTATGTTACCCCACTGAACCTAACCAATACCATGTCTTAGTACTGACGAAGCATCAGTGATGAGACTGTCCAGGTATCCCACGTAGGATAGCGCTCAATAGCAAAGAATAGCAAAAATGAAAGAAAATATCATGGCAGCTGCTTTGCTTCTCTGTTTATTTATTCCAGCCTTAGGGTTACCTCTAGGAACTTCTTAACATATATTGGAGACATCTTTTTTCTTTATTGGAGTGGAACAAACAATTCAAATTACAAAATTTGGTTTTGGTAACACCAATTTAGGCATAAAGAGCTCAATGGTAGACTTCTTGGCCTTTTTAGCATGAATATTTTAAAATATGTTCTGCTTACAATTTATGGACAACACGGTCATCAAGTTGCAAGGTTACTAGAAACCAAGCGGGAGTCCATAAGAAGTATTCTGGGCCAATAAATATATAGAGGAAAGAGGTTCCAACAACACTAGTGACTGAGTCTAAAACTGAATTGGCTTATAAAAATCTTGGAGTATTTATTATTGTTATTGCAACAAACCTCTTCATCTGAATCTGAATGGCTACATCCTCCCCACTGCCCACCTCCAATCCAGGACTGGGAAGCAATTCTGTCCGCTTCCTGCGCACAGAAGAGGCTGCAGTTCCCAGGTGGCTGGTGCAGATCCTTGGCCTCTTTCAAAAGCAAAAGATTATTGGCCCACCTGCTACCCTACCTCAAATATGAAGGGAGGCTTCTATGCACAGAAATGACAGGATTGAAGCAGAGTCGGGGCCGAGACCTCGGAACACATTGCGTGCCTGGACTCGGTGCTCTTCCCAAGCCTAAACTCTAGTCCCTGTTAAAAGGCAAAACCAGCCCAATCCCCAGTGCAGCAAAAGGACGAAGGGGCCAGTGAGCCTTTCCCAAGGAGCCCCACCATCAGCCTGCCGCGGGAATTAGGGCCACCGAGCCCTGGAGAGCATCTGCCCTGATACTGCACCGGCCCAGGTCCCTGTAGAGGGGGCAGAAAAGCGCTCTGCTACAGCGTGGGCACAACCCCATCACACACTGAAATCCTAGGCGAATCCTGGAAGGGAATAAACTGAGAGCTGTCCCTGGGGAATCGTGTTTCCCAACCCCCGCCTCATTCAGTAGAGAAAAATAAAACGCTGGCAACAAGTGGGAGTCGAAGCCCCCCACAACCCGAGCGGGCTGGCTGGGGCGCCAGCAGAGCCAGAGGGGACACACGCAGGGTCCCGAGGCTCTGTCACTCCTGCTCCCCACCCGTCATCCTGCGACCCCCCTCACCCAGCCCTCGGGGCTGGGGACCGGGAGATTGGAGCCCCATGCGGCCCCAAAGAGCCACAGTGGAGACCCTAGGCTGCCCGCCCGCCTGCACACTCACTGCTGCATTCGTCGTCTGCACAGAGTTTGTGTTTCGACCAGCGCTGGCCGGTGCTCGGGTCCGGTTGGCCCGGCACTCGCCAGTTCGGCCGCAGAACGAACAGCCAGAAGAGCACCATGAACAGCCAGAAGACCAGCACCTGCGCCACAGCCATGTTGTGGTCACCTGGGTGAGCCGGTGGAGTAGGCTGCGGCAGGCGTCTGTGGGCGCGTAGGAGGTGGGGCTCAGGGGGCGTGTGGGTAGCCAAGCGCAGAGGGGTGGCGCCAGGGAAGGCTTAAGCCTTTCCCGGGTGACACTTCAGCAGGGATATCTGGGGGTCGGTCCACAGACTCTACTGGAGAACGCACGGAGCTGGAGCTCCGTCCTTCTCTAGTCCAGACCTTCTCCTCAACTGAAGACCTTCTCCTCTAGTCGCTGCCTTGGCAACTAGGTCTCTCCTTCTCGTCCAATCACCTGCCTTTGCTTCTGTGCCCTCACAAGCGACCGTCCACATGATTCTAGTAGTCACCCACCCCCCCACCCCCCCACCCCCGCCAACTGGTCCTTTCTGGCTTTCCTCAACGTCTCATTTCTGGTTCATCCTGAACTAACCCACTCCACCATCACTCCCATCCCCCATTCCTGGTCTGGTACCTCCTTTACTGAACTACCAAATCCCACCCCTGACTTGTCACAGCTAGTCTATGGTTCCAGGCTCCCTCCCCTTCAAACTCCTAGAGGTTCCTTGAAGCCCCACCCCAAGATCCCTCTGATTAGGAAAGGGGAAGGTGAATGGAACTGTGAGTGAGGGTGTAAACTGGAGACAGTGGCCTGCTTTTTTTTAAGGCGGGGACAGGTGGGGGCAGAGAGATGGACATTAGTCTTCAGGCTAAGATCTTGAGATTCTTATCTTTATCCGTAAGGGAAGAAATTATTTAATTCAAAAGCATATTTTTACCTCTCATTTTGTGCTACCATTCATGCCAGACGCTGGACAAAGCCCTAGCATGGTGTGGGAGTGGATGAAAATCAAAAGACAAAATATCTGGCCCTGGTCCAAAAAAGTCCACAACTTAGTGGGAACCAACTGACAAAACCGATTGTCAGAGAAGAAAGCTAGTAGCTAACATTTCTTGAATGCTTTCTTTATGTCCAGTTGTTATTCTAAAGGTTTTATACATATCAATTCATTTAATCTTCATAACAATAGTACCTTACAGTAGTAGTAGGTCCTATTCCAATCCTTATTTTAGAGTAAATTGAGGCAGTCACACATCCAGTGAGTAATGGAGCTAAGTATCAAGCCCAAGGAGTAGACTCCTTTTCATCACAACCTATCAACTAACAAGCAATTGTACTTTCTGACAAGAGGAGCAAAATCTGATTTAAATCATAATATAGCTGAATTACTGATATGTACAGTTAAGGGGGGAAAGGCACAAGCTAGCCAGCCCAAGGAAGAGTGTCTGCAATGCTCCCATCCTGGGTGGAGCCATTCTCGTTTGTCTGTGACCAAGGGCTTGTTACTATAGTCTCTGCTAAGGTTATTCATCAACCTCCAACAATGAACCCATCAGTTGTTTTCCAAATTAACTGAATCTTTAAAACTTAGAGAAAAGAATGTAGTCCACCATGTTCATAATGTTAAATAAAGAAAACGATGGGAAAAAAAGGTGTGCACAAACATTTGTCTACAGGGCCATGAGAGGTCCCAGTTGGTCCAGTGTACTTCTGCGCTTTCTGGAGAACCAGTGGATCATACAGAGAAACTGTCTATCTGAGTCATTCTTCATTTCTTTTCTACCATGTATTTATTATGTTATAAAATGTATCTAGTAGGCATCTCTAACAACATGTTGAAAACTGAACTCATTTTTCTCTCAAAATCTGCTTTCAGTCTTCCCTATCTCAGAAATAAGAATGACAATTTAATTCCCATTATCCAGGTGCTCAAAGCCCAAAACTTACAAACCATCTTTTCTCTCACATTCCAACTCCAGTCCATTAGACAATATTATGTCTTTATTTTTATAATTTTATTGAGATATAGTTGACCTACAATAAATTGCACATTTAAGGTGTACGATTTGATAAGTTTTGACATGAATATACCCATGAGACTATCACCAAAATCAAAAAAGTATTTCATCCTTCTTTGTAATCCCTCCCCTCTCCTTTTCTGGGCTGTCTCCAAACATCTCCTGTCATCATAGATTGTTTTGCATTTTCTAGAATTTGATATAAATTATAAAGCATTTTATTTATTTATTTTTCTGACTTCCTTCTTTCCAAATAAGCATTTGAAACATGCCCAGAATCTGACCACTCCTCTGCATCTGCTAAGCCAATATACAGGCCAAACCCACATCATAAGTCACCTGAATGATTCCCATAGCCTTCTTCTGTCCTTGCTTCTACCCTCATTTTCCCCAATATCTATTGTCCTGATGGCAACTAGAGTGATATTCTTAAATATAAATTTGATTGTGTCTCTCTGCTCAAAATCTTCCTATAGCTTCCCATTTCCAAATAAAAGGCAATGACTTTAGCCAGGCCTGGTCGTACTCATCTGTAATCCCAGCAGCTCAGGAGGCTGTCAGGAGGATCCTGAGTTCAAAGCCAGCCTCAGAAATGTAGTGAGTCCCTAAGCAACTCAGTGAGACCCTATCTCTAAATAAAATATTTTAAAAAGGACTGTGGGTGTTGCTCAGTGTTTAAGTGCCCCTGGGGGTTCAATCTCTGGTATCAGGAAAAAAAAAGGAAAAAAAGCCATGACTTTATTATGGATTGCCCTGCCTTATTATGGACTGTTCTTATTCAATGCGACTCCCCTCATCCTCTTCTCCCCATTTCCTAACATTCTTCTCTTGTCTGTTAGTTCCATTTAAATACACCAATCCCACCCCTGCTTCAGAGCATTTACACTTGCAACTTTGCCTCAACCTTAACTGCCCAAATCATCTAACTAGCTAACTACCCCCTCACTTTATCATGTCTCTGTAACAGTGGCATTTCATGTGATAAAGGCTTTTCCTGGCCATCCTACACAAAATAGAGCCTCTTGCCATGACTATCAAGCCCATTACCCTGCCTTTCTTTCTCTTCAGACTTGCCTTACCACTTTAGACTTCTCTTACCACTTGCCTTACATATGTTTATCTACTTGACTGCTCTGACCCAACCTCAAACACAATTTCCAACAGGAGCAGGAAATTAGTTGTTTTGTTCACTACTGTTACATCAGTGACTAGGGAAATGCCTAGAATGAGAGAGTTAACAAATGATTTGTTGGATAAACTCATGGTTCCAATAATATTATAAATATACTACACTATTAACCTAAACACATATATTAACTATTAAGCCTCCATATATAAATAGTACTGAGAGGAAATAAGCTATGAGAACAAGGCATTTAAGGTCCACCTCTCAGCAGCATGCATCCTCAACTCCAGGAATGTACCCCTGAATGTGTTTGTTGAATAAAAACATACTTGTGTGGAGAGTAGTTGTTTGGTTACATGATACTGGAATATTTAAGTAGATCTTTTAAAACTAGTTTTAATTTTTTCTTATTTTTCTTATTATAGAATATGGTATGTTTAGATTTTTTCTTATTGTAGAATAGAAATTAATGATAATTCATTGGTGGAAAAATCAGAAGAGCAAAATGATCTAATTGCATATTACCTTCTTGATATTTACTTTGATTCATAATCAGATATACTTTTATATGCATAGTCAGTGCTTCCAGTTACTGAAGAACTAGCTGCTTAGTTTGTAGAGTTTTCAATATTTTGATTTATCAGTATTATTTTTTAAACTTATTGCCTTAAAGACATATTAACTAGTCTGGTGGATAATGAGAAGAAAATTTCTCAACTGGCCACAATAAGGTAGTGGTAGTTCTTTCTACCAGGATACATACAATTAGTGGATGAATCAGCATTCACTTTTACTCATAGCATTTAAATATGTGGCATTGATGTTTAACATGTTTAATATAAGGTTATATTAAAAACCTTCAGAAAAGGAACAGGATAGAATGTGGTGGTGATTGTTGGCATGGAGATAAATAATCTCAAGTGAATTATTCTTTAATACCTCAAAGGGAATTCTTGCGGGGTAAGGGTTGAGTAATTGTTAAAGATAAATGTGACCAGTTTGGGTGGAGGGGACATAAAACTCTAAGATATGAAGGGTTCCTAATGTCAGAGTACAATCTAAATGAGACAAGAAAAACATATCTGAAACAAATAATTGGCAGCATAATAACATATACCATTGGAAATTTGTGAAGGCACTTGCCTAGGAGCATTCAGTAGGCCTACCGCTGCTGTTACCAGGAAGAACCTCATCTATTGTAAATGATGTGCCAGAGAATAGTGTTAAACATTTATGGAAGACTAAATTTCTCCAAGAGGGGCAACAGATTTACCCTCGCATATGAAACATTGGAAAAAAAAGTGGACAAAATACAAACAACAGTTCTCAGATATTAGATAATAAGCAGCATAAGAGTGACCTCTAAGATAAAGTTAGGCATGAGAGATGAGTGCTAGGATTATCCCAATTTACTCCCTGGAAAGAATTTTTCAGGCCACATCCAGAGAAGGGAAACTCAAATAGAAAATCTCCTGAGTTGAAGAGATGGATTTTAAAGTCTGAAAAGACTGACACAGCTAGAAGTCCCAGAGCAGAATAAAGGAGAGAGTAGAGAACTGCAGAGGGAGGGAGACTGTGTACATGCACTAGCTCCCTAGACATCTATGGAGGGTTCCCCTGAAGTCTGTGGCTATGTAACAGTGGGCTCACATGTAAGGCCAGAGAAAGAACCTTCAGAAAGGAACAGAATGGAAGGTGGTGGTGATTGTTGGCATGCAGATCAATTTTTGTAATCACCAGCTAGAATGGAAAATCTATAATAAAAGGGCATCAAGTAACATAGTCAGTAAAAGGGACAAAATAGCCCAAGATTGAAGGTAACTCCTGTCTAGCAGAATCTTAAAAAGATAAAAATGTTTCCAAGATAGTTCAGAAAAAAAGCTGTACACAGCTCAAGAATATTTAAAAGAATGCAAAATGTTTCCAAGATACTTCAGCAAAAAGCTGTACACAGCTCAAGAATATTTAAAAGAATACAAAATATCCAGTACTGAACAAGGTAAATTCACAATGTTTGGAATCCAATAAAAATGTATGAGGCATGCAAAGAGCGAGGAAAATATAACCCATGTTGAAAAGAAAATTAATAAAAATGATCACTAATTACACTGTGATAGAGTTATTATACAAGGACATTAATACAGTTGTATACCATATGTTCAAGATGCTATGGAAAAGCATAAGCATGTAAAGAAGAAAAAGAAGATATAAAAATGTCTGAATTAGATAAAATTAGATAAAATCAGATAAAACAATGGCTAAGGTGAAAATTACGCTGAATGAGATTAACAGCAGATTCAACATTGAAGAAGTCAATATCAGCAAACTGAATATGCAGTGATAAAGACTCCAAAATCAAACACGGAGAAAGAGACTGAACTGAACAAAGCATCAGTATGCACAGCTTCAACCAGTCCAATATATATGTTACGGTAGTTCCTAAAAGAGGTGGGAAAAACACATTTAAAGAAATAATAAATAAAAATGTTCTATATCTGATGAACACTCAGATTCAAAAAGCTCAATGAATAAGAAAAATGATAAAGATGACACAAATTTACACTAAATGCTTAAAACCAGTGCTAAGAAAAAAATTGAAAAGCATCTACAGAAAACAGATACCATTATGTACAAAGGAGTGAAAGTAAAATGTCAAAATTCATTCAAGAACCATGCAAACCAGAACATCAACATTTTCAAGTTCTGAAAGAAAAAAAAACTGATATCCTAGAATTGCATTCCAAATGAAAATATTATTTCAAAATTATATAGTCTTTAATGCAAAAGAATTAAGTTAAGCCCTACCCCACATAAAAATTACCTCAAAATGGACCACAGACATAAATGTAAGAATTCAAAATGGACAACACATATATATGTAAGAACCAAAACTAAATGTAAGAAAGCATAGGTAAATCTTGGGGTAGACAATGACTTTGTATTTAAGACACCAAAGGCCCAAGCACCAAAAGAAAAAATAATAAAGTAATGAACTTCATCAAATTTAAAACTTTTAAAGGCTACCATCGAAGAAAGTGAAAATACAATCATAGAAGAAAACATTTACAATTCATGTAGTTAGAATATATATAACTACCTAGAATATACAAGCAATTCTTATTGTTCAATATGAAAAGACAAATGGCAAGAAATTAGAATAGACATTTCTCCAAAGAAAATATGCAAAACCAAATAAGCAAATGAAAGGATACCCAGCACCATTAGGGAAATGTACAACCTCAGTGAGATACTACTTCACATCTATCAAGATGGTTATAATCAAAAAGATAATAATAAGTTGGCAAGGATGTGGATCAATGGGAGCCCTCACACACTACTGGTAGGAATAGACTACAGACCTAAATGTAGCAGCTAAACCTATACAACTTCTGGAAGAAAATATAAAAAGCTGCTTGGCAGAGGCTTTTAAAACTAACTAGCTCTCTCTGCCTCACGCTCTCTTTTTTCCTCTCCTCAAAAACTTTGTCTCATGCTGGGTGTGGTGGTGCATACCTGTAATACCAGTGGCTCAAAAGGCTGAGGCAGGGGGATTGCAAGTTCAAAGCCAGCCTCAGCAAAAGTGAGGCACTAAGCAACTCAGTGAGACCCTGTCTCTAAATAAAATACTAAATAGGACTGGGGATGTGGCTCAGTGGTGGTATGACCCTGAGTTCCATCCCCAGTACCAAAAACAACAACAACAACAAACTTTGTCTATTGTATGTTCATTGTTATGGAAATGGAAAGGTAAGCTGACAGACTAGGAAAAAGTACTGGCAAAACATATCTCTCTCAAGAGAATGATATCTAGGATATACAAATGATTCTTACAACTTATTAATAAGAAAAATCACCCAATTTGAAAAGATGGGCAGAAGACTTTTTTTCTTCACCAAAGTAGACACAAATATGGTGAATGTGCACATGAAAGGATATCTAACATAAGTTGAAATGTAAAACAAAACTGCAATGTTATTACACATACAGTAGGATGGACAAAATTTAAGACTCATCATAACAAATGTTGACAAAGATGAAGACTATGGTATCTCTCTTAGAACTGCAGACTATAACATGTAGTATAAACAATGGCACAAACTGTTAGAAAACTGTTTGGCAGTTGCTTTACAAATTAAATCAAATCTGTCGAGATATTTACTCCAGAGAAATAAAAGCATACATCCACACTGAGACTTGTGCACAACTATTCATGGTGGTTTTATTTGTAATAGTCAAAAAATCCCCAATGTTGGACTGTGGGAACATGTCTGTCTTACATGCCTCAGAACCCTTATACTCATATTAACCATATAGTAGACATTTGATTAATATTACATGAATGTAGAGATTGATTTTTTTTACTGTTAATAGAGCTTCTCTTTTATTAAATATAACAGACAAAAGAAAATCACGTATAGCACAATGAATTATCACAAAGTAACATATCCAGTGAACCCTAACCCAGGTCAAGAAATTGGACATCAAATGCACTTTCATGAGCCCTTTCTCATTGCTCCCCTAATTATTCCCTCCGCTCCCCCAGAGTTAGGCACTATTTTAACTTCTAATAACAAGGATTAGTTTTGCCTGTTTTGTTACTTTATACAGTGTAATCATACACATGTGTTCTTTGGTATGTGGCTTTTTTAGCTCCATATGTATTTTTATAAGATTTATCCAAGTTGTTGAATGTGAATGTACTTCTTATTTTCATTGCTTAATAATTTTCGACTGTATAAATATAACCTGGTTTACTTAAAAAAAAATCCCCAATGTATATCAATAGGAAAATAGATAATAAATTTTGGAAACATACTTAGCAAGAATAAAGAACTATTGATAATAGCAAAAACAGGGAGATTCTGAATAAATAAACTAGACAAAAAGTAATATGTATTGAAAATTCTTTTTTTTTGTACTCCCTAGTACAAATATCCAGGGGTGCTCTACTGCTGAGCCACATCCCCAGTCCTTTTTATTTTATTTATTCATTTATTATTAATTTTTTTTGCTATCAGAGATGAAACTCTTGGGAACTAAACCACTGAGCCACATCCCCAGCCCTCTTTTGTATTTTATTTAGAGATAGGTCCCAATGAGTTACTCAGGGCCTCGTTAAGTTGCTAAGGTTGGCTTTGAAATCCCAATTCTCCTGTTTCACCATTCTGAGCCACTGGGATTACAGATGTGTGCCACCATGCCCAGTTTAGTTTTTATTTTGAAACAGAGTCTGGCTCAGTTCCCCAAGTTTACCTCAAACTTGCGATCCTCCAGCCTCAGCCTCCTGAATATCTGGGATTACAGACTCTGCCACCACCTTCCAGCAGATTCAGTTATATTTAAAGGTAGAAAGTTATAAACCAGGTGAATCCTAGTAAAGGTCTTAGTAAAAAAACTAAAATAATAGCACTATGCTTGGTCACAATATGGTAAGTCAGAAAATGACAAGAAATATCCATTTTCTGTGAGGTTGACCAAAACAGTATCATTTCTCAATGGATTTCAAAGGGTCTCCTTCTTTCTTTCCCCCCTGCCCGCTCACCTTTCCTTCCTTCCCTCCTTCCTTCCCTCCCTCCCTCCCTCCCTTCCTTCCTTCCTGAGTTTTGGCGTGTGTGTGTATGTGTGTGTGTGTACATCATCTTCTGTGCCAATGTAAGAGATTTAGGCAATGGATCAACCTTTACACCTGTGCCGAAGGACCCCAATCTTGGATCTATCTCCAAGGGTGGAGATGACTCTAGATCCTCATTATAATCTCGAGAATGGGAACTCCTAAATTATAAACAGGTCTTTCTTGGTAACACCAGTTTCCTCCTTGGTAAAAGTTAGTGTAGTGGGAGGGTGGCAAGGGCCCTACCCTGCCACAAAATAAATTCTAAATTGTATTTTGGTACAAATTGTAAACACTAAAGAGTTAAAAGTAAGAGATGAGTCTTGGGATTTGAGCTAGACCTGGATAAGTACATAGGATTCAGATTCTAAAAAGAGAATAAAAGGCAAGTGAATTAAACGGCATAAAAGACTCAGCAGAAAGAAGTATGTTTAAAGGACAGTAAGGACACCTCATTTTGCTAAGAGGAAAGGATTCTATAAAGGATGATATATTTGTGTGCTTAGGTCAGAATAAGAAATTCCTTGAAAATCAAGCATAAGGATTTAGACTTAATAGAATAAAAATGCATAAAATATTAGACTTTAAGTAAAGGGATCATATAACTTAAGTGGAATTTAAACAAGTATCTTGTCCTTAAATCCAGGGAAGATGGAGGTTTAGGCTGGGCATGATGAGTAGGGCTGAGGCACTCCCCACAATTAAAAAGTCATGTCGAAGTGTACTGTACTAATGGAAGTGAGTCATATACAAGGCAAGGTCTTCTGCCAGCACCTACTGTTTGTCTAGCCCTGACAAATATTATTCCACTTTCAACTGTACAAAGAAAGAAACTCAAACATCTGAAATTGCCACTAATATATGGCATGTATATGAGTTCCTGTTTCTGGTTCTGCCTAATTTACCTTGGCATTCTTTTCACGGAGGTCAAATATTTGGTGTGTTGAAATAAATGCAGAACAGACATTGGGGACTTGTGGCCTGCACATCTCAATTTCCACAGTGCACTATTGGGCTTTATCCATTTAGTTTTCAGAATATAAATTACTTCCTTACCAGAACAACAGCAGAAGTAAGGAATACAGCCAAAAGGATTGTAGTCAGAAGTCTAATTGTGTGACTATAGGCAAATCATTAACTTTTCTGAGTCTCAGATATTTCATCTATACAAATATGGGTCAAAGTTAAAATTTTATAATTCATTTTAAAGAAGAAATAGAGATAATATATGAAAGATTGCCCATTTATGTGGTTTGAATAATTAAACAGCAAAATCCTGGCGGTTACAGCCAATATAGACAATTGACAAAGCAACAAAAGTCTTGGCAATAAATGCTTTCATTACTAAGGAGACATTTTTAGATAGTTCCTACTATGGAAACTGTTCTCTTCTCACTGAAACAAAGTAAGGCTGATAACATCCTCCCAAAGTGTGCTTGGAAGATCACAAGCACCTCTGGGAGGAGACAGAGAGAGTGGAGGAGAAAATATGTTCTTCGGGATAACATATAGTCTACCAGAGCATACACTGAAGCAAAGCAAACCCTCCTGAATCTTCAGCATTTTAACTGATGCATGCAGTATAAAATTAGAAACAGGACCATAAACACTATTATGAAGACTATACTCAGTGGGGGACGCTGAACAAACATATATGGGAAAGTAAGTTCTCTGTGATTAGTATGAAAGCTCAGTCTTACCCAAATCCACATGAAATTTGAAACGGTTTGGAATACATAAGAAGATCAGTGAATGACATCAAACCCAAATGATGAAATAGAGAATCTGAACATGATCTTTCTCTTATTTCTCACTGATACCTTAGAACCACCAATAGAAATATAATATTAACTCTACATGTAAATTAAATTTTCTAGAAGTCATATTTTAAAAAATAAGACAGATGAGCTTCATTTAATAACACATTTTACATAATTCAATATATTCAAAATGTCATCCTTTTAACTTGTAATCAAAATAAAAATATAACTGTTATTTTACATTCTTCATAATAAGTCTTTGATATCTGACTTATGGCACATCTCAGTTCAAACTGGGCACATTTAAAGACAGTCGCAGCATAAGAAAGTAGGAATTGTAAATTAACACTAGGCCATATCATATACTTGCACTTATTTTAAAGAAAAGCCAAGTTTAATAGTATGTTTTAGGTTTTAAAATATTTTTGGCCAACCTCTCTTGGTACTTACGCAGAAGTGAGAAAAGATGATTGAAGGTATCTCAACATCCCTCCTTTTTTTTCACTCAGAGGTTAAGATTTCTGTTGCAATAGCTAGGGATTGCATTGTCATTTTAGATGAATCTCAAGTCTATAATCAAAAAGTGTAAGTCATCATTAGGTTCCTACATTTGTCATTCTTTTATTATTTTTCATTGTTATCTTAAATATATTTACTTCTTGACAAACATAAAGAAATAAAGAATTATATTTAAATGGATAATAAAAAAAATTTGCATAAAATCCCTTTTCGTTTTAGGTAGACCTACTGGTACAAACAAGTCACCTGGGTGGTCTATTTTTCTTTGGTAACAGGGATTGAACTCAAGGGCTCTAGACCACTGAGTCACATCTCCAGCCCTATTTTTGTATTTTATTTAGAGATAAGGTCTCACTGAATTGTTTAGGGCCTTACTTTTGCTGAAGCTGGCTTTGAACTCATGATCCTCCTGCCTCAGCCTCCAGAGCCACTGGGATTACAGGCATGCAGCACTGCACCCGGCACCTGCTCTGTTCTCTTACTTAACTGCAACTGTGTTTTCCTTGGTAGATTACTTCTTTGCACCAGGGTTTCTTGATAGAACTCTATTGGTACTTTGGTTTGGACTGTTCCTACTAGCTGAAGGTTATATACTATCTATGGGCCTGGCCAAAAAATGTTAGTAGTTTCCTCAGTGATGGTGAAACAACAACAAAATGCCCCCAGGCATTTCTAAACTTCTCTTGATAAGACTAGTATTACTCTCCCAGTTTGAGAGTCACTTGCAGAGTTAGTTAAATTCTGATCAATTAACAAAGCACCTTTAGTTGTAAGTATCCTATATTTTGTAGTTTGCAAGTATTCTGTATTTTGTAATTTCTCTTATCAGCTAAAAAGAAAGGATTATAAAATCAACATTTAAGGCCGGGCTTCATGATGCACACTGTAATCCCAGTGGCTCTGGAGGCTGAGGCAGGAGGATATTGAGTTCAAAGTCACCCTCAGCAATTTAGCAAGGCCTTAAGTAATTTATGGATTTCCTACGTCAAAATAAAAAAAATATATAAAAAAAGGGCTGGTGATGTGGATCAGTGGTTAAGCACCTAGATTCAATCCCCTGTGCCCATCCTCCACAAATCAACATTTTAAAAACCAGAATCACTAAAACATCAAAGAAACTCAAGGTCCTTGTAAACACAAATGACTTTGCTTCAAAGGATTTTTGCTTTTTGTTTTCCACTTCAAGTTAACACTACCTTTAAAAAATAAAATCACATTTTTTAATTTATTTTTTCTGACCTCTAAGAGGGATCTTACATTTTTCTACTTCCCTTTCCAAGACTATTCCCTCTTTTGCACTGTGTAATCTTGAATTTAAATCTGAATTAGTTGCATTGATTTTCCCTTGTGTTAATAGTCAAATTATGATACAATTTGAATTATTGAAATGCATATGGAGGGGTTTCTTTTCTTATTTTTAATGAAAACTCATATCTTTAAAATTAGCACCTAGGGGACTATAGGTGGAGACTTAATATGTAGAGTCATCAGCATGATAATTGTAATTAAATAAACACAAATCAGTTCATGATAACTGATTTCATTACTATTATAATCAGCTTTCTCCTCTATAAAACAGCACAATTAGTCCTAAATTGACATTCACTAATTGTATATTAGAGTTTCAAGGAAAACAATGAAGAGTTAGTGACTATCATAATGATTGAGATGTGTTTTGACATCAGTAATTATTATTATTTTTAAGATGGGGGTCTTGCTATTTTGCCTGATCTCCAACTCCTGGACTCAAGCAATCCTCCTGGCTTGGCCTTCTGAGTAGTTAGGACTACAAGTCACCATACCAGCCCAGTAATTATTGTTTAGTAGATCTCTTTTTGGACACTAAAATCACTACTAATATGATTGTATATGTTTGAAATTGGTTTTATGAGCAACATACAGATTTGATGCAACTCCCATCAAAATACTCACGAATTGGTGTGAATATACTTTGTATACAAAGAGAAATATAAAAAATTGTGCTCTATATATGTAATATAAATTGTAATGCATTCTGTTGTCATATATAAATTTAAAATAATAATAATAATAATAATAATAAATGTCATTTTTCCAGACCTAGAAAAAACAGTCCTGAAATCCATTTGGAAGAATAAAATATTCAGAATAGCCAAAACAATTCTAATTCAATAAGCAAGCTGGAGGCATCATCACAATACCTGACTTCAAATTATACTACAAAGCTATTGAAATAACCACTGCATGGCTCTGTCATAAAACCAGATACATAGACCAATGGGAAAGAAGAGAAGACACAGAAAAAAATCCAACACAGTTAACAGTCATCTGATTCTTGACAAAGATGCCAAAAATATATTGGGAGAAAAGACAGGCTTTAAACAAATGGTGCCAGGAAAATTGGTTATCTATATGTAGACAAATAAGACTAGACCCTGTACAAACTTGAAAGAGATCAAAAGCCCAGGAATTAGACCAGAAACTATGCAAATCCTTGGAAGAAAATATAGGTTTGAGACTCCAGCATATAGGTACAGGCAATGACTTTCTTATTAGAACTCCTAAAGCTCAGAAAATAATGACAAAAGTTAATAAACAGAATGGCATCAAATTAAAAAGCTTCTGCACAGCAAAGGAAACAATTAGTAACATGAAGAAAGAACCTACGGAATGGGAGAAAATATATTTGCTAACTACTCTTTTTTTAAAAAAAAGAGAGAGAGACAATTTTTTAATATTTATTTTTTAGTTTTCGGCGGACACAACATCTTTGTTTGTATGTGGTGCTGAGGGTTGAACCTGCACTGCATGCATGCCAGGCGAGCGTGCTACCACTTGAGCCACATGCCCAGCCCTGCTAACTACTCTTTGACACAGGATTAATATCCAGACTATATAAGAAACTTTAAAAAAATTAATACCAAAACCTCAAATAACCTAGCTTAATTGGGCAAATGAATTAAACAGATTCTTCTCAAAAGAAGAAATAAGAATGGACAACAAATCTATGAAAATGTTCAACATCATTAGCAATTAGGGAAATGCAAATCAAAACTACAGTGAGCTTTCATCTCACTCTACTCAGAATAGCAGCCACCAAGAATATGAATAATATGGGGCTGGGGTTGTGGCTCAACAGCAGATTGCTGGGGCTGGGGATGTGGCTCAGGTGGTAGCGCGCCCGTCTGGCATGCGGGCGGCCCAGGTTCGACGATCCTCAGCACCACATACAAACAAAGATGTTGTGTCTGCCGAAAACTAAGAAATAAAAAAAAATGTTAAAATTCTCTCTCTCTCTCTCTCTCTCTCTCTCTCTCTCTCTCTCTCTCCCCCCCCCGCCCTTTAAAAAAAAAAAAACAGCGGATTGCTTGTCTAGCACGTTGGAGGCCCTGGGTTTGATCCTCAGCACCACATTAAAAATAAATACATAAAAATAAAGGTATTGTGTCCAACTACTTAAAAAAAAAGAATATGAACAATAATAAATGCTAGAGAAAATGTGGAGAAGAAGGGACACTTTTTTCTCTGTTGATAGGATTGTAAATGAATATAACCACTATTGAAATCAGTATGGAGGTTCCTCAAAAGACTAGGCAGGAAACCACCATATAACCCAGCTATACAACTAATCAATGTTTATCCTAAAGAATTAAAGTCATAATACTAGAGTAGTACATGCATACCCATGTTTATAGCAGCACAATTCACAGTTGCCAAACTAGGTGCTTATCAAGGATGAATAAATAAAGAAAATGTGGCATATACACACAATGGAGCTTTATTCAGCCATAAAGATGAATTATGTCATTTGCTGGAAAACGGATGAAACTTGAGAACATTCTGTTACACAAAATAAGCTAAGCTCATAAGATCAAGGGAGCATATGTTTTCTCTCGGATGTGGAAGCAAGAGAGGAAAAAGGAAAAGAAAGTGAAAATCAAAAGGAGATCAGTAGAGTGTAGGAAAGGGACCAGGAGATGGAGGAGTGAAGGGAAAATACTAGGGAATGATATAGGCCAAACTGGAGTGTTATATTGTGCATGTGGAAATATGTAACAACAAATACTGCCATGATTTACAACTATAATGTATCAACAAAAAAATGGAGAAAATAAAAGAAAGCAAACAAAAGAACAGAATTGCTTTCATGTATGCATGTATGTATGTATGTATACAGCCTAGCCAAACATCTATTGTGAGCATAAACATTAATACTCTGGAACAGTGATGATCCTGACACTGTTTTTTTTTTTAATTGTTCTCTTTATTCCTTTTTTCCCTCCCTCCCTCCCTTCTTTCCTTCCTTCTTTCATTCTTTCCCCTCTCTCTCTCTCTCCCTCCCTCTCTCTCCTCTCTCTTCTCTCCCCTCCCTCCCCCCCTCTCTCTCTTATTTCCCAGGCTGGCCTAAACTCCTAGGCTCAAGTAATCTTCCTGCCTCAGCTTTCTGAGTAGTTGTGACTGTTGGAGCACACCACGATGTCCAACAATAACACTTACTTTTGTAAACAAAGTTTTATTAGAACACAGAAACTTATTTACCCACAGTCTAGGCTGTTTTGTGCTACACTGGCACTTGAGTGGCAATGAAGACTTGCCTACAAAGTCTAATATATTTATTATCAGTCTCTTTTCAAGAAAAGTTTGTTGATCCCTGATTAGATTATAGATTAAAGTCAGCAGAATAAATACATAAACATTTCTTTTCTTACGACTAAAATTGGCTGTATGAAATGAGATAAATGATCTATTAAATGCCAAGATAAAAGTCTCTTCCCTATAGAAAGTGTGTATTCAGGACTAGAAATCTTGGCACTGTGTCATGTCAAATGTAGGAAAAAACCTGGCAGTTCATTTTGATGAGACTTAAGAAATTACTTTTCCAGGGCATTTTGAGGTTTATCTAAACTTTGTAGATAATACAGGGAAGAACATTTTAATCTGCAAATAGATTATGTTCATTATTAGTTTGTAATCATTTCACAACTATCATATAATATTAAAGCATCATAAGAGACTGCCTATCATAATAGAAACTTTTATGACTCTAGCCATTAACATGTATTTTTCTAGTTATTGTAGACTCATACTTTTAAGCTAGTGCTATTGGTAAAATATATGATTATATAAGTCTGATTGCCTTACTAATTTTGACCAGTTTATTTTTCAGATATCCATTTTGGGGTTTACTCTTTCAATTAATTTTTCGTTCCATGGACAATGAAATTGTTGTTGAGTATATAAGATGTTGCAGTTTCTATGTAAGTTGACCTAAGTGTCTACCACTATTGATTGGCAAAGATATAAGTAAGTTAGTATTTTTACTTGAAACTGTTATAGATCTAATGTACTTGATTTGTTTTCCTGACACAAAAGAGTATAAAACTAGAAAAACTAAACATTTTCAGGTATTAATTTCAGACATGACTGTAGGCCTGCTGCACAAAACACAATTAGGGAGATGAAGCTCAAGTAAGATGGTGGTCATACTGAGTTAAGGAGAAAATTATCAAAGTGCAAGATTATCATAGTGGTTGGAATTTTGTGGACAAGAATGTCTGAGCTATTTATGGTGGGTGCAATGTAATTATGTGTGTGTTAGAGAGAGAATACTAAAAGCCTGGAGGAAATTCATTTTTTATATGAATGTACCAGATGAGACTCTTTAAGGCTTAGCAGAGTTTGACTACTATAAAGGAGACTGAAGATGATGCTAAATGGCAATGTTGGAAGAAATGGTTTCCAGCAGAGTCAGGTTGCAGCAGCTTCATTAATATATCAGGTACTTAATTAAGAGTTCAGGAATAAACCTTAGCAAAAAGAACCACACACAAAAGAGTAAAGGAAAAATGGTAGACCTAAATTTGAAATCAAAATTGATTCATGCTGAAAATGTATGTGACAGCCAGAAAGAAAAAAGGAAAAGAAAGGTGTGTGTGTGTGAAAGGAATCTGACGACAATCAAAGGGAGATCAGTAGAATAGAGGAAAGGGATCAGGGGAGAGAGGAAAGCAGGCAAAAGAGAAATACTCGAGAATGATATTGGCTAAGTTTTATCACTATATTGTACATATGTATGAAAACATAACAACAAATCCCACCATTATGTACAAGTATAATGCACCATGAAATATGGAAATAAAGAAAAATACCAAACCTAGTGAGGTGAGGTGGAATATGCTTATAATCCCAGTGACTCAGGTAGATGAAGCAAGAGGATCACGAGCTCAAAGCCAGCCTTAGTAAATCGAGGTGCTAAAGCAGCTCAGCAAGACCTTGTCTCTCAATAAAATACAAAACAGGTCTGGGGATGTGGCTCAGTAATTGAGTACCCTGAGTTCAATCTCTGGTACCTAATAATAATAATAATAATAATAATAATAATAATAATAATAATAATAATAATAATACCAAATCTAATATGATCAAAACAATTCACCAGTAATTAGCCTGCATGAGACATAAAACAGAATATCCTTTATAGGAAGACAATATAATCCAGACTTCCTATGATGTATCATCTATAAATGACCAGAATATAATTTAAATTTTTTTTTTTTTGGTACCAGGGATTGAACCCAGGGGTGCTTAACCATTGAGCCACAACCTCAGCCCTTTTTTTGCATTTTATTTAGATATAGGCTCTCATTGAGTTGCTAAGTGCATCCCTTAGTTGCTGAGGCTAGCTTTGAACTCTTTTTTTTTTTAACAATTTCAATTTTTAATAATGGAAACATTTTGCTATTCCAGAAAAAATTTCAGGGGAGAAAAATCTTCCCTATAAAAATAAACTCATCAAAATTATAAATATTATAACTTTTTTACTTCTGCAATTTAAAATGCTCCCCTGCAATATCACCCCTTCATATAACACCTTTCCTGTACCATCACATTTTGAAGAGAAAACAGTATTACAGCAAAGCTCAGTTTTAATTTAACGTAACATTTGTAAAATGACTTTTTAAAATCTTTGGCCTTCAGAGCCCTTATTCTTATTTTACAACATTAAAAATGCTGCTGTAGTAACCAGTGTTTGGGAGAGAATATCACTCTTCTAGAACCATGAACAGACAGAATTTTAATACAGTAACTTACAAATTGTAACTTGTAGTGCACATGACAGGGAGGTTTGGATAAACACAGAGGAGAATATGCCTATTTCAGACAATCTACTTCAAGTAAAAAAAAAAAAAAAAAAGAATTCACAGATACCCATCAGCTACTACTTCAGGTTCTAACAGTGTCATGAATCTGAGAAACAAATGCTTCACAAACTATAAATTTACTGGGACGAGTAATTAAAAGACCAGGTGGTTGATAACAGTATATTCAAACCCAATCCACAGTCTGAATAGGAAAACCAGTATTAAAATCATGAAGGCATTCCCTGAACAACAAAGGCCAAATGTTGGGTGACAATGTCACTGAAACCTCATTGACACACTAAAAAGAAGTTACATGCAAAATTAAACAATGTGTGCCATGCATAATTTATTAGCTTTGAACTCTTGATCCTCCTGCCTTAGCCTCCTGAGTCGATGGGATTATAGGCATGTAGAATATCATTAAATTTTGCCAGAATGCAAAGAAGATAGAAAAATGAGAACCACAAGAGAAAATGTCACATATAAAAAAAAGTTCCGTGAACTGACAGGATTAGCAGAAAAAAAAATTTAAAAAGTTTTTATAACTAATTTCAAGGAATTAAAGAAAAGCTTAATCATAATGAATAAGTAGATATGGGTGTCAACATATAAATGAAAAAATTTTTTTAAAAGAAATAAAAAGTATAGTATTCGAAATGAAAAATTCATGAAACAAATCTATCATCAGATTATATAGTGCAAAAACAGCAAAAAGTTAACTTGGAGATAGACCAATAAAAATTATCTGGTCTAAAAATCAGAAAGAAAAAAAATAGAGACTTGGTTACTATCATTACAAAGTGACCTAACATACATATAATTAGATTTCTAGAAGAATAAAGGCATAAATTGTACAGAAAAAATATTTAAGACAATGATGGCTAAAATTATCTCAAATTAACAAAAAAGATGTTAACAGATTTAGGAAACTCAGTGAATACTAAAGTTAGTTACAAAGCAAATCACATCTAGATGCATCAGAGTCAACTGTAAATAATCAATTAGGAGGAAAAAGGTCTTGAAGGCAATTAGAAAAAAGTGGTGTGTTACGCATAGGTAAAAATGACTAAAATGATAGCTGACTTCTTATCAGAAATGAGAGATTTAAGTTAATGGAAAGGTTTAAGGTGCTAGAAGACAAAAACTGCTAATCCAGGATAAGTACTCTTCAAAACTGAAAGCAGAATAGACATTTTCAAATAAATAAAAAGTAAGAAAATTCAATACCAATAGATCTCTACTATTAACAATGCTAAAAGAACCTCTTCAGGATAAAAGGAGATGATCCATCAGGTAGAAACAGATGCACTGTGTGTTTTAGTTTACTGTGTAATAAACTTAATGGTTTAAAATAAAAATTCTTTGTTATTTCTCCTTATTCTATGATTTGGCTTTACGTAACCTGATGGGTCCTTTGCTCTAGGTATTTATTAGTGCTTATGTGGTTTCCTTTAGCAGGGATTGTTTAACCAAAGGTAGAACTGACAAAATAGCTTTCTTTACATGTCTGCTAGCTCAACTGGTTGGGTCAGCTTATCTCCTCAAATGCTTTTAGTCATTCAGTCTTTCTAAAATTTTTTATTTGTTGATTAGATTACTAGAGGATAAAAGTAGAAGGTATATACCTTCCCAAGGTGTTAGGTCTAGGATTGGCATGGCATCACTTTCACCAAAAATATATTTTGTTCATTAAAACAAGACAAAAGACCAGCCCAGACTCAGCAGGTGGGAAATAGATATTACTTCATAATGAGAGAAGCAACATGATACAGGAATGTGGAGAATTTGGGGTAGATATTTTTAAAGACAATGCACCATAAACAGAAATGAAAAGTACTAGAAGTACTAAAATGTAGGTAAATATAAAAGGCAATATGTATACATATTTATTCTTTTAATTTCTTGGAAACATGACTAAGGTAAAAAATATAGAGTATACAGCTGTAATATGTATGACGACAAAGCACAAAGGACTTGGGGAGATGTGAGAAAGTATCACAATTTAAATTATGAAAACTGTGATAAATTAAAGAATGCATTTCATAATTCCTGGAAACATTGCTAAAACAATAATGTAAAGCAATAAAGCTAAATGCTAATGGATAAATTAAATAAAATTTAATTTTTATTTAATGTAATTTTATTTAATTACATTAAATAAAAATATGAATAGAACGAAAACAAGAAATAGATAAAAATACATCATGAAAAGTAAGCCAAGAAGAATGCAGAGGCTATACTAACATCAGATGAATTTAATTCAAGATAAAGAGTTTTATAAGAGATAAGAAAGACATTTCATAATACCATAATGTGTTTTTAAGAACACAGAAACATGACACCATACAACCAAACATTTATATGCCCCAAATATATGAAAGCTGACAAAACTGAAGAGACAAATCTATACTTTGAATTTTTAACACCCTTTTAACAACTGATAGTAACACTATAAAAAAAATCACTAATGATACACAAGAGTCTGAACAAAACTATCAACCACCTTAACCTTATTGACATTGACTGACAATGCCCAACAACTCCAGAATATATATTCTTTTCTAGTCCTCATGGAAACTTGCAAGATAGGTTATATTCTTGGCAAAAAATTTTAAATATTGAATTTCAGTTTGTTTGCTGATCACAGTAGAAATAAATGGGGTATTCTTTAATAAAACTGGTCATTAAATAAAAGCCCTACAAATCATCAATAAACAGTGTTTTAGTTATCTATTGTTATATTTTTAAAAATTCCAAAATTTAGTGGCTTTAAAAAATAACCATTTGCCAGGAGTGGTGGTGCACACCTGTAATTCCAGTGGCTCAGGAGGCTGAGGTAGGAGGATCAAGAGTTCAAAGCCAGCCTCAGTAATGGCGAGGCACTAAGCAACTCAGTGACACCCTGTCTCTAAATAAAATACAAAATAGGGCTAGGGATGTGGCTCAGTGGTCGAGAGCCTCTGAGTTCAATCCCCACTACCAAACAAACAACCATTTTATTTCTCATAATTTTGTAAGTCAAGACTTTAACCAAGGTTCTGCTCCAGTGTCACCTAGGCTCACCCATACAGCACATGCCTGATTCAGACTACAAGGTCTGAGATGTCTTTGTATGTCCGGAACTAAGGTGCTGACTGTTGGCTTTATGTAGTCTCCCTTTCCATGTGGTCTTTCATATGTCAGGGGCTTTCTTCAAAAGGACTCTCCCTCCAGCAAGATAGCCTGGGCTTCTTTACAGTGTGGCACAGGGTACCACAGAGAAGAAAAAATGAGTTTGTGCCTTTAAAGGATACAGTCAGTCCTTCCTCAAGTCTCAATCTTGGGTAGGATCTTGGTCCATGCATTTTGGGGGAATTTATAGTTGGATGACATTTTAATCTACATTACTATGTGAAATGTCTTTGTTTTCATGATTTCATTTTTGCTACATTGTTTCTTTTCCATACAATTAACTACAATACAGGATAATCTATTGATGATAATGTCTCTTCAATTGGTTGTGTGAAGCTTGCTCTATAATAATTTATATAGAAAAAACTTATGGGAATAATATTCTCTAAATGACAATTTCCTGATTTAAAAACATATAATTTGTAGCCAGTACAATAGTGCATGCCTATAATCCTAGCTACTCAGGAGGTTGACAAGTAGGAGAATGGTAAGTTTGAGGAGAGCCTGGGCAACTTGGTGAGACTCTGTCTCAAGAAAAATAAAAACAAAACAAACATTAATGACTGCAGATGTAGCTCAGTGGTAGAGCACTCCTCAGTTCAATCCTCAGTGCTGGGGGTTAAAAAAGGTCATTCATCACCATACTAAGACACTCCGTAGAGAAAAGTAATTGCAAGAACATTGTTCTCCTTCCTTGGGATATGTTTTTTTTTTTTCCTAGATTGGAATCTAGAAAGCCTTTTGTGTGCTTTGTGCTCTCATTATGGTTATGTGGCTTTTTAAATCTTGTTCATGCCATTGGATGTAATATCAGATTTTGGGTTTTTTTTTTTTGGTGGTGCTGGGGATTGAACCCAGAGCCTTGTGCGTGTGAGGCAAGTACTCTTCCAACTAAGCTATATCCCCAGCCCCAGTGGATTTTTTTTTTTTTGGAGGGGAATCTCTTCTCAACACATTTTGTGCCAGATTGTACTTGAGAAAGGGAAGTGATATGTACAGCATGGAACGATATTAGTTTCTGATTTTCCCACTTTTTAAAATCTTTTTAAAAAAATTATTTTTAATTCTAATTTGTTATATATGACAGCAGAATGCACTATAATTCATATTACACATATGGTACACAATTTTTCATATCTCTGGTTGTATACAGAGTCACATCAGTTGTGTCTTTTTTGAAGAGAGAGAGAGAGAGGGGGGGGAGAGGGACAGGGAGAGGAAGGAAGGGAGGGAGGGAGGGAGGGAGGGAGGGGAGAGAGAGATTTTTAAATATTTATTTTTTAGTTCTCGGCGGACACAACATCTTTTTTTGTATGTGGTGTTGAGCATCGAACCCGGGCTGCATGCATGCCAGACAAGCGCGCTACTGCTTGAGCCACATCCCCAGCCCCTAGTTGTGTCTTTATATGTGTACTTAGGGTAATGATGGTAATCTCATTCCACTGTCTTTTCTATCTACTATTTAGATGTATTTGAGAACTTTAAGAAAAATCAGAAATACTCTTTCCTATTTTCATGAAATCATGAATTTTTAGCCATATAAAATCTGTCCTGATGGGTTTTGGTTATATTTTTATACCTCATGAAAAGAGAAGAAATGTTTGCCAGGACAAGCCTCTAAACTGGAAGCTAATAGCCATGTTATCTTGTGTGCTTTCTTCCTCCACATCATCACTTAGGTTTGAGTAAGGCCAAGAACTAATGACACAAAGAACAGAAGGAACTTTTCTTGTGATTACTGTATATTGTTTAAAGACAGCAAAGAATCAACTATTTGTAGCATTTTGAAAAATCCACATATAAATTTTTACTAGACTTTAAAATTTCTTCTTTGATACTCTGGTTCTACTCAAATGGTCCACTCTCAGAGGGGAAATTCAGAGAATCCTGGGAGAGTCATTATTTGTGAAGTCATAGTTATGAACAAAATCCTTTCTTGCAAAGACTTTCAAGCTGCCTCCCTTTAGCTTTCACTCATTAGTGCTGGTTGATACCTGATGCTATTTAAAAAAAAATCTGATCCTTATCTCACACATCCCTCTCACAAATATTGTAGAAGTACATTGTGATCCCACGAATCTTTGTCCATGGCCATCTTTCCCAGAATTCCCCAACTGTCTCTCATTTCACAGGGTTTAATCAACCTCCTTCCATCCTATTTCATATAAAGTAATCAACATTCCTTATAAAAGCTGACAGCACTTGGGTCCCCAGAACAATCCTTGTTGAGAAGGAAAAAGAGAAATTCATGACCAAATAGTAGAGAAGGCAGCCGAGTCACTTAAAAGCTAAAATTGTAATAAAAGAGAAAAGAATGATCAAGGAACCAATTAAAAGACTATTCATGTATTTTTCTCCTAAGAACCATCAGCCATGCTTCCATTTGCACAGGACGTTGGAAAGCGAAGCAAAATCCAAAGGACCACCAGGAAAAGTAACATCTTACTCCCCTAGTCCAGCTGCTGACCCCTCTCCACAATCTCTATTTGCAATGGAAATCTTACACCTTCTGGATGAGACAGAATGATGTAAATCGCTGGCCAAACAAATGAAAAGGCAGCAGCCTATTGTTAGTTCCTGGTTCACTTCCATTAACCAGTACCGGCTCAAGGGGCAGGCAACTCCATTTCCACCTTCAAAGGAGGAGTTGGGCGGGGCTAGGTTTTGCACATGCTCCCAAGGCAGGTTTCTGGGCATGCTCACCTTACCATATAACTGTGCTGTTTAAAAAACTTGGCATTAAAGATAAAGCAACCTTACTTTATACTTAATTGTGAATGGGCTGCTCTAACTACTCCTCTTTCATATTCATTTGTTATTTTTAACCATGCTTTATGTCTTCACTCTGTTTCGAAGAGGCAGCTGGAGCCCACAGGTCTAGACCCTCATCTGGGTCCTGCCAGAGGAACCATCTACCACAAAGAGAATCAAGACAGTCATCGAAGACAACATTCCAAATTTTTATCCAAGTAGAGAATCCAACAGTTAAACTGTCTGCAAAAGTGTAATTTTTTTTTTGTAGGTAGACTGAGATATATAATTATCTTTCTGAAAACACTGCAATTTTATTTTGTTCTAGTAAGTAAAGTCAATCTAGATGAGTACAGAAAAGGGTGGAAATTTGGTACTAAGGTAATCAAATACAACTTAAAAATATGACCACCACATCTATTTTTTCTCTCACCCAAAACAGCTAAAGGACAATACACAGATTTCTAAAAAGATACATGAGGCAATGGTAGATGAAACAGTGCACGAATTCTTTGGAAGATAAAAAGTGGATAAGAAGAGGACAACAGATTCAAAAGAGCTGTGGAACCAAAACATTGGTATCTAGCTGGGGCTGACTGCAGGAACTGAAACCCTTTCAGTTCTCCAAAAACTCAGATGCACAAGCACAGGCACCACAGTATGGAGGAACTGAGAGGATCCGCACACCAAACACCAAGAGCATCATGTGCCCTCAGCTCCCTGTCTTTCCAATTTAAACCACCAATTTCACTGTAATGGTATAGGACTCGTCTTAGGATACAATGAGTTGTCCAGTGAAATCTTCAAATCTGACTCCCTCAGTGCAAAAGCTGGCTTGCCAACCAGTGCTGTTGGCATGAGGCCCAAAGGCCACCCACCTGTTCACAACAGAGCTGCCTGTCAGCTTTGGGGAATTTCACCAGCACGATGATCAGAGGACACCAGATGTTTCAGATAAACTGCTAACAAGAACGAGAGACTCCAAAACAAAACTTTTAAAAAGAGGAGGAAGAAGGAAAAGCAAATAGAGGAAAAAGAGATAATACAGTGGGCAGGGTAACACTTTCTGAAAAGATATAATAAATATCCTCCCTGAGATATATTTTAAAAAGCTATAATAAATGTCCTCGGGGAGGATATTATATCCTTGAAATGGGAATAGGATACGATTAAAACATTGAAGAATATAAATTCCTTTTAAGAAGGGAATGTGTAGATCTTTCCATCTTCTAAGATCTTCTTTGATTTCTCTCTTTAGGGTTCTGTAGTTTTCATTGTATAGATCTTTGACTTCTTTCATTGATTCTCAAGTATCATTTTTTTTTTGAGGTTATTGTGAATGGAGTAGTTTTCCTCATTTCCTTCTCAGAGGCTTTGTCACTGATATACAGAAATACCTTTGATTTATGGGTATTGATTTATATCCTGCTCCTTTGCTGAATTCATTTACTATTTCTGGAAAGATCGACCTTGTTCTTGGATAGGCAGAATTAATATTATCAAAATGACCATACTACCAAAAGCGCTATATAGATTGAATGCAATTCCAATCAAAATCTCAATGGCATTCCTCATAGAAATAGAAAAAGCAATCATGAAATTCATCTGGAAAAATAAGAGATCCAGAATAGCTAAAGCAATCCTTAGCAAGAAGAGTGAAGCAGGGGGCATCACTATATCAGACCTTAAACTATACTACAGAGCAACAGTAACAAAAACAGCATGGTATTGACACCAAAACAGACTAATAGACCAATGGTACACAACAGAGGATACAGAGACTAACCCACAAAACTACAATTATCTTATATTAGACAAAGGTACCAAAAACATGCACTAGAGAAAAGATAGCATCTTCAACAAATGGTGCTGGGAGAACTGGAAATCCATATGCAACAAAATGAAATTAAACCCCTATCTCTCACCATGCACAAAACTCAACTCAAAATGGATCAAGGACCTGGGAATAAAACCAGAGACTCTGCGTTTAATAGAAGAAAAAGTAGACCCTAATCTCCATCATGTGAGATTAGGCTCCAACTTCCTTAATAAGACTCTTTTGGTGCCAGAATTAAAATCAAGAATCAATAAATGGGATGGACTCAAACTAAAAAGTTTCTTTCTTCTCAGCAAAAGAAACAATCTGTGAGGTGAATAGAAAGCCTACATCTTGGGAGCAAATCTTTACCTCTCACACATCAGATATAGCACTAATCTCTAGGGTATATAAAAAACCTCAAAACCTAAACACCAAAAAAAAAAAATAACCCAGTCAATAAATGGGCCAAGGACCTGAACAGACACTTCTCAGAAGATAATATACAATCAGTCAACAAATACATCAAAAAATGTTCATCATTACTAGCTATTAGAGAAATGCAAATCAAAACCACTCTAAGATTTCATGTCACTCATCAGAATGGCAGCTATTATGGATACAAACCACAATAAGTGTTGGCTAGAATGTGGGAGAAAAAGGCACTCATACACTGCTAATAGGACTGGAAATTGGTGCAGCCAATATGGAAAGCAGTATGGAGATTACTTGGAAAATTGAGAATGGAACCACCATCTGACCCAGCTGTCCATCTCCTCAATCTATATCCAAAGGACTTAAAAACAGTATACTACAGGACACAGATGCATCAATGTTTACAGCAGCACAATTCACAATAGCTAAACTGTGGGACCAACCTAGATGCCCTTCGATAGATGAATGGATTAAAAACTGTGGGGTGTGTGTGTGTATGTGTGTGTGTGTATGTATACACACACATATACAATGGAATATTACTCAGCAATACAAGAAAATAAAATCATGGCATTTGCAGGTAAATGGATGGAGTTAGAAAAGATAATGCTAAGTTAGCCAATCCCAAAAAACCAAATGCTGAATGTTTTATTTGATATAAGGAGGCTGATTCATAGTGGGATAGAGAGTGGGAGATGGGAGGAACAACAAGCTCTAGATAGGGAAGAGGGGTTGGAGGGGAAGGGAGGAGGCATGAGGTTATTAATGATGGTGGAATGTGATAATTATTATCCAAAGTACAGGTTTGAATACAGGAACTGGGTGTGAATATACTGTGTATACAATCAGAGATATGAAAAATTGTGCTCTATATGTATACGAATTATAATGCTTTCTGCTGTCATATATGAATAAAAATTTTTAAAAAAGGTCAGTAAAACCCTCTCACACCAGCCCAGATTGACTCCCTCTTGCTGATACAGGAGAACAGTCATTTTAAAAATAATCATGAGGAAAAAAAAAAAACCCTTTCAAGTCTGAAATTCAAATATTTCACAACAGAAAATGGACAAAAAGATAAATATTGGGGCTAGGGTTGTAGTTCAGTGGCAGAGTGCTTCCTCAGCATGTGTGAGGCACTGGGCTCGATCCTTAGCCACCACATTAAAAAAAATAAAATAAGGGCATGCTGTCTATCTACAACTATATATATATATATATATATATATATATATATATATATATATATATATATAGAGAGAGAGAGAGAGAGAGAAGGGGGGGACACCAAATTTGAGAAAAAAGAAAAAGGAAGACAAAATGATCTCCTACACCTCATGGGTCTTTTTTTTTAATATGTATTTTTTTAGTTGAAGTTGGACACAATGCCTTTATTTTTACTTTTGTTTTTATGTGGTGCTGAGGATTGAACCCAGGCCCTTGCACGTGCAAGGTGAGTGCTCTACCACTGAGCCACCACCCCAGCCCCCCACCTCATGGGTCTTAAACGACCTAAAGCACATGACATAGTCAGTACTGTTTATGAACACAATAAATGTCCATAAATATCAGTTGCAATTTAAAAAACATTCTACTATTGACAAGAGGAATCACTGTGCAAAGCACCACCATAAAGATAGGAGGTTTACCAAATAAACTCCAGAGAAGATTTCTGCGTCAAGGGAGAAAAGGTTCAAATTTAATCCTTGAGACTGACAGGACCATAAACATTAATATCATCACTTGGATTCAAAGTCCAGCTTCAAGGGAACAAGGATTACTCTGGTAGTTCTTGGACCAGGAATCCTTAAGAATGTCATCAGATGACTACAGGGCTGGGTAGGAAAGAAAGGTCCCAGAGCAGGACACAGGACTTCTCGTGGGGACGCATCTCACTCACACCCTACCTTGAGGTGATGAAGTCACTGGCTCACCTAACCCCAACTCACTTCCTTCCTCCTGTTCTCTGATCCCTCCTCCAGCTGCAGGCAGGGCATCAGAGGCCCACTGGCTATTCTCTGTCTCTCCCAGGATGGACTCCAGGTCTACCTCCTCCAGGGTGCTCCCCTCAGAGGACAGCAGTTTATCCAAGCCAAATTTCAGTATGTCACTCAACTTGAATGAAGAAAACGAGAGATCCAGTTAGTTCTCATGAAAACACAGATGAGGATGTGTGACTTGCTAAGTGTCTAAATGATACCAGGTAATTCTTTCCCTGATGGACTTTCTTCTCTTCCATCACAAATGACACCTGCCAGGCTGTTTTGAAGTTGGATGAGGAATAAGCAGAGAGGTGATAAATGATGATCAGAGATGTTGACTTTGACAATTATTTACAATACCAAAAAAAATTTGGGCCTCCAATTTTTTTGAGGAGTGGGGGCAGATAAAATGATTCCAGCATCTTCTATAGCACTTCTCACCAGCATTTTTTACAGGCACTTCCAGCAGTCCTGAGAGAACTCAGAGAACCTGTTGGCTACCTTCTTACCTCTCCCACTGCCAAACTCTTATAAAGAGAAGGTGCCACTGAATACCTCATCTCACCATGAGCTGCCACCTGTCCTTGCCAAGCCGCTTTGCTACTACAGTGGTTTATGGGACCCACTTTGGCAAAACCATAACCACCCTGATCACCAGACCCAAAAGCCCTTTCTCAATTTCAATCTCCCTGGATAGTCCTGCGGCACTCCCCATCCTGCCCTCTTGCTCCCCCTAGGGGATATACTCAGCCTACTTCCTATGGCTACAGGAACCAGAATCTTAGATAGTGTTACCTGGCTTTCATTTGCTACTTGCAACTCTCCACCTCCCTAAGTACTATCTCTTAGGAATTCTGAACCAATTGGGATCCACATCATGGGACTTCATTTTCATTTTGCCCTTTTAGATTTGGTTAATTATCTCTAGATTGCCTATTCTGTAACTTGGAAACTTTAGCTTGAAAATACCTCAGATGAAAACTATGACAAAAACTAAGCAAAACCATACCTGTTATATTTATATTTAACTTTGGTGTACATATATATAACCAAGCCAAATGGCTTTGGCATTTAGTACCCAAAACAGAAGAAAGCCAAGTATTTATGATGAGGCTCAGTCCATACTGGGACCCTTCCCTCTTCCACTCCTTGGACTATGTCTCCTGGTTTCCCTCGCTACTGCTCACTCACAACATGTCTTTAAGGAACTACCCATTTTTTAAATGAAAACCACTTTATTATAGTAACTAAGAGCATGTAGTTGGAAGTTAAAGAGTGCTCGGATTAGAGTCATGAATCTGATGTTTGGAAAATTTCTTAAGATGGAGGTAAAGACAACGTCTATCTCATTTTTTTGTTATTCTTCTTCTGAAACAACTGGAAAAAGTGCATGTCACACAATGCTTAGCACACAGTACGAATTCAATAAGTGTTCACCGCATCTGTATCTGTTCTCTGTTTCTGTTGTGTTCTCCTTCTAAGACAAGGAACCTGCTTTCCTTTATCAGGACTTCACTGCTCTATACTGCTTAGATTTATCAAACCAGAACCACGTCTTTTACTATTAGATTCTTTTAATAACTTAAAAAATGTCCTGCTGTATTTTGAGACAAGGCAGTGAGTTATCACCCTTGTTCCTGGCAACCATAAATAACTCACAGTCTGGTGGGGAGGAAAGAATCAAGACAGAACCAGAGTGTGATTTCTTGCCATGGCTTGGGCAGGAAGTCCCACCGAGGTCCTCTCCACCAGCCCATAGTTTGTACTGGCCCCAGGATCTGGTCCCATGGCAGAGTTTTTGCCTGTGCATTTCACAATGATGTGCTAGCAGCCAATGCCACAGGGAAACCCCTGACTGAATGCCTGGAGCTCCCTCCACTGGGGAAGCATCTCCTCTAACTCCTGACGCCTGTGCCTTCACAACAGCCCATGATGAGCTCCTCTCCCAAGGTCCTGTGAAGAAGTATATTTAGACACCTACAGTGTACACGCACCTCTCTCTCAAGCTTTCACCTTCCATTTGAAATTGCCTCTTCAATAGTGTGAAAATAAAATGCACAGCCTGCCCGGCCACCATGACAGATGAGCATGCAGAAGACTCAAAACACAAAAGGCCAAAGACTCCAGTTACTCTCTAAGATAAACTAAAGTCAAGCAAACAAACAAAACCTAGGGTTCTTCTTTCGAGTTCTAGTACCCCCAAATCTGTGACCCTTTCCTGCAGGTGAGTGACTCCCTAACAAAAACAGCACCTTCCCTGTCTGTAATGCTGATGAGTAAAGATACAGATGTGAGAAAACTGCCATTTTTAAACTCATGCTTGGGCTAGTTGTAAATTTGATGATTCTGCTTGTAATACTGTGTAATTTTTTCCCTTTCATATACCTCTTGAATTTTTTGTTTGATAAGCTGATCCTTTTAAAGCCTGGTTTTTCTTGCAAATTTTTCTAATTCCTTTCTTTTCTGAGTCTCCCTCTAACAATAATGTATATTGATTTTTACTACAAATTCTGTTGACTAAAGCCTACATTATCTTCATCTTTCTAATTTCTATCGCTGTCTTCCTACTTTCTACTCTCATCTTTCAGGCTTAAAGGCTTAAAGCCATCTTGGAACTTGCTCTCTCACACTGCCTGCCTCAAAACAATAGCCAACTCCTGTCATTTTTCTGCAGTTTCCTACAGCAGACTTTCCCACAGCTACTACCTTTTCTCAGACATTTATTACTCTCTTCATGCTTGAATCATACTAGATAATAGGGGTTGATCTCTCTGCATCTAATCCCTCAGAAGGACTTGGGGTATATTATAATATAGGTTCAATTTTATCTCAAAGGCTTCTGCTAAGGAATAACTCTAAACCTCCTACCAAAAGAGAGCTCTCTAGGATATTCTAAGCCAGCAATTGACTCCCATCTAATTTTTCCTTCTTCAACAAATTAACTCTAGTGCTTTCATCCCTATATCCTATAGCATAATTTTGAATTCCTAATCTTGTTCACTCATCTCTGAGTATGGAATGAGTACTGTAAGTCACTACTCAAAGCGTCTGGGATTAAGGAGGAGCTATGGAACTAATCATCACTGATTAAAAAAAAAGGAAGAAAAAAAAAGAACTTAAACAAATTCTCTCTGAGGTAACTCGTGGCACACTCATCTTTAGAAGCCATAAAGAGATTAGATCCTTGATGTTCAGTTACATGCTCAAAGTCATGCATCCAGTAAGGGATAAGATGTGAATTTCAATCCAAGTTAGATGGTTAAAAGCTCATTCTCTTTATTCTATTTTCTCTGCCTTTAAATGCCACCCTCATTTTTAGCTTGTATGGCACCTTGCATGTAGTTAGGTACTGAGAGGGTAAGAATTAGGCCAATGAAAAAAATGTGTAATTTGCAACAATGGGTGGTTAATGCTGGTCCTTTTTATTTGCATTCTCATCCAAAGATAGTACTGGTTATAAATCATGAGACTCTAAAAGGAACACATTTTACCTGGAGGTCAGGATCAGCCAAAGGTTTCTGGGCTCCCAGAGTAAAATGGTCTCTTTCTATGATCGTGTTGGTGAGCTGCAGTTTGGAGGCTGCTTTCCTATAAACTATTTCTTAAACAGTGTCTCGGCCAATCAGCCAGATCACTTTCACAGCCCTGTATGGGAGTCAAATGAGAGAAGTGTTAGAAGTCTGCAAAGCTGGGGAAAAAAGCATGCCAGGAAAATACACCCAAAAGGAAGCAAAACCAAATGCCACATTCAGGAAACAATGAAAAGGACACTGCTCATTGGGACCTGAGCATTTGTTAGAGAAATCTGGCCTCAACTTCTTCCTGAACTTTTCCCCAAAAGAGAAAGAGGAAGGAAGATGAAGTGACCACTATTGGGCCTTCATCTGTAGCCAGGATAACCCCTGGCAGGCATGTTACCTCAAGTCAAAGGGTAGCTGAACACAACTTTGTTTCCTCTTTGTGATACTGGGAACCCAATCCAGGAGAGCTTTACCATGAAGTTATAATCCTAGCCTTAAAAAAAAAAAAAGTTTTGAGACAGGGTTTAGGTAAGTTGCAAGGTTGGCTTTAAACTTGATCTTCCTGCTTGAGTCTCCCATGCTGATAATGATTACAGGCATGTGCACCCACTGGCTTTAACTTCATTTTTAAACTGAATTAGGATCTAACGTGAGAAACATGAACTAAATAAATTCTAAGTTTCTTCTAATCATTTTGGAATTTAACTCTTCTTTTCAACAAAGTGAGTCTGAACTGATCATGGGACCACTGATCCCCCAACATTGCTCTACAAGCCAGCAGCACAACGGGGTTCAAACCCAGTGAACTCTAACTCCAACGTGGCACTGTTGTCAGCACTACACGGTCCACCTTCCTCCCCAATCCACAGCTGCAAGCCACCAGAGCAGAAAGGTGCCAATGACTAACTCACTCACTTGTTCTGGCCAATTCAGTGAGCTCTGGCAGCTGCCCGCAAGTCATTTTGAGGATTAAAATCACTGTCAGAAAAAATAACAGTATCTGCTGCTTTTAAGTTCATGCCAACTCCACCTGAAAACCATACAAAAAAGGAGCATGATCAGCAACACACAAATAAGGAACTAGAAAACACACAAGGCAGGACTAGGTCCTACTGAAAATCTGAAATCAGTCCAACTGACTGGTTTCATCCTTCAAACTGAAATTTCTGCCCCAAACTTCAGGTTTTGACCACCCTACAGTGGTCAAAAGTGCTACCTCACCTTTCATTGCGTGAACTGGGAAAATTTAATTATCAAATATAACAGAATGAGAGGTAAGCAGAAGAAAAGGATGCTTAAGTTAATTGCACGAAGACATTTAATATTTGTTTGAAAACCTTGATTGGATTTTGCTTCAAACAGTCTGTGAATAAGGACACAAGTTCTTTCAGAAAACAGCTCCAAAAATAAGAGGTCTGGGGGCTGCAGTTGTAGCTCATACAATATGATAGGTCCTAGCTTAAGTAAGTTCTCTCGACTTTGTGATCTTTCATCCAATTTTAAAAAAATTACAGAAATGTCTTAGATGCCAAGGGCAAGGGTGGGAAAAAACAGAAGGTGTTAGACTCTATGGGGGAAAGGGGTAGATTCTCAACTTTCTTCAAAGGAATTCTCAAGAAATTTTATTCTAAGAAGAAACTAGGAAGAAAGGAGAAAAAGGCACAGGTGGAAAACAGTTTGATTTTTTTTCCTGAAAGGGTAGGTGTATCAGGAAGCCTATGGGCACACAGTTTCAGGGAAGGGAAGAACCAGTCTCACATCATACCATGGGAAGACGCTGAGAGCTAAGGTTCTAGAAGGAAACTAGAGAGTTCCCACTGATCTTTGACTAGGTTCTGAACACACACCCATTTTCTCCTTATTTTTCCATTAAAATGGTGAAATGTTTCATTTGTAAATGGCAAACACAGTAAAATGTTTGCTTTGGCATATGAGGGAAGAAAACTTCATTTGACAAAGAAAAGAAAATACTTTGAAAATGCTTTGAGATTTAATTAGCAAGTGACCTCACTCAGCACAGCACAGTCATTTGTCAGAAGCTTCCCTGGCTGTCCTTCCCCACCCCATCGCCACCCCTCCAATGCACACACTCTGTGTTATAGTGTGTTTTATGTTACCGAAAGGGCTCTTATATATAAATGTTTCCTTTCAAATACAAATAACTCTGACATGGTTAAAGATGTTTAGTTTCCAATTAGCAGTAACCCTACACTCAAGAATGCCCCTCCTTTTGCTCCTGACCTTTAGCAAATGATGATTTCCCAAAGGAATCTGGCATCCATACAGGAGAAAGAATGGAAAGTGGGAAAAGTGCCAGAACTTTCTGCTTTCAGATACCCTATACTAGGGTACTCTCTAAACCCCATAACCAGGTTAAAAAGCAAAACAGAACTGCTCAAAAGGTAATGTAATTGCCAAAGAAGAAGCCATTTTTTAAAGTAATATTTAATTAAATGACATTAATTATAAAGCAATGATTAAATGTAATTTCAAATTTCCTTCTAGTACAAATTGTTTAAATGAAAGGTTAGATGATAGTTGGATTTACATATATATATATATATATATATATATATATATATATATATATATACATACTAAGCAAAAACACATTTCCAGGTTACCATTTTGCAAGCTATTGAGAGGAGGGAGCTGGAGTAGTGAGAAAATTTAGAACCTAGTGACTACCAGGATAAAAAATTGGAACATCTGGGTTTTCACTCTGCTTTGGACACTGAGTTTTTTGAGTTGGCAAGTCCCAGTAACCTCTGAGTCTCAGTCCAGTTGAGAGGCGTGCAGTAATCTACATCCAGCCCTTTGATGTGCTCTCCGGGAAGCGCTCCAAGAAGGTGCTTTGGAAACACAAAGTTGTTTCGATGCACTGTGCCCATGGCTTGCCAAGTGCTCACACTGTTGAACTGCTGGCCTCTAGGTAGCCCCAAAGAGAGATTTAAAATCATGGGGTAATTCTACACTGTTTTAAAAAGATATGATAATAAACTGATGACATGAAGACAAACAGGTTCTTTCTTTGTCCTCTATTAACAATGATGAGGAAGAGTTTCCAGCCTCTGTTTGTGCTGCACTGCTGGGGGTTGAACTCAGGACCTCACACCTGCCAGGCAAGTACCACTGAGCTATATCCCCTGCCCATCTACAGCCTTTCTGAAAAAAAGAATACCCTCCATCTCCCAGACTCCACTTCTTCTGTAAAGTAAAGCAAACAAATTGAGGTCTTGAAGGTCTTATAAACTTTTATCATTGTCTGAAAATCATTTCCTCAATAGCCCTGTGTGTACTCTAAGACTGTTCTGGGCATCTACAAAGCCTAAAAGACATGCAGATACTAATGCCTTTCAACTTCTAGTCTCTCACTCCAATAAATTCATTCCATGTTCACTTTATGTATTTATTTAAGATGTGGTTTTGCTATGTTGCCCAGTTCGGCCTTGACCTTCTGGGCTCAAGTGATCCTCTTGCCTCTAGCCGGGAACACAGGCCTGTGCAACCACACCTGGCCCAATGTTCATTTTAATCACATATTTGTTATCCTGGCATTGTGTGACAAGAAAAATGATGTATTTTTAATTACAATACTTGTATTCTGCAATTGTATAGTTCTTGGCAGTTTATGAGATGCCTGTATACCTGCAATCTCTTTACTATGCAACATTCCTGTAGGACAAGAGGGAATTAACAGGTGAAAAATAAGATAAAACTCAGGAAGGTTAGGTAGACCCCCTGTCAGGATGTGTAAGCAGCAGTGACCAGGACAGAATTGTGATCCATGGCTCCAAGGGAGAGTTCCTTGGCTACCCTAAGCTGTTGTTCACAACAGGAAGTTAAGGAAGCATAAAAGTATCTACCAGATATAAAAACACACACTCATGCCAGGGGCAGTGGCACTCATCTATAATCCCAGCAGCTTGGGAGGCTGAGGCAGGAGGATCCAAGTTCAAAGCCAGCCTCATCAACAGCAAGGGACTAAGCAACTCAGTGAGACCCTGTCTCTAAATAAAATACAAAATAGGGCTGGGGATGTGACTCAGTGGTCGAGTGCCCCTGAGTTCAATCCACCTTCCCAAACACATACACACACATTCATTTACAAGAATATGGAAAATCTCCAAATAAGTTCAGTTTTTTATAAACATTTTCAGGATTATGAAAACACACTGGAGCCTAATATAAACTATGGACTTCCTCAAAAGAGAGACTTATGAACATGTATATGTACACACACACACACACACACACACACACACACACACACACTTTCCCATATAGTTTATCCAGGTCAAGAATCCCCAGATTCTTTGGCACACACTGGATGGCCACACAGTGTGGCAGTCAGGTGTGTGCTCTATTTCATGTGATATAAAAATGGAATTAGGACACTGCTCACGGGGAACCACTAGCTCAGGGAATACATGCTGGTCACAAATCTGTGGTACCCACAGAGACACACATGCTATGGAGAAGGATAACAAAGGGAAGTGGGAGAGAGAGTTGGAATGGCTTTCTGGAGGAGAGAGTACCAAGGTATATATCATCCTTCCAACCTTTGTACCTAACACTTCAGATACCAGGCAAGTTTAGAATGCAGTATTCTGAGCACAGGAGAACTATTCTGCCGAGACCATTCTAATTTCCCCTTTCACAGGGCGCAGCGGAGTACTTATAAGGTGTTTCCCCTTGTACATTCACCCTTTGAATTGTTCCTTTCCTAAAGAATTCAAAGGTTAAGTGGCTGCAGAGCACCAAAAGTGTTTCTGCCCACCCAACCTATAGGGAGATCCGCTAAGTACCCACAGCAACCTCAGTCTTTGAAAGTCTTAGTTGGTTTCAGGCTCTAGCCAATATCCTCTTCGACTCTTCCTCACTAACATAATTATTAATGCTCCCCTGGTTCCTCCTTAATCCAAGACCCTACCTCCAGTGCTGAGCTTTGATTTTTAGGCTATACGCTCTATATAGTAGAGGTCCCCAAAGTTCAGATGATGATGGACAGGAGCCCCGACTTAATCAAAGTTAGCACTTTGGGAGCTGAGCTGAGTTCAAATAAGCTGTGTCTGACTATCCTCACGATACCTACTGAGGGAATTCAAGAATGCCTGACCATTAATATTTCTCATATGGTATGGCTGCCTGGTTTTGGAAAATGGTCACCCACTGGCAACCCACAATTGGGATTACCCTTTTGCTGAAGGTAGGGTAAGACTAAGCAGCCTCCTGGTCATACTGCTCATTTTGGTTTTTGTTTGTTTTTTAAAAAAACTTTCTTCCTATATTTATTTTGTCAAGCCAACTACCATTTAATCTGTAATTCCCTGAACACTTGCAATGAATGTCCTTTCACCCTTGCATCCTTGGGTAACATCTCATCTGAACTCTGCTAAGGAATGACCTCAGAGTCAATCACTGTGCAGGTACTGCACTTGAACAGTTGGCTTTCAGAGCAGGGGAGGACTCATCTACCTTTCCCACAGTATCCCTCGGGCCATCATGTCTACTAGAATGAAATGATCTTGAGAGCAGAAACAGGATCTTCATAGAGCACACAGGACAGGAGTCAAGAACATGTTCTGGAATCCAGCAGACCTAAGTTTAAATCCAAGTCCTACCACTTACTACTGTGTGACCCTGTACAAGCGAGTAAACTTTCTAAATTCTTCATATACCACATAGGGCCTTGTAAAAATTAAATGAGATAAAGCATGTAAAACACAATGCCTATCAGACAGTGATAAAAAAGTGGTAGCTATTATCAAATCTAGTAAGTGGAATAATGTGAAAACTTAAAACCTCCATTAACATATATACACTCTCTCTATTTTTCTCCAGTGTTCTGTCTCAACAACTGTCCAGGAAACAGCCCTGCCTGTACCAAAGAGGCTCTTCATGCTTACTACACCTACCCTTCTCCCTCCTCACCAAATGAGCTGCAACAAGGGGCAGGAAGCTGGGGTTTCTTTGGCACCTACTGACTATTCTCTGGGTTCAGAGTCCAAATCTATTTTCTGTTGATTCTGGTGATATTCCACCAGACTTCTTTTTCATGTGGTTTAAATCTTGCACTGAGGAAAGCATGTGCTTTTAAAAGCATGTGTATATACATATACATGTATAAAAAAGAGAAATACTAAACAAAATAAGTTTGTATCTAGTGAATGTGAAAAGGCAGTCATTCTCTGTGTTTTGGTACTATTAACCATGTTGCAATTCCAGGCATCCCTAAAACCATTCTCTGCATTCTTGGAGAATACAGCAATGGTCAAGGTTGCCAGATTCTCTACTTGTCCTTCCTAGACCCATTTTCAAGTCATCAAAAGATCTACCACCACCTGAACTAATTGCTCCTTTCCTGTAACTCAAAAAAGTTGCATTTACTGTAATTGTGCACTCTGCACAGCTCATGAATTTCTTTATTTAAATATATTTCTTAGAAAAGCAGTGGATTCAGAATTTTTCAAGTTTGATTTTCTAAAGTCCTTCATTTGGGTATTAAGGGGAAAGTAAGAACAGTAGAGAGTACTGAGCTAAAAACTGTACATCTCCAGAAGTCTGGGTGGAAAGCCTTCTAGATCTAACAAACAAAATAAAGCAAAAATCATTATGCTTTTGGGGCTGGGATTGTGTCTCAGTGGTAGAGCGTTTGCCTAGCACAGGCGGGACCTGGGTTCGATCCCCAGCACCACATAAAAATAAAGGCATTGTGTTGTGTCCATCTACACCTAAAAAAATAAATATTAAAAAACAAAACAAAACAAAAAAAAACTATTATGCTTTTGAGGTAGAATGTTTAGTGTAAATCTCTGGACCTACCAAGTAGCTCAAAAGTAATACTGCTCTTTAAAAATTAAGACTCTTATCATGTTAAAACCTTTCTAAAGTATACTTTTATGGCAGTGACATTTTATGCTGACAATAATAAGCAATGATAGAATATTTTAAAACTTCAGTGCATGACCAATTGGGAGAAGCTAAACAGCAGCCTGGGCCTTAGCAGATGCATGATTTTGAGGCCACCTTGACTCTGGCTCTCAGTTACCAAGGCTTTTGTCCAGGCTGATCTGCCACAGAATATAAATTCTAGGCTATGAAAATGGGAGCTGCCAGGAGCTGGGGAGTGGTTTCCATCACCTTGATATATCTCTCTCTTTTTTAAAAATTAATTTATTTTAATTGGATATATATGACAGAAGAATGCATTTGGATTCATTGTACACAATTGCAACACAACTTCACATTTCTATGGTTATACATAATGTAGCAAGAACTGGGCACAGCACTCAGCCACATAATGTGGCAAGGACACAAGGTCACAGAGATAATGGCTGCTAGCATTCATGCCATTCCTTTTAGTGCAAGAAAATAAAGTAAGGGAATTTTTCCACCAAAGAAAGGGAAAGGTTTACAGTGTGGTAGTTATTTTTAAAAGCTTTTGGAAGAATGTGTTTTAATTATTTAGAATTACAGCCAGGGGCTGGGGGTGTAGCTCAGGAGGTAGAGCACTTGCCTTGTATGTGCAAGGCCATGGGTTTAATCCCCAGTATGGGGGCTGGATAAAAATCCACAAAACAGAATTACAACCAGGTATAGTGAAACATACCTGTAATCCTATCTATTCAGGAGAATTATGCAGGAGGATAGCAAATTCAAGAGCAGCTGAGGGAACATAGAGAAACCTGTCTCAAGCTCAGTGGAAGAGCACTTGCCTAGTATGCCAAGGCTCTGGTTTCAACCCCCAGTACCCACCCCACACACAGAAAATCGGAATTACTAACATTCCTTCTCCTCCTTCTTCTTCCTTTTTCTTTGTGCAGAATTGGGATTGAACCCAGGGGCACTCTACCACTGAGCTGCATCCCCAACACTCTTTGTTGTGTTGTTATTGTTGTTTTGCAGTAAGGGAGATTGAACCCAGGTATGTCTTACCTCTGAGCTACTCCCCTGCTCCTTTTTACTTTATATTTTGAGACAAGATCTCACCAAATAGCCCAGGTTGGCCTTGTACTTGTGAACTTCCCACCTCAACCTCCAGAGATCCTGAGATTATAGGCATGTGCCTATCATGATGCCCACTGTGTCAAATATTTCTTAAATAAATGAAAGGATGCATGATTTCTGTATATTAATCCCTTATTACTTATTCTTATCAAAACAGAGATGAAGTATGAAAATTATGTTTCATTTAAATTTTTTCATCATTTTTTGCCTAGACAACAACAAATGCAATTTTGAAAATAAATCCATTGGTTATCATGGGGTGATACTTTTAAGTATTTTATCCCACTTTTATACTCAGATAAACCCTATACAACAAGTACACAACATTATATAAATATATGTTGGTTTTTCACTTTAGTGGGAACATGTACAAAATGATGAGTCCAAATAAAACATAACCACAACCAAATAAAAGGCCTTATACTGATTTCTTTCTGTCATGACTGTGGATGTGGAATCCTTTACAAGCAATTTAGCCCACTAATTCCAATGGTTAGAATTCGTATTTGCAGACCCCATTCACAATGAATTGACAGCCTAAATATGTTTTCTACCAATCCAATTAGTCTTTAACAAAACAAAGTCTTACAGCTTTATAAAGTACTACCTTTTAAAAGGCAAATCAGTCACAGGACTTTGAGCCAAAGGCATCCACCAAATTGTAATCTTTCTTCAAAATATAGAACCCATATCATACTGGGCTAGGTTACACAAAGGATTTGGCAATGTCCCCTGCTGTCCTCTATCATCATTGATCACTTCAGGTCAAATTACCCTTCAGTCACTTGAAGTATCATATTTATTTAGAGAGAAGTTCAAAATGCCTGAATAAAAATCTTTAATATTTTTAATGACAAGCAAAGATAAACATAGGTCAGAATCTTCATGGGCTTAGGAAAAAATAATAAGTCATCAGCTTTAAGGGACTATTTTGGTCATGTGAAACCTTCTCATGAAGCAGAAACACATGGTTTCCTTTGTGTCTCTTTTAAGTGAGATTACTTTTGCAACATCCTAAAATTAAAATATTAGTATCTAACAATGTAGCCAGAGGCAAGTTACATAATGTCCTCTCATATTCCCTTCTGTAAAAGGTTATTTTAGGAGAAGTGATCTCTACAGTTTCCTTCAATAACAAGATCCTATAAATCAATGGGCATTTAAACAGTCCAGGCAGATGGCTATCTTTTTTTTATTATTATTATTCTCACATATCTTCATGGTCTCTCTTGACTTGTTCCATTGCTTAATCTCATAATAATATTGATGCTGATAATAAAAATTTTATGCCTAACACTAACCATACTCAATCTCCTTATAGTTGGAGCCAACATCCTCCAGTTTGGGCAATCTGTGGAGTTGGAGAATAAATGACCAGTGTTTTCTACATACAGGAAAATCTTTCATTAGCTCTACTGAAATCCTGTCATTAAAGCACCCCTGACTCTTCCCATCCAAGGGCCACAACAACCCAAGTCCTTTAATCACAGAAAACCTCCTCTCTAGAATCTAGTTAATTATTTTACCTCTACAGAGAGTTGAATTAATCTGTCCAATACCATCAGCAAAAACAATGATTGGTGCTACTGCTGGATGAGAGAAATTTGAGCATTTCTTTTAATATGATTGCTCTGTAGAGATTGCAATTGTTTTTGCTGAAGTTAATTAATGCCCCGAATGACCTTCCTCATATTTCGTAGCAATACTTCAAGCTAAAATCAGAAAGAATGACTTTTTAAAAATCATAAAGTACAGGAAAAGTCTTGAAAAATCCCAAGAAATTGCACTTTTTTTGCCTGGAAAAAATAGCACAAAAGAGCAAGGGATACTAAGATGTTAGCAAGAGACCCATCCCAGGGAAGATATCTTCTCTCAAATGAAAACTTCAGTTAGGTAAACTGAGTCATACTTCTGCATGCCTACAGTATCCCAAATAGACTACAGCCAGCCCTTTTTAAAATAAGTCCAGGGAAAGTTTTACATCCTCCTTTGGTTGACCCATGCCCATGTTTAGACTGCCACAGTCAAAAAGTACTTCCTTCTGTGTAAGTAGACTCCTTCTTGCTATAATTTAATTTTGTTTTTCTGGTTCTACATGCCAGAGAAATAAATGAATCTATGCCTAAAAGATTTGGTCCCAGAATACACTCGAAATAACAAAACAAACAACCCAGTTAAAAAAAATGGGTCAGGGGCTGGGGATGTGGCTCAAGCGGTAGCATGCTCACCTGGCATGCGTGCGGCCCGGGTTCAATCCTCAGCACCACATACCAACAAAGATGTTGTGTCCACCGAGAACTGAAAAATAAATAGTAAAAATTCTCTCTCTCTCTCTCCTCTCTCACTCTCTTTTTAAAAAAAATGGGTCAAAGCTCTGAACAGACACTTCAACAAAGAAGATATATGGATGGCACATAAACACATGTAAAAGATGGTCAAGATCCCCAGTTGTTTGGGAAGTTCAAATTAATACCCCAAGTAGACATAACTACATACTCACTAGAAAGGCTAAAATGAAAAACATCGAGCACACGAAGTGTTGGCTAGGACATGTAACAACTGGAACTCTCATACTCTGTTGGTGGGAATGTAAAATAATACAATCACCTTGGAAAACAAATTGTTCAATTTCTTAAAGTTAAACATACACCAACCATATAGTTGAATGGGTATTCCACTTCTGTATGTTTACTCTAGAGAAATGAAAGCACGTCTAGAATATGACTTGTACATGAAATCTTCATAGCAACTCATTTATAATGGTCCCAAATTGGATACAAGATAAATGTCTAAAATGGTTGAGTACATAAATAAACAGTTGCCTACATAAATAAATATATGGTAGATCAATATGATGGAATTCTATTTGATGATAAAAAGGAAAAAAAAATCATGGGTATGTGTAACAAATGGCTGAATCTCAAAATAATTAGGCTGAGTGAAAAAGTCAGACAAAATAGAACGCGTACTGTATGATTTAATTTACATGAAATACAAAGAAGTGCAAATTAACTTAGAGTGACAGAACCCGGAACAGCCAATGCCAGCAATGGAGTGGCTGTGTAAGGACTACAAAGGGTGAAGGATATGTTCACTATCTTGACGATGGTGATGGTTTTAGATTGTATATAAACTTATCAAACTATACATTTTAAACATGTGCAGTTTATGTCAGGCCTCACTGAAACTGTTCTTAAAGAAAATCCTATCATATCCACTAGAAAAGTTGAGGTATAATCCTGTCTTCTTTTCTCTTCTCTTCCTCTAGCCCTTTCTCTGGAACATCCTGTCTTCTCTCCCTCAGATTAAACAACTCCAGTTATTTCTTTTAAACTTTTCCAACCAGAATTAACTTTTCCTTGTGCTCTCTTAAAAAATCAAATCAATAAATACTTAAGTCCTAATAATCACATAAGAACTAAAAACCAAAAATGTTTTTAGGACAATGTTCTGAAGCTTCCACATGCTCTCTTCTAGACAATCTCAGAGAGATTAAGTAACTTGCCCAAGCTCATAAAGGAAGTGAGTGAACAAGCTGGATTCAAAGTCAGGTGCCTCTAACTCAAAAGCCTACACTAGGAGCTGGGGTTGTGGCTTAGCGGTAGAGCGCCCGCCTAGTACATGTGAGGCCCTGGTTTCGATCCTTAGCACCACACAAAAATAAATAAATAAAATAAAGGTATTATGTACAACTAAAGAAAGAAAGAAAGAAAAAAAGCCTACACTAATATTGAAACTGATGCACTCCAATTCTAAGGCATTTTTACCATCAAAGAATTGAGCAATAATATATATTAAAAGAAATTCAGCTGTATTACTTTTAAGTGTACATACAACTCAAATTATTCAACCAAGAGATGCCAAATCTGATGGACCGTCTTCAATAAACTCATCTGCATTTGGTGGTACAATTTTCTATGTGAGCTATTAAGGTAAAACAGATTTTCTCTTCTTCTTGAGTAGATTAAACCAGTTTTATATATTAAATACCCCCCAAAGTTGCCTTTTCCATAGCAAAAAGGTAACTTTGATTCAAACCAGTTTGAATCATTCCAAATTCTGAAAAAACCAAGCCAAATCAGTGACTGTCCTCACTGGATATAGTCCAAATGAATGCACAATGGAAACAGCTGTGCAAAGTCCAAAGATGAAACAAAAATGAGCACACACACGTACCCTGCCACTAATTAAAAATGTACTAGTGTTACAAGTATACAGTTTCAGTGGTGGTGTTATCTTTGTTCAGAAGCATGGTACATTATTGTAAAGCTGAAGCTATCTAGCATTTAATTAGGTTACTGATTATGGGGAGACTCATATTACCTTCAAGTCTTTTCCTGGATTGTGACCATGCCTTAATGTATTAATTTCATGATGACTACATTTTAAGATGGGGCACATTTAAATGCAGAGTACTGGTCACATTCTCCAAAATGTCCACATGATAAGATTTTAGCTATGTATAGTTTGAGACATTTATTAGAAAAAAAATCACTGTTAATTCTCACTCCTAATTTTAATAGTCAAGAGATATTTTATATTGCATTTTAAGTATAAGTTAGCATTTCACAGTCTTCACCCAAAGTATAAATACAAATATCAACAGAAACAAAAAAATCATTAAGTGACATTCTGTATTTCCATTTGTGTCCAATCAACTAATAAATTCAGCCTTAATGCACTATCATCTTACTCCCTAGCTCTCCTTTATGCCTATCAGAAATAAAATAAAGTCAGTGTAAAATGTATGAGTCATTATTCTTCAGTCATGCCAAAGCCATAACCTTTAACCTAAGATTACAAATAAAGTGCTATGTGTGAAATTCAATACTGTTTTAACTTTTGGGTGTTGAGGTCTAATAAATATAACATTTCGGAAGAAAATTAAAACATTCTGGATCAATTCCATTCATTTTCATGATTTCCTCAGTAGATTTCTACGGCTTTGACTAAGCTTGCTAGTGTGCAGATCTGGGATGAACTGATGAAGTTTGGCATCATTTAGTTTATAATCTGTATCACCAGTTAGTACAAGGCACAGAAATGTTCATTCCCCTATGCACTTCAAAGTACTTCATTTATTATCTAAACAGTTATTCTGACAAAACCATTAGTCAAGAAGAAAGTAAAGATATATTATTTTTTAAATGATGCAACTTTCACACCAGACTCCTTTAACCACCCATGCTATTTCTGGCAAAGTTTTTATTTCCTAAAGAATACATCCCCTGTCGCCATTCCAATTTTTTCTTGCCTATGAAAAGGCCAGGGCTAGTTTTTAATTAGTTTTCACTCAAAGTGAGCTTTTATATATTTCAAGATTTACCTTAACTTTTCCCTAAGTCCCTCATTTTTCTAGCCTCTTCTAAGGAAATACTAAATTAAATATGAGCAAGCGCCTGCAAAAATCAAATTGACTTTATCAGCTAACTTCAAGTGATGACAGCGATGAACCAGGAGACATGCACACAAGGTAAAAACAAGACACTTTACATTGGAGCTCTGAGCGAGGGCTTTTGGAGTTAATAAGAACTAAGTTTCATGATTTAGAATGAGGTATATTCTCTTATTCGCTTTTTCTTTCTTTTATTCTTCAAATTCGTACTGCAGGTATATTACCAGATAACATGCTTGTAGGATTTTGTCTTATGAAAAGCAAAATGTTCTGGTCTTCAGAAGCCCACATCACCAGTGAGCTGAGAGGGTGGGTTGAATTATGTCCATAGTCTTGTTAGCTAAGATGGGTTGCGCTGCAGACCAAACCGAATAAAACAACATGAGGTCAGATATGAACTTGTTTAGTAAAGAAACATAACTTTGTCAACCATTTTAGCCATTTTTAGGAATACAGTTCAGTGGCATCAAGTATATTTACTAAAACTACCAAGTAGTATTACTTTAGATTCAACTGGACTCCAGCCTCAATGTCTGGATATACAATCACTGCTTGATGCTCATGGCTTCACAGAGATAAATGCCATTCTATTTCCAGGTAACTTCCTCAATATTTAGAGCCAGAGCTCAATCAGCACAGTATAGTTGTCTACTGAGGAGAGGAATAGGCTGCCCAAACCAAGCATTTGTCTATTTCCTTCCAGATGAAGATAGAAACTTTGATCTTCTCTTCCTTGCCATTAAGCAAAGAAGGAACCCACTATTTCCTGACCTTTGGGAGTTTTGCAAACTTCAGACTGCAGTTCAGAACACAGATAAGAAACTGTCCAAGAAAAACATGCCCCAAATGAACAGGATATAAACAAAGCTGTAATGAGGTAATTAATGGTAGGGACTTGACTCCCCTCACTTTGCTTCTCTGATAACAATCTGGCATTTTATCAGCATCCTCTTTATCTGGAAGGATTCACTATGTTCTGCTGCCTGGAACTATTCTGGGAGGGGACAAAGACATGCTTTCATCTTGGAAAGGAAATGGAACTACATCTAGAAGGGATAAGGAAGAGTCAAAGCCGTAAAAAGACCTCCAAGTCTTTGTTTGACAGAAGGGAGAAGTAAATGGAAAATAGGATGCCCTGTTTCCCTGAAAGCATAGAAGCAAGTTCTAATGGGAAAGAAGTCACAGAGTCCTCAGCCAGGCCACAAGAGTGATGACTGTGCTTCCTGCCTTTGTTCCAATTCTGCACCTTCTCCCCATTGTCATCTAATTATCTTTCTTTCAAAACCAAAGAAACTTAAACTAATTTATATCATGGCATAAGTGACTATAATAACATAAAAGTCATTTACCTCCCACTGTGATGTCCATTTTCTTAGAAGGGATGAAATCCAAATACTAAAAGAATAAAAGTCTACCTGAGTCTTTAAGACCTGGCTTAAGATGAAGGCTGCATTTGAGATATCTGGGTGGGGAGAGGGCACTGCCTAAGATTTCTCAAGTCATTTCACACAGGTTGTTACTACATTGGGCAGGGTGTGTGATAAAGCTGGCCCTGGTCAATGACTAGAGTGGGTTTGATCTGGCCCCTCTAATGGTTTCACTTCTAAGAGAAAAGGGAACTGTATGGGAGAATTAATTTATAGTAAAGAATGACGCCTTGTTTCCCCTCCAAAACATGGCCTCTCCACTTAAATCTCACAACAAGCAGCCATGGATTGGTTATGGAAGAACTTGGGAAAAATAGGGCTTTGAATTCCCTATCCTATTTAGGCCTCAGGAATATTTATTCAAGGTTGAGCCAGGGTATCTGGCCAATGCCAAACCCACAGCCTGGGGTTTCTAAATCAGAGTGTGGATTGCCCAGTGACACTAGTTCCCTTCTGTCAGGCTGAGTAGCAATCCTGTGGAGTAACCTATGTTCATACTCAGGGCCCTGGTGACAATTCACAGTGCTTCAGGTAAGGAGTAGGGCATAAAGAAGTGGCTCTGCTGGCTGGCTTTCAATAGGGAGTTCTACCAGGACATGGTATTCTAAGGCTGCCACTTTAGAGATGTGTTCAACCAGGTAGCAGAATGCTGATCCTTCTCTAGTCTTTCTCCTATGTCCAGTTTCAATCTCTTATGAATTAAATTCTTAAATATCTTAAATCATGTAGTTTTTAAAAAAAGGTTAAAGAAAATAATTGTATTATATTAATTATATAATACTGAAGCTTAGCAAGAAAACCTGTTTCTCTTCACTAGATTTATACAAGTTATAGTAAGTATAAATGAATTCTACTTCACCGAAATGGAGCTGCACCTTCAACTCTCATTTCACAGAAAAGAAGGAATCTTTGTGGGAAAATAAATAAATAAGTAGCCCGGCAAGAACCAAACCAATACTACTCACCCATCACCCACACAGACAGCTCAAGGGACTCCCTAGATTCATGTTTGAAAAGTTTCCAGCCACTGCTTTGAAAATTATTTCTTTTCTGTGTGACACATCCTTCAGTAACAATTCAGTTTTTCCTTGGCTACCTAGATATATTTCCATAGTTTATGCCAAAACAGATGACTTCTTCCTGTACAGTTCTAATAATCAAAAAAGAGCAGATTTATTTGTAGAGCAGCACCTTTCATACAAATATATACTTTATTAATGCTCTCACTTTATATACTGAGCAGAAAAATCTCACTACTGGGGTCATGCCTAATTTTCTTTCTAAGGCTGAACTAAAGTTTCCCTATGGGGACTGGGGTAGTGGCTCAGTAGTAGAGTGCTTGCCTAGTGTGAGGCCCTGGGTTTGATCCTCAGCACCACATAAAAACAAAAGCATTGTTTCCATCTACAACTATATATATATACATACACACACACACACACACATATGATATTTATATAGAAATATAAAGTTTTCCTATGTGTCTAAGAGTTTTCATCTACAGCTGAGAGAAATCTTTGATTTCTTGTAGCTGGTAGTCGGGGCACAAATGGCCTAGCCAAGTGTTCTCCCTGCTGCCAAAAGCCTCAGAGGAGCCTACCTCGCCCTCAGTGTGCCCTCACCTCAAGTTGGTGAAGGAGGGAAGTGGGACTAAGCACAAGGAAAACTCAAAACTAAGGAACCAAAGGAGGTTTTAACCACTTCATAGACCTTATGATCAGCCAAATGCTCCTGTTATGTATCTGTCAGAGAAGTTCCCCAAAGTTACTACCTGCAATTTGGAGTAACATTAGTAATTTAAACACATCACTGATTCAGATTTGAGTTTTTCCAAATCAGTTCAGAATTACCATATAAGAAAACATAGGTAATTTTATAAATTTTCATTGAAAGCCTTGTGATTCTATTTTCTAAGAGAATAAAAACAGGGATGATCAGAAAGGTTACTGTATGTGAAAGTACTTTGTAAATTTCAAATTCTACATAAATTTTTGTTACTATTGCTTTTTTCTTTCCTTTTAGCAACTCTGGAGATTCTCAAAAATTATGTAAGATTTCAACAGTGGAAACTTAACATGACACACTGAAGACAGGAATCATTTTTTAATGGTTTAAAAGATATGCATAAATAGCAACCCACAAATAATCTCATTAAGATTTTATGCTTCTTAGCCTCAAGCCACATTTTCTATTTACTAAGACACTTATAACTGCAATGACCCATGATTTCCTATACTAAGGAAATTTTCTTTTGTAAGAAATTCTCAGAACTTCAGTTAAGCCAGTTTTATTTAGCAACCTGTCAAAACCACTTGGACCTAACTGCAACTTTTTCTTTTTTTTCTGTGGATTTCAGATTAGAAAAAGAGACCACTGCCAATGCAATGCCCAAGGGGGCAAGTGTTTCAAGAAAGAAAAGTCTAAATATTTGTTATTCAAAACCACAGGTTAACTCTGGCACGTGGAGAACTAGCTTGTCTTACATCACAGAGCATCATGGATAGCTAGTGGAAGGACTTGCTATGGGGTGAGGAGTTAGGATAGCCAAGACAGTGGCAGATGGGTTCTGGAGTCAGATCACCTGGATTCAAATCCATGCCTTATCACTTACCAGCAGACTGAGGTAGGGCATATTTCTAAATTTTCTTCTGCCCAGCCTTTGCCCTCCCTCAGTAATAATAACAATGATAATAAGCTCACAGTGACTTTTGTGATGATTAAATGAGTTAGTATGTGTAAGGTTCTAAAACAGTGCCTGGCCCATGGTAAACATTTGCTAATTGTTTTCATTAATCACTAATTAGGATGAAAAAAATCAGAGTACAAAAGATAGGGACAAGATGTGTCACAGCACATCATGACAGAACCCTGGGTCTGACTCAACACTGCATTTTTCTAGTGCCTGACACTTTGATGTTCCCAATAAATATCTGTTGAGTGAGTGACTCATAGTCCCTGACTCCTTCCACAGTCATTTTTTTCACTGTGGACACATTAGATTTATTCCTTCTGGACTCTGGAGTGTCATCTTTTTTTTTTATCTCCAAAGAAAGTTACCAATGCCTGCCACTTGCTACCTCAAACTGATGATAATCAATATAAGAAAAAAAAAATCATTTCACACTCCCTAAAGGGCTTTGGGAAGAAAGTGATATATATATTTTTAAAGACAAATGTTCCTTTGTTATTGAGTAGGCAGGAGGGCTGGGTGTGTAGCTCAGTGGTGGAGTGCCCCTGAGAGGTACAGTGCCTAGCAGGCATCAGGTCTGGGTTCCATTCCCAGCACTAGAGGGACAAAAAAAATGAAGAGAAAGAAGAAGGAGGAGGAAGAGAAGGAAGAGAATAAAAGAAAAGAAAACCAAGCAAGCATGAGCAGTCAGTTACGGTGGAGAAGCCTCTGTGAGTCCAGATTCCATCATTTTCTTTGGAGAAGGGAACTTCTGCCAGGTGGATGGAGTGTGATGTCAGGCATTACATGTGACGAGGAGAGGACTGGATGTTCAGCCCTCAGTGTGCCAAGGTAACTGAAACTGCTAACTTATGGGTGCCTGTGGCACAGGCAGAAGAAGCTGTCCAATAGGTGGTACATCACTATAACCCCAGTGATTTGGGAGACTGAGGTAATAGGATTTCAAGTTTGAGGCCAGCCTCAGCAACTTTGTAAGATCCTAAGCAACTCAGTGAGATCCTGTCTCAAAAAAATAAATAAATAAAATAAAAGGGCTGGGGATGTGGTTCAGTGGTAGAGTACCCCTGGTTTAATTCCCAGTTGGTGGGGGGCAGGGGGGGTGGGCAAGCTTCATTTGATTCTATGAGTTCCAGATCTAGAATTGACTTATCAGTGTAGGTGTGTGGCAACTCCAGAGTGCATAAGATCGAAAAAGAAGTGGGCTGAGGGCAGGACAAAGAGGTGCATCAATGTCTGAAAGGCAACAGGAGGAAGCAGAAAGAAGTGGCCAGAGAAGGTCACTGAGGAAAGAGTATCATATGAAAGGAAGTTTGCAATAGTGTCAACTCCAGATACAAACCAAAAAAGATGACTGCAAAGCATCCAATGGCTTTTTTAACTAGGAGGTCACTACAATTTCATCTTTCTAGATACAGTTTCAGCGCAGTGGTAGAAGGAGTTGGCTGCAGTAGTCTGAGGAATGATTAGGAGGGGAGGAAGTAGGAGCCTATGAACACAGAACTTTTTCTAACATCTGACCACAGAAGATGGACTGCAGACCTCTCTTCTCTTTCAAACAAGAGATGAGACCCAGGATGTTAGACAAGGGCACAGAACAGGCCCTCAGTAAATATATTTAATGGTGATGAAGAATTGTCACAAATTCAAGTAATATGAGAACACATGGTGAAACAAATGCTTATTAATGCTGACCTATGACCATTTACTCTTTTCTCTCTTTCATGAGGGGCCCATCCAATTTCATATATATTTTACATATTTTCAATTCATGTAGTCATGCAATAGTGCAAACATTCTCCAATGCCAATAAATAAACTTCTTGATCATAAACATAAAAAAGAGAACATATACTATAAAAAAGAGGATGTCTGTAACTGGCTTGGAGAGAGACAAGCAGCGGAATGTCTCAATGTTCCAGGTGAGTGAGAAAAATAAGCTAAGGAGGAACAAGCAAAAGCATGCAGGTCACAATGCATCTAGTCCAGCCAATGTGACTAATGAAGCTTGTTTTAACTAGATTATAAATGAAGGAGTCCCTGCTTAGCTGAGGTTTTGCTTTCTGCAATTTCAGTTACCCATGGCCCAAAAATACCACATGGAAAATTCCAGGAATAAACAATTGATACGTTTTAGTTTGTGTACCATTTTGAATAGCATGAATAAATCTCATTCGACCCTGCTCTGTTCCACCAGAGACGTGAGTCAGCCCTTTGTGCAGCATATCCACAATATAGATGCTACCCACCTGTGAACAGCCAGCCACCTCACTTATCAGACTGACCATGGCAGTAATGAGTGCTTGTGTTCAAGTCATAACAACAGTGATGCTTGAAATTCAGATATGCCCAAGATAAGATGATTCCTAAAAAGTAGAAGTTCTCAACTTAATAAGGAAAGAGAATAATCAGGTTGGTGGTAAGATTTATGATAAGAACAAATGAAGTAGTCCCTGTGAAACTGTAAAGAGAGAAAAAAGAAATTCATGCTAGTTTTTCTGCCACAATTCAAGTTACAGCTATAGTGTGTGGTATTATAGTAACAAACATAGTACACGTAGGATCTGGTACTTTATAGTTTCAGGCACCAGTGGGGGTTTTGAACTTGTCCCCTGAGAATGAGGTTGGGCAGGAGGGTGTACTATAGTCTAGCAAGGGTCAAGACTCAGAAGCAGAGTAGAAAAAAACTATGCCAGTCAGGGAAAGATAACCAAAACATACTATAATGTTATTTTTCCATGTCTTCATTTGAAGCCTACTATAATTAATCTTTGCCTATTTATTCCCTAATTCATATCTGTTTGAAAAGAAAAATATACATATATACTTCTGGACTTAAAATGATCCCTACTACATAGGATAAAAAAACTGCATATTGTCAGCATTTGGAACTTGGTACTGTGAAATCCTTAAGTTAGAATTTAAAATGCCTGCTGAGCACCTTGTCTACTATTTTTTAAAAAATATTTATGGCCAAGAAAATGACAGTTCCTTTTGGAAAAATATTGCTAAAGCATTTAAAAATTTTAATATTACTAAATTTAAACTTTCCCCCATTACTATTCAGTATTCCCACAAGAGTAAAATGCCATCTTTGGGGCAAATACTGTTCTTATTCCATATCAATGGTTTCTCCTGTTAAACAATAAGCCATTTATTTTTGTGAATTTCTTGGGTCACCCATGGTTCAAGTGGAAGCAAAGCTCTTTATGATGACTTCCAAGTTATGAATCATAAAGCTCTATCACAATCTCCCCCTTGTTGGGCCCCACTGTCTGCAGAGTGCATGGCCTGACTTTGTTCTCACATGAAATCACCATGAGTGACTTCTAAAAGTCCTCGAGATGGCAAGCTGAATTTCCTTTTTTCCCCTGCTCTGCTACTTGAGGAAGCTTTCTGGACTTTCTGGAACCCACTAAGCCTTATCCTTAGGATAGATATCCTATAAGGAAGTGGTTAATATACATGGTCAGGCCTATAGGCTGTTGTTCTATCTCACCAGCTAGACTGGATATTCTTTTTGAGGATGAAGACCTTTTTCTTTACTTAGCATTTTGCCCAAGAGCTAACACCACTAAGTACACAAGAAATGTTTAGCCAACAATCAACTGATTGGATTCTAAGTTTTAGAGTGAATGGCAGCAATAGGCCACAGATTATCATCATTGTCAGAAATTTCACCTAAGAATGAGATTGTTTGCAGATCAAATAACTTGTTCTAACATGACCTGAATTGGCCTGTTAAAGTAACTGATAACATTTAAGAAAAGCTCTTCCCTACAAGTTTTGTTTTTCTAGCTTGCTTTGTCAATGCATTCCATAAGAGGTGAACTCCTCATTCCTCTTGCTCAAAGACATACTTAGAAAAAGGTCTTAAAGAGATCTGTCAGAGATGAAATTGGCTGGGCCCTCTTTAGGAACCGAGAGGGGAAAAAAATTGGTGTCAGACAACAGAGTATATTTTTATGCAAACAGCCATAGAATACAAAAAACATGATTTCATTTCACATGCTGAACCTCAGCTACTGCTACATAGAATTCGGAAGGCCACAAGCACAGCTCTCCCAATAAAAACTAGGCAGAGCCACAGTAAGGAGGCAGAGTAGACAGTTGCCCAGAGTGATTCCACCAGCACTGGGAAAGAACCTTCCAAATGCTGCTTCTATGTCTTCTTTATTTAAGTCCTAAAATGCCATCACCAAAGTCTCATGGCTTTATTTCAAATATATGTCCCTGTGATACAATCAGCCTCAAAGAAACTAACACTGGGGTCATTGACATGTCTGTGGAAAAAAAAAAGAGTGGGCACAATTTAGTCTATAGGCAAAGAGGAAGAGTGAGCAACTGAAAACCCCTTGAGCAGAAATGAACATCTCACCTTGACATCTGGCCCAAAGCCTGGCCTGGTGTCACACAGTCACACTACTTAAACCAAGACGTCAGGGTTTCCAGACTGATGAGGTAGCAGGTTCCTTCTTTCACCAACAACTCTTAGCAAATGAGGATGGTGTAGAGAGACTCATTTCCTGTACCCTGTTTCCCTAAGCCTCCGGGAAATCAGTGGTAACCACAGGAAGGGTGGAGTCTGGGAATTCTATGCTGGGGGAAGAGGATATTCTACATTAACAGTACTGGGAAAGCCCTATTCTTGGGTGTTTCTACTTTTGTAATGGGCAAGGCTTGAGGACTCTGCTACTCTCTCTGCAGGGATCTCCGTTCAAAAAGTTCCTCTGGTAAGTTTGGACCACAAAGAGTTATCTATTTCAATCAATTCAGAAAAGCATCTCTAACTTCTCAAAGACTCAGATGTTTCTTATGCTTCTCAGAAAACAAATGTGGCTTAAGCCAATATCTGGAATAGAGAAAAATATAGCAACCACACACAAAAAAGATAATTAAATTAATAAGGAATGCTTTTCAGACATAACATCACATAGGCCAAAAAATGTTTTCAGAACAAAGTTATAGAAGTTATTTAGAAGCTAAATTTAGGTGAATTAATTCCTGGAGGGCACCATTTAGGAGCAGATCACCATAACCTTGCAGGCCACGTTAAAAACTGCACCCCTTTCTTTGGGAAACTGAAGATCCATTTAAAAATCTGCAAATATGCATCAAATATGCTTCCATTAAAGGAAGATTCTAACATGTAATTCACTGCCCATTTAGAATCTACTAAATTCTGAGTGGTTCCACTGTTTTGAAATAAGACATCCCAAATAGATGCCTTGGATAGTCATCTAACCCAAATACAGACACACTGCAGAAACTCTTCAGAAAATATTCTCAACGTATGATCAGTTTTCCTCAAACACTATGGACAGCTCAGCATTAGGAAAATTTTTATGTCCTTGATGGAGAAGGCTGACTTTCACAGAACTCTTTTTTATATTAAAAGCTGAAATCTCCAACTATTTTATCGAGAAGGAAAAAAAAAAAGAAAGAAAGAAATTGTGTGCCTTCTGCCCTCAAGTATGTAAAGACAATCAAGTATGTAAAGACAATCACCACGTTGCCTCTAAGTCTTCTCCATTCTAATGATTTCCAGATGTTTAGCTTCCTCCTTATGTTGGTCACCTCGCCTGGATAAATATTAGTTTATCAATGACCCTTCTAAAATGGGGATCCCAGAGCAGAATAATAAACAGAATAATGTGGGGTTTAGTTTAAGCAACGGAGTTCAGGGGGATTATTGCCTCTGCTATCAAAAAGTGGCAATTGTCACACTACAATTGTCACAGGTCACAAGGAAATCCCATTCCACAAGACTTTTTTGTTGTTTTTCATAAAAACTTCCATGAAGCCAGATATCCCTCATTTTGCATGTGTATGATTTTTTAATTGAAAAAATCAGAATATGATACATATCTCTATTAAATGTTATCTTGATAGTCTCAGCCCATCAATCTAAAGCTATTTTGAATATTACTTTTCAATTATGGACTATATCAGACATATAAACAATCAAACAAAAACAACACATCACAAATTAAATGGAAACTAGAGTATATGGCTTTCAACTGAACCCTTCCCTTCCAGCCACACAGAAGTAATAGCCACACAGAGGTAACGGCCACAAGGCTGAAATTGTGTTTGTCATGCCTATGCTTGAAAACTATTTTGATTTTCTATTCCCTTGCCTGTAATGTTTACTTCACACACAAATTTGATAAACATGCAATCTAGTCTGTTTTCATTTAAGTAAATCAAATATTAAATAAAGCTGCACTATCTATATCCACCATCCTAGTAATCCCATTAACAATGAGGTGACTCAGGCATGACTTACTCTTTGGGAATCCTTACTAGTTCTCAGCAAGTGATACATTTAATGATCCAGTCTGATATCAACACAACTGGTTTGGTCATTAATAAAATATTTTCCTTTCTATTGAAAAATCCTTCTGTAGGCCCCAGGCATAACATTCCCATCCTACACTTTCCTCAAATTACTGACATGATTCTGGGCTCACTTGCACATCATTTATCTGGGTACAGGTATGTGGTCTCACTCATAGGCCACAATGTCTCTTTTCTAGCCTCAGGAGTTTCTAGTTTATTAGCAGAGACATGCCAAAGCAGGATGAAAAAGTCTGTTCTCAGATTTTAAATGTTACCAACACAAAGAAACATAAGGTGGTGGATACGCCACTTACCCTGATCTGATTATTAACTCTGTATACATGTATTGAAAGGATACATTGTTGCCCTACGTAAATTACATATACACATTTATCAACTGAATATTGAAGAAATATATTTAAGGAAGTGCCCTCTCTCTCCATTATACTACCAACTCCTTCCTCTCTCTAAAATTTTTCTTAATAAGCAAACTTAGGAGCACTATTTCATAAGCAGAATTATTTATTCCCATCACACTGATCTATAGCCTGAAGCACACAGGGCTCTCCTGCATGAGTCTTCCATTCAAGCTGCATTAATCTGAGAGGATTTTCCCACCTGTTTTGGCTTACTTATAATTCTATGATTTTAAACAGAAAAAATACCCCCTCTCCTACTCTTATCAATCCAGGCTTCTCTCATATGGCTCTTAAACATGCAGCAGGGGACAGAAAGATGGGCTTCCACAGGAGTCCCTAAAAAGCAATCAGGGGAGAGAAGTTTACAGTCCAGGAAGGTCTGAGGTCACAGGCTCATGAGGCCAGAGAAGACCTAGGTAACAACAAGGCCAATATCTTAATTTGACAGAAAAGGAAACAGGGTCAAAGAGGGGAAGTCACAATATAAACAAAATGTCAGAGCTTATATTAGAACATAATACTCCTCAAAAGCTAGGTAAAATATGAAACTTATCAGGGCCTCTTTTCTACATAACTAGTAACCAGTGAGATACAAAATGTGGCTCTAATATAGTAGGACTAGGAATCCCTTGTGTACTTCAGAGATACACAACTGCTCAGACAAAAAGTCACAATTTCAAAATTTGATTCATTTTTACGTGACTCTGTCTAGCTCTGCATCCAAACCTGAACAAATTATAGAAAAGTACCACAACCCACAAAAAAACACAGAAACCCCACAACTATTTCTGTGTGCAAAGAGATTAAGATTTACTTGGGGAGACTGAGCATGATAGCACATTACAGTTGTGATGAATGGCAAGAAAAGAGGTTTAATGACAAAGGCTATAGAGGAGGGGAGGTGATCCGGAGCTGAGATGGACAGAAAATGAGGACTTTTCTGACTTCCAGCTCAGCAGTGCTGTAGCCACTCTGCTTCTTTATTTCTCTGTAAAAAAAAAAAAAATCTTGTCCTTTATTTATCTACAAGGATGCTGGGAATATGGCCGGTAGAAATGTGATGTGCAATCTTGAAGGAGAGTTTCCAGTGTTACAATCACAAATAGAAGAAGAAGTCAGCTACTGCCTCCTGCAAAAGCCCCAACACACTACCGTGGAAAATGAGCTGTTTCACTTCATAGCCTGGGTAAGGACTAAAGTGGTAATACCTGAATTATATAACTTTCAAAAAAAACAAAACAAGAGTCAATATTACTTCCCAATGACACAATCTTAAAAAAAATCAACTATTTTATTTTTTTGGGGGGGAGGGTTGTAATCTTGCAGAGGATTTTTTTTAACCATACGATTCATTTTTATTTTTTTTTTAGTCATACATGACAGCAGAATGTAATTTGACACATAATACATACATGGAATGTACATACATCAATCATAATGTCTATTCTATTCTGCTGCCCTTCCTATCCCCACTACACCTCCCCCTCCTCTCCCATCCTTTCTCTCAATTTTTATATTCCCACCTTCCTCTCTTATAAGAGAGGAAGTTTCCATGAAATATTTTAAAAATACATAAAACATGTATTTTTCCATTCTTTGTCAGCTAGATTTTCATATTTCATCTAAACAAGTTTCTACTACATAGGTCCCTATAGGTAATTCCTATACCATGTGTTTAAGACTGTATTGCTATTTGTACTTTAGTGTTTGTCAGAAAAAGAGTAGATTTCACTGAAAACTTCTTTAAGAGAACAATGACTAAAATGGATTGGGAAAAAGAGGTGCTGAAAGTCATTTGTAATGAAAATAAGCCCAAAGGTGTAGTGCTGAGGGTGGGAGGGAAGACCTTTTAAAAGCAACCACAAAAGCAAATGAAAGGCAACGACAGAGTTTCTCCACAGATATTAATCAGATGCTCCAATTTCAGTTTTCAGCAACAGAGCCACTTTCCCAACTGCCCCAGCTCCCTCAAACAGATCACCAGGCTGTTGCAGAGAATAAAGAGCTTTGTCCAAGTGTCACAACTAGTAAATGGCAGAACCTGGACAGAACCCAGTCTTTTGAGTCCTGGGTCTTTGCTCTGTTCAAGACTCCAGGATCCTAGGTTTGGGGCATATGTGGTTTCTTACAGTTCTTCAAGGGAAACTTGAAACTTGCCTGTGAAAAGGAATTCAAAGATGCATGTCAGGAGACATTTTAGTCTCTGAAAAGACTTCTAGTGTCTAGAAAGCCCCAGACAGTGGGCACTAGTGAGCGTGTCACAAAGCCAGACACATTTCCTTTGAAAACATGAATTACTATGCTCTGTGGTATTTCAACTGAAGGGTGAATAGTCCTAAATCGGAGTTATCATATCAATATATTAAAGGACTGCGGACCTGGATCCAGCAAAACATCAGGCACATAAAATACACTGGATTAAAGAAAATTTGTAAACAAGATGTTGGGATTAATATTATTATTTCTGTCCTAAGATGTTGCAACAATTATAACTGTGTGCACGCAAGCACATACACGCAACTAGAAAATCCAAACCAGAGATTTCTAAGATTTCAGTCAACAACAACAAAAACCTTAAGCTTGGATATATTCTTAAATGTGGAACAAAGGACTAAAAATACAAATGGTACTTAGCAATGCAGAGAGGATAGAAATAGCAGGTAAGCATACATAAATCAAGGAAAATAAAAGCTGTTGTTAGGCTTTTAATCGTCTTTGCATTGTAGGATTCACTTTAGTATGGTCAAAGCAACTGTGCAACTCCCACTACCTGAAAATTTTCTCTTTAGCTAGATTCAGAGTATCCTTGGGTCTAATGAGAGCTCTTCTAAGTACTTATGTTCCCATTAAGGATGCTATCAAGATAAAATACCACCTATTTCCCATGTGTACATCCATATTTTCAACAGCTACCCCAAATCAAAACTGCTCAGTCTTCATCAGAACCACAAACATTGCTTTGGAATAATAGGATTCATAATCAATCTTTTACATTCTTAATGAGTAATGTTCTCTGAGATCATTAAATCAAATGTGTGCAGTTTTATCAAATTTGCTATTTTTTAAAGATCCACTTATAGTTCATCTCCCCAGTGAACATTTTGGGGTAGCATAGGTTGTTGCTATAGCAAATTGATGCTACTCAGAACTGGATATTCTAATTTTAATCTAGGCTCCTTCCATTTACCACAGTAGATGTTCAAGGGACAAGAGTGTATTTGGCCATGGACCACCATCCCACAGATGTGTGTCTGATTACATATGGCTGATAAACCCAATCAACTAACCTTTAGTACTGGAAAAGCAAAATGATGCGCAATCCCACCAATGGATACACCCTGAAAACAACCTGTATTCAGATGCAGTGACTGGAGACATAGTCTTCACTCTCTCTTCATTGCATAACATTCAAGCCTCACAGGCACATTCAATGTGGCTTAAGTGCATGGCAACTCAAAAGGGAGCTGGTTATTTTGGTGTAATAGAAAGAGTACATATAATACTCCTGAAAAGCCCTGCACTCTTGAGTTCAAATTTCAACTCTGCAACTGGCTCACTCTCTGAACCTCAATTTCCTCAATGGGAAAAATAGGAGTGAAAACTCCTCCTCTAGAAGTCATGGTAAACAAAAAAACAAAAAAAACAAAAAGCAGGCTTTTTTCTAATGACCTCTCTGCTCAGAATACATCTTTGCTTATTCTACACTCCTGAGTCAAAATCTACTTTTATAAAACTCCTTAAATAGCCTAACCAAGTACATCCAAGTGTGACCCTACTCCTGTCTAGTTTATTAAATGTCTCTGTGTACATGACACTGATGATGTTTAATATCCCAAATGTAATCCCGCTACTCAAAGTGTGGTCCTTAGACCAGCAGGATCATATTACCTGGAAGTCTGTTTGAAAGAAGGATTTTCAGGCCCATCCCAGAATCTACTGAATCAGAATTCATGAGATTCCCAAGTGGTATCTTTATAACTTAAAATTTGAGAAACATTGCTTTATGACACACGTACCCTCAATGAATCCCAGCCTACTGACCAACTAAGGAATCCACTGCAGAGCTTCTCCTCTGGTGGTGCACTATAAATCTGTATTCAGGCAGAAAGCAACTATAGACTACAACATTTTCATCAGGACAATATGATTAAAAACTTCTTACTTTGTGTCTTTTTAGTTTTTGTTTTTTTAAAAAACACACTAAGTACAGTAGCTCCAAAGTAGTATTTAAATTTTCTATATTAATGCAATTTTGTTGTATATAATATTTGCTTTTAAGATAATAAGTAGTATGTGCATTCTGATTATATGTAAACAAATAAGTTTAGAAAGATATTTTTAATGCAGTAATTTGTGGCTTCCAGGATCCAACACATCATAGTCTGATAGAAAAAAGAAAAAAAAAAAAAAAAAAAAAAAACTCCTGCAAACAATGTTTTCAACACAGACTGATGACCAAGTTCCATGGCATATTTTTTTTAAGAGAGAATGAGAGAGGGGGAGAGAGAGAGAGAGAGAATTTTTAATATTTATTTTTTAGTTCTCGGCAGACACAACATCTTTGTTGGTATGTGGTGCTGAGGATCGAACCCGGGCCGCACACATGCCAGGCAAGCACGCTACCGCTTGAGCCACATCTCCAGCCCTCCATGGCATATTTTTGTTTGTAATGTACACTGGGATTCTCTGTGTTTCTCCCTTACATTAACTTTCTAAAACTATATCTTGGGTTTTTTCCCCCAGATAGTCATAAAAGGGAACCTGAAAGTAAAACTGACCACCCAAATTCCTAAAATGAATCACCAAATGCTGAATGAAGGAGACTGGTAACTTTATGTATCAGGAAACAAAACCAGCTTGAGTGAGTCATCTCTGTGATCAAAGATAACAGAGCCACAGCCAGGACTTGTTGCAAGCAAATGGCCACAGCTAGCACACATCAGAATCTCATGTTTAATGGTTTCTCACAATAAACTGCATAAGTCGGCTCTGTGAAACCAGAAGTAGAACCCAGAGCACCACATAAATAATAAACACACTCTCTTGAGTTTGGTATTCTTATCCTTCTGCTCCAAGTCCATTTCAATTTTCAGTGGATACAATAAAATGAAGTTGCCGTTTTGTCAAGAAGAAAGCATAAAGGTAAAAGTTAACCAGTACTATAGGCTTCCAGAGTGTTTCTCAAGAAAATGTGAATACTTTTTGAAGGCCTGCTTATTGTGGTGTTTAATCCAAAATGAAAACTGGGGCCATGGGCTCCCGAAGCAGGAAAGCCTGTTTCTGAATTCCATGCATATTCTATGTTCATGTTTCATTTTTTAGGCACTCCAAGCTTGAAGGAGATGAGTAGGAACTTGTACTACATGGCATTGCCATCAACAAGCCACCCCTGCATGCCCTAGCACATTCCTCCAAGTGAAGAACCAGGTGTCCTGATGTCCTCTTGAACTGCTCAACAGGGGCTATATGCCAGGAGCAAGTCTGCACCATGCTGGGTGAGCTCAACACAGGAATAATGCAAATACCCAGGCTATGTTTTTCAAAAGAGTACCTTGTATCAGTACCACACACCCATTAGCAGGCAGGTCTCCAAGGAAAACACTACTTACACAGTGGGTGCACCCATGAGAGAAGAACCTTCCACTAAAACACTGGAGGGTGGTCTGGGACAGGGGCAATAAGCCTCCTGCTCCTGTATATACAAGATCCCTCCCAAGGAAAAACATAAACTAATTAATTAACATCTCTTATTATATAATAATTTCTGAAATAAAAACAAACTAAAATATCCTCACAAAATTCCCATGACCACCCCCAGTATTTTCACTTAGGATGATACTACCTCATAATGAAGGGAACAAAAGGTACAATGCTGAGAGCAGAAGAGGTGCCATCCATCAGGGAGGGATACAGTCTCTCCAGCACCAAAAGTAACAGGAACATGCTTGGGTGATGGTCCAATTGCCCCAGATCACTGAAAAAAAAGTGGATGTACACAAAAGATCTGAACTTTAATAATTGAGGCACTATCTTCAAACCCTTTCTCATTAAGTAATTAATTAATTCTGTATATGAAGTGAGACTCTTTTGAGTTTTCCTTTTTTTTTCACTTTTTTCTCCATTCATTTCATATCTTCCTAGTATTCATCAAAAGGGAAAAAACTCTAGGAAAAATCAGGGATTGGGCTCTTGCACATGATTTTCTTCTCAAAGTCAGTCATTTGCTTAAGCAGAGTCTATTACTCTTGAGTATGAAATGTGAAACTTTTGGTGTCCAAATGTATTTAAGGCATGAACATACTAGGGCCAAAGTCTGTCTGCACAAACTACTAATATGAGGAAAAGTATCATAAACAGAAGAAAAACTAATTGATATAATTTTATTTTCCTATTATAGACTATCCACATATATTCACACAATATGCAAATACCCCTGGCAGAATATAATGGCACATGTTCTAATGTCCATACTAAAAATCCCACTACCAGTGATAGGGTGTGGTTGAAAGGGCAACGATGAACTTCTCTAACTGCCCTGATGAGACTGGAAGCCCTCTTTTTTGGGGGATTCTTGGGGGTGGTACTAGGGGTTGAACTCAGGGGCACTGGACCACTGAGCCATATCCCCAGCCCTGTTTTGTATTTTATTTAAAGGCAGGGTCTCACTGAGTTACTTAGCACCTCACTTTTGCTGAGGGTGGCTTTGAACTCGAAATCCTCCTGCCTCAGCCTCCTGAGCTGCTGGGATTATAGGCCTGTACTACCGCACCTGGCAGAAAATAACTCTTAACAGAAGAAATCATCATGGGCTTCTGAAAAACTTTTTACCTGTCCACTGTACTGGCTACAGCTTCCAGCTGTTTGAGAAGGAAGGGATAGAGTTCTGGGAAACAAGAGAAAAACTCTCTGCCTGTCATTCTGTGGAGAAAGAAAAAAGATCAATTACTATCATGTGTTTCCCCTGATCCATTCCCCTCACATACACTTTAAAGAACAGTGACAAAGGTCATTTGTTTGGATACTTAGTGCAAGTTAAAAACAAAACCTATAGCAACTTAAATTTAACAGAAATGATACATATAATTTTGACTTTGGACATGTTTGGATTTGTGGACTTTTAACTCCAAATTTAAGATTACATTTATTTATTTATTTATTTATTTATTTATTTATTTATTTATTTATTTATTTATTTATTTAGAGAGAGAGAGAGAGAGAGAGAATTTTTTAATATTTATTTTTCAGTTATCGGCAGACACAACATCTTTGTTTGTATGTGGTGTTGAGGATCGAACCTAGGCCACAAACATGCCAGGTGAGCGCGCTACACTTGAGCCACATCCCCAGCCCAGATTACATATATTTATGAAAATTTGATACTAAGTCTGTCAGGAAGAAATACTTAACATGTGAAAATGCCAAGTCTGAGCAATTGATTTGGACTATGCGTACAGTCAAAAATCTGATTGATGCTGACTCAGCTTTGGTGATAAGGGTAAGTTCTAGAACAAGGTTTCCCAACCTTGGTACTAATCATTTTGGACCAAATAACCCTATGTTTTGGTGGGCAGTGCGGAGCAACATCCTGTGCACTGCAGGCTATTTATGTCCTGTGCCCTGCAGCCTCTGTGGCCTCTACCAAATAGATGCCAATAGCATGACACTCCTCCTTCCAATCATGACAATCAAAATATTTCCAGACATTGCCAAATGTAGTCAGTGAAATAAAATGGTCCCTGACTGAATGGCAATTATCAAGAATATAAGTAACAATAAATGTTGGTGAAGATATAGAGAAAAAGGTACACTCATACACTGCTGGTGGCACTGCAAATTGGTGCAACCACTATTGGAAACAGTATGGAGATTCCTCAGAAAACTTACAGTGGAACCACCATTTGACCCAGTCATCCCACTCTTCAGCATATATCCAAAAGACTTAAAATCAGCATACCATAGTGACACAGCCATATCAATGTTTACAGAAACTCAATTCATAATAGCTAAGCTATGGAACCAACCTAGGTATCCTTCAACAGATGAATGGATAAAGAAAATGTGTTACATATACACAATGGAATATTAGTCATAAAGAAGAATGAAATTATGGCATTTGCTGGTATATGGATAGAAATGGATATTATCATGCTAAATGAAATAAGCCAATTCACCCAAACCAAATGTCAAATGTTCTCTCTGATATATAGATGCTGACTAACATTATTCAAGATTTTTGTCCATTTTAAAAACAGGTTGCTTCTTTCCTTTCTTATATAGTCATAATTATGCACTGCATATACTTTCTCCTAGTTTGTAGTTTGCTAACTTATTTTCTTCCTAAAATCTTTTGATAAGCAGAGGTTTTTAGATATTTGGTAAAGTCTAATACTTTACCTTCTTTTCCTCCCTTTATGTCTCATGCTTTTCATGGCCTAAGAAATCTCTGCCTACTTCAAAGTAAAACATTTCTTGTTTTCTTCTAGAACCTTTATGGATTTAGCTTTTATGTTGAGGTCTATGATCCATCTAAAATTAACTTTTGTGTATAGGGTGACAGAGAAGTCAGGTTCTCCCCCCACCCCCTGCACTGGTATATCATGTTTTTAAGGAGATGTTCCTCAAACAGGAGAGATGTGCTGTGCTCATGGCTTAAAAGATTTAATATTATAAAGATGAAATTCTCCCCAAGTTGGTTATAAAGACAATGCAATTCCAATATAAACAGTAATGGGTGTGTGTGTGTGTGTGTGTGTGTGAGAGAGAGAGAGAGAGAGAGAGAGAGAGAGAGAGAGAGAGAGAGAGAGAGAGAGAGAGAGAGAGAGAGAGAGAGAGAAAGTGATCTAACAAAAGCAGATTCCAAAATTAATATAGACACACCAAGTGATAAGAATTAAGAAAAGCAAAGATAATTTTAAAAAACAAGGTTGGAAGACTCACCAATCAGATAGCCAGAAATATTAGAAAAGTTTAGTAATTAGGACAGTGTGGGGACAATTATTAAGCCAATAAAAAAGGATCAAGAGCACAAGGACAGACACATACATGGAAACTTGATTAACAGAAAAGCTGATACTGCAGATTATAGAAAAGGATGGTATGGTAATAGATTATCTAACAAAATTAAAATTGGATCCTGCCCTCTTACTATATATAAAATTAAATTCCATTGAATTGAAGACTCAAAAACAGCCATAAAGTAAAATAACAAATAATAAATAAAGTTTTTCCCTATTTTGGAAATTTATGGCTCTGTCCTGATTATTCCTGGCCTGCTTCTTTTTTTCCAGTAAGGATATCCTGAGACAGCCTAGTTGGTACATCTTCTGCATACTCTAGCCAAAGGGTGTACAGAAGACTCAAACTTCATTCTGTTCAACCACATCTGAATTCTCCCGAGGCTGAGTTTTGTATCATAAGATAATAACCACTTTTTTGAGTACGCTGCTGATTCACTCCTTGATCCTTTGGTAGCCCTAGTGGGATAAAGTGGAGTTTTATAAAAGTTTCTTGCCCCTCTTGTACATGACCATTCCAGACAAAAAACCTTGCTGCAGTAGAGAATGATGGGGGAAAGGTGATGCTACGAAGTGGGGCAGTTGATTCTCTGGAGGTAGAGGGAGAACAACTTGGACACCTGGGAGGGGAACATCCCTGACCCTAGAAGATACAACAGAAGGAAGAATGCCAATGTTCTGTGTCATTTGAAACTGCTTCAGGAGGAAAAAAAATCAGTTTCCAAAAAGAGGAAAAGCAGAAAACAGACATTGTGGAAGAAAAATTTTAAACAGAAGCAGCAAAAAGAAGCATCCTCTATAAAGTCAACTGTGTTACACCATATAAATTCCTTGCTGGATTTAGATTAGCAGGTACGGACACAGACTGTAATGAGAAGAAAGTGTAGGGTTCTCATACATATAACTCAGAGCACAAAACAGAAACTCTGTAGCTGGCACTTATACCTATATTATGCAATCAGGAATAATAAATATCTCTTTTAATTTTTTTAGTTGTAATTGAACATAATACCTTTATATTATTTTATTTATTTATTTTTATGTGGTGCTAAGGATCAAACCTGAGCCTCACACATGCTAGGCGAGAGTCTTAAAGCTGAGCCACAACCCTAGACCATAAATATCTTTAATAATTAAAAAAAATAAGAAAGAAACTGCCCCTACAGTCTTCCTCACCTAGGAAAATGCTCTGCTATGTCTCTCCCAAACTGTTGTAACCACTTTAAATTCATCTGCTGGGTCTGTCATCCTCCATCTGCTCACAATTTGACTTCCTTTCCCCTTAACCTTACTGAAAAATCTATCAAAAACTGTACATAATGGCCCTGCCTCCAATGGCTGACCCTTCTATGCAAAACACCTGTCAAAAACTCCGGATGTCTTCCCCTTTTCTGAGGCCACCACTCAAGCACTGTCTGAGGGAGGTGAATGCCTCTCAGCTGGTGGTATAACAAAACAACTTAGACATACCACCTACAAGCAGTATCTCCAAATCCAAAGACTAGAATTAATTACTTGGACTCACTGATAAACTCTAAAGTTTTTTTGTTATTTAGAGCTTGTTGTTAGGTAATGTTGGAAGGATCCTGCAGAGCTCCAAAAAGTCCAAATGCTATCTTTTTACAGGGGCATCATGCGTGTCCTGGGATTGTATTTCTTTTTTGAAAGCAGGCATTAACTTGCCTCACTCCTCAAAATATGCACTTAGGCGCAGTTGTAAAAGACTTTCAAATGTTTAAGGGAATGCCACCAGTTGATCATGTGCCCTCCAATGATTGTTAAAATGACTTCAAAACAAGGCCATGCTGGTTATTCACAGAAGCTTCCTAAAGATGTAAGTCACTCAATTTTTACACATACTACTATGAGAGTCCTCCAATTAAAAAACATGTTTTTTTAAAAAATTAAAAAACAACATATTTATCATCTGACTTCAACTGAAGTCTTCATTGTACCTCAACTGAGGTCACTCAGGTTTGCTTCAAATCATGAACAGGGTTCTTATGGATGAAAAACTGTCCTTGACTTCCAATTTACATGTTAAGACAAACCCTGTGCAATCACTAATACATTTTAAGCTATCTGGATTAATGCCTTGGGCTAAGTGGAAAGGTCAATATAGAAAATTCAAGAGAAAACCAAAGACTCTATTGGCTAATTAAATTTGTGCAACTGATTGAATCTGAGATGCTGGTGGGCATGGTTGATGTTATACTGAAAGTTATACTTATCCGGCTGCTTGGATCCCTGTTGACAGTAACCTAAACTAAATGTTGTATGAGATAAAATAAATGGGCTTAGTCCCAATTTGTCAGTCAAATTAATCAAAAGAGCTGACAGCATGACGTACTCAAGGGAAAATTCTGCAAAAATCAAGATAGTATAGAAATGAGGGATGGATAAAATTGAGAGAAAATTCTCCTTACTACACATCTTGAAAAGTAAGGCAATGGCTACTTATGTTTTGGACTCTATTCAAGGATGTTTATGTAATGAATAGCCTTAGGAGACAGAATATCTCCATCTGGAGCAAAGGGCAGACATGTATACTACCCATTATAAAAGATTTTGGTTCCTTAACTCTGAGATCCACTCCTGTGATGCAACCTACTGAGCATACAGATATTTTCTGTCTCTCTTCATACTTCCTGTGGTTACTGGAGTTCAGGACACTAACATAAAATTGCTGACCATATGGTTACTAGAGGCTGCTAAGACAGCAACTTAATATTATGAAAGTTAAAATGAAGAAAATTAGTAATAAAAGCATTTTCCTACATTCCCTAAAAAACCTGCATTATATACGAACAAGTAATTGATGAAAAATAGTTTCTTTATAAAAGAATTCTGCCAGGTGCAGTGGCCCATTCCTATATTCCCAGCAACTGAGGCAGGATTTCAATTCCAATGCCAGCCTGGACAACTTAGTGAGATTCTGAAAAGAAAAAAATGAAAAAGGTCTACAGAAGTAGGTCAGTGGTAGAGCACCCAGTACTGGGAGAATATGGGTAGAGGGGCATCCAGCTAATACATGTTGAAAGAAAATACAATTATACAATCATCATTTTACAACACCTGATAAAAGAAAAAAAACAAACTAATGAGTCTAGGCAGAGATTACTGATGGACGCTAAAACTATTAAGTGAAAGGAATTTTGTAAAAAGATCAAGATGACACAATCTGCAATAAATCCACTGATCAACCTCAGCATTACTAAAAATGACATATGCATCTAAAGGGTTCATGAATTAGGAAGCATACATACTATCTATAAAATATTTTGGGTACAGTGGTGCACATCTGTAATCTAGCTGCTCCTGAGGATGAGAAAGAAAGATCTACACGTTCAAGGCCATCCTCAGCAATGTATTAAGACCCTGTCTCAAAATAAAAATTTTTAAAAGGCTGAGGATATAGTTTAGTGGTAGAATGCCTCTGGGTTCAAACCCCAGTACAGTGAAGAAAAGAAAAAAATTTTTAAAGACTAAAAGCGATGTGTGGAAGTTGTTTCAGTTCCTCCTCATCCCAATAAATCAACTGTAAAAAGATATTTATAGAACAAAAGGGAAATTTTGAATATTAATAAATTATTAACTTCGTTAGGCATGATCATAGGATGGTGGTATTTCTTCTTAAACTTCTTTATCACTCATTAATACATAATGAGTAAATTTACAGGAAAAAAAATGACATGGATCTGCAATCTCCTTTATGGGAAGGTAAAAAACGGGGGAAATAAGATTGGCAAAATGTTGCTAACTGCTGAAGCCAAGTGATGAGTATGTAAGGGTCAATTATACTACTCTCTTCATTTTTACATATGTTGAAAATTCTCATAATAAAACTGTTTTTAATTAAAAATAAAAGTCAGGTCACAATTAAGGAGATAATTTATAATAAATGTATCTAAGAGTTACATAATCAATACACAAAATATATAAAGAACTTTAATGAATCAATAAGCAAAAGATGAACTCAATGTAAAGATGGACATACCTATCGAAATCACAACTCACAGAAGGATCTCTAAATGCACTTGCCCAATAGAAACTCTTCATATACAACTAAAAAGGTCAGTGGACATGTCCTCTTGAGGACTCAATTATTAATGTCTAAGGGAATAAGCCACTTCTTAGTTGCCTGGTATCTCTTGATTGAGAGAGAGAAAAATAAGCAATTGTACATGTGCAGATCATATGATTCTCGCACTTTGATTAAGAAAGTGTCCTGATAGGTAACTAGCTCTGTTGACCACAATACTGCCATGAAAAAGAGCTGCAGAACTACTATTGAAGATTGAAGTCATTAAAACAACTAAAACAACTAACTCAACTAAAACAGTTGAATTAAAGCTAACTGTCCCAAATAGTAAATTACTTCATTCAGATACCTTATCAAATATTTACCAACTAGTTTATCATGAAAGATATATATATATAAATAAGGTATACTACTCAAAGGTAAACATTTGGTGGATATTTTAATTATTTTAGAAGCTAAGTAGGATTTTGACAACATCTTTTCAAAAGTACACAGTTGTATCTCAGTATTCATGGTGGGTAGGTTTATTTCAGGACCCCCACAGGTCCCAAATGCATAGATGCCTTATATAAAATGGCATAGTATTTACATATAACCCATGTACATCTTTCTGTATTCTTTAATTCATTTCTAGATGATTAATAATACCTCATACAATATAAATGCTATGTAAATAGTTGTTACACTGTATTGTTTAGGGGCTAATAGGAAGAAAAACCTGAACATGTTCAGCACAGATGCATTTTTCCCCAAAATATTTTCATTTTATCCTTGGTTGAATACATGAATGCAGAACTTGTATATACAGAGAACCGAGTATATACTGTTAAAATCACTGTCACCATGCTAGATGGCATAGGACTTTCAAGAATTAACTATGCACTTATCAGTGTTTAAGGAAAACCAAAATTATTTTCTAAAGTGAATTTTAACTTCACCTGAGCACTCTGAGAACATAGGAGGTGTTCTTCAAGACTACCATTCTTAGGTTCCTCCATCCTGTAAGAAAATGTTGACCCTATTTCTGGTTCGGCTCACTTGAAAGACCAGGATTCCATTTTACTACAAACAAAAGAGCTGAGCTCTGTGTGCTTGCCAGGGAGCATCATCTCAACTCTGTATCTGCCAAAAGCTCCTAAAGACTTGGCTAAATATTTACATACTGTGCCTGAAAGATATGTAATATTAACAGTTATGTGTATTATAAAAAGCCCCAAGAGGTAGAGGACAGGGAGATATTGTTATCTTAGGGACTTAATTCAAACTTCACTCATCTATAACTTTCAAATCCAAAAGTCTACAGCACCTTGAATACAGAGCTTAGAATGATAATCTGCTAATAACAGATTCCAAGTAACAATGGCTATATTTGTTTTTATGGCCACACTGAATGCAAAGTCACTACTTACAATAGTGCTTCTTTGTGGAAGTAGTTCAAAGGTTTGGGGGTGTCTATGAGTCTGCCCTTTTTTTTGTACAAGGAATTAAAACCTGGAAAGATTACCACCAAGGGACATTCTCATCCCCTTCTTATTTTTTATTTTGAGATAAGGTATCAATATGTTATTGAGGCTGTCTGCAAACTTGCAATCTTCCTGCCTTTTCCTCCCAGAGAAGCTGGAATTATAGGCAGTGTGACCATACCTGGATACAGGTCTGTAATACAGTCTTACTTTAAAAGGCTAAGATCATGGTACCATTTTAGGTCATATACGAATCTTTCTCCTCTGAATCCTGACTGTTGTTTTTCACTTGCTACTTAATTAAAATTATCATTAGATTGTAATTTTCTCACAAAGGTAGTAAATAGTTTTTAAAAGTACCTACAAGCTTCCTATTGAGCACTGTACTAGATCCTGTGGGAGATAACTAACAATATAAGATAGTTACTGCTCTTGGAGCTTAAAATCTGTTTAGAAAACAAGATATGTATGTCAGGGTCAAATGAATGATGTTTATAATAAGAGTTCAGAGTTGGAAAACATATCATTGGGGGTAAAAAGGTTAGGGAAAGTTTTGTGGGAAAGAGGGAAAACAAGATGAGTCTTGAAATACTAGTAACACTGAATTAAAAACAAGATAAAACAGAATGGGTAGGCCCAGCTGGATGTAAGACAAAAGGACTTTGTGACAAGAGAAGGTAGAAAAGGTAGACTGGCAAAAGTTTCTTAAAAATGTGAATGCCAAGCTAAGCAGCTTCACTTATGTTTTACTGGATTTGAAAGTTTCCCTTGTAAAAAAAAGTCTAGTTGACACAAGAGTTGTACAAATTTATGGGATACAATGCAGTGATTCATTACATGTGTACACTATGTAATGATCAAATCAGGATGATTAGCATATCTACCCATCACTCCAAACAAGTTATTTCTTTATGATGAAACATTCAAATCCTCTCTTCTAGCTATTTCGAAATATGTATACATTATTTTAACTATAGTCATCTTACTGTGCGATCACATACCAGGACTTATTTCTCCCATCTAAATGTAAATCTGTGCCTGGCCTGAAAAGTTTATGAGCAGGACATAGAGAAACAAAGAAGATGGACGAGGCAGGGAGATAGCGTAGAAAACTGCTGACCCAACAGTCACTCACTAAATGTTTACCTTGCTACCTCAACTATGGCTGAATTTCTGAAGACTGGAACTCACACTTCTTCACGTCCCTCCTGATACACAACACAATATTACATAAATGCCACTGGGCCAGAAAATATTTTGGCAATAAATGAATAAATAAACTTAGAGAAGAAAAATTTTCTAATATGGTTGATCTCAAACCTATCCTTCAATGCCCTTTTATTTCTCTCAGTGACTGTTACCCACCCAGTAGCCATCTGACTCCCCAAGTCAGAAATGAAACACCCCATGCACAATCAACCAGCAAATCTTGCTGCTTCTACCTCCAGAAGGTCTGTTGAGTCAACCTCTCTCCATCCTTACTGCTACTGCCCCAGATGCTATAATACCCTTTTTGCTTCCCACCACCGGCTTCAATCTAACTCTGTTGTGATAAGAGGTCTTTCTCTAAAACACCAGGAAGGAAGCCAGAGAGTGATTTGGGGGTCATATTCACTCTTACAACAACTCACTCTTTGGAGAATGACCTCAATCCTTTTTGAGGGCAGTACCCCCAAATGATTTCACTCTAAGCTCTACCTCTTAAAGGTCCTACCACCTGTAAACACTGCTGCAGTGAGGTCCAAGCTCCCCACACATGAACCCCTAGAGGACATGCTCAAACCACATCCAAACCATAGCATCTGGGTTAGGTACCTGTCCTTGGTTTTGCACTGCAACCTGTGCTCTCCCCATCACAGAACTTGCAGCATGTCATACACTGAACTTCCTCTTTGTTTGTGTATTTATCCCACCAGATGATAAATTGGGCCTAGGCAGAGATTCTAACTAATGTTTTTTCCACAGTCTCTCTGATACTAAGTATGATGTCCAGTTCACAACTGTATCCAATGCAAACTTACTGCATGAAGCAAACAAAAGGACAGAGTCCTTAAGACAGACCAAGAGAAAGAAATTAGGATGAAGATGGGAACAGAATAATTTCATGAAGCTCACAATTAGCCACACCTAATGGCATTCAGAATCATCATTCGGGTCAATAAACTGAGTATCCTGCCAGGGCTTGACATTTTCTTAAACACAAATAGATAAAGCTTGTCTCACTGGTTTATAAACAGTTCAATTTGATTTCATCCAAACAAGCAAACAGACTGATGTTACCACCACAAGCCCTGGGGGTGAATACTCCAGTGACAGCCATTTAAAACCTGTTTATTTATATGGTCAAAACTAGTTCAGCAGCTTCATGAAAACAATAGAAGTGATAACCAAAAGGGAAAAGCTCTGTAAGTTCAAGCTCCCAGGAAGAGAAAAGACAACCAAAAATTGTAAATGGGATAAACAGGCAGACATAGGTGAAAACACACAAGCCAGGACACAGGGTGAGAATAAGGCAGCTTTAAGTTGAGGATGCCAGACTGTGAAAGAGAGGTGCACAAACCCCTAGCCCCCCAGGGAGGATACACAGGTACAACGGGAGGGAGGACTGCTGGGCCCAGGGAATCCCACCCAAGAGTATGACTACACGTATGAGGACAGATCAGACACCCCACACCACATACGCTTCACTGCCATATTTTCATCTGGTTATTCAGAGAAACTACAGTCACAGGAATAACTTTAAAAAGCTTTCATAAAATAATTTCTGTCCATAAAGGAAATCTACGTTAGTGAAAGGATCTATTTCAGGAAGAGGGCTGCTCAGAGACAATTTTTATTACCTGAGACACTGCTGATCTGCACACAAGACAGTCTTTATTCACTATATAATTTCTCCTCTCACCTTGCTATATTTGTTCCCATCTCCCCAGAATCCCTGATCCCTGTTCCTCTCTGGAGCTTGGGAAACTTCATAAGTGTCGGTCATCTGGCCCAGTCTCATATTTTGTGGGACTCTCCTATGTATATGCACATAATTAAAATAGCATTTGTCCTGCTAATCTGTCTTATGTAAATTTAATTCATAACCCAGTCAAAGAACCTAGATTGGCCATAAACAGAAAAAGTTAAAATGCCAGAAGTATATGCTTCATAACAAAAGCATTATTATGATGAAAATAATTATGCAATGAAAAAAACAAAGAATTTGCAAAATGTGTTAAGGAAAAAGAAGGTATATTCACCCCTAGTCCCTATATATATATACATCCCACATCATTCTCAATCATCCCAGGAACCAAGATCAATGGAGCAACTCACAAAGATATAAAAGGAAAAAACTAGAGAAGGCAAACAAAACCCCGCAGGCTCGAGGAACTGCTGGGCAACAGCAGCAAAGGCATAGGTGATGCCCAGCTTTGAAAAGGACAGGACTTATTCACAGGCCATGGAGCAAACACTATAAATCTAGTCATTAGATGGAAACAATGGCTAAAGGCAAAAACCTAGAGCTTTTCAGTTGGTGTTTCAAATAGAAACCAAATAAACTATTAAAACGGAGCAACTCCCTAGATTTGGGCTAATAAAACCAACTCAGAGGACAGAAATCAGCAAAAGGGCCTGTCTCCTTGCCACACTGATTGCTGATAAAATAGCAAGCTCATCTTAAGAAAAACAACATCCTCCAAGTGGAAACAAACGTACAAAGGAAGACAAAGCACACACAAGCATTTCAAAGGATATGATCAAATGCAAAATAAAAAAATAGAAACAACTCATAAAAGAGAAATTTGGCTTTGGAAACTCTCCACGAGGAACATCTCTGATTCTGTTCTTGGAATCCTATCCCTACCTCCTACTAGGCAACACCATCACATATTCCCCAGAGCAGCAATGAGTAAAAGAAGGAGTGAATAACAATTACATAAGAATTTTCTTTTAAATGAAATGAAATGAAACTGAAAAGAATGATTAGAAAGAAATCAGGAGTCTCACAGTCAGAATCTCATACTCAACAAAGCCCTTGGGCTAGAGACATAGCTCAGGAATAAAGAGCATTGCACACAAGGTCCTAGGTTTCAACCCTAGCAATAAAAAAGCAAAAGAAAAACCAAGCCCTTGTACCCAAGCAGTGGTTCTACCAGGAAGTCCCTTTATTCAGCTACAGGCAAACCATGCAGGAAGCCCAGGAAAGGATCTGCCCCAGGGTCTCTAAGTGCTGATGGATTAGCTATCCTCCCAGTCTCTTCATTTCCCTTCTAATCCTCTGCAGACGACAGAGAAATTGCTGGACTTGGTGAATGCTTTTGTAACCCTTCCCTTTCAGAAGCTGCTCTCAAGATGGGGAATTTCCAAATGGCTAAACTGGCTATCACAATACCATATCCAGGGAGGGAGTGAAAGGTTTAGTTCTGGAAGTGCTCCGCCATTTGCCAAGGAAGTCACTGGTCCAGAAGTAGTCCTAGAAACATATTTGCACTCACTTCACTGGTAGCTGTTAATTTTGATACAGGTTCTTGCTAAATTGCTGAGGCTAGCCTCAAACTTTGTAATCCTCCAGCCTCAGCCTCCAAGTCACAGGGATTACAGGTAAACACCACTGCACCCAGAGAAAACATGCATCTCTTAAACGCCTCATGTGTGCAGGTTTCTATTTAGGCAGTTTCTATGGATTTGTTTTCACACCAGAAATTATTTCTTAGAAAATGCTTCTTGCTGAAGGGGCTGGGGTTATGGCTCAGTGGTAGAGCACTTGTCTCACATGTGCAAAGCCCTGGGTATTCAATGCTCACCACCACATAGAAAGAAAGAAAGAAAGAGAGAAAGAGAGAGAAAAATAGAGAAGGAGAGAAAGAGAGAGAAAGGAAGAAAGAAAGAGAGAAAGACAGAGAGAAAGAGAGAGAGAGAAAGAGAGAAAGAGAGAAAGAAAGAAAGAAAGAAAGAAAGAAAGAAAGAAAGAAAGAAAGAAAGAAAGAAAGAAAGAAAGAAAGAAAGAAAGAGAAAGAAAGAAAGGTATTGTGTTCAACTACCAAAAAATATTTTAAAAAAAGAAAGAAAGAAAAAAAATGTTTCTTGCTGAAGTCCATTTTCTAAACAGTCTGTTGTATACTTTCTGGAGATGACTGGCAAATTCCTACCTTCCCTTGTGTAAAACTCCTTATTTATTTATTTATTATTTTTACTCATGCTGGGGATTGAACCCAGGGCCTTGGGCATTTGAGGCAAGCACTCTGCCAACTGAGCTATATCCCCAGCCCCACAATCCTCCTTTCTGTATGTTTGTTTCATCCCTGTTCCTCAACTTGGGATGCTTTGTGATCTGCTCTAATCAACAGAAAGCAGCAGAAGTGACACTGTGTTAGTTCTGGCTTAGGACTTAATAAGCATGGCAACTTCTGTGTTTATCCTCTTAAAGCCCAGTCAATCCCCAGTCACTGATGCCCGCAATTCCAGTTGCAGCCACAGTAAGTGTGAAGTCATCTTGGTCTTTCCAACCTTGGTTGAGGTCTCAAATGAATGCAGCTTCTGAGTGATTCCATAGGACATCACACAGTGAAGAAACCACCACCACCCCCAGCTGAATCTAGTCAGCCAAGAAAAACATAGAAATCATAAATTGTTGCTATTTTAAGCCATTAAACTCAGGGATGGTTTGTTATGCAGCAATATGTAAGTGAAATAGTCATAAAACTGAAAGCATTGTGTTAAACTTCAGGGAAAAGTAATAATAAATAAAAGAAAAGCTGATAATAAGGAACACAACTCCAGAGGCCAGCAGTCAATGGTATGAAAATCAAGGTGTCAGCATGACACCTCTGGAGGCTCTACTGGAGAATCTTATCTTTACCTCTTCCAGCTTCTAGTATCTGCCAGCACTTTTTGGCTTATAGCTATGTTAATCAGATTTCATTTGCTGAACAAAAACCTAACCAGAACAACTTACAGGAGAAAACATTTATTTTTGGCTTATGGTTTCAAAGTTTTAGTCCACAGTCAACTCAATTGTTCTGATCCCAAGGTGAGGAAGAGTATTATGGCAGAGAGGTGTATCAGAAGGACACTGCTCAGCTGATGGCAGCCAGAAAGCAGGGAGAGAGCAGGAGCCAGGGACAGAATACATAATCCCTATGGGCACACCTCTAGTGACCCACCCTCTCCAACTTTACCTGCCTTTAGCTACCACCTAGTAACCCATTCAAATGATTAATCCATTGATTAGCTCACAACTCTCATAATCTGATCATTTTACCTCTGAACATTCCAGGATCACAAGCTTTTGGGGAACACCTCATATCCAAACCATAAGAAGTCACATTGTTTCAATCTCTGCCTCTGCAATCATGCCATTTTTTCCTCTTCTCTCTCTGAAGTCTCCCTCTACCTCATGTCTATAAGTGATTACATTAGGGCCCATCCAAATTATACAAAAGAGTCACCTGCTATGGCTTGGATATAGTTTTAAAATATTACCCTCCAAAGGTTCACGTGTTGGAGATTTGGTCCCAATGTGGCAAGGTGGGAGCTGAGAGACACTATTTAAGAGGTGGGGGCTCTAATGGAAGGTCCTAAGGATATTAATATTAAGTAGCTGCTCCCAGAATTCATAAAACCCTGAACTCTCCCGAGAGTTGTTATAAGAGCAAGCCCAATCTCTAGACCCCTAATCACTCTCTGGCTTCCTGTTTGGTGATGTGATCTCTGGCTCCCACACATGTTCCCTACCATTTCATGCTGTCCACGATTAAGCCCTCATCAGAAGCAGAACCAACTGGGCCACCTGAACTTGGACTTTCAGCCTCCCAAATATTAGTCTGCCTTAGGTATTTCTTTGTAGTAACAAAAAAAAAATAGACTAATACATCACCCTATCTCAAGGCCCTTAAGTTAGTTACATTAACAAACACCCCACTCCATCTATTCCGTACAAGGTAACGTTTACAGGTTCCAGGAATTTAGACTTGGTCTCTTTAGGGGCCATTACTCTGCCTGTCACAACTGCTCAGACAAGAGTTAAGCACAAGAATGAACATACTAGTTTAGTCCAAGGCTGTTGTTTTCTAAAGCTTTAAAGCAATAGACTACTTTACTCAAATATAATCCCAATAGTTAAAAATAAAAATGAAATAATAAAAAAAAATAAAAAATAAAACTCTTTAAAAAAATGAAGAGAGGATTCTGGGAAGATAGCTAAGTAAGAAACACCAGGAACTTGTTTCCTCAGACAACAAATGCACTGGCAGAATGTATCAAATGTAAGTATTTTGAAACTCTGGAGTCAACCTTAAGATTTGGAGAGTAGTAAATTTTGGCCAATTTCAGTTCACAGCATTGTAGCACCTGCCTATGCACCAGTCTCACGACAGGTAACTACAGATCTTCTCTGGGAGAGCCTGCACAAATTTATAGGACAAGAAGAACTCTGTCCAAAAATTGAGGATCTACATACTGATTACTGACAGATACAACTCTGATTTTAGAGACACAAACCCATGGGCAGGCAGCCATTGTTTTAATCCTCCCCCAAGTTCCTCCTCCTCTGATTGAAGAAAAATCTAGGAGATTTAATGAGCCAGAGACCTTTTTCTTTCTTTTATTAACCTACCCATTCATTTTTTCTACCCATTCATTTTTTACTTCTTACCCTATTGAAAGTCAGACATTTTTAAAAAAGCAACTACATATACAAGGAAATTTAAAAAGTCACCACACACATCCAATAAAAGGTGCAGGTTGAAAAAGAACTGAAAAGAACTTAAACTTATACTTCAGGCTAATCTCCAGCACAGCAACAATAAAAAAAAATCAACACATTCTGGAGAAAAGACAGAATCTGATTTCTAGAGCTACATTATTAGATTTAAATGTCCAGATTTTTAAAAAAAGAAAAATCCCAAGAAACAGGAGAGTGTGGCCCATTCAAAGGAAAACAACATCATCACAACAGAAACTTTCCCTGAGAAAGACCATATAGATGGTGGGTTTGCTAGAAAAACCTTAAAACAACTGACTTAAAGATACTCAAAGAAGGGCTGGAACTGTAGCTCACAGGCAGACTACTTGCCTAGCATGTGTGAGGCACTGGCTTCGATCCTAAGCACCACATAAAAATAAATAAAGGCATTCTATCCATCTACAACTACAAAAAAAAAATTTAAAAAGATGCTCAAAGAATCAGTTTATCCTGCTAAGCGAATTAAGCCAATCCTCAAAAAATCAAAGGCTAAATCTACTCTCTGATAAGTGGATGCTGATCCATATGGGGGTATGTAAAAAATGGAGAAACTTTGGGTAAAGAGAAGGGAAGGGAGGGTGGGAAGGAAATATGGGGGTGGGAAAGATGATAGAATGGGATGGACTTTATTATCCTAGGGACATGTGACAATACATCATGTATATATATGTATATATATGATGTGAATATATATTATATATATATATAAAACATATATATGATGTGATAATATATCATGTACAATCAAAAAACTGAAAGTTGTGCTGCAATTGTGTACAATGCATTCTATACAATCAAAATGCATTCTGCTGTCATATATACCTAATGAAAATAAATAAATTTAAAACAATGTTAAAAGGACTGGGAATGTGGCTCAAAAAATAAAAAGATGCTCCAAGAATTAAAGGAAGACATGAGCAAAGACAAGAAAATGATACACTAACAAAATGGAAATATTAACTAAGTTATAGTAACCAAAATGAAAAATACATTACAGGGATTCAAAGACATATTTGAATAGGAGGAAGAAAGATCAATGAAACTGAAGTTATGACAATTGAAAGTATTAAGTCTGAGAAGCAAAAAGAAAAAAGATTCTCTATGTTGATCTTCAAAATTAAAAAAAAATACTGATGCACAAAATTTCAAAATCTGGGTATCTTACTCAATACTGTTCTAACAAAACCATCCAAGTAAACAAATGGATGTCCCCAGTCTTCAACTTTTACTTCTCATCCAGCTACAGTGTATCATCCATGCAGCCGTCAAAATTATTATACTAAACAAAGCTAATCCTGTTATACCTGTGCTTTGAAATACTTTCTTTGCTCTCAGCTGGCTAACAAGGTCCTCTGTTCACCTCGGGCTGTCCCTCCTTGCATTGTGCACACTTCATCCCCAGGCTTTTACACAGAAGCGGTCACCCCCACCTTCACTCTCTCCCAGGCAAACATTTCCTGGCCTTCCTCTCTGCCATTATCTACTTCTTTCTCTGGGTGTTTTCCTTGATGCCCCAGACCATTCCCATGTGCTCTAACATACATTCCCACATGCTCTCATGGCAACACTTAAATCCTTCCTTGAAGACCTTCATTCATACATTTGACAAATACTGAGCTTCTGCTCTGTCAGACCCGGCCCTTGGTGCTTGAGATACAACAGGGAATAAGACAAAGAACTCCTCCCCATGGAGCTGATGACATTCTAGTAAGAGGAAGCAGACTAGAAATTAACGTCAAAATAATAGCAAAGAAGTAGAATATTTGGTGATTGCTCATCATTATATCCCAGGAACCTAGGACAATGCCTCGCTCCTAGCCAGTGCTCAAAAAATACTTACTGAATGAATAAATACAGCAGTGTGAAAAGATGCTATGTGAATGTGAATTATTGTCTACTGCCTATGAAAACCTCTTCTCAGAATCTGTCTAAGCTTTCAGAGGCCTAAAGCATGTTGTGTTAGTCATACCAGGCCATTCACTACTTAGACTTGGTTTTACAGTTGGCAAAAGTCATAATTTTACCAGTAATTTTCAGATCAAATGAGTTAAGCACTGAAGTCTCGAAAGTCCCAACTTGGCATACTGTGCATCTTCCTCAAACTCAAAACACAAAATTAAAAGAAAGCCAGTTCCTTATATGGTTTGGACACCAGAATGCTGGCTTCGTGCTATATATAAAAGGTTAATACTGGAAAAGTCAATAACTACCATGAACAAGGACCCTGTCATATCACTGTCAAGGCCTAATCCTACCTAAGTTATCACCTGCTGAAGTAAATTAAAGTCAAGAAAGTAAACATTTAATGAATATTCACTTGCCTTTGGTCCAAGAAAGTCTTAGAAATAAGCTTTCCTTTAATTAAAAATAAAAATAACCCAGAAAGCTGAAATAAGATCTGAGGAACACTCAACACAGGTCAGCCAGTCAGCATAAGTAAGAGTTGGCAGTGCCCAGGTGAAACTGCTCCAGGATGTGACTGTAACACCATTCTGTTCATGCAAAAATTTGGAAAACAGATTTTCTGGGCAGAACTGGGGACTAACATCTCCACTACCAAGTTCAAAGCCAAAAAATAAACCTGGTACAAAGGTACCCGTGGTTCTGAAAATAGCTCACTATCTTTACAGACAGCAAATACATCAAGCCTTGGGACTGAGACACGCACCAATCCATCAACCAACTGACAAGCCAGTATTATGTACTAAGTGCTCTGAAGCATAGTCACACATATAAGAAAGACATAATTCTAGGCCTTAAGGAACTTTAAATCAAGTTTAAAAAATAAGACAGAAATGAATGGAAAAACAAAAAAAAAAAATGCAAACCAGATTGAAAGGCTGGCATTCTAAGAGCCAGAGAAGTAGTAGATTGTTGCTCTGGAGGCCAAATCAATTGGGGAGAGCCCAAAGAGGGATGCTCAGCAAGGCTGGTTTCACAAGGAGTGGGACTCACCAGGATGTTTGGAGACTGAGAAAAGCAGAGAAGAGCCCTACACTGTTCTAGGTGCCCTTCAGTCTTGAAGGACAGATGGGAATCACCTCTCCCTGGGCCATGCGAGGCTGAAGGAGGAAGAAGAGAATGTGTGGAGAAGGAAGAGACTGACACACTGCTAAGGCAGAGATGTGTAAGGCAGCCATGGTGGGGAAGGCTACAGCAAAAGGCTCTGGTGTAGAGCAGGCCAGACTGTGGAGACCTCAAACTCAAAACTAATGAATTATTTCCAATTACTGGTAAGACACTTGATGATGTGGCCCAGAAGTATCACAATGAACTGTGTTTGGGTCTTCCCTAAACAGTTTCATGTAAGTCTACACTGTCCACACAAAAGAAGTAGAGCAAATTTTTTTAATGTGTTAAAAGTTGAAAAACCAACATATTTTCATAGATATTTAAATAAAGTCATATCACTGTGACTAAGTTTTAGATCATGCAGTAAATCATACATATCTGAATAAGAGCTATAACTACTGAAAGATCCATTTTAAACAGCACTAAAAAATGACTTCTGAAAGGCAAATCTAATCCTCCTACACCTACTCCATCACTTCACCCTCCCCCACAAACCTGACTAGGGTCTTTATTTTCCTTTAAGCATTACAGGTTTCTTTATGTATCTAGAAGGAAGAGCTGTTAGTCATCAGTCTGGATGGTGTGGGTTAATAGGGTCTTTGTTCAGAAAATTTAATTATAGGTTTGAACCTTGGATGAATGCAAAAGGAAAACACTGGAGGGGACTCTCAGCTAATCTGCCAACTAAGTGGACCCATGCGACTTCAGGAGCGTCCCTAGGTGCATTGTAGAGGCAGTTTCTTCCCTGTTGTCTGTAGCATGGCCTGCCCTAGTTTACTCCTAATTTGCTTCTCTGGCCTGATCTCTGACTGTCCTACAACAACCATTTCTGACAAAGGGCTCTGCAACCAAAGGCCCAAAGATGCTAAACCATAATTTTGGCAGTTTTATACCCTTTAAAGTTTTATATACCCTTCTGCCTCAATGCAGGCAGCACAACTAAGACTGCGCCCCTGTGCACTGGCTCCAGGAAACCTCAGAGCTTTCCCACCTTTGACCCCAAAGGCTTTGCAGAGGAAACAAGAGTTTAAAACCTGGCTTTAAGGGGCTGGGGATGTGGCTCAAGCGGTAGTGCACTCGCCTGGCATGCGTGCGGCCCGGGTTTGATCCTCAGCACCACATACCAACAAAGATGTTGTGTCCGCCAAGAACTAAAAAGAATAAATATTAAAAATTCTCTATCTCTCTCTCTCTCCTCTCTCACTCTCTCTTAAAAAAAATAAATAAAACCTGGCTTTAACATACCTCTACATTCACCAAATACTTTGACTCTGGCAAGTGATTATCTGAGGAAAGCTGCTGAACCAAGGGTATTTGGGGCTGCATTTTATATTTTGTTATCCTAGAGATACCAGTATTTTAAAAATATAAACTAGAAACAAAATAAAATGCAATAACTGTTAAAAGACTAGAGTTTGAAAGTTTTCTGAGCAAGAAAGGAGAAAACTGATTAATAAAAAACCTGCTTTTTACTTCCACAGTAAATCTAAAATTGATGACAGTATTACAAAAGGATAAAAGTGCTGACCAAAAAATGTCAGCGAAATCAACACAAAATGCATAAAGAGAACCTCCCAAAGTAGTGGAGCTCTGAATGCCTGGAAATCTCGTTTCCTCCTAAAGCTCAGTTAAGTGATGATAAAATTCCTAGTTTAAAAAAAAAAGTAAGGGAAACTGTTTTAATCAAACTAAAATAATCAAATTAACATGTCCAAACATTCAGATTCCTAAAGAAAAGTAATATGTGAATATAATGCATAGGAATTGTTAGGGCTACAATTAATTGAAAGGTGAATAGGTTATTCTGGAACCAAGAACTCTGGTTTCTCTTTATTTCCATCATTCTTTCATTCACTGACTAATATGTATGGCATTCTGAAGGATTAAAAAAAATTGAATCAAGCATTCAATACCCTCAAGTGCTGGGGAAGTCAAAAATCAAAATCTTAAAACAACTAATCCAAAGCTCTCCTGTTTTGAAATCTCCCTTATTAAAAGGCATTTCCAGTTCAAAATGCAAAGGTAATGATTCCCACTGAGCAATGATTATTTGGATAGAGACATGTGGTAAACATTTCCTAGGGAAATGAAAAAAGGTCAAAGGTAAAAGACAACTGAGAAGAGCTGCAACATCTCGGCAAGTTACAAATTTAAGGGGTAAGGGACACACATAACCTCCATCCATTAGAAGCTGAGATTTAAAAGAAAAGCTGAGGCTTCTCTGGGGTGAATATCATGACATCTGTTCTCTTCTCATAATAGCAACTAAGTTGATTTAAGAAAATATTCTCTCTCTCTTTTCTAGAGCTGTTGGTTCATAATTACATGATTTTTCTTGAGCTTTGGTTTCCTTAAGATGTGTTTATTCTGCACATCTGCTCTCCCCATACCTGATTACACAAAGGTATCATAAAGAGCAAACCAACAGGTATAAAGAGACCAGCCCTCAAAACAAATCAAAGCAAACAGCCCATGGAGTCCTTTGGAAATCTTGGCTGGCAGCTCTTGTAAATAAAAGTGCTTCTAAAGCAGAAAACATTAAACTACCGTATTTATATAGGGCGTGATTGACAGGTCAGTTATTAACTTCATAAAAACACAGGCAATGTTAACTAGCAAGAATGTTTGTTCTAGCTGTTCTATCTGAAGGAAAATGAAATCCAAGATAGAATGGCTTGTTCTCTGTTTAAGTATTTATTTTAGAACCGTGCAGTATAAAAGAATGTTTTTTCAAGTCAGTGAACTTAAGCTATTTTGCTTACTGTTCTGGAATTTAAGTATGTTGTTATAATTCTTTAGAAAACAAATGTTACATTTACTAAAGTCAAATTCCAATGGTGCACCATGATCTTTTCAAGCCCTCAACAATTTTTTACTCTTCTGAGTTACTAAAACTAAAGAAATTTACATTAATTCATCTTTCTTCCAGTAACTAACGTGTATCAAATCAGGGAACCAAAGTGCAGGCAGACTTCCTCCCAGTGCTCTGGATGCAAGCATGTGTTCCTTGAACTGCTTATGGCAACAGGCCTAAAATCTGCCAAAAGGAGAAAAGAATGAAGGGTCTGTATTTTATTAATATTATTTTGAGGGCTTATTTTTATCTATACATTCTATCATGTGTGATCACTTATTGCAATATTACAAGGCAGTATATTTTATTTTAAAAATTCTCTCAGAAAATAATGTCAGCTGCAGGTAAATATACAGTCAGGAAATCCTGTAGAAGAACTCAAGTCCATTTCTGCAAGCAATAACTTTTATCTTGAAACTTACTTAACATGGTTAGCGCCCACACCCATCCCAGTGGGTACTGACAAAAAAAAAAAGAAAATGTCATCTAACTTAAAAAAATGTTTCTCCAATTTGAAAAGTGACTTCTCTAGTAGTTGTTTTGAGCAACTATATAGCAAGGAAGTATACAAAACTTCTATTTACCCAGTCTATGCTCTTATTCATTTATATGATGATTTTTTTAAAGTAACAAGGAAAAGGTAGATGGAAAAGTTAGAAGGGAAAACAAGGTTTTGCTTTTTAGAATCAATCAACAAATACTTTTAAGATTGGAGTTACATAAATTTGGCATTTCCTAGCCAAATAAATGCTTATGAAGTGGACTGGTGTTTATGTGCATGTTTGTTTATGTGTGTTTAATATTCTCAAGCCTCAGAGTTTTTCCATGTAAACAAAAGTTTTGTTAAATGCCTCTTGAATTAAATTTAAAAGGCTATTTGTTATCAAAATGTTTCGCTCATAGTAAAGGCTGTCATCATATGAGCTGCACACTAAACACAAGAGCAAACCCCAAATCCCAGAAAAACTATCCGTGCTCATCAGTACATTTAATGCAGCACAATCCTGATTCCTCCAGAGTTCCTACAAACAACAGTCCTTCAGAACACAGAATTCTTATGAAATAAATACTCAATCTTAGAACATGCCCTGGCCTCCTCCACTACCCACACATCCCCGCCCCTCCTGCAGGACTATATTTTCAAACTAGAATATTTGTTTTGACACACTTCTGCTTGCTTAATTCTCTGGCAAAGGATTTCTTGTGCACTCCTAGCCAGTAATGAACGTTTTGCCAGAAAATATGCAACTCTTAGCATGACAAGAATAAGGGGGTAAAAAACCCTTCCATCGAGACTTCCAGAATTGAAGATAAAAGCAGGTACACTGGATGAAGAGAACCCTTTCCCCTAACATTATAACTTCCTCTTGTTTTCCCTGCTTCACACCACTGTGAGGAGGAAAACCTTCATTTGGCAGTTTCACATATCTTCTCTACACTATTTAAAGCAAGGAGAAACTATTACTCCAATCTTGCTTTCTAATTAAAGAACTACTTATCCAAATGAAAAATGTAGGTTAGCTAATCCTACTCAGGGAGTAAATCTCCAAAACAATTTCTTAATAACAGTTTATCGAGAAAATTAAAATCCATTGAATTCATTTAATCCAGTGGAATACTTACTTCTCTTTCATTATTTCTCCAGTTACATTTAAGGAACCCAACACTCAAAAACTTAACAATGCAAGATGTTTCCACCTTTCCCACTGAATCAGAAGGGCTGGGTGGGAATCACACTGTGCTCCTTGGCGAGCTTAGGGTGTGGGTGAAGAACCTCCTCCACGACTACCCTGAATCTTGAGAGGGCAAATCCACAGAATAGACTTCCTTCATGGGTGGATTCAGGCACTCTGTAACAAAATAAAACACAACTGATGGATCTTGAAACAGAAAAGTATATCCCAAACAATTTTAGATTATTGAAATGCTTGTGAGCTGACAGATCTTCTTCCTGCACACATCACTTACTTACTGATGTCTCCTGGCATCTATCCTCACCCCACTGGTGATCTCATTCACTCCTGGTACGGTATATCATCTCCACACAGATGACTCCTTCATCTAGCCCAAACTCCACTCACATATCTAACTGCCAAATGGATATGACCCACTCCACATGCCTCAGCATCTCAAAACATAGTTGCAAAACTGAACTTGAAATCTTCCCTCAACAATCTGTTCTTTCTAAATCTTCACCTTTACAAATGGTCCCAGAAACTATCCAAGCCAAAACTCTACTATCTTTCCTCTTCCCTGGTCCCCTCATTTTCCATCAAGTCCTATCAAATCTACTATTATACTCTCTCTTGTAATCAATATCCCTCTCCATCCTCCTTGCCTGCCTCAATTTTCCCCAAAGCACAACTTTCTTTTCTCACCACTTGGTCCATCCAGTTTTCCAAAATGGGTTCTTTAAAACACAGTTCTTTGCAAAATATCCCACAAGAAGAATTCCATGACTCAATATTTTAAATGAGTATCACATTAAAGTGCTCAAGAAAGCCTGGGTTGAAGATACACATTCACACCAACCCAACTATGCCACACCTGTTCTCCTGGCTCCCTTTCTCCACACAGTTTTTCTTCATCTAGCTAATCTCTACTCATCTTTCAAGCTCAGACCCTGACTCTTATAGGAAGCCTGTCTGAGAGATACCATTTATCTCCATTTCAAGCTTTTAAATTTCTTCTTGCCATCTCTATACCGTACTATGGTCATGTAGTTTGGAACATATCTACTCTGCTGGATTCTGAGATGCTTAAGAGCAAAGATTTTCCACTTATGTGCCTTTTAATGCTTAGCACATTGTTGGTACACAGGAGTACGTCAATAAACCTACATGAGCAAATGAATGCTAACATGCATTTGCTCATGCCAACTCCTAACTTACTCAATCAAACAAAAGCCCTACAGGTAGTTTCCCAATTCTGTACATGAAGCAACTAAAGGAGAAAAAAATGGATAAGTTTCATTATTCCTCTAATATGACACTTTTTTTTTTATCTCCTGCAGGGTATACATGAGTAATTCTACTCAACTTCTCAGGAAAGAGGACATGATTAAACCACTGGAAAACTGCTTGGCAAAACTCTTGTTACTTTTAGAAATACTATATATTATTGAACAAAAAAAAACTTTGATGTAATGGAAAATTAACTGGGTTAGGAGTCACATTTGAATTCAAACACCAGCTCTGCTTCACACTAGGTATGAGGCATGTAGCAAATTAATCATCTAAACTCCAAGTGTGTCATCTAGAATGAGGACAATAATACTTTCCATATTGAACATTCCTATTAGGAATACATAAGATAAGTATAAAAAAAAAAAGCCCTCTGCAGGCTTTGTTATAAAGTTGGATATGCCAATGCTGTTTCCACCTTGAACAATATAATGGAATGATGTTTACCTCCCCATCTAGCAATATTTATGATTGATTACTATATATTTCTATTTTTACTTCCCTTGATGATAACTAGTCCAAATAACTGGAAAAGTTTTTAAATCTGCATACTGAAAGTTAAGAAACTTTCTACAAAATTGAACCAATCAAAGCACATCTGCTTTGAGGCTTGGAGTATAAACTGGGAAATAAGAAAAACCATTGAGTATTTAATAAAAAGCTCGACAACAGTCTTAAAAATTTCAACAAAATCATGACCAGTACAACTGGCTAGACTATCTACACTGCAGAGACTGTCCACACTCTTCTGTCACTAATGGAATCTTATATAATATAGTCAATGCTCCCAGCCCTACAAACTATGAACAGCTCAGTAGATAAATCTCAATAAGCCTCCACATCAAACAGACTGGAAGAAATCAAAAGACCACTGAGCTAAGCCAGACCAGGCTGATATTTTGGTTTATTGGTTAACTGTTATGCTTGGAAAGGCATAAAGCTTAATTGCAAGGCTTGAGGTGTATGTAAAAAATGCCTGACTTAAGTAGAAATACTGATCAGAGCATCTGTCACTAGTTAAAATACGAGATCTTTACCTGGGATATTTTTTGTTATTTTTATTTTAAATAAATGAAAATAGCCATTTACACAGTGACTAAACATGAATCATTGTTTCAGCTTTTTGAGAATGCTAGGAAATACCAGGTGTAAATGAGGGAGTAACATTGCTGTTAATCCAGGGCATGTGAAAGTTAAAAGGGGAAAGAATCTGGTTTAGTTTATGGCTTCTTGTGGTATTAACTGAAAGGGTAAAGTTTCTAAGCTGGAAGGCTTGAATTAAAATGTAAAAGATTAGGTATTATTGAGTTCCTCGGTTACACCCAGCTTCCTGAGTTAGTTGAGACAACACCCTACTAGCCATTTAGCCTAGGGCCCTATGCAGTTTGTCACAGGGCCCGAACCAATCACTTTGAATGTGTACCCCGCTTAGGAATGACCAATCACCCCTGCCCGAGCTGTTCCCGCCAATGGATTTGCCAATCACGTCTCAGAGTTGTTGTTCAATTTCCCCGTGCCTCATGATGATTTGTTCTGATGTATGCAAAGCCCACCGCCCTCTCCAAAAAGTGTACTTAAGCTCTGCTTGACCTTTGCTCTGGGCTCTGGGCTGCTCTCCCTCCTTGAGTGAGCACAGAGCCCCAGCGCGCTGGAATGGATCCCCAATAAATCTCCTTTTGTCAATTGCATGGAGTAAGTCTCTTATGTGGTCTCTCCCTCCGATGATCCGCCGGACCCCCTTTACATTAACCATAGGTTTATCACAATTTTTTTTAAAGAGAGAGTGAGAGAGGAGAGAGAGAGAGAGAGAATTTTTTTTAATATTTATTTTTTAGTTCTCGGCAGACACAACATCTTTGTTGGTATGTGGTGCTGAGGATCGAACCTGGGCCACACACATGCCAGGCAAGCGCGCTACCGCTTGAGCCACATCCCAAGCCCTCTCACAAATACTAATGAATACAACACTTTGAAACACTGTATGGAAAAGTGAAATCTGGTGGTATAATCTGGATCTCTTAAACATTTTCTACTGAGTAACTCCGTTGGCTGAATAAGCAACAAAAGCTAACATTTTTTAAAAGGCCCTAGGAGAAAGTTCTCCTAGTAAAGGTCTTATGAAAAGCTGAAAATGAGGTCCTCATCACTGCCTTCCTCTAATTTCCACCACTACCAAAGCTACCCAACTATACTCAAGCAGCATAGTGCATTAGGACATGCAAAGACTTAAAATGCAATCCCTCCCCTTTAGAACCTTGTGTTCACTTGAGAGTACATAACTAATTTACAAGAAAGAGACAGTACACAGCCTCTGGGGTGGTACAGGAGAGTCCTATGGAACAAAAAAAAACAACAAATGCTGAGATGACAATTAAAACAATGGGCACTAAAGGAGAGTTTCCTATATACTAAGCACCAGCCTTAGGCCCTCTACACCAGCCTTAGGCCCTCTTAGCTTTATCACATTTGCTCCTCACAATTCCAGAGGCAGACTCTATTGTCATTCACATTTTATAAGGATGCTGAGACAAAGAAATGGAGGCTCAGGGGACTAAGTCACTTACACCAGAAATCAAATGTAGACATGCCTATTTCTACATTCATCTTCTTTGCCTGCTCCTAGGGCAGAGCCTGAAGAAGGCAGTATGGTCTACTACAGAGCTGCAGCCCCAGAGTCTGTTCTCCAGAAAACCAGTTTTAGGAAGACCATTGGGCTGAACCCAAGGATGGAAATCAGCATAGCTTAAGAAGAAGGGAGAGGCAGGCATTTAGGAGCAGAAAAACCATGAACAAAAGCACTCAAAGTAAAAGCTTAACATTCAAAGGAACAATAGGGAGATTAGCTTGATTAGTGTGTGGGTATATGTTTGGAATGGGAGAAGGTAGTTGGCAGGCTTTAATAAATATTTGTAAGTTTGAATAATGCGAGATAAGGTGAAAAGGGCCTTGAAAGCAAAGCTGAAGAAAATGCAATTAACCAACAAATAACTTGAGCAAATGTTCAGCCTCCCCAGTAATAAAAGCAATGTAAATTGAAACACCAAGGTCTTTTTCTTCTCACATTCCCTGAAATTTGCATAAAAAAAATACTTATTTCTGGGGCTAGGGTTGTGGCTCAATGGTAGAGTGCTCTCCTAGCATGCATGAGGCACTGGTTCGATCCTCAGTACCACATAAATGTGAAACAAAAATACTGTGTCCACCTAAAACTAAAAAATAAATATTTTTTAAAAATGCTTACTCTTAGTACTAGGAAGATTGCACATGCTGGTAAATGTGTTGATTGGTATCAGTTAAAAGAAACTTGGCTATTAGTTTCATGGAATGTTTATATTCTTCAGTCCAGCAATCTCCCTTTCAATAATCATAAAAACATGGACAGGGGCTGGGGTTATGGCTCAGTGGTAGAGTGCTCACCTCACACGTGCGAGGTCCTAGGTTCGATCCTTAGCACCACATAAAGATAAATAAATAAAATAACGGTATTGTATCTAACTACAAACTAAAAAAAACAAATTTTTTAAAAAAAGGACAAAGATAAAATTCATGAGAGAATATTCCTTGCATCACTATCTATAGTGGGGAAAAATCAGATAAAATGCTCAAGATTGTTGATTAAAATAAAAATAACTCTTTTAAAAAGAAAAAAGGCCAATTAGAGCAATAAACTTTATACTATGTGAAATGGAAAGTGAAACGTGTGACTGGAAGTGAAATGGAACCTGTTTTTTCAAGAAAATTAATTTATTAAGAAATATGACGGGCTGGTGATGTGGCTCAAGAGGTAGCGTGCTTGCCTGGCATGCGTGCGGCTCGGGTTCGGTCCTCAGCACCACATACAAAGATGTTGTGTCCGCCAAAAACTAAAAAATTTTTAAAAAATTCTCTCTCTCTCTCTCCCCTCCCTCTCTCTCTCTCTCTCTCTTAAGAAAAAAAAAGAAATATGACAACTTGTGGGTTGGGGTGTGGCTCAGTGGCAGAGCCCTTGCCTAGCACAAGTGAGGCTTTGGGTTTGATCCTCGGCACCACATTAAAAAATAAATAAATTATAAAATAAAGAACTCTGAAAAAAAAGGAAGAAAGAAAAGAAATATGACAATATGTAAAACCTAACAGTATAGAATGCAACAACAAGTCATGTCCTGTGACCTAGAAATCACACACAGGAGACTCTACTTGCAGAAAGAGGCTTACACATTAAAACACTTTATAAACAAAGATACACAGCAGTCTGTTAATTTTTTTAAAACTAGGAGGATTATAAATTATCAAACAAAAATGAAAAGTGATTCCTACCAGTGAAAAAAGAAGGGTGTGTGTAGAATAACTATAAATACATTTTATAAAAACTAAATACTCATGAATTAAAAAAAGGTCCAGAAAACACAGCAAAATGACAACTGCAATGCAATAGCCTAGGTGAAGACAATAAAACTGTGTAACTTTTTCATATTTTTCTTAATAAGCACATATTACTTTCAACATACAAAGAGAGAAGAAGAGTGAAACAGAAGAGTAGGAGTGAATTCCTGGAAACCACAGCGTCATTCCCCCCCCCCAACGTTCTGCCCATACTTAACTACCCCATGTCAAATCGACACACTGGCCACAAAGAGGAGAGATGCTAGTTGGAAAGCCAACCTTTTGACTATAAGGAAAGAAAACTCAGCCATGGCACTGATACCAGGAAGTACCTGAAGGACCAAAAAACAAGGCTGAATGTTGGAAAAGAAAGAGTGTAGGAAAAGATTTGGGAGTCCAAAGACCTACTGAAAATGTACCAGTGTTTTCTTTTAATTCACAAATGCACCCAGGTCTCTGAAGATTCAAGATTTTTCTAAGTAAACGGATCAAAAAATACAGAACAAGGAGAAGAGAAAATACTCTGACATATCATTTATTGTTCCCCATAGAGAATAAGATATTGCCAATTACAGAGTACCTCTGATTATAAAGAATACACACTAGAAATCAGGGAGTCCCTCTGAGAAATCTCCTTAAAGAGCTGGCCTACCTCTAAGCACTTCCTACCACATGAGCTATATCACATATACCATAGAGAAAAACGGGAAGAATCCTCAGATGCTCGCCTCTTGGATTATACCAGAACAATGGTATAATATTTGATTCCTCTCTCTTCTTCTTTATCATTGCTGTCACTTCACAATAAGACTGACCTGTTCCTTGATTGTGTTTTAGTTTATTTCATTGTAAGCACACTATATGTTCCGTGAGAATAGGCTGTTCTTAGATCTTTTTTGGTGTCACCTAGTACTAAGCCCTGTATACAGTTGATAGTTAATACATATTTATTGATAGATATCAGGCTAGGTGCTCAAAGTCATTCCAGACTAAGGTAAATTGAGAAACATGATTCCTTCTGCTACTGTGATTTTTTAAAATAATTCTATGAAGAGTGACATTACTCCAGGTGTCACTATACATGACTGTAATCCCAGCTACTTGGAAGGCTGAGGCAGGAGGATCCCAGCCTTGGCAACTTAATAAGACCTTATCTCAAAATAAAAAATAAAGAAGGCTGGGGATACAGCTAAGTGGTAGAGCACTTGCCTAGCAGGCATGAAGCCCAGGTGTAGTCCTTAGGACTACCAAAAAAAAAAAAAAAAGAAAGAAAGAAAGAAAAGAGGGTTATTATACAGAAGGCCCTAAAAAACCATTAAAAATTCTATTTAATGGGAGCAGGAAGAAACGTCCACAGAAAATGCCAGGGATTCCATGGGATTCAATTTTCATGGACAAGCCAACCAGTTTGGCAATGCATGAGGGCATAATTTTAAATGCAGTCATAGCTGAAAACAGGAAGGATATACACAATCAAGTATTTAGGGACAGTATGTTCCTTGGTGGAAGGCCACAACTTATAGTCATATGGCAAATGAAATACATGATATTATAAATGGTGGCATTGCAGGTAGCCCACAGAAGTTATTTACTTCACCACTGGAACAATATACTTTTATAATGATAAATAATTGAAAACTAGTTCATTGAAATATTGGAAAGCAATCAAGGAGAACACCACTAAAAGAACTTCTTTTCTCTGAAATATAGAAGCTTCAGGGAAAGTTCTCAATTAAAGCATTAAGGAGTTGGAGATGTCCTGTGCTGGGTTTCTGGGGGAAACTAGGCACTTGTGACCCTTAGAAGTCAGTGACACAGTATTTTTAATACACATAATTCCATTTCCAAATGCAGGTAGGGGAGGCAGAGCACCAATATTGCTCTTCGTTGACCACATTTTCTAGCAGCAATATAAACAAAAGGTGAGGGAAGATTTTCCCACATTAATGGAAGAACTGGAAGAGACACAGGGAGAAAGTGTGTTTAAAAGACATTAGCAAGAGCTCTGCTACAGCCACGTCTGCACAGTGCAGCGCGAGTGAGGCTCTTCCCATGAGGGAGAGCAAAGTCCACAGTTACCTTCAGCATTCCACCTTGCTTTATAAGTAACTTTACAGTTGAGTCCAAGTCTTGCCTCTCCTCTTCCATTGTTCTTCAGAGATTTGCATCCTATTTTATAAATGTGTGTCATCCCCTCATCCCCTCAGTGCTTGAACCTACCTCGTATACTTGCTGAATGAATGATGAAGAAAAAAAAATGTCAGAATGCCTAACCTGGACACCAGTTACACAGAAATGGAACCACAGGCATAGGAAAGCTTTGATTAAAGGGGTGACAGAGGGGATCAAGTGAATTACGGGACAGGGGTATGTAGCTGACCATTAGATGGATCTAAGTCAATTATTCAGATTTGAGAGGTTGTAGAAATAGATACAACTAAGATGAAGATGTCTTATGAGCAAAAGAAAGGCAAGATGTCATGAAATTGTGCTTATAGAATGGAAAATTCTAGTCTTCCAAGATTTAGCAACTGGATCAGACGTACTGATCCTTGTCAAATGAAGCTAATCTAACCCTAACTTCTGTCAAGCCCAGCTGGTTTGCCCTGACCCAGACAGCCTCATGTTCCAATTCTATAGAGGCAGTTTGTAGAGAACAAAGCAGTTAGAGTTCAGAGGACAGAAAAGAAAGAAACTTGGCAGAAAAAGAAAGAGAGATTATTCAGAACAATTGGCCTAATTTGAGTTCAGAGGCAAAAAAAGTCACATCAGAATACCACATTCAATTGAAATAGAACAGGGATTTTTGACACAGAAACAAAAATAATTAAATGCCAATTCCCATAAATTTAGAAAGATCATTTGACTTCACACTATTTGGCCTTATGATAAGAAAACCAATATATGGGTCAAATTCCAAAAGTAAACCAGAGTTTGTGATAACAAACATGTTAACACTGTTAGCTTATTAGAGATTAGCTGTGAACCAGGAAGATAATTCATAATGTCAAAGAGCATTTTCAAGCTTGGATTCAGAATCTCTATTTTAATGTTTTACAAAACTTGGTTCATGTGTGAAGACATACATATACTTTGTTTCTGGGTGCTATGGTTTTGGATATGGTTTATCCCTCAAAAGGACATATGCTGGAAGATTGGTATCCAATAAAATGATGTTGGAGTAGTCAAACTTTTAAGGGGTAGGGCCTCATGGAAGGTAACTAGGTTACAGGGTTACTTATACCCTCATGAATGGATTCATGATGTCTTGGAATAGGTCAAACCTCATGGGACTGAATTAGTTCTTGATAAACTGGGCTATTGGAAAGCAAAGCCACACCATGCAATTGGCCCTTCTACGCAGTCCATTGGTTTCCTTTCTACTTCCTGACCATGTTGTGATAGCCATGGGTGTGGGGGAGGGAACTTTTCCAGAATACTAGCACCATGCTGTTTGGACCACCTTCCACCACCAGAATCATGAGCCAAATAAATCTCTTTTCTTTATGCACTACCTAGCATCACGTGTTCTGTTACAGCAACATGAAATGGACTAAGGAATTACATGAAAATTTTTTAAATGCAAGCTATTTACAAGAATGAATTATAGCCACATCAGTGTTTATATCAGCTCAATTCAAAATAGCTAAGCTATGGAACCAACCTAGGTACCTTTCCACAGATGAATGGATAAAGAAAATGTGGTATATATACAAAATGGAATGTTAGTAAGCCATAAAGAAGAGTGAAATTATGGCATTGGCTGGTAAATGGTTGGAACTGAAGAATGTCGTGCTAAGTGAAATAAGCCAGTCCCCCAAAAAACCAATGGTTGAATGTTATCTCTAATACGTGGATGCTAACACACAGTGAAGGAAAGTGGAGAGGAGAAGAATAGAAGTTCAATTGGATTAGATAAAGGAGAATGAAGAGAAGGGAGTGGAGAGGAGAATAAGAAAGATAGTACAATGAACTGAACATAACTTTCCTATGTTCATATGCGAATACATGACCAGTATAATTCCACATCATTTACAACCACAAGAATGGGATCCTAATTAGAATAAGCTATACACCATGTATGTATAGTGTTAAAATACACTCTACTGTCATATAAAAAGAATAAAAAAAATTAAAAAGAATGAATTATACAGAACCGTATATCTAGACCCTTGTACTATTTCATATTTCTTTAAACTACATGTAGGAAATATGTAAAGAAAATAAATTTTCATATTAGGCTAAAATATATTATCTTCCTATATTTAAATCACTGTTCCTAATGAAAACATTTTCAATGCTTCTGAGATGACCTTGAACATCAGACATCAATGTAGTAACACACATTGCTTAATTCACTCTTTCCCCGACCTTGTCCTTCCTTTTAATGGAACTTGACTTTTAGAATTTACCATTCTCAGACTAGTCATGTGCTTCAGGAAGAGCTAACATATATTCCAGGCCCAACTGAAGAATCCTGATTTGTCTAAGCTAATTATGGCAGATCTATTTCCCCCACCCGGGTTAAGTTGGGACATGTTAAAAATTAACTTTGGTCAATAATATGTGAATAAAAATCTGTAGGATGTGGAGGTGGGGACATAGAAACACACACAGGAGGAAGTGTCATTGTTTTCAAAAAGAAATAAGAAACACAAGGCTTCTAAATATTGTGTTTCAACTCTAACATCTGGAGGATGGCTCCAACATCTACATAATAGCAGCCATCTTGTAACCATCCAGAAAGCCCCCTGGGTCCATGCCTTCACGTCTAGGATGGCACAGTAGAAACACAGAGAAAACACATGCTTCAACCTGAAAAAAATGAATCCCCCTTAAAACATCCTGGTTACATATGTAATAACTTTTCCCTGTTTAAATTCTGATTTGGGTTTTTTATTAGTTGTATCCAAAAGCATTCTAACTACTATTAAGTCTGAACTATTTCAAACTTACATTTAAATATTAAAAAATGGAGCTATTATTTGAGGGATGAAAAATGACAATGACAAGAGTATGCTACTTAATTTTTTTAACCACACAAATATAAAATAAAGATATTGTGTCCACCTATAGCTACTTAATTTTTTACTAGGACATCTAGCCCAAGGTACAGAACTCAGTACTTCTAGTGAATCCTAAAGTCTATTATATTTCAAAGGTGTTTACTACTCTATTCCCCCTTCACTACTTGCCTCCCCTCCTTCCCCACTTACAAGCAAACACATAAGTACACATACCACAGTCTGACAGATTAGGTCCTCAGCCTGCTGACCAGTTCATCATCCAGACTGGCGGTGCTTCTTTCCCCATGTCATGACTTTAGGAAAATGGAAAGTATCTTCTTCTAATAACGGTAAAGACAAACACCAAAAAAGTAATATACTGCTCATGACAGGCTCTGTGTACTGGTGAATAAATGCTTTGTACATGAAAATAATTTGTGTTCCAGTCCTGCCACTTTCCAGCTATATGACAGCAGGCAAATAACTAAAATTCACTCCCTGTCGTTTTACTCCATTGTGAGGTGATGATGATATTACTCACCTTGCAAGGATCTCGTGAAGGTTAAATTAGACACACATAAAAAATTTTATTGATCATATTTTTATCAAAAATAGTTTTGTGTGTAACAACAATAGTTGGAAATTTCTGGAATTTCAAAACTATATGTTACTAAAATCAATAGTTACTAGGACTGAATTCTGAACAAATTATAAATGTTATCTTAAGTTCTAAGGAAACCATTCCCTCTGGCCTTAAGTTCTTTGACTCCATTTTCTCATTTGGAAAACAGCTCTGTGGTGTTTCTCTACAGGTAGTGAATGAGCAACAAATACAGCTTGTAAACTTCCTGATAAATGAATACTTTATCTCATAGCCCTGGAAGCAACCCTGACGTCTTAAATTATGTAATCCTGGTATTACATTATATTAGTCTGGCTCATATAAAATGTAAGCTACAAAAATATCAAAGCTAAGAAAAAATATTTACTCATGCTTTTACATGCAGAAAGAGGATGCATGCATTGCCAAGATTCCATAGAACAAGCTCAAACGAGAGCAACAATGCCTCAGTTATTAGAGAGGGCAATGGCCTGAAGCAGTCCTAAGGAACAAAGATTACTTGGTCCATGCAAGAGTCAATATTTAAGCATACAATGAGTAATTCCCACTTTAAGTTCATGAACATATTTCTTTTCAAGAACTTCTTTTTGGTTACAAATTTCATTTGTGGTCTCCCTACCTATAATCCATGAACCTATGAATGAACAAAACGTTGAAACATGAAACTCTCCAGTAAACAAAAATGTCAGTACAGACTTAATTCTGACTAGACCATCTCAACAAGGTTATACAAGACTTGTACTGTACTTCTCAGTCTCCAAAAATACTCATTTATCTACCCTGGCTAAAGCAACAGATTGAATGTTCTACAAAGATTTGTGGTAAATGCATGAATGACACCTCCAGACTATATCAAATCATGGGGCTCTTAACTTTAAATCATTATTATTTAAAATCCTCTGACAAGTAAAGTGCCTCTTTGGGAGAATGAACCTCATATTCCACATTAGAATCATTTAAATTCAAATGAATATTATTGTTGCTAATAGAAACTTCATTTCTAAATATTTTTTCAAATGTTCTAGTCATGCTATAAGCTAAAAATAACCATTAAATTATATTAATGCTAGCTTTGTGATCTTGAGCAAATCACTTAATTTTCTGCACCTTAATTTTCTTATCTGTTAAATGAAAATGGGATTGGGTGACTTTTTAGGTCCTTTAGAAAATAAAGACAAATAATAATTGTTATCATTTATGTCATTTTAATTAAAGATGTGAAAAATGTAACCAAAGATTCTGTAAAACATTAAGTCTAAAAGAAATTGAACCACAGCCAAGAATTTTTGTAAACCCCAAATCCCCTCTCGATAGCACCAAACAATTGAGTTTTACAGAGTTAACTATGAAAAAGGTAAATTTCTTATTAGTAAAACTGATAACCTCCTGGGCTAATTTAATTCATTCCCTACTTGCCAACCAGAAATGTATGATTTTTACCTTTCTGGTTTAACAGCATAATGTTAGAAACTTTAAGGCCTACTCTTGCCTCATCTCTTATATACATGAAAACAGTGAGGCTCACTCAAAAAAAAAATACTTATGGGCATTCTCATCCATAGCCTACCTGCCTGCCCCTCTATAGGGTATACTGTATTTTCTCTTGCCTTTGTCTTACTTGCAATAAACTGCTCTAATAACTTCCCCACCAAAAACATAAAATCCACGAACGAAAAAAACTACATAATTCATATTGTCTTCCAACACCCACAGAAAGGGTCTTAGAGTCAACTCAAGCAAACTCCTCCCCTGCGCCCCACCCCCACTGAAATCAACATACCATATTAAAAATGTGTGATTATTGGTCCACATTCAGACTTTGAATGAACGAATGAAGTGGCTTGTCTCCCACAGTTAGGGCAATGTAAAATCTAAAGACATACACCAAAAAAGTAATATACTACTCATGACAGGCTCTATGTATTGATAAATAAGTGCCCTGTACATGAAAATAATTTGTGTTCCAGTCCTGCCACTTTCTGGCTATACGACAACAGGCAAATAACTAAAATTCACTCCCTGTGGTTTTACGCCACTGTAAGGTGATGATGATATTGTTCACCTTGCAGGGATCTCGTGAAAGTTAAATTAGACACATAAAAATGGCCTGGCACAAGCCAACCATGGAATAGGCAAAAGACACTAAAAGACATGCCATCTGCCTTACAAAACTTCTCCCTTCCCTCAAGGTAACTTGAACAGAATCCAATGCAACAGATAGCTGCCATATTTTTCACTGGGCTGTCAGTTCCCCTTAGGCACAGAATATTTCTGATTCATCTCTGCATGCTAGTACCCAGCAGATTGAAAACATAATGAACGTTATTCAATGGGGAAAATGAGAAATTCTTTGGGTCTGAGGATGTTAATATTATCCCAGACCCAGTGAAAGAAAGTTCCAATTTTCAGTTTGGCCAAATAGGTAAGTGTTTACTACAAGCTTCTATGTGGTTCAAAGCAAATAAGCTATTCTGAATTCTAATAATTACATTCTCTAAAATATAAAAAACTCAATTGCCCTAAAGCTCTCAATTTTAGTTTTGAAAAACCAATTCTTTCCTAAACAATGGAGTGGGTAACCACAGAAACTTGTGGAATCTCTTTTCCTAGAAAACACGAAGAACAGGAAAGAAGCCAGTCAGTCTGGAAATGGCTTCAAAATCTGCCGATAAGCAAGAAGTTGGGCTGAGTTAGATGCCCCTTGAAGGGTTCCTCTAGACCTATGCCACTAAGAAAAATAATTCTAATAATTCTGTCATTTATGTCCAAGAAAATAAAATTAATCTAACATCTCCCAATACAGTCATTGGAAATTATTTTATTTGGATCTAGTGATGCTTTTACAAACCCATTTTCTTCTTAAATTATAGTAAACTGTACTAAGCTCTTAATTTGAATATGAGCTCCTTAATAATACAGAATAGAAATTGCACTTAACACAGTAAACAAAATTATTTATTCATTTCTCTTTTTCAGTCTATTTCATGACCTTAAATCTACTCATCCCCAAAGCCTTATAAGAAATACTATTTCCTCAAAAATACATCACTCTATTTTTTCCATTTACAGATGTCCAAGGCATTCATTACCCAAATCACAATGCACAGGTGATTAGTGATATCTTCTATTTTCATCTGATTCACAAGTAACAGTTTATTTCTCCCCAGCTGAACTGTAAGCTCAAAAGCCCAAGTTTTGGAGCCCTCATGTTTAAACTGAATTCAAGGTAAGTACTTATTCATCATTAAGTTCTTATTGGCTCACAGGTTGAGTTTAAGCAAAAGGAAAATGTAAAAGCAATACTATTTAACTCTGCACACTGAGCACCTGTATGAAGTTTTGGCAAAGCAGACACTCCACAAAGTCAAAAATAAAGCTTCTCAGACTACTATATATTGGCACTTGCCACTTAGCTGCAACTAACATAGTTGAAGGTTAAGACACACAAGGGACCCAGAGTTAAAGATGCAATTGGTTTAGCTGCTACCCTATAAAGAATGAGCAGCTATCAAGGACGGTCCATTCACATACAGATGGCAGCTACTATAGAAAAGCAGAAAGCACAGCACCTTCCCCAGAAAACAGGGCTATGCATGTTCCGATTTTACATGGAATCCATTATTCATTCTGTCAGACTAAGTCAGTTAAATGACAACAAACAGAAAGGAAAGGAGTGTTAGAAAATTACAGTGTAATAACATGACTGTAAAACTTGTATTTTCTCACTATTCATAATTCAAAGAACACATCTAGATCAGACCAATGGGCTCAAAAGCTCAATCTTAAGTGCATTCCACACACTCATACAGAGAGGCAGACCCCTGGTCCTTTCTCCACATATTAAATGAAAACTTCTGGTCCCTACTATGTGTCAGGTACTGTCTAAGGCATTGGCACTTTATCAAACATGCAATTCTAGTAACATTATATAAAGTCTCAGCTTCATATTTTAGAGGGAAGACACCTCAGGCTTGGCCCAACCTCTTATTTGAGCAAGAAGAAACTCAAGGAACAGAGAGGATAACCTCGTTGGTTATTGTGGCTTTATGAGAACAAAGGCAGGAGTAGAAAACAAACTTTTTATCCCCCCCTCCCCAGTAATAAAATTTACTTTTTCTACTAAGCAAGTATTTCTATATGCTTCCTACACACCAGACAGTATACAAGGTACCAGATACACAGGATTCTGACCCTGGTGCTGTCCTCAAAAGGCACAGTCTAACAGCAAGGCAACAGACAGAAACAGCAAACCATATCTCTAATTGTTTAGGACTTCAATTTTAAAAAAAATAATAATAAAGTTGTAATAGTTTGTTGTAGACTCTTAATAACCCCATGAAGATAAAATCTAGATCTTACTACTCCTGTCATATAGATTGAGAAACTGAAGTATGGAGTGAATAAGGGACTCTACTAAGGTCATCTCCAGTGGCAGCAAAATGCCTAGAAACCAAGTTTATTTACTCCAAGGTAGACATTCTTTTCACACTAGATGGAAAAAAAGCAGATGTTCTTTTTATGTTCAGTTCCTTTCCGACCAAGAGCACACATTTGCAAGACTGCATGCAGAACAACCTGTGGTTGTGAAAGCAAATTTAACTGGCTGTGAGGTGTCATCAGCTGAGGTTAGTTATTTGATGACTGAGTAATCACCCAACAAGACATTGTAAGTAGCATTCTTAAAGTGCCCTTTATATATACAAAGAATAGATGGAAACGGTCCTATCCTTCGGGGAATTAATATGTAGAAAATGGGTATATAAATATTTCAACAAAAAGTGACAAAATTAAATAAACTACAAAAGTAGAATAATCACAAACAATTGCAAATTTAACAAACTAAATGTTTTGCAGAACTTCTAAGAAGACCTGCCAAGAAACTGATAATTCAAGAGTTAAATAGAAAAGAGAAGCCTGTATAGGAGATGACACATGCCAGTCTTCTGATTATTGAAATACAGGCTCTTACTAAAAAATGTTCACCACACTTAAGTAAAATATCAACTTCCTAATTCCTTCATTTCACTTTCCACCATTAGTCAAAATAATTATACAAATATTCCATTTCTCTTCTTCTAGGAAAGTTATTAATTTTGTAATCTTCTCTATTCAAAAGAAATGAATTTCCATCAGTGTGACTTTAGCTAAAAGGGTAAAACTGTGTGATCTCATCGCCCTTTTATTCTTCTATCCTCTTTCAGTTGCAACCTAAATGAAATTAATGATCATTTTTCTCTGGTGCACAGTAAAATTTATATACACATTCAAGAAGAGCAATTTTAACATTAACTTTAATTGTTACTTAATATCATATTTTATTCATACTACTAAACATCATCATGGTCTCATAAAAAGATACAACTATTTTAAACTTAAGCACACTGTAGAATTATTAACAAATTAGACAAAGTTAAAAAGAAACAAATACTAGTAATTTTCAGTTAATGACAGGAAAAATTACTTTAAGAATGAGCTAAAGGGGCTGGTGTCATGGCTTGGTGGTAGAGCAGTTGCCTACCATGCGTAAGACACTGAGTTCAATCCTCAGCACCACCTAAAAATAAATAAATAAAGGTATTGTGTCCATCTACAACTAAAAATATTTAAAAAAAACAACAGGCTATAAAGTAAAAATTATAATCATGCTACCAAAGTAGTAATATTTATTTTAAAAATACAACTCAGGGGAGAAAAAAAAATCTCTTAGTATTCCTGCATTTACTCAGGGGATTCAAACTTAGAGCCAGTTACCTTTCTTTGAAATATTTGGTGAATTTTAGAGGCTGATAAGCAGCAATTTTCAGAACCACCACAGCAGGTTTCACTAGAATTACCACAAGCATATCAAAAAATTATTTCATCATATCTTTTAGTTCTTAAAACTTAATTTCATCACAAGAAGACATATTTTAATAAATACCAGTTTAAAATCTAAATTTGAAGCAAAAACATAGTAACTTGTTTAGGGAAGAGAGAAGCTGGGCTTGAATTCATGTTTAGGTCCTTAAGACAATGACTTGTATGTCAAATTGGATTCTAAAAGTTTAAGGGAGTAATTAAACATGCAGCGACAGTGACATCTAGTGTTAACAGCTGCAAGCCAACTACACTACTATTAAATCCTCAAATGCTGAAGAACTATCCAAAGCTTCTCTTTAAGAACAAACAGAACTTGTGCATTATATTAAATAATAATAATAACCAAAATGGTTCCATAGATTTCCTTCCAGACATTAAAAAGCCTTACTGAAAAAAACAGAGTAAATTAAAGACCAAAAAGTAAATGCATTATTTATTTCACACAGTCAACATCTCCAACTTTCTCCCTTCGTTTAGGAGAGTAATGAATGCACAGGTAGTCTGGAAGGTGTTCTGATAAGAGTTTCACAATCTTTTAAACTTTCGCCTATATGATTAAAGATACTGCACAGATAGTAAATACTCGATAACACATCAGGAAAAAAGAATGTAGGACATTTCAGGAATACTTGAAGAAGACACAAAGAAAAAAGAATAGTTACTGCAGTGAGAAACAAGTCTATATTTCAGCCCTGGCTTCCTTGCTTTATATTTGTTGATTTGAAAGGTCAACTTTGTAATCAGTTGATATTTTTGCCCAAGGATTTAGAATTTGGCAGCACAGGTTAATTCATTATACCATTTTTATAGTTTTATGCTACAGATGAATCTGTAAAAGTAAGCAAAATTTCGACAATTATTTTTGGCCAGGACAATTTTGTGTAAAAAGAAAAGTTAGCATTAGATGAAGCTTACTTACCTATTTGTTTTGGAAAGTTCGTCCTTTCCCCTTTTAACTCCAAAAATTCTTGTGATCAAGGAACTAAAGAGAAGAGTGGATGAATTTCTCACCTATTATAAAAATAAACACACAATATGGGTCAAGGAATATTTATGGCATGAAATCAACATGTATAATGGTCAACTAGGTATTCCAATCATTATACCATTGGCTAGTGTAGGACTAAAGAAAACATGGTTTGTTTTCACAAAATGAGACAACTTTTTTAAAAAAAAACTTAATAGTAATTGACTCAATGAACTCTTAAGCCCTAACTCCAAACACAATATAGTTTTTTCCTATTCTAATATTATCAATTGATTTCATTTTGTCCTTGAATTGAATCACCAAACAGTACTTTAAGAAAAAAAAACTATTTTTCATATCCTTCCTGACAATGATTATTCTAGACCTCAACTCTTTTCACTTATTTTTCTGTACTTACCTACCTGTGAGAAAATACTTGTAAGACTTAATTTCAAAGAATCCATGTAATAAATAGTCAAGAAAATACTTAATATTCCAAATGCCATTAACTTCACAATGCCAATAATATAGCCAAGGGATATTAACCCTAAAATTATATGATAGAACTGATTAATAAAAACAAGAGGCAAGAATAATGTTAATAAACTTGGATCATTTCTCCAAGACACTACAGAGTATGTTTTCCAAGCCAATGCATCAAGATACTTGGGAATTTCACGACAATGTCTTGAATATTCTAGCATTATTGGTCTTCCTCAATCACCTTGCCAAATCAGAGTAGAGAGGTTTAAGTATGTACTGCCTTCCTTATGGTGTGCAAGGCAATATATCAGCACCACAGAGAATATCTAGAAATAGAAGACACACAATTGCTGCCATCATAGAGCTTATTTTCTAATTAGGTAAGTGATCATATGGTATGTTAAGTAGCAATATAATCAGAAAAGTCATTAAAAGTAATAATGCAGGCTGGAGCCATAGCTCAGTGGTAGAGCCCTTGCCTCGCACATGTGAGGAACTGGGTTTGATCCTCAGCACCACACAAAAATAAATTAATAAACAAAGATTTTTTTAAAAAAGTAATAACTTGAGATTTAGAAAACCACTTCCTGAAACCATTGCATAAGGGTCACAAACTCAAACGCCCAGTAGAAGCAGGGAGCAACAGAGGCAGCAGTGGACTGTGTCTAATTTAGTCCCTGCTCAGCTTCAGCTGACTAGCTGCCATGAAGGAATGCAAGCCTAATGTTGCCAGATCTTCTGCTTTTTTAACAGAAGCCAGAAACATGATTTTTATGTGAAATCTCACTATTTTGAAATGTTGGCAACAAATTAAAGAAAAGGGGTGGTGGAAAAATGACCATAGAGTCCAAATAAAATCCATACCAAAATTGCAATGAAACCCTAATCTTGGACAGATCTACTTAGGTCCATTCAATAGTCAGCAAACATTAATGGAGTCCCTACTACATGCCCTGCCTAATATGCCCAAACTGTAACAAATAGATCCATCCTGTCAATATCAGTACCACCTCTGCCTATCACAGGTCTTGATTATCTTACTCAGTCTCAGAAGGCTTGGTAAGGACATTTAGGACACCATTACTTCCCTCAAATCATAACAATGATAAAACACAAAAAGAAAGGTTAAAAGTAGGCCTCAGTGATAGAGTGCTTGCCCAGCACCACAAGTAATAACAAAAAAATAAACAAAACACAACAGAAACACAAATTCCATTTTGCCCTAAACCAAACTCTCTGACAAAGGCTGCCAGATGCACTAAAGTTAAACATCTGGAGATGTTGAGAATACACACTTTAAACAAAACCATAGGGTTTTTTTTTCACTTTGTGAAACAGGCACAACCCAGAAATAAAATTCTTTTTTTTTAATCAATAGACTGAGGGCAAGAGACAGATAATGCATTTTAGTAATATTAATATGGACAAATGGAGCCGGGTGCAGTGACACACGCCTGTAATCCCAGAAAGGCCGGGGGACCACAAGTTCAAAGGCTGAGGCAGGGGGACCACAAGTTCAAAGCCAGCCTCAGCAACTTACTGAGGCCTGAGCAGCTTAGTAAGACCCTGTCTCTAAATTAAAAAAAAAAAAAAAGATGAACCAATGGGTATCAATACTATCAGCTTGATCCATCCTGCATAGGCTGAATGTTTGTGCCTCCTTCCCCAAATACATATGTAGAAATCCTAACCTTCAAAGTGATGGCTTTGGGAGGTGGGGTACTTAGGATATGATTAGGTTATGAAATCTTTACACTTATAAATGAAATATTAAATGCTCATATTAAAGAGACCAGAGAGAGAGAGAGAGAGAGAGAGAGAGAGAGAGAGAGAGAGATCCATTGCCCCCTTTAACCTTTTACAAGATAAGGCAACTTCTATGAACCAAAAAGCAGGCCCTCATGAGACACTGAATCTGCTGGCACATCGATCTTGGATTTCCCAGCCTCCAGAACTATGAGAAATAAATTTTTGCTGCTTATAAGTCACCCATTCTGTGGCATTTTGTTATAGCAGCTCAAACAGACCAAGAAATCCATTATAAAATTCCTCCATTTAGTAGCCAATTATGATCAATACCTATTCTGATACATATAGCAAAACGGTGATACTCTATCAGAACTTCTGCATTAATTACTTAACATTCCCAGAAAAAATTTTAAAAACTTTCCCTAATCATCTATTTGGTTACCCTGTTCACTCAATACAGAATTATTTGCATGTATTAACCAATTTTCCATTCAGGGCAGAGCAAACCTCCAAAAGTAATCAATTGATGATACTTGGTTTTATTTATTTATTTTTTTTAAAGAGAGAATGGGGGGCGCAGAGAGAGAGAGAGAGAGAGAATTTTAACATTTATTTATTTTTTCTTAGTTCTCGGCGGACACAACATCTTTGTTGGTATGTGGTGCTGCTGAGGATCGAACCCGGGTCGTACGCACGCTAGGCGAGTGCACTACCGCTTGAGCCACATCCCCAGCCCCCAATACTTGGTTTTAATATTTTAAAAATGACTTTCCCTTCTTTGAGATACAATACACATACTGTAAAATTCACCATTTTGAAGTATACAAGTCAGTGGTTTTTACTATATTTCTAAAGTGGGAGACTATCACCACTAAATCAACAATATTTTCACAGCCCCAAAATGAAACCCTGCACACATTAGTCATCATTTTCCCTCCACCCATAGTAGGAAAGCACTGATCTATTTCTGTCTCTAAATATTTGCCTATTCCAGACATTTCATATACATAGGATCATGAAACAGATGGCCTTTTATGTAAGCCTTCTTTCACTCAGCACAATATCCTCAAGATTCACCCATATTCTAACATTTTTTGATATGTTCTTCCTTTTTATGGTAATATCCCATAATAGAGATATATCACATTTTTTAAATCTGTTCAGCATTTGATGGGACATTTGGCTTGTTTCCCATTTTTTGGCTATTATGGATAATGCTACTGAAAACATCTGTGCACAAATTTTTGTATCAACATGTTTTCACTTCTCTTAGGTATACATCCAGAAGTAGTATGGTAAATTATTACAGTAACTCTGCTTGTAGGAACTGCCAAAATGGTGGTACCATTTTATATTCTGATTAGCAATATATTAGGGCTTCAATTTCACCAATTCTGTGATTCTGCACATCTTCCTCAATACTTTTATTGTCCATCTTTTTAATCTTAGTGAGTACAAAATGGTATCTCATTGTGGCTATGATTTGCATTTCCCTAATGATGCTAAACATCTTTTTATGTACTTATTGACCATCTGAATATCTTTTGGGGGGAAATATATTCAAATGAATTGTCCATTTTTTTAATTGGGTTATCTTTTTATTATTATTGAGTTCTAAGAGTTTTCTGTATATTCTTAATTTTGATCAAGTCTAATTTACCTATGTTATTTTCTGTTGCTTGTACCTTAGGTGTTGTATCTAAGACACTGTTAACCCACTCCAAGGTAGAAAAACTTACACAAGTTTTCTTCTAAAATTTTTATAGCTCTTACATTTAGATTTTTGATCCATTTTTAGTTCCTCAAACATGAAATTCATTCCCTTGCATTATAGCTATCTAATGGTACTAGTACTATTGGTTGAAAGAACTATTCTTTCTCCATTGATCTTTGAGCACTATTTTTTAAATTTTTTGTGGAGATTTATTTCTGGACAATCAATCCTATTCCATGATTTATATGTCTATCCTGATGTCAAATCCATAATCAAATTTACTACTGCTTAGTAGTAATTTTTGAAATTGGGGCCTATGAGCCCTTTGACTTTTTTTCAAGATTGTTTTGTCTAGTATGGGACCCTTGTATTTTTTTAACATATATTAGGACCAAAATATTAATTTATGCCAAAAAATATTCAGATGGAATTTTAACAGAAATTATGTTGAATCTGTAGATCAATTTGGGGAATATTATCATCTTAATGATAGAACGTCTTCCAATAATGAACATGGGATATCTGGTCCTCTTGCATTTCTCTGAATAATGTTTTCAGATTTTCAGTGTGAAAGGTTGCACTTTTTCTGTTAAATTAATTTCCTTTTAAAAAATATTTTTATTAGTTATTGATGGGCCTTTATTTATTTGTTTATATGTGGTGCTGAGAATAGAACCAGTTTCTCACACATGCTGGGCAAGCACTCTACCACTGAGCCACAACCCCAGCCTCATCTTCTGTTAAATTTATTTCTAAAGTATTTTATTCTTCTTTATATTTTTATTAGTGCATTACAGTTATACATAATAGTGGTATTCTTTGTGACATGTACATACATGCATATATTGTAATTTACTCCATTTCATTCTCTAGACTTCCCCTTTCCCTCCCTTCCTCCTTTCCTGAATCCCCTTTCTCTACTGATCTTTCTTCTATTTATTTTATTACCTTTATTTATTTAATTTTTAATAGGTGCATTATAATTATACATAAAACTGTGACTCATTGTGATATATGCATACAGCACATAGCATAATTTAGTCCATTTAGTCTTCCTCCACTCCACCCTGCCCTTCAATGACTTTCTTCTATTATACTATTCTCCCTTCTGTTTTCATCAGATTCCCTTTTATTATTCCTTATTTCTCTTCACTTCCACACAGGAGAGAAAAGATTTGACCCTCGTCTCCCTGAGTCTGGCTTATTCACTTAGCATGTTGTTCTCTAGTTCTATCCATTTATCAGCAAATGATATAATTTCATTCTTCTTGATGGCTGAGTAGAACTCTATTGTGTACTGCCAGTGTCTCGGCTGGCACTGAATCACGAGCCACTACACAGCTTTGTAGATTCAAATAGCAATTCTTTATTCCAGAACTCACACCGGCCTCCAGCTAACATGTTCTGATCCAATCTCCAAAATCCCGCCGCCCCCAATCACCTACTCCACAGAGGCTTTTTCCAAATCCAATTTGAATCTCAACAGGAACACGCAGCAGGAACACCCTAATCCCAGCAGCAATAATCTTCAACCTCCAACTTCCCTAAAACCCCTATTGTCTTAAAGTGGGAATGCCTTAAACCCAAATTATCTTAAGCCCGGATACTTCCTCAAACCTGCAGGATACTTCCTCAAACCTGGATCCACCCTCATTCACCTTGAGCAGGGTCGCCTTTCTCAAACACACATGCAAGGTCACAGCAGATTTCAAAGGCAAGTCCATTTAACATGGGGTACGCTGGCAAGGATTTTGAATCGTCATTTCTACTTGGCAATGGCCCTCAGCAGTGTACATATGCCATACATTTTCTTCTCTTATTCTTTTTTAAAAATTCTTTTTGAATTAATGTTTGGACTATTCATTGCTCAAGTAAAAATGATTTTGATACTTTTATCTTGTATTCAGCCACCTCATTGAACTTGTTTATTAGCTCTAATTTATGTGAGTGTGTTCCTTAGGATTTTCTACATAAAAGATCATGGCATCAGAAAATAAAAACAGTTACACATTCCTTTATTACATCTTATTTTGGCCTGATTGCCCTAGTTAGGAGTTCTAATGTAATGCTGAACATAAGTGGCAAGAGTGTATACCCTTGACCTTTTACTGATCTTAAGGGAGAGCTTTCAGTTTTTCACCAGTAAGTATATGCTATGTTTTCCACTGCTGTTCTTGATCAGGTTGAGAAAATTCCATTCCTAGTTCATTGAGTGTTTTTAATCATGAAATGGAATTAGATTATTGTCAAATGCTTTTTCTACATCTGCTTAAACATCATTTAATTTTTGCCCTTTATTCATTACATGTTACATTAGCTGATTTCCTATGCTGAGATGTATACTGTTTTAAAACTGTTGAAGTTAAAAAACAGACCACTAAATAGTTATTATAAAGGGTCAGTTGGTCCCATTATTTTTGAGACTGTGGCAAGGCAAACCATCATGGCAGGGAGCATGTAGTAGAGAACAACTGTTTACCTTATGGGAGTCAGAAAGCAAAAGAAAAGAGAGGAGGGATGTAGGTCCCAACAGGATTTTCGAGAGCACGCCTCCATGACCTAACTTCCTCCCACTAGGCCCCACCTCCCAAAGGTTCTATTACTTCCCAATAGTACCACAGGATGGTGATCAAGCCTTTCACACATGGGCCTCTGGGGAAATTCTTAGATCCAAACTATAGCAACAGTAATACAATAAAAGCAAATTCCTTTGGGGAAAAATGAATGAAGGAGTAGGCAAGTTAAAAAAAGATTAAAAACAGAATTAGTGGTAAAGTTGAAAATGCAGAGATTAGAACAACTGTCAAGTAATTCTACCTATAAACAATTCTTTTTATCAGGGAAAACCAGAATACTTCCTGCTCTCTACCTCTTTCTTCACTGAGTCTCCAACATATGGTTGGCAGGGACTTGGTAGTCAGCTGCAAAGTGACAACTGTTACCAAAGTATTTCTCTTCTATTCATTGAATAGATAATTTTTTTCTTTCTTTCTTGGCATAAGAAAGCTTCTATATATAGACTTGTATAAGAGAAGAATTTATTAGCTCTAATTTATTAGAAAATTAGGTTACACCAGGTTGTATGCGTGTGTACAAGCACATATGTACACTCATTTTTTAATTACATAACATATAAACTCCCTTAACAAATATTCAAAAAATATGAAAGGGGAGCCCACCCTGTGCAATTGCTATGTAGCATGATCACTGACACACCATACACCCCTAGTAGGCAGTCAAGGATAGGGTCAAGATACAACATTTTAATATTCTGTCCAGGGTATGTGATACAGGTTTAGAGCAGAAAGAGACATTTTTTGAAAAAAATTAAATGAGATTTGAGTTCTAAGCCATGTGACTTTGAAGAAATCCTACACCTATAATCCAGAAAAACCATGCCATATTTTCTGGGCTTCTAAGGAGAAGACCAGCAATACTTGAGTTCTTGGTAACTGTCTTCCAAAGCTGTAAGATACTTCTCCCATGAGAGGTCAAAAGTAAAGAAAGGGTTTCCACTAATCCATACAGCATCTATAAGTGAATTAGAAAAAATGTACCTCTTCCTCTGAGTAAATGAAGCTCCATTCCAAGGCACATAGCATGATGAGTGGAGCACAGCTGGATTTCAAGACTACACAGCCCTAAGCCTGGAACCTTCATAGCAACTTCACAACTGCCAGAGGGCAGAGTCATTGGTGCCAACAAGACACAAAGTAACCGTGGCAGTGCTGCCAGGAAGATCTGAAAGTGTCTTTTTTGTATATTCCTCTGATATCCCCTGCATGCTGTGAATCAGAACTGACTTGAGAGAAGCAAGATAAAACTGTTCTAGATGAAAATATAACCTCAGGATGGGTCATAGGAGGACCCTAGTTGGGTTGCTAGGCAAGCTCTATTGGAAAGGCTGAGAGTTGCCTAGGGAAAGGCAATCAGGTGTCCAACAGTCACTAAACATAATAAAGAGAATCAGATGCTATTTTAAAAGAACAACTGCCCAGAAAACTCTAAGGATCTATGCATATGTATCTATAAGTCATTTTATGTAACTTAAATTTTGACTAAACTAACTTCATCTACAAAATGTACATCAAACATAATCATTTCTTACCATCTTTACTAACATTTCTCTATTCTAGGCCATCATCACCTTTTGGCAGAACTATTATAATAGCTTCCTGATTGGTCTTCCTCCTTCCTTCTTGCCACCTTAGAATCAAGTCCCCATTTATCTAGATTAATAAAAAAACCCATCATTCCCTGCTATAAAACCCCCTTGTGAAGGATTTTTCAATAGGCTTTTCAATAGCAGAAGGAATCACAGTTGCATTTCAAGTATTTATGCCAACACTTGTCCAAGTTGGGTTAATGCCCCAAGGGGTAAACTCTGACCAACAAGAAACAAGCAATGGGACTCTTCTAAGAGGTGGTAGTTTCACATAGAAGATGTACCATGTGACAAGACAACCAGCTCAGTTTTCTTGCAAGGTTAGGGCCTACTTGGTAGCATCTTTCCTCCTTTCTTGCCTTATTTATTGTTTTCTTTCATTCTTGCTGCTCTGGGTTTGTACCACTCAATAAAACCTTACCTCCAGTTGCTTTCTGAGGACAGGGCCCAAGCCCTACAAATCAGCTAAAATGACCTTTTCTGCAATCCTATCACACACAAAACTGCTTTACCACACTTCAGATTCTGAAGTCAGACAGATAATAGTTGCACATTCTTAGACAAAGGTATTTCACGTCTCTTAGCCTTATTTTATTTATATATAAAATATGAAGTATAATAAAGTTTACTGAAATTAATCAATGTAATATAAATGATGCCAGGTACATTATTTATTTTAGTATTTCCAGTGCTTAATATGTCATCTACTACACTGTAGGTATGCCTAATGCCTACAATGTTTACAATAGTACATTTTCTCTGTATTTAAAAAATTCCAACCAAGTAGCAAAGATTGAAAGACCTGTAAGGTCTCAATACAAATAGTCAGTAATCTGTAAAAACACATTAAATCTATACATGAATGCTCTCTGAAAAATGGCCCTTTACTGCAAATAATTCACTTTACCTGGGTTTTTGCCTCTCCAACTTATCAGGAAAAACAATTAAGTCAAAAGTACAGATGTCGCCAGCTTTAGGCACAATATATTCCTGAGAGGATGCACACAAATCAAATTTCTGTAAATCAAACCATATTTCACAAGCACTAGGGGAAAAACACCCTTTAAAATGACTTCAACAAATAATGCTATAGTAAACTGTTACTGTAAAATGAAGGTTTCTTCATAGCCGGTGATTATGTTGACATATAATTTCATTAGGTTTTCATAAGAAAGGAAATACAGCAATCAGCATATGGCAACATGAGCTCCCTCCCACCCCACATGAAGTCCCATGCTTGCTCAGGACTCTACAAGCAAGAAGATCATCACCAGAACTGAACACAGCCAATGCTATGCCTGGAGTCTGTGAAACTGTTGTTATAAAGTTAAAAAAATTTATGGCAACAGTATAGATTGTCACAGGTATGATGTTACTTTGTCTGACAAAGCAAGAACAGCAAATAGAAACAAAATATTCCTATACAACCAGTGTTCAAAAGGAAGATTCCAGTTAATAAAATTATCATAAGCATTTATATTATTACAAGCTTTTGTGGATATATATATGGATATTGATAGTATTCATGCATAAAACTCACAGGATAAAAAATATGCATCAGAATCATGATAACTCTGTGGTGGCTTAACAGGTAACTCATTTTAAAGGTTTCTCTTATGTTTTCCTTTATTTTAAAAAATTTTTCAGGCATATGCATTACTGTTTTGGGTCTCACAAATGGACTTCCACAAAGGAATCATTTGTTTCTGACACTTTTGGCTTTGGCAAAAAGTTGGGAAAATCACCACATTTCACACTGCTAAAGCCCTTTCACAGAAAATATTTCTTGTATTATCTGGATTAGACTTGAAGAAAACAATATTAATATTGTTGGCAATCAGTTTTACCATCTCTAATTTTCCTGATGATCAAGCCACATTCCTACATCTCTGATTACATTGATGGTATACGGGTATTGTTCTACTTCCTATAAATGTAAAAGGTAAAAGCTGTGCCTTCAAGGGCAGTTATGCAATGCTCCTAGACAGAATTCCAAAAGTCTGCATCTCTTACAAGAAGATGCCCAATTGTCTAGGCAAATGTTGGCAACCTTGAGGAGTGTTCCTCACACTGGGAGTCTGTGCCTTTGGCAGCCACTGCAACAGACTGAATCTCAATTAGAGGCTTATCATATTGGTACGGAATGGTTTGTGCAGCCTACTAATTGGAACGCCTGCCTGTCTAGTAAATACTCCACTCTGTGGATTTTGTTTTGTTTGTGGGAGTTGTGGGTGGGGAGTTACAAAGGATTGAACTCAGGGGGACTTAACCATTTGAGCCACATCCCCAGCCCTACTTTGCATTTTATTTAGAGACAGGGTCTCACTGAGATGCTTATGCCTCACTGTTGCTGAGGCTGGCTTTGAACTCATAATCCTCCTGCCTCAGATCTCCGAAGCTGCTGGGATCACAGGCATGGGCCACCACACCCCACCACTCTGTGGGTTTAAGACCTAGGTTCTTTGCTCCTCCCCTCCCCTTTGCCAAGCATTTTTGTAAAGCCACATGTCAAGCGCCTATGAATCATAGGTTATTGTCCTTTACTCTAGAAGACACAATGACATAGGAGAAAAAAAAATAAGGGTTTCTCCAAGGAATCATGAAAAAAGACATATGAAAGTTTCCTTTCTTAAATCTAAGAAGTACACTAGGTACTGCTCACAGTCTTTACAGAGTTCTAAGTCAAATGGTTTCTGGACAGTGTTATATTGAAAAAAAAGTGATTCAATATTTAGACTTCTATTTAATGTTTTGTGCTTGATTTTTCAACTTTTGATAGAATATATTGGTACCACTCACTCAACATATGATATACAGAATCTACAACATCCAAAAAGAGATACATTAAGATACTAAGAAAGAGTTGGTCTGTTTCTAGATCAATATTACTAATCAGTAGGGAAATGCAAAGCAAAATCATAAAGGGATACCACTTCACACCCATCAGGAAGAACTATCATTTTAAAAAATGAAAATCCTAAGTGAAGACTTAAACAAATTGGAACTCTTGTGCATTGCTGATATGAACGTAAAATGATACTGTCTCTATGGAAGAGTTTGATGGTTCCTCAAAAAGTTAAAACATAGAATTACCCTATAATACACCCAAATTAACTGAAAACAGGGACTCAGATAACTTGTATGCTAATGCTCACTGCTGAATTACCATAATAAGTAAAATGTGGAAACAATCTATCAACAGATGAGTGGATAAAGAAAATAAAGTACACACATACAATGAAATGTTATGCAAACTTAAAAAGGAATAAAATTCTGACATGTTACAACTTGGTTGAAACTTAAAGACATTATATTAAATGAAATAAGCCAAATATAAATTAATAAATATTGTTATGATTCCACTTATAAGAGATATTAGGTCAGGTAAATTCATAGAATCCAAAGGTATTACAGAGGTTACCGGGGATAAGAAAATACAGGAAGTCAAAACTTAATGAGTATAGAGCTTTTGTTGGGGATGACAAAAAGGTTCTGAAAATGTGTAATGTGATGAATATTGTATACACTTATGCCAAGTTAAATGGTTAAAATGGCAAATTTAAAAAAAAAGATAACTGACTTTAAACAAAAGTAATAACAACCTAGGGCAGGCTTACAACACAAAAAAAGTAAAATGTATAACAATAGCAGCATCAAGATAGGAAGAAGAAAAGGGAAGCAAAATATTAAGTTCTTATACTTTAAGTGGCACAGCAAAATATCACTCAAGGGTAGACTGTGATAAGTTAAAGTTATAGCTTACTGCACTAAAATAAAAGACTTAAGTCTAATAAACCAACAAAAGAGATAAAATGAAGCCATAAAACATCAAGAATCAAAATATAGTCTGATCCAAGAATTTATTCCCTAGAGAAATTCCTTGATAAAATGCAATACATATTTTTTTATCATCCAGTGAAAGGTTTATTAAAACTTAATCAGAGGTACAATTAAATCAATGAAAGTAAATGGCAAAAGCACTCACTGCCCAGACTGGTGAGGTAAAACCCAGAATTGCAGCCTTAGCTCCATCGGCAACATACGGAATGATATTTTCTCCTAGAGGTGTATCTCTAAACAAGGCTCTGAGGATATTCAAAGCATGAACCTAGGACAAGAAGTTCAAAATTAGCTGTGGGTTAATAACTATGGTGATTCTAAATCTGTATATAAAATTACAAGAAGAAAGTAATAATATGCAAATGAAACAGTAGATTTAATAAAATAATAATTGATAAAAATAATTTTTAGACATTAGTAAGAACAACGTAATAAAAAAAATTTGATCCAACGAACCTATAAGGAATCCTGAATCTACAAACACATTCTTTTCAAGGAACATTTATTCTTTAAAATGGCCTCAAACAAGGAACATTTATTTTTTAAAATGGCCTCAAATATAGGATTTCATTTTTATAACATTAAAGTAAAAGGTAAAACTAAAGTGTTAGAAATTAGGATTTTGGTTACTGTCAGGGAAACAGTGCTGATTAGAAGAGAACATGAAGGGCCCTTGGTGTCCTAGAAAAGTTCTGCTTCTTTCTTGTTACACAAATGTGATCATTTTGTGAAGCTGTAATGACTTGCACACTGTATATTATAATTAAATCTAAAAATGCATATAAAATATGACAGGGACAGCATGAGAAAGGAAGAACATAAGCCAATCTCAATTATGAACCCAGTGAGAAGCATAAATGTATATCCTTTCTAAAGAAAATTTAATAATGTATAAAAACATGTCAAAGTTGAGTTCATTCTCAGTATGCAAATATATTATATTTAAAAATCAGCATAAGTGCTGGGAATGTAGTTCAGTGGTAGAGCAATTGCCTAGCGTGTACAAGGCCCTTCAATCCCCAGCATTGAAAACTACAACAAAAAGAATAACATGTAATTCATGATATTTGAAAATTCTAGGGAAAAACAAAACGTATTTATCTCAAATGATGCAGGAAAGCACTCAACAATTGTTTTTTTTTAATCAGATAAAGGACAGATTAAAAATTTCAACAAATAACAACAACATAAAGATGCCTGCTATCTCTATTTCTAGCAAAATTGTGCTACAGGTTCCAGCAGCAAAATAAGATAAATAAAAATTTTTAAAAGACTAAGCATTAGAAAGCTAACAAACTTAGGATTACCTACTAGGGATACAATTATCTATAAAGAAAATCCTAAGAATTTATAGACAAGTCATTAGTTGTATTATAGCAGTGCAGGTAAGTTGCTAAACATAAGTACAACAATTACCAAAAAATCAATTTCATTCTCACAGAGAACAACACATAATATAAAATTTAGAAATATCATTTATAAGAAAAATATATAGAAATAAATCTCATAAAAGATTCATAAGACTTTTAAGAGGAAAATATATGCATTCCTACCCACAAGGTATGAGAATTTCTGTTGCTTACCAGCACCTTGGTATTATGAGACCTTTACAGTTTTTACTTTTCTGTATGAAATGGCTCGGACTCGGGGGCCAGAGGCGGCACGACGCTGCGGGGGAGTGGGCAGCGCGGGCGGGCCAGGGGTCGGCGGGACCCGGGGACGGGGGACCGGGGAACCGGAGACCCGGCGCGGGAGCGCGGCTCGGGCGGGCAGGGGGCTCCGGCGCCGGGGGAGGATGCGCGGGCGGCGGGGCTCTGCCGCAGGCGCCAGGTCTGTGCCCGGAATGCCGGGAGCCGCGCCGGGGCGGGGGGAAGGGGTCGGCGGGGGGAGGGGGGGAAGGGGTCGGCGGGGGGGGGGGGGGAAGGGGTCGGCGGGGGGGGGGGGGGAAGGGGTCGGCGGGGAGGGGGGGAAGGGGTCGGCGGGGGGGGGGGAAGGGGTCGGCGGGGGGGGGGGAAGGGGTCGGCGGGGGGGGGGGGGGGAAGGGGTCCGCGGGGCGGGGGGGGGGGAAGGGGTCCGCGGGGAAGGGGGGAAGGGGTCCGCGGAGCGGCGGGGGGGAAGGGGTCCGAGGGGCGGGGGGGAAGGGGTCCGCGGGCCGTGGGGGAGGGGAAGGGGTCCGCGGGGCGGCAGGCGGCGCCCCGGGGCCGGGCGCAATGGGCGGGAAGGTGCGGCGGCCTCAGGCGCGCCGGGCCGGGTCGGGGTCGGGTCCTGGGAGGCCCCCTCCTACCTATGCCGGGGGCCACACAGACGGAGTAGAGCAGCGAGGACGAGAGGGAGAAGAAGAAGATCGCAGCGAGCAGCGAGCGGCGCGGCAGCCACAGCAGCCCCCGGCGGGCGCACATGCTGCAGCCGGGCGGCCGCTCGAGGGCCCGGCCTGCTCCTGCCGCTCCTGTGCGCCGCCGCCTGGGCCTCGGCCGCCGTCTCCGGAGCCTCGCGGGCCGCCGCCGCCGCTGCCGCCTCGCGGATCCCAGCCAACGGCCGCCTCGCGGATCCCAGCCAACGGCCGCCGCAGGACGGGCCACATGAAGCGGGCGGGGCCGCGCGGCCCGGAGCCAGCGCAGCGACGGGGGCGGGGCGGGCGGTCGCACAGGGGCGGAGGGGCGGGACCAGCGCCGCCGGGCACCGTCGCAAAAGACCCGCGCGCTCGCCACCCGACCCCAGTAGCCCCCGCGGCCGCGCAGCGGCTTTAGGGAGCGTCACTAAATGACGACAGCCCCTCTCCCCGCGGGGCCACCGCCCAGGCTTGCAGGGAGCGTGTCTCAAGAGCCAGCCGGCTTGCGCTCAGGCTCCTCGAGAAGGGGGCCAAGGGGCCATCTGCAAAGTCTGACGGTCTGATAGCCCACTGCAGCAGAAGAACTGGGATTGTAATGCTTGGGGGGCTCGGCTTTCATTCATTCGTTTATTTATTCAGTCAATCAATTCATTATTTATTTATTGGATGCCAGATGCAGTTGTTGGTGCTGAGAACAAAACAGATTAAATCTCTTGTCTTATTTGAACTTATATTCATGTGGAGGAGAATAAACGCAAGTCAATCAATAATTATCTGGTACTAATAACAGATATGAGCAAAATAAAACAGGAGGATGTGTTGGCAGCAGGCTACAGTAGACAAGGAAGGTCTCCCTAAGCAGCTGACATCAGCTGAGACCAAGGGTGAGAAAGAGCCAGCCACAAGTGAGGACAGAACAGTGCCACCAGGGGGAACAGCAGGGCAAAGGCCCTGAGGTGGAGAAAGCCCACTCTGGCCCCAGGTTGAACCCAAGGCCAGCAAGTGAAGTAGGAGACCTGTAGACAGGTGCACATCCCACGGAACAGGGAACCAAAGAGGAAACTGACATTGCTATAAGGAGAAGCAAGTCACGCCCTTCCACGCAAAACTGGCCTGACTCTGAAGGCAGGCCCTTGACTACTGAGCCGTAAACTGCCTCAGTGGTCTCTCTGCACCCTGCAGCTCATTCTGTAGGCAAATTGGTGTCCTATCCCATCACTTTAGCACGGGACCATATCTAAAACAGTACCTCAAGACCAGCCTTGATCCAGAGCACCTCAGAAGGCAGTGAGCAATAGCTAGAGACCCATGGGGAGTGACAGTAGCACCCCACCATCTTCAAGAAGCTCCCAGATGAATCCAAGAGGCAAGTGTCCCCCATGTGGGAACATCTGAAACCAGAGCCCTGTCTTGGAATATGTCAGAAGCCAGGAGTGGGGAACTTTTCAGGGATTCTGTGAGAACCAAAATTAATCCTACTCTATATTCCTAAAGCAATTTGAACTTTTTCCACTGTTAACTTGACCCTTTTAAGGGGAGGCTATAGAGCCAGACTGCCGGGGTTCTTTAACTCCCAGCTCTTCCATTCTTAGCTTGTGACCTTAAGCAAGTTAGTTAAACTCTCTGTACCTTAATACAATGGGAATGTCATTAGTAATGACCATATGAGATTGTTGTGAGGATTTGACGGATACATGCAATGCCTGACACATGGTAAATGCACATGGGTCTCGCCTTATCCAACAGCCCTGGGAAATGGGATGGGAGAGAAGAGGCTTTAAAAAGAGAAGCAGAGAATTTTGATTTGGATAGATGTGGGTTCAACTCTCGGCTTGGCCTAAACTTTACTGTGTGACCTTGAGAAAACCTCTTATCTCTCTGAGTTTCTGTTCATTTGTGAAATGCACCCCACCCCGTGCCACCTACCCCACAGGGATGTGATGTAGATTATGTGAGGTTACTGTGGAAAGGCCCTGAACCAAACTCTCTAAACTAATCTGATTTTGAATACTTTTTCTTTAGCCAATATAATAACCCTTTTAAACACCCATGTCTAAGAAATATTTTTAGATGCACAGAAAAGTTTTAACTTTTAAGAAGAATACAAGGGCTGGGGATGTGGCTCAAGCAGTAGCGCGCTCGCCTGGCATGCATTCGGCCCGGGTTCGATCCTCAGCACCACATACAAACAAAGATGTTGTGTCTGCCGAAAACTAAAAAATAAATATTAAAATTCTCTGTGTGTGTGTGTGTGTGTGTCTCTCTCTCTTTAAAAAAAAAAAGAAAGAAAAAAAAAGAACAATACAACACATTTGTACACTCTCCACCTGAATTCAACAATTGTTATCCTTGCTGGCTGCGATGGCACATGCCTATAATCCCAGCAAGTCTGGAGGCTGAGACAGGAGGATCACAAATTTGAGGCCAACCTAGGCAATTTAGCAAGACCCTGTCTCAAAATTTAAAAATAAATAAATAAAAAGGATAAAGCTTGGTGGTACAGTGCCTGCCCCTGGGTTCAATTTTCAGTGGGGGAAGGGGGACAGCAAGAACAAGTAAATTAGCAATCGTATCATATCCTTATAATTTCTGGTCTATTCTGTAGTCCTTGACAAGGAGGCCTTGCTACATCCAGACTAAATACTGATGACCAACCTCTGTTACATCTCTCCCTCTTTTTCTTCCTGTTTGGCAGTACTGGGGACTGATCCAGGAGCTGAACTGTATCCCTAGCTCTTTTTATCTTATTTTATTTTATTTTGAGCCAGGGTCTGACTGGCCTCAAACTTGCAATCCTCCTGCCTCTGTCTCCTGAGTAGCTAGGATTACAGGTTACTTTTTTTCTTTAATGGAAGAAGGGAGAAAAAAGATATCGGGGTCCCTGTCTCAATTCTCCCCATCATGCTCCTTTTTCATCTCCAAGTTAAGTTTCCAGCTCACCTGGGTATTCGTTTTTCATTCATTCCTTCCCTGGACTGCTCAATCCCTCCGTCAAACAGACTTGAATTCTGCTTCCTGCTCGAGTGTTACCTCTCCCAATACTTTCCTCCAAGGGAGCTTCCCTGTCCCCAGCCTCTCTGTCCATCCCTGGCCCATCTGTGGCATTTTTCATCCCTTGGCATCGTATGGTCCATGCATGTATTCACTTGTTCATTTTTCTGTCTCCCAGATCAGAAACTACATTCCCCAAGGGCAGGGATTTTGTTTCATTTTCTGCCATATTCTTGCATGTTACACAGTGTCCAGGGCCAGTAGGTGCTCAATAATTGTTGAACAAATGCTGGAAAGACACCAGATGTGTTTTGAGCGCATGCTGGGCCTGACAGGGGCAGAGATGACTAAGTGAAGGTTCCTGTAGTCCTGCTGTGGGATGACAGGGAGGTGAGCAAGCTGGGACAAGGAGGTGAAGGCAGGATTCATTGTAGCTGGCCTTAGGGAAGGCAACCTGAGAAATTCTAGACTGACTTTGAAGGGACATGAGACAGATTTGCTCAAGGGGCAGTGACGCAGGCACCTGGCTGGCTGCAGCAGCTGGTTCCTGCAAGAAACAGGAAAAGGTGAGGACTGAGACTGGAAGACCTTGACCTTGGAGCTCAGCAGGCCCCTGGAGCCAGCCATATCTGGTGATCAACTGGTCCTACCTCCTCCTGGCCTTCCTCTTTCATTCACACCAGTTGCTTCATCTCCTGGACCTTCATTTGCACAACTGTAAAATGGAGGTCCCATAGTTCCTTGCCTTAGAGTTGCCAAGAGGATTCGGGAAAGAGTCCCTCCAGTTCCTGGCATGTAACAGTGCTCAATCCACGAGAGCCTTGCTGTTCTTACACTGTTTCCTGTGAGCTGTACAGAGCCCTTGGAGGTTCTGGAGCAGGGGAATGGCCTAAAGAAAGGGAGGCCCCTGAGTAGATCTCAGGAGAGCATAGTTGAGCCTCCTGTGCTTCTAACCGCCCAGCTGCAGGTTAGCCTAAGCCAAACACAAAAAGAAGGATCCAGCCTAAAGGTAAAAATCATAAGTATCACCTTGCCCTGCTCACCCCTTCCGACTCTCCTACAGCAGGTCCCAGGCCCACGCCCTGAGGAAGCCATTGCATAATCCATAAACATGCAGGAGTAAGATAACATCACAGAGCAGAGACTATCAGTTCAAACTCCAGGAGCAGCAGCAGATAAAGAGCACAAGCATGCATATAACTGCAGCCATCAAGGGCTCCCAGTGCCAAGAACTCCTGAAGGCTGAGCAGTGGTTGACCCTGAGATTCACCCTGGTAGCCTAAAGCTGAGCTATGGCTAATCAGTCACTCTCAGGAGAAATGAGACTCAGAGCAGAAGGGACACTTATCACTTCCTGTCAGCAGCTATAAAAGTCAGTGTGTCCTATGCCATTCTTTTCTCTCTACCAAATAACCATCATGTTCTACAGAGCAGCTGAGTTCTAGAATGAAAAGGAATCCTCCAATTGCCTTGGACTAGTGATGAGCTCATAGCATGAACAAGAAAGAAAACATTGTTTTAAGCTTTAGATATCAGGGCTGTTTGTTACTGCAGCATAACCTGGCCTATCCTAATTGAATATAAATATATTCTTCTGCAACTTGCTTTCTCTTGACATCATTTCTGTAACATGTATCCATAATGATACATGAAAATTGAGTTTATTTATTTCTACTGCTATATAATATTTTATCATATAACTAGGTCACACTTTTTTAAAAATCATTTTTCTGATGAGGTCTATTTAAGTCATTTACAATTTTTTGCTTAGTTTTCTTTTTTTTTAAAGAGAGAGAGAGAATTTTTTTAATATTTATTTTTTAGTTTTCGGCGGACACAACATCTTTGTTTGTATATGGTGCTGAGGATCGAACCCGGGCCTGCACGCATACCAGGCAAGCACACTACCGCTTGATCCACATTCCCAACCCTGTTCTTAGTTTTCTATAGCTCTGTAGCCAAGTTCTTTTGTAAAAGGCAGATAGTAAATGTTGTTGGTTTTAACAAGCTGTACAATCCCTGGCACAACTACTTGAATCTGCTATTGTAGCATAAAAGCCACCATAGACAGTAAATGAACAAATGTGCATGGCTGTTCTGATAAAATTTTATTTACAAAGACAAGTGGTGGGCCAGATTTGCCCAGAGGTGATTGTTTGCTGAGCCTCGCTTTAGAGGATGAGCCTTTATTTCATGAAAGTATTTACAATAGGTTATTGTACTTAGTAAATATCGATTTTCTGTTTTGTCTTTAAAATTATTTTTATAAACTACCACCCTTCAGTTTATTTGATCTATTTCTCTTACCAGATTAAGCTTCTTCAAATATAATTTGTTTGTTTTGTTTTTGTTTTGGATCGAACCCAAGGCCTTGTGCATGCAAGGCTAGCACTCTACCAACGGAGCTAGCCAGCCCCAAGCTTCTTCAAATATAATTTGCATCACATCATTCTTCTACCTCAAAACATTGGTGGCTCTTTATAGTCTGTAGAACTATTCCTAACCTTCATTTGGTCTTTAAGACCCTCCATGATCTGGCCACGCACTTTGTATCCTCTGCTTCTCTCCAACATGTAATCGAGCACAGCCATGGCCCATGTCTGCTCTCTTCCTCCAGCCCTCCTGAGGACTTCAAGATTTTATACTGAAGAATGTCCTTAAGTAACAGCCTGTGATTCTACACCACCAGGAGACCAGTCAGCATTTTGGGAGTCTCTCCATGGTTGGGGGCTCAGTCAGCATTTCAGGAGTTCCTACAGGGTTGGGGGCTCAGTCAGGGTTCCCGGAGCACATATGTGGGAGAGAGCTCAATCAGCCTCCCATAATTCCACAAAGAAGGGGTTTCTGCTAACATTCCAAGTCCACACAGATGAGGAAGCTCTGCAGATGTTCCATCATGATAAGGAAAGCGGTTCTGTGGACGTTCCATGATTTCCTACCCAGGCAGGCGGTCTGCAAACAGAACAAAACTCAAGGGACAAGAAGGGGCTCTGGGGCTGGGGATGTGGCTCAAGCGGTAGCGCGCTCGCCTGGCATGTGTGCAGCCCGGGTTCGATCCTCAGCACCACATACCAACAAAGATGTTGTGTCCGCAGAGAACTAAAAAATAAATATTAAAAATTCTCTCTCTCTCTCCTCTCACTCTCTCTTTAAAAAAAAAGAAGGGGCTCTGCAAACATCCCATGATTAACTGTTCTTCAAAATTCTATATACAAGAAGAAGAAGTTGTTTTACGACCTCCAAATTCTATCCTCAGGAAGTACTCAGGAATGTTTCATGATTTCATAATGAGGAGGCTTTATTGTATTTCATAGTTCTACAGACAGAGACCGGCTGTGGAGACCTTTTGTCAAAACAGATTCCACACTGGCGATCCTAAGACAGGAGAGAACTCCTCACAATGAACAACTCTGCCAAGAGGAAGGGGTTCATTTGCTCGACTCTTTTAGATCTGGGATCCCATGGTATGAACCTGGGGGACTCTGTGTGCGTTCAGGATGCGAGAGATAGGAGGCCATTCTCTAAATATGCCCCTCACCAGAGGAGGAGGCTAGCCAACAGGCCACGGCTGTACTCACAATCTGAAAGTCTACAAATATCCTGTGGTTTTATCCATACGTAGAAGGGGGTTCAGACCCCATTCCAAGATCTTACACAGATGAAGGGGTCCAGCAAGATTCCTTGATTTTGCCAAGGGGAGAAAGAATCTCTGCAATATCCACTTACTCTGTATAAAGGGTTTTGGAAGCAGCCCATGATTTTAAACCCAGGAAGGTGCTTGGGGAATCCTTGGCGTTTCTGTGGCTATCAGGATCTTGGTCAGTCTGGTCTGATGAACGTTGGTGGCTGGACCGTTTCACCATCAGACTCCATAAGTCAGAGCCTGACTGTGTGAACATTTCAAGGACACATAAAGATATGGGAGACCTGGAGACCAAGACTGACTCAAAAAAAAAAAAAACCAAAACACTGTAAAATTGAAACTAACCAATGTTTAATTAAAATGTCTACAAAATGTAGTATCAATCAACTGCCTCTGGATTCAGATGATTGTATCTAATTGCACCTATTGACAACGTGAAGAGGCAATTTTCTTAGGCTTAATAGGATGTGGTAGGGACTTAAAAGTAATGCAAGGGGCCCAGGAAGATCCTGAAATGGCCCTAGAGGAGGAAGCTGCGGGCAAGTTTCCATGGGAAGTTCCCATTTTGAAGCCACCCATGGCCCCTTCTACAACCCAGTCCCTGAGAGCTGACAACCCAAAGTCAAGCCCAGTTCATTCACCACCGAGTGACTCTCGGGAGATGGACAGAGCTCCAGATAGCACCCAGCTTCTAGGAAAGGCCATCCCTGTGGCCACAGTGGAAGCCGATTGGCCAAGGACAGTATGCTGTGGCAGGTGTCTGAAGGAATCAGATATTGTCATGGTCTCAGGAAGGAGCAACAGCTGTTTCAGCTTCTCTTTCCCTTTCCCCACAAGTGTCCCACGAGTCCCAGGGGAGGGCTCTGAGCCAGCCAGAGCATTGAAATGGGGCCAGAGTGGGGAATTATGGCCCAACTAAGCCCCAGGGTCACAAGCGGGAATGAAGGCTGTTGATCAAAGGCAGGGAAAGAGAATCGAGTCCAGGGTCTTAACATCCCAGAGCCCAGCCACCATCCATCAAACCCACATGACAGTGAATACAATTCTGGCCTTAGCTCGAGGTCTGTAGAGAAGAAAGCTTTTCCTCTACCCATCTGAGGCTCCTCACTGGACGCTTTAAACTAGACCAGTCAAGATGAACTAACAAGAAGCAGGAACACAAGTTCATTAACGTGGGCATCCATCACGTGTACGCAGGAGCTCCCAGTGCTGTTGACCTCAGGGGTGAGTGGAACTTGGGCTTCAGTGACAACATGTGCTAAACATAGAACAAAGGGCTTGGGGGCTACTGGGGGGGTGAGGGGAGGCAATTTACAGGAAAGTGACTAAATTTCCTCTATCGATGTAAATTTCCTCTACAAAAGGAAAATGTGGTTCCTATTTTTAAGCTTTTCTGATGGTTCTCAGTGACCATCAGAATATCCATATGCCAAAGAAGCACATTTCAAGTGGCGTATTCTGGTACCCCCCAGGCCCGAGGATGGGAAGAGGCGATCACTGTTGCTTCTCAAGTTTTTAAACCATGCGCCCTTTTATGGAATATAAGAGCATCTTACAGATTCCTCTGGCATCATTAATGCGATTTTATTGTCTAGCCAGGGTTATGCTAAATTGCCCAGGAGGGTCTTGAACTTACCTCCTGCCTGGGCCTCCCAAGTAGCTGGGATTATAGGCACACACGCCACCAAGCCCACCACATTATACTTTTAAAAATTTTGTCTTCAAAAGCTCTTAGATGATTTAAGGAAGGCAAATCCAGAATATCTTTAAATTAACTGAGACAGAAAGAAATTTGTTTGTTTTTGTTTGTTCGTGGTGCTGGAGCTAAGCAAGTGCTATACCCCTGAGCTGTACCCCACTCCAAGAAAGGAATTTCTTAAACCAGGCACAAAGAACATAAACTATGAGGGGAAGAATAGTACACTTGCCTACATCAGAGTTCAATATTCCAGCCAGGTGAGGTGGCACAAGTCTGTAACAGCTACTCAGGAGGCTGAGGCAGGAGAATCGCAAGTTCTAGGCCAACCTGGGTAATTTAGGGAGACCTGTCCCAAAATAAAAAATATAAAAAGAGCTGGGATGTAGTTCGGTGGTAAAGCACTCATAGATTCAATCTCCAGTACCTACCCCTTCCAAAGAGAGAGAGAGAGAGAGAGAGAGAGAGAGAGAGAGAGAGACATGAAGAGAAAGCATCAGTCCAATCACAATAATAAAGGATTTCAAAAGGCATTTTGTTGAGACTAGGAAACCCAAAGGGCTCATCATTGTATAAAAAGTTGCTATCACTCAGAAGTATTCAGAGAAATGTGCTTAAAAACATAATGAAGATACCAGCTCACATCTAGAGATTGACAGAAACTCTGCTTCTAGAAATGTGCTCCAAAGAAACTCTGGCCAAGTGAGCAGAGAAGAGCCATAGAGGGGGGCTGGGGGTGTGGCTCAAGTGGTAGCGCGCTTTCCTGGCATGCGTGCGGCCCGGCCCGGGTTCAATCCTCAGCACCACATACCAACAAAGATGTTGTGTCCGCCAAGAACTAAAAAATAAATATTAAAAATTCTCTCTCACTCTCTTTTTTTTTTTTTAGAGAGAGAGAGAGAATTTTTTTTTTAATATTTATTTTTTAGTTCTCGGCAGACACAACATCTTTGTTGGTATGTGGTGCTGAGGATCGAACCAGGGCCGCACGCATGCCAGGCGAGTGTGCTACCGCTTGAGCCACATCCCCAGCCCTCTCTCTCACTCTCTCTTTAAAAAAAAAAAAAGAGCCATAGAGGGCTGCCCCCCCTCCTCACCCCACCCCCCCTCCTCACCCCACCCCCCCTCCTCACCCCACCCCCCCTCCTCACCCCACCCCCCCCTCCTCACCCCACCCCCCTCCTCACCCCACCCCCCTCCTCACCCCACCCCCCCTCCTCACCCCACCCCCCTCCTCACCCCACCCCCCCTTCCCCCGCATAGGGTTGAGCTCAGCAGTAAAAACTGCAGGCAGCTGAAATCCCATCCCTGGGGAATGGTGAATGAAATATGGGTTGGTCACTTGGTGGCACACCACGCAGCAGTTACAATGAATGAATTAGAACTTCCTGTGTGTCAGTAATTGATATTTATAATGTTATGAGAAAAGAGGGGGCTCAAAACGAGACATGAGATGCACAGCGGGGTGACATTGGCTGGCCTGGCACACACCAACAATGGAACCATCAATATTAGAGGAAAAAATGAAAGAAGGCCCAGCCCTAGCCTTGCCTGGCTTGCCTGCCTGCACCTCTTCCACACCTTGTTCACACAGCGATGCTGTGCACAAAGGAATGCAGGGCCCGGGTTGGGAGGCAGTTCAGGGGTAGAGCTCATGCTTACCATGCCAGGGCTGCCGCAACCCCAGCAGGACACCAGAAACTAAAGTAAAAAGTATCAAAAAATTAGAACCTTCCTGCCCTGCTGGGGGGAAATGTAACAACATCATGGAGCTACTTTGGAAAATAAACTAGTGCTTGTCAAACAATTAAAATCAGCTACCCTGACTGCCATTCTGCTCCTAGGTGTAGACCCAAGAGAAATGGAAACTCACGTCCACAGAAAAACCATACATGAGAGTTGAGAGTAGCATTGGATATCACAGCCAAAAAGTGGAAGCAAGTCAAATATCTATTGACTTCAGGCACCGTGGCCGAGGCCTGTGATCCCAGCGACTCAGGAGGCTGAGGCAGGAGGATTGAAAGTTCAAAGCCAGCCTCAGCAAAAAGCAAGGTGCTAAGCAACTCAGTGAGACCCTGTCTCTAAATAAAATACAAAATAGGGCTGGGGGTGTGGCTCAGTGGTCGGGGTGCCCCTGAGTTCAATCCCTAGTACCAAAAAACAAAACAAAAACATAAAACCAAATATCCATTGACTGATGAACAGATAAATGTGTTATGTCAGTGTAAAGAAATAATATTCAGCCAAAAAGAAAAAAAAGAAAGAAAAATAGAAGAAGAAAAAGAAAGAAAAGAAAGAAAGAAAGAAAGAAAGAAAGAAAGAAAGAAAGAAAGAAAGAAAGAAAGAAGGAAAGAAAGAAAGAAAGAAAGAACTGACACATGCTACTATGGGAATGATCTTGGAAGCTTTATGCTGGGTGAAAAAAGACACAGATTGTGTGAGTCCATTTAAGGCAATGTACAGAATCTGCAAATCTATAGATAGTAGTCGTCTAGGGATGGGGGATGCAGGGAGGTGGGGGGGGCTGCTAACGGGTGTGGGGTTTCTTGGGGGGGGTGATGCAAATGTTCTAAACTTGATTGTTCTAAACTTGATGGTGGTTGCACAACTCTGTGAATTCACTAAAAAGCATTGAATCCTATGTTTATTTATTTTTTAATTGTATATTTTAAATGGATTCATTGTATGCTATGGGTAATGTTTCTCAATAACATTTATATATATATATATATATATATATATATATATATATATATATATATATATATGTGTGTGTGTGTGTGTGTGTGTGTGTGTGTGTGTGTGTGTGTGTATAGATAGAGAGAGAAAGAGAGAGAGAGATTGTGTGTGTTAAATCCAGTTTAAATAAATCAACTTCCACACTTATTTTTTAGTTGTTGATGGATCTTTATTTTATTTGCTTATTTATGTGTGGTGCTATGAACCGAACCCAGTGCCTCACACGTATAAGGCAAGTGCTCTATTGCTGAGCTTCAACTCCTGCCCCATCCCATACTTATTTTTTATTGAACTGATTCCCATCTCTACAAGTCTCTCATGACACACACACACACACACCCACACACACACACACACACATACACACACAGCTCACCACTATTGTTCATTTCTCTTTTTTTAATTTCTTTTTAGTTGTTGGTGGACACAATATCTTTATTTCATTTTTTTAATGTGGTGCTAAGTTTCGAACCCAATGCCTCACATGTGCTAAGTGAGCACTCTACCACTGAGCCACAGCCCCACCCCACTATTGTTCATTTCTTGTCGATTTTTCCAGAGTTTTCATGCATATAAAAGTAAATATAAGAGCTGGGGCTGGGGCTCAGCAGTAGAGCTCTCACCTAGCACGTGTGAGGCCCTGGGCTCCATCCTCAGCACCACATAAAAATAAATAAATAAAATAAAGGTATTGTGTCCAACTATAACTAAAAAATGAATATTTTTTTAAAAAGTAAATATAAATATAGATTCTCCTCTCTCACCCTGGTACACAAGAAGCATCATCTTGCTTTGCCCTTCCTATAATGTGCCAGTGCATTTACACTTTCCTGATTCCTCTTATAGCCATGTAGCATTCAATTTTATGTATAAACCGTAATTCGTTTAACTAGTCTTGGGATAGACATTTGGGTTGTTCCTAACTCTGTTCTGGTGCTGGGGATAGAACTGGTGGCCTAGTGCTCTACAGCAGAGCTATACCCCCAGCCTCTACTCCACCCCCAGCCTCTAACCCACCCCCAGCCTCTAACCCACCCCCAGCCTCTACCCCACCTCTTTTTACCTTAACAATGTTACAAAGCATAGCTGTTCTATGCTTTGTAGCATATCCTGCAGGATAAATGACCAGAAATGGACTTTCTGAATCAACAAGTGCATCTCCGTAGTGGTGATTGACACTGCCAGATGGTGCCACACTGGCCCTACCAAGCACTTCCCCAGCAGCAAAGTGCGTGGTGCCTGATTTCACCAGCTTCGCTGAGGGAGGCAGCGTCTCTGTAGTTTAGTTTGCATTTCGTTTTCTGTGAGCATTCTTTCGACATGTTCAGGAGCCATGTGTATTTTTCTGGTCATTCTCTCTGTCGCTTCCCCACTGGATGCACACTTTTCTTTCTATTTCTGACAAGAAGATGCTCTCTACTAGGAGAACTCAGCCTTTTCTAGTGAGCGGATGGTGCTTCTCCGTCCCTGTACTTGGGTTTCTTGGCCTGCTTAGTTCCTCTTTCCTGTTCCCTAGACCTCCACCCGCCTGCCCGCCCGCTGTCTTCATCCAGGTGGTGCTATAACCAATTACCATAAACTGGACTGCTTATAAACCACAGAGGTGTATTTTTCACAGTTCTGGAGACTGAGAAGTTCAAGATCAAGACACTGGCGGATTCAGTGTGTAGCCAGGCCTTGCCTTCTGGTTAGCTGGGGTCTTCTCACAGTGCTCTCAAGGGTGGAAGAGCTGGGAGGCAGCTGCCTGGGGCCCCTTATAAGGACACTGATCACAAATTCCATCCAGGTGGGCTCCATCCTCATGACCTACCACTTTGCAAGGTCCGGTCTCCTAATACCTGATATGATTGCCCTGCTTATGAAGAATTCGGTCCTATACAATTACCTGAAGGGCTGCTGTATCGGCGTCTGATTCCTGGGAGTGATGTCATTCCCACTCCTTCTCGGCCATAAAAAGTTGGACTAAGTTGTTGGCTGTAACTTAAATCACTATAGTAATAAGAAACCTGAGGAAACACTTTTAAAAGTTCTGTGTGTAGATGCCGTACCGAGATCACGACACACCGGATCCAAAGTGCCCTGACTTGGAACCCAGGAGAGCAGGTCGCCCTGGGAAGTCCCTCACATGCCCCTGACCCGCCACTGTCTTGTCTCTGGGTTTTCTCTGTTTCCCAAAGTGCTGGGAGGGGCTTCCTCTGAGGTCCCTTTCCCAGAAGGACTGCAACAATTATGAAATTTCATTAATCAGGTAAGATTAACCAGAGAGAAAAGACTAAAGATCTCCACACCAGGACACCTGCCTATCTGGACAGACGTCTCATCTATTCTTCTGAGAGACTTTACCTATAATGAAACAAACTTTGTTACCAGGTATCTCTCCCCTCTCCTCTGCCATCCCTGGTCACCAGCACCTCCAGATCCCCCAAAAACCTCCCTATTCAAAACTATTCATTAAGGTAGCTCAGAAAGTTACTTAAGCTGGCTGCTGGAGAGTCTCATGTTTTGTGTGAGTCCTGTCTCTGATTTTTTCCACATTCATGTTAATAAATGTGTGTATCTTTTCTCCTATTTAATCTGCCTAATGTCAATTCACTCCAGTAAAATTTCAGAGGGTGGACGGGAAATCTCCCTCCAGCCTCCAGTGTCTACCTATGGACTCTGGAGAATTCGGCTTTCAGGCAAGATCACCCCCTCCCAGAGGCCGCTCCCAGCCCTCTGATTCCTATTTGTCTCTCATGCAAAATACATTTGTTCTGTCCCAACAGCCTCAACGTCTGAACTCACTCCTTGAACTTTAAAGTCTAAGTCCAAAGTCTCATCTAAAGATTATCTAAATTAGATTTGGGAAGGACTGGATGACTCACAGGAGACATTCCTGAGGAACTGGGAGGAAGTAGGGGTAACAGGTCCGAGAGCAGCTCCAACCCCCGAGGCCTGAGAATGGTCTTGGACTCAAGTCTCTGTCCCCAGGCTCTCTGGGTTGGCTGTGGCCTTCCAGACCCCCTAGGGTGGAGGTCCTGCCCCCACGGTCCTGCCCCCACAGCCCGACTCCCAGGACAGACTCCCAGAACAGCCCGACTCCAAGGCTTTGCTGCTGCAGCTTCTGCACACTCTGGTGGTTAGAGTCGGAGCCTGGGGCTCTCCGGGGCTGGACTTGTGCTTTGGGGGCTCCAAAGCAGCCCTGCCCCAGAGCCCTGCTGGAGTTTCCCTTGGGGGATTCTCTGCTGTCCCTGCAGCTACTCTCTGCCTGAGCCCCAGAGCTTGTGGCCATTCTTGGAAACCTAGGTGTGAAGCCAGATTTAAAGTTAGGCAGTCAGTGTGGTCAGGTAAACCGGGTCTAATATCCAGTAAGATCCAAAAGGGAGGCCAGGTTGAGAACGAATTCCTGGAACAGTGGAACAACTGGAATGTTAATGTACCCAAGGCCCAGAGCCCATCCCAAAGAAATGTTAATGAAGATTTCTTCTTTGGCCCACCTGTGCCCCACCCCTGGGGCCTTCCCACCTACATTCCATCACCGAAAGAACTATAAAAAAGGGAGACAACCGCAGGTCCACGGATTCCACCTCTTGGGTCTCCTTCTTGAGAAGTCTTTCCTGCTGTCCTTTAATAAACTTCTAATTTCTACTCTGACCTCACCTCGGCATGCTTCTCTGTGTTATTCTTCAACATTGGGGTCAACAGCGGTAACAGGTGGACGCAGCCGTACCCCCCTCCCCAGATTTGGGGGCACAGCGTGTGCCATACCGGGACTCCCTGGGGCTGTAACTGGGTGGCTGAGGAGACAGAATGGAGGTGGGGAGCCTTGGGGCGACACTGGCAGCCAAGGCCCCACAGCACCCACACCTCCTTTGAAATTGCCGGGGTCTGGCAATCCGGGCTTGTCATGGGAGGGGCAGGCCAGTGACCCCCTGCAATGCCTTCAGTCATTCTCCAGTTCTCTAGGACAACAGACCCACACTAACCTTATCAGAATGTCCTTTGGTGACACCTTTATTCTCTCCTGAGCAGCATTTCATTTTCCCCCAGTATTCCAGGGCTCAGACCTTTTGATTAACACTTCTGTCTTCTCCCATTTACTGTAAGCACTTAGGAAAGAACTATCTACACCTACAACACTGCTTAAAAACATACTTCTTTCTTTCGTTCGTTTTTTTTTTTTTGTGTGTGTGTGTGTGTGAGATACCAGAGATTGGACCCAGGGGTGCTCTACCACTGAGCTATATCCCTAGCCCTTTTTTTTTTTTAAAGAAAGAGTGAGAGAGGAGAGAGAGAGAGAGAGAGAGAGAGAGAGAGAGAGAGAGAGAGAGAGAGAATTTTTTTTAATATTTATTTTTTAGTTCTCGGTGGAAACAACATCGTTGTTTGTATGTGGTGCTGAGGATCGAACCCGGGCCGCACGCATGCCAGGTGAGCTCGCTACCGCTTGAGCCATATCCCCAGCCCAAGCCCTTTCTACTTTTTATTTCAAGACAGGTTCTCAATAAGTTGCTGAGACTAGCCTCCGATTTGCAATCCTACTGCCTCAGCCTCCCAAATCACTGGGGTTATTTACTGCTCACAAGGTTCCATCTTCATGAAGCACCATGACATACAACTGAGTCAAATTTGGTGCCACTTTATAACAAGGGTTGCCTCTCCCCCAGTTCCCAATAACATTCCTCATCAGAATGGCTTACTCTTCATAACCCCTCAGCATTCTGTTCCTGGCCTCAAAAGTGTTCTCTTTGATGGTCAGAAGGGCAAGCTCCCTCTTTCCTTTCTGGGCTTTTACAAGAATCACCCTTAATATAAAAGTGTTCTCTTTGATGGTCAGAAGGGCAAGCTCCCTCTTTCCTTTCTGGGCTTTTACAAGAATCACCCTTAATATATTTTTTTTCACCCTTAATATTAATAGTCTGTTCATGGCAACGTAGGTTTTTCTTGGTGTGCACCTCAAAACTCCTCTAGTTCCAAAGTTTCTTCCACACTATGAATATTTGCAACAGCAGCTCCTCCCCCACTTGTGGGTGCCAACTTTCAGGCTTTGTCTTTTGGGGTGGCTCAGGTGGCTTATAAGCAACAGAAACTTATCTAGGTTTGTGCCAGGGACCAGGATCTCTGTGGAACTCCCAAGCTTGTAATTTAACATCTCCGGTATGCTTGAAAGGGTGGAAAAGTTTTTTTCACTAGTGAAGATTTGGCTCCCTGGACTTATTTAAGAAACAAGGCTGGAGTACAGCTCAGTGGTAGAGCATGAGCTTAGTATGCACAAGGCCCTGGTTTTGATTCCCAGCACTGCAAAATCAGAAGGAAAAGAAAGAGAGAAGGATTAAAGAGCTAGGCATGGTGGCTCACACCTGCAATCCCAGCATCTCAGGAGGCTGAGGCAGGAGGATCACAAGTTCCAGGCAGACTCAGCAACTCAGTGAGGCCCTAAGCAAATTAGCAAGACCCTGTCCCCAGGACCAGCTGGAAGATAAAAAGAAAACAGCAGCAGCAATTATCAAAACAGCTGGTATTTATTAAGTTCTTATTCTGTGTCAGACACAACACCAAGTATGTCACTCATATTAACTTAGCTAATCCACTCAACAACCCTATTAATTAGTAACCTTTCCATCCCCATTTGCAGAAATAGGGACTGAAGCCAGGTATGGTGGTGCACACCAATAATCCTGGCAATTCTGGAGGCTGAGACAAAAGGATTGCAGGTTTGAGGCCAGCATCAGCAACTTAGTGAGGCCCTGTTTCAAAAAATAAGAACTGGGGATGTAGCTCACCTATAAAGTGTCTTTGGTTTCAATCCCCAGTACAAGAAGATGAAGAGGAGGAGGAGGAAGAGAAGGAAGAGGAGGAAAGGGGAAGGAGGGGAAGAGGAGGAGGAGGAAGAGGAATAGATTAAGGCACAGATTTACCCAATTCCTGTAGCTGGTAAATGGCAAAATGGGTACTGCAACCCAGCAGCCATAGCTACAAGAGGAAGGCTGAGTTGCAGCTCGGGTGGGCGTGGCTGAGTCAGGTGGAGACCCCAGTGAAATGTACAGGGGAGTCCAGAGAGCAGGCTGAGGATGGGCTTGAAGACATTCTCCCAGGACTCTGCACTGGGGAGTCAGGTGGGGCCCAGGAGGGGGACCCCAGTCTCCCCACCAAGCCTCCCTTGGGAAGAACCAGGACTGTCCTGCCAATCCTGCTCTCCAAGTCCTTCCCATCTTTATTCAGAATAAAAGCTGAAGGCCTCCCGTGGCCCACAAGCCTTTGCTCCTGTAGCTGGCACTGGCTTTGGGTCCCTTGGGTATCCAGAGAATATCTTGGCAAAGGAGAAGCAGGGAGACTCCAGTAACCTCCCTCAGAGCTCCTCCCCACTTGGTCTGTGCCCCCCAAACACAAGCAGACACTGCTTTCAACAAGCAAAGCCTCGATTTCTTCTGTTTTCTGTCCTAGTTGGCTGTATGTAGCAGGTGCTGAGGCACGGTGGTTAAGACCCAGGGCTTTGGAGGCTGCCCTCTAATTTGAAGTCCAGCCTCCCCACTTAATAATCCTGTGTTAGGTTGGTGCAGTGGCACACGCCTGTAATCCCAGCAGCTCAGGAGGCTGAGACAGGAGGATGGGGAGTCCAGAGGCAGCCTGAATAACTCAGGGAGACCCTGTCTCTAAATAAAATACAAAAAGTGGCTGAGACTGTAGCTCAGTGGTTAAGTGCCCTTGGGTTCAATCCCTGGTACACCCCCAAAATAATAATCAGGTGTTAGGTAGTAGTTGAGATCTCAGTTTCCCCATCTGTAAATTGGAGGTGATATATTGTGCTGACCTGGCAGAGTTGTCCTCAAGATTAAATAAATTAGTCTGGGTAAAGGTGCCCAGGGGAAGGTAGGCGCTGCTAAATGTCATTAGGAAGGGCCTGCAGGGCCGTCTTCCCTGCTGGAGCTGCTGTCTCAGGAGCTTGGATCACATTAACCCAGGTGCCCAGAGGCACTTTGCAGGATTTTCAAGCCTCTGGGGCTGTGGAGGCCTCCTGTGCTGCCTTCTCCTCATGTGTGTGTGTGTGTTTGTGTGTGTGTGTGTGTGTGTGTGTGTGTGTTTGCAATTCTCGCAATAGGTTCCCATAGAAGCTTGCCATGTTAACACCTCCCAAGGCTCCACGGGTCTCCTGGGCAGGTAGAGAGGATCACAGATGCAGCCAACCCCAGGAGGGCAGGCGGGTGGCCCAGAGCTCCTGCTCAATGCACAAGGGAGGTAAAGAAAAGTCCCAGAAGGGTTAGGCCACGAGGTGCACATTAGGGTGAGAATCAGATGGGAATCCAGTCTTCCTCTCTCAGCAACTGAGGGCTTTCATTTCTTTTTTCTTTTTTCTTTCTTTCTTTCTTTTTTTAAAAAATATTTTTTACTTGTCAATTGACCTTTTTATCTTATTTACTTATTTATATGCAGTGCTGAGAATCAAACCCACTGTCTCACATACACTAGGCAAGCGCTCTACCCCTGAGCCACAACCCCAGCCCCTTGTTTCCTTTACAAAGTGTAAATTATACAAGTAAGGAGTCTCCTCATCTGAAAAACATGCAGGTAAGTGAAAACAATGTGTCATGGCCACCCTGTGTCACCGGCCCGCACTCTGTACCCAGGCCCTGGCCCTGCTTTTCCACTTGACAAACCACCCTCCGGCATGGCGGCTCCCCGGGCAGCCATGGGTCTGTTTATGCATCCGGGTAGCCCCAGTGCTGAGGACAGCGGCCACAGTGAAGGCAATAAATATGCATTCGATCCCTGTCCCCACCATGCCAAGGTAACTGCCATTATCAGTTGGCCTTTCTTTCCTTCCAGATCAGCATCATCCAATAGAAAGTTCTGCAACAACAGAAATGTCATCATTAGCCACTGCTGCACTTCAAGTTCGGCTGATGGCTTTGAGGAACTCTAAATTTAATCCTATTTAATTTGTATCTAAATGTAAATAGCCAGCCACCAGTGGCTAGAGACAACCGCCCCAACCCTGACACCACACCTTCAGAATCAGTCAAAAAGCTCACTCTTGAGGAGTGGACCTGTGATTATGGGTCACAGGCCCTCCCTGCTGAAACTGGAAAACAACCAGTCTTTGGATTATCCAGCAGGAAAAGCAGCAGCAGGAATCCTGATATATAGACCCAGAGAGAAATTGTAGCCAGGGTTATTCCTATTGTCATGTTTTGCCACAGCCACTCAGTATAAAGGAAACAAAGGGATTTGCTTTGAGTTCAGGGACTGCTCAGGGCAAGGCTACAATCTGTCAAAACCAGCCTTTAATGGGAACAGGCAAATCCTTCCCCTGGCCTCTTGCTGCTACTGTCCACCATAAAGGCTTTGCTTATTCCTCTGCTGTGCCATAGGGCAGTGGGCATCAGGCACTGTTCCCTGTGTGACTTTCACACTCATCTGCGCTTTTGTGAAGAGATTTCATGCCTGTGGAAATCAGATTTGTTTCTCAGATCTATTGAGAGCAGTGCCAAGGAAGTCCTAAAACCTGCAGAAAAGGACACTTCAGAAATCCGGCCCCAGGGAACCACTGGGGGGGGGTGTACTCACCATCCTCTTCCTTTTAGCCCCCTGCATATTCCATACTGATGTGGTGTCTGATACCACGCATCACACAGCACCTTGCAGTGTGTCTGTGTCAAAGGCAGCCTGAAACAAACAGAATCTACCCACCATCGCCTCTGAGGCTTAGAGAAACCATTATTAGCTTTCCAAGTCTTCTACCCCCAGTCGAGGCATTTGCCCTGACTCCAAAACCAGAAACAACAAGTGGCAGACTATTATCTAAAATTTCAAAAAAAAAAAAAACAACAAAAAAAACCCTAACACTTGCCCCAAGTAAGTCACAATTTATTTCCTGGGATTAAAAATAAGGAAAATGGATTATCAGAAGTCTTCCTCTAACACCATTAGAATGCTTTTCAAAGAAAGTTATAAGAATCACTTAAGGCTCACAGAAAAAGTCAGATCTGTTTTTTGTTGTTTTTTTTTCCAGAACATTCCTTACCCTAGATATAAAGCACCCATATCACATCCCAGAAAAGAGAGAGACTTGAAGAAACAGCCATGCCAGGATCTCTGGCTCCAAGTATCCCAGGAAAACATCAAAAAACTCTTTTACATAAATTCAACATATATCTTGGGAATAAATGCAAATATTCTCCCTCTGAACTACAGTACAAAAATTCACTCACCAGCCATAAAAATAACATTGTCTTCTATACACAAATATAATAATATGTAAAACAAATTTGGAACACATGGATGGGGAGAGCTACAGAATCTCTTGGGATCTGAGCTATTTAAAGTCATTTTTGTTTGGGTTATCCCTCTGCTGGGTATAGGAAGCTGGCTAAAATACATTCAACTCACAGCGCTCACCATTTCAACAGCTCCTGTGTCATGGAATGTGGTACTTTTTAAAAATAGGCGACCCTTGGTGTCATGGAAAAAAAGAGGGAAAATGGGGAGTTAGAGGGTAGGAGGAAGAGAAAAACAGGCTTCAGTAACAAGGTGGACTTGGAATACTCTGTGGTATAAAATAAATCTCCAGCTTCAGAGGCCACCCCTGTTCCCCAATCTGCTGCCTCCCTTTACAAGTCAGTTTCCCGGCTGCTGTCCAGACAGAGGGCATACAGAGATCTCCGCAAGTCAACATTGCTCTTGGCCTTGAGATTACACTTCTCCAGGGGGCAGCTGCCCCTTCGGTTACTGTCGGAATTCTCCAGGGACCCCCCAGCCTTGCAGAGGGAAGCCTTGCTCCAGCTGGACTTCCTTTGTCCTCCGGAGTCTAGTCCAGACCCCCGTCTCTGGTTGCCTTGCTCTTCCTTCAGGGCTCCCTGCTCTTCATGGTCTGTCTCCTGGTGACAGAAGTAGTTAAAGTTGGAGACAATGACGGGCACAGGCAGGGCAATGGTGAGGACCCCAGCAATGGCACACAGAGAGCCCACAATCTTACCACCCACGGTGATGGGCCTCATGTCCCATAGCCCATGGTGCTCATAGTGACTACTGCCCACCAGAAGGCATCAGGGATGCTGGAGAAGTGGAACCCCTGGTTGTCTGCTTCTGCAAAGTAGACGGCACTGGAAAAGAGGATGACTCCAAGGAAAAGGAAGAAGATGAGCAGCCCCAGCTCCCTCATGGAGGCCTGCAAGGTCTTCCCCAGAATCTGCAGCCCCTTGGAGGGTCTCGAGAGCTTGAAGATGCGGAACACCCAGACCAGGCGGATCACCCTGTGGATGGCCAAGGACATGGCCTGCTGCCCGTTCTGGCCACCCCCTCCTCCACCTCCTGGCTGTTGTTCTGCCAGTTCAGTGCCCAGGGTGATGAAGTAGGGAAAGATGGCCACAATATCAATGATGTTCATGGTGTTCCTGGAGAACTCTGCCTTGCTGGGACAGGCAAAGAAGCACACAAGCAGCTCAAAAGTGAACCAGATGACACACGTGGTCTCTACAATGAAGAAAGGGTCTGCCAATGTCATAGGCAGGAGTGGAGCCACTGTCGGCCAGAGGGAGGTGCCATGGCCCCACTGCCATTTGTCCCTGAGGCGGGGGCAGAAGGCTGGTAAGGCACCGGGGGATGTCGAAGACGCTCATGTTCATCCCTGAACTCAGGCAGGGTCTCCAAGCAGAAGGTGATGATAGAAATGAGAATGACTAAGACGGAGATGATGGCGATGGCCCGTGCAGACCCAGAGCTTTCCGGGTATTCAAAGATCAGCCACACCTGACCTTGGAACTAGTTACGGGGCAGGGGTTTCTCCTCTTCTTTAATGAAGCCCTCGTCCTCCCGGAAGCACTCCATGGCCTCGTCCCCCAGCTGGTAAAAGCAGATCTCATCTGCAAACACTTCCAGGGAGACATTGACCAGCCTCCACAGGCGCCCTCCAGACTGGTAGTGGTAGAGGATACCATCGAAGCTGGGCCGATTGCGGTCGAAGAAGTACTCATTTCTCAGAAGGTCAAAGTAGCGCAGATGCTTGGCTGGGTCCCCCAGGAGGGTATTGGGGAACTGAGCCAAGGTGCCCAGCTGCGTCTCAAAGTGCAGCCCAGAGATGTTTATGAGAACTCGCTGGTGGTGAAGGGACCCCGGTCCCAGTACTGGTACCTGGTCCTCCACCATGCCCAAGCTGGGGTTGCCTTCTCCCTCCTCATCCTCTGGAGTGGGCCGTCTAGGCTGAGGCAGTTCCTGAGGCAGCGGAGGCAAAGGTCCCCCTCCTGGGTCCGTGCCCCTCTGTGTGCTGCACCCCCTTGGAGCCTGCTCCTTTTGCCCATCGCTAAGCCCAGCTGTCGGAGGATACTGAAGCTCTTCTCCCATGCTCTGACCACAGCCTGGTCTTGCCTCACCTTCTCCTCTGATGGTCATGGCACCTCCGTTCTCCAGGGGCACCAGGGTGATCTCCATGGCCCTGGAGCAGGGGGCATGCTGCACCCTAGCCAAGGGCTCTTGTGTTCCCCACTCAGGTTCTGCCTACACCTTTTGTCGGGCTCCTCTCCCGCAGTCCGCTGGTCTGGCTTTGGGGCGGGCTGGGGTTGCTGGCACGATCCTCTCCCTTGGTCCTGACGTCAAGAGCTGCTGCCCTGCTCTATGCTCCTCTCCCTCTCTCTCCCTTACTCTCTGTTCTGGCAGCCGGTTTCCAGGCAGCCAAAAAACCTCCTTCCAGCAGATGCAACCTTCAGCCGCCCCTCTGGCTGCGCTGCTGCTGCAAGGCCTCCACCCTTTGTGCCTCCCCCGCCTTCTTCTCCAGCTTCCCTTCCCGAGTATGTGGCAGCGGGTTTCTCCCAAGAGGACTCAGCTGGGGCCCTGGGCTAGAGAAAGGAGGGGGGCGAGAAGGTCCCCACACCTCGGAGGGTGGAAGAGAGGGAGGGAGCTGCGCGAGAGAGAAACAGGTTGTACTGAGACCATAGAAACTCCAGGAGCAACCAGATGAGAACAGCTCTGCTTTTCAGTTCACCTGGGAACCCGCTGAAAGCCGAATGGACCCGAGGGGAAATCAACTATCATGCTATGAAAGCACTAAGCTTTGCGCTGAGTCGAAGCAGGAGAAAGGAGACAACAGTTGCGTGTGTATGTGTGTGTGTGTGTGTGTGTGTGTGTGCGTGTGTGTGTGTGTATACATATTTCCCTTTGGAGGAATAATGATATTTTTTTGGGAAGAATTACAGACAGGAGGGGGCATGGCAGAGCTATGGACCTTGAAATATATATATGGAGACGCATCTGTCTTCCCATTTCTCTATAAACCCACAAAAAGATACTAGGCTGAACCTTGTAGCACCCCCTGCCCTTGACCTGGGAAAAGTCCTATCCCCAGCTCAGACAGCAGTGGTGAACCAGGACAGATCCAAAGGCAGCCCCAGGCTGGCAGCCTCATCATGAGATTGGCTGTCTGGTCCCATAACCCTGCCACAACCCATCAGCCCTCTCAACCAAATCTTATTTACAAAAATCATAACAGGAGGGGAAGGAAGGACTTAAAAATCTTGGTGAGGACTGATTCTGCCTGGTGAACCTTATAGTTAGCAACTGCATGGGGCATGGTGTAGGGAGATGGGGTGAAGGGTGGATGATTAGAGGGAATTACTTTGCTCTTACTATGTATCAGCCAACTCTTGGTGCTTTACAAATATTAACTCACGTATTCTTACAGCAATCTATTTTGCGAGTATTATTTTTGTTCCCATCTTATAAATGAAGAAACAGAAGTACAGAGAGATTGGCTAATTTGCCCAGCATCTCAAAAGTAGAAAGTGGCAAAGCTGGGGATTCAAACCAAGGGAAATCTTTCCAGGAATGTCTGGCTGTTCCAGACACAGCCTACAGATTCTTGACTTTAAATGACCATAGTCACTAAATTCTTGAATATCTCATTAGATTGTCTATTTTTGTTCCTGTAATTGTTTGGGGATTTATAGCTGTGGATGTTACAGCCTCTGGTCTATGAATTTATCTACACAGGGGGGATGATCAGAAACTTGGTTCTGGGTGTACAAATTTTTGTTGAAATAGCAGAGTGTAGATATACAAGCTTGTGCCAGAGTTGCTGTGAATCTGGTTCATGTAAATGTTTTTTGTTGTGTATGACTCTGCTGTCTTTGCAGATGTGCATAAATGAAGAAGGGGAATGAATGTGAAAATCAGTATGTGGAGACATCACTGGCTAACCACAGGGACTTGTATTCTCCTCTCCCAAACTGTTTCATCTCCACTGGGCTTTTATTCTTTGGGCGGGTCAGGGGGGGGAGTGCTGAGGATTGAACTCAGGTCCTTAAGCATTGGCCTTGTGCATGCTAGGCAAGTGCTCTACCTCTGAGCAAGCCCTGAGCCCCTTTTGTTTTCTGTGGCTCTTTAAAGTTGCCAGTCAGCATCAGGTCTGCCCCTGCTGAGCTTGTGGAGGATGAGGTCAGACACTCATGACCATGGTGTCCTGTTTACTAACTCAAGCATCTTGTAAATTCCATATTAATCCCCTTTGGATTCCCCAAGGGAAAGAGTCTCTGGAGTCCCTTGTCTTCTAGGCACCTTGGGAAAGACTGTTCTCTGAAGAATCAGAATACAACATAAAAAGTCCTGCACTTAAGTCGGGCCTCTTTTAATGTGGTATTTTCTTAAATTGGCTTCCTGTGCTTTTACTATCTCTCCCAAGTTTCTTGCAAAATTACCTTCAGATGTCATAATTGGCAGCCATGGAAATCTCCCTTAAAAAAGAACTTGGTTATCAGCTGCAGGAGTGCAGTTAGTTGTCAACTCCCATCTGTTAGCACCTTCTCACTCTGTCTCAGCTTTCCAGCAGAGGTCTTGCTCCCCCCCCCAACTCACCCCCCACCAACCCCCAGGCAGCCCTCTGCCAATGACTGTGCACAGAAGAGTTGCAAGGACCTGGCCACTTCTGCCCAATGCAAAATTCCCCTAACAGTAACCTTTGCTCTGGAGGTCCCCATTGAGTTGGCCAAGACTGAGATCTGTGTTGTATTCTGAGATTCACCCTTTCCAACCTGTCTTTGTCTTCTCTTTCCTTTCCCAAGTTTTGGATCAGCATCATTGTTTGAATGCTTTACCTAAGGAATTCTGCTTCCTATCACTTTTGTCTTTTATCATCTTCCAATAAACCTCTTGCATTCCATCTCTTATCTTCTCCCCAGAAGACACATCACATAACTGAAACCTGCCTTCTTTTCTACACATCTAGTCCTAGAAAAATATGTTCTTTTATAGTAGTGTTAAAAGGTGGACCATCACCTCAGGATCTTGTTAAAATGCAGAGTCTGCTCTGGTGTGCATTTTAGACTAATTTCAAACACACTTCCAGGTGATACTGTTGTTCCTATCTACAGATCTGACCATCAGCCTCTTCTCAGACAAGATCCAAACAAAGTTTCTAGCATTTTTTCCATTTCTAGATATGTTCCTAGAATGACATGCACCGAGGAGAAAAAATGGGAGTTCTTCTGTTAATTCATTGGGCTGGTCCTATCATATAATAGGAGGACTTGGAAGGAATACAGAACCAAAGAGAAAAAGAGTGATTTTAAGACAGGTATTGAAGGGAGAGAGTGCTGGGCTGGAGGAGAAGGAAAGGAAGAAGAGAAAGAGGATAAGGAATCCTAAATGTCAAGTTTATTATCCATTCCAAATGTATTTACAGAGTACCTGATATGTACAAGCCTTTGATGACCAAGATATATGTGATTCATTTCCCTAGATGGTACATCCGAGGGAAAGCAAAAGACACAGAGCATCTAATCTTAAATTAATTGTTTGATTACAGTTTTGATGATTGGCACCAACTAGAATATGGAGTACTATGAGAATAGTGGGGATCCTGACTCTACCTAGGGCTCAGGGAAGATTTCCTGAGGTTGTGATGGAAAAGACAAGCTATTTCAGGTGGAAGGAAGAGTGTGTCCTGAGACACCAGTAAAGGAAGGGACAGGGTTGTCTTGAGGAACAAAAGAAAGCTAATGTCGTTGACACAGAGGGCCAAGGAAGAGTTTTGTGAGATTGAGTCGGAGAGAAAGATGAATATAAAGTCATGAAAAACCTGCTCCATCACATTTCACCATGTCCCCAGCAAGATGGCATAATAGTTTCTTTCTTATATTCAGATTCTTTGCTTGTTTCTCTGTTAAATAAAACCATATGGTTTTATTTTAGCTTCCAGTTGCTCATTTTGTACCCTATTTCTTTCATTCCTATTAGAATATATCTTTGGTTTAATCTTTGTGGATATGTATGTATCTATCTTATCTATAACTGGTACCTTCCACACCATTAATCCATCTGTCTACCTGCTGACCTATTTATCTATCATCTATTTGTGTATCAATAGATAAATGGACAGTAGGCGACAGATACACAAAGACAGAGATCATAAAATCAGGAACTACTCTTTACTTATCTGATTTTCCTTCCAACACCAAACATGGTGCTGAATTAACATCATGCATTTCAATAAATATGTGCTGAATGCAATTGAACTAAGAGAAAGAAATTCACCTGTTGCAGCAAGGAGGAAGGGGAAACTGAGGGACAGGAATAAAGGGTAATTTCTGAAATCACTTAAATAATGAAGACTCATTTGAATGGCCAAATAGGCTAAGTGGTAAATTAAATTTTCTCTGGCCCTTTGTTCATATATATATCTCACTGTATTATCTACTGTTGCATAAGCCACCTCAATTGTGTAGATAAAAACAGCTGTGTGGGTAAAACAATAATTTAGTATATTGGGTTGTGCAATTTAATTCCTAGTGTTTATAAGGCCTAAAGTTACTGTAGCTCTGTTTGTTATATCAGAATCAAACAAAAACATGAAGACCTGTTGGATTTTCACCCAGTTCAACCGGAAACCTTTCATTTCTAGACAGAATTTAAAGAGTCAAGGAGGAGGCAAAAATAATATTTGTTTTTAATTATGCCATTCATCTCTTACCTGTCAAACATGAATTTTGCCCCTCCTCCTTGAAGTGATTGACAGCCATGGGAGCCACATTGGTGCTGCCCTGGGATTCTGGAGAGAGTCCTGGTAATAACCTGCACTGAAATGAAATGTTAGTTGGTACAAGCCAACTAACACTACAAACTACACAGTCTAAGTCTCAGGACTCAGCCTACTTCTCCTTTCACTTAAGAAGATGGACAAATGGGTGCTGTTGCAAGAACCACACCTGTAATATATATCCAGCCATCTCTGGGGGCTACCCCAACCAAACCCCAGGTACCATGGAGGGAGGTCAGATTTCATAAAGTAAGAGAAGCACACTCTACAATGAGCCCTCACTTTTCTAAGATCCTGGTAAACTAATTATTCCAAATAACCTGATCACACATCTACTCTGGGTCCCAGGATCCCCTTTCCATTAAAAAGGAAAACTAGTCAGACCACCATTGTATCTCCTTCCTCAAGGACCTATCAACCCCAGACTGGGAAGATTTGTTTTCTCTAACCTCCCCAACAGCATCTTTCTAAGGGAAAATAGAGGTGTCATTAGCTGGGGGAGCAGGTTCAGGACTTCTCAGGCTGGACTAGGGAGAGCCAAAGAGAAGGCAGTGACAAAATTAAAAAATTGAACCTCTTCTCAACTTAAAAAAAAGGAAAACTTGATTAATAGATCCTTGGTAGGCTGGGTCTCACTGCTGTTATGAAGCATGCAATTCTATGGTATATTACTATTAAATAGCACACTGCAAGGATATCTGATCAGCAATAATTGGTAATAGAGTATCAATCAGCAAAATAGTAAAGTTCTTTCATTGAATCCTCTATCCCAGATGCATTTACTTCTAAGATCTGTAGCAAAAAAAAAAAAAAGCAAACATTTTAACAAGGTATGAGCAGATGTTCTTCCTTTCCCTCCACTTCCCTTCTCACTTGCCCCTCAGTCTAACACCTTGGGAAGGAAGCCCTGGAAATGACTTTCCTTTGCTGTTTGGTGGAAACCCAAAGGTCGAGTGGAGCAGAACAAGTGTATAAAAAATATACATGTGCTAGGGACTGGAGATCGTTTAATTACTGCAAGAAGTAGGAGCAGGCAGGCGGGAAGAGCCATCCAAGAGGGAGAGGGAAGAGGAGCAGAGAGATTATACTTCCATGGACCCAGATCCTGAGAGAGACCTCCCAGTCACCCCAGTTACAGAAACAGAGCCCTGTTACCCTAGGTACAGAAACAATATCCCATTAGGTAGTTCTGTGTTCTTAAAGGTTTCTATAGCAAAAGGAAAAGAACATCTTGCTCCAGTCATGACTCTTCTTGGCATGGTTGTTTTACAAAATGAAATCACAAAACAAAATGGAGTCACTTTTGCTTTTACTATCACAGTTCATGTAGGCCATATCTTTGCATCTATTTTTTCTCAATGACCCTCTGAAAATAAATCCTCTGTATTCTGATTTGGCAAAACGTTGGTTTAGTCATGGAACACAATTAAGGCTCACCTATGGCATCAATGTGGCTGGCTGGTTCTAGAGATGAAGGCTGAGATAGGATGGCTTTTAGGGCCTGGTTACTCTAAGTGTGGTCCATGGACTTGCCGTGTTGAGATCACCTAGAAACTTACTAGGAAAATAATTTCCCAAGCCCCTCCCCACGCACACTGAATTAGAGTATCTATGTGGCCCAGGAATCCATTTTAACAAGCTCTTGACATGATTCTGATACCCACCAAAGTTGGGAAACACTGTCCCATGTGAGATTCTGGTCCTTTTACTGGATACTATGGTGCATAAGGAATCTGGAAGCTGGGAAATGAACTCTGGAAAATGGCTTGGGGCCTGGATTGACATAGGCCTGTACAGAGTCCCCACAGCTCATGATGACACTCAGCTTTGCTAGGCCCATTTCTTCATCTGTAATGAAGTATTACATGTCTAGCAAATCATAAGCACTCAATAAATAGAAGTTCATTTGTTAATGTTAGGTGGTCTATGTACTTAATAGCTGGAAAATGCATATATGGGCCCTAAATTATACACATTAGTTGTCTAGAGTGACCACAAAGGTAATTAATGGCCTTTCTTTTTGTTGATCTTCCAGGTTAGTGAAAATGAGACAAATGGATCCCTGGGTATTAGCCTCGGCAGATGCCTTGATGCTGGTATCAGGGCAAGAGATACCAGGGCCTGAACCTTCCTGGTGGTAGTAGTTTCCTATTGTTGCTATAACAAACTTCCAAACAAACCACATAAAATTACTATCTTGCAATTCTGGAGGTTAGCAGTCCAAAATGGCTGTGTGCTAGAATCAAACTGTTGGCAGGGATGGTTAGAAGGAAAAATGGAGGAAAATTCATTTTCTTTTTCCAGCTTCTAGAGGATTCAACACTCCTTGGCTCATCAAAGTGAACAATCATTTTCCTTCATCCAACCTCTGCTCCTTTGTCATGTCTCCTCCTCTGGCGCTTCTATTTCACTCTTCTATCTTTTAAGGACCCTTGTGGTGACATTGGCCCCATGCAGTATAGGTTCCAGGGACTGGACAAGGACATTTGGGGGAGATCATTATTGTGCTTACTGTATTGTTCTTAACCCTATGAAGCATTCAAGGAGATTCCCAGGATGGATTTTGGAGTACTGCAAAGGATCCAGGAGTTTAACTAATCAAATCATCTTCTTTTGCAGTTAACAAACATTTGGAGATTTGCTCTGGAGATTCATCAGAAGCTAAGCAACCCGAGACCTTGGTTTTAAACCTAGATTTATGGAATCTAGCTCCATGGTGCCACCCAGATTTCCTCGAAAATAAAAGGTGACCCCAAAGGCTGAATCATCCCAAGGATTCTTCTCTAAAACTGTCTCTCTACTCCTTAAAGTCCCTGTGCATGGATGGAATATTTGCAAATCAAAAGCCTGGTCTCTCATTAGTCACTGCCACTTCTCATGAAGCAGGAGACAGCGAGATTTCTCACACACAGCAATCATTTCTTTCTCTGGTAAAGACAGTGATCTTGGGAAGAGCAATTATCTCAGCAGAATTACCAACCTTGCAGTGTGACCTTATCGACTGTTTGAAATTACATGGTGTGCATTTGCTGCTATTTTAACGTCTGCCTTCTTCTGTTTCCCCCTGCCCTAGCCCAGTGCTGAATCCCCCACACTCCCACCCTCTTTCTTTTTTTTTAATCTTGGGAAATAACTTTCTTATTTTTAGTGGTTTGATGCCACTTGTGAGAATATGATAATGAGGATCAGAGTAAGGATTGTCACACTGAGCTGGGGCTCAGCCATCACCCACTGGTTTTTTCAACTGAGTGTTAGAGCTTTTGTCTCTGCAACAAAGACATGGATGATGAAAGCCCCCAAGGCTGCTGGCTTCATGAACTGCCTGGCTATTCTCAGCTCCCCAATATTGTTCAACTAGACTGAGTGATCTTGAAAGTCAATTATCAAATGGTATGGGCTGATATTCTAGAGCTCAAGAGTAAGACAAAATTGGAAAGAGAGAGAGAGAGAGAGAGAGAGAGAGAGAGAGAGAGAGAGAGAGAGAGAGAGATATGAGAGCTTCTGAATGGCTGAACCCATGAAGTTTAGAGTCTGCCCCCAGGAGAGTCTGGAAGCTCCGTGTCCCCTCCCCCAATCATCACGCTGTTCATTACTTCATCTGTATCCTTTGTAATGTCTTTTATAATAAGCCAGTGAATGTGACTAAGTATTTCCCCAAGCTCTGGGAACTCTGAGTCAGAAACACAGGTGAAACAAACTGGGGCTGGTGATTGGCATCTGGAGTAGGGGTGGAGTGACAAGTTTGGGGAACTGAGCCATCCACCTGTGGGATCTAATGTTGTCTCCCAGTAGACGGTGTCAGAATTAAATTCTGGTATTGCAGCCTTGATTGCTAGCTGGATGAGCAAAACCCCACCACACTCAGTGTCATATGCATGTTGTGAAAGATGAGACTGAGTTTGGTTCTTTTCCTTATATTTTCAGAATTATGTTATCATAGTAGTTAATGATAGATCGCAGACAGACATGAGCAATGGGAACATCAGGTTAATGGATGATTTTACAGATTGGGCTATTGGGAGCTGCCACATAGGGGTGAGCGCGGACCCTTACCTTTGAGCAATGGAGGTGTGAGACTGGTTTCCTGCATGCAGAAACAGGTGAATCTCACCTCACTCTGAAGGGGAATAAAGCTCTGGGAGTAGGCGTCACACAATGAGACTGGGCTATACCCCCCACAAACCCAATCTCTTGCTTCATTTGGGTGGAACTTTCTTGAGTGTCTTTCCCCTCAATAAATAGGGCTTCAGGTGTGCTCGCTCTCTCTTTTGCCAGCTTCCCTTGACTCCCTTGTGGGAGCTGGGGCAGAGGAGCCATGGCTAAACCCCAAGAAAAAGGTACTTTCTGTCCCTGAGTGATTATTTCGTGCCAGCCCAATTCACCTGGAGTGACCCTGACTAATTTAGTCACATGTCACGGCACTGGGCCTACTGTGCTGACCTCCCCCCACCCCACCCCCACACACACATGCTTTTTTTTGTAAAAAGCACTTTACCGGACACCACTCGGGACCCTAGCTGACTTAAGTCAATAGGATATGTTGCCTTCCTCAGCAAACAACCTGTTATCTGCAGGAGAAATGCAGACCAAACACTCTTCCAAGACAGTAAGAAGAACAGAGAGTACTCTAAAGGGAGACTTTTGTGACCTTTACACAGACCAGATTCCAGGACTCAAGGAGATGGGATAATTAGAAGCAAAGTCTCCAACCATAAAAATCTGTAAGGACAAGTTCCAATTAGAACAAGTCATCATGGGCCCAGCTGACTCAGAGTTGCCTTGAGTTTTCAGCAGATCTTTTTTTTTTTTATTGATTGTTCAAAACATTACAGAGCTCAAGACATATCATCTTTCATACATTCGACTCAATTGGGTTTTGAACTCCCCAAATACATAATACAGACTCACTTCTGTTACATACTCACATTTTTACATAATGGCATATTAGTGACTGTTGTATTCTGCTACCTTTCCTATCCCCTACTATCCCCCCTCCCCTCCCCTCCCCTTCCATCTTCCCTCTCTACCTCCTCTGCTGTTGTTCAATTCTCTCCCCCTTTTTTCCCCCCTTCAGCAGATCTTATAATATCAAAATCTCCCCTTCATGGGATGAGACCCTATGCAATGGGAACTTGAAGTTCTGACTCGATCCTGCTGTCAGTCAAAAATTACATGGTACTCCTGGGAGGGAGTCTCTGGAAACTTCCCTGAGACCCCCAATAAAACTGACCTATTAGAGAGACACACTGTCTCTCTCTTTGAGAGGAAATGCTCTCTCCCTTTCACCCTTGAGTGTCCCTTTATCCCTTTTCCTTTCCCTTCAAATAAACTCCTGCCTACTATTATGTACAACTTGCTCAAAATTCCTCAGACAAGATTAAGAACTGATGGTTGGTGGTTGCAGACCCCGATGGTCAATTCAACTTTGCAGGCACAGGCAGATCTTGCTGTATATTGGTTAACATTTCTTGAGCTGTTATCGTATGCCCGAACTTTTACATACACGGTGACATTTAATCCCCCCAAACAATACTGGATGATAGTTGCCATTATCAATCCTCATCTTTAGATATAGAAACTGACAGCTCATTAAGTTAAGGAGACTGTTGAAGATCTATTGAGCAGTAATGGCAGAGCTCTTCTAGCTGCAGATTACTGTGCATTATTGGGACATCCCTTTGAAGAGCTGTAGGGGAGAGGACCTTTTCCACTGGGTTTCCCTTCCTGTCCCTCCGTGGTCTTCCAATATGCCCTTGGTTTCCTCAAGTCCCTGACACAGTTGGAGAAAAACCAGGGCAAGGTGTGAAGGACAGCTCCAGGTCTCTGCTTTTTATCACACAACAACCTCTAAAAGGAGGGAGGTCCAGCATCTTGTCAAAATGAAGTGACTCAAAGAGGTGGAGATCTTTTATCTGGTTTTCTGTGACTTCTGATGTTGGGGCAGCCACATTGCTTCTCCAGGACAGAATTCTTCCCACCTGATGGCTTCTCTCTCGCACAGTCAGATCCATGCACATGGCTGAGATCAGAGGAAGTGAGGTGAGAAGGAAGCTATCAGGAATCATGGTGGGCATGGTGGCACGTGCCTATAACCCCAGTGACTCTAGAGGTTGAGCAGGATTGCAAGTTGAAGGCCAACCTCAGCAATTTAATGAGACCCTCTTTCAAAGTAAAAAACAAAAGGGGTGAGTGGGGCCATCGCTCTGTGGTGAGTTGCACCTGAGTTCAATCCTAATACAAGAAAAAAAAGACTCTCATGAATTTGGTTTTCAATCTCAAAAGAAGGATCCTCCTAGAGGCTGTGATCATTGTTTTAGAGAAAAAACTCAGTGGCCAGGAGCTATAGATGGACCATGTTAGCTTTCCCCTCATGATGAACTTTATAAAGACTTATTGTTTTTCAGGACCTTCCTTTGGGGAAACTCTGGATCCTTGACCCCATCACCCTCTCATCATTGAACAGGAAGTAGGAGATGGGCTAGGATGGGAAGTTCAAATCTTTGAAGGAAAGAGACCTGTGTGCATGGCTATAAGTGTGAAACCTGACTTTGCAGAATGTAATGGTTGTGTGATCTTGGGTGAGTCACTTAACTTCTCTGTGCTTTAATTTTCTGTATCTGTAAAATGAGAGGAATTATGATGGCTTCTTAACCTGTGGGGTTTTTGGAAATATTAAATAAGTTAATATTTGTAAATTGCTTAGACCAGTGTCTGACACACAGCAGTCACTATGTATAAGTTTATTAATAATGACACTTTAGGGTGGAGGTACCTTCCATACCAGGAGAAGAACCCAACACATTCCTCCTTAGGAAGGCTATTATTAGAGCCAACCAAAGACACAAAAATTTCCTGTGAATTAGGGAACCATGGTAGCTAAGCAGTAAGTCAGAATGTAAATATATATACTCTAGGATAAGATAAGTCTGAGTTTAAATCACACTTCACCACTTACTGTCTGTGTTACCTTGAGCAAGTTACTTTACCTCTCTGAGCGTCACTTCTCTCATTTGTAAGAGGAGATGAGGATACCTCGTGTACACGGTTATCCCCCAGATGGTGATATATGTATGAAAGTAACTATGACTCAGCCAGCCCTCAATCAGGGGGTGCTGTTGTCACCACTGTCCTCATCTTTTCTGCCTAGAAATAAGAAGAAAAACACAGTAAGAATTAAGAGTGTGAGTGTAAGCAAAGACTCCAGGTAGCACATCAACATTAAAGGGCTGGGGGTGAACTTGAAGGTTGAAAACTGCATTCAATATCATAATATAGATTAATAGTTAGAAAGAGAAAAAATCACTATTATTTTTAAAAAATAGACCAAATAAAGTGATGAACTTATCTCTCTGCAGAAAATGACTCCTTGGAAAATTGCCAGATAGGAAAGTCAAGGTGAGGGGACGGGCTGGGAAGAGTTTAATTTTCAAAAGGTGTCATATCTCTCTGAAGCAGGCACTTAAAAAGATCAAAAACTAAGGCATATGGTGGCTATGATTTTGTTTTAAATCTCAATAAATTTTTAAGGCCAAAGTATTTAATGGATTAAAGAGGGACATTTTCTGATTCAATGTAGAATACATGAAAAAAAATGAATATGATCAGTTTTATTTATTTATTTATTCATTCATTCATTCATTCATTCTAATTTGTTATATATGACAGAAGAATGCATTTAAGTTCATATTACACATATAGAGGACAATTTTTCACATCTCTGGTTGTACACAAATTAGAGTCACAGCTATACATGTACTTAAGGTAATGATGTCCATCTCACTCCACCATCTTTCCTACCCCTGTACCCCCTCCTTCCCTTCCCTTCCACTCCCTCCCTTTTGCCCAATCCAAAGTTCCTCCATTCCTCCCATGCTCCGCACCCCACCCCCCATCATGGATCAGCATTATGCATCAGAGAAAACATTCAGCCTTTGGTTTCTGGGGATTGGCTTGCTGCATTATTGCATTTTCAGGTATATTATGATAATATTCACTTAGCATAATATTAGCATAATATACCTGAAAATGCAATAATTTTATTCTCTTTTAATGCTGAGTAATATTCTATTGTGTATATATACCAGTTTCTTTATCTATTCATCTGTTGAAGGACATCTAGGTTGGCTCCTCAATTTAGCTATTATGAATTGTGCTGCTATAAAAATTGATGTGGCTGTGTTACTGTAGTATGCTGTTTTTAAGTCCTTTGGGTATAAACTGAGGAATGAGATAGTTGGGTGAAATGGTGGTTTCATTCCAAGTTTTCCAAGGAATCTCCATACTGCTTTCCAAATTGAAAACCCCAATAGATTTATATGTAAAAATATTAATTTCTGATCATTATATATATTTAAATATTGAGTGTTCATTTACAGAGGCAGAAAATGAACCCAGTCATTGGTAGGTAAAACTAGTCAAATTCAGCAGTGTTGACATGATCCCCCTAGAAGTTTTAAAATTTCATTACAGGTTGACTGCTCAGTGGTTTTAAGTACATTTCTCCCATTTGCTTTCCTTCCTTCTGAAGTTGATGCCAATCTTGAACAGGGTGGCAAACGGTGCTAATGCTAAGGTAGATGTAGCATTCATGAGGAACAGGCATGTAGACCCACATAAGCTTGGGCCTTAGACTGCTGTCTAAAGAGATCGTCATTTCTCCAGTGGTTCTTGGACAGGTTCCTTCTACCCTGGCAATCTGTTGATACATCTATGTCCTCAACCAATCCCTGGGAGGGCTATCCACGTCACCTCTGATATGGTGTCCCTTCCTCTCTCTGAATCCCCTGGTAGTCCCCCTACATTCCTTCTCCCCCTCTTCACTATTTGTTTCCAGTATGGGAATGGGACACGAGAACTTTTAATTGCCCTCTTTGTAGGATGACCAGCCTTTACCAATAAAAATAAAGAGGCTTAGCTACAATCCAATTCCACAGAAATAATAAGTACTTTTTTGGCATTAGTATGTCCCAAATACTGCCTGTGACATGTTCATGCTTGAAATTATTCATTGTTTACCTCAAATTCAAACAAAAGAGTCATCCTGCATTGTCATCTTGCATCTCCACCTCCTGGACTATGACAAAGCCATGGGACACCAGGGAACTATTTCCAGCACTCCTCAGCGTAGGCACACCCTCCCAACACCTAATCTTAAGGCTGCTACATGGTGCCAGAGGCCTCCCTTATATAGACCTCAGTGGAGACCAGCCACATGGGAAAAGGAAAGGCTACGTATTTAGAGCTCACCAAAGCAAGGGAGCCAGTCAGTGTCATTTGTGTTTTTGCAGAAACTCAAAAGCAGAAACAAGAGTGGGAAAATCCTTATTGGAAAAAAAAGGAAGACTGCAGGTGTACCCTGGGAGGCTATTCGCATGGGAAGCTGTAGGTGGTGTAACTAGAAGTAGGCATCCTATGCCATCCGTGAAGGGTTCATATTTGACTCATTTGGTTGGTCCAAAAATAGAAGCAGAGACAAAAATTAGGAAAGAGGTCAATTAATAATTAAGTCCTGGCCACTTGAGGTCAGTTGTTACATGATACTGTAGTTTGGATCTTCAATATAACCCAAAGGCCCCATATATTAAAGGCTTAGTCCCCGAGAAGGTGCTTTTTAGAAAGTAGTGGAAGCTTTACGAGGTGGGACCTAATGGGAGGTCTTTAGGTTATTGAGGATGTGTCCTTGAAGAGGATGGTGAGACTCTGGTCCCCCAGCACTCTCCTTTGCTTCCTGAACATGAAATAAGCAGTTATTTTCTGCCATGTGCTACCTGCTACCTCACCATAGGCCCAAAACTAATGGGGTCAATAGATAGATCATGAACTGGGACCTCCAAACCTGAAAGCCAAAATAATCTTTTCTCTATAGGACAATTATCTCAGGTATTTTGTTATAGTAACAGAAAGTTGGCTATCTTAGAGGAGTTATTATTTTTGTTTCTGGTCCCAATTGCTAGAAATAGTAGTCTGACCTCCTGCGAGACTGCAGATAGCAGGCTGATTTCCTGGGATGGCTCCTATAGATAATGGGTTTGTTTTCTGGATGGGTTGCTGCCAATTGTGGGCCAGAGTTGTATTTTCACTCATGATCTGGCTATTATTGATTTGTATATTCAGTCCCTCAGCTACAAAGATTTGTTACCTCCCTAGCCTTCCCTAAATTCTCTCCCCACTTAGATTCCAAACAAAATGAAGCATAGTTGCCTAATCTCCAGCTCTTCTGTCTTCCTACAGCTTTATAGGGTGGAGGTAGGAAGGGATAGGAAGAAAATGGAAAGCCCTGATCCCCTACACATTCTAATCTCTCCTTACAAAACAACTTCTCTTCCTTTTTTTCTCCAGAGATTTTGGGGGAGTTTGTGGCACTGGGATGTGCCACAAGGACATTGTATCAGCAGGGTTCAATCAGAGAAGCAGAACCAGTGGGAAGTGCGGAATTAGTTTCAGAGACTTGACTCTGCCATCGTGGGGGCTGGTCGAATGGTCTCTGTGATGCTATCTTGGCCTCTGGTGATAGAGCTCAAGGTCTCCTGGGAAGGCAGCAGAGAGGGGAGGATGGATGTCAAGTGGGAGGAGGCAAGGACAAGCGGAACCCTTGGGACCCTCTGGAAGAATGGAGCCCAGCTCTGTTCTCTCTGTCCTGCAGGAGGAGCTGGTGTCCTGTCTCAGAACTAAGCACAGGCCTGGCCTGGGACACACAGGCTGAAGAAGTTTTCAGGGGAAAGTGGTTAGCGACAATGGGCTGAGCTGCAAAAGCACCTGCTGCAACCCTTTAAGAGTGAAGAATAACAGGGCTGAGGCTTCACCTGTGCCCTTAGGTCTCAAGCAAAATGACTCCCCTCCCCCACTCTAACTGGAAACACTCAGGCAAAGGAACTCTGGGAAATTTATGTGACCCTGGCTGACTCAATGCCTGACAAAGATGCCACAGCAATTGTTTGAAACCGTAGATGAGCCCTGTACAGTGAGCCACAAGGTTTGCAATTAAAATATACAGAGCAATTTTTTTTTTCTAACTAAAGGTTTCTCCTTATTTATGCTGCATTGGAGCCCCACAAATTCTTCTGGAAGGCAACATCTGTATAGTGTATATGGAGGGACCTCTCATACACTTGTGGGTGTTTAATTAGAATGCAACAGTGAGATGATTAATTAATTAATTTTAGGGAACTTGGAGGAAATGTGTTTTTCCACTAGGCTGAGCATAAAGGGCATAGGAATTCACAAGTGACTGGAGGAGGTTTCTACAGGACATCTATGGCCTTGAGACCAGTTGCAGAAACCAGCTTTCAGGAGAGCAGAAGTGCTAGGAGGCATGTGCAACAGGGATGTGGCTGTGCCACTGCGGGGGCTGGCTGAACCTGTCTCTGTAAGGCTGTTGTTCTCAGATCTGATGCGGCAGGTCTGGGAGATACCCTGTTTCTTTTGTGACTCCCTGAGAAGGTGGACACTGATACAGACCGTTTCCCCTCTCTTCCTTTTAAAAATAGACTATTTAAATTTCTTTCCTTTGTGTCTTTCTCTTTTCTACTTTTTCCCATCCTGATCCTATCTTGATATTTCACAACAGAGTTAAATGGTAAATTTAATCAGCATAGAAGGTGCCCCCCGCCTCTCTCTCTCTCTTTTCATGTATATATTTGAAAGAAAAGAGATACATGAGGGTGGGAGGTAATAGAAAATAGATGTCTATTATCAAGTTTTCCAGATGGATGAGCTATATCAGAAGCTGAGATTCAGATCCAGGATATCTAAATGACCCTGTGTGTAGATATTCTTTTCACCTTGACCCAGTTCTAGAGGACACAGAGCACTGGTAAGAGAGTTATGTGTTGAGGTCCCAGTTCTAGTCTGTCACGCCATGGATTCTGGCCAAGTCTCTTCTCATCTATAAAAAACATTTTCTTCATTTCTCAGAAAAGTTTGTAGATACAAAGGTCATTTTTAACTTGAAAGAGCTAGTTCAAAGATTGCCACCCTTCACTACTGTTGAGGATCTGTTGTAATATATATGAATATAGTTGTCAAGGCTTCCCCTGGTAAAAGTTCTTTGCTTGGCCAAACTTTGGTTAAGCTCCTGACCCTTCTCCTAGGTCCATCTGTGCACGTCCTCATATAAAATACAGTTTTAGCAAACAAAAATATAAAATAAAATGCCAGTCCTCACTATCTCACCCTCCTCCCTATCTGATCAGGTTTTTAGTCCTCTACCATCTCCCAAGTGATCACCCTGGCCCATCTACAAGAATACTCCTATTAGGTCAGTTTAGCCAGAATTCCCCTTACCCCAGATGTTACCTCCTAGTCATTTTCCATTCACTGACACACTAGCTCCTTGGCTATAAACTCCCATGCGGTATTTGGAGTTAAAGTTTCCCCCATTGCAGGACCCCACTGCAGGGGTCCCTACACTTACCTTGATGTCCTGAGTAATCTTCCTTGCCAGGTTTCAATAAGTATCATTGAATATTTTTTCTCTAATATCCCTTGGATTCTTACTCCAAGAAACCCTTCCTATGAAGCCAAAATGGGCCCATGATCTGTGCAAGTTAGTTTTTACATGTGGATAATTTTAAAATTGCCTAACATTTCAGTGGCCTTTAAGAGGGAGTTTTAGACTTGTACTTGGCTGTGTGCTGATGTTCTGGTGTCCTGGGAGCTCCCAGAATGGAGTCACCATTCCATTCTGAATCAGGTCCACTGGACCAGTGGTAAGCAGCCCCATAATCACATTTGGTATTTTGTTTAAATCTTTGTTCAAAGATTTCACTCCCACACTGGGACAAGACTGGCCTTCTTCCTAACTTTCCCCAGAGCAGTAGATATTGTTAAATATCTGACTTTCTAAGCATTTAGGGACCTTACAAAGGAAGCCAGGTTGGGCCTGTATCTAGGTCTCTAACACCAGACTCAGAGTAAGTCCTTAATATTTCTATGCTGAATGAACGAAAGGTTAACAGTAGGGTAAAGTATGTCCTCTATGTCAAAGATGAAGACCTAATGAGCAGATCAAATAAATCCTTCAGTAATTCTCAGGAGGAAAAAAAGCTGCCTAGGTATTCTGAATTCATCAAATTTTAATATTAAAATTTTATGACTAAAAAAAGAATAGGCATTATAGAAAAAAAGGAAAACTACAAAGAAAATTTCAAAATATCCATAATTTCACCAGCTACCATATCCGTGTTTACAGTTTTATTTATAATTATTTTCAAAATGGGCATTTTCTACCTTTTTGTTTAATATTATATTTGCTAAATTGTGTTTTTTTTAAAGAAAGGATTTGTACTGACCATGTGTCAATGTTCCAACTCTGTCAGAATTTGTTAGAGCTGAAATCACCTCTTGTTTCTGAATTCTGCCAGTGAAAAAGTCTCCAGCAGATGATGTTAGCAGCACCCCACTCCTTTATCCAGGAAGAGGAAGGATTCTGAACTCAGGGGTTCTGAGACTCCAGGGATCTCTGATTTGAAGATGGGTTGGTGTGGTATGCTTTAAATAAATATTCCCTGATTTTATTCATGAGCCCTTGATCTCTCTACAGCTACTAAAATGTATCCCTTTGGTCCCCTATCCCTCCTCTTCCCACCATACATCCTTGATGCATCTGGCTGACCACCTGAAGCTCTCACACCCACAAGACACCAGATCCTGATAGTGAGGGTTTAAATTTCTAAAACAATAATTACACCCTCCATTTCTTTTGTAATTTATATTTTACCCAATGACTACTGTTCTGTTTTGGATCTGGAATGTCCTCCAAAATTTCATGTGCCCAGAGGTGGTGCTTTGGGGAAACGTTTAGATCATGAGGGCTCTGATGTCATTAGTGGATTTGTCCATCCATCTCTTAATGGCTGAATGGACTATGGGGACGTGAGACCTAGTCAGAGAAAGCAGGTCACTAGGGGCATGCCCTAAAAGTGTTTATCTTCTCCTCAGACCCTTTCTCCCCCCACCTCTCTGCTTCCTGGCTGCCGAAAGCTAAGCAGATGTCCTCTACCATGCCCTCCCACCATGAAGGTCTGCCTAATTCAAGCCCAGAGCAATGGAAACAGCCAACCATGAACTGAACCTCTGAATTCATGGGGCCAAATGAACTTTTCTTCCTCCAATTACTGTCGTCAAGTACATTGGTCATAGAAAACCAAAGCTAACTAACACAACTATTCAAGGACGGAGGACAAAAGACAGAAGTTACCTTTGTTATAAGTGGGTGTTTCCACGTATAAGGAAACTGCAAGAAAGAGAGAAAGCAGGGTGGGGAGGGAAGGCAGGGAGGGAATATCCTTACAGAATACTGAGCTGGAAGGGCCCCGTGAAACTGTTCCATTTAGGGTGAACTGAAAAGTCCATCAATTAGATGCACCCTGATCTGTGAGGCGATAGCTAGGACATCAGCTATTGGACCCTTCTGGGAGATGGAGGTAAAGGGGCAAGTCCTCTTCCATCAGAGGGACCTCCCCTGTCCCACCTGTTACTCTGGGCCCCCCTGCCTTGGCAAATGGGCACTGTCAGGCAATTTAGCTGAGCCCTGTTATAGTGTATCTTTAAAACTCCAGCCAGCACCTTTCCTTATCATTATCTACAGTAGTCCATAGAGATGAACTTCTACTTTGGGGAGGAATTTGACTGTTTTGCCAAATGCAATTAGCTTTCTGATTTATAATGTGCACACTATTATCCTGATAACCTGAGGTATAGTCTTTACAACCCAAATCCATCTACCACACTGTCCCCCCAGAGTCATATTTCAGTGTCACCCAGCAGAGGTCACTTCCGTTTGTGCTGCCCCATGAGGCAGAGGTAGCCACAGGCACTGAACAATATTAGCTCTGAACTCTGGAATGACTAATTTCCCCCTTATCCTGGCTGCCATGCCAATGAACAGAACTTATTCCTATAAATTGACAAAAATAAAGTTTTCCTTGAAACAGGCAGCCACCTTTGGAGGCACTCAACCTGGGCTGGAAAAGTGTGTGGGCTGTGCTCACATCCTGTGTAACTTATGGGGAATTTTCTGTGAGTATTCTGTCTACAGGATGTAGCCCTGGGTGGCCTTGAGCTGATTACCTGGAATGCCTGATGAATAAATAGTCCCCAAATAGCACTGTGTGGCCTTTGACAGGTTTTAAAACTTTCTTAATTGTTGAGGCATCAAAAAATAAGAACTTACCTAAAAAGAGCCAAGGGAACTGATTATAAAGAAAAATAACAATACTGGAGGCACAGAGACCATTCTCAGGCCAACTGCTTTCCAGGTCCCATCCAGCTCTAGGTTTAAAGAGCTCAGTAAATGTTCACTTATGTCATACCATGTGATCTTGGTCCTATATTCCACTTTGGAAGAGTATGGTTATGCCCATTTTGATCTCATTTCTTCTTCATCCCTGTCTCCCTTTGAAGGTTCTTAGCATGTGTTCAAAGATTTCTTAATGGAATTCCAAGTCCCCCAGTGAGACAGGAGAATCACAGTGGCTTTTATCTGCCAGCATGGCACTTCCAGAGACTTACAGAAGAGACAAATAACACCAATGAAGAGAAACACAAATGGCATCATGTTTATTTCAAGATGTGTGTTCAGATATATGCACATGGCCCTTTCCCTGACACAATTTACATACACACACACAGAATCATACAATTACGTAAATTCACAAGTAAGCAGGGCAGTGGACGGAGGGAGGATTCAGCACCTTCTCATCACCACCACCCCACATCATGATCTTGACCCACTAGGTGCTGCAAACCCTCTGGATTTGCTATTGGGGGAAAATGACTACTTTTATGCAGGTGAATAGATGAACAATGGGGACTCGGTGGAAGCCTGTAGCAGTGAGATGCTACATCAGTCCCTGAGCATCCTTCCTCAGTCAGATCCTAGAACCAAGGCTTTACATCCAACAGGGATGCTGGAGGAAAGCATTCACACTGGGCAGGTGAAACACCGCCTGAGACCTGGCTGATAGAACTGTAAAGGAGCCAGTGCTTGGGGAGTCTCACCTTGCCTAGAGACTCAGCAGCCTTTGAGTAGCACCACCAGCACACGCTCGCCATCTGCTGGGCATGAAGGGGAAGTTCCATCAAACTCTGGTCCTGCTGGTGGCACAGCTTGCCCAGCAGGGCAGGATTCAGCCCTCTCTGTTCCTGCACACTTTGTGTTCCCAAAGTGCCTACCTACCTGTTTGCTTGTTAGCCCAGGAATAAGGTGGCACAGCTTTCGAGTGGTCAAAGGAGGACTTTCCAAATATGCTCAGCTCAATCCTAAGCACATGCAGATCTTGTTTATTGAAAAGCAGATTCTTAATCCATGTGCTTGCTGCGTGAGGTGGGGCACAGATTTTGCTTGTTGAACAAGCTCCCAGTGATGCTGATGCTGCTGGTCTGTGGACCATATTTTGAGTCGCAAGACTTTTAGCTCCTTGTTGGAACCCCAGTGACTCAACATCCCTATCACTACTCGGTGACCTGTCAAAGCTTAGCTTTCTTGCTGCTGGGAAGCCTTTTGTTCTACTTCCAGTTGAATCTGAGAACAGCTAGCAATAATGAAATAACTACCACTTAGATACCAGTAATATGCACCTGTCTCAGAGCTAAACACTCAGACATTGTCTAATTCAATCTTTCCCCAAAGTTTCCTTTTATAAAGTAAGTGTTCCTATCCCCATTACATAGATAAGAAAATTGAGATCCAAAAAAGGTATGTCACATGGCCAGTAACTGGCAGATCTCATGTCCAAACTGAGGTCTGAGCTCCTCTGATTCCAAAGCCTGTGCCTAACCAGCCAGTCCCCAGCCTCCCATCAGAAAGCTTGGTGACTTTGTCTTGATTTAGTTCTGCTTGTTATATGAGGGTCTTTCCACCAACCCTCCCTCTTCAGCCTTAATTGTCCCACTTCCTGCTATACCCTCACCCTGAGCTTGCTCGGTTGTAGTCCACTGGCTGGCAGAAGTAGTTACAGTCAGCCAGAAGCAAGGTGGCCATGAACTGGAAGGGAAAGGGAAAAAGCAAATTATCGAGTCATAAGGCCACTTCACCATGAGATCAGACACCAGGGCCCATGAGGCTGATTCTGGATTTGGTCATGTTCCCCACAGCACTGTCCCCCTCCAACCCCTAGTGATACTGGGTTAGATTTTGCTAACCCATACTATTCCCTGAAGTGGATAGATCAGAGACAGCATTTGCACACATCTCATTAGTCTCTATTTTTTTTTATGTGAGTAAACCATAGACCACAGATATGACTCCCCACATGTGAGATACTAAGTTAGGCAGTGAAGGGCCAGGGTGAACCCAAGGCCATCCACACATGTGCCCTGCCTCCAAGGAGCTCAGAGCCCCACAAAGAATGGAGGAAATAATCCTAATCTTTAAGGTTGTTACTACAGAAAGACAGAGGGTGTTCTGGAAGTCAGCAGAGATGCAAGAGTGAAGAGGCCTTTGGCAAATGGAGGGGAAGGAGAGATGGTTTTATGGTGGTGCTTGGCCTTGGGTCCTAACCCTGTGTGCTGGTGAGAGGATCAGTGGGAGGATTCCTACCCAGAGGAAGCAACTACAGCGACTGAGGGAGAGTCGTGTGGTCTAGTGAAGGGCCTGAGAGTTGTGTTAAGGAGCTTAGATTTGATTACTTATTGACTCATTTGGTAGTGTTGTACTAATCACTTCTCCACACCATTCACAGGGACAAAACAAGGCAGATAAAAAATCCCCTGCCTCCAGGCTTTAAATTCTGGTCTTACAGGCAAAGGCAGCTCCTAAGTGCTTTAAGAAGGAAGTTGATAAGGGTGTGGCAGTGTTTGAAGTATGGGGGTGGGAGGCAGCAGAATATACTGTCATCACAATTTACAAGTTTCCCAGGACAAGTCTCCTGTCTGGCAAGTTATTTCTCACTTAATACCAGACATTCGGCTGGGCCTGCCTTTACAAACAGGAGTAGGACCCAGCCCTTTCCTTTGATGGACTTGCCATTGGGGAGGAGACAAACATGCCAGCCAGGCTCTCAGGGTGGGAGAAGAAGCACTGATCTGTGGTGTTGTGAATTTGTGTGGTGTAAATACTGCCGGGGATGACTTAAAGCTATTTAGCAAGACATCCCTGAACATGGACTTGGGAAGAGACCCACCAACCAGTGCTCCGCAGCTGGTGGAGTGGGCTCCAGCGGCCCGCTGCTGAGGTTAGAGGCCTGTAGCGAGAGTGTGGAAACCCAGCAGGAAGCTAATAGCCAGGCCTGGGAGAGAGAGGAAAGGCTTGCAGAGAGGAGACCACTGACCTGAGTTTAAAGGCTGTGTGGGCATTTGTCAGGGGGCCAGGGGAGAAGGGCAGCTGGGGTTGAAAGACTGGTAGAAAGACAGCGATGAGCCCAGATCTGGGGGCCTGACCACACCCCTGTATGAGGAGGGAGGCCGGTGAGGACCTCTGCTCCTCTATTTAAGAAAATAGAGGACAGAAGTTGGTAACAGGGATGGAGAAGTGAAAGACCAACAGAATCCCAGCCCCTGCCTATGTCCCCGCCTAGGCTTTGGAACTTTTTGTGTCAGAAGCTCATGGCTTTATTTATCCTTTGGGCTCCCCAAGGAGTAACAGATGCTGGAACTCTGCAGAAAGCGCTGATCAGACTTACCTCATAAAACATATACCTTGAAAGAAGCACCAGGTCCAAGTTGTAGGCAATAAAGGGTTCTGTCAGCTCCAGAGAGTCCCATCAGGATGTGGAGCAGGAGCCCACCATCACCTGAAGGAGGCAGAGAACAACAAAGAGGGTGACAGGGAGCAGCCTGGGCACCAGGAACCAGGAATTTGTTTGTGAATCTCAAGAAGCAAAGGGGAGAGGTCACAGGCAGACTGGCCACCCACCTGCCCCGAGCCCTCCCATCAGCCAGCTCCAAGGCCCATTCATCCCCACCTCTTGTTTCCCAAGCATCTGACATTAAGGCTGTGGCAGGTGAGAAAAATGAAACCTTTCATTACACGATACCATCTCCTACCTCCACGACCTAAAGCCCAGGTATTTTTATTCCAGAGCTTTCCAGGGTACTGTCATCGTGAACACCTGTAAGTAGAAGCAAAATCTGGGTCTTGTCCAAAATCACCACCCCTTCTACTTACTATTACCCACTGAGGGCCTGTAGAACCTGGTTCCTCAGTCTCCCCAGCCTGACCACCAGCCTCAGGGTCACCCCTCCATTCTTGCCTTCAAATGTTGACTATGACCACCCACCATTCACCACTGGGGAGACCCCATGGGCCACACTGGTATCACACCTCACACCCTTCCCTCCTTTATTTGGAATTTCTGGCCCCCGGCTGTGGCCTCTGAATTGCAGGGCCCAAGGGACAGAGATGAAGATACTGTGCATCAAGCCACAGACCGAGGGCACGAAGGTCTCCTAGTTTCCCTTTTCCTCTTCTCTCTTGCTCTGTGGGTCCAGATCTTTCTGAGCATCCCTGGCTTCTCCCACCTCTCACTGAGCCCAGCCACACCCAGCCCTTCAGAGCCTAACTTACTCCTGAGGCTCCTCCCAGGCTCCTCGGGGTCTCCTCTGGTCAGTGACTGAAGATGCTCTGGCTTCTCGGGGTCTTGCAGGCTGCTGCCGTCTGAGTGAAGAGTCCTCTGGGCTCCAGGGTACAGAGCTGACCTAAGGGCAGCCTCACCTGCCAGAAGCTCTCTACTCCTGTGCTCTGACCTGCTGTTAGCCCCAGCCCCTACACACACACACAAACACACACACACACACACACACACACACACACACACACACACACATGCACAACCACACACATCCATGTCCATTCCCTCCTGGCTGGGCACTCTGCCCTTCTCACAGCCCAAGGGAGAAAGAGAATAAAAGGCACCCAGGAGTGGGAGGTAGCCACTAATAGGGCAAGGGATGATGGCGGCAGCTCTCAAGAGGGGACAGGAGGAACTCAGGTGGTCAGTACTATGGGGAGGTGACCTCAGAACACATGGCCTCACACTCCTCCCTCTTACCAAAGACACTTCTATCCGAGGAACACTATGCACTGGGACGTCACCTGCATCCCCAGGTTCGGCCACCCCCTATCACCTAAAGTTTAAGTCTTCCTCCTTTTTCTGTCACCCTTTTCCATATGGTGAAGTGTTATCACCTTTCTGAGCCTTCTGAGTCCTCTGCAAGCCCCCTCCCCACCGCACTCTCCACTCGCTGATGGTCTAAAGGAGTACTGGGGTGACTGGAAACCCCAGGAACAACCCTCTCCCTCCCAGCCCCCTCCACCAAACTGCACCACTGAGAAATGATTAAAATGATTTGTCCAAATAGCCTCTCTCAGGTAACACCCTTCCCTGGCTTTATAAGAGATGAGGGAAAGAAACCATTTTAGAAGCCAGACTGCTGAATAAAGGAGTCCCAGCAGCCCCCACGTGAAATCGGACTCCACAATAATTCAAGGGCAGCTCCTAGAACCAGCTTCTTTAGAATACAGTGCCTTGTTTTCACCTTCTTTTAAATTTTTTTTCAGTTGTAGATGGACACGATACCTTTGTTTTGTTTATTTATTTTTAGTAGTTGGACACAATACCTTTATTTTAATTATTTATTTTTTATTTGGTGCTGAGGATGGACCCCAGAGCCTCACACATGTTAGGCAAGTGCTGTACCACTGAGCTACAACCCCAGCCCCTTGGTTTCCCCTTCTGACATGATGGCACCCTGTGGTCCTGCTAAGACTTATAAAGTCATTTGTATGTAAGCCCCAGATCACAAGCTCAGAGCCAGAAGGATTAAGAGACTGGAAAACTCAGCAGAGATAATGGTTGTGTGCAAGCACACCTGGTCACACCTGTAAGCTATATGTGTGTGCCTATACACGTGCTGAGACAGACCTCACTCCAACTGCCCTTGACAGTGTCAGGGAAGATTCCCAGCCAGGATCAGGCAGAAGACAAGGCCTTCCTTGTGAACTCCTCTCCCAATATGTCTGTCCTGTTTCCTAGAGTATCAAGCCAAATCTATTCCAATGGGGCTTCTGGGTTATCCATGCTCCAGGCAGACCCTCCTCATCCAAGATCCACACGCCATTTACTACTCCCATCATCCTGGTCTCCTCTCTCCCGGCCCAGCACACCCTCATATACCCATTCCTGCATCCCTGATATTCCTAGCTTCTTCCTTCACTTCCTGCTCAAACAGAAGTCCCACTTCTGACACCAAGTCTCCCTCTCCTCCTTTCCTCTTTGCCCTCCATGGTGTGCACTGTCTGTTACCACCGACTTCAGCCTGAGAGTTTGGTCTTGCAAAGCAAATTGCAAGTCCTTTCAGGTAATGATAGCTTGCCACCTGGACAGACAGGTGGAACCACAGGAACCTTCTAGCATGACTAGAAGGAGGTTGGGGAGGTGTGAACTGTCCAGCTCCAGGTTCTGGCTGTGGCCCCTGCCAGCTCTCAGGGGCCACTAACAACAACCTTGACATGCATGTGGCCCCTTAGGATTCTTATGGGAGACCCTGGGAAGTCCCTGCAATGCCATCTTGTCCCTAAGAAGCAGGTCAGAGAACAGGACCGGGAACTTTAGGTGAAACCCACAGCAGTCCAGGGTTCTCTGCTCCAGCCCAGCCTGGGAAACTCTTAGGAAGAAAGCATTCGCTGACCACCCTCTCACCCAGCAGACACCCTCTGGACTTACAGATCATATAGACTAGGAAGGAGTTTGCTATAAACATCCCACAACCATAAATTAAGATTGGACCTGGATGCCTCCAGAGTTCGTCTTCCCCAGCAAAACAGCAAAAGGCACAGAAGCCGCCCCACCCCATCCTTGCCCAACCAACCACATTCACAGAACTCGCTGCAGCACAAATCCCTGGCCATCTGCTGAGTGAACAAGCCCCCTGTGGGGTCCTGAAGTTAAATAGGATACCTACCGGAGGGCCAGGAATTATATGTGCAAAAACTGGTACTGCAAGGAATCACACACTTCCACACCCATAACAACAGCCAGTGTTGATTACATCATCACCCTGTGTCATACATGATTCTAAACCCACATACACACTAGTGTATTTTATGCTCACAACAACCCTGCAAGGTAGGTACTATTGACACTCCCTTCTACTAATGAAGAAACCGAGGTACAGAAAGAGTAAGTAGCTTGTTCAGTATCACGCAGCTAATAAGTAAGGGCCAGGGTTCAAACTGAGGCAGTCTGGTTCCAGAGCCCATATGCTTAACAAGGATAGTACCCACTGAACTCTCTCTTCAATCTCTTGACATCATAATTTGTTTTATTTGGATTTAAAGAATCAAAGGGCAGTTTGATGCACATGAAAAGGAAGTCCCAATTTACCAGATCAAAGTAAAAATATTCTTGCTGGTTCTTACTACAATGTTATAAAGTAGCAATAAAAATCTTTCCTTCCTTCTGCCCACCCCCCCAGATCCTCCCTCTCTCCCTCTTTCTTTCCTGATGTCCATCCATTCACCTAGAACAGAGAGGGGTTTGCAGACCCTTGGGATCGAGCAGTTCCTATGTAGGGAATGAGAGGTCTAGAAAATTGGCCAGTACCCAGCCCCATAGGAACTTTAAACAAAGTCCCTACTCTCCATTGGATTTTAGAAGAGCATCACTACTCTGTAAACAATGTTGAAAACAGCCACTCTTGATAATGAAAATGAGCTGGGCGGTATCTGGCTCGCATTGATAAGTGCCAACAAGGAGGAAAGTAGTCCTCACCAGGCCCTTCTCTTTCTCCACCCAGGAGTGCCACCAGGGCACCACCCTCTGCCCCCACAGATCCTCTTGATCAAAACCCAGGGAAGTGTCTATCAAAATCAGGAAGGGCTGTGCCTCTCAGGGTTAAAGGTGCAGCCTCTATGGTCTCATAATTTTCAGGTATTGATCTCATCTTTAACTTCACTATATTCTTCACTCAATGTGTTCCTCTCACATAATTTAGTTCTTCCTTTGTTTCATTATTATTGTTGTAAGCTGCATCAAAATATTTAGAAAGGGACATGTGGGTAGCTGTCAAAATAAATAAACACGTAGCTCTACAAGTATATTTTGAGCACCTACTAAATTTTGCTGTGGATCAAGTGGCTTATCCAGAGCCAAACCAGTAAGAGGGGTGAGGTCAGGTCATGTACAGACACCAGCTCCTCCAACAGCCCCCAGTACCCAGCTCTCTTGTGAATAGTCTGCTGAATGGTTCTGCTCATTTCATAAAAGTCCCTTAAGCAAATTTCCAATCACAACTCTGGACAGCTATTTCCCAGACTGAGGAAGTTACCCCTGAGTAGAATCTTCCAGAAGACCAGAGGAGGAGAACTGTGTGTGTGTGTATGTGTGTGCACGCGTGCGCGCGCGTGTGTGTGCGCATTTATGTTTGCAACAAAATTTTCTTCAAATAACTATGCTTATTTCTCTCTATGTACCTTGATCAGTTCCAATCCCCCAGCTGTACCCTCTTCTCTCCATTTCTTGATGGTGATGTCTTTCTTTAGAAATCAGTGAAAATGGGCAATAGAGCTAGAACCTGAGGGTCCTGGATGGTCCTGCTGGGAAGCAGGGGAGTGGAGGTCTGGCGCCGTGGGAAAAGGAAAGGGTGCTCTTTGGGTGCCAGGGTGGGAGCCACCCACTGTGGGGTCCCGGGAGGGGTGTTTCAGGATGCAAGAAGCAAGCCTGATCTCCTCTCTGCCCCGATGCAGCCCCAGTCTGCCAGTCAGCCGCTTTCTCCCTGGACCGCAGTAAACCTGGCAGATTGCACATCATCACAGGCCTCCTTCACCAGGTGCGGGGAGGAAGCAGCCTCAGACTTTAGTGGGTCACAATCCGAGAGCAGAAAGCTCATCTTGGGTCTGTTCCTGTTTTGCCTCTAGATGCTCCCAGCTCTTGATGCAGCGTGGGGAAGGTGCAGGGACCAGGCTGCGGGCACCCTCCCCCCCCCACCCAGTTAGCCAAGATGAGAGAGTGACTGTAAGGACTGCAGATAAGTGCCTCCCCCAGCATCCCGGCCAGCCTCACAGATGCCACAGTGGTCTTTGTGTGAGGTGGGCTATTACTAACCAGGATAACTAAATCATTCATTTCATTAGCAACAGAGTTTTGCAGATAATTGTGCAAGAGGCAATTATCAGTCATGCACATTCCAGGAAGGAGTGTGATTGGCTGATTTTCAACAGAGCTGCCAGGGGAAATATGAGACATGGCTGAAACCACCGTGGGGCTCTCACCCCAAGATGAGCTGCTCTTCAAAGCTTGTGGCTTTATGGCTTTGAGCTGAGAGAGGAAGAGTGACAGACAGGAAAGCTGAGAGATGCAGAGAGAGAGAGAGAGAGAGGGAGAGAGAGGAGATCAGGCTTGCTTCTGGCACAAACGTTCCCAGGTGACCTTGATATTTCTTTCCTGTCTAGAAGAATAACCAACAACCAAAACCCATCATCCTTCATCTCTGCCCCTGTGGCTTTCACAGGCCTGCCTTAGCCATCTTCCTAAAACACTGATTTGATGAGGGAATAGAAAAACATGTTAATTGTCTGTAGGCTTCAAGTGCAGCACAGAACAGTGCCCAAATTCTCCTTGATTACATCAACATATAATGGGATAAATAAAATGAAGTATATTCGTACACTGGAAGACTACTCAGTCATTAAAAAGGAATGAAGAGCTGATACATGCTACCATGTGGATGAACTTGGAAAATACTCTGCTAAATGAAAGAAGTCAACCACAAAAATCACATATTATATGATTCCATTTATACAAAGTGTCCAGAATGAACAGATCTAAAGAGACAGAAAGTAGATTAGTGGTTTCCAGGAACTGGAGGGAAGAAGAAGGGAGGAAATTGGGTGTGACTGCTAGTGGGCATGAGGTTTGTTTTTGAAGTGATGAAGACGTTCTAGTATTGGTTAGTGATGATGGTCACATCAATCCGAATATACAAAAAGCCACTGAATTACATACTATAAAAGATGATCTTTATGGTTTATGAATTAAAAATGTCTTCTCTGAACCCAAGGCACAGGGCACAGTGAGGGCTGCACTTAGCAGAGCAGGGAGAGCTCTCTGTTCCTGGGCACAGGCTCGCAGCACTGTCCCCAAAATAGGACTCAACAGACCCCAATGAAGCTCAAGTCTCGGGGTCCCTTCCAGAGGATCGTGGAGCCAGTCAGCACACAAAACTAGCACTTATTGCAAGTTGGAAGGAGAGAGAAAGCACTCATTCTCTCTAACACTCCTCCCATGCGTTGGATAATCAGATTAGCTCAGAATCCTGAATGGCCCTTCTCCCCAGGCCTGTCCTCAATCACTCATGAGTGAAGGTCCTGGGGCTCTCAGTGTATTGCCACACAGACTGGCAAGTTTCCCCCAAGGGCTGGGCCAAGAAAATGCCCAATGAGATGTTTCTTTATTATTTGAACTCACTCCCACATCTCCAAATCCTGTCACTGTCTGATAAATCACTTGTCCAAAACGAATATTTTCTTAAGCATAGATTCCATGCTTACCTGTAAATTTCACAGTATTATATAAATGCTATTGGAGCATCTCTGAAACCACAACTATGATTATCCTCAAGGCACATTGGATGCAATTCCAGGAACTGTTGCTCTGTGCTGCAGGGAACAGACATTTACAGAGGGATGAAGCATACATTGGTGGCTCTGGTGAATAGGATAATATGGACTGGTGTGTGTGGTTTTAGATAAATGTGCTAAATGATTGGTTCTCGTTCCTCACAGCCACCCCTCGAGTGCCTCTCTGGCTCCGTTGCTCCATCTGAAGAGTGAGGGAAAATACTCGCTGGCAGAATTCTCTAGAACATGACTCACTTCTTCCATCACTGAAACTTTACCGTTGAGAAATGTTCTGATTATTATGATTTTCTTCTGCCTATTTATTTTATTTATTCTTATTTTATTTGGCTGTTTATTGAACTGAATTGGGAACAGAAGGAAAACTACCAATAAAGTCACTTTATCATTTTTGAGTATTTCTAAAGACCAATCTGGGGAAGAAAGGAGTTCAGCATCAAGAACAAAGTTTGGGGTCGTCTGTGGACTTGGGTCCCTACAACCCTGGCTGGTGGGACAGGAGCAGGCCCATGTTCTCTACCGATGAAAGGAAGTATCTAGAACAGGTGACCTGCTCTAGGCTCCAGGCTGTCTTGCATCAGGGAAGCATTTGTTGACTCCACACCTACCAACAAAGAGGACAAAGTTTCGGAGCACTGAGTGGCTGTCCTCTCATGTGTCACCTGTATGTAGAGGCAGCAGCAGGCTTACTGCTGAGATTTGTTGGGTACGTGCAGAAGAGGTGTGAGGATCTCATCTTCACCGAGGTCCCAGTTGCTTTGGTGGATAACACTATCTACACATGTCTGAGGAGGGCAAGCTGGGTGGGGACATGGGTGCATGTGGCCCAGGGATGCTGGGGGCTTAGTCAGGTTGCCTAGGACAACCCAGAAAACCCAGGTTCACAGAGGACCTCTGCCAGGGCTATAGGGCGAGTAGCATCACAGGGTATTTCTGAGCTGTATGGCCATCTTCTTCCAATGGTCAAGCCAGGGCTGCTTAGCACCAGAACTTTCTCTCCCTCCCTAAAAGTACCCATTAAAATGCAATCCTCTGTGTCCTCCTCCCCCAGCCTCCCACCATTCTGCTTTCTGCTCTATGAGCTTGATGACTCCAGGTACTTCACCTAGCTGGAACCACATGGTGCTTACCCTTTAATACCTGGCTTATTTAACTTAGCAAATATCCTCAAAGTCCATCCATGTTGTATAGAGTGTCAGTATGTCCCTTCTTTTTAAGACTGAAAAATATTCCATTGTATGTACACACACACACACACACACACACACACACACACACACACACACACACCATGTACACAACACTTTCTTAATCCTTTCATCTATTGATGGATATTCGGTTGATTCCATATCTTCACTAATATGAATAAAGCTGCAAAGGACATAGGAGTGGACATCTCTCTTTGTCATCATTTCCTTTGGCTATTACCCAAAATTGGATTGTTGGATCATGATAGTTCTGGCTTTAATATTTTGAAGAGACTCCATAGTGTTCTCCATGATAGTTGTACCAATTTGCATTCCCACCAACAGAACCCAAGGGTTCCCTTCTCTCTGTGTCCACTCCAATTTTTGTTAGTTTCTGTCTTTGATGATGGTCATTCTCGTAGATGGAAGGTGACAACTCATGTGGTTTTGATTTGCAGATCTCTGATGATTAGTGATGTTGACTGTTTTGTTGTTGTAGTTCATTGATCTCTTGGCTACTGTAAGTCTTCTTTTGAGAAATATCTAATAAGGTTCTGTGCTCATTTTTTAATCAGATTATGTTTTCTTACTATTGAGTTGTTCAATTCCTTTTATATTTTAGATACTAATCCATTATTAAACGTCCGCTTTAGAAATATTTTCCTTTATTTTTCAGGTTGTCTCTTTCACTCTGTTGGTTGCTTTTTTTAAATTTTGTTTTATTGTTTATTTATTTATTTTTTTCTGTGCAGAATTTTTTTTAGTTTGATGCAATCCCATTGGATCTGTAGATCACTTTGGGTGATGGAGACATTTTTCACAGTATTATTACTTCCAATGACACAGGACACTTTCCCATTTGTGTTTTATAATAATTTTCAGTATACAGATCCTTCACTTCCTTGGTTAAATTTATTCCTAAGTATTTTATTTACTCAGGTCTTCTCCCTTTTATTCTTGGGCTAGGTAAAGGTTCATCTACTTCCTTTATCTTTTCAAACAACCAAATCTTAGCTTCATTGTTCTTTCCCATTGTTTTCTACTTTTTTCAATGATCTCTTTTCTGATATTTATTATTTCCTTCCCTTGGCTAACTTAGGGCTGGGTTTTTCTCTTTTTCCTTGTTTCTGTAGGTGTATGATTAAGTTGCTTGTTAGTGATGCTTTTGTTGCATCTCATAAGTTTTGGTGTGTTCTGTTTTTATTTTCTTTGTCTTAAAATGTCATTTTTTATTCCCCTTTTGATTTCCCTTTTTAAATTATTTACCTATTTTTTTTTTTTGGATGTGCAGTGCTTAGAATCAAACCTGGTCCTCACTAGGCAAGCACCACCCCTGATCCACACCCCCAGACCTCCTTTTGATTTCTTCTTTGCCCCACTGGTAGTCCAGAAGGACATCTTTTGATTTCCACGTTTGTGGACTTTAACTTTTCTGCCATTATTGACTTCTAGTTTCATTCCAATGTGGTTGGGAAAAATACTTGATAGGATTTCAATCTTCCTAAATGGGTTAAGAATTGTTTTGTGGTCTCATATATGATCTATCCTGGAGAATGTTCTGTGTGCACTAGAAAAGAATATGTGTTCTGCTGTGGTTGAATAGAACGCTCTGAGTTTGCTAGGTCCATTTGATCTATAATGTTAACTCCATGCTTTCTTTATTGATTTTCTGTCTGGATATTCTATCCATTATTGAAACTGGAGAGTTGAAGTCTCCTATTATTATTGCATTGCTATCTATCTCTTTCTTCTATTCTGCTAATATATTCTTTATATATTTAGTGACTCCAATGTTGGGCACATATATTTATGACTTTATCATTCTATAATGACTTTTTTTTTCTCTTGCAACAGTTTTTGTCTTAAAATCTGTTTTCTCTGATGTAAGTGCACTCACTTCTGTTCTCTTTTGGTTACTATTTCGTGGAATATCCTTTTCCATTTCTTCACTTTCAGCCAGTTGTGTATCCTCAAGACTGAAGTGAGTCTCTTGTAGGAATCATACTGTTGGATCCTGTTTTTTAAATATCCACTCAGCCCTTCTGTCAAACTTCTGAGGCTAGATCAGCAGGAACTGTCCAGCACTGAGACTGACTGGGGCTCTCCTTCACCCCCACACAGAGCACCTCTCTCCATAGTGAATGGCACAAGCTATGGAGAGGTTACAAGGATAATGTGAATCCACCTTCCCTTCCTCTCTAATGTGTCTCTTCCTATCCAGGCCTTGTAATCCCTCACCTGGATTCTTAGCTCTTGTGAAGGAATTTCTGTGTCTGGATGGTTGTTCAAATTCAAGTTTCAGTGATGGAAAGAGTGCTGCAAAGTCATCATCACCATCTTGCTGAGACCATTCCTTGTTGCCTGGCATGATCACCCACATGATCCCACTACCTAGAACCACACATACTTGGTAGACACTCCAGTAAAGTTTGCTGATTGAATGAATCCAGGTGATGACTCTATTTATTGTCTTACCTTGGATTTGTACTGGGTCATGCTGCTGGGCGTTCAGCAAGCTTAGCTGGGAGCAGCCAATGCCTTTCCCTCTATGGCCACTAGGGGGGCAGATGTGTCATGTGTTCAGACAACACCAGTTGGTTTGGCGCCGCCTATAAAGTCACCTTGGGTGTCTGGGCAGAACAGAATACTAAATGGCTCTGTCAGGATCCGTCTACCTCACAGGTCACCATAGAGGTACGAGGTGCAGAAAGGGCATAAAATGCAAGTCCTGTATGCTCATGCTGAGTGCGAAGGGTGAAACTAGAGTGGGCTCCCTTTCTCTGTTGCCCCTGCAGTGGGGATCCCAAGTCATGTCACCTTTGGGGAAGATAGTCTTGGGATCTGCTTCCTCCATTTCACTCCCCAAAGTGAAAGAGGCAAGGATTCCTTACTAAAAAATTGCCAAAAAGTAGCAACAGGCCTGAGCAGTGGAACAGAAGGAAAAGGACCCCTTTGGGGGCCCATGAGTGGGTAGGGGTCAGGATAGGCAGGGCCAGGGCCAAGCTGAGCTTGTGTGTGAATCCTTGTCCCATCTCAGCTGATCCTCCAGGCACCTCTGGGAGGTGAGAATCATTAGTCCAAATTTTCACATCAGGAAACTGAGGGTCAGACTGGTTAGGAAACTAGTCCAGAGTCTCACAGCTGACATGGGACCAAGCCAGGCCTCCAGCACAGGGTAGGCTGGTTTCACAGTTTCTGCCCTGCTCCCCATAGGTCTGCCAATCAAGAGGAGACCAAGGCTTTGGAAATGAGCAAACTCTGGTGGTCTGGGGGAAGGTAGTGGAACCCCCAGGGGAGATACTGGTTCACTGCTAAACATCCCTCAAATCTCATGTAATTCTCATAGACAGTCAGCAGAGGTGGGCAACTTAATCAAGGAAATAAGGAAAGTCAAGGAAACAGGAGTGGTCAGGTAAAGTGCACTGCCCAGGGCTGACCACTCATAAGCAATAAAATCTAGTGACTTTTTTTACTGGGGGTCAAGCAATGGAGGAGAACACATGCCATCCATCTCCTGAGTCCCAGGGGCACTAGACATGCTCAGGACTTCTCTGTTTCTTACTCTAGTTCCTCCTGTGTACGGTGGGAGGCAGTCACCTCCACTACCCTTCACCCGGTCTTCAAGATGCCAATTAGCCTGCTCCACTCAGGCCTCGAATGAAAAGGTTAGAGACATAAAGAAAACCAAACTGTGGGCCTAAAAAAAGAAGGGTGTAAATTCTGAGTTTTTTTTTTTTTCAAGGATTTTGATAGAACATGAGGGCTTTTTGGTGGTGGGGTTTTTTTTGTTTGTTTGTTTTGTTTTGTTTTTTGCAGTGGGGAGGCGCAGGGTACTGGGGATTGAACTCAGGGGCACTTGACCACTAAACCACATCCCCAGCCCTATTTTGTATTTTTAAAAATTTTTTAAAATTTTTTTAATATTTATTTTTTAGTTGTAGTTGGGCATAATATCTTTATTTTATTTATTTATTTTTATGTGGTGCTGAGCACTGAACCCAGGGCCTCACACATTCTAGGTGAGTGCTCTATCACTGAGCCACAACCCCAGCCCCCCTATTTTGTATTTTATTTAAAGACAGGGTCTCACTGTGTTGCTTAGCACCTCACTTTTGCTGAGTCTGGCTTTGAACTCATGATCCTCAGCCTCCTGAGCTTCTGGGATTACAGGAGTGCAGCACTGCACCCGGTGAAGAATGAGTTTTCATAGAACAAATGCTAAGTATTTTCCTTTTTTCTTCTTTCCTCCTCAACCCCTACTCATTTTGATTCCAGGAAACAAACAGAATCAGCCGAGCGCTGGCCCCATGCTAGGCAGGGGTGAGGCCAGGGGTGGGGAAGCTGGGCCCCCGGATGGGAAGAGCAGCAGCACACAGGTTAGGTGAGAGTGAGGGTCATGCTGGGACACGTTCTTTCCACTTGGTAGCTATGAGTGACCTCAATATTGGGATGAGGCTGTCTGAGGAAAAGTCTCCCATGTCCACCATGGGCTCCTGGTCGGAGAAAGTGACAGGGCACCTGGAGCCACAGAGTCCTCACTTTCTTAGGGCCAGGTTTATGTTTCCAGGTGATGAGATGGCGATGGGGCTTCATCTCCCTGTGCCAGTTCCCTTCCTGTGGGCTCACATGGGGAAGAGACAGGTGGCAAGGGACCGTGTCCTCCTGCCCCATTAACTGACAAGCATCTCTCCTGGATAAGAAAACATGGATTTCTTTATCTGAAGCACATGCTCGGACCCCTGCCTGCTCAAGCCAGCACCATTGCTTCTCCTACTGCACCTGCAAGAAAGCTTTCTTCAGCTGATTCTCCTTCTCTAAGGCTCTCAGAGGTCTCCAAGAGTCCTCCTGATCACAGAGGTCAGCAGCTCCCAGCCCTATTCTCCCTAATTAACTGGAAAAGGGAAGATCAGTTCATTACGGATCAGATGGTCAGGAGCACACAGGTATCCCACTTCTCGGATCCGGGTCTTGCTCCTGAGACAGAGGTTACTGCATTTTAAGGATGGGTTTTCATTTTAAACTTTAACACAAAATTTTCCTTTGTGTAATGGCTCGGATGGGAGGTGTCTCCCAAAAGTTGCTGACACGTAGTGGGTGCCCCCGACACAGCAGTGCTCAGGAACCTCCACAGGTGCAGGCTGTTGTTGCTCCCAAGTGTGATGATCTGTGATCCTCTTTCTCTTGCAAGAGGATTCTCTGACCCTGACAGAAGCAGCGCCAGCCCCTGATGTGGGGAAGAGGGGAAGAGAATGCAGATAGGAACAGGGTAGAGCCATCAGGGTGACCCCTTGAAGGCCCTTCAGCATATGAAATCAGTAGCCAATTAGAAAACTAAGCTTCAGGTGGCTTCTGATGGGGCTGGACGCAGATGATAGGTACTCTGCTTCCTGTGTGTTATGGCTTGGGTGTGAGGGGTCCCCCAAAGGCTCCCAGGCGAGGCAGTGTGAGAGGGTTCAGAGGGAAATTACGGGGTTGTAAGAGCCTTAACCCAGTCAGTGTGTTAATCCCCTGGTGGGATTCACCGAGTGGGTACTAGAGGCAGGCGGGGGTGTCTAGAGGAGGTGGGAATTGGAGGGAGTGGCTTTGGTATATATTTGTATCTGGAGAGTGGAGATCTTGCTCTCTCTGCTTCCTGGTCATCATGGGAGCTGCCTTCCTCTGCCCTACTCTTGTGCCTTGGTGGTCAACCTCGCCTGGAGCCCCGAATGGAATGGAACCTGGTGTCTATGGACTGAGACCTCTATAACGGTGAGCCTCCAAGTAAACTTTTCCTCCTCTACAATTGTTCTGGTCAGGATCTTTTAGTCACAGCAGGAAAAAAAAAAACCTGACTAAAACACTTTGTGACCCAAAGCTCCAGACCACTGCCACCAAAACTCTGTCTACCCCAGAGGTCATGGAGGGCAAAGAGCACCAGGCCTGATACCATGAGAGGGGTTCCAGACAGGGGAAGGGAGCTCACAGCAGAACCTGGGCATCTTCCCAGGGGCTCTGTGGATGGTGCCCCTGGTGCTGGGCATCAGCTGCCTCAGCAGGCGGCCCTGGGGCTGTGCTGTGGAGAGCCAGGGCTGAGAGGTGGATGTTGTTCCTCCAAGGGCTCCTGTGTTGAAAACTCAGACCCCAGGTGACAGTATTGAGAGGGGTCTGGTGGGAGGTCCAGGGTCAAAAGTGATTAAGGGATCTCCCATGGAATTCTGATTACTTTGTTTTTCCCCATTGATTCTTTTTAATTATACATGACAATAGAATCCACTTTGACATGATTATAAAAGCATGGGATATATCTTGTTCTAATTCCAAACCCAGTACCTCTTCTTTTCCTTCCCTCTCTCCACCCCTGGCTCCCTTCCCTATATTGATCTTTCTGCCATTTACCCATAGTTTGTTTTTAATTAATTTCTTATGGATGTACTCACTGTCTGATTAGTACTTGTGAGAGGATTGTTATAAAAGCTGAGCATGACCCCCATCCTACCTCTGTCTGGCTCGTTTTGAGATGTGATCCTCCCCTGCTCCCACCCCACATATGCTCCCATGGCCTGCCAAGGGGACTTCACCAGAGTCTGCTTTGTGCTGCTTGGACTTTCAACTCTAAAACTGTGGACTTAGTAAACCTCTCTTCTTTATAAAATTATCCTTCCTCAGGTATTTTATTCTGGCAATGAAAAGCTGACCAATACAACCAAGTTCTAGAGGTGAAACTTATTTGCCTGGCCCAGAGTGTACCTGGGATGCATGGAGTTTTGATGAAGCATACAAGCTCTACACTTCTTCACCCCAAAGTCAGAGAGAAAGAGGTCCAACCAGTCTCCAGACCTAAGCAAACCATTTCTCCTAAGGAGCCTCATCTATAGCAATAGGAAATGCCCATGGGTGACCTGCTCAAGTGATTCTATGACATTTAGCACTGGTATGTAAGTTGTCCACAAAATGACCCCAACTATGATAGGCTACTTTGGAAGTCTGAAACTCATCAACACTTGACAAGCACACTTTGAATGTATCCAAGGAGAGAATGGCAGGTTCCTTGAGTCATGAAAACTTAAGTGAGTCTCATCCTCAGGGATTTCTTAGAGTGGCCATTGTGTGAGCTCACCCAACGTCTTGTTCTCTCTCCTCCCTGCCTCAGGTGCATAACCCTCCTCACCCTAGAATGTTCAGGTGGGAGGAGGCCTTGTTTAATTCCCTCATATCCCATGCACACCCAGACAGGGCAGGGGCCAGGCTCAAAAGTTCACACAGGACTCAGAGGCGGAGAAGAGACGGGAGCATAATCCTGCTCTCCCCAGACACACTCTTCTGACCTGTCAATTCCCATCTTTCCTTTTCTGTCTCCCTTTACTGCCACCTCTACCTCCTGACCTCCACTGAAGTGGTCTTTCCTCTTCCTTCCAAAAAGCATGAGAATGGAAGGACATAAAGAAGCAGACAAATAAAAAGATGGGGAGAGGAATCAAATTAACATTTTATATGATAAAATGTGCCATTCCACATCAGAGCAAATCCCTAAAAGATGGAAAATGTATTGCCTTTCTGTTCTGCATGAAATGATTGAGGGCGCTGTGGAAGGAAGAGTGAAGACGTTCCAGACCCTCCGCCACTGTTTGTCTCCTGCATCACATGTGTGTGCAGATATATACTCATGAAGCACGAGGCTGGGGGAAGTCAATTGACCTATGTCTTCCCCAGAGAGAGACCTTCAGAGTATCACTCATGGAAGCAAAGGACTTATAACTGTTGCAGGAAGGTATAAGCCCAGCCTCCAGGGTCACATAATAAAACTCCATTATAAACAGATTTTAGGAAGACAAAGCCCGGAGAAGTGAAGACACTTGCCTAAAGCCATCAGAGGAAGTTAGTTCCAAATCCTAGGATAGAAATCTGCTCTCCATGTACTGTCCAATGGAGTGATTAGTACAGTTTAGGTATGATTTTTCCCGTGTTTTCCACTGGTGGGCACCAAAATCTTTAAAATAAAATGAAAACAGAATGGAAAAGACAGAGTAGAATAGAATAGAATGAGGTAGATGAAATTAGAAGGCAGGATAAGTGTTATTTCCCAAAGCATGTGTTTCACATGTATGCCCATGTGGGCACATGGACACACATGTATATTCACTCACATGTACACAGGTGTGTGCCCTCTGCGTCAATGGATCTGCATCACAAAACATTTGAAGGCTACTAGTTTAGCCTGGAGGTAAAGTATATAGCCCTGGTTCAAATCCTGGTTCTCAGTAAACTTTTGGACAATTGATTTTACCTTTCTGAAATTTGGCTTTCTATAAATTGAGGATAGTGATAGAGTCTATCTAACAAGATGCAGGAAGTGGACAGACACAATCCATGTAAGGTGTGAATCCAGTTCAGGACACCATGACATTGTGACACTGTAAATGCCAACTATTAAATACACACAGGCTGGTGTAGATGTGCGTGTGGGCATAGACATGGGATGTCCAGGTAGGTGTGAACATAGGGGTAGGTGTAGGGAATGTATCTACACATGCATATAAAGGATCCAAACTCCAAGGGAAATAAAAGACCCCAGCAGTCGGCCCCCATAAAGACGCCAGCTATGTGGGAGGAATCAGTGATACTAAAAGAGACACCTGTCCACGAGTAGGGTACGCACCTGAAACCCATCATTCCACCATCCGTGTTCAAGTGCTGCCTGGTGCCTGCTTATATAAGCGTGTTTAAAGGGTTGGTTCCCTCCACAGGAGAATGGGCAGTTTGGGGGTCACCTGATCAAGAAGGGGAGAAGGGGAGATCCTGAAGATGAATCTCGCCTCCTTACTTACTCTGCAGGGCTTAGGGGTCACTGTCTTCCTCCATTAGCTGCTTTCTCCCAGGACAGCTGGAGAAACGAGGGACTGGGGAATTTGCTGCCTCGGGAGACCCGCAAGGGGGAGAGCTGAAGGGCAAGGATGCTGCTGCTGTCGCTGCTCCGTGGTATTTATCTATTTTCTGTTCGCGAGTAAATTCTCAGCCCCCTGAGGAAGGATGGAGTTGGGGGAAGGATGCGGAGCTTGGAATCTTTTGCATCCAGGGACGTGAGTGGGATTTTATATTTAGCAGATGACTCACCTCCAAGCTCATTAGTCACTGCCTCCCAGCTCCATTCTGGCAGGCGGGATGCTGGGGAGCTCAGTGGGGTGAGATCAGACAGGATGTTGGGAGAAAGAGTGAGAGAGCTCCGGGGGGAAGAGACTGGGAGACCCAAAGGAGAGGAAGGGAGATTAGGGCCCCAGAGCTGAAAGCACAGAGAAAGTCAGACTCAGCAGAGAAGTTCCAGGGCAGCAGGGGACACGGGCTCAGCATGGCCTCATGCACCCCGCCCCAGGGGAGGGAGAGAAGATGAGGGCAAGGCCCAGGACACCTGGATCGTTTCCAGCTCTCCAAGTGGTCATCTCTCGCTCTGCAGGATGTTCATGTGCTCAGGCCTCCTCTATGGGCTGCCCACAGCAATGACTGTCTAGTGGACAGTCTAGCACAGTGTAGTGACCAGAGCAGAGTGTCCCTAGGCTGTATCTGGGTCAGAGGCTTAAACAGGGCAGATAAAGACAGCATTGTGAAGGATGCTCTGTGTCATGAGAGGGAAAGGAGCCTGTGGGGTTTAGGGCCAAGGATCTCAGCATGGACTCGGGCCACCTGTGTCAGAAGACCTGGAGAATTCCAGCACCTTGAAGTGCCAGCCCCCATCCAGGCCTTGTTCCACCTGACTTCCTCTGGGCGGGTCCAGAGACGCTGCCCTCACGGAGTGTAGGTGCTTCTCAGGCATATTCAGGGGCAAACCCCGGGTCTCCCGCTGCATTGCAGCCTCCAGAGGCTCAACTTCTGGTGGACGTGGGATGGGAGCAAGTTGATGGGCTTCTCTGAGCCTCAGTTTACCATGAGAAATGTGAGGTGCCCACTTGAAAAGGATTGTTTTGATTTTTTCAATAAAGGAAAGGAATATAAAGTTAGCTTATTGTGTTTTTTTTTCTCCAGAAGAAATCTACATACTTCCTCATAGAACGGGGTCAGGCCACGGGAGAGAAAAAACAAACTTGACCAGATCCCCAGCTCCAGCAATGGCAGGTGTTGTCCTGAAGCAGACTCCCTTTCTCACTACGACCCTCATGGTAGGTATCTCACTGCCAAGGACAGGAGACAGAGGCTGAGCCGTATCCATGGCTGGGCAGCCATCACTAACTGTCAGGACTCGAATTCAGGCCCAGAGCCCATGTGACAGCCCTTCCAACCCTCACTTCCTTCTGTACTAGGATCCTCGAGGTCACTTAACAGACCTACCAGGCCCTTACAAATATAGTCAGGTATCAGCTTTGCCCTCAGGCCAGCCCCCTCTTCGTTCTCCCTTTTATCCATCATGCCCCTAATTTTGAAAAGGCTCCTTTAGGTTCTCCCTGGACTTTTGGCCCATTTCCTTTAATTCCTGGAGCTTTGTAAAGCTTTATAAAGTTTCTTCCTGACATTCGTGGTTTTCCTGGACTCTGGGCTCCTGAGACCCAGGGTTGTGACTTTTCACTTTTCTGCATTTGTCATAACTTAAAGATCTGTACCTAGAGAAATAGCCCTCATTGACAGGTAGACCAGCCATGCAATGAGCATTCTGGAAGGGCCCCAGCTAGAGCTACACATCCCACCTCAAGGAGCAAGGACCCAGTGCTGCCCTGGAATAATTTCCTTCTCTGCAAGTCTTTGCTGCCTTCTGCTGTCCGTAGAGGTGACTGGCATGAGCAGCTTGCCAGGCACAGCCCTGGGCTGGGTGCTGAGGACAGGAGGTCCTGCAGAAATAGAAAAGCACAGTCCCTGCCCTCAACCAAGTGCATGCAGTTCTTTCTCTCTCCCTTTCCCTTTCCACCAACTAGACTGCAAGCCCCTGGAGGAGGGGGCCATGTGCTGAGCCCCAACCCCCAACCCACACTGCCTGCTGGTGCTGAGGACATATATATGATAGACCAGATGTCGTGAGATAAGCAAATAATCCCAGAGCAGATGTGAGAGATGATGGAGGGCTGGAAGACTCCTCAGAGAACCCTGTCCACATTCCTCATCCCCAACCTCAGTTATTTGATCTAGAAAATGATGAAAATAATAGCTACCTCACAAAAACAGGAGGATTCAGTGATCAGCCAAGTGCTGGCTCACAAGACACATACATAAAATGGCAACTGATGAACAAGATTTACTTTATGTTAGTTCAAGCTACATGTGTACCAAAAACTGAAGGTGGGAGTGTATTAAAGGTTACAGCCCCCTACGATATGCCATGGTGCTTTGGCCATGTCACCCTGTAATGTTCACATCAATCCCATTTTACTGAAGAAAAGATAGAAACTCAGAGAGGTCAAGTTATCTACCCAGAATGACACAACTGGCAAGTGATCAAGCCTTACCTTAAACAGATGCTTATCTGTCCCCATAGTTGGAACTCATTCCTTTAAATAACAATGCTTCCACACTCAGGGAGATTTAAGGAAGAAGATTTTTATTTTTCCACATGAGGTGTGGAAAGTTATAGGAGGGTCACAGAGAGAGGAAGGAATGATGAGCTACAAAGCAACCTTGGGACAGTGGCTTATCCCTAGAGAGGAGGCTGAGCTGTGTACAATTATCACAAGAAAAGCAGAGGCCATGTCAAGGCTAAGCACATCCACAGGTCATCAGGAAAAGATTCTCATCATAACAAGCATGGGCAATGCCCAGGAAGGCCCTTTCACGTTAGAGATACCACTGGCTAGGGGACAGAGTAGGGCAGGGGTCCCATAGGAGGCAGGTGTGGGCAGCACCCCAACTTTTACTCCATGTGCATGAGTGTAAGTTGCATATGCCCCATTCACAGAGCTATCTAGTGTCATGAACATGAAGTCCCTGGAGCAAAAAGCATCACAGCCCTTCCTCCCTGATACATACAGGTCCCTTGGATCAAAGATTCAAGAGGGAAAGAATGTCCCCTCCCCACTTGCATCTCTCTTGATGCCTAAAAAGCCATTACTGTCTGGAAGCATTGCACATCCAGTTGAGATTTCTCCTACTGAAATCATTGCAATGAAACACAGGAGAAGACAGATTCCCAACTCCTTTATTCCAGGTGCAGGGGCCTGCTGAGTCTGGCCGGTTGGTCCATCGCCTCGCACTGACAATCACGGCCTGGCACTGCAGAAGATTTCTCCATACCCTCTGACTTCCCCACTGGACTGAGTCCCCTAGAGGAGCTTGGGACATGGTGCTTCTCTATGATTTGGACGTGCCCATCAGACCACCTGACACACAGTAAGCAGTTAATTATACTTAATTAGAGCCTATTAAGGGGACTGCCTTTTAGCATTCTAGAAGAACTGGAAGACAGTGTAACATTTTCCTATCCTTTATTGTTTGTCATTTCTAATTTGTGAGTCATTAATCATTGAAAATCCAGACTTAAAAGCAGAATGGGCCCAGGGGACTGGGTGCTAGATATCTTGGTTCTCTGTCTTCTGTTTTGTGATGTTCTGAATAAGAGCAGGAATGGGAGGAATTTGAGCACCTCAGTTCTTTTCTATCACTCTGAGGTTTTGGTTGCACGCTGCGACTTGGCAAACATGGAGCGGATGGAGGGCAGTTCTGTCTTAGGACTGTAGTGGGGCTGTGATTCTAGGAGCCACTCTCCCTCCTGGTGCAGTTTTGTCACCTGCCCTCATCTGGATTTGCCCCCTTGAGTTTTCAAATTCCTGGGATTGAGAAGGTGGTTTTCTTGCAACTCTGCTGCCAACACCTTCTTTCTTGAGTTTAGGTCTATGCATCTTTTTTTAAAAAAATATTTTTAATTGTAGGTGGACATAATACCTTTATTTAATTCATTTATATGTGGTGCTGAGGATCAAATCCAGTGCCTCACACATGCAAGGCAAGCACTTTACCATTGAATCACAATCTCAGCCAAGCATTGCCATCTATATGTCCGTGGTTATCTGACAATTCATCAAAATGTCCTCTGCCTTAAAAAACTGTAGGGGCTTACAATGCTCAAGGAACAATTTTGTTTGTTTGCTTCTCCAAGTTTTTCTCTACTCAACAACAGGAAATTCTGCCAGATGTAATCTACCCCCAACACACTGAAGGCAGAATGGATCCTCCCACAAGGCTTGGGGACCAGATAGTCAGATCTGGGGTAGGGAGTCAGAATCTTCCTCCTCTGTCCCTCTCCTGTGTGGCTGAGGCCACAGGATCCAGTCTTTCTGCTCTTAACAACCTTCCCTGGTCCAGCAGAGCCAGGAACAACAGGTAGAACCCCTTCCCCACACACCTGCATGGACCACTTACATGAGCAGCCTCCCTGGGGAAACTTGGGATATTTTTCCACTATTCACCAGTTTAAATGTCAAAGAGAACATCGTTTGGACATGCAGTTTTTCAAACAAATTGTCTTGAGGACAGTCCAAATTTGACTTGATTTTGTTTCTCACATATTTTATGACTATAACTTATTCTGATATTCTGGAATTATGAATGACAAAAACCACCTCAAGCAGGACACACTCAACTTCAAGATCTTCACCTACACTATCCCTAACTCTCATAATAACACCACAGGATAAATAGGATCTTTTTTATTTCTGTAGACCAGTTTTCTGTCCTTCTAAAGTTTTGGGGCCCCCAAAGCTATATCCATGTGAGTGAATGTGTGTGTGTGTGTGGATGTGTGTGAAACTGTGCAAAAGACAGTAAGAGCAGAATGCAGACCTAATCTAATCATGTGACTGATTTAACCAAGGACAAAGAAATAGATCATATGGCAAAGTATCAACAGGGTGGATTAGATGAGCCATTAAGCAACTGACGTGTTTCTTGGCAACTGAAAAGCATGGTGCCAAAAACAAAAATAAATTGACTTGTGCCCATAGAACTGGTTGTGCAAACAGGCATGGTCACGAGTACGAATGGGTAACTGAGGATGAAACAAGGGGTGGGTTGTGGTCCTTTATGAAAGGGGCTCCATACACCTTTTTTTTTTTTTTTTTGCAGCATGGCTCTCAGTTTGTAAACCCATTTAGCTACCTGGGCACACCCTAGGTGGCCTTTCTGATTTCTTTCCCACACCTCACCTGCCCCTGTGTCACTGACAGCTTTCCTGCTGAATAATGAGGCCCGTGCACTCACCTCCAGGTTTGGACACAGACATTTATGGGGATGGAGGATGGAAGACTCTAACTGGCAGACATCTAAACTCTTCTAAACAAGTAATTTGTCAATGACTACGTCCTCTCATTCTGCTTCCCCAAATTAGGAGAGGTTTTTACAAATGGGTGGATGGAAAAAGAACAAATGGGAAAAATAAATGAGTAAATAAAGAAATGTACATATAGACACAAAGCATGAATGAGCACTTCTCTCAAGCTATCCATCTGCTTATGATATTGAAGACCAGCATCTGGGCCCTTGTATGGAAATATTATCTTAGATGATTTGTTAAAGAACTCCTGCTGAAAAACCTAGCCAAAGAAATTGTACTTAGGGAAGAGAACATAAGGAACAGGGACATATGTACTCCTCTGGATGTTATGATGCCCTCTCCAAGTGAATGTTAAAAGCAAGGGCCCTTCAGGAGCTTCACAGAACTGTCACCCTAAACTGTGTCTTAATGCTAGACTTCAGCTTTAATAGAGATTTGTTGTGTGACAAAGTTAGTTCTGCATGTGCTGTAAAATTATGGTTGAGAAAATTGTCCACTTTGTTATTCAAAGACAGCTATGAACATTTTTGTTATGTAACTTTTATCCTCTTTCCTGTTTTATCTTGGCTGGTAAGAAGCTCAGTGACTAACAAGATGATCAATCATAGTGAATAGATTGGCCTACAGCAACAGCACAACTTTCAGTCACAATAAATAGATATATTTACTCTTACTTAGACCTATACCTTTATCTACATCATGTAAAACCTTATTTTTGCCTGTCTCAGATAAGAAAAATAAATGAATAAAAGCATAGTGTTTATGTAATGCCAGCATGTTTATTTCTAATGCAGGCTAAGATGAATGAAAAACAAAATAAGACTAATCTTCAAAGCACTTGTGTAGGCTCTGGGAATCAAATTCATTTGACTGATTGGTCTTGCACACCCAGCCATGAACACGTGCATCCACCATGGTGCCCATAATATCCAGTGAGGCACACTCACTGTGAGCCCACCCACCCGCACTGCCACCCTCATCCTCACTCAACATTCTCTGACTCAGACCTTAATCCAAGACCCAGCATGTAGATAGATGAGCAGATGATTTACCTACATGCAGTCAAGATCTAACTGGTTCTGTTTAGTTTCAATCCTGACTCTCTCTCTACCTGTGATTATTGCTATCTTCAGTGAGTATGGAAAGTATCACAAGGAAGACCCTGGCTTTCCCCTGCTTCTCCTGCTGTATCATATCCACATTTTAAAACCATCTTGAGCCTGGTGTGGTGGTGCATGCCAGTAATCCCAGCAGCTCAGGAGGCTAAGGCAGGAGGATGGCAGATTCAAAGCCAGCCTCAGCAAAAGCAAGACACTAAGTAACTCAGTGAGACCCTGTCTCTAAATAAAATTCAAAATAGGGCTGGGGATGTGGCTCAGTGGTCAAGTGCCCCTGATTTCAATCACTGGTACTCGTCAAAAAGAAAAACATGTAGATGTGGGAAGAAAGACCTGATGATAACTTGAAAGGCAAATAACAGAGACAGGTGGCTGAGAGAGCCTGGTGTGGAGCATCTTGGATTTAAGGGGAAGAATAAAGCCAGCGTGTCTCGCCCTAAGGCAAGGACTCCAATAAATTTCATCCTGGCTTCCTGCCTATCTGGCTCTCCCAGGACAGCTCCAGACCCCTGAGTATTTGCCTAGAGCAGGCTTTCTCCAGCATTTGCTGGATCTTCCTTTCTTGTAGGGGCTGTCCTGTGCAGTGTAGGATATTGGTCAGGATCTCTGGCCAAAGCCCACTAGATGCCAACCACGCCTGCCCCAGCTGTGACAGCCAAAGATGTCTGTAGACCTTGAGAAATCCACCAGGTTGAGAACCACCAGTCCAGGGCATGGGGGAACACCACAGAGCATGGGAGTCCATAAGCAGAGGCTGTCAAGGGTCCGTGGAGGTTGCTAGATCACTATTGCAGGGCACATGGTTTGGCCCAGAGAAGCATATGGACTGTAAGAGGATTTCAAGGAGCCAGGTCAGTGACCAATTCCCAGCCCTTCATCCTGAGTGCCATCTTCCCAGAATAACCTTCCAGCCCCCTACCCTGAGAAATGGGTTGGAAATCAATGGTGTAGGCCCTTTCCATTTTCTGGGTGTTTTGTTGTTTGGGCCCTCATGATTTGGCACTGGTTGACAAACAGACCCAGCTGGGGTGAAATTTACTCTTTTCCTCAGCTGAAGGGGGCTAGCTTTGTGATGAGTGTTAGAAATAAACAAGATGGCCCCAGGAGTGATCTTCACCCTGCCGCCAAGCACTTGACACATGTACTTCCTTGGCTCACTTGTCTGCTGGCTGCAGATGAATGATATCTATGAGAACAGATGTCTTGGGGGCTATCAGGAACATACCTCTTGGATGTCTCCAAAGGAGAGTTACTGACAAGCTCTGTAATCTAATTTCTCATGAGTTCTGAATACCAGCTCTTCCCAGACCCCATTGACCTTTGTAAGTGAAGCAGGAAATTCATGTCCCCAGGAAGTAAAACAAGAACTATTTGCCCCTGGCCCCACTCCATGAGGTCATGCCTTGGGTCCTCTGGAGTTGAGGTCAACCTGACTCCTGATGGACAGCCATGACTGACCAGCAGTCAGAGGCTTCCTGCTGGGGAATGGCTGGTAACCAGGGCTCATCTGTTGAACCAAGCCCTTAGGCAGCCCTGGAATCCCCTCACACAGGCAGAATCTACACTTCCAGGCGTGGTCCTCACCTCTTCCACTCCCAGAGAGACATCTCAGGATATTTGTGTGAAATACAAATTTGAAAAGTGACACCTGAGAAGTAAACCTTCCTGCTTCCGAGGGAACCCTGTGGAGGCCTCCCTGTCACCTCATTCCCCATATATAGCCTTCAGCCCAGAAGTAGCCACCTCCATTCCTGAGGGTTGGTTAGACACAATTCTGCAACCTTAGGCCTCACAGAGTATCTGAACTACAGTCTGCATTTGAACAAGATCCCCAGTGACTGGGTGCCCAGTGAGACCTGAGGGTATGTCCCTAGAAGCCCAGAATACTGTCCCCAAGACACCTGACCATGAAGAATATGCCTTCTGGATTTACCACCCTCACCTCCTATAACCTGATAAGTCTGTCTGTCCTGGTCATAAATGGTCACTGGAGAAGATACCTCTACTGCCCTGTCAGCCTGTTCCAACAGCCTCATATTCCCACCAGCCAGGTAGGCCTCCCTGTGGCCTGCCCTCCATCTTACCTACAAATAATTTCTGCTAAATTATGCTTGCTTCATCCTCAGTGCCTCACTACTTCAATAACACTTCATCTGCTTAATGACAGTGAGTCACTGGCTGTTTCATGGCTCACTTCTGGTTATATTCAGAGAGGATCCCTGAGCTGCTTTGCTGTAGGATGGCAGGAGGCTGGTCCTAGGCACACAACCAGGCACAGAGCCGTTAGAGAATCAAAGTCGGTTTGTAGAAAAGGTGAGGGACAGGATGCCAGGACCTTGCATCTCCACATCTGGTCCTATACCTGCTTTCAGAGAAGACACTTGGGAATCTAGAACAGTGGTTCAAGTGCACTTGAGATTACAATATGAAGATTCTGTGTCATATGGAGGAGCCAACCGCTCAAGGAGAAATGGAGGGTGGATGGAAAGTAAGCTGGCAGGAGAAAGCTCTGGAATCTTTTCCTGGACATGCCCCCTTCTCCCCTCCCTCCAGGGAGTGAGCAGACCCAGGCTGCTCCAGGGTTCTCCAGTTTGTTGCAGGCAGAGCCCTCTGAGGACATGTGGATAAGTTCTCCTGTGGGCCCTGGGCTCCATGCCTGGGAGTTTTCTCTAGACCTTACCAATTCTGAGCAGGGCTTAATAATTCCCATTGGCAAAATGGGAAGAAATAACTCTGCTCTTTATAATAACATGAATATCTTTGAGGAAACCCTACCTAAAAGAGCCGACAAGATCAGTGAGGGGAAACATGAATGTGTTCCTCCCACAGCCCAGGTGGGCTGCTTACGGTTCCATCTCAAGCAGAGTCTTCACCTTCATGAAGTCACATTCTCCAGAGTTCCTCCCTCCTGCTTCTACCTGTGGGGGCCTTGATATAGTTTTAGGGACCAGCTCAACTTCAGACTCATCCAGATAACTCTCCCAGGCTCTTCCACAAGAATGACACTTTGCCTTCCTGGGAACTTCATTCGTGACTCTGGTGTAGCCCTTTCCAGGGTTCTGGCCTCTGTTTGCATTCTTTGTGCCAGTTATTATTACTCCTGAGCTCATTCCTTACAAGTGTGGTGCCTCAGCAGGTGACTTAATCTCTCTGAGACTTGAGTTATTTGACCATAAAAAGGGTTTAACAGTAATAATGCCTGTCCCTTAGATGTGGTAGAGAAATAAATGAGACGATGTCTGCCAAGTACTTTGTGTACTGGCATAAACGTGAACTCAGCCAATCACGAGGACCATCCTGCAATGTTGCTACTAATGGTAGTGACTGTAATGGTGGTAAACCATGATGGCCACCAGTCTGAGCTCCAGGAGGGACAGAAACATTTTTAAATCACTTTGACCCTTGCAGTGTCTAATGAGATGCCTTTCTTATAGTAAGTGACCACATCATACTATGAAGATTAAATGATATAATAAGATAAATGAAAGCAATTAGCACGACGCTCCCCCACACTGTGCCATTTAGCTCTCACCAAGGAGCTCATGAAATTTATTATTTTTTCTCAAAAAATCATTCGTCAATCTATCTGCCTTCCTCCCTGCCTGCCTGCCTATCTGTAGTTCAACAACCTAAATCAAGGATACTAGTTTAAAAATGCTTAAGGTTTAGGGGTTGGGGAATCCCAGGAACTAATGTGATTTCTAAAGAGGCATTAACTTTATAAACAGTGGGTTGATTGATTGAGTCAATCCCAGCCGTGTAGCTATAGTTTTCTGATTTGAATCAAATCCTCCATAGCTAGGAGTTCATGTCACCTACAGAAACACTAAATGTAGCTGAGCGTGGTGGCACATGCCCATTAATCCCAGTGGCTTGGGAGGCTGAGGCAGGAGGATCACCAGTTTAAAGCCAGCCTCAGCAAAAGCAAGGCGCTAAGCAACTCAGAGACCGTTTCTAAATAAAATTCAAAATAGGGCTGGGGATGTGGCTCAGCGGTTCCCTCCCCCTCCACCTTTAGAAACACTAAAGGTAGATTGATGAAGAGGCAGACATACTATAGGAATGTTTGGAGGATATGGTGGTGACATGAAAGAACTTTGGGAGACTTGCTGTAGGGACAGAGCAACCCCAGGAGAGCCCAACCTGACACCAGGGAAGGGAGTGAAGGCATCAGGTTGTTTCAGGGGCCTTAGGAGCCTGGACCTGGGGGAGAAGCTGAATGTTCGAATCTCTTTCCCATCGTGCCTTCTCCAGCTGGAGATCCACAGCGCCTGGAGGTGGAAAGAAGCACTGGTTTGTGTTCTCCACCTTGGAGAAAGCTAAGCTTAAACCAAAGAGCAGATGCATACCTGAGGCAGCGCACACACAGGCCCACTCACCCCCGGGCTCCAGAATCCGTCCCTGCTGTTCTCTCCTTGCAAGCAAATATTCTGAGTGGTGGTGCTTATGCCAATAAAAATAAACAATTCCATGACAGAGTCAGAGGAAAGCGTGACTGGCAGGCAGGGGAGCAACAGAGAAAAGACAGCTGGGACTCTCCCCCTCTCCTGTCCCTTCTCCTCCCCAGAGGCCTGTCTGCCATCATCTGCCACTGCCAATAACTAGTGCCAAGGTGTGCTGCTGTCAACACCTTCCGCTACCCGCAGGTGCTTCTTGGAGTCTAGACCTCCTAGGTTCTGGAGCTGCATGGTTGGCTAAGACCCTGGACAGGTCTCTGGGTCTCAGTTCCTACCTGTGCAATGGGCCATGGGGAAGGCCCAGGGGAAGGAAGTGATGGCTCTGGGGTAGACACCAGGTAGGCATTCAGTTGACTGCTGTTAGGGTGCTCTCATTGGAATAACAGCCACGACGTGGACTTGCCCTACGTTAACTGTGGCATGGGTTGGTTGGATGCTCACTGAGCCCGTCTCAACTTCCTGGTATGAAGCTAAACTGCTTTTCTCAGCCCCCTGGCTTCTAAGTGCACTCTATGGTTGTTGTCGCCACTGGGACGGGAGCAGCAATGATGTGAGTCCTCCCAGGTGAAGCACCTAAGAGTGGGTGTCTGTTCTCCATCCTTCCTATCACAAGACAGAGCCCCCACTCCCCTGTGTAACTGCTATACCCCCGTGCTCCCCAGCCTCACATTGGGTTGTGATGAGGGTCAGACCTGAATTTTTCTTGACTCCACAATTTCAAAGTTACCTATCCATAGCAACTGGAGTTACTTAGATGGCTGGTATAGGCACAACCCTCCCTTCTTGGAAGAATAAATACATAGTCCTCAATTACTACTCTTTATCCTTTTAGTGCAAAGAGTACTGAGATCTAAGTTGAGAGACGTAGGTCCTAGTTCAGGCTCTAGAACTAACCAGCTGTTGATTTTGAGGGAGTCTTATTTGGACTCTCAGTTCCTAATTTATAGGATAAGAGTGTTGAACTGGCCATGCATGAAGATGAGCCAGGGGGCTGGCTCAGTTCCACTGACTAATCCACCTGGCACTGAAATGTGGGTGAGTGGTATCTCTCAGGTTTGAAGAGTGCTGACCTTCTGCTAGACGGTCCTCAATAGGTCCTTCTTCCTTGTGTGTGAAGAAGTTAAAAATGGCAGAAGTAAGGTAAACCCCCAAATTCCCAACGGTCGTTTAGTCAGTGTTTGCTGAGCAATTGCACATTGATGATTATGGAAACAAATGAAATGGATGTGGAATTTCTGATGATTTGTCACTACACTCCTATCCCACCCTTCTCTCAGGCCACCATGTTGCCTGACTCTGGGCTGCATCATTCATATCCCAGTCCTGCCTTACTGTCCTCCCCTGCAGTTGGGCAGTGCACAGCTGGTGCAGCAGTGGGAGGTGGCCTTGGCTCATCTGTGTCCTCAATGAACATACTTTGCATTCTCACACCTCTTTGTCTTTGTCTGTGTGGCTGCCATTGCATAGAACAACTTCCTTCTCTTCTCTACCTGCAGGACTCCAGTGTGCTTTTAGGCCAGCTTGAAACATCTCTTTCCCTGGGAACCCTTCCCTAATCATCACTCTTTGTAGAAGATACAAGTGTTCATTCCCCCTAGATAGCTTCAGTCCCTTCCCTGTTTGGTGACTTATTTACATGCTTCTCTCCACCACTGGATTGTAAGTTCATCAAACACCATGATCTTGTCTTTGTTACTTTAAATTCCCAGCACCCTGTTATGGTTTAGATGTGGTGTCCCCCACAAAACTCATGTGTAAGACAGTACAAGAAGGTTCAAAGGAGAAATGACTGGGTTATCAGAGTCTTAACCCAATCAGTGATTTAATCCCCTAATAGAGATTAATTGAGCAGTAACTGAAGTGATAAGGTGTGGCTGGAGGAGGTGGGAATCGGGGCCAAAGAGCATCCAGGGACATTTCTCCATCCCCACACCAGATGGAGCCAGGGAAGAAACTGAAAAACTGGAAGCAAAGGAAGAACTTTGGTGTCCTCTTGCTGATGGCAGGGGAATCCCGTGCTGCAGCTATAATCATTAGGACAGGGAGGGCCAGCAATGGCAGGTGGGCAAAGCCTGGTCTCTGATGGTTTACAGAATCATGTCCACACACTTCGTTTCCTGTCCACACACATTTACTTTTACTCAGCCTTACTAGAGTCTCAATCATTACTGAGATTTGAGCTTCCTGATTTTTCCACAAGGCTCAGATGTCCTACCCACCCATCCACTCACTCAACCCTCCAAGTCAGTGAGTGAGGTAGGCTGTATGCAGAGATCTCCTGGGCCAATGGAACTGATAAGCATGTCAATAACAGTCAAGAATTTCCCTTCTAGAAATGTTTTGAGGGTCTCACCCCCACATACAAACTTTACTAATCAGGTCAGCCTGGTTCCCATGACTCCAGGTGATGCTGCAGAGCTCACAGACCAAGCCTGATCTTGAGGGAAGAACCTCACTGTAGCTCCCTCTGGTGGTTGTGGGCAACACTACACTCACATAGCACACCAAAAGACTTGTACTGGTTACATGATTGTCTGTCCCCGTAGACTGGGCTTCCCAGGATGGGCAGTATCTCATTATCTCAGTCTCCCCAGAGCCAACACAGAGCCTGTATAGCGTAGAATTTAATCTTTCCCCAAAGAGGTCTGATTTTACCTGTAGGTCCTTGGAAATTTATAAGCCCTGGGAATTTGCCTGGGGCCCCTGGGCCAGGCAGAGAGTAACAATGCCATTCATCAATGTGAGGTCAAGTAAAGGCTTTGGAGTCACATGGTATCAACTCACACTCTGGGGGGCTAGAGACTTAGATGAGTGACATGAAAGTCACCTGTGCTGAAATAATGGAGCTCCAATAAAAATTCTGGACACCAAGGTTGGAGTAAGTTTCCCTCTCTGCCAGTATTCCATGGGTACTACTGCCACACACTGATGTTAGGAAAGGAACGTTGACCTAACCCCAGGGGAAAAAAACACTCAGAAGCTCCACATTCGGGACTCTTCGTGAACTCCACACTATATTCCTCTGCCCCTGGCTGATTTCAATCTGTTTCCTTTCCCTGCAATAAACTCTAGTCAGGAGTAGAACTGCTGTCTTGTGAATTATTTTAGCAAATGATTGAAACTAATGGAGGTCTTGGGGACCCCTGAACTTGATTTTGGCATCAGAAGTGAGGGTGGAAGTGTATAAACTGAATTCCCTCAAATTGTTACAGAGCTTTTCATCTCATTAGAGATGATGAAGCTGTGTCCACTGAACTTTCCCTTTCCTGAGCAATCTCCTAGGAAGCCTCACTTAACCCAGAGGAGTTGGACAGTAGGTACTTGGGTGGTTGAGGATCATTCTTCTGGCTTTCTGTCAACCTCCAGATTCTTACAAGGGTTCCTCCCCAAGAGGAGAGACCTAGCCACAGAGCATAGCTTCCCTAGAAGCTTCCGAATCTTCCTTGTGATTGTGGAGGATTTGAGGCCTTGTCTTGGGGCCTGTCTTCAATTGTCCCTAAGCTTGATGATCACAGATGATGTCATTGTAGAAGCTGTGACCTGACCCTGAGGTGGTAAGCAGCAGAAGCCACCATTTTGTGCTGAGTCCTCATGGGCTCCCTCTCATCTGAGACGTAAGAATATTGATGATAATCATAACAGTAATAGTTTCAACTAAAATTGAACACCTTCTACCATTTTAATTCCTCTGCCTTCATTATCTTACTTAATTTTCATAATTCCATTAGGTAGGTATGTTATGATTCCTGTCCTACTTGTCCAAGGTCACAGAACAGGTAAATGTCAGAACTGAGGTCCCAGCCAGGGCCCTTTGATTATGTGGCCATGCTCTTAGTTATTGGGCTTGTCCAGCCCTTAGACTCCAGGGCCAAGACTGGTATGTCTGTGCTGTCCGCGGGGCTGTAGGCCTCTTGTGGGAAAGCAGGGTGTGTGTCCAAGGACTACCTCAGGGACGGAACTAACTAAGCTCTTTCACACAGGATACCTAACTAATCCCCCAATGACACTATGGCATGATAATCCCAATGTAGACTGAGGAACTTAAGTCTGTTGTGAAAATACGAACCCCCAAACCTTCTCCATCCTCTCAAGTCAGATAACTCATATTTATTTAGTAGTTTTGATATATTAGGGTGAGTTGTAAAATATTGTCAACATGAGACAATTTTGATCAACAAAAATGATGATTTCATATGACTCATCTTAAAATAATATTCTAGGTTAAGTACAGTCCAAAAAAGCTGAGGGACAGAATAAATGGGAAATACTCTGATCAGTTGGTGAGCCTTGGGGGCTCCCCGATGTTCAGTCACCTGTATGTTACTCCTTTGAAGGTGTTGACAGTGGCTGGGGCTCCATGATTCTCCTTGTGAGCCTGCACCACTCCAAAGAAGGCTTCAAACATGCCAAGTCTAAGAGCCCAGAAACACTGGCACAAGTGTATGGTTTATTAGAACTCCTATAACTCAAAGACTCAAGTTAGGTTTCAACTCTGCCATTCAATATGTTTATGTCCTTCAGCAATTGACTTAACCTCTTTAAGCTTCAAAATAAAAAAATTGAAAAAAATAATGCCACTTTGTTCCTAGGACATTGTAAGGAATGGTTGACACTAAGGGTATGCAAATGTTTTGAGCAACAGGATTGTGTCTAAACATTCTGTCTCAAGTCCCCTCTGTGTGGAGCAATCTTGGGTCATGACATTCGTTACTCACAGGTGGTCATTGCCAATATTCCCTCAGCACTTGTCCACCTGACCCAGTTTTTGACGGTAACTTTTCAGGAAAGCCTTCCATTCAAGTACCACATCACCTGGTCATTTGTCCAGCCGGCCTGCTGTCCTGCTGCGTGTATGCTGAGCAGAGCCGGGTACAGCCTGGAGGGATTGCAGAGACTGAATCCAGAGCTCAGCACTGCAGCTCCACTTCCTCCTCTCCCACCCATGTTCTGGGAGAAGGGGAGGGGGTGGAAACAGACACCAGCACCCTTCTTCCCTGGTCTCAGTCCTGGGGAAAAGAAAGAACCAGCTCAATCTCCAGGAGCCAAAGGAACAGCTTGCACTACCTGATCAGGCTAGTGCCAGGAGGGGATCTGAGTCACTCTCTGACAGCACAGAGGGTGTTGTGCCAGCCCATCCACAAGGCCTCCCTCTGCTAGGGCATGACAACTGACACCATAGCAGGGAGACACAGCTTCCAAGCAGAGGGCTCTGGCTAGGCGTCCAGGCCACCTGGCACTTGGGAGCACACAGACACAAAGACCTCCTTTTCTTAGGACATCCCATGCTGCAGAGATCCCTGATTTCTCTTCCATCCTTGATCGCCTGCATGCTGCTGCTAAATGACCACGCACCTTTCCTCCTCACCTGCCTCCCATGGACCCCATTGTCCACGGGGGAGAGATCACACAGCCTGATGTTCGCAGCTTCATAACCAGCTTCCTAGCTGTGTCTTCCTCAGGCCTGCTCCTCCCCAAGCATGTTCACATGCATCCTGTCTATTTCACATGGACCAATTTGCTCCTGTTTTCTCTTTTCTTTGGTGTCTTAGCCATGCTTGAAGTTCCAGCTTATAGGCCACCATCCCCCCAAACTCCCTTCCTTCACTATTCACTCAACAGACATTTATGAAGCACCTAATATGTGCCAGGTACTGTTCTGGATGCCAGGACACACTAGAGAATAAACAGATGGGATCCTTTTTCTTATGGGATTCCTATTCCAGGGGAAAAGACAGAAAATAAACAATTGCACAAAGAACTAAGATTCTAGTCAAAGATAAGAGAATCAACCAGTGTGATGTGTTAGAGAGTGAGAGGGGAGAAGAGGAACCATTAGGATGTCCCTCTGAGGAAGTGACATTTAAACTGAGACCTCCATGACAGAGTCAATCACACCAAGACTGGGCAGGAGAACATTCTAGAAGGAAGGAACAAATGTAAAGACCTGGATACAGGAGTCGTTGCTGCTGTGTGTGGGAGCCTGCCTTATCTGATTTCAGGTGCACTGCCTATAAACAGGGTGAGTTAGCTTGTCTTGCCGAGGATAAACAGATTGACACCACTGGTAACTTAACTGGGGAATAGTTCATGTGCTTTCTCACATGGGCTCCAAATCTCCTTCTCAAATTAACAGTAAGTTCCTTGAAGGGAGGAACTGTGTCTTGGAACTGGAGGACCTTGATCTGCCCACAGCAGATGGTCATTCAATATTTGTGCCTTTCATTGATTTTACTTGCTGGCCTGTGGAAGGTCACCCAGGTGGTTCACCACCTGGAATCTCCAGGCTCTCCATCTGCAAAATGAAAGATCTTCTACAGATGGTTTCCCACCCAGCCTTGATCTTGACCAGCCTGTACATGTTCCTGTACATGTCCTCAGCCCAGGTGACATGTTGCCCCCAACTCATCCCCCTTCTGGCCACTGCCACAGCCCCTGGTACTTGATCAGTACATGATACCTGCCTGACCAGCCACAGGAGGAAGGCATGACCCACAAGTTTCTGAGAGATGCCTGAGTGGGGAATTCCTATTTTCTCTTTCAGTCTCCTCCTTCGTGTTGGGTTGATGTCAAGAAGGACTGCCACCCTCCCCGTGAGTCCTAGGTGAAGCTATCTTCACACAGACCACCAGGAACAGTAACACACTACCCCTCCCCCACACACACTCTCTGGGACCCCAAAGTGTGGTCTCACCTGGAGGCAGAGGGCATGATGAGTCACCTGCTTCCAAGTGATCTTCAAGGTATATGAGAGGCTGTTGCTGTCCCTCAGAAGGACTTCATGTGTCTTCTGGGTCACCACAATCCTGAGGGACGGGTCATCAGTCCTTGGAGAGAGCTGTGCCAAGGGATGCCAGCATAGGAGAACAGGAAGCCGCCGCCACACCAAGACACTGGCAGGCCCAGATGGCACTCACTAGAGAGGGAGGCCTGCCAGCAGCCGAGCCCTGCCCCCAGCCTCAAGGGCAGCCCAGGAAGAGCCTGATCCTCTGTTCTGGACCTTGTCTGTGTCTGGTGGTGACTGAATTCCAAATCTCCTCAGAGGGAAGGCACAACTCCTTCAATGTCACAGCTCAGAAGGAAGGGACAGCTCCTGTCATCAGTCATGGCTCAGAATCCAGATGCTCCGTCTGACCAGTCACTTCTTGGGTGACCTTGAGCACGTCCTTTAACTGTGCTGAAATGGGCTGAACTGCCCCATGCCGTTCACTTTTCCAGAAAGTGATGAGATCATTTAATAATCAGGTGTTAAGGATGGCCATTTACCATCTGTCTACCAAATCATGATAGTTCCTAGCCAAACAAATCAGGCTGGAAAAGGTAAACTGGTGAATGAAAACTGAATGGGTAGCCGGGGGGCCTCTGGGCTTTCAGAGTATTGTGTACAACAGTGAAAAGAGCCACAGATGCACAAGGGTTCAAATCCCATCGATTCTCCTTACCTGTAGGGCCATTTGTGCATCAGCTTTCTTATTAGTATGGTGCTGACATCAAAGTCTAGCTCACAGGTATATCTAAACAGCAAGTTAACCGAAATAGGTATGTCCCATACACAATAGTCATTACTGTCATTATTTGCCAACAACGCCCACCATTGATTGGGGCAGGGAGAGTTGATTGAATATTTTGATTGAATATTTTCCAGCTTCCTGATAATACCCCTCCCCCGGGCCTCTGCATTTTTCTAGAGAAAGATTCTTTTTCATGTCATCAGTACCATGCTCACAAGCTCTGAGAAGCCAGTAGGAAAGGTTTCTAAGCCACAGCACAAAGAGAACAGGGACCTACTCAAGGCCCCAGGACCAGCTGAGGGAGGGTAAGAGAATTCAGGTTTCCTGAATGTGACCATGTCAAGCCAGGACACTGAACTACACTTCAGGCTGAGAAGGGTTGGTCCAGCCCTGAGCTAAAAGGACTCCTGGCAGCAGCTTCTTAGGGACAGGGCTGAAGCAGCAGCAGCCTGACACGGGCTCCTTCCAGAGCCTGCCCTGCTGGCCTGGGCCTCCCTGCCAGCTCTGCTGCACAGTCATTCCCCATCCGGAGAGGCAGTGCTGGTGGTTACGAAAGCAAACACTTCTGGATTTCAAGGTCTCTTAGTTTTAAATCCACAACCTTCAATGCACTTAAAATACTGCTCTCCATTTCACAGGAGCCTTTCTGGAAGGGGACGGAGGAGGACTGTGCCTGCTGTACCATGTGTCTCGCCTCCAAAAGCCTTCTTGGAAAGGTCACCTCGCCACCTAACACTGGCCACAGGCTAGGTGCCTCTTCCTTCCCCTTCTTTTTGCTGTTTTAATTTCATTCATTTGCTTTTTTGAAAAAAAAAATCCATGTGGCTTTGTGAGTTTATTCAGCCTCAGCCTCACTGTGCTGCATACCTAGGGGCTGAGTAGAGGCACAATCCCAGTGATCAACATTCGGCAGGAGGGAGAAGACAAGGCCAGACAAAAAGAGGTCAAGAGGCAGGAAGAGAACCAAGAGCAGGTTTGTCACCAAAATTAGGAATGGAGGCTCATAAAAAAGGGCATCAACAACTCAACTCACTTCAATAACTGAGGTTTCAAGCCTATTCTTACCAGCAAAGTGGTCAACCAGCACCTCCCAGAGAAATATAATGGAAGCCACACATGTAACATTAAAATGTTCTAAAGGTCCCCTCATAAAGGTAAAAAGATACAAATAAGCTAATTTTGATAGTATGTTTTAGTTAACCCAGTATATCCAAAACCCAAGCATTTTTTTAACATGCAATTAATATAAAATTATTAATGAGAAGTTTTACATTTTTATACTAAATCCTTGAAATTCATATATACTTTACACTTATGGTGCATCTCAGTTCAGAAAAGTCACATCCCAAATGCCCAACAGCCTTTTTTGGCTAATGACTACAATTGTGGGTAGCCCCAGGTATTGGCCATTCTAGGAAAACTGAGACTCTAACATGAGTGAGGAGCAGACCTGGGATTTGAGGAGTAGGGGAAACCTGTGGCACATTCCAACCAAACACATTAGGAAAAACTAGATTAAGGTGCCCAGGGGCACCCTAGGACACACCTAGTTTAGCCGAACCTGGAGACTCAGAAAATCTCCCAAATCAAGCACTCAAAAGATTAGACAATAATAACAATGATAATTATGATTGTTATAAATTATAAGACAGATAATGAGAGCAAGCAGATCAGAAGACGGGAAGGGAAAGGAAAAGTACTGGGGAATGAGAAGGATCAAATTTTGTGTATATGTGAATATAGCATAATGAATCCCACTATTATGTACAATTATAATGCACAAAAAAAAATAAAAAGAGATCAGAGAAGCCTAAGAAAGGATTGCTGAGAACATACCATAGCCCATGGCAATCAGAAGAGAGTAGATCCTGCTAACCAGGTGTTGGGAGCCGCTCTGGAAATACATGCCCTTAAGTCCTGAGCAAGAGATACTGAACAATTACTGTGCCCCACAATAACTTGGGCTTTACCTCCCTCCCTTCAGATAATGAGGCGTGGCTCCAGGAGTAGGCGTCACCCGATGGGGTTGAGTTACACTCACCTGTTCCTTTGTAATCCTACCCCTTTGCCCTTTTTGGTATAGAATATTCCATGGACCCTCCCCTTGTGTGTACCCTACATAAAAATAAAGAATTCCAGTGGCTTGCTCTCTCTCTCTTTCCATGGACCCCTAAGGTCAGAGCCATTCCCGGATTTTGAAAAGGTACTTCTGTGTGTTTGGTTGCCTGCTTCACCATTCTCTTGCGTTATTGGAATAGTCAGATTTTGTGAACTCAGCATTAGGTACCCAGCTAGGATAAACGACAACAGCCAAGAAAGGCCGATGCAGATTTTCAAAGGCTTTAGAATCAGTGATGGGGAGAGAGTAGAAGATGGCTGTGAAGTGAATAAGAAAGAACAACGTAAGACAATAGCTCAAAAGAACACCAATGGTCATAATTAGGATTGTTCACTTCAGTACTTACTATGTATTTAGCTAGGAGAAACTTTTCCATTTAAAATTTAAGAGAGAGGGGGCTGGGGATGTGGCTCAAGCGGTAGCGCGCTCTCCTGGCATGCGTGCGGCCCAGGTTCGATTCTCAGCACCACATACCAACAAAGATGTTGTGTCCGCCGAGAACTAAAAAATATATATTAAAAAAAATTTCTCTCTCTCTCTCTCCTCTCTCACTCTCTCTTTAAAAAAAATAAAAAAAAATAAAATTTAAGAGAGGAAACTAAATTTGTTCATAGGTAAGAGGTTTATCCAAGGAGGAAAATTCAGGAAATTCAAGTAAGAGAGAAAATTTGATGAAAAAATCTAATAGAAGCATCCTAAAGTGGAAGGTCAATAGTTCCCATAAAGCAGCTGAACTCACAATATGTGGGCAAGAAGTTAAGATGTCAGGACTCTTGTCCATTAAGGCAAAAAGGAAAAGTGAGGGTGGGGATGGAGAGAGCCTTCAGGTGGGGGAAAGCTGCTTCAGGAGTCCGATCATGTCATTCTCCTGCCCCAACTCTTCCATGGCGCCTTGATGACAACCCCAGCTCCTTAAAATGGCAGTATGACGGTCCATGAATGGTGGATCTCAGCCCTCGTGTCCTTAGTTACCCTCAGCCTTTCCCCACCTTTTCCACCTCTGGTTGACTCGTAGCTCTTCTTCCCTAAGCCCACCTCTACTACTCAGTCCAAGCCACCCTGCCTGTCAAAATCCAGAGATCTACAATAACATTGCCTCATCTAGAAAGCCAACCTTGAACTTTCCTAGGTGAATAATCTATTGTTTCCCGCCATAGGCTTCCATTACAACTGCCACCAACACCCAACGGGCAGGTCATAGCCTTCACTGTGTTCCCTGGGTGCTTTCACGGGGCTTGGCTTATATTTAATAAATGCCACTTTGCGACAGCAGGAACCCTATGTTTTTGCTCACTGCTGTAAACTCTGTGGGGGTTTATAGTCCTAGATTAGGCACACAGTGAGTATTCGGTAAATATTTTTTTGATGGATGGATGGAAGGATGGATGAATGGACATCTGTCTATGCAATTAGGCCAAGTATCTAAATCTTCAAAAATTGGAATCATATTAAAATTTTTTTTGTTTTTATTCTTCATCAAATAGTATGGAACTCTATCCATAAGAAACATTTAAAATAATGATGATGATATTAACTGGGTCACTGATGGGAAATAATAATAATTTAGATTTGCATGTTACCTTTCTTCCAAGGAGAAGATCAAATGCTTTAGAAACAGAGGTTGCAAATTAATGGCTTCAAAAGTGTTGCATTTAGAAGCTTTTTTGTAGGTCCTGGGTCCTCCAATCCTCCTCATTGTCAGCTTACACCTTATTAACACTCAATTATCAGCTTATCCCAGTAATGTTAGCTACCCAGTCCCTGAAGGTATATAACTATTCAGAAACCATTGCTTCCTCTTTACAGATGAGGAAACAGAAGGGTGATGGCTGAAGTGAATTATTCTAACATAACAAAAGTCCTTGGAAAAGAGAAGACCATGTCCAGGTAACCATTACCTAAGCACTGCAGCCCTGCTCTGAGTGACCAGGCAATAAGAACAGGCATACACCTTCCAAAGGTTGTAACAAACTTGGATTTCTTAAACCAGCTTCTCCTTAGCCTAAGTTACATATTGATTCTAGTAAATTTAGGGAAAAGGGCATTCTATCCTAGTAAGCTCCCTGAACTTCAGTGGCAGCCTTTTCCAAAGAGAAGTCCTTACAGAACAAATGACAATTTCCCCAAATAAGCGCCCAGTGTCTAGATTTGTATATTCATAGAGGGCAAGAGGCTGAGTTGGCATGTCCATATATCAAAGTAAAGCCCATTGAGAGTTCAAAATAACTATAATTTTGCCTTCAGAGCATCCCCATAAATTCCTGATCTAGAAAAACCAAATCAAATCCCTCTCCATCCTCCATTCCCAGGTAGCACCTGCCCTGGATTCCTAACCCCAACCACGCCTGACATGAACACAATAGTCCACATCCTGCTTGCTCTCTGACTGTCTTCAGGGAATCAGGGTTCTTTCCTGTTTCTGACTGTTGTCTTGATGAAATACCCAATGGTCACAAAAACAGCCTCTGGGAGACACAGAACTCTCAGATGCAGCTGGTGAGTTATTGTGATGTGCTGGTCACAGACACTCCAACTTCACTAGTGCTAGGAATCTTTGATTCACCAAGAGGTCTGAACAACCCAAGAATGGTTAAGTGAAATAGGAGAGTTAAGTTAATGCTTTGTAACAGAGTGTGGGTTGCAGAAAAGACCCTTCAGGTCGGGAGATGGTGGGCAGACTCACTTTGAAGAGAGAACTCCTTGCAGTAGAGGCGCAGGGATGAGTCACAGTGTGCCTGCTAAAGAGTCATTTGAAGAGATGAACTCTGGCAATCTGGGACCCCAACTGATCAGTACTTATTGAGCACCTTTATCACATCATGAAATGTGCTAGGGTGTGGTGATGAAGACCCCATGATTCATCACACAGAGCTCACCAAGTGATAGGACACGTAGACATACCTGCAATCCAAGGCCCTGTATGATATGAAAGACAAACTAATTGCAGAGGGGACCAAAAGAACTGATTATTTTCTTCAATCGAGTTGAGTTTATGGACTTTGGGAATTAAATCATCTTTTTCCAAGAAGATTAGGACACAAGGAGTGAGAGATAACCTTGGTGAAGATGGCTTGGGCTGAAAAATTATCTATATCAATGCATAAAAACATTTTAGGAGTTTCTTTTCAGGAACCAAGAGAGAGAAAATGCATTCATCCAGGAAGTAATTACTATTGAACTGAAGCAAATATTGACTCATGGCAGATAATTGAACACCCAAAAGTGTGTAGATGAATACATGAGAATACAATCTCTTTAGGGATTGGAGAATTGTCTGGAAGACTCACGGGCTCCTAATATGGCTTATTTGGATTTAAATGTAAATAATACCAATCAGGATTTCAAAAGATGAGCTAATAATTGACCACCTTCCTCTGTTAATAGTCCTCTATTCAAAGAACTCAAAGTATTTTCCTTTTAATCTTTGTATCCCTGCAACCTAACTCAATGCTAGGAAAATAGTAAGTGTTCAATAAATGTTGAATGAATAAATGCCAGGGTGAATGAACAAGAAAGCAGATGAACATGCAGAAGAGCATATAAAGTGGGTTCTAGTCATCCTGCCTATATCCATTAATGCTTCTCTAGCTTTTGGGCAAGACATTTAGCTTTGGGGTAAGACTGTCCCTGAGCCCCAGTTGCCTCATCTCTACATGAAGAGGACAATAGAGACCTCTCAGGACTCTAGGATTAACTGACATGAGAAAACACTTTGGAAAGCACTGAAGAAATTTCCTTTCTAAATCATCGTGTCATTTGCACAATAAAGGAACACGTATTATTGGGGGACCAGAGAGTCACCTTCAAACCACCTCTGTCCAGTTTGCCCTGAATGAGAACTGTCCAGTAAAATCCATTACTGGAAGAGAACGTGCCTTCACCATCGCTTCCTATGCAGGGCAGCAATCATAAAATTCCTAATGCAGATCCATCACCAGAGATGTCAGCATGGCCATTCCTGCCACATGGAGCCCAGGAGTTTCTCAGTCTTCAACTTACAGGCAGTAAGTTCTATTGTTCTCGAACTGAATTTCCTGAGCCCTAGAATTAAGATGCCAGCTGGAGAGGCAGGCTTGTTTATGTGGAAAAGATGCTGATTTATCAACAACCTTTACACACACACACGCACCCAAGCATGCACTGCTAACACTTGCCTGCCCCTGACAGGGGAACTGGGCCATGTGGTGACAATATTAATTAGACAATTGTTGCTGAAGAATGAATCTGTAAAACTCTCCACCTGCTTTTCCACGATACTGTGTTTGCACACAACAAGTTTTGGCGGGTCCAAATGGTATGGCTATAGCTTTCTTCAGGATAGTTATTCCAGAAGAAAGAGTAAGGATACAGAGAGCACAAAGATGGACTTCTGGGTTGGAACCTGACCTCTGGACCCTTTTTTGCCAGTCACTCATTGTACAGAGGGTGCAGTAAAAGCCTAAATGCCATTTTCAGGGTTCTGTAGCAGTTTTATTAGGGAAGTAAGCATCTGCAAGAACATCCTAGAACTCAGGCTTGGCCTTCACATGATCTGCGTCCAAACCCCTGGTCTGCCTTGAGCTAGCTGTGTGATCTTGAACCCTGTAGCTGTTTCCCCCTCTCCTTAGTTTCCTGTGGACTAGCCATGTCAATCACCTCATATCCTCAGGACAGGTATTTTCTCAAAATCATTGCTTTGCTTGGATATATACCATCACCTGGAATCCTCCACTTTCCCACTTATCCAAATTAGATCCATCCGAAAATTCTCAGCTCACATCTTCCATCTCCACAACATCCTCCAATATCTACCAGCTGAATATGACTACTCCTTTTGGTGAAGTGTCTAACAATATTGCCAGGGATCTTCCCAATGTGTGTGGCAAAACTCCTTGAAGGTTGCAATTGTTTTTTGTACATCTTTATATTAAAAAAAAACACTTTTTCAACTGAAGGACTATTACTTCCTGGTCTATGCCATATGTCTTCTTTTCAACTTTACACAACAAGCTGCAAATGATCAGAATTCAGTTTTTCTAGCAGTGGAACTGACCAGTATATTTTAGGAATATGCCAAAAAATAATCTTGCCAGGCATGGTGGCACATGCCTGTAATCCCAGCAGCTCAGGAGGCTGAGGCAGGAGAATCACCAGTTTAAAGCCAGCCTCAGCAAAAGTAAAGCATTAAGCAACTCGATGAGACCCTGTCTCTAAATAAAATACAAAGTATGGCTGGGGATGTGGCTCAGTAGTCAGGTGCCTCTGATTTCGATCCAAGGTACCCCCTCCAAAAATTAATAAAGATCTTACCTGTGTCTGGTAGTGATTGAAAAGTCACTTAACAAACAAACAAACAAACAACAACAACAACAACAACAAAAAAACCCACACACCAGAATCAATCCACTCTCAAATGAGCAACTCATTTAGTGGGCAAATTGTTGGGGTTATTTTAAATATTTTATTCTAATTTGTCATATATGACAGCAAAATACATTACAATTCATATTACATATATAGACAAAACCCAACTCAAAATAGATCAAGGACTTGGGAATTAAACCAGAGATCCTGCATCTAATAGAAGAAAAAGTAGGCCCTAACCTCCAACATATTGGATTAGGCCCCTACTCCTTAACAAGACTCCTATAGAGCAAGAATTAAAATCAAAAATTAATAAATGGAATGGATTCAAACTAAAAAGCTTCTCAGCAAAAGAAACAATCAGTGAGAGCCTACAGCTTCAGAGCCCACAGCCTACAGAGAGCGCCTACAGCTTAGGAGCAAATTTTTACCACTTGCACATCAAATAGAGCACTAATTTCGAGGGTACTTAAAGAACTCAAAAAAGCTAACCTCCAAAAAACAAATAAACAATCAATAAATGGGCCAAGGAACTGAACAGATACCTCTCAGAAAGTGATATACAATCAATCAACAAATATATGAAAAAATGTTCAACATCTCTAGCAATTAGAGAAATGCAAATCAAAACTACTCTAAGATTTCATCTCACTCCAGTCAGGGCAAGTTCTTTTTGATGCCTGCCATGTAGCAGGATCCATGCCGACCTCTGCATTCACTTACAGTCACTGCTCAGATCATGAGCTAGTTTCCAAGGAACACCTACATCAGAGTTTCTAAAGAAGCTGACATGAAAGGCAGCTTCTGTCTCAACTCTAGAACTCCCAAAGCAATGCCTTAAAGACTGATACCTATGATCTGGGTTTTAGCAAGCTCCCCTCACGAGTCTCAGGTAGATTGACATTTAAGAGGTAATGCTCCAGGACAGAGATCTTACGGTGGCCATGTGGCTCTAAACTCACATCTGCTGTAGCACATAACTAAGAGGGCTGTTCACCCAGTGTCTGGAGAGGAGAAGGAAAATGAGCAAGAGATGGCACAGTGCTTTCCAGAGGATGAGAAAGAACAGGCGTCATTGAGCCTGGAGAAGAAATGGTTATGGAGGTCCGCATTGACATTCTCCCAGTCCCCAGAGCCTCCTAAGGATTATGATAGTCCTAGTTCTCATCTGTGGTGGGGGCCATGCAGGGGACTGTGGAAGTGTGTGTGCCACTCATGGAGTGGTCAGTGTTCCACAGGCACTAAATGCAAGAGTCGGGTGCAGAAAACAGAACTGATTTCCATCCAGAAGCTTCCATCTGAAGGCCCCAGGAGGTTAAAAATGCATGAACAAGTGATGCACTTCTGTAGGCTCCTTTTCCCTCTGAGATTTAGAGAATCCTTCTTTACACTAGGCTCCAATGTAAACAGCTGTTGATATTTAAAAAAAATGTCTGTCAGAAAGATGACTACAGAAATTAAGAGGTGTGCATGAACTAGGGGCTTGGCAGTCTTGACCTGGCTGGCGTCTCCATAAAGTGCAGCAGCATGGCATCAAGGGAAAGGGGCTGGATGTGGGGTCCAACAGCTGTGATTTGGGTCCTGGCTTTTATGGCTACAAAGGTATCACTGGAGTCCAACATCTTAGCACCCGGTCTCCAGTCTCCTCATCTGTGCCACTGCCACCGTCAAACCCACCTTGCTCATATCCCAGAATTGTTATGAAAAGCCCAGTAGGAGAACCTGCATCCAAGTACTTGCACGGCTGGGGAAATAGCTAAGATGGCAGAGTGCTTGCCTTGCATGTACATGACCCTGAGTTCAATCCCCAGCACCACAAAAACAAAAGGAAAGTACTTTGTAATACATAAATTGTTTAAGAAAATCTTTTAAAATTTTGTTAATATAATTCCATAAGCATTTCATTGGTGCTATATTTTCTGAGTTCCTTTTTTAATTGTGTGGAAATAATTCAGATGGAATTCATGTTTTATGAAGATAGTATTGCTTCCTGAATCATCTTTTATTGAGCCAAGTGATAGGGGAATTTTTTTTTTTTTTGAGGAAATGTGGGGAGATCCAGTGTATGCCTTGGAACCTTTAGGATTTGACCCATGTGTTTAGTTTAATTTACCTGTTAACTCTTAAAAATCAGAAAGGCAGCTTAGGGTGGTGCTTTCCACTTGTAATCCCAGTGGCTCGGGAAAGTCAGGCAGGAGGATCACAAGTTCAAAGCCAGCCTCAGCAACTTAGTTAGGCCATAAGCAACTCAGCAGTGGGACCCAGTCTCTAAGTAAAAAATGTAAAAAAAAAAAAAAAAGGGCTGAGGATGCGGTTCAGTGGTTGAGCGGCCCTGGGTTCCATCCCCAGTACCAAAAGAAAAAAATAAAAAAGACAAAAGAAACACATAAAAAAAGACAAAAAAAAAAAGGCATGACAACTGGAAGGGCACAAGTGAAGGGGGAACCCCTGACAGGAGGAAGGGATGGCCAAAGTGCCTCAGCTGACCATCACATCAGGGCACCGGGGAGAAGGACTGGTGATGGTTCCCTGGGGACTGTGGAAGAGCATGTGCTGAGCATGTGCAAGGCCCTGAGTGCCACGGTGGCACCAAAAAAACCCAAAAAGTGCCTTGTAACTCCACTCAGCCCAGATGGACTCTGGGACTTGAATTGGGAGAGGACTCACCACCTGGTTTTGTTCTGTACGGATTCCAGAAGCCATATTTCTAATAGGAGAAAATACCCTCTGGTAGAGTCTCATTGGAGACCTCAGCTACAGCTTAGAAACTGGCCAAGTGCTCTCCCTTTCCTGGCCAGGGCGACATTCACGGCCTTTTCCTCAATGCCCTGGAGAACTGAGGGGGCCCAGGACAAGAGGACAGGTGCAAGAGGAGCCGAGAGGAGTGCTTTTCCTTCTTAGGATGTGTGGGTCCTGCTTCTCACTTAGCTCTGGCTTATCGCCAGAAGTCTTGAGTTTCCGAGGAAACTAGGCACTCATGATTTCACCTCGAAAATCAAAGCTTTGAGGCCCTCGTTATATTATCATCGCTATTACTTTCATGGTGATGAAGTTGCATTTCAAGCATTTTCAGACTTGTTCTTTTCAGTTATATATGACAGTAGAGTATATTTTGACATATCAGACCTACATGCAGTAAAACTTCCCATTCTGGTGGTTGTACAAGAAGTGGAGTTTCACTGGTCATGTATTCATATGTGAGCATATGAAAGTTATATCCAGTTCATCCCACTGCCTTTCCTATTTCCGTCCCACTCTCTTCCCTTCATTCCCAGTTGTCCAATCCAATGAACTTTTTTTATTGTGCACCAGGTAGAAGCGTTTGGGGCACATTATTTTATTCCTCCTTGACAACACTTTGGGGTGGATGCTCTTATAATTTCCTTATTATAGATGATTAACAGAGAGTTGGAGAGATCAAGTAGCCTTCATCAAGGACCAGGACTAACACTCAGATCTGCTACACACGTTACCTCTTGTGCAAGAAGTGCTGTGAAACTGAGAGAACTCAGAACTGGTGTATGAGACCTGCTTCTCAAAAGAAAGGAACAATACAGTCAGCCATTAAATATTCACAAGTTCTGTATCCACAGGTTCCCTTACTGCAAATTCAACCAACCATGGATGAAATATTTGAAAAAAAATTTGCCTCTGTACTGAACATGTACTTTTCCTTTTTTTTTTTTTTGAGAGAGAAAGAGAGAATTTTTTTATATTTATTTTTTAGTTTTCAGTGGACACAACATCTTTATTTCATTTTTATGTGGTGCTAAGGATGGAACCCAGCGCCCCGCACATGCCATGTGAGCGTGCTACCGCTTGAGCCACATCCCCATCTCCAGACTTTTTCTTATCACTAGTCCATAAACAATATAGTGCAGCTACTATCTATATAACATTTGCATTGTAGTAGCTATTAGAAGTAATCTAGAGATGATTTAACATGCATGGATGGTGTACATGGATTGTATACAGTTGCTAGGCCATGTCACATTAGCAACTTGATCATCAAGGATTTGGGCATCTGATGAGGGTCCCAGATACCAGTCTCTCTTGGATATTGTGGATGACTGAATATATTTACATCTTAGTTCTTCCTTCAGCAGTGCAAAAGGAGAAGGAGTCCCCCCTGTGAGGTCATGCATTATCCACGGCCCACTCTACTTTCCAAGTAGGCACTTTATGACTAACATTTTAAGAAAAGTCCACTCTTGCTCAGTAGAGGAAGTAAATAAATTAACTAAGTTTGGGGGATTGCTTTGCTCTAAGTTTTTATATTTTATAGCATATCCCTAAAAAAAGAAAGATTGCCAGGCATAGTGGCACACACCAGTAACCCCAGCAGCTTGGGAGGCTGAGATAGGAGGATCCCAAGTTCAAAGACAGTCTCAGCAAAAGTGAGGTGCTAAACAACTCAGTGAGACCCTGTCTCTAAATAAAATACAAAATAGGGTGGGGATGTGGCTCAGCGGCCGAGTGCCCCTGGGTTCAATCCCTGGTACCCCCCCCCCAAAAAAAGGGTCAGGGTAAGGAAAGAAGGAAGAAAGAAAGAAAATCAATCTTTTAGGTGGTTCAATTCATCAGGGGGAAGAGGCAGTGGCCTGTCACACTAAAGATTAAGACATGTATGTCCAAGGGATTTGTGATCATTCATTCGTCCATCCACATAACCCTGCTAGTGAACAGTTAAATAAAACAAAGTTGAAAGACACAACCCATCCTGCTCAGACCTCACCCAGAGAAACTATCAAAGCCAAGATAAAACCAAACGCTGCTGTAATTCATTCTCTTCTTCTACATGGCTCTTTATTACCTTTCCAGAGCACCCTGCTCTGCACCCCACCAATTCTCAGGATGGAGGCACCAGGTGTCCTTCACCTCATCACAGTGTCTGGTCAAGGGCAAGGCCACAGGGTGCAGCACGGATGGAAAGCTAAGGCTTTGAGTCCGTGTCTGGAATCCAAATTCAACTCTGCCACTTCTAGCTGTGTGATGCAAGGAAGTCTCTGGGACCCCAAACAGGAGCTTTCCCAGCTATAAAGAAACACCTCATAAAGTGTAAAAGAGAAAGCTATGAGAAACACCCGAGCAGAACCATGACAGGGCAGAGACTAAGAGCCCAGAGACATGCACTGCAGTGGGGCTGTGCCACGTGCCAGCCACAGGACCTCCAACAAGGTGTTTCATCAAGACTCAGTGTTCTTGTCTGTAAGGACTGGAGATTTGACCCGTGGTCCTGATGAGGCTGTGCTCCTCCCATTCTAGACTGACCTTTGCAGGTGGTCCCAGGTGGAGCTGGACAGCCTGGGCCCCCTCCCCAGGGAAGGAAGCAGCAAAGTATCTGAGCCCTCAGTCCCCCAACAACAATACTCACTATGCTTATGAGCCTCTCTAGATGGGGAAGAGGTTCCTTCTGACTTCGAACTACAAGGGTAGAATGGCTGAACCAATCAGTGAGCCTAGGAAAAGGACCTGCACAGTGTGAGCTGGTCCCTTCCTGGTTTTCCCTTTCAGATCAGCTCAGCTATAGGACTGATGAGCTCCTACTCTTTGTCAGGCCCCATGTGAGGCTCTGGGGAACCAGCACCAAATAGAACAGACACAGATCCAAACAAATAAGCTTTTAGAAAGGCATACTATCGTGTCAAATAGTAAAAAGCAACATTCAAAAAATGAGATAAAGTAGAAGACAGTGACAGAGAGAGCAGCTCTTTCAGACAATGGCTGGAGAGGCCTCTCCAAGGAGACAGCAGCTGAGCAGTGACCTGAATAGTGCCAGAGAGGGGACAGCATGTACAACGGTCCTGAGGCTAGAGCGACCACAATGCTCAAGTAACCCCAGGAAGGGCCCCATAGCTGTGTGAGCAAGGGTGAGGGGGTGGGTGGGGGTGGAAGGAGGTGAGCACTGGGCGGGCACATCATGGACAGCCTGCAAGGCAGAAATAGAAAGCTTGGAGATTTCTTCTAATAAGAAACCATGAGGAGACTCATACTTTTAAAACATCACTCTAGCTGCTGGGTGGAGAAACTTTGGTAGCGAGAGAGCAGCAAAGAAAGCAGAAGGGAAAGTGTTCAGGTTATCCATAGGGAAATGAGGATGGCTGGAATCGCCAATGTGGTGGAGGGCTCGAGTATGATTGGAAGTGAGCTAGGATTTGTTGGAAGGTATTCAATGAAACTTCACGTCCAGCTGGAAGGAAAGTGAGAGAGACCGGGTGGTGAGAGTATTCAAGGGCCTTTGCCTGAATAGGTGCCACTGTTAGGCCACTTGGGGGCCTTGGGGTTTAGGACCTGGGAAGCGGCAGGTTTGGCCCTAGATGTCTGGTGGCAACTGAGGACTCAGATACCTTGCTTCTTCCTTCCCTGGGGAGGGGCCTGGGATGTCCAGCTCCACCTGGGACCACCTGCAAAGGTCAGTCTAGAATGGGAGGAGCAGACAGCCTCATCAAGACCACAGGTCAAATCTCCAGTCCTGCAGCTGTGAGCTCCTACTTCTCAATTACTCCAAACTGGAAAGGAAAAATCATTTAGAAGTTCCCCCAAAGCTACAACACTACTGATGAGTTATAACATGGAAGTTCTCAACCTGTAGCTGGAGTTCATAAGTAAGGAACCTGTGAAAATATTTGCACACTTGGAATTTCTGCAAACGAAATCAATCCCACATCTCTTCCAGCTCTGTAATTACCTTCACTCCTTCCAGACGGGCTGGAAATTGTCAGACAGAAGGAAGTCCTATCTGAGAAGGCCTAGGGATCAAGGCCACCGTAAAAGCTTCTTGATGCCTCTCACCCAGTGCGACCCACCCAACCCCACCACCCACTGACAACCCAGCACCAGAATGAAATAACACCCAGCAACCTGGAGAGATCTAATCAGAAATGGATATGGTAACCAAAAGGCAGGAGACATGGAACACTGAGAGAGCTGACAGTTATTGACCCAGGCCCTGCTCAAAGTGATTTATAATCATCCCATTTCATCTGTGTGCTCTAATGTCACATCTTATAGATGAGAAAAATTAAAGGCTGGGGAAATTAAGCAACTTGCCCAAGATCCCCTGTTAGGAAGGAGCAGCATCTGAAGTCTAGCCCAGGCCTTTCAATTCCAAGGCCCAGGCCCTGAGCCACACGCTTCTTATCATATCTACTAGAAGCTTCTGTTTCCCAATGCACCCTCGTCACTCTTAGCAAGATGTCTCTGCTTCCTCCGCTGTGGTACGTGTCCACCCGCACCCGACTGTCAGTCTCTATTTTGCACGGAGACTGGTGGGTCTTGACAAATGGAAAGGGATTGTGCAATTAGACACTGTCAGGAGCAATTGCTGCTGTGGGGGGAGCGGGGAGAGCGTGTGGCTTAGTGTCTGCTCTAAGTTTGACAGGGCCCTGGTGTGACTCACAGGCTCACAGGGGGGTGGGGATTACTGAGAGCAGCAGCACAGGAGGCTGCCTGTCAATGTCCCAGCCAGGAGCTGCCTGCAAATGCTTCTGGCTCCGTTGAGATGGCTAAACTTGAGCCCATCCCAGCAATCAGGCACATTAGCCCAATCCTTCCAGCCCCAAACTAAAAGGTTCTGGTCCCTGCATAAGTAAGAATTCTAATGCAATCTGAAAATACACACTGACCTTAGGTGATGCAGCCTGTCTCCTGAGAAGATTTGGGGGAAAGGAATGGAACAAGGAGATTTAAATAGCAGATAATTACAAACATGTTGTTTTTTGGCTTAGAAGGTATTGTATGGCTTTTCATTATTATAATTATTGTTGTTGTTGTTGTTTGGAGAGTTGCTTTAGTTTTCAGATTAAATCTCAAGTTTTCAAGTCTAAGTCTTTTCTTTGTTTACAATCCTTCAGGAGTGTTCCATTGCAATGGGGGAGGCTGTCACCACCTGGACCCTGCTCTCTAGCTATACCCAGTGAAATGGGCTACAGTAGCAATATTTTTGGAGTTCCCAGAATGCTCTGCCTTCCCCTCTTGCTGTGCTTTAGGTGAGTGTCCACAGGGGGGCACTGTTGGAAGGTGCTGTGAACCTTTGTGAAGTGGGGCCCTGTGGAGGGTCTTTAGGTCACTGGAGGTGTGTCCTTGAAGGGGATTGTAGGACCTGCACCCCTCTCCTTCCTCTTTCTCTCTCTTTGCTTTCCTGGCATATAAGATAAGCAGTCTGCGTGGCCATGTGCTCTGGTCATTAATTATGGATTGGAACCTCCAAAACCCTGGGCCAAAATAAGCGTTTTTCTCTTTATCAGTTAATTGTGTCAGGGATTTTGTTATAGTAATGACGAACTGACAATACATATCTTCTTCCGGTAATTCAACTACTCTTTCCTAGTGGGAACCTCTATGGCCCAGGAGCACTGTTCCTTGTCTGTATCTGCCCAAGGAGAGGCCAGGAATCAGGACCTGCCAAAGTCTCTCCTTCCCTTCCCCTCAACTGGGAGGCCTGGTGATCTGGGTGAAAGTATCTAATCACAATACTTGCTATCTGGAGGCTGCAAGAGAGGTGTTGATCTTTACCTAGATCCCCAAGGTCAACGGAACACATGGACGGAATACTTTAAGAACTGTTTCCCCACCCCATGACCCACAGTGGAGAAATCCTGCCTCAGTGGGCTAACCTAGAAGACAGCAGGTCTGAAACAGACAGAGAAAGATGCCTGGTAATTGTATCTGGCCACCTGGAGCCAGTCATGCTTGTAGTCCCTGAACTTTAGAGAATATAAGTAACATATTTAAAATGTTTTTTTTCCTTTCTCTTTAACTATTTTGGGTTCATTTTCTATTATTTGCAATGAAAATAAATGAATAGTTTACAAAAGCACTTGTCTTTTCCATTTTCAGTGGTGCTTTTGCATGAGCTATTCCTGGTCCCCATGGTTTGGGTCCTTGTCCACCAGATCTGGCCAGGGCTCAGGTCAAGTGTCCTCGCCTCTGAGAAGCCTTCTGTGCATGCTGTCTCCACAGACAGCTAGGAGGTCACAATGTGGCATTCCCAAAGCACTGTGAGGTCACACTGTGCAGTAATCCCTGGTGGGTCCAGATACCTCCCTGATCTGGTTTAAGTGTAAAGTTTCATATGCTAGAAGTTTGGTTCAGGTGGCCATGTGGGAGACTGTAGGGGAAGCCTAGTAGAAGGTGTAAATCACATCGATCAAAGATGGAATTTCCCCTAAACTTATGGTCTGCCCAGAGACAGAATGGGGAGAGGGAATGGGGAGAAAGCTGGATTGCTGAGGGCCACCCCTTATGTAGTGCTACCTTAAGAGTAGCTCTGCATGCAAAGTCATACTTGAGAAGGAGAGATAGCTAGGTACCTGGTGGTGACAAAGACCAGGCTCAGTGAGTTTGGTGGAGGGGGCTTCTGGGGAGAAGTGGAGGCTCCTGGGTAACATCAGCTCTTCATGAGGAAGAATCGCATTCAGTCATCCCTGATGATTGTGGAAGAGAAGGTGGGAAGGTAGAAGGAGGCCTTGCTGGCAGAGTTCCATTCTAGTAGCACTAGGAAAGAATGAATCCTTGGGAGGAACTCAAAGATGGAAGCTCCTCCTCCCATATTCCTGGGCACCAGCAGCCTCAGCAACATGGGGCTCCAGTCCCGAACCTCCCTAAGACCAAAACCAGCCTTACGGTTAAGATTGATTGCTCAGCAGAATACCACAGACACTAGGATGGCAGTATGTAAAAACGTGGATGTGTAACAGATGTGATTCTGCAATCTGTATACGGGGTAAAAATGGGAGTTCATAACCCACTTGAAACAAATGTATGAAATATGATATGTCAAGAGCTTTGTAATGTTTTGAACAACCAATAAAAAAAAGATTGATTGCTCAAAAGCCTCACTCTTCCTATTGACACAATTTCTATGTCCAATATGGGCCAACAGTGCTAAGAAGGAAACCAGATATCCAGGGAGAATGAGTGAGCTATGCTGAAGCCCTGACTAGCCTGCACCACTTCAGTCATTAAAAATTCATGAAGTGCCCTTCTGCAAAAAAAAGAGCTATACCAATTCCCCTAAAGGGAGAATGTCAATATGGCTTTTTTGGTCCTGCCAAGTGTTTATTAATGCACTGATTAGGTGAGAAGTAGTCACTTCCCTGTGTTTAAAGAGAAGAGTGAGAGAATACAGTAATCCTAGCTTCCCTCTTTCTCCATAAGGCAAAATTTTAAATAATAAGCAGATCTACAACAGATGGACTGGTTTTTAGCACTCCTGAGGGGGAGAGGATGGAGCCAGTCTGTCTCTGTCTCTCTCTAAATCTAGAGAGAATGTGAGCCAGCGTGAGTGAGAGGGTGTCTGCCTATGTGTATGTGAGAATTAGGGAGAGGAAGAGGGAAAGGGGAGAGAGGCTGAGGAGGGGAAACAGGCAAAGGAGAGAGAGAGGAAGGAGGACCACGAGAAGGAGAAAAAGAAACAGAACCATAACCCAGGAGAGACCATAAAGAATTTGAGAACAACCAGGCCCAACAAGAGAGACGTCAGACATAGAGTGGGGTGGTTGGAAAGAGGGAAGGAGGGCAAAAAAAATCTAGAAAACAAAGCAAAAAAAAAATTTTTTTTTATACAGGAAGTCACCGATTCTGAATCAATAACTAACCACTTAATTCGTTAGTTGAATAGAGCACTTTATAAATGGAGGCCTTCAGGAAAATGAGCTCATTAAAAGGTGCCGGGCGGGATTCAGGACAACTGAGACCTACTCCCAGCCCTGCTGCCCGTGGACTGGATGGCCCTGGCAAGCCCCCCTCATCTGAGGCCCTTCTACAGTCTGTCAAGGGTGGGAGATGCACTAACAGAGGTCGAAATTTCTTTCCAATTCTGTCGATGAGGCTATGAACAAAGAGAACCATCCTGAAGCTCACGCCTTTAAAGAAATGGAGGCAGTGGGATGGCTCTGGGACCATGCTTGCCGTTCTCTCCCTGATCAGGACCATGGCAGTCCTGACCCTAGTGAGCCTCTGGTTGCCAGAGTCATGGAGATGGAGCTTTGGGGACACCATGGCAAGGGCCCTGTGGGTTCCTTACTATGTGACTCCCTGCTAGGCCAGTACATGCTCTCCCTGGAAGGTTCTCTTCTCACTTACAGGTCACGTTGACCTCTCCCCCAGCCTCTCCTTCCCACATGTCCTCACCAAAATGCCCGGTCTTCCTGCATCTAGCAAGGCTGCATGCACTGTGCTGTGTTTTTGCACTGATACTTCTTGTTTGGGGTTTCTCGTTTTTTTCTTACTATTGTGTTGTTCTGAAGGCACAAAAAATTTTCAAATGCCACCCATGAACAACCGTGACCAGCATGCACCTCCATTTCCAGATATCTAATTGGTTGATCTTGCTTCATTAAAGCGTTTGGAGAGAAGACAGAGGATGATAGTTAAGAAGGTCTCTGCAGCCAGCCCACCTAGATTTGAATCCTTGCTCTTCCCCCATGAACCTTGGGCAAGTTACATAAGCTCTTGTGTCTTGGCTTTTTTCATCTGTGAAATGGAAATGTTCAGAGGACCTCCCTCTTGGGGCTACTGTGAGGGTGAAAGGTGTGGCAGGTAAAGCTGAAGAAGTGTGCCCGTCATATTCTGAGTACTTAACAAATGTCAGTCCTAAGGACTAAATTCTGACTAAATTCTTTTGTATCCCAAGACAGCACCATCAAAGATATCACTTCTTAGCCTCCTCTTTGTACCATAAGCTATACTTCCACTTGAATCACTATTAATGGTAAGAACTGACACTTCCAAGTTTATTCTCTTTTGTGGTCAAATTATTTGCATTGACCTCCACATTTAGCACAGATCCATAAATGCTCTGAAATGAATGGAATGCAGATTTTTGACATTACCCTGCACCTTTCTTGCCAGTAGGCAGCCACCAAGCTCCCCTCTGCTTCGTTCCTGGTTCAAGAGTGAGTCATACACATCCTCTCTAACTTGGGTTCTCATTTTTGCTATAATCCATTGTTACTCTGCATATTTTTTCTCTCTCTGCTCTCTGCCTGCAAGTTTCTGGCTGCTTTCTTTCACAAGAACTTTTCACATACCACACAGCCAAAGCTCTGCTTCTTTTTCCATTTTGTTAACCCTTCCAAGAATCCACCCTAAAGAAGGAGTGGAGAAATAGCTACCTTCTGACCACGCATACTCAGCAAGTGTGGCTTGGAGTCCCAGTCCATCATTAATGTCCTCTTGAATCCAGCCAAGTGTATCTATGTTTCTTATGGAAACAGGGGACCTTGGTTCCTCTAACTAAACAATTTTGACCAACTGAGGTTGAAGACTCTCTGTGCATCTGGGTTTTCTTCCAATTTCCAATCCATCAGGTGGAAGGAATTTTGTAAACTCATAGACAAACCCCTGTCACCTTCATGTCAAGTCCCTCTGGCCCAAGCAGCCCTTCTAGACCTGCCTGGTGCTTACCTCCCCTGGCACTCAGAGCTGTTTCTCCTCTTCTCCCTGCCAGGCTCCCTTCTCCAACCCCACCCTTGATCCACATGGGATTACCTGGCAGCTTGAAAATGTACCAAGGTGTCTCAAACTTCTGGCTTTTCACATGTGCTCCGGGCCCCCCAGGTCTGCCAGAATCACTCCTGATTGCATCTTGGCTTTCCGCCTCCTAGAGGTCTTCTTGGTTCCCTTCCCTTCTGCCCTCTTTCACACTTCACAGCCCTCAGAGCAGGCACTCTCCTCTCTCTTCCCCAGCCCATGTGCGCCCTCTTCTTGTCACACACTAAATCAGAGTGGTTTCTGGTATTCCCTACTCCTTATTCAGCATTCTGAGAGCAGAGCCGATCTCTTCTGTCTCTAAATTCTCAGGCCCCTCCACAGTCACAGACTCTCAGTGAAGAATTTCCCGACTTGACTTCAAACAAAACTGAGTTGAAAAGAAGTAAATAGATCCCTTGAATTTCTTTTGCCTATCTAATTGGAAATTAAAGGGATGCAAATGGGAAAAGAAGAACTCAAACTATCATTATTTGCCAACAACATGATTCTATACTTAGAGGATCCAAAAACCTCCACAATCACCAACCCTTATGCCACAGTGGGATCAGCAGTCTCGGAGTGTCCCAGTCTAGCCCTGCGAATGCTCACGGTGCAGCCACACACCACTTCCCAATGGAGCCCCAGAACCCCCCAGCTTTCCGGACACTCAGGTCCAGGTGGATTCAGAGCCTCGGAATCACCACCACCCTCAAATCCTACCCAGCGCGCTGCCAAGGGTCTGCACGCCAAGCAGGGTGAAAGGACTTCCGGATGCCCCAAATCAGGCCGCACCAACGGTCCCCAAGCCGAACCGGCCACCGCGAGTCCTCCCCACCCAGCCCGGGCCGGCTGCCCAGAACCAAGCTCCGCGCCACCGGCCTCAGGCCATGAAGCCAGCGCGGGGCGTGGGGACCGGGGCGAGCCTAGCCCTGCCCGGGCGCCCCTTGGCTCCACGCTACCGAGGGCCAAGTGGGGGCTGCACTGCAGCGGGCGCCCAGGCCCCGCGAGTCGGGCGGGTCCGGGTGCCATCCGCGGTGGCCGGCGGAGACCGTCGAGGCTGGACCCGAACAGTGCGCAGGCCTCACTCACCACAGCGCGCGTGCTCGGCTTCGGCCCGGCTCCGGCTCCCGGCTCGCGGCTTCCGGCTGGCTGCTCCGGCTGGCGGCTCGGGCTGGCGGCTCGGGCTGGCGGCTCGGGCTGGTGGCTCCAGCTCCGACTCGGGCTCTGGCTCCCAGCGCGCTGCGCAGCTCAGACGGCGCGGCTGGCTGGCCAGGCCGAGCGCCTGGCTCCCAGCTGGCAAGCGCGAGGCTCTGGCGCACACTCCCGGGAAGGCGGGGCCCGCCGCGAGCCAATGGCGGGGCGCAGGAGCCCGGGCCCGGGCGGCGCAGCCAATCACACGCGGAGGCGGACTGCCCCTCCCGCCCCCCCCTCCACCCGCGAGCCCCTTAACCCTTGGCGCGCTGGGAGCTCCAGGCCATGGCTGCCTGGGGACTTCTGAGAGGCCAGCGCGGGCTCCAGCCTCGGGCTTCGGGTTCAGAGTCCAGACCCGCCGAGACTGGCTTTGAGGGCAGGAGGAGTCGGGGAGAGGCTGTGTGGTATCCCGTCCGGGGCACGGGAGTCTTGGCGACCTTTGTCTCCTGCCTGGCGCCTGCACTGGAGTATGACCCAGGGCTCTGCAGCTGCGTGTGTGTGTGTGTGTGTGTGTGTGTGTGTGTGTGTGTGTGTGAGAGAGAGAGAGAGAGAGAGAGAGAGAGAGAGAGAGAGAAGGGGGGAAGGGATGGATTCTGCATGCCTGTGTGTTTATGTGTGAAGGAAAGATGGCTATATTTGGGGATTGTTACTGCACGTGTGTGTGTGTGTGTGTGTGTGTGTGTGTGTGTGTGTGTGTGTGTGTGTGAGAGAGAGAGAGAGAGAGAGAGAGAGAGAGAGAGAGAGAGAGGGAGAGAGAGAGAGAGAGGGAGAGAGAGAGAGGGACGAGTGTGTGTGGGAGGAAAGCAGAGAGGAGCGCGGGATCTCCAGGTGGGTGCATTGGTAGATTCAGCAGAGAAACTGTCTCTACATGTATATTGTGGAGGTGCGGGTGAAGCAGGAAAAATAAAACAGAAAATATGCCGCTCTGTATGTTTTTATGATGTGTAATTTGTACATTTGCATTATGTTGTGTATGCACAAGGGTGTAGTGGAAAGAGACTTTGTGTCTCTTTTATAATCAAGAAGAGAGCAAATCCCTGTGGGTTTTTTTTTTTTTTTTGGTGTCTCTTGTGCATGTGTGTATGTGCGCACAGGAGAGGGATGTGGTTAGGATTTGCTACAACTTTGTGTGTGGCCCAATTTGTGAGACAAAGGGAGAAAAACACTGTGTGTGCCGTGAAAGCATTGAGCATTTATTGTGTCTGTTTCACCATCCTCTCCTAGAGATGGAGAGCTACTCCAGCCTCTGGTCACAGCGATTGCTCAGTCAGAGAGCATCAGGGCTCAAATGTTTGTGTTAAGGACCTAATGTGGAGCTGGCATGATGAGTACCTGTTAAGGAAAGCAAAGGCAGCCTGGAGGAATTGGGACTTGGGTTTTGAAGCATGACTAAGAGTTTGTGAGCTCCCAAGGAAAGACCTGGGAAGTCTTGCCTACTCCCCACAGGGGACGAAGGGTTGAACTGGCTGAGGATGACAGTGGACTGAGGAGAAAAGAGAACCTACCACTGGGAGGGAACAGTAGAAGCAGTTGGCTGGACCCTTGTCCAGGAACTAGCTCAGAGTGATCCTGGGAATACCAGGGAGAGAAGAGCTAGGTGCAGAGTCCTGGGCAGCTAGTATGAGGACCCGCAGGGCGGGGAGGGGCTCTGAGCAAATAACTCTCTGCAGCACTGGCCCCCTTTGTTTGACAGTGCTCAGAATTCTTCACTGTAGAGGGAAGGACACAGGGAGGACAGCCAGGAGGCGTGTGGAGTGCCACAGGTAGGGAGCAAGGTGAAGAGCAGAGGGCCACCCAAGCCACTCACTGGGCTGGAAGCAGAACCAGGGCCTCCCAACACCAAGCCAAGTCTGTTCCATCCCCCAGGCTGCCCTGGGAGACGCAGCCCCTGGTCTTACGTGGCTCAAGGGGAAGCACTTGAAGTTTGCTGCCAACTCCAATGCTTACCTCTGTCTCCTTGGGGTCCTCAGAGGTCATCTCCCCCAAGCTCTCTGGGAACACCAGCTGTAGTAAGCGTTGAGCATTTAATGTGTGCCAGACATTTTTCATTTGGTAGGTGCTTTGCGGCATTTTCTTAGTAATTCTGACAATTCTATATTACAGATGTTATGATTCCCGTAATATCCCATGGCCACCCACGTCCACACTGCGGGTGGGAAAATCAGTATTCAGAGAGGAAAAGTGATTTGTTCCAGGAGGCACAGCTATTCTGAAGGGATTATCATCTGCTGGCCTCCTGCTTCTGCTCAACATTCATGCCCTCTCTGACCGACACATGGTGATTGTGGTTGGGAGAACATGTTTCCCTGGTTAGACTCCTAGAGATGGAGAGCTACTCCAGCCTCTGGTCACAGCGATTGAGAGCATCAGGGCTCAAATTGGAAGAAAAGCCAATTTAATCTGGCCAACCAAAAACAAAGAACTCTTTTGCCTATATAACTACAAAGTACAGGGGAAAGCTAGCTTTAGGCATGGCTCCTTGAGGAGCTCAGACGACGCCATTAGGATTCAATATCCTTCGCTCCATCTCTCAGAACAGTTTCCTTTTCTCCTGGCCTGTTTTTGGCAGTTCTTGCCTCATGATGACAAGGTGGCTGCCAGCAATACCAGGCTCACATCCTACTGCCTCAGCACCTCCAACAGAAATAGGGATTCATTGTTCCCAATAGTTTCAACCACATTCCCCAATCCAAGACTCATTGGCTCTCATTGAGACATGTGTCAGTTCTTTGGTCAATCACCAGGACCAAGGGTTCTGATAGGTCAGACCACTCAGAGTGGGACCCTCTGAGGTGACCTAGCCTGTGCTCTGGTTGGGGTCCAGTTTATAGCTTTCCCAGCCTTAACACTCACCAGGATTCAAAAGGAATAGCCCAAGAATTTGCAAAGAGGCTTAATGGTCAGTACATGGTGACAGCTGATATTGGTGTCATTCTAACTCTGCTCGGCCTCTGTTACCCTGTACGGAATAGGTGCTCGGGACTGTCTAGCACACAGTGGGTCCTCAAGGCCTCCCTTTTGGTTGGCTGATTTTTTTTTAACCGATGCCACATGTGTGCCAAGTCAGTCATCTCCTGGCCAACCTGGGCATCCCAAGGCGTGCAGACAGAGTGAGACAGAGAAGAGATTTTAATTTTGCTTTGTTTTCATAACTTAAATGAAACTACAGTCAAGGGCTCCTGGGGAAATCACTGAACTGTCCAGGGACTGGCACTAGCTTGGCTGAGAGGACATAGTCAGGAAGACACAAGGAGGAGTCCATGAAGAGGCTGGCAGGGGAGGGCACCGGCTTCAGACCAACTGGCCTCTGCTCAGGGCAGTCAGGATGGGGCTCCCAGACTGATCGAGACCTTAGTTGAATTGCTTCACCCTCTGGACCTCAATTCCTCTCCTCTGTGCATAGGACATGATGATAGTTCCAATGTTCCCAGGAAGTTGCAAGGTGGAAAGATCCAGCACAGTTCTGGACACACAGGAGACTGTCAATAAATGGGGATCCCCCTCCATCTTCAGCTCTTCCTTATCTCTCATACAGCTGAAGCTCTTTGGGGAGGGGAAATGCCACACGGCTCTGTGGTAGCAGCACAGAGCTCTAAATCATGGGCCAGAAGGGCACAGCAGTTAAGAGTCCCGACCTCGGAGCTAGGTTACTTGGGTTCCCATCTCAGCTTACTAGCCGTGTGATCTGAACTTCAGCTTCTATCTGTAGTGTAGTCATGATGATACCAGCCTTGATCTCCTAAGACTTTATAAATGAAAAAGTGGAAAGCACCCGTTGGGGGTGAAGGTCAGTGGTAGAGTGTGTGCTTAGACTGCAGGAGGCTCTGGGTTCCATCCCCAGCACCAAAATAAATCAGAGCTCCCGATAGATAGGAAGCTCTCAAGAAACCAGAATGCAAGCCAGCTCTTGTGTTCAAGAAGTCTCCTGCTATACTTGGTCTGGTCAGCCTCATAGCTGCCCCGTGACAGGACCTGCCACCATGACTTGAGGTCTGCAAGGACTAGAATCTCTGGATTACCATTCCTGGCTGACCCTCACTCCACTCCTGGCCTGGAGGTGAGGAGAAACCTGACTGCAGAGGTGGCTCAGTGTACTGGGTACCATAGTTTAAATAAGCCTCCAATGTTCTGGAAATTTCATCTCCAGAAATCTTGATAATGGTAATTAGAGGTGGAGATCAATAGATGGAGATCCTTTGTCTTGCAGTGATTAGAATTAGATGAGGTCACAAGGTTGGGGCCCCTAGGATGGCAGTTGTGGCTTTATTAAAAGAGGAACAGAGACCGGAGTTAGCCTGCTTGCTCTGCCTTACTGTGTAAGGCACTCCGCCATGTTCTCCTGCAGCAGGAGGCCCTCACCAGATGCCGATGCCAGGCTCTTGGACTATAAGAAATACATTTATTTTTCTTATAAATTACCCAGTTGGTGACACTCAGTTGCAGCAATAGAAAATGGACCAGGACAGTGGACTTTGAGGTCAGACTCAAAGTAGGTCTGAATCTGTTCCACCACTTACTGGCTCCTTTACCCTCCAGATCCCAGTTTTCCACTAGGAATGACAATGTCCCTCTCACAGAGCTGATTTGAGGATTACAGAGGATCCCACATGCAAAGCCCTGACAAAGGAGCCAGGCCCCCCCAGAGTGGAGGCTCAGGGGAGAGTGGTTTCCTGCCCCACCTTCTGGGCTGGCGCTCTGCCCCTTCCTGGCTCTGGCACTGCCCACTGATTTCAAAAGTGGCTGCTGCAGCTGTTGTTTCTGAAAATACATTCCCTGGCTGCTTTCTGTCTTTTCATCCAAGTCTTTCCCAAATCCTTCAACAGTCTCAAATTGGAGGTTTCAAAACACACACACACAAAAAAAAAAAAAAAAAAAAAACCTCAAACTCTGACCTCTGTGTCCCACCAAGTTGGCAAATGTCCCAGAGGATCTTGACCACTAGTCACTGAGTTAGACATTCGGTTCCCTCAGTCAAATTCACTCATATCTGACAAGATCAATAAGGGAAACGGGCAGCAATGATCAAAAGGGCCCACACTGGCTCTGGAGGCAGCTCTCGCAGCAGGATCTCACACCAAACAAAAGTGCATGCAGGGGGTGTTCCATAAAAGTTCCTCTACTCACAGGCAGCCCTCATGCCCAGAGACACTGATAAAAAGAATGGTTCCCATGACAATGGGCTGCAAATGTTCTATATAAATGAATCTGTGCGCTCCTGTGTGTGTACATAATCACACAGAGAGGCACGGAAATAAACTCTTGGCATGATTTTTTCCTATTCCAAACACAAAATAACTCGCAAGGATTGATGGCTGGAAGGAAGCACAAAGCTTTTTGAACCAGCATTTTTCCAATGGACTGGCTCCCATTGATGCCCAACCATTTTAATGTGGGTCTGTTTTGGTTCCTGCACCCAGAATATAGTAGATTGTCAATAAATATTTGTTGAAGGAATGAATAAATGATGGATAAATGGAAGAAAAGAAAAGGAAGGAGTGAGTGAGGGAGAAGAAAAGCCTGGAATATCAGGGCTGGAAAGGCTCCTACTGAGTATCCAATCCCATCTTACTCCCTGTGTCTCTGTTGGAGAAACTGAGGCTCAGAAAAGAAAGATTCTTCCTCTCTTCTGCCCCAACAGAATTATTGGCAGAGGATAGTAGCATAGACCCAGGCCTAGAAATTCATGAAATACTTAATAAATATGAGTTAAATTTCTATAATAATACACATGTATTGAACAATTATTATCTGTCAGCCCTGCATTAACTACATGCAGACAGCATCTCATTTAAAATTTGCACCCACGCAAGGGATAGGTTAAAATTCCCATTGAAGCCAGGAGTGGTGGTGCATGCCTATAATCCCAGCAGCTCAGGAGGCTGAGGCAAAGGGATCAGGAGTTCAAAGCCAGTCTTAGCAACTTAGCAAGACCCTAAGCAACTTAGCAGACTCTTTCTCTAAATAAAATACAAAAAGGCTGGGGATGTGGCTCAATAGTAAAAGTGCTCTTGGGTCCAATCCCTGGCACACACACACACACAAAAAAAAAATGCATTTAACATAGATGCAAACTGTTTATCCGAGAGGTGACACCGCTTGACCCAAATTATAGAGTCAGTATGCAGTCGAAGGGGGAAATTAAACTCAGGACCTCTCTCTAAATCCACTGCCAAGGATAATTAGCTGCCTTCTTGCAGATGTTGAGGGCTCCAGGGGTAAAATAATTCGCCTAAGACAGGAAGCTGTGGAGGAAGGACTTGAACTCACATTTTCGGACACACAGTTCAGGATTCCTTCCAGTTTCCTTCCTGCTTTCGAGAGTCAGCCATCTGACTGGGCAAAGGAAGGGGACCCCCTCCTGGCTGTCTTTGCCTCCCAGGACTCAGTTCCCCCAAGGATTCTGCTGATTCTAAGCGTCTCTTTGGGTTCTTGTGCCACCTGGTGGTAATATCTTAAACTGCATCAGACCTCACTAATGAACCAGCCCAAGCCCTCTTTGGAACCAGGTGTTTGCTCTAGTTCTCTGGAAGGAAATAGAACTGGTGCTTAGGTCCAAGTGTAGGCTCCTTGCTGTCCTGGATGGACGTGCCACACTCTCCTTTTTTCTCAGCTTCCTGACTGGCCTCCCTGACTCCATTCCAGCCTCCTCCAGTCTGTTCTCTGCATAACCAGCCAGATAACCCAAAATGAACCACGCTATTCACTCCACTCCCTGCTTATACTCCCCATAGTGGATTTTTTTTTTTTGGTGATGGTGGTGCTGGGGATTGAACTCACGGCCTAGTGCATGCAAGGCAAGTGCTTTACCAACCAGCTATATCCTCAGCCCCTACACTCTCTCTAGAGTCCATTTTCTTAGGATGAAGTCCATCCTCCTTATGGCCTGCAGGACACAGTCAATGGTCGTCCCCACCTCTCTCTCTCCCTGCCTCCACCCTGTCTCTCTCTGATCTTCAGCCTCCTCATCTTCTTCCAATTGCTTGTGTCTGTCCGAGCCACTTCCTAAGTCAGCCTTTACACACACAGCCCCACACCTAGCCAATTCCCTACCCTGTACCTGGAAAATTGCTAAGTTCCTGTTTGTGAAGCTGAAATACGACTGCCTCAGAGATGCATTGTTTTGAACCTCGGCCTGACCTTTGCTAGGCAAGTACTCTACCCTGAGCTGCACCCCCAGCCCAAGAACACACTTTTATATTCCCCTGCAATGCCACTCCCAGAGTGCTCTTTGGACTTGCAGTTACTTATGCAATGACTGCCTTTATTGTAGTTAACAAGAACCCCATCTCACTCAATCTCACTCAATGGGGCACTCCTAGTACCAGGCACAATTCCTAGACATGTAGCTTCTCAATATTTGTTAAATGAATGAATGGATTAAAATGAAGCAAAGGAAAAACCTGATACTTAGTAAGCTCGATATGCCACAAAGTACTCTAAATTATGTGTGTGTGTGTGAGTCTGTGTGTGTGCACGCGCGCGTGCGCACAACTGGGGAATGAACCCAGGGGTGCTCTACCACTGGCCTGCATCACCAGAACACCCCTCTTTTTTTGAGTCAGGGTCTCTATAAGTTGCCCAGGCTGGCTTTGAACAAGTGATCCTTCTGCCTCAGCCTCCTGAGTTACTGGGATTACAGGCACAAGCCACTGTGCCAAAAGAAAAGCCCTTATAACCATTACCTCACATGAGCTATGACATGGCCATTATTAGCTTCATCTTACAGGTGCAGAAACAGTCTGAAAATTTAAACTGGTGGGGCATAATGACACATTCCTGTAGTTCTAGCCAATCAGAGGATTGAGGCAGGAGGATCATTTGAGCCTGACCAGGCACTGTGGCGAACACCTGTGTTCACAGCAATTTGGGAAGTTGAGGCAGGAGGATTGCAAGTTCAAAGCCAGCCTTGGCAATTTATTGAGGCCTTAAGCAATTTAGCGAGACCCTGTCTCAACATGAAACATAAAAAAGGTTGGGGATATGACTCAGTGGTTAAACGCCCCTTGGTTCAATCCAAACCCTGGTACAAAAACAAACCAACCAACAACAACAACAAAAATCGTAATGCATCCATTGCTGGGCATGGTGGATCATGCATGTAATCCCAGTGTCATGAGAGGCTGAGGTAGGAGGATCAAAAGTTCAAAGCCAGCCTCAGCAATTTAACAGGTCCCTAAGCCACTTAGCAAGACCCTGTCTCAAAATAAAAAATGAAAAAAGGGCTGGGGATGTTGCTCAGTGGTTAAGTGTTCCTGGGTTCAATTCCTAGTACTTAACAAAACAAATAAATAAATAAAAACAAAAACCTTACTATAAGGCTATTAAAAAAAAGAATGCATACAAAAACTATTGACATCTGAATAATGTCTGTATTCTGCTTAACAGTATTATACTGGTACAGTTTTTTGAGGTGATTATATCCGGTTTTGACATTGGCTATATTTATGCAGGATAGGTAAAGGGTACATAGGAATCTTTATGCAAGTTTCTGCAACTTCCTGTGAGTCTATAATTATTTTATTTTTTTTAAATTTGTTTATTGGTGCGTTATAATCATACATAATAGTGGGATTCACTGTTACATGTTCATACATGCACACTATAATTATTTTAAAATAAGGATTCTTTAAAATGAAAGCACAATTTTTCTGTATCCTGATTGTGGTTACATGATTCTATACATGTCTCAAATCTCATTAAACTGTACATACAAAAAGTCAATATTATCATACATAAATTTCTAAAAAATGTGGTCAAACAAAGACTTCTTCAGATTAACAAAAGCTGAGAGAATTCATTACTACCAGACCTGTACTCTATGAAATCTTCTTTTAAAAAAGTTTTTAATTGTAGATGGACACAATACCTTTGTTTTATTTATTTTTATGTGGTGCTGAGGATTGAACCCAGTGCCTTACTCAAGCCACTAGGACACCTCTACCTTAAAAATTCATAAACCAAAAGCACACTGCATTTCCAGAGGGATTTCAGAGGTCACTGTCACCATCAGGACTTGAAAGATGCAGGAGTGGTGATTCCCACCACATCCCATCCCCCCCATCTGTTTGGTCTGTGCAGAAGGCTCAGGGGGATGAGTGTGGGTTATTATAAGTTCAGTGACTCTATTGCAGCCACCATCTAGATACGGTGTCATGATCTGGTCCCACGGTCCCAAACCATCATGTGACACACTCACACCCATCGTAAGCCACCATGTGACATGCTCACCTCCATCCCACACCATCAAATGACACACTCCAATCCCCAATTCTGGCACGCAGCTACTGATCTGCAACTTGCCTTCCTTCCCCTTCCCTGTCCATCATGGCCATCACAAGGGACTTTCTTAGATCTGGAAAGGACAGCAAGACACCTTCATTGTCCTGCCTTAGGAGTGTATCAATTCTCTAGATCAACGTCCCAACTTAGTTCACAGAGATCTCGATGACCTTCCTCTTCCATGAGGTACCACCTGGCCCATTACATGGACGTCGTCACGCTGAAGTGGTGACTGTCCTACACTCGGTGATCCATGTGCATGTGAAAGGTAGGGGGAGGAAGTCCAGCTGGAATTCAGAGCCTTCTACCTCAGCAAAATATCTAGGGGTCCAGCAGTGTGGGTATGCTGAGATACCCTTCTACAGTTGCTCCATCTGGTACCCCTATGTCCAAGAAAGCAGCATGGTGCCATTGGGCACCTCTGCACTTGAAAGATATTGTATTCTTCATTTGGATGTGTTGCTCTGACCCATTTACTGGGTGATCAAAAAAAAACTGCTCTATCTATCTATCTATCTATCTATCTATAATATATAGATATAGATATAGATCTATATCTATATCTATCTATATCTATCTATCTATCTATCTATCTATCTATCTATATATATATTTCAGTACCAGGGATTGAAACTAGGGGTGATCTACCACTGAGCCACATCTCCAGCCCTTTTTTATTTATTTTGAGGCAGAGTCTTGCTAAATTACTAAAACTGGCCATGAACTTGTGATGCTTCTGCCTCAGCCTCTTCAGGTGTGTACCATCAGGCCTTGTTGAAAAACTGCTAGCTTTTTTTTTTTTAGTACTGAGGATTAAACTCAGGGGCACTCAACTGCCGGGCCCCATCCCCAGCCCTATTTTGTATTTTATTTAGAGACAGGGTCTCACTGAGTGGCTTAGTGCCTTGCTTTTGCTGAGATTGGCTTTGAACTCACGATCCTCCTGCCTCAGCCTCCCATGATTCTGGGATTACTGGCATGTACCCCTGTGCCTGCCAAACTTATATGTCACTTTTTCTATATAGCAGGAAGAGAATGTAGAATGTTGGCAATTTTGAGGTCATATAAATGATTATTTGGGTAATGAATAGATCCAGAATTGTGTGTGTGTGTGTGTGTGTGTGTACATGTGCTGGGGATGGAACCCAGTAGGTCTGACCACTGGGCTGCATCCTCTTTACAATCTGAATGAGCCCCAGGGACAAACGCTATCTTGTTAGGGACATCTGTACAGGGGCAGCGACCTCCAGCCTTCTTTCCTGAGATAGATAAGGGGATTTCAAGGTGGGTGTGGAGGAGGCCCCAATCCCATTTGCAGCCTCCTCTTCGCATAGATCAGGGAACTCCGGGGGCTCCCGGTGCTTGGGTGGGCAGAAGCCACCAGCTTTCTCCTAGGTAATGAGCCCGACACACCCCAAACCCCACTGTTTTGGAGGCACCTTCTCTGAGCCCAGCAAGCCCCAGAGGTAAGCCCTCCTGCAGGACTGCTTCTGTGACTCTTGCAGAAAGCCACGCCTCATCCTGGGGTGGACGTCACATCTGGGATGTGACCATGCCTGGGCCACCCTGGCCATCAGCTGCCCTGGGTGACAGGTGTGTGCTGTTGGTGGCTTCTTTTCCTTCTGTTCAGAGGCTGACCACAGCTGATATGACATCTGACACTAGAGCCCTGCGTCTTGCTGAGGTGGACATTAGGGTTTTGATTGATGTTGCCTAATGCAGACTGGAGAGTGGCCAGGGGGCTCTGCACTCTCCAGGTGCTTTGAGCAGAGGAACACCCCAAAGAGGAAACCCATGACCTCCACAAGAGGCTTTGCAGAGATCCAGGAAACCCAAGGGTCTTCCTCTTCACTCAACCCTTTCAAGTCTCCCTCTGCAAGCTTTGGTTTTGACCGACCGCTAGACTCCTGCATCCAGCCACCACTCATTGATCCACTCTCAAACATGTAGACTGCCTCAAATAGTCATTTGCCTACACTCATAAAAATCAGTTCGTCTCCTTGTGTTTTAGAATTAAAATGTGGCCACTCCCTGGATCCTGAATTTGAACTTAATATAAACTACAATTTGGGACCACATGTTCCTCCAGCAGGACACTCAAGAGAATGTGGCATTCTGATTTTGAGGATGCCGATCACTTGGTTCACAATTTACATTTGTTGGAAAAAATCTGCAAGTTTGTGCATTCCCATTACCACTTAATATGAGTGTTAAGTTCAGGTTTACTCCATTCTGTGTACCCTATTCACCCAAAGGGGAAAACCTCTCCCGTAATGGCGACAATTTATTTTGAAGGTTACAGGGACTGTGATTTACCACTTCAACTGCATTTTTTTCTGAAGCTTCCCTCTCCAACAAATCCATTCCAGTCAGAACAGCCATTAGCAGTTATGCAGTAAATGAGGGCAGAGGCAAGACCTGAACCCAGGACTTCTGAACCCAGGACTTCCATCTCCAGAGCCCATGTGCTGATTCCCTAGAACATTTCAATTCTTTTTTCTTTTTGGAGACGTATTGAGGACTAAATCCTGGGGTGCTTTACCATTAAGCCACATCCCCAATCCTTTTTACTTTTATATTTTTGAGACAGGGACTCACCAAGTTGCTGAGGCTAGCCTCGAACTTGAGATCCTCCTGCCTCAGCCTCCTGAGTGGCTGGGATTACAGGCGTGTGCCACATCAGACTAGAGCACTTCTAATAGTGAGAAGATGTGCTTTCTGCCGTGGATAGGCCCATCTGTGTCCCATCTCACTCCTGATTAGTCAATGACATAACCTTCTGCTGGACAGCTATGTATAACCAAGGACGGATTGGCGCTGCCGTCCCGGCTCCCACTGCCTCACACCAGCCCTGCGATCCTTCATTTTTCACAGAACCAGCAGCCAAGCCCAGGCCCGGCCCAGCCCCAGGCACTGCCCAGTGTGTCCGGTCCCAAGCAGGTCCCAACAGAACGAACGGGCAGATATTCACTACTGGAAAACAGGAAAAACAGCAGACAGATGTAGCTCCACTAGCAAGACCCTGGGGTCATTCCAGCCCCCCCCCCCCAGTTTAAAAATAAATAAAAGCAGAAGAGAGCAAATGCCAAGGAGCTTGCATTGTTCAGCCTGGAAATGGAAACTAGGACCAGGGTGTGGCCTAGGGGCAGAGTTTCCACCCAGCAGGCGTGAGGCCTTGGATCTGAGCCCCAGCCCTTCAAACGGAAACCAACATTGACACAGACAAATTAGAATAGAACCAGCAAATAGCAGAGGAGGGCTCTGGGCTGCAGGTGTAGCTCAGGTCCAGACCTGCCTAGCATGCAGGAGGGCGGGATCCATCTCCAGCACCTCCCCCTGCTGGCCCACAAGGTGGTGCAGGTCGAGTCTGAGTATTTCAAACCATTGGAAGTGAGTGGGGGAGGGAGGGACTGGCCTCCAATGATCAGCAATGAGCTTGCATTCTGTAAGAGCACCCTTAGCCTTGGGTGGCAAGGCAGCAGGGTCCCTGGGCCCAGAGTTAGAAGTCCTCCTGGACTGGGGGCAGAGTCCTGGACTCTGCACTCGGGTCACCCAGATTGCTTTGAACCCTGGGCTTCTTCAGAGAAATTGACTACAGATGTGTCCTGGGGTGTTCCCAGCCTTGGAGAGGATGGAGAGTCAGGCTCCTGATGACCCAGTGACCCAGTGAGCTCCTAGCACGTGCCAAGTACTTTCCATACAGTTTTCAAATCTCCATGCCAGACTGGACCGACTGGTCATTCTTAGCTCAGAGACACTGGTGTTCACAAGAGAAGCCATGTGCCCAGTGAGACCCAGACTAAGAGCTCTGGGTGGGACGGGCAGGAAGATTTTCAGCAGTCCCCTAGTATCCACAGGATATTAATTTTTTTTTTCTTTTTTGGTACTGGGGATTGAACCCAGGGAGTCTCTACCACTGAGCCACACCCCTAGCCCTTTTGCTTTTATTGGGAGACTGGGTCTGACTAATTGCTGAGGCTGTCCTTGAACTTGAGATACTCCTGTGTCGGCCTCCTGGGTCACTGGGATTACAGGCGTGTGCCACCACACTCATCCCTCCTTTTATCTTTTAATTTTGAGCCTGATATAAGAGGTTGAGCCTGGTATAAGGGACTGAGCCGGGCACTTTACCACTGAGCTACAGCCCTGCTCCGAGGAATAGAATACGCAGGAGGATGTCAACCTGGGCCATGGTGAGGAGCCTAACACACCTGGCAGGCTGGGCTTCCTGCCCCTTGAGAGCCACTGTCATGTAGGAAGCTCAGCCCTCCTGAGATCACCAGGCTGAGAAGGAGGCCCTGGTGGGCATCAGGCCACATACAGAAGAGGACCAGAGGGCGCTGAGGTACATACCAGCCACTCAGGAGGCTGAGGCAGGAGGAACACAGGTTGGAGGTCAGCCTTAGCAACTTAGCAAAACCCTGTCTCAAAAAATAAATAAATAAAAAAGGACTGGGGATGCAGCTCAGTCATAAAGCACCCCTGGGTTCACCTCATACCAAAAAGAGACCTCCTGAGGGGAGGTCCTACTCGTGGGAGCAGAGACGTTGTTCCTGATGTGCCTCTCAAATTCCCGAGCCAGGAACACTGAGCAACGGTTCCAGATCTACACGGCCCAGCTCAGGTGTGTCCTACGGCCCTGGACACCTGGAACATCCCAAGTCCTAATCTAAGCCAAAGTCCCATCTTGGCCTCAAAGAACTGGTGGGGCTGGGGCGGTGTCTAGGAGGTACAGATGAAGAGTGCTCACCCAGCCCTGCGAGGCCCTGGGCTTTGGTCCCAGTTCTACAAAAATCCATTAAACAAAACCAGGCGCCAGGTGGATCTTAACAACTGGATCCCACACTTCCTGCTGAGAAGCCTCCAATCCCTCTATGTGTTTCTGTTACTCTTGGAACAAATCCGAGCCCTTTCCCATGGCCTCTGAGGCTTTGCAGAGAGACCTGTCACCTCTCAATGCACCACCCAGGGACAAAAGTAGCTCCAGAATATGCCAGGCCTTTCTTGCCCGGGGCTCCTCTCCTTCCCGCAGCCTTGCCTGGAGAGGGTGGGTCACTTACCAGGTTGAGATGACTTCCTAGGTCCACTAGGGCCTCCTGCCTGACCCTAGGCTTTTCTTTTTTCTGTCCTAGTTCCTGAGCCGGTTTTGACCACCTCTGGCCCCAGCTCTGGGAACACGGCAGGTGCCGAAATCCAGGTGCCTGGGCCTCAGCAGATGCTCACTGAGCGAATGCAGCTGCGCTGATAGGGACTCTCAGTGTGCTCCTGACAGGCAGGGCCTGGTGTGGGTGGAGAGGAGACAAGGTAAAGGTTATTTCCAGGGGATCTGCTCAGCAAACTTGCTTAAGAAGATTGTTAACAAATATGAGCTGGGGCCTGAAGCCAGAGAGCAGCTTTGACCACCAGCCCTCGGAAGGCCGATTTTTCATGTCTGAAGCCGCAGAGGGTGAAAGGAGATTTGGGAGCAAGAAATGGGGGTCAAAGCATGGATCCCTATCATCATGGCTGCCATCACCTAGAGTCTTTCAGTGTCAGGGTTCTTCCTACAGGGGCATTTCCCAGGCAACGCTGAGCCCCAGACAGCACCAGGGCCCTTTATCCTAAAAAAAGCATCGTCTAAGGAACAGTGACATTTTAAAGAATGTTAGATAACAGTCAGGCATGGTGGTACATGCCTGTAATCCTAGAAACTAGGGAGGGTGAAGCAGGAGGATTGCAGGTTGGAGGCCGGCCTCAACACTTGAATTTAGCAAGACCACAGCAATGTGTTAAGACCTTGTTTAAAAATAAAAAATAAAAAGGACTGGGGATAAAGCTCAGTGGTAAAGGGCCTCTGAGTTAAATCCTCCATACAAATAAAAGTGGGTCAGATAACAGTTTTAAGTGGTGGCTCTTTTGGACTAATTTATGCTCTAGGCCCTAACACACTAGACTGAAAATCAAAATGTAGTAACCCATACTATACTCAAACAAAAATTAAGCTGATATAGTATCTTTGTAGGAATCAGGATAGAAAGAAGACAAAACTTGAATTCCCAAAGAGTCCATTTCAATGGCATGACAAGTTTTTTTTTTTTTTTTAAGATGGACACAACACAATGCCTTTATTTATTTATTTATTTATTTATTTTATGTGGTGCTGAGAATCGAACCCGGGTCCTGCCGGGTGCAAAACGGGCGCTCTGAGACACAATTCTAGCCCCACATGACAAGTTTTAATCCTTATCTTTTTTGTGCAATCAAAAATTTAATAAGAGGGATGTGGATGTTGTTTTGTGGAACAGTGCTTGCCTGGCATGCATGAAACCGTGGGTTCATTCCCTGCTTAAAAAAGAAAAATTACTAAAAAACATACTATTTTTTAAAAATGTGTACTGTAGATGGATCCCAGCAGTGCTTTACCACTGAGCCACATACCCAGCTCTTTTTATTTATAATTTATTTATTAAAATAAATGACACAGGCTTTGTGCCACCTGAGTCTTTTTTTTAATATTTATTTTTTAGTTTTTCGGTGGACACAACATCTTTGTTTGTATGTGGTGTTGAGGATCGAACCCGGGCCGCACTCATGCCAGGGGAGCGTGCTACCGCTTGAGCCACATCCCCAGCCCTCTTTTTATTTTTTATTTTGAGACAGGGTCTCACTAACTTGCCCAGGCTGGCCTTGAACCTGCTATCCTCCTGCCTCAGCCTCCCAAATTGCTGGGATAATAGGCTTGTGACACTGTGCCAGACCAGCAAACTACTCTTTTTACTATTTTTTACTATTTACTTATTTTAACTAGATTAACTTCTTGCTTCATGAAGCCCCATAGGATGGAAGAAAACTAAGTCCAGTATTTAAAATATGTTTCACTTGATTCCAGATGTAAAGATAATTTAAAATTAAAAAGAATTTCTGAAAAATCAGTCTGTTTAGAATCATAAAAAATTGAACACATGTATATGGAACACATTTAAATGAGCATGTAAATAATTAAATTATTATTAAGTTTAATTTTTTTTTCTTTTGGGTACTAGGGATTGAACTCAGGGGCACTCGACCACTGAGCCACATCCCCAGTCCTGTTTTGTATTTTATTAGAGACAGGGTCTTACTGAGTTGTTTAGTGCTAAATTGCTGAGGCTGGCTTTGAACTTGCGTTCTTCCAGAATGCTAGGCAAGCATTCTAGAACTGAGCCACACCCCGGGTCCACCTCCCTGTCTGTACCTGTGTTTTGGAGACTGTAATTGGCCCTCTCCCAGCCCATTTCTTGAGGAGTATTCCCATTTTAAGCTGCCCTCCTTTGTGAATGGTGGTCAGAGGATAGGGGAAAATTTTTTATTTCTCATTTATTTCTGGATTTCTCTTTTTCTTTCTTTATTGGTGATTCTGGGGGTTGAATCCAGCACCTTCAGCATGCTAGGCAGGCGCTCTACCGCTGAGCTGCATCCCGTGCCCCATGGTACCTTGGTTTATAAAAGAACGAAATTTTGGTATTGCCAAATGTGTTTATCTTCTTTATGTTTTTCTTTTTGTGGTTTTTAAAAGGTGGCTTTGCTGGTATGAGGTTGTGACTCAGTGGTACAGCGCTTGCCTAGCTCATGTGAGGCTCTGGGTTCCATCCTCAGCACCACATGAAAGAAATAAAGGGGAACTGGGGTTGTGGCTCAGGGGTGGAGCACTCGCCTAGCATGTGCAAGGCCCGGGTTCAATTCTCAGCACCATATAAAAATAAAAAAATTAAAAATAAAGGTATTTTATTTAAAAAAAGAAAAAGAAATACAGGTATTGTGTGTCCAATTACAATAACAATAAATGCTAAAAATAGGTGGCTTTGCTAATCCAAAGTTATAAACAGATTGTTATATTTTATCTAATACATTTATAATTTTAGTCTGTTTAGGTTTCTAATGCATAGAGAACTTCCTGATGTACACAGTAGGAAGGAATTCCATCTAAATTCAGTTTTTCTCAAATGGATCTCCCAACACCATTTATTAAATGGTTCATTTCTCCACTCACGAAGTGCTTCCTCTATCTTACACTAATTCCTATATATGTGCAGGGTTGTCTCTGGCTTCTGGTCTATTCCAGTTTGGTACCTGTTCCTAACCTACAGCAGCTCTCATTTACCATTGCTTTATAAATATTTGCATATGGAATATAGCTCCTTCGTTGTTTCAATTTTTTTTTTCAGAATTGTCTTGATTGTGCTTTTTCCCTTTCATGTGAAGCAGCTCGTCAAATTCTATGCAAAATTATCTTGGGGTTTTGGCTGAGAGTACGCTGAAATCACACATTAATTTTGGGAGAACTGGCATTGAATATTACATTGGAATTTTCCGCCCACCGGCAGGGTGCTCAAGGGCATTCTCTGATGGTCTTTGGTAGTTTCTCAGTTTTCTCTTCTGAGGTTTTCCAAGTTCTGGTTGGGCTCTTCAGTGGACCAAACTCTTTTGAAGTTTAAAGTCTGTCCTAACCCCCTGCTCCCGCACCCTTTCAGAGGCCTCTGCAGGCCCTTCTGCTTACACGATTGTTACAGATTGCTTACTTTTTCCAGCTGTTCCCAAGTTACATCCTGTGTGTTTCCACATGTGTCAGGAGAAGTCTGAAGGGCCAGGCTGGGGTTTCAAGTCCTGCTTGGAGGGGAGAACAAGGTTGGGCGAGGATCTAGGAAGATGAGAATGGCAAGGGGCGCTGGGACCCCAGCCTGGGGAGGAAGGAGCCTGTCCTTAGTCCCTGGGAGGTGGCCTGTCTGGAGGGAGGGCATCTGCAGGCCCAGGGCTGGGGGAAGGGTGGCTAAAAGCTCCCTTCTTGGGAAAAGGATGGGCAGCAGCCAGCTCCTCCATCCTGTGCCTTCATGTGTGTGTGTGTGTGTGTGTGTGTGTGTGTGTGTGTGTGTGTGTGTGTACGCGCATGCGTGTTCTGCACACGTGGAATCCCTGGGGCATTTTGTTTCTAGCGGCTTCTCACGTTTTCCAAGCGAGCAGCCTGGGTTCGGAACCCAACTCAGCCACTTCCTGCCCTGCAACTCAGTGTCCCTGAATGACACCTCCTCTGAGCATCAGGGCTGAGAAATTCTCTGTCCCACAGACTGTGAGCTCCAGGGGAGGCAGGTGAGAATTCTTGCACATGGATGCACTCCAATAGGCACATGACTCATGGCGGGTCTAAACAGAATTCATGCATCCATCCTGCTGGGGAGGGGTGTGCCCTCTGTGCAGAGAACATTCCAGCCTGAAGGACAAAAGGGACCCAGAGCCTCAGTGGGAAAGGGCTTGTTTGGGCTCCAGAAAGAAGCTGGAGGCCTGGGGTGTGGCTCAGTGGGGCGCTTGCAGCCTGAGGCCTGGTTAATCCTGGCACTGCCCCAGACAAAACAGGACACAACAGGGTCAAACACAAGAGGTGGGAGCCAGTGACAGAGAGGGACCTGCTCTTTTAACAGGCTGCTCTCCTGAGGACAAGAGGTGGAGGGGAGGGGGCTCTCCCAGCTGCCCCGGAGAGAGACACTGGGGCCTATGGGCCTCGCAGGCCCCTTCACACCTCATGGGGACAATCTGAGCTCAAAGCATATCACTCTCTCTGGCATCCTCACTGTCGCCCATACCTGACAGTTACAAAGACAGAAGAAGAGAGTACATTGTAGGTCTTATAGCCAGAGAAACAGAGAAATGACCTACTCCTTTTAAAGACAGGTAGAGTCAGGCTGGGCTTGGTGACCCACACCCGTAACCCCAGAGACTTGGGAGGCCAACACCTGAATTGTCGTGTAGGCCACCGTGTTTGTGGTACCTAGTTACAACAGTCCTAGTAAACTAATACCCTCTGGAAGGAGAGGAAAGCCTGTGTGAGCCCCCCCCCATGCAGACCTGAAGCTTCCTAGAGGAGGTGATGGTGAATGGGGCACTGAAGGATGGTAGGAGTTCACCAGGTGGGGAAGTCAGAACATTCCAGGCAGCAGGAAGAACACATGTAAAAGCCAGCAGAGGCTGTTTTTTGGACCTCTTTGAATTTCCTGCCTGCCCTGCCCAAGCATCTGAGATCCAGAAACTCTTTTGCTCTGAGATAATGGAAAGATGACGTTGACCAGGGAGCCCCTTGGGCCCAGGCCATGAGATGCATCATTCTCACGGGTAGGGGGTGCACACAAGCCTGCCCATGAAGCCTGGCTGGCTGTGGGGGTGCTGGCTAGGTGGGTGCAGGCAGGAGGAAGCTCCAGCTGTTCCTCAGGGTCCAAAGCCTCTTCCTAGTGAGGCTAGGGTGGGCCGCTCTGGGCTGGCTGGGGCTTTCTTGTGGTTCCAAAGGATGCACAGCACCCTGGAAGGACACTCAGACACAAGTGGCTCTTGATACAAGTACTTTATTTTAATTACAATAGTGACACACAAAACTACAGTAGCACGAAACATAATACAAAAAATAGATTCTCACCTCCAAACCCCACACCCAAGTGCCCACAGAGAAGCAAGCCCGAGGCTCCCCTGGTCTTGGGAGTGCAGCTGCCCATTTCCCCTTGGCCTTGACACTGTGGAGGGGCAATGGGAGTGGGGACGCTGCCTCTGCGTGGGCCTGGACTTCTCCCCCTGCCCCGCACATCCTGACGGGGAGTGCCATCTCCATTCCCTCTGGCTAGACTCCAGCCCAAGACACTTGTATCTGGCTGGTAGCACTGACAGTTTCCTGGACCACCCTTCCTTGGGGAAGGCAGGAGGGTGGGGCAGCGGAGGCACAGGGAGGCGCAGGGATGGAAAAGGCCCACCTCCCAGGTGGCTGGCTCTAGCTCCTTCCCTGGTTCCTTCTTCTCTTTCTCCCAAAGAGCTCCCAGGCCTTGAACTTGTTTGTGAGGAACAGGAGCCTCACCTGGAGTCCACTCACAAGCCTCCTGCTGACCTGAGCTGTCTGTGCCTCTTGGACAAGGCTTCCTCAGTAAGGGGCGCGCCAAGTCTCTCACAGGAGCTGCTGTGCGGCTGCAGTTGGGTCCACCTACCTGGTGGAGCCTGAGCATCCGCTGTTGGGAGGAGCTGTGGCCTCTAGGAAGGGGTGACCTTCTTGGTCTCTTGACTCCACGGGCCAGACTGCGCTGAGGAACCCTTCCCTTAGCCTCCTGTCTAAGGAGGGGAGCCTGTCCAGCTGCAGGGGCCGTCCTGATCTAAACCAGGGGGCCTTGATGGCTGGAGCGCAGGGTGAGGGCAGCAGCATCTACCTTCTACTACCCAGGGCCACAGTCCTGCAGGCCATAGCTCCTGGGGGCTGATGGGTGGCCCTGTGTGCATCAGGAGTGGGAGTATGGCCTTGGGTTCCAATCAGGACACTTGGGGGCTCCACTGAGGAGGCCAGGAGCCACTGGGGCAAGGGTCATCTCCTCAGCACGGCCCAGGCCGCAGCCTCAGATAAGGCACTAGAAAACTGGTCTGGAAGCTGACCAGGCTGGGGGCTGAGGATGGAGCTCAGGGGAGGATCTGGACCCTTCTGGAGACAAGAATGGCAGTCTCTTTCCCCCTTCCCTTGGGGGAGAGGGATCCTGCAAGGCAGAGCCCAGAATGGCTGGGGTGGGGGGTTGCTACAGAGAAGCAACAGGTCCCACGGGGTGACCCGAAGAGGAAGGGCCAAAAGAGAAGGTCTATGGGCAGCTGCGTGCATCTGGTGCTGGAGGGCCCTGTGCTCCAGATCCAGGGCGCTTGGGTGCCCTCAGACTATGCTGGGGACCCTGACCTGGCTTCATCTGCCATAGCCATCAGTCCCCTGCTGTGACTGTGGGGATGAGGTCTTCCTTGCTGGGGTTTCCATGGTTGAACTCTGGGGGCAGGGGCAGCAAGCTGAGAGCAGCTGGCCATAAACTGGGCCTCTGCCTGGCTCCCACATTTCCTGTCTGTGGGTAGCCATGCAGTAGTCACCACAGTCAGAGGATTTGCTTAGTGGCCTGGGGCAGGTGTGTGTGTGTCCCTGCCTCAGCCCAGCCTTGCAGTGAGGGGGTAAATCAGTGAGGCTTCCTTGTCCACAGGTTATTTAGGAAAAAAAAAAAAGGAAACATAATAAATATAACAATCCTTCACGCAAAAAAAAAGTGTTTTAAATGCATTTTTCCCTGAAGATTTCCAGTGTATTCCACAATGTTTAAAAAATAGTTTCCCCAAAAAATATATCTTAAAGCACTTGACACAGTGGTAATTGTGGTCTATGTGGTGCTGGATGTGGGTGAGGGGGCTGTGTCCCCTGGCCCTTGTCGCTGTGGGGACCAGGCCTGGTGAGCCACCAGCCGGATACCCCAATGTCCGCTGGAGCTGGTGCACGCTGGGATGCCGGTCTGCACAGGGGAGCAACTCAGGTATGCGGAGGACCCGCACCTGGCCCAGTGCCGGCTGCAAACCCTCCAGTTCGGGGAAGGGGCCCTGGGCGGCCAAGGGGCTGGAAGGAGGGGCAGACTCGGCAGCCTCCCCTTGGGGCTCGTCCTCAGCCCCTTCCTCTCCTCTGCTTGGCTCTCTGTGCTCTGCCCTTTACCAGACTTCACATTTGTGACGAGGGTTCATGGGTGACCCAAGGGGGCAGTGGAAGTGTTCTGAGAACTCTTTGGAATTGGAGAGGGAGCTGATGACCCTGAAGCGGGAGGGGCTGTGGGGGTCAGTGATGAGGCCTTCGTGGGAGCTCTTGGGCGTACGGACAGAGCACCATACCTTTGAGGGAACAAGGGGGAGAAGCTGGGGTCACTGTGCAGGGGTGGAATGAGCCCTCGCCTGGTGCTCACACCCTAAGGAGTCAGGAAGGCCCGTGGGTGGGTCAGAGGGGAGGCTGGTGTGCGCCCATGCCCCTCTCTGACGCAGGTGTCACCGAGCTGTGTCTCTTCAGCCAGAGCCAGGTCTCTGTCTGATGCCAACGTACCAGGCTGGGATTCTGCCCAAACTCTACAAATCTTGGATTTAGTCCAGATCTCCTCTTTCCTGGGCAGGACACTCTCTCGAGAAGCAGCTCTGGGAATCAACTGAAGGCCAACTCAAGTGCCGACCTGGTGGGTCTTGATTTCTTTCTCCCCCAGTTCTGGGGACTGAACCCAGGACTGCTCTCTCACTGAGCTACATCCCAACCCTTTTCATTTTCTATTTTGAGATAGAGTCTTGCTAAGTTGCTGAGGCTGACCTCGAACTTGTGATCCTCCTGTCTCAGCTTCCCAAGGAGCTGGGATTATAGGCATGCATTACCGTGTCTGGCTATGTTAAGAAGTTTCTAGAACCCCAGAACCAGGAGGGGCCTACTCCACCACATACAGGATACTAGTATTCTTTCTTGGCCCTTCCTTGAATCTCTCTAATGACAGGAAGCTCACCTCCTCACAGGGTAATGACCTGAAGATGGTCTGATGGGTTAGGGAGCTGGTGATCGGAGGGGACCTGTACCTGTTCCCCTAATGAACTCACCTGTGCCAACCCCAGGAAGAAGAGCTGGTCATTGGTGAGACCCAGCATGGGCAAGGTCTGCTCCTCCCGATTCTTCTTTACCCAATTCTGGTAAGCCTGGGAGGAGAGAAGGCCAGAGGTTGAGGGCAGCCAAGATACAGGGGCGAGGGGCTAGTTTCTGGGGTCTGGGCCTCGGCTCAGCCTGGAGGATCCCTCCTCTTTCTCTGCTCCCTCCCTAAAGGGGAGTGCAATTGACCCCAAGGCCTAAAACGCCATACAATGCCGATGGCTCTCCAATGTGCACTTTGGCGCCAGCCTCTTCCCTGATCTGGATATTCAACTGCCTTAGCAGGACACCCAAGGTCACATCCAACTCAGCATGGCACAGAAGGAATAAGTCACATACACGTACCCTCACCAAACCTGCCACCATACGATGGCACCACCACCCTCCTAGTTACTCAGGCTCAAAACCCAGAGTGCCCCCCAACTCTTCCAGCCAAGTCAAACACCCCAAATCTGACCCTCCTCACCCTTCACCCTGTTCCACATGGCCTCTTGCCTGGTTAACCACACAACAGCTTCCAACGGGTCGAGAGGGTGGGGGAAAGTGGCCAAGCAGGCGGCTGAGCGGCTGTGCAAAGGCTCGAGGTGGATCTCCACTGGCCAAGGGCCTTGGATCCCAATGAATGGAGGCCAGCAAGGGGCTAGTGGAGTTGACAGAATCAGGAGCACATGAAGGCCTGGTCTCCAGGGTCTCTGCCACTTCCTTCTTGTCCCCAAGAGGGGGCAGTTGAGGAAGACCCTGGACATTAGCTGCTGAGGAGGGTGTGACTTCTACGTCTCTGATTCCCACTTTGCACCGAGCACCCAGCACCCTGCAGAAGGTGCTCGCTATAGTCTTCACACGATCCTCTCCACCCCTACCTGGATCTGTTGCACCCATTTTGCAGATAAGGAGGCTTGGAGAATGACGTAACTTGCCGAGTTGAGAGCATTTGGCAAGCGGCTGAGCCAGGGTTTAGACTCTGGTCCTTCTCTCCAAAGCTAAGTCCCAGGGAGCAGAGGCAGCAGGGCTAAGAAGCTGATGGGCTCTGTCTGGAGGGACCCCAAGGAACCTGTACCTTGATCATCAAAAGCGTGAGTCAGCTCATGGCCCACGACGACACCAATGCCACCAAAGTTTAAGGCCCTGGAGGGAGAAATGCAAAGTGAGAACAAGGCCTCTGGCTCCTGCCCTGTCATGTGGCCCTCACTTCTTGGGCCTGAGATGTAGCAGAGTCTCTCGGGGCTCTGTGGGACACAGCCCTGGAGACAGTGGGAGGCTGAGCAGTCTAAGGGAGCCAGCTGTGCCCTGTGGGTGACATGCACGTGCTGGACACTCTAGAGGATCACTGTCCCCTCCCACAGACTAGCAGTTAAGCTTTAAAGCAAACGGAGCCTGGGAATGGGCCAGCACCTCTTCCCAAGCTCCACACGGTCATCCCAGGAGTCTAGCTTCTAAGACAGCGCCCTCACCCGCCAACTCCCTGGCTGTGACTGCTCTAAGCCACTGTCACAGCAGTATTTCCCACATGGGGCTCTTGACTGCACAACTGTGCCACGTTACCCGGTTGCAGGAGCTTTCAGCCCCAGAGACCCCTGGAGGGAAGGCAGGGGACGGGGGCTGCTGCGCTCTGCACCCACGACGCTGCAATCCTAGGCCACCTGGCCACCGGGGCGCAGATGGCTCAGTAAGATGGCTGTCAGGGTCAGCTGCAGACACAGGGCTGGCTAAGGGGTGGGAGACCCATCGGGGCATCAGCACCGGAGATGGCCTACTTGGGCGAGGAGCGGGTGTAGAAGGGCGCCTGCAGGATCCCAGCTGGAAACACGATCTCGTTCTTGGTAGGCGAGTAGTAAGCCTTCACCATGGGCGGGGTCATGCTCCACCTGCAAGCAACAGGTGCGAGAGAGCCCAGGCGGTGGGCGGAGTGGAACTCCAGTGGGTTCTCCTTGACCCCGGGCCCAAGTCAGCACAAGGACATCGGGCAGCACTGTTTCTGAGGGGGAAACTAGAAAATACCTGAATGTCTATAAATCAGAGATGTCACCTCAGAGGGTGCCACACCGAGGCGCTCACAGACAGCAAGAGGGACAATCAGATATTGAACTGAGGTTATTTTTGAGGCTTGAAATGTGTCTAGAAACTGTTCTAAGGTGTGGTCTGTGGACAGTCCCTAAGATCCTCTGGTTTATGATGTCAAAACTATCCTCATTATAACATTGAGACACTTTGCCTCTGCCACGTGTTGAGATGTGCATCATGGTACAAAAGCAACTGTGGATGACACTGCTGCTGCCTAGGCAGGGAGCCAGGCAAGTCCTAGCGGCCACCTCTCCTTCCCCAGAAGGTGCTCCAACCAAAACAAACCAGCCAGTCATTTTCATTGACAACACCCAGGAAAAAGTAGCCTAACTATTAATTCCATTAAATCTCGGCCCCCAAGTACCAGTCTTTAATATCCCGTGTGACCAATGGGGAAATACCCACGTGGTGCTTTAGGCCTCTCTCATCCTCTTCGGATGACTGACTAGCCATGGAATTTTGGACTTGGGCAACTAGGCAGACATGTTCTTGAAAATGAAAAGGGAAGCTTAGCACCTCAGGAGAAATAATTCACATTTTGTCATTTATTACCAATGATAAAAATCTGAGGTTTCAAAAAAACTAAAGTTTTAAAGAAAAATTAAAATTTTGGAAAACTTGTATTGACCATCATGAATTTGATAGTACTTTAAGACTTTTCTCAGGAGGTCAACTATGATGTTAACTAATGTGAAAAATTTTTTTTTTGGCTACAGTATATGAGAGTGGAAAATCTGTAAATCTTAGTGGAACCACAATTTTTTTTTCTTTTCTGTTTTTTTTTTTTTTCATACTGGGGACTGAACCCAGGGTGTGTAACCACTGAGCCACATCCTCAGCCCTATTTAATATAGTATTTAGAGACAGGGTCTTGCTGAGTTGCTTAGGGCCTTGCTAAGTTGCTGAGGCTGGCTTTGAACTCATGATCCCTCTGACTCAGCCTCCTTAGCTGCTATGATTGCAGGCGTGTGCTACCATGCCTGGCAAAACGCTATTTTCCAAAGGACCAATGCATGAGGCCATGATTATGTAAAAAATCCAAAAAGTGCAAGACAGATCAATGATTTTAGTGTACAGGGTACGAAAAGTTCATGGATAAGTTTTCAGATTTTTCATATTGTATTTTTTTTGGGGGGGGGCAAGGAGGCTAATGGGGATTGAACTCAGGGCACATGACCACTGAGCCCCAGCCCAGCTCTATATTGTATTGTATTTAGAGACAGGGTCTCACTGAGTTGCTTAGTACCTCACTTTTGCTGAGGCTGGCTTTGAACTTCTGCCCATGCCTCCTGAGCCACTGGGATTACAGGTGTGCACCACCACGACTGGTTCAGATTTTCCACACTGCATTAATCTTTCCTTCCTTGGGGACTGAACCCAGGGGTGCTCTATCACTGGGCTTCATCCCTTGCCCTTATTTTTCACTTTGCTAAATTGCCTAGGCTGGCCTTGAACTTTGGCTCCTTCTGCCTCAGCCACCTGCGTAGCTTGGGTTGTAGATGAATACTGCTGTGTCTGGCTAGAAGACAAGTTTAAGTAAAAAATTTTAATCTAAAATTTAAAAAGCCAGGTAAATAGGCAGTAGTGTCTGTGCCATATTCTGAAGGCGAAGGCCCACCTACCTTCTTGTTTGTTAGGGGGACCCTGGTTGACAATGGAAAACTTGGAGGAAAAGGATGTTTGAACCTCATTTGCCCACAAGAGGGCGCCAGAGGCAAAGAGGACTCGTTCTGACTTTTGGTAAGATTTATCCTGTTTCAGGAGTGGAGGGACTAGTACCGGGCTGACTACATCTAACTTTCCTGGGGAGACCATTTTAAAAAGAAGGGTCTTTCTCCAGATTATTCTGACTTAAGAAATTAGGCTATGGCCAGGTGCAGTGGTGCTCAACTGTAATCCAGCAATTTTGGAGGTAGAGGCAGGAGGATCACATGTTCAAGGCCAACTTCAGCAACCTAGTGAGGCTCTCAGCAACTTAGTCAAACCCTGTCTCAAGATAAAAAATAAAACAGGGCTGGGAATTTAGCCCAGTGATAAAGCCCTCCTGGGTCCAATCCCCAGGAACTCCCTACCCCCGTTGCAAAAGCCCCCACAACCAAACACCATCATAACAACAACAACAACAAAAAACGTCAGGAGGCAACCCCCACACCCACACTCACATTTTTCGCAGTGCTGGGGAGGGAACTCAGGGTCTCAAGTACTAGGCTGTACTCTACCACTGAGCTACACCCTCATCCTAGGAGAATATTTTTGAAACTGCTCCCTAAGGGACACTGATGCACAGTGGGATTTGCAGTGTGTTCATGTGCTTGGTTATCAGGGCCCATCTAGAACCTTCCCCAGCTCTCAGGGAAACAGTGGGAGAAACCACCGCTCCTGTTTGTGAGGAGTTATGAGACATTCACCCATGTGGAGGGCCTCCTCTCAGGGCCTGGCTCTCCCCAGTTCCCACACTGGATTGCTTCAATGACCCCAGAACCAGTTCCCTTCCCTTCTACTTCGAAGTTAATGAAATGAAGGCTCTGAATGCGGAGGCCATGAAGCTGGGATGTGGTGCCAGGCCTTCACTCTGCCAACAGGCTGGGCACTGAGGCACACAGACTGGGGCCAGGATGGGCTCTACTCTGGCTTTTTTTGCAGAGGGTTCTGGGGATTGAACTCAGAGGCACTCGACCACTGGGCCACATCCCCAGTCCTCTTTTGTATTTTATTTAGAAACAGGGTCTCACTGAGTTATTTAGCGCCTCTCCGTTGCTGAGGCTGGCTTTGAACTTGCGATCCCCTTGCCTCAGCCTCTTGAGCTGCTGGGATTACAGACATGTGCCACCGCACCCAGCAGCTTTTAGTTTCTTAATTTGAAAAGAGGGCCTCTGTGATAGTAACACCTGGCACCTGACAGTGGGTGGGGAAGGCAAGTTCAGCGGGGTGCATCCCCATGGTGGGGAACCAAGGCCTTCCTGGCCGGGCCTGGGGGACTCACTGGTCTCTGTTGGGGGCTTTCCTGAGCTGGTCAGCAGTGACCCTCCATGAGAAGTTGAAAAATTGCATGGCGTTCTCGAAGTAGAGGTCTGGAACTGCCGTGTACTGAAGAAAGAAGCAGAGACACAGGATGGGAGCACGCCCAGAGGAAACTCAGAAACTCAGACCCCTCCAGGTGAAGGGATGGGTCGGCAGGCCCAGGGCCAGAGTGTGGGCTCGGAGCTGTAGGCTCCGCCCCTCTAGAGGCCTCTAACCTGCTGGGCCCAGCAACAACTGTCTCCTTCAGGCGCCTGACAGTGTCACAGTGCTGCAGGATGCCTCGGCAGTAGTTCCCATGGGCAAGAAGTATCTCCATCACTGTCCTGCAGGACTGTGACGATGGGTGTGTTCTCCGTGTGTTCTATACCCACCCTGGCCAATATGGTAGACTCTGGTGACAGGTGGCTACCGAGCATCTCAAATGTGATAGTGTAATTAAATTTTAATTAAGTTTTGATGAATTAAATAGCCCCCCCCCATGGCTGGTAGCTAACAAATTGGACATCACAGATTTAATGAACCACGCTGGAATCTAGCTCTGAAATGTCAGGGGACAGGTGTTATCACACCCCTACCCCTGGGCAAGGCCTCTCAGCTCCTGACAGGTGCAAAGCCCTCCTCCAGGTCCACTCTGTACCCAAGGGCTTCGATAAAACACTGGGCCCTCAGGGGCAGGCCCCTTCCTGTGGGCCCTGCCTGAGCTATCTCAAGGAGACTCTGGGTCTCGCACCATGATGACCCTGGGGTGTCTGAAATTATTCTCAAGAAACATGGCTGTGGAATGAGTCTCCTATTCTCAGAAGTAATTTTAATAGTCTTAGGTTTTAAATAGAACCATGATGAAAGGTTATTATAATTTCAAAAATGCCTGAATTTCAGAAATTTCACTCATGAGAAGATAGGAAACTATCATTTGGGGCAAAATCACAACCCACTTAATGGGGTGATGTGCTGAAGGTTCTGGCAGCAGGGAGGCAGCAATCCCCCTCTGCCTCAGTGGAGTGTCACCGTGCATTTGGGATGGCTGCCTCCTCGTTCCCATCCCCATCTCAAGGTCAAAATTTGAGGTCCAAGTTTTCTCTGAGGAGGTCAGGGTACAACCCTGAAGACAGGTGGCCGCTCTGGAGCAGGAGCAGGGGTGTGAGGGGCTTCACATTTCTACCCACGATGCTGGCCAGCTGACCCCAGCCCTGTGGGCTCTGGGATCAGGGTCAGGTGGTGCTGCACCTTTTAGGATCTGCTTCCCCAAGACCTTTTTCTTTTTAAAATTTTTTAGTTGTAGATGGACATAATATCTTTCTATCTTTCTTTCTTTCTCTCTCTCTCTCTCTCTCTCTCTCACACACACACACACACACATGCAGTAACAATCCCCAAATATAGCCATCTGTCTTTCCTTCACACATAAACACACAGGCATGCAGAATCCATCCCTTCCCCCTTTTCTCTCTCTCTCTCTCTCTCTCTCTGTCTCTCTTTCTTTCTTTAATGTGGTTCTGAGGATCGAACCCAGGCAAGCACTCTGCCACTGAGCCAACCTCAGCCCCCCTGCCCCCCCTTTTATGTAGTGCTTGGGTTGAACCAGTTGGAGTCATGATGCGAGGCCAGCGTTCTCCCACTGAGCTAATCCCCTGATGGCTTTCATGATGCCAGGTCAGCCTCCCTGCCTCCAGAAGCCCTGGGTGTCCCGCCCACTTTGGCCCCTCCCCAAGTGGGCACTTGGGATGGCAGGGCGTAAGCCACTCACGTCATTGAACACTTTGTCCAGTTCCTTGGGGTCCATAATGAAGTTGGGGTAGCCTATCATGTTGTAGATGGCGTTCACCTAGAAGGGAGGGACACAGAACTGAGCACCTGCGATGCTGGCCAGCTGGCCCCAGCTCTGTGGGCTCTGGGCTCAGGGTCAGGTCAAGGGGCGGGGGATCAGGCACCTCCCCACTTAGGACTTTCACATCTCTTTTTGGAAACATTCCCTCCTTGCCTATCTTTTTAAAAAAATATATATTTATTTTAAGGTGGACACAATATCTTTTTTTTTTTTACTTTTATATGGTGCTGAGGATCGAACCCAGTGCCTCACACAGGCGAGGCGAGTGCTCTACCGCTGAGCCACCACCCCAGCCCCCAGTTAATCTTTTGGGTTTCTGATTAAATGTTGCTTCCCCAAGGGAAGCTGCTATGGTCCAAATGTGTCCCCAAAGTTCAAGGGTTGGAACCTTTGGCAGGTGATGAGTTTCCGGGGCTCCGTCCCCCACCGCTGGGAAACTGGGAGCTGTGGAGGGAGCGGGCACCACAGTGGCTTGGTCCACCTCTCTTGCGCGTGCTCTCCTGCCTGTCCACCTTCAGCCAAGAGATGTGTGACACTGGGCTTCAGGCTGTCCCCTCAGCCTGCTAGACTGGTCACAAGGCAGGACAGCATCCATGCGTGCCCAGGGGACAGGCTGGCCTCTCCTAGCCCTGCTCTCTCTCTGCTGCTCTCGCCCAGTGCAGGAAGCCTGGGTGCCCGAGCCCCTGGGCGGCCTTACCTTCTCCTTGGCTGACTTCTGGGTGTCCTCATCCATCCACTTCAGTGTGCTCAGGCTCTCCTCAAAGGCCTTCTTGATCTCCAGGATTATCTCGCTGGCCTGAGGAGACAGATGTTGCACCCTCAGCTCTGGGCACTGGCCCCCTGGATGCAACCAGTGCCCCAGGCAGGATGACACTGGACCCGAGGTCAAACTGAGGTGGGCTCAAGGCCTCGGGTTCTGCAGAGCAGGCTGAGAGGGTGGCCATGGCTGTGCTTCCAGACAATGTTCCTAACATGGATATCCCTTGAGACAAGACGGGCCTTCCGTGCACTGGTCTCTGTGTTCAAATGAGCTTGGATGTGCCTTGGGGAAGCAGAAAGGTCCGCAGCAGGACTTTTCGGAGCCTTTAGCATGGTGGAGTGCTCTTTTGGAGCCATCCAGAAGACATGGCCTCTCCCAGGCTGATGGGATCCTTTTTGATGGAATAGAGCTTTAACACCCAGAGAACTTGATCTGAGGAGCACTCAGAAAGGCCACACTCAGGCGCAAATGGCAGCTGTTGAGGGTGACGATGCACGGGCAGACCCAGGGGCCAAAGATAGAAGATGGAAGGATTCTGGGGAAGGGGAAGGCAAGAGCCGTGGGGCTGGGGCCAGACAGACCTGGATTCAGATTCTGCCTCAGCAGATGTGATAAATAATCACTGCCATTGACTGTAGCTTATTTTGGGCCAGGTGTTCTTTACGTGTAGCATCTCATTTTGTTATGGCCAGGCTGTGTGGGCAATGACCACACAGACTCCATTTTGCCCTGAGACTCCACATCATGTAAGAAACACTTCTCCCGTGGAAAAGCTCCGCCTCTGCACCCATCAGCGAGTGGTTGCCTAGCATAGCACGTTAGGCGACACAGATGGCAATTCTTATATAACGTGAAAGTGTCCCCTCTTCAGTTCCCATTTTTCTTGGACAATCTACCCTGTCAGAGGTGGACTGTCTAGATGTTAGTAGCCATTCTTTAACTTGTCCTCGACTAGGGACATTTTGGCCCACCCTCTTTACTGCTTATGATTTTAGATCTTATGATGTTTGTTTATGGTTTTGGGTCATAGCAACAGCCACTTATGCGTTAATATGGTTTTGGACTACAAAAGGTGTGCTCGAACCCTGGGAGCGGGTGGAAGGGTGTGGACTAGCAGCCTGGCCCTTGGCCTGTCTCTTGCTTTAAGATCCACTTGGTGATTTATTGCAATCTCACCTTAACAATTTAACAACCCTCTGCAGATGGGACAGCCCTACTTTCATGTCCCAGGTGAAGGGAGAACACCGCTCAAGTCACCCAGCCAAGTGACAGAGCCAGAATCTGAGCTAGGGGCTGGCTGTCTCCCCAGCACTCAGCCATGATGATCCTCTACCTGCCCGAATAATTCTGTCACCCTCAGAGTAAGAAAAATGTCACTTCCAGGTCAACATTACCTGGTGGGGTCCTTCACAGCCCCAGGAGGTAGAGATGGCTGTGGTAGCCTGTGGGGTCACTGGGAAGATCAAATTAAATAACACAAACTGGCCTGGCGCTCAACCACGGAAGTCATTAGTAAGTCATTCCCTGCAGCCTGAGAAGACGGCCTCTGAGTTAAAGAAGGCCCCAGGATCCTGTGGCCTGGAGCAGGAAAGGCCCAGGGCAGAGCAGAGTGTGGGCTGTCAGGCTGGCGGCAGGGTGGGGGGTGGTCCAGCAGATGCGATGCCCACTCTGTCCACAGGGGAGGTACTTACTATGTTCTTGCTGTCCTCGGTGAAGGTCACTTTGACAAACATGGGGTCCAGGGCAAAGCCCAGGTTGTTTTCCGTGTCACTCATGCAAAACTTCCAGCGAGGAAGGCAGGTCTGAAAAACACGAGCGCAGAGGGTCACTGGGCCCAGTCCTCCTTCTCCCAAGGCCTGGCTGGGAGGTGGCACCATAGGAGGCCTGTGCTTCCCCCCAGAACTCCAGGGAGACAAACCTCTTCTGGCCACAGAAGTTACTTTAGGCCACAGACACCCCTCATGGCCACCATCTACTGTCTCCTGAGTACCAGCCTTTGTGCTTGGCACTTCACGAAGGTCTGCCACTGAGCACCCCTAGTGGGCAGCGATGGGCCACTGGACAGACAAGAAGCAGAAATTCAGTAAGGGCAGTCACTGGTCCAGTAGGTGACAGTGGGTAGGGGTGCCACAGGGATGGGAACTCTGACATGCCTGGTCCTCCATCTGGGGCTCCCGCCAACTCCACCTGGTCCTGCCTCCTGGAGGACACAAGGAATCTTGGAGGCACAGAACCTCAGGAAGCTGCCTGTCCACCTGAGCAACGGCAACCTTCCCAGAAGGCCAGGGGCCCAGCCCCATTTACAGCCTCCTAGAGAGAGAAGGCCACAGTGACATCACAAAACTTCAATGTCGGCTTTTTTTTTTTAATGTGCTAAGGATGCCAGGCAAGTGCCTCACCACTGAACCGCATGCCCACCCCAACTCCAGCTCTTTCCTTATATTTTATTTTGAGATAGGGTCTCTCAATGCTCATTGCCCAGAATGGCCTTGAATTTGCAATCCTCCTGCCTCAGCCTCCCCAGCAGCTTGGATCACAGGTGTGTCACTGTGCCGGGCTTAAGTTGGTTCTTCCTCAGTCTCACCCACAAGCAGTGCTAGCCCACAGGACACCTCAGTATTAACCAGAAATGGTCCTTGAGCTGCAGCTCCCCAGAGCATGGGCTGATAAAGAGCACCGGGAGGGTTTCAGCCTCGCTGTCCCTCTGCCCGGCCATCCCTCCATGGACAGTGTGTATGACCAGGTGTGATGACCCTGCTTATGGAAACCAGTCCGGCTGCAGGGTCCTCTTAACCCTGAGGAACAGGCGTGACAACCAGCTCGGGGCAGCCTGCTTCACACCAGCCCTACTGTGAACAACCCAAATGCCCATCGGCAGACAGATGGATAAACAATGTGTTGTTTTTCTACAGCGACATACCACTTGGCAGCACGGAGGAACCAGCTACTCAGAGATGCCACAACATGACGAATTCCACAGACTCACTAAGCCAGGCGCGGCCAGGCAGACAGTGTAGGACTCGGCTGCCCATCTTCAGCACCTTGGGGAGACGCAGGAAGGGGCCCGAGGGCATGCCGGGTAACTGGGTCCACAGAAACCTTGTTTGTCCTGACCGGGCTGGTGGTCACACGCACGACTTCATTGTCACAAATCAACCAACTGTATCCTTCACCCACACTCTATGCACATGTTTGTGCATATTGTTTTTAAGTGCTGGGGGTTGAACCCAGGGCTTCACACATGCTAGGCGGGCTTGCTTTCTTTTTTTCTTAGTGGGGTGCTATGGATGGAACCCAGGGCCACCCTAACACCACACTAGTCTATGTCTCAAATTTTTATTTTGAGACAGGGTCTCCCTGGAATTACCAGAGTGTGCCACCATGGCCAGGAATACTGAATACTCTATTGTATGTAAATTATGACTTAAAACATTTTTTTTCTAGTCAAGAAGGAAGGGAAGGCCATTCGAGTCTAAGTGTAGCCCCTGGATTCTGCTTAGCTGTCCCAACCTGTGTCCGTTTCAATGGCTGCTTTCTGCTCCCCTCTCCCTCCTGCCCGCCGCCCTGCCAGCCACTGGGCAGCCCACAGCTGGACACAGACTTGGCCTGGATATGCTGAGGCCAAGCACATACTGGGTCACAGCTAGGGAGTCTCCAACTTTGAGGCTGGGCAGAGGCTCTGACGGCTGGATCACGGGCAGATTCTTATTGTCTTCTGCCCGGTGTCTCTGGAGAAGCCCATTCACTTTACACACACGCATTTGTGTCCTGAGTGACTCCCCTGCTCGGGGACTGTGCCAGGTCTCAGGAATTTAGAGCTGAATCAACGGCGGGCCTGCCCTTGAGGACTCTGTGGAAATGCCCAGAATATCCAGCAGGAGACAGAGGTGCAGTAATGATGTCAACAGCCGTGACAGCACCGAGCGCCTGAGAGCCCAGGGTGTGCAGGCCGCACACCTAGAATGCTCCAGGGAGACTAAGGGAGAGAAACGAGGCACAGAGAGGTTAAGTCACTGGCCCAAAGGGAGCACCCAGGGAGTAAGTGCTGCGGTGGGCTTGAGCCCAGAGAGTCTGGCTCCAGTGATTTCCCGCAAAAAGGCCACTCTGACTGCCTACGACAAAGGTTTTGGAATGAGGAGAAAACTCTTTGAAACAAGAAAGGGTCAGGCAGGTTCATCTGACGTGGGGGCCACCCCCGGGCAGAAAAGGAGGGCCAATAGGCCCCTGAGGAGGCTGTGCGACGTGTAGCCTCTTCACCATAACCCGAGGAGCACCAGCAGGGAGTGGAGAGGGGTCCCTCCTTCCCACCAAGATCTGCGGATTGTAGGCAGGTAGCACGAGGACAGCCAGCCAGGCGTGCAGCAGAAGCTTCCGCCTTTGGAACCGACTTTACGGCCCGAAGAAACGGAGCCCAGGGATCACCTTTTCACAGACGGGAAGACCAAGTCCCTGCCCCATTTAAGTGACCCGCCCAAGGCTGTGTGGTAAGAAGCAGAACCTCCCATTCAAATCTCTGCCCAGCCTCCCCTGCTCTGCAGCCGGGGCACTCCCAGCCATTCTCTGAGCCTTAGGTACATGAGGGCAGGTCAGCCCTGGCACCTCCCAGGCAGGCAGGGCTCCTGGGCACAGACCCATCCCACCCATCTTGGTATTCCCACACTGGGCTTGAGGCCTGGCCCACGGTGACAGTGCAGGAGTAACTGTTTGTTGGATGCGTAAATGAGATGGGGAGGCCTCATTCTTGGCATCAGAATTCTTGGCATCAGCTTCCCAGGTGAGAGGGAGGGAGGGAGGGAGGCCTGGAAGCCTCTTACAAAAGGAGCCGCAGAGGTTTGGGGGCACTTAAGATGGGTGGAGCCTACTGGATCTGGGGCCTGGGACTCCTGCTCCCTGAGAGAACCTGGATCTGGACTGGGTTCCCCTGACCACAAACAGGGAGGATAAGAATCAGGGAACCCTCGTGAGCAGGTGTTTGATGTGTTTGATGCTTCTGGGGAAGAAGTCCCCACCTTTAGAGTCACAGTTACATAAGGAGAGCGCTGACATCTCCACGGGGAAGCAGCTGGAGGCATAGAATAGAAACTACCTTCTCTGCAAACCAGCTGAGTTGCTAAGACTCCTCTTTGTGCTTTGGCTTGGCATAACCACCTCCTTCCAGAGCCTCTGCCCACCCTGGGGGCCTAAGTCCCCATCAGTGTTCCCATGACCCCAGATGGACCCTCAGTGGCCTCTTCATTCTCCTCCTAGACTCAACCCTCATAAGTGCCACAGCCCTGAGGGTACAGTGGTCTTACCAGCCCCAGGGCAGAGCACACAGTAGGTGCTCAGCATGAACCCAGGAATCACTGTCGCAGCTCACCTTCTTGGTCCCATACATGACTTCCATAAATTCTCGTCAGCGTCCTGAAAGCGCTGGTCGAGGAAGGAGCTCATTTTCCGCACCAGGTTCCAGATCATGTAGTTGTTCACCAGGCTGGGGAAGAGGATGCTGGCTCAGAAATGCCTGGGGCTCCCAAACAGCCTCACCCCGGCCTCCTTCCTAGCCTACCTGGGGCTCGGTTGGTGGCTGCCTTCCAAGCACATGGAATGTAACTCTCCGAGGAATGCCTGGCGCTCCGCCTAGAACCCCCCAGTGTCTGGTGCAATCACTTGCATACCAGCAGTGCTCAATACATGCTGCTGCTTAGCTGCTTTGTGTCTGAAGCTGTGAAGCCACTGCCTAGAGACTTGCCTGGTGGTGTATGCAACAGTGGGGAGGAGGCTGCCATTCCCTGCTGAAGGCCAGACAGGAAGTAGAGGCCTTAGAGCAGCAGGGGCAGGAAAGGAAGCTCTGGCCAGCCAGGTTTCATGAAGACAATTCCCATGTTCCACCCACAGGGCACAGGGAACCTATCTGTGGCTGACCAACTGACCATGCTGAGTCAAGTTTGCAAAGATGTTACCTTAGTACAAAGATGTTCGCTATATTCAACATCTAGCCTCAACCGGAATCACCCTGAAAGTCTGACTACGGGGGAGGGTATGGCAAAGATTGCATGTACAGTTGATGGAATACTATGCAACTATAAAAATGATCCTCACAGAGGGTTTGGGATGGCACTGGGAAATATTCATAATGAAAGTCAAGGCAAGGCTTGGAGCGGTGGTGCATGTCAGTAATCCCAGTGGCTCGGGAGGCTAAGGCAGGAGGACAGTGAGTTCAAAGCCAGCCTCAGCAACAGCAAGGCCCTAAGCAACTCAGTGAGACCCTGTCTCTAAATAAAATACAAAAAGTTTGGGGATATGGCTCGGTGGTTAAGTGCCCTGGGTTTAATCCTCAGTACTCCTACTACTAAAATAAAAATGAAAAGTCAAGGGAAAAGTAGATTATCCATCTAGTCACATTAAGGAGAAAGAAGAACTATGGATTGGAATCCTCTCTTCCCTCACACCTTCTCTCCCTGATATGCACACACACAAACACCCCCCAAAATGATCAAGAGTAGTATTTTGAATAATTTTACATTTTTCCTATTTTCTGTATTTTTCAACATTTCTATAAGCCTTTGAAATAAAAAAATAAAATAAAATAAAAAACCCTTAAGTATTAACCAAAAAATTATGGGTGGTATTGGCAGCGTCCCATTCCATGCCAGGAACGTGTTAAAACATGAATCAATTTGTGTGATTCTCACGAATCACCTGCTTGGCAGGTGCTATCTGCATCTCCACTTTATGGGTGACAGTATGACCCCAACAAAGGACAAGGGACATGCCCACAGCTACACAGCTGGCTGAGGGCAGCAGGATTTGAAGCTGCCCAGGGGACCAGCACCCTCTGCTGCCTCTCGGGGAAGCCCACCAGGGTGCGGCGCCCTGCGTCCGGCTGCCCTGCCCCTCCTGCCCCTTCTGCCCCTCCTGCCCAGCAGGGCTGCCGGCCTCACCATCTGTCTGTGGCGTTGATGAGGGCAGAGACCTGCTCCAGGTAGTCCTTGTCATAGACCACGATGGGCTCCGATGCGTTGATCTCCACGGGGTGGAAGATGGCGTTGAGGAAGGGCATCCAGTTGATGGCCGGTGCCAAGGTCTGCAAGGGAAGGGGACAGTGTGAGGCTGGAGGGTGGCTTCTCCTCAGCCCCGTCTTTGGGTGTCCCTCGGAAGGTGTCATTGTGCCTCTGCCCTGGGACCATGGTGCAGATGGAGCTCCAGGCAGAGGCTGGCTGGCTAGTGAGCGCTGCTGTGGACAGCGTCCCCAGGAGCCAGAGGCAAACCACATCTGAAGCGGAACCAGGGTGGAATGAGAGGCTGCAGCAGCAGCAGGCACATCAGCCACCACCATCACTATGCCCTTCCCATGCGGCATGTGCCACTGCCCAACTGACCAAGCAGTGGCCACAATTATCCCCATTTATAGAGGAAGACATGGAGCCTCAGACCCCTAACAATTAAGAATCAGGAGATAGGCTAGGTAGCTTTCCTGGTGTAGCTTTCTTGCTTATGAGCTGTGCAACCTTTGATAAGTTAATGTGCCCATCTGTGCCTCAGCACCTCATGTGAAAAACAGGGATCATCATGACAATGAGTCCCGTATATCTGGTAACTGGGAGGGTCACACACAGAAGCCAGCACTGTCCCACTCAACAAGGGTGTCAGCAGCAGCAGTCTGCTGCAGAGGATCCAACATTCAGGAGGGCCAGTGTTGTGGGGTAAACTGTAGTCCACAGGTTAGGCTGCCGAGGGGGGAGCTGGGACAGCAAAGTCGGTGATGACTGCAGCAAGAAGGGAGAAACCTGCAGCTCAGCCCTGCACACACCAGGCCCATGGCTCTTTGTGCTTGTTTGTTTTGGGGAGTTATTGGGGTCTGAACTCAGGGCCACTTTACCACTGAGCCACACCCCCAGCCCTTTTTATTTTGAGGCAGCTAAGTTGCTTGGGGCCTCACTAAGTTGCTGAGGCTGGCCTTGAACTCTTGTTCCTCCTGCCTCAGCCTCCCAAGCCTCTGGGATTATAGTAGGCATGCACCATCATGCCCAGCGGCAGCTCTGTTTTTTTTTTTAAGTATTTTTTTAGGTGGACATGATGCCTTTATTTTTATTTATTTATCTTTATGTGGTGCTGAGGATTGAATCCAGTGCCTAACCCGCATTAGGAGAGCGCTCCACCACTGAACCACAACCTCAGCCCCAGCAGCTCTGTTTTAAGGACCTAAAATGAGAACCTGTACCCAGGGCTTTCCAAAGAGACACTTGGCTTTTCATAACTATCAGCTCCCAACAGATCTCACTTTCCCTTTGGCACCCCAAGGTGCCCTGCTCAGAGGTGTCTCCCCCAACATCTCCACATCACGGCCAGCATCTCCTGCAGCAGCAGCCTCCAGCCATGCGAGCTATCCCTCTTGAGGTTGCAGATTTTTGTTATGAAGTCCTACAACATTTTAAAAATAAATTGTGGTAAAATATGCTGCACATTTGTAATCCCAGAAACCCAGGAGGCTGAGGCAGGAGGATCTCAAATCAAGGCCAGCCTCAGCAACCTAGCAGGACCCTGTCTCAAAATGAAAAATAAAAAGGGCTGGGGATTTGGCTCACCCAGCTGCAGATGACTTTTGCAAGACTGTGCTTTCCACTTCCGACCCCTACCTGTCTCTGAGTCCGACGCTGGCCCGAGCGGCCCGGCTTAAGTGCAAACACATAGAGATTCGGGCTTCAATGCTGGCGTGTGTCCCTTGGTGTCACTTCCTCAAGCAGAGCTGCGCAATGTGTCTGCTCTGGCCCTGTATTCCCCACACGTTCAGTTATTTTTAGTGTGTAGTTTTACAGAACATGAGGCTTTGGGCTGCATATCTAGTCTTTTAGCAAAGATACCTCTACATGTCAATCACTTGGATGGGCACCTGAATTAGCCAGCAAATCCAGAAATTACGATCATCGCTTAAGACCTTCCAAAAGTGGCCCTGGGCCTGTCAGATTTCAAACTCCACTCTCTATTCTCTTGAAAGGGCAAAATGTAAGACAAATACGGGAAGTGAGAAATGCATTCCCTTCATACAGAAAAACCGTACCCACAAAGCCACCTAAGATCCATCCCCGCCTGCTGGGAGAGGCAGTCAGTCACAAGACCCCCAATTCACAGAGGCTGAGTTTGCTGATCAGGGAAGGTGACTTTCCTGAGGTTATATGGTTTACTGTGGGGGTTAAATAAAACTCAAGGCACTCGTCTCTGGGTGTATTTGGCGGGGTGCTGGGGATTGAACTCAGGGCCTTGAGCAGGCTAAGCACAGGCTTTACCACTGGGCTCCACCACAAGGCCATTGTTCCTGGGTTTATTTTTTTATTTTTTATTTTTTTGGGGGGTTGTAGATGGACATAATACCTTCCTCTATTTATATGTGGTGCTGAGACTTGAACCCAGTGCCTCACACATGCAAGGCAAGCGCTCTACCACTGAGCCACAACCCCAGCCCCTGCTCCTGGGTTTAAGTGGACATCTAATCCATTGGGGAACAAACATCTCAAAGGACAGATGAGGCTGGGGACAGGGCGGGGGCAGCTCCCAAAGGCGGTATGGTGCTGGTACAAGTCATCAACCAGTTCTCATTAGGGGGCTGACTGGCGTCATCCCTGGGTGAATGTTCCCACCAACACCGATGGCAAACCCCCATGAGGCTGGAAAGAGAAGCGCACAGTGGGCCCCGAGCCGGCAGGTGACAGCACAGCCCCTTGACATGAGCTGGGTGACATGAGCTGGTGACATTGAGCTGGGCGTGAGGAGGCCTATATCAGAGTCCCCAGCAGGAACCAGCTCTGGGCACTGTCTATCCTTTCCCTAAGATGGGGTCAGTGACCCTGCCCCCAGAGCTGACTGCCGCAGGCCTCTCAGCCTGGCCCGGAGCCTCCCCTCTCCCTGGCAGGAGACCCTCAGGCCAATCTCTACATTTCTGTGGCCACAGAATTCAGAGGTGTGTGATGAGACCTTCAAACTGGGTCCCACAATCAGGGTCACCTGAATGCATGGCCTGGTGGCAAAGACCCTGGGAAAGTGGGTTAGTTTACCGAATGTCACCAGTTATAGGGCTCACGAGAGCTTTATGAACTGAGGTGGCGGATCCCTGGTGCAGGGTGAGGCATCAGGTGGGGAAAACCCTACTACTCATCACAAACCTGCTCGTTCTGGGAGAGCAGAGTACTGACAGGGCAATTCTCACAACTCGGAGATAAAGAGGCTTGTGCTGACAGCAGGATGTCCACATTTCAGTGTCTTGTTTTAGTGAACTCCTGAGACGCAGGTGCCAAGATCCATCTCCATGGATGTGGCAGTTTTGTTTGTTTGTTTGGTTGGTTGGTGCTGGCGAATTAAACTCAGGGTGCTCGACCACTGAGCCACACCCCCAGCCCTATTTTGTATTTTCTTTAGAGACAGGGTCTCACTGAGTTGCTTAGCACCTTGCTTTTTGCTGAGGCTGGCTTTGAACTCACTATCCTCCTGCCTCAGCCTCCCGAGCCACTGGGATTACAGGTGCGCCTGGCTAATGCAGCAGTTTTAATGGACTAGGACACTCTGCCCTGACTCAAATCCCCTAGAGGCAGGCCCAAGAGCTGCTTCCCATGCCCACAGCCTAGGAGGACCGCTGCGCACCAACCAACTCAGGCCTGAGGAGTGGGAAAGATGAGGGTGCTTTTGGGCTTCATTTTTATAGGAGAAATGGCAGAGGATGGGGCCGAGGCCCAAACAGCCTGCGGGACGGGAGGTCCTAGAAAAGAATGAGAAGGCCCCCCTCCACCCCTAGAGCAGCAGAAGGTGGTCTGACTCATGGCTCTGGATCCGAACTCCACTTGGGGCTAGCCTGGAACACCATTCTGTTCCAGCAGGTCTAGCCTTGAACCATATGTAAGCCTGGAGTCCCTCTCCTTGATTCATCTTGAGTAGGAGAAGAAAACAAATCTCCAGCTACCAGAGAAGAAGACACTCTGTCCCAGGGTGAAATGATTCAAGTTAATTTAGTGATAGGGACCTGAGAAATATCACTGATCACAAAAGCACAGCACTACTGATATTGACTTCTGGGATGCTACTTTTCGATGGCGCATGCCAGTTTACAAAACAAAATCTCATCTTCTGCGTCACGTTATGTCCTCATAACCCGCGAGCAGGCCAGGCAGGTTTCGGGGGCGTCCAGGACTTCTCTAAATGTTAGCCTGTGTGTTTTTTTCATGCACACATGTCCATTTTTCCTGGGTGACATTCCGTAGTTTTTGAGCTGTTCTCAAAAGACTCCATGACTTAAGAGTTAAGAGCCCCTGTCCCTCGTGAAGGCAGGGGCAGTGTCTCATTTGTCTCTGTTCCGGCACAGAACAGGTGTGAGCAGATGAGCAAGGGCTTTTTACCTGGAAGGAAACCAAGGCTCAGGGTGGGCTCCTCATCTGCCAAGGCCACACGGCTCAAGGTGTGACCTTCTGACTCCAGGCCCCCAGCAGGCACTGTGTGGTCTTCAGCCCCTGCTGAAGTTATGACCTTTCCTTTCATCCATGAAACAAGAGAGCGAAAGCAATGGGGAGATGCTGCCCCGGGGCAGAACCTGCTGGCCACGCCAGATTGATGTCCATTCTCTGAGTACCACGTCAGAGCCGTGAGGCGAGCGCTCAGGCCGGGCCCCCTGCACCTGGGGGGCGAACTGCATCTCCTTCCACCTCCCGGCCTTAGAGCGGAAAAACAGTGCCAGATGGTGCCCGACACAGGCTGCCGATCTCCATAACAACCCGTGCAAACCACTCACCCTGCCACCAACCTCCCTGGGAACCCGAGGGGCAGCTGTGCCACCAGAAGGCTGGGCTTTCTTGCCTCAGCCCAGGTCTTTGCATGGGCTGCACCTGTGCCTGAGAGACCCCATCCCCCGCAGCCCTCAGGATAAAGTGCGTCTCAAAGTCCAAGATCTGCTGCATCGGGGGCCAGGTGGTGCCCTAACCCCCGGGCCCAGCAGCCTCCCAGCTGGACCATGTAGTGCAGGTATCTAGTCAGCCAGGGACTCAACACTCCCAAACTGCTGCCCATTAGGCCAGGGTGGAGCAGGGCTGGCTGTAGCCCTGTGCCTGGGGCCAGAGGGACACACACTTCACCCAGGAAACCCAATGGAAGCACGACTTCCAGAATGAAGTCCACGAGGCCCTGCACACACCAACGTCCCTGCGGGGCAGGTGTACACTCAGCTTCCCCAGCCCTTCCCCACCGGGCCTCAGCGCCCTGCTTCTCTCGCCCACAGCACTAGGCAGGGAGACTGGGATTGTTTCTTAGTGTCCCCACCAGACCAGAAGCACAGGAAAGCGGGGCCCAAGTGGCCCCTGATACATCTGTCAGATGGAGGAGGAAAAAAGGGCAGGAACTTCCTCTTCGAAGGAAGAGGGAAAGGATGGGAGAGAAGCCGGGAGAAGACCGACCAGCAGTGGAACCCACCGCAGGCGCAGGGTCCGCCCCAGCAGAACAGCAAGGGCCACCAGGCGCTCCTGCCTGAGGGCAAGGAACAGGGAGATCTGTGGGAACACTCTGCTCATTCCTCGGAGACCACCAGGGCCCAGGACAAGCGGGTCAGCAACAGCACACGGGCCAGAAAGAAGGAAGCAGTAGGAAGTCCACCCCAGGCCCTGGAGGCCTCAGCAGCCACCAGGGGGCAGCCTCGGCAAGGCTGACCTACGGAGGGGACAGCAGGTCTCCGGTGAGTCACACCAGTTTCACAGAAAGTACAGGTCTGACTCCCAGTTACGCCTCTGGATATTGCCTAGGGACATGGTCAAAAGCTGAGCCAAGCCTGAGTCCCAGGGCCAACACCCCTGCCCTCAGGAGCCTCCGGGCCCTGACCATGTCTCTTCATCTCCTGTTCAGCAAAGGGAGAAGCAACGTCGGAATCCACACCCCACCTTTACTCAGTGCTCAGTGCTGGATGACTGGGAGCTGCTAGGGAAATGCTGTCACACGAAGCAGCCCGGCGAGGGAAGAAGCCTAGCTCTGGAGTCCCTTTGCACTCTGTGGCCACCAGCAGGTAATCTTACTTGTCTGAGCCCCAGTCTATCTGTAACCTGGGCATAAACACCTCCTTCCAAGGGTGGCTTTAAGGTCATGATGAAGTGGGTATGACCCCTCCCCTGAAGAGCCCTGTCCGACTCTGTGTACTCCAGTGGCCCTGCCCCTGCAGTAGCTGGCGCACAGGGTACCTGCAGCTCGGCGGCCGTCACTTTGTGGTAAATGAGCTCCTCGTCCCGACGCTTCTCCTGGGGGATGGTGATATTGGTCAGCGCTGTCTGAAAGTCCAGGATCTGCTGCATCTGGGGCCAGATGGTGTCCTCATCTCCCCGGCCCAACAGCTTCCCCAGCTGGACCATGTAGTTCAGGTATCCCGGCAGCACCTGTGGGACCCAGCACCCCAAAACTGTCTGTCAGTGGTTGCCACCTGCCGCCCAGTGGGCCAGGTGAGGCCGGCCCAGCTGCGGCCCTGTGCACGGGGCCCAGGAAACATGCTGGAAAACAGCTCTGGAGAGGATTCTGGCGCTGTGTGTATTCACTGGTGTCCGTGGCGCTCCTGGTAAAGCCCACCGCCTCTGGGCACACATAGGTCCCTGAGGCTGGCCCCTGCTGCTCTGGCCCTGCCTTCACGGGTCGTCCTCAGCCATCTTCCTGTTCTGGAAATGCACCTTTTCTGAACCACCCTCTGCCACCACATCCCTAGAGCTGAATCAAGTCCTTTCTCGGCTCCCTCTGCCCTGATCACAATGTATACAGTTGGCATCTAGTTGGGTGGTCAGTTAAGTAATGTCTCCCTCTCCTACTGGACCTCGAGCCCCGTGGATAGGCGAGTGAACCTCAGGTGGGCCAGGCAGGGGAAGGGAGAGCTGTGAGGGGTTGGAGGTGATCTGGTTGTGGCTCTGGATCTCCCCACTTACTGGCTGTGTGACTTTGAACAGGTCACTTCTGTCTCTGAGACTTATTTCTTCCTCTGTATAGGGCAAGGTAAAATGAATATCCATTTGACAGATAAAGCAAATGATGTTCAGAGAGGCTGAGTGAATTTGGGGTGACTGGGAGCGTTAGAGGTGAGGTATATAAAAGGTCTGAGACCCTCAGATGGTGGGGGCTGCTACTGCACCTCTCTACAATGGGGACAAATGACACCTAACCCCTGCTCTTTGTGCCCACAGTGCCTGCATATGAACTAGCGAGCCTGGGGGCATCCCTCCCCTGACTGGGCTGCCTGTTGCCCATCAGGAAAGTGATACCCCTGTGTTCCCCCAGCTTCTAAGACCTGCCCAGGTATGCTGTGGGGGACATGGTGGGAGAACCACTGCAAAGTCCCACTCACCTTCTCGTTTTCAGTCTTGTTCAGGTAGTAATCTCTGGAGGGCAAGCCCAGGCCAGACTGGTCCACCTAAAGAGGGAGGCAGAGTGAGAGGAAGGCCCTGCTGCAGGCTTGTGTGTCTCCTGTGGCCTCTGCCTGCCCCAGGACTTCTCACACCAGGCACTGAGGACCAGCTCAGGTCCGAGCAGGAGCACAAGCCGGTAGCCGAAGTCACAGATGGGATCACTCAGTGATAACACAGACACGTTCCTGTACACCTGTGGGGTCAGCTGCAGAGACCTGGGCCCTTCTGAGGGCTGGACAGAGCCTCCTTCCTCTTCAAACACCCCTTGGTCTCAGCAATGCACTCTACTTCTCTAAACCCTTCCCAAGTGACGAGGAGCCAACACAGGTGGCTTAACCTTAACCCAAGTTACTTAACCTTTCTGATCCCCAGGTCCCTCGCCCAGAAAGTTAGGGAGATAACACCTAACCTTCGGAGCTAGAATGAGGATTCAAGAGGACAGTGTCAGTACAGGGTTTTTGAGAGTGGGGCAGGCAGAGGAGGGTCACTTCCTGATGGCTACCATTGGAACCTTCTGGCCACACCTTGACTCAACCTGGGTAGCTGCTATTTTAGTTCATTAGGATGAAAAGGAAAGTGTACCTCAGTGAGGTTGATGCTTGTAAAGGTCACACAGTGAGTGAGTGGCGCAGTTGGGCTGAGAACTAAGCCTTTATGACCCCTAATCGGCTCTCCTGGGTGTGCTGATCCTCAGCCTTGGGCAGGCTCTGGTGGGAGAGATGGACCAAAAGCATTCCAAGCAGCACCACAGAGCCAGAGGCTAAGTGAGGGGACAAAGAGGTGGCTACAGCTGTGCCCAGGAGTTGATATCACTTGTCATTTCTGTGGCCCATGATGAGCTGCCCACCGAGATGGCTAGTCTGCCCTCTCATAGTCTCTTGCCTGTAAAAATCTCACTGCTTGGGGCTGCCAGAAATAATCCCGGCTTAGAAACCAGAGCCTGCTGCCACGGCCCAGGGCAGGTCTCCCTCCACCCGAGGAGGCCACACCCTTTGCTTCCCTGGCCCAGGCCTGCTCACCTGGATCACATTGCTATTGGAGTTCTTAGAGTCTGCACTGACATAGACGGAGAAGAAGGGTGAGGTTCGGTAGTGGGCAGTGACCACCTGCAGGGTGTCCTGGAAGTTGTCCTTGGTCCAGGGACTTGTGATATTCCAGCCTCCAAGCTGGGAGAAGGCAGAGCAGATAGGGAGGGGAAGGTGGTAAGGAGCCTGTGTGCAAATTCTGGTTCTGCAGCTGACTTGCTCTGTGACCCTGGAGCAGTCATCTGACCTCTGGGAGCGTCCAGAGCAAATAAAAGGGCTTCTGACCTGTGACCTGGAGACCCACGGAGGGAGCAAAGACTCAACCTTAACAAATGAGCTGTGAATCCCAGAGACTTTGCCCCCTGTGCTGTTCATTTGTTGGACAATCAATCACACGAACGTGATTACTATTAAGACATAAATCCAATTGTGACTACGGGAAATAAGGCTCTGTATTTTGAAAAAGGCTGATAAGCTAGGGTCTACCTTGGTCTCTCTCCAAGTTGGGACTTAAAAGAAATTCTCTTTGGTCCTCCAGGATTGGCACACACTGGCACATGGGGCCTGTGCCAGAGAGGAGGGACTGGGAGAGTCCCCATGCCTGCAGCAATAACTTCCCCGAACTGAGATAGGATGGCGAGCCCTTGAGCAAGCAAAGGGTGGCCAGAAAAGCCGCAGCCATCTCTGTCTGTGCCAGGCAGCCTGGCCGGAGGGAAGATTTCTCCTGGGCTCAGGAGCAAGGCGAGGCCTCCAGCCAGCAGGTCTGGCTCTGTTGCTGGCCTAAGACTCCCTGTTGGTTTCTCTGGAATAACACACACCTCTCGCACACTCAACCCACCTCCTGAGGAAAGGGAAGTGGCAATCCAGAGGAAGAGATTCCCAGTGAATATCGTCCCCAAGGCCCACGCAGATGCACTGAGACACTTAGATGTCCTCAACAGATGCTGACACACAACCCCACACATTACAACAGACAGTCCCCCCACGCACAGACGTGCATGCACACGCAGTGGCAGACAGACTGGCTGCGTGTTCCAGCTGGGTGCGGAGGCTGGAGGTGTGGGCTGGCTGAGCACCAGTGGGCCTGAGAGCTGCAGCCAGAGGGGCTGGCAGGAGGCGCGGCAGGAGGGAGGCCAGAGTGTGTCCCAGGGACTCACCTTCTCAATCAGCTCCATCAGGGGCTAGGCCCTGAGCTCCTCGATCCTGGTTTCATTCATACATGTGCGGTAGTATACTTGGGCCTTCCTTTCTGCCTCACTCAAGCTGGCTGTGGAATTTTCTAGAAGGATAAGAGATAGCAGATATTGAATAAGCCCCCATTTACCTGCTGGGGATCCCCAGGCAAGTTCCTTTTGGAGCCTCGGTGCTCCCCACTGTGAAGCCGTCAGGGCAGCTGCTGTCAGGGAGCAGCCAGCCCCAGCGGGTATGAGTGCCCCCATCCTAGTTGGGTGCAGATCAGGAGGGCATGCCCTGTCTCTGCCCATCTGCTGATCAGGCCTGAGGACCTGTCCCTGGCATGGCAGCCCGGGCCCACCCAGCAAGACAGTCTGCATCCCTGCCAGCCAACGTGTGGCAGGAACTCCCCTGCCTGGTGCTGGGACAGAGCCATGTCTCGGCTTCAGATCACAGCTCACTTTCCTTGTGAGAAACACTGGGGTTGAGTGAAGCCTGAAAGGCTTCATTCACTGTGAATGACTTTCTGCTTCCTCCTCGGGGGGCCAGGCGTAGTCAACAGACCTGCAGACGACTCCAAGGGCTGTTTTCCCCGTCCCTCCCCAACTCAGGCCAGCAGCACCTCATCCTCTTTGGTTCCCAGACCCCCACCCACCCACCCACCCACCCGCAGACTCCCTTCCTATCCCCCCTGTCCTTAGCCCCTGGTCCAGAGCCGCCTGCTGAAGGCCACCCTCCTGTGTGAACACAGCACGGAAGGTCCCCATCTGTACCTGACGAGTTTGAGTACTCAGGTCCCCAGGACCTACTATGTGCTGGGGCTTCTGGGTCTGCATGTTTGTCTCAGAGCTCCACTCCAGACCACGTAAGATTCCTGGCCCCTGCGTCCATCTGTCCAGCTTGCTCCCACCCTGGGCTGGCCACTTGTCCTTCTCTCAGATTAGTTGCTCTCTGACTTTAAACCTCTTCCTTTGCTTTCTCCCAAGATCTCTCCAAACCCACCTCCTCCATAGGCACCTTTCTCGCGGGCCTCTATCGACCCATCCATCCATGGGACACAGAGCAAAGGGTTGCTCTGTGCCAGGTACTGTGGGTACTCTGGGGCCAGACAACAATGTCCTCAACCCCAGGAGGCTTCGGCATGGGACCCTGCTAAAACCCCACTTGCTTCCATACTTTCTCAGTCTATTTTTTTTACCCAGAACCTCTCCTATGTTGCTCCTTCCAGAACATTCTCAGCACTCTGGGCACAAAATTAAGACCTGCTCTCTATCCCCAAAGAGCTTATAGTCTAGCGGGGACATAGATGTGCCAAGGAAGGAACACAGCACACAAAAGTGCTTTAACACTACAGAGGCTCTGGAACACAGAGAAGCACCCCCCTCTGCCTGGGGGTGGGGGGGCCTCCAGAGGAGGTTCTATTGGAGCTGGGTCTCAAAGAGAAACAAAGGCGGTCTCCAGGTAGAAACAGGGCAAAGGGCACTGGGTGGAGGGAGTGGACAGCGTGGGGCCAAGGAAGGAAGCAGGAAGGGCTTGCTGCTAGAAGGAAAGTGTGTGGCATTCGCTGGGTGCCAAGGGCACGAGTCACTTCCTGGCCAGTCTTTAATCAGCTTCTCCAGTTCTCAACCCAGAAGGCTCCCCATCCCTCCATTCTGGCATAAATAGCACCATGGTTATCACTGGTCAGAGGGCATCAAGCCCAGTCTAGCTGAGATCTGGGAGGTAGCCCCGGAAAGGCCACTCAGCGGGCTGGACTGAAGACAGGTCAGAGCCAAGAGAAGGCCCTGAATGAGAGATGGAGGTTAGGGGCTTGAACAAGGAGGGGCAAGCCTTGCCCTGGAGACCAAGGGCTGCTGCTGGGCTCTGGAGACACCTGTGTGAGGCTTCCTGGGGACAAAGGAGGGAAAGGGGGCCAAGCTAGGGTTGCTGCCACACCTCCGACTCAGGAAGCAGAGCATGGGGCGGCAGAGGGGAGTCCCTCACCCCAGTGGCCTCAGCTCTGTGGCAATGCTTTTCCCTTCCCAGCAGCTAGGCTCTTGGAAGGACAAGCAGGAGAACTGTCATCATTTGCCAGGCCCAGAAGCTGCACCTCACCATCCACATCTGGCTCCAGTCATGACCCTGAATGCCAGGGCCACTGTTAGGGGAGGTGCTCTGTGCACAGCTAGAGGGCCTGGCATCTCCCTCCTCCAGAGCCCAAGGCCACCCAGATAAGAGGCCCACGGAAGGCTCACCAGGAACAGCCTGGCTGTGCTAATCACAGCACATTATGAGTTCCAGCTTGAGGCTGCCTGTCCCTTCCTTCCCTAGCACTTGGAGGTCAACGACACTGCCTTCAAGCATGGCCTCCCTCTCTCCTTTGTTGAGAGGTTCCCCAACCAAGCTCAAAGTTCCTCCAGCAACCTGGGATCCTACTCACTGGCTTTCCCACAGCTGTGGGTTTTTGGTGGCCACCAGGCTGGGTGTGGAGATGCACAGATCTGTCCGAGGAAGCTGGCAGCCCAGTGGTGAACAGATGGCAACTAAAGTCACAAGAGTGTTTGATTCCACACAGGGGAGTATGAAGAGAAGGTGCCGGAAGCCATGAGAGGATGGTGGGAGAGGCCTGGGAAAGTGGCCAGAGGAAGCCCTGCTTGGGCAGGAGGAGGCTGACATGGAGCGGGAGTGGGGCTGTCTCGCCCCACATTGTGTCTTAGTCATCCCTGTGTCCCCAGAACCTGAACAGGCACAAAGTAGGCCTTCAGCAACATGTGCTCAAAGAAGGGAGCTCGGCGTCTGTGTTTAACAAGGCAGGATGTCACCTCAGGGGAGGAGGGTGATGGGGCTGGTGCCTCCCAGGATTTGCATGGAGAGGAAATGCAGGTGTGTGCTGTGCTGCGCCCCCTCCAGGGGCACCACGCCTGGACCCCGCTTCAGCTCTGGCTGGGGCAGGAGCCCTGGTGGATCCTCTTCCCACCTCTGCTTCCTGGGGCCCCCGGATTCTCCCACCCCTCTCCTTCCTCACTCAAGAGCTCCAGGGATAAGTGCTGAAGCAAGATGGCCAGGTGAAGGCCACTGGAGTAGATCAGGTGGGCCAAGATGGGGGCGTGGGCCAGCAGAGGAGGGGTGAGAGTGTCAGGAACGGTGCCAGGCTTCCTCAGCCTGGGCAAGCAACTGCCTTTACCAGAATGTGGAGCCCGGGAACCAGTGGTAAGTGAAGAGCGTCGGTCTGAAGTTCAGGTTCAGACACCTGGGGATCTCTACCACACCCCCGAGTGGACCTCTGCCCTGGGCCTCAGCCACTGACTCGTGCGACCTCCAGTAAGTTACCCAACCTCTCACCTATTAATTGGGTGTGGTACTAGTAAGAGCCGCAGTGGGAACTGTTAGGATGAGATGTACACACACGGCCACACCCACACAGGGGTGGCTGGTCCCCAGAGAGGCTTAAGTGGCCTGGGTTCAAATTCCAGGAAGCCCAAGCCGCTGTGGGCTCTGCCCTCCCAGGCAGGCACCTCCCCTCCCCTCCCTGGGCCTAACCTTCTCCCTGTCTCCGAAATGTGAGGATGATGCTGAATCCCCATGGGCTGTCCACGAGATCTCGGTGCAGGGCCTGGCCTGCAGCAGGCACCAGGAATGGCAACAACACATGGTATCCTTATGTTTTTTTTCCCTGCAGAACAAGGCGCCTTCTTTATCAGCTCCCGCTTTCCCTGAGACTTTGGGGAAGTTTCTGGAACTCAGGGCCCCAAGAAGGAAGTATCCAGGCAGTTGGAAACTCTGTGGTCTGGTCTCAGGCTGCCAAACAATTTCTATGCCCTTGGGACCCCAGAGTAGCCCTGTCCCCAGAATGTGCCCCGCACGGAGCCAGCATTTCAGAGACACAGCCTGTCACAGAGGGCAGGAGGATGAAACAGCAAATGCGGGAAACCTAAAAACAAAACCATGAGTGATGACACAGGGTGACCTGATTCGTTGCCAGATCAGTGACGTGGACACATCTCATGCTGCTGGAATAGCGTACATGTGTAGATTGGTGTTTGGGATAGAAGGAAGGAGGCTGAGAACTTTCCTTATGATCCCGGTATTGCTTGAATTGTTACAAGCTTGCATTACGTTTTTTTGTTATGCAAAAAAAAAATATATATATATATATGATATTGTAGATATTGTAGAGTAAACCTGGCAGTACCAGCTCAGGCCCTAAGAAGCCCTTGGAAGACTCAACAGAGGCAGTGGGTCGAAGGAGTCTTGAAGGGCCGGGTGGGGGCACTCTAGAGACTGGATCCAAGCACAGTGGGAAAGCCTCAGGCAAGGGCCAGGCTAAGGAGTGAGGGGCCTGTCTGTTGGCTTCCACGATGATGTGAGGTCACACTTTTTTTTTTTTTTTGGGTACCTGGGACTGAACCCAGGGTCGCTTAACCACTGAGCCTCATCCCCAGCCCTTTTTATTTTTCATTTTGAGACAGGATCTCACTAAGTGGCTTAGGGCCTCGCTAAAGTGCTGAGGCTGGCCTCGAACTTGTGATCCTCCTGCTTTGGCTTCCCAAGTGGCTGGGATTACAGGCCTGCGCCCCTGTAACTGGTGAGGCCACACTCTTGTCTCCCCTAAGTCCACAAGGTAGTGCTTGTATGTCTCTTGGGGGAGAGGCAAGAGTGCAGTGAGGCGCCTGTGTTCTGAACAGCTGAGGTCGCACCCTCCAGCCAGCAGGCTGCAAGGAGGACACACCACAGTGGCCCCGGGCCTAGTTCAGCCCACCTGCTCCAGGTCTCTGGATTTCCTGAGGGGCCTGGGGTGAATTCACCCATGAAAGAAACACACGGCTTGCCCAAGCTCACTTGGCACATGGATGGTAGTTGCTGTCCTCTGGACCAGTGGACGCTATCCTTGCCGGCACTGCAAATATCTTTTCCTCTGTCCATCTAGAAAGAAGTCTGCTCCGGGTGACCTCAGAGGAGCCTGAGCACTCTCTTTTGTTCCAGTGTCCACTCAGGTAACAAGGCCCCAGGTATCGAGGCCCACAGGTGAGGGGCTGTTCTAGACTAATCCCCAGGAGTAACCCTGATGGGGACGCGACCCCAGGATGTGCCTTCCAAGCCTCTGGTCAGTGTGATGCGAAGGTGATCCCAGTACTGAGTCATGCCTAGGCCAGGGCTTGGCTGGCCTGCAAAGCTTGGTCAAGCAGCCACTGCAGATGGGAACCGTGAGGCCGGAGGCTCTGCTCAGCCAAACTCTTGAGCAGCATCACTCAGGGCTTGTCGGTGGGGAATCTGACTTCAGGAGAGCCAGGAGACAAAGGACAGAAATTTTGAGGCCCCATAGCTGATCCCAGCTCTACCTTTTCCTGGGAAATACACTTCTTTTGTCTTTGTGAGTCTCGTCTGTAAAATGGGAATATACTGGTGCCTACTTGAATGTACCATGGGAATAAAATGAAGTAACCCAAGGCCTTGGTGGCGGGGACGTGCCTGTACTGCCTGCTCTGGAGCCAGGTCCGTGTCAGTGCTTCCCTGAGAAATAAAATAAGCAGAGATTCTTTCCCTTAGAGCATCCTGATTAACCACATGAGCTAGACGCCACTTCACAGGTGGAGAGCTGAGGCCTGAGAGGCTGGTGGCCCTCTGCAGTCACACAGCTTGTCAGGATGAAGTCCGGTTGGAACCCACCCCACCAAGAAGGGCGCCTATGCCCTGCTGAGCCCCCGGTGGGTGCCAGGCCCTGTGCGTGGCCCTCTGAACCACACGTGCCAGTCAGTGTCACAGCAGCCTCACTCCCGGTGGCACTGGCTCCTCCATTTCACAGAGACTGGAGCTACAGTGGAGAGAAGCAGGTCACTTGGCAATGGCCAAGATCGCAGGCCAAGGCCACCAGACTTGGCAGCTCTCTGGTCTGCCTCCTGATACCATCAGCCCCTGGCCCTGGGGTCAAGGGTTTGATGGCCTGGTGCTGGCTGTTCTGTGCCCAGCTCAGAGCAGCTTTCCATGTACAACGGGACTCTCAGGGACACGGTGATGTAAGGCTACGGCCCAGGCCTGGAGGCCACTCCTCATGAGCCCTGCCACCGTACAGGGAACAGGACAGGATGGATCCAATCTTGGCACAGGTCTAAGGTCCTCCCAGTAAGAATCAGCTCCAGGCCAGTGGGAGGCCAGCGCCCTTGACCACAAAGCAAAAGGAGTGGTTCTGGGCCTAATTGCCCATCTTTCTTCCTCCCCCCCTCGATGCTATCTGCCCCCCAGAGCACCAGCCCCACTCCATTCTGGAATGAAGGTATGTTCTTAGCAAAATTATTTCACATTTCTGAGCCTCAGTTTCCTCATCTGTAAAATGGGAACGATAATCCCTAAGTTCCAGGATGTTAATGAGAATTAAAGGGGCAGTAGATATAAACAGCCTAAAACATAACAGACACTCAAAAACTGCCAGTGTCCTTCCCACTCTCCTTCAGCCCTCAGTGTTCTGTGCTCCCTTCAACACAGTGACAAGGGAGCTATGTCTGTCCCTTATACCTGAGGAGAGGGCATGGGACAGGGGAAAGGGCACAGGACCAGGAATCAGGCCAACTATGAGCCTATCTTGAGGACCTCTCTGAACCTCAGTTTTTTCATCTATCAAATGAGGTGAACGATACCTCCCCAGCTTCCACCCTACAGGATAAAATGGGATGACAGTTCAAAAGCGTTCTGTGAACTGTACAGTCCTGTGTGGGGATTAACGTGAGGAATGAGAGTACTACCACCGCAAAGAGCAACCACCACATGCAGACTGAGGAGAGCTCTTTACTCATATTTTCCCATTAAATTTTATAACCTGGAGAAGCGCAGTTGCCAGTGTGTCAATGAAAAATCAGGCTCTGGGACTGGCCCAGACCCCGCAGTGAGAGTCGGCACTGAACCCAGCCCACCTCGATACGTGTCTGGACCACCCACTGCTTCGTTATGGTCCTGCCAAGGCCCCAGCTGTGTCACTGGGCTCTGGGGAAGGGACTGTCCTGAGTTGTAGCCTTGAAACCACAGACATATTTGCCACTTGAGCTTCCAGATCTGAAACAAAAGGCGGCACCCCCTTTGGAAGACACCTTTGGTGGCCTCAGATGGCCCGGGGCCATCTCAGGCTGGGACTTGGCCATCTTGGCCTGCAGATTCCTTCACTCCACGTTCAAGTACCACCCTGCTCCATCCCTGGGGGGCCAGCAGGAGGCTGTCGCTGCACTGGGTGCTGAGGGGCATCCCACCCAGGAAATGCCCGGGTCAAGGAGAAAGGACAGGCAGGTTTTACCTGGTGGCAGCTGTGCCCCAGCACGAGGCACGAGTGAGTCAAGGACTCCTTCACCTGTGTACATGTTCCCACCTTCACCAAGAGCCCCAGCTGCCTTGATTTCATAATTGTCAAATTAGAATCATTTCCTGTCTTGTAAGGAGATGACTGTCCTTTTGAGAAGATTTGTCCCCTCTCAGGTAGCTTCTTCATTTTACCTACCTTGGGTGTCTTGAGTGGTTTTCAAAAAGTTAATGAGCATTTGTCAAAGCCAAGGTCTGTCCAGCATGGCTGCATGGATTGTTTTTTTCATAATATGGCCCTTCCCAGCATTTAGGGTCCCAGGACAGGGGATAGCAGGGGGCAGCAGTAAAAGGTCCCTACTGCCAAGGGGTTTGAGTCAGGAGTGGGGTGCAGCCTGGCGCTGCAACTCCCTCTGGGTTCCATGGGGCTGATGGGAATTCAACAACATGAACCAGAAATCCAGCTGCACACAAGGCAGGTGGGGAATTGGAATCTGAGGATGAAACCATCAACCCCAAAGTCAAAAGTACTTTGGAGAGTCTGTGAGGCCACGGAAGACCCTGCCTACGTGGACAACTTAACTCTCCGATAAGCTGTTAGAACTTCCGTTGGGCCTTAAAGTCTGATGTGGTATGTCCAGCCTTGACTCCATTTGCTCACAGCTTTCAAAACTCAGTCAATGCTAGCCAAGGACGATGCTGCATCCTGAAGCCACAAAATAAAATGACCACAGCTATCAGCTCCTGTGTGCCTGGTATATGTCACAGACGAGCTGACGCATCACAGTGTGTTCTGTAGTGCTCAAAGCCCTGCATGATTGTAATCTCAACTACTTTGGAGGCTGAGGCAGGAGGATTGCAAATTTGAAGCCACCCTGGCCAATTTTGCAAGTACCCTGTTTCAAAACTTTGACAAAGCACCTGCCTAACATATGCAAGGCCCTGAGTTTGATTCCCAGCACCTCAAACAAAACGACTCTACAGTTTGGATGTTATTAATGCTGTTACACAAAGAAACTGAGACTAGAGACGAATAACTCACACAGCAGGGCCCCACAGCGAGTGACAGGGCAAAGCCCCTCCTGTGACCAGGCCTGGCTGGCAGGTGCAGTAGGTGGCGTCCCCTGCAGCCCATTCCTTAAGTGTCCCCATTGGTGCTTACCCAGCAGGTACTTGATGATGGCTTGACTGTGTTCCCAGAGGTTGCTGAAGGTCCCCCAGCGTGAGTGGCCATCAGGCACGGTGTTGGCCTTTATCCACCCCCACAGGAATAGATGAAGAAGTCCTGGCAGGGGTCCACCGTGGGGTCCATGGAGTTCAAGATGGAGCTGGTCACTGAGACGCAGGCCTCGCTCAGGCACACTGTGGGTGTTCCTGGAGGGGTAAGGGAAAAAAGTCAGTGATGGGCAGGGAGGAGGGTTCGGGAGGGCAGCGCAGGTAGCCTAGGGCCCCAGCACACAAGCTCCACCCTTGCCCTGACCGAACAGACTAGGAACTGGATGGTCACTAGACCCCAAACAAGAAAGGGTTCAGCAGCTTCATTATCTTCTGGTTTGTGAAATAAGACTTCTGCCCGTTGCCTAAAGTCCCTTCTGTGGCTTAAAAGAACCCAGAGCCCAGGTGCTTTTTTCTCTTTCTAGGGATTGAATCCAGGGGCTCTTCACCACTTTGAGACAGTTTTGCTAAACTGAGGGTGACGTCAAATGTCCTATTCTTTTACCTCAGCCTCCGACGTAATCTGGGATTACAGGAGGGCACCAGCACACCCAGGGGTGCTTTTCCCTTAATCAACCCTTCCTCCACAAAGATTCTCTAACTTCTTATTATTCCCTGATGCTTAACACACTTATCCACTCATTCACGCACTCAGCTACTCCACAAAATCAATACTGAGGCCCTTTGCTGAGTACAGAGTGTGTGCGAGGTGGAGAGACAGGAGGTAGTCCTTCCCTTTTCTGTTGGGGACACACATGTTACATAAGCAAAGTCAAAACACACCAGGAGAAACTGCCACTTATTTACAAAACTAAACTGAATGTTGACTAGGAGCCAACTGGGTGATGTGGATATATGGTACCAGGACTCAGGGACAGGGAAAGGACTGGGAGAAGCCATTCCCTCACCAGGCAGGAGAGCTGCTTGTCCCAATTGAGGGGGGGGTTGGTGGCTGAACAACCCTAAACCAAAACAATAAATAAATAAACAGAAACAACCTGAGAGGCTGGTTTGCCAAAGGTGTGAGCAAGGGCCAGACCCTGCCTCAAGGCTGTCTGATGAGCTCTTGCAAAGGACCAATCTGGCAGGTACCCAGAGGCTCATGGCCTGCCCACAGGAGCCACCCAGGCCACAGGGGGGACTGCTTCCTGAACAGGCTGGGCACCAGGACCACCACCCACGTTCACGGTCTTTCAACCCTTGCTCAGCGTCAGATGCGGGTGGGATATCCCTGAGGAAACTGAGGCTCTGAGAGAGCGACCAGATCAAGGTCATCCAGCCTCACAGGAGAGCTGAGAGCCAATGCTGGCCTGTTCTGGCCCAGCAGCCCCAAGGCCATGTTTTCCTGCTGTCCGTCTCCTCTTTGGTGGCCATAGCAGAGGCTGAAGTGGCCTGATTGGCAGGATTGGTTCCTTCAACACACAGGGAGGCAGTGAGGCTGGGTAGCTTTGGAGACTGGTAGATCTGGGTTCAAATCTGGTGCAGAGACCTCCTGTACAACCCTGGGTTGGGGGCGCAGCTTGGCAGTATGCATCTGCCACCGAAGGCCCTGGGTCAACCCCCAGCACTGCCAACGAAAACCAAAAACAAAACCTCTGAGCCTCAGTTTTTCCAGGGTCCATTTCACAGTGACGACAGGAAGACCTCACATGATCCCATCACACAGGGTACATCAGACAGGTCTGAGCTTCCAGGCTGATCTTTAGAGAGGAGGAAAGACTGCAGCCTTCAGCTCACTCAGAAACAATACCAGCAGGGCTGAGGGTCTTGAGCAGGTCCCCCGGGGGCTTATCCACCTCAGCTGACAAACCCCAAGTCCTTCAGGTGGATGAAGGGCTCAGAGGAGTCACACCACAGCAAGAAAATCAGGGTGACTTAATTTTGAGATTAGGCAGTAATTAAAAATTACTGAGCTACTGTGCGTGAACCCAGAGCTCTTCTACGGCAGGACCGAAGCTGCCATTTTCAATATTTCCAGATGAGCTCCGTCATGAGTTTCAGAGTTGCATGTCCCAGTCCCCAGCCACAGTGACGACAGGATTATTTATGGGGGAAGGCAGAAGAGAACTTGTGTGTGGCTTGACAAGGCCTATTCACTATTATGATAAAACTTCATATTTGGGAAAGAAAAAGAATACCTATTGTTGTTACAACCAAACCACAGGAAGTAAAGCTTGGCACGATCCTGGCTGGTGGAAAGACCCAGAAGGCAGACTGCTGAGGGGCTCAGGGTTGAAGACAAAAGCAGAAACCAGCACCTAGAGTCGGACCTGCAGGTGGTATCCTCAGCTGGCGCCTCCTCTGCAGACACTGCCCTAGGTTCCTGGCTGGGCCCGGGCAGTGACCTTTAAGTTATCTAACTATTCTAGGGTTTGACGATCTTTAAACAAATAGTCTTGGCCAAGCAGGTCTTAATGTATATTTGGTTAGTTAATTAATGGTTTCCCACCCTGTTCATCCAAGGCTTCCGTTCCTTAGGGAAACCTTTCCAGACCCTCTTCCCCTCTGGGTCCCTAACTGCCTGGGTGTTTGCCATCTCAGCGTGGGCTGTGCTGGGTCACGACCATATCTCCCTGTCCACCTCCTGCACTAGAAATGAGCTTGAGGGTGGGTTAGGTATCTCCCTTGCTCCTCTATGTCCCCTTCTTGTCACTGTGCTTGGCATCCGGCAGCTCTTCAATACACATATGTGGAATGAACAAGTGACTGAATGAAAGTGCCTTGCCCAGCGCCTGTCACCACCTGCAGCAGGGCTCATATTTCTTCCCTTTAGGATGTGTGGTCAGCTGAGAAGCAGGAACCAGACCCACATCGAAAGCGCTCATCTGGATAGTGCTATCAAAGATGGTTTGAAATATACTGATGACTTCACTGGCCAGACATCACTCACCGGTGGGTCTTATAGAATCACCAGAGGATCTGCTTTGACTGGCCTGATGTTTGTGCATCCGTGGCCAATGTCAGCACCTACTGCTGTGTAACGAGTTTACTGTCAACATCCGAGGTGGCCACTGCTTTCTCAGGTGGCCCAGGGTCACTGATCCTCTGCCCGGCTCATTCCTCTCCTGGGTCTAGGCCAGGGAAAATCTGTCTGAGGCCCTGAGAGCCAGGAACACAAGGCAGAAGCAGGATTCTTCAGTGTGGGCCCCACTTGGCAGAATTGTTTTGGGTTTGATCACTAGGAGCTGACCCTGGGGGTTCCCTTTTGGTTCCTGGTGAAGAAACTTTCTGTACAGAAACTCCTAAGGATGGTCGCAGGCAACACTGGCTGCTGAATCTGCCCCACTCCCCGTGTCCTGGGCCATGAGCTGAGCAACGGGGCTGGCCAGGCTCCACACTGACTGGCCAGTTGTTCTGGACTGACTTCGGTGAGGACAAGGTAAGGTGGCAGCTTCAGGGTGAGGAAGATCTGCATGTGCCCTGTTGACAGAGAGTTGCATGCACACACTCGCAACTCACACCTGCACAGTCAGGTACACACACTCAGCAGAGAAAGGCTTAATCCTCCTACTCTGTGGTTCACTCCAACTTCCAGTTCCTAGGCCAACATGATGAAGATTTGGGCCTACTTTTTCTTCCAGTAGGTGCAGGATCTCTAAGAAAATTTCATCTATTTGATTTACTGTTTGCACAGTTAAGTTATGCAGGCACGATTCCAGGCACATATGGTTAGAAGTCTGGAGATTAGTAATTAATGAATCAAACAGGCATTAAGCACCTGTTGGGCCAGGCACATTTGGTAAAAAGCCAATAAACCATTAAATAGTTAAATAATCAAGTGATTATTTCTTAAGTATTACACAGGCCCTTAGCTCAGTGCCTGACACAGAGTAAGCACCTGTCACGTTTGTGGAATGAATGAATGATATGGGTCCCATACAAGAGGGATGCAGGGGTGACTCAGATGAAGTCTCTGCCCTCTCCTCAGGCCCCCAAGGGCCCTCCTCACCCCAGCCCAATACGGCTACCTTCACAGGTCAGCAACTTCACAGTGGCAAAGGCTCAATACAGCCATGAACTCTCTGATGGGGTGAGTGACCAAGTTGGTGGATGGAACCCCTGGGGCTGCTCACCAGGTGGACTAGCAGAAAGCAGGATGTGGGGGTACAGGAGAGTGGGCCCTTGGCCTTGGTTGTAACCTGAATCCACCCTGTTGGGTTGTGTAAGGGCTGAGCAATGAGGCACTGACTGGATCTACGTACGCAGCTGGACATGAGATCCAGCCTCGAACTCCTGACCGCAGGACCTGAGAGGCCCCATGGCATCACCATGTGGGATGGAACAGACATACCCACTTACAGAGCGGTGCAAAGGCCTTGGGTCACAGAGCTGAGCTCCTCTGGGGTCCTGGTGTGCTCCGGAGTGCATCCTGATTACAAAGCCGGTGGGCAGGGCCTGGGCCCCAGAGCCCTCAGGAGCCAGCAGCCTGTGCACACTTCTCCACTCCACCTGACACTAGACCCCCACTGGCTGTGTAAGCTTGGCCAAGTTACTTGGTCTATGCCCATTTCCTCATACGGAAAAGGACCCAAAGCAACCACACCTTGCAGGGGTGCTCTGAGGAGGACAGGAGGTGACAGACTTAAATGACAGACGTTTGGCCCACAAGTGGTGTACAGTAAACAGAAGCCTTTGTTACTAGTCTGTTGGGACTGAGGATAGCAGGCAGTGGCAGCCTAACTGTCCCACGTCCTAACAACAGCAGTGCCCAGAACCGAGCTGAGAAAGTCCTCTCAGGCACCAGGTACTTCCTCAGAGCCATCTCCAAATTGGGCACTGCTTACCCATTTAAAGTAGAGAAGACGAAGGCTCTGGGAAGTGACGTGGCTTGTCCAACTGAGAACTTGCTGGTCCTTCTGGTTCCAAGACTTTCATACCATCCATGCCGCCCACCTCCCTGGGCTGAGATATGAGATACAGGACACATGAAGAGGTGTGATGGAGACTCAGACCCAACTGAAGTCCCACCTTTACAGGTGAGGACATTGAGAGACACACATATATCTATGCACATACAGCTACTTTTTGAAAATGATATGAATTAATACTTACATGAAAGTTTAGGAAAGATTTTAACCATCATGGAACTTATTTGGTTTGTATAGTTTTCATGGCAGGGGGTAGGAACCATCCAATCAGGCACATTTAAAGCTTCAACTCAGACACCACATCTATTCACATTCCAAAACACAGGACATGGGCTCTGCCCATTCAGAGAAACAGAAAGCCACATGTCTAAGGGCTGGATGCACAATAATCCCACAGGGGAGACAGTGGATAGTTGGGAATAGAAATACAACTTACCAGAGTTGGCTACCCATGACACTCTGTCTGTTTACCTTCAAGACCACAGCTGTGGGCCATGCCTGTGGACTTCCAAGCTAAGGAGATTACCACGGTACCTCGACCAGGAAGGATAACTCTTGACCTCTGGAGTCTTTACTGGTGAGATTCGGGCAGGTTTATTTCCATCTAATTTCACAACATCCTGAAAATTCAAATTTGTTTATATATATACACACACACACACACACAAATATAGACAATATATAAAAGGTGGTCTCATTTAGTGTTCACCACAGTGCTAAAGGACAGCTCACACTGTCCTCACTATGAATCACCATGCATCAGGGGCCTTTCAGATGCACTCAGGTTGTTCAGGGCTCTGATGTTGAAGATTGTTTTACATGCCATTTTTGAGCATTTTGGCTTAACGTTGCAACTGTACCTCAGCAACACAGATACATGTGCAACAGGTATGTTCATTTTCACACCTAAGACCCAGGCTTTGTGAAGTTAGGATATGAGATGGCTTTGTGTTCTTACCAACCCAGTGGAAGAGGAAGTCAGAGAGAGTTCTTAGGGTTTCAGTATAGGCTGAATCATGAGAATATTTTGGCTTCATGTAATTATATTATTGGTAACTGGCTGCTTATGTAGAAATTTGTCAGAAAAGTTCAGCACTAGTAAACTCAAAAGCTTCAGGGGCTGGCTAAGTGGATCACATAAAACCTTTCCTGCTGGACAGAGAACCAAAAGTGAAATCATTGTGACTAATTTGAAAACATATTCAATTAGAGAGGAAAATGAAAGCTGGGTATGAAGGCACATGCTCGTTATCATAGCTATTCAGGAGGGTAATGCAAGAGGATTGTGAGTTTGAGGCCAGTACTGGCAACTTAAAATAAAATAAAATTAAATTAAAAGGGATGGGGATGTGGCTTATTAGGAAGAGTGCTTGCCTAACATGCCCAAGACCTTGGGTTCAATCCCAGTACTGCAGACAAACAAAAAATGAAAACAAGAACTGTTCTGTCAAATAAGACACACAGGCAAGTTTCAGTGCAGAGCTATCTACATCTCTGACCTGTGTCCTCAAAGATTTATTTGAGAATATTTCAGTGTGTGCCCTTCAGTATAGAAAAGGAGCATCGATTCTCAGAGGTCACTGTGCCAGGGTGCTGTAAAGTACTTCTAGTTTTACTTAAATGTACATTCTTCTTAGTATATCATTTAAGGCTCTTGAGCTCTCTGGGTTTTACAATCATTATATAAATTTGATGCCTAAGATATATAATTACATCAAAGTCAAATGTGGTGTTTCCTTTTTTGGGAGAAAGAAAACCCAAATTTCTTTCAACTCAGTGGAGGGCACTGACCTAATTCTAACCTTAGCCCAAAGGTCCAAGTTCATGTATGCAAGAAGAGTTCTGTACACATTTTCCCTATGGCCACATCTTTTACTCAAGCTCCATATCTGACTCACCAGATGCTGCCAGCTGGTATCCTATTGTAACACAGTAAACACAGTATAACATAGTGGACAGCAAAGGTAACCTCTTCACAAACCTGTGCTTGTTTGGGTTGGGGTTGAAGATGCTAAGATCTACCAAAACATGATTTGGTCACTTATTGTTATTGTGTTGCTGTTGTCCGAGGACATTTCTCTCTCTATGTGGAGAAATGAAACAATTAATATAAGCATCATTATTGTATGACCAGAGCAATGAATGAAAAAGGGATTGAGCTAGATTTCGTTCGGACAGTTAATACTGACTCACTAGAAAACATTGAACAGGTTTCCTAAACTTTCTGTGTCTTCGTTTGCCTACGTTTTAAATGTCCTCTCTTGACCTCAGGTTATATCAATCAGGTCCTAATTTTTCAATTCCTCCACAGACCCCTCACTGGGACATCTAACAGTATGTTTTGAGTGCTTCCTCAGGCCAGAAACTGTTCCAGGAACAATCAAATACATCCTGAAGGTGACTTTATGGTCTTCCCTCCCTCACACCAGCTTCTCTCTCTTAGAAATCCTCAGTGGTGGCATAAACATCCATATCCCAGGGCAGAAGCCTGTGGGAGCCCACCTCAGCCTCTCTCTCTCTCCCTCAGCCCTCTGGTCAATGATGACCAAACCCTTTCAAGTGCATTGTCACTATCTTTTTTTCTCTCAGCACTAGAGAGTAACATCATGCTTTTATCAATAAAAAAAAACTGAATGATACTTCTGGAAAATTAATGGCCGATATCCATAGCATACTGTTCATATCTGGGAGGTAGATTATATTGTCAACTATACTGGCACTTGTTTTGAATGGCTGAATTTTTATATATCAATAGTAAGCTAAAACAGATCTAATACAAATTGATATAAGGTCTGATAAAATAAAATACAAATCAGTTAAAGTTAACACCATGAAATTAAAGAATTCTTGTTTATATGAGAATAATAGGCTGAAAGCTTTGGCAAGACTCAATAAAAATCAATCATTAAATAGTAAATGCTGTTTCATTTGGTGTTACAGATTCAGGGAAATCATAAAAAGACAGTGATCCCTGACAAGGGATAACACAAGGTAAGCCTTAAAATTGGACCAGTTCTATACAAGCCAGGCAGCATAGTAAGCAGGGAAACCTAAGCAGAGCTAGGACATAATAGTGTGGAGAAGGAGCTGGGACTTCAGCAAGGCCAAGGTGATTATATGATATAAGGTGCAGGATCAAAAGGGACAACTAAACAGAAAGAGAAGGTTCTAAAAATCAGCAAAAGAACCCTATGGTCTCTTTAGCTGAGTAGTAGAGAGTACATATGTGAAGAAACCACCCTAGGATGGAGAAAGAATAGAAGGACCAGAAAAAATGAGCATGGGGGCAAAAACACATGGGTAGAAAGTTTGTGTTCTGATAGGCCAGGGTGGGAACATCTTATAATTCACAGGAGACAGAATAGAGTACAAAATTTATTATCTAAATGCTGGAGAGAAAATTAGCTTTAGACTAAATGCTCTTCCAGTCCACTTAACAAACCTTAAAAGTAGGTATGAAAAGATTAAACATAACTGTGTCCAAGAAAAAAAGTACAAGTAATATTTGTAATAATATAAAACTATCTGAAACAGAAAGAAAAACCCAACATGTCAGGCATTCAATAAAAAAATACAAGTCCTGAAAGGAAAGAGAAAAATGAAAAAAAGTACCTACATGTTCAAGAAGCTACAGAAAACCATAATATGTTAAGAAAAGACAATAAGAAAGAAAAGGAAGATCACAAACATAACAAAGAATACCATAACAGAACAGTGTAAAAGCAACCAGTAGTAGAAACATCTAAAAGTAACCAAAGTAAAAAGAAATTAACTACAAAGGATGCAAGAAAAGAATGACAGGAGACTTCCTTTTAAAGGTGGCATTAAGGCAATACAGAAACAGTGAATCTTTTACTTTAAAGAATAAAAACACAAAAAAGAACTTCAAAATTTAACCTAGATTTCCATACCAAGAGTCAAAATATTCATACACGAAGGTAGTGTAACATAAGAATGAAAATTCTTCTTCACTCCTTACAGGGGGCGTATACAAGGTGGAGGTTGTTGCCAGGTGTGGTGGCACACTCCTGTAATCCAAGTGATTCTGAAGACTGAGGCCAGAGGATCAAAAGTTCAAAGCCAGCTTTAGCAACTAAGCAAGACCCTTTTTCAAAATAAATATCAAAAAGAGCTCAGGGTCAGGGATGATGGGGTTGTGGCAAAGTGGATGAACACTTGCCTTGCATGTGTGAGGCACTGGGTTCGATCCTTAGCACCACATAAAAATAAATAAAAATATTGTGTCCAACTACAAGTAAATATATATATATTTTAAAAACAACAACAACAACAACAACAACAACAACAAAACCCAATACCAACTCCACTCCCAACTTTGGTCCTCTGGAAATCAGTTAAGAAAAAAAAAGGCAAAAACATTTACTTATAAAAAGTTAGTGAACTTAGGATAAGAAGAATGGATGCCTATGGCATTCTGGCATGAAACTGATTTCTTTAAAAATCCTAAGATAGAATAGATTGCCAAGGTTGAGCATGCCTATGAACACCATCAGCTTTGATGCTCAGGGAGCTGATTTGTTGGAATCCAAGTACTAAATACTCATAAGCACAGAAGAAGGCAACTTAAAAGAATACATTCTATAAGAAAATAAGTGGGAGGAAAAGCTAAAGCTCTGTGCTCCCCCCCCACCAGTAGAAAAACAAAAAACAAAACAGCAAAGTATGGCCCATACTCGGGATCTGAAACACTGTAGGACTCTGTGGGCCCACATGTCAAATACCAAGAATCTTCTCTTTTGATCATAATAAGGATTGATGAGACATAGGTCTCAAGAAAGCTAGGCAAACTGGGTGTGGTGGCACATGCCTGTAATCCTAAAAGCTCAGGAGACCGAGACCCTAAGTAATATAGTGAGACCCTGTCTCACAATTAAAAAAAATAAGTAAAAAGGGCTGCGGATAGAACTAAGTAGTAAAGTGAACCCTATGTTCAATCCCCAGTACCAAAAGCAGAATGCTAGGTAAGCACTCTACCACTAAGCTAATATGCCCAGCTTTACTAAAGACAATTTAAAGTGGCTCTAACAAATATAACCAAAGAATTAAAGGAAAGTTATCTGAAGAATTAAATGAAACATTATGAAAATAAATTAACAATAAATCATGAAAAAAGAAATGCATCAAAAATAAACAACTGCAAAGGAGAAGGATGCCCATTCTCTCATCACATTTGCAACATAGTACTAGAAATCCTAGCCAGAGCAATTAGGTAAGAAAAAGAAATAAAGGGCATACAAAGTGGAAAGCCATCATCAAATTGTCACTGTTTGCAAATGACCTGATCTTATATATTTAAAAAACAAAAACAAAAAACATCCAGACTCTGCTAGAAAACAATTACAAGTAGTAAATTAACTCATCAAGTTGAAGGAGACAAAATCAACCTTAAAAACACACACACACACACACACACACACACCCTTCAGCAGCACTGTTATACATCAACAGTATCAAAATTACCTGAAATAAGAGTCAAGACAGCAATCCATACACCAAAGTACAAATGACATTTTTCACAGAACTTAAAAAAAAAAATACTAAAATTTACATGGGTTCACAAAATACCCCCAATAGCCAAAGCAACCTTGGGAAAAAACAAAAATACAGGAGGCATTTTAATACCTCACTTCAAAATATACTACAAAACTGCTGGGCATGATGACAGATGCCTTTAATCCCAGTGACTTGGGAGGTGAAGGCAGGAGGACTGCAAGTTCAAGGCCAGCCTCAGCAATATAGCAAGACCCTATCTCAAACTTTAAATAAACAAACAAACAAACAATAAAAGGGGATGGAGATGTGGCTCAGTGGTTACCTATTGCACTTGGGATCAATCCCCAGTACCCCTCTTCCCCCAAATACTACAAAGTAATGAAAACATCCTGGGATTGGCAAAAAAGAGACATAAAGACCAATGGAACAAAACATATTAGAAGTAAGCACAAGCATATATAGCCAACTGACTTTAGAGAAAGATTTGAAAAACACACATGGGAGAATGAATCGTGTTTTAAATAAATGATTCTGGGGAAATTGGGTATCCACATGCAGAAGAATAAAATGAGACCTCATTTCAAAAATCAACTGTACATAGACTAAAGATTTATGTAAGATCTGAAATTCTGAAACCACTAAAAGAAAACAGGAAAAATCCTTCAGGATACTGCTATGGCCAAGGATATTTTTAAGAAGCACACACACACACATACACACACACACACACAGACAGACACACACACACACACACACACACACACAAACAAAGCAAAACAAAACAAAAAACAACAGAAATAGTATAGGAAACAAAAGCAAAAAAAAAAGGTATCATATTAAACTACTAAATGTCTGTACAGCAAAAGAAGCAATAAAGAGTGAAGGTCTTAAAGAATGGAAACTTATACCTCTGAATAAGTTTAACACTGACCATGTTTTTTTACCTGGTTTATTCCACTTAAAATGCCCTTGAGCCAAAACCCAATGAAATTCAAATCCAGAAGGCCTAATAAGAAATCTCTCCATCTCAATTAGTTTAGTAAAAAATAATTTAAAAATAGTTTTTTATTTCACAGATATTATTTTTATATTGATTTGCTAGGTTTCTCCCTATTATTTAATATTGTGTTCATTAACACAATTATATATATAAATATATATATATTTAATGAATTAAATGGATTTACTCATTCCTCTTTCTCCCTTGTTCACTTTATATTATCTCCCTCTTTTTCTTTTTGTGTTTTCTACTCCTGTCTCTCCACTGCCATTTCCTTTCCCTCTTTCCTCATCATGACCCCACAGTTTAATAGCAATGTACTTTCTTTAATACCTAATTTCTTAACTTATGCTAGAGAATTACTCCACTTTCCACTTTTAGATAAAAGAGATTGAGAAGAACATGTTCAGAATATTTTTTGAAGGTTTATTAGTATATGGCTTTGTTCTGAATTGATTACAGCTGATTGTATCTCCTCTCAAAACAGTGTGAGGGACTGAATATAAAATCAATGTTGGGTGTGAGTTTTGACATAGACATATTCCCAACTCAGGGCACACAATTAAGAGAAACAGCTCACTAAAAAGTTCCTTACATAACACTGGAAGAGATAATCATCCTAGCAGATGTGAAAATATCAACCCAGAAATACAAAAAATGTGAGGAAACAAGGTAATAAGATAGTTTTCAAAATTCACACCTCTCCAATAACTGATTTCATAGACACTGAAGTCAAGAAAATGTCAGATGAAGAATTCAACAAGTTTTTGGACGGGGGTTGTAGCTCAGTGGTAGAGCGCTCCTCTAGCAAGTGTCAGGCACTGGATTTGATTCTGAGCACTGCATAAAAATAAGCAAATAAAATAAAGGTATTGTCCATCAAAAACTACAAATATTTTTTAAAAATTCAAAAATTGGTTAAAATGATCACTGAAGTAAAAGAACATCTATCAAATAAACTAAAGGAAGAAAGGTAGGCTATAAAAGAGCATTTGAATTTAAAGATACAGATTCATAAAAAGCACCAAACAGAAATCTTGGAAATAAAAATCTCAATCAAATACAAAAGTCATTTGAAATTCTTACTAATAGATTAGGTGATGTAGAAAACAAAGTTTTAGGCCTTGAAGAGAAAATATTAATGAGAATACTTTACATGAGCAGAGTATCTAAGAAATATGGGACATTAAAAGACCTAACAAGGCTCATAGAACAAGAGAGATACATGACACTGATATACCAAAAATACAGACTAAGAAAAGAATTTTTAAATGCTACAAGACAGAAATGCCAAGGACATGTATAAAGGAAAACCAGTCACAATGACAGCAAATCTCTCAGCAAAAACTCTAAAGGCCAGGAAGGCTTGGAACAAATTGTTTCAAGCCCTGAAAGAATGTAATTATAAACCTAGATTGCTATTTCCAGTAATTATGTGACAGAACCTAAGAAGAAATAAAAAATTTATGTGATAAGAATAAACAAAAGGAAATCATGACCACTAAGCAAATACTATAGAAAAATAGAAAATTCTACACACAGAAGATGATAGAAGTTTTAATAAGGAGATCTCGGAAAGGAATAAATCTCATTAGAAGAGTATATTAGTCATTCACAGACTGAAAATGAAAAGATGGAAAATTATATTTAATGCAGATGGAGCCTGAAAGAAGCAGGGGTGGTAACTCTCACATCAGAAAGAAGCAAATTTTAATCCAAAAAAAAAGTGGCTAAAAAGATCACTGGTAGAGAAAAAAGTCCAACAAGAAAAAATAAAGATTGAAAATATTATCCCCCAAATACCTATGCACTGAATGAGACAAAATAAACAATATTTGACAGTAAGACTCAGATAAATTCCAATACAACAATCATGGTAACTTCAATATAATTCTCCAATAGATACATCATAAAGACACTACACAAATAAAACCTACTATAGATCAAATGGACTTAGGGACATCTACAGAATATTTCATCCAACAACAGCTGAATATGCTATCTTTTCAGATGCTCATGAAATGTTCTCCAAGGTAAACCCTATTTTAGGACACAAAACAAGTCTTTGAAAACATTTTTCAAAAACTAAAATAATTCTTTGCATCATATCAGATCATAACAAAATAAATTCATTGGCCAAGAAAACTACAGAAACTATATAAATACATGGAGACTGAATAATGCAATACTGAATGATGAGCACAGGACAGGCATGTTAGGTCACAAAATAAGTCTCAGCAAATTTGAAAAAAATGAAGCCAAAGCATGTATCTTCCTCTGAAAACAATGAAATATAACTAGAAAAACAGTAAGAATTTTAGACATTGACTATAGAAATACATGCATATTAGAAAATATTCTCTTCATTAACCAATAGGGAAATTTAAAAATTTCTTGCAAACATATAAAAATAATGTTCTAAAACTTATGACAATATGGTAAAAGCAGAACAAATAGGTAATTTTTATAGTAGCAAGTACTTACATTAGAAAAATAAGATTTCACAAAAACAAATTAAGGATGTAAATTAAAGAACTAGAAAAGAATTAACCAAACCCCAAGTTAGTAGAAGAAAAAAAATAACAAAGATTGAGCAAAAATAAATAAAATAGAGCCTTAAAAAATACAAAAGATTAATAAAAAAGGGATTTTTTAAAAGATAAACAAAACTGACTAATCTTTACTATATAGACTAACTAAACAACAATAGGAACAACAAAAAAGAAACAGAAGACCCAAGTAAATAACATCAGGAAATACAAATGCAAAGAATCATTAAGGATTATGATGTATAACTATACAGGAATAAATTGAAAAACCTAGAAGAAAAGTATAAATTTCTGGATACATATGACCTAACAAAGTTGAATCACAATGACAAAAATCAGAAGTGATCAATAACCAGTAATACAAAAATTTACCAAAGAAGAAATACCTAGGATGAGATGGCTTCATGCCTGAATTCTGCCAAATATTTAAAGAAGGAATAATGCTGGTTCTCCTCTAAATACTTTAAAGAAATGAAAAGGAGGAAACCCCTGAAAACTTACTCTGTTAAGATAGCATTACCCTGATAAATAAACCAGGCAAAAACAAACAATAGCAAAAACAGACTATAGCCAGGCGCGGTGGTGTATATCTGTAATCCGAGTGGCCCAGGAGGCTGAGGCATTAAGCAACTCAGTGAGACCCTGTGTCTAAATAAAATACAAAATAGGGCTGGGGATGTGGCTCTGTGATCAACTGCTGCGAATTCTCTCTCTGATCCCTGCCCCCCTGCTCTCCCCCCAAAACCCAGATCATTACAGATCAATATCCCTGATGAACAAATATGCAATAATTCTCAAAACTATGTTAGCAAATCAAACACAAAAGTACATTAAAAAGATCCTGTGCCATGATCAAATTAAATTTATCCCAGGGATACAAGGAGGTTCAAAATAATAAACTTAGCACAGTAATACATTAATAGAAGAAAGGACAAAATCATCTAATTATGTCAGTGGATAGAAAAACTATATTCAATAAAATTCAATGTCCCTTTGTGATAAAAACTCTCAAAAAATTAGATAAAGAAGAAATATACTTTGAGATAATGAAGCCCACATGTGACAAAATTGTAACCAATACTCTGAATAGGTAAAAGCTGACATCATTACCTCTAAGATGAAGGAAAAGATAATGATGTCTATTGTCACTGTTCTCATTCAACACAATATTGGAAATCTTAGGCAGAGGAATAAAGCAAGAGAAAGAAATAAAGGGCACCCAAATAGGAAAGAAGAAAGTAAATTATTTTTGTTTATAGAGGACATGATTTGATATATAGAAAAAACTGAAGATTCTTCTGAACTGTTAAAAAGAATACATTTCATTAAGGTTGTAGGATATAACAATTAACAAAAATCAGTAGCTTTTTTATTTAAATATGCCAAAAACAAAATTGCTAAAAAACTAATCAATAAAATAGTCCCATTTGCAATACCTACAAACTTAAGTGAAAAGAAGTAAAAATAAAATACCTAGGAATAAGTTTAAACAAATGACTAATCTCTACAACAAACATAACAAAATGCTGATGAAATAAATTGAAGAGGACAAAAGTAAATAGAAAGACACTTCCTGTTCATGGAGTAAAAAAATCTTTATTATTAAAATATCCACAGTACTCAAATCAATCTACAAATTCAATATTATTCCTAACAAAGCAAATATGTTTTCTCAGAACATAACTAAAAGTTTTATGCAATCACAAAAGGTGCCAAATAGCCAAAGCAGTCCTGAGCAAAAAAAAGCTGAAGGTATTATAATACCTGACTTCAAAAGATACTACAAAGATATAGTAACCAAAACAACATGGTGTTAACATAGAGTACAAAAGAATTGAGTTCCTAGAGATAAATCCACAAATAACAGTGGACAGTTTGGGATAAGGTACCCATAGTGTACATTGAGGAATGGAAAGTTTCTTCCTTGAACTGTTCCAGAAAAACTGGATATATACTGGATATCCACAAGATGAAAACTAGATCCCCATCTTTCACCATATAAAAAAAAACTACAAAAAAATGATAAAAAATTAAATGTAAGACCCGTATCTATACAACTACTAGATGAAAATATAGAGAAATGTTTCAGTACATTGGTCTGGGAAAAGATATTTTTTGCTATCAATTCACAAACACAGGAAACAAAATATGTGATAAACTGGATTATCATAAACTAAAACTTCTTCATGATACTGAAACCCATCAAAATAATGAAGACATAACTGACAGAATAGAGAAAATATCTGCAAGCCATGTATCTGACAAGGGACTAATATTTAGAATATACCAGTTAATCAAAAACTCAAGACAAAAACAATCCAGTTTTCAAAAGACTGAAAGACACAGACTTTTTCACAAAGACAGTAAAAAAATGGCCAATAAAGGATCAACCTAGGCACCTACTGACAAAAGAGTAGATAACGAAAATGTGATATGTAGATACAATGAAATATTATTCAGTCATCAAAAGGATGAAAGCTTGTCCATTGTGAGACGAGAGATGAAGAAGAAGACATTATGTTAAGTGAAGCAAGTCAGGCTCAGAAAGAATATGTTCTTCGACATATATAGAACAAAAGTTGGATCTCAAAGAACTGGAGAAGAAAATGGTGGTTACCAGAGCCTGAGTAGGACATGGGGAAAAGAAGACAGAGAGTGAATTATTAACAGGTAGAAGGGTACAGCTGGACAGGAAAAATAACTCCTAATGTTTTACAACACAACAGCCTAACTATAGTTCACAACAATTAACTGAAAATATTTCAAAATAGGTAGTAGAGAAAATTTCAAATATTCCTACCACAAAGAAATAATAAATGCCTTAAGTGACAGAGAAGCTAATTACCCTGACATTATCTACATTTGTGCACATGTATTAAGTGTCAGATTATACTCCATAAGTTTTTATAATTACGATGCATCAATTAGAAGTAAAGATACTTTTAAAGAAAAGAATGAAGAGATAACAGGAGCAAAAAGTAAAACTCTCTTTATTCAAAAATGACCATATCTCACATGTAGAAAAGTTCTAAACAACCTAAAAAAAAAAAAAAAAAACAGAATAAAACAAAACTCACCACACCCTGACCAAAACTGCTAGGATAAAATTACTTTGTACAAATTTTAAAAACTGTATTTTTGTGTAATAGCAGGGAACAATCTAACACAAAATAATAAAATCGCAGTTACAAGATAAAATATGAAAACGATTAGAAAAGAATTGATTCATTACAATTCATATGAAAACTTCAGAAGCTATTGTGTAAAATAGGACAAGTTTATCCCCAAATTTGTATTCTGCAAAGGACCTATAATACTCAAAACAACTTTGAAAAGGAAGAACAAAGTAGAAATACTATATTACCTAATTTAAAAATATTACTCAAGGGCTGTGGCTGTGGTTCTGTGGTAGAGTATTTGCCTAGCACATGTGAGGCCCTGGGTTCTATCCTTAACATCACATAAAAAATAAATGAATAAAATAAAGCTATAGAAAAAAAAGTTACTTCATTTAAAAAAAATCTTATTCAAATGCTACTCAAAGAAGGTAGCATGGGGGTAAGGACAAATAGCTCAGAATGCAAACCAATCTACAAGTTCAGTGTTGTTATCTTTATACCTAAAGTAGTCAGATACATCCATTAAAATAAAGAGAGATTAATATATTTTGAAGATGCAAAACTTCTTGGGCAAATTCTAGCAAATCACATTCAATAATATTAAAAAATAAAAAAAAAACTACAACATAACTGTGGGTTTTGACCCATGAATAAATGTAAACATATGAAAGTCAAACAACTCAGTTCATCACATTAACAATGTTCAAAAAGAATATTACACAATGATCTCCAGATGCAGAAAAGCAACTCATAAAATCCAATGTACATTCTGAATTAAAACTTTCTGAAGAACAGAAACAAACAAACTTTGTCAGTCTAATAGATGGCATCTATGAAAACCTTACAGTAAACAATACATTTAATGGTGAAAGACTAATTTTTTTAGACAAAAAAGCCAGACTAATGAGAAATATATATTGCATAATTCTATTGCTGCAAAAGTCTAAAAGAGAACCATGAATCAAATAGCAGAACAGGATGATGCAAGGGTAAAGTGCTGAGAAAGTAGGTAGGGAGGAACTACAAAGTGCCAAGAAAAATCTTCTAAGGTTGATGGACTTATTATTTATCTTGTGGCTTTTCAGGTACATAATATGTCAAAACTCATTCAATTATACAATTAAATGTGCAGTTTTACCTCAACTATACATTCACAAAGAACAAAAGACTACATGACTGCATGCCACATACATGTAAGCTCTTTTTTTGTTGTTTCAAATAAATGGGTCAGTATTGGATTATATGCAAGGTTTATGCAAAAAAGAGGATATAAAGATCTAACCAGAGGATCCATACTAAAACTAAGGCCTTGGTCCTGTTTCAAAAGATATTTATATACTTTTGAGTTAAAATGTTTAAATTCTGCTAAAATCTCAAAGTTATATATAAACACACACCTACACACAAAATTTCTTATGTTAAACTACTGCTTTATATGAATTTATCAACTACAGTTTCAAATCCATCTGAAAACAGTGCTTCTATTGGAGTGTATCTACCTATACATATACTGCATCTAAGTAACAGAAATATAGGTACACATACAATCTATTAATTTATGTCAAATATGCTTTTATAATGTAGTATTTTCAAAGTTTTATGACTTCACAGAAAGACAAAATAAACTCATTCGTAATGTAGTATGACAAAAAATATTTCACTAACAATTCCTTTCTTATTCTTGTCCTTTTTCTTCTTAACAGACATGTTTAAAAAAGATTAGTCATTAATTTGATCATTAAACAAGACAGTAAGTAACACAGATCAAGAAGTAAAGCATTTAATTTTTTTCAAATGTGAAAAACATATCTTATTAAGGCTACATTAATTTAATAATCACATAAATATTCTATTAGTACAAATGCCAAGTCCATAGGCTGCCTCCAACAGTAGACAGTCTGAGTTTGGAAGAATGTGGCAGTAATAAGTGCATATTCTCCACATGTCATTTACATAGCATTTACAGCCACAGTTGTTTTCCAGAAAACAAAAGTAATAATTAGTAGAGTATTATGGCTTTACAGTTAGTCTGTTACAAATAAGCAATAATTATCTAAGGTAAAGACTTTCTAAATGACTTTAAAAATCCCTTACCGGTATCTATGAACAAATATGCCCTTAAAAATAGAGTTCATCATATTTTCGATTTCGTCCTGGTTTTCTTGTAGCTGGTGGGGGGAGAAAAGACAGTAAAACACGTAAATTGAAAAACTGGCTATTTTATTTGGAATGAACATTTCCAACTGTTTTAAAATCCTGGTTATTATCTATCCTTTCTCTCATTATGCAATAGATGTTTGAAATAACCAGTATACTTGCATTACTTCTACAGCTTTATCACCTTAAATCTCTTGCTGTCTCTATCTAGACACGGATTAGCTAGGAATGGTAGTGAATATCTGTAATTTAAAGGACTCAGGAGCCTGAGGCAGGAGGAATTCAAGTTTGAAGCCAGTTACAGCAACTTAGCAAGATCCTCCGCAACTTGGTGAGACCCTGTCTAAAAATAAAAAAAAATAAGAACAACTGGGGATTGAAAAAGAACTCAGTAGTGCCTCTAGGTTCAATCCCCATTTATTAAAGAGAAAAGAAACAAGAAGAAAAAATAGATATATACTACATAGTGACTAACAAGGTAAAGTGATCAGGCTCCTATCTCCAAAGTATCATCTGCTAAAAGATGGGAGCCATTACAGCATGTTAGCATAATGATAAGACTTATCTAATCCCAGGGGACAAATTGAAGTCAGAAAAGAGAGAGAGAACAATCTGAAAAACAATGTTCTAAAGTGAACGGGGATTAGATTCATTATACAAATATAAGGACTGGCCTTAGAGGGCATTGTAGTAAGAGAAAAGACAGAACGTATAGATATTACAACTATTGTAGCCAGACAGGTAGGTTTAATCCTTGAATAATCCTCTTCTGATTGTTTCCATTAAAGAACAAGATAATCAACTAAGTGTGAAGACAATACAGGAGGTTTTATAGTTTTGAGGTAAGGCATAACCTTGTAAGGAAGTGCAAATAACTCTAGAATGAAATATCATAGGGTTTACTAGGCAGCATTAAAAAGGTTCCATTGACAGATTAACAGAAAATCCAGCCATTATAGTTAGGTTTCCTCCCCAGTCACTTTCAGGTACTCTGATGCAAGTGTGGTGCATATGGTGATACAGGGTTTTCTAGGGAGTATGACGAAGGGAGACAGAGGCAAGAAATTGAGGGTATAAAGAAGGATGTGATTATAATAAATAATGAAAGGAAAAAAGAGATAGATATTGTGTGAAGAATAATAAAAATACTGGGATGGAACTGCAAATTGGTGCAACCACTATGGAAAGTGGTATGGAGATTCCTCAGAAAACTTGGAAAGGAGCTACCATTTGACCCAGCTATCCCACTCCTCCGTTTATACCCAAAGGACTTAAAATCAACATATTATAGTAATGCAGCCACTCTATGTATAAAGAAGCTCAATTCTCAATAGCTAAACTATGGAACCAACCTAGGTGTCCTTCAATAGATGAATGGATTAAAAAAGGGGTATATATACCCAATGGGATATTACTCAGCTTTAAAGAAGAATGAAATTATGACATTTGCTAGTAAATAGATGGAGTTGGAGAAAATCATGCTAAGTGAAATAAGCCAATCCGAAAAAACCACAGGCCAAATGTTTTCTCTAATATAAAGATGCTAATTCACAATAAAAGAAGAATGTTACCTTAGACTAGGTAGAGGGAATCGAAAAAAGGGGAGGAAAGGGGATTTAGGGATAGGAAAGATAATGGAATGAAACAGTCATTATTACTTTATGTATGTATGTGACTGCATGATCAATATGATTCTATAACATGAACACTCAGAAAAATGAAAAAATTATATCCCATCTATAGATATCAAAGTGCATAAATGCATTCTACTATCATGTATAACTAATTAAAACAAATAAAAAATTTAAAAAAATACTGTGTAAAAGTATTTCAGGACCAAACAGAAGAAAAACAGTAGATGAGTAGGAAAACAGAAAAAAAAAACACTACACTGCCCTGGCTGGTCTAAAACTCATAGGTTCAAGTGATCTTCCAAAGTGGGGAGGGGACTATAGGCACATGTTACTATATCTAGTGTCTAAAAATGTTTGATAATGGGACACATTAGATTATTAAGAGAGGGTTGATAATACTTAATTTTGCATAAGCCTTACTATAAAAAGCTTAGGTTAAAAGGGGGCTATGATAAACTTCATCATTTTCAAATGATAAAGATTTAACTAATTGGGACTGGGGTTGTGGCTCAGGGTAGAGCACTTGCCTAGCATCCATGAGGCACTGGGATGCACCCACATAAAAACAAACAAAAAAAAAAACAAAGAAATAAGCAAGCAAATAAAAGTATCCTATCCATCTACAACTAAAAAACTATTTAAAAAAAAAGATTTAACTAATCCCTTTATCCCTTTAAATTTGAAGCAAAATAGGAAGGAGAAAAGATTTTTCATCTTCAAAGAATCCAGAAAATACCTGCAGTCTCAAATCACAAATATATGAATAGCAAGGAGACGAGGAGGGAACATTCAAATCAAAGAAAGAGGTAGAAAAATCATGACAGCTATTATCTGTGAAACAAAAAGCCATTTTGCTCTGTAAAATGCAGAAACAGACTGCATCTGTTCCACAGAAGATGGAAAGTGATATAGTCTGTAAAATATGCAATTAAATTCCCATGTCCTCACCAAACCTAGGCAGCCTGGCAATTTTTCTACCACATACTTATTTTGGAAGTCCAGACATTTATTTCTTGAGGAAAATAAACCAGAGATTTGGAATCATCGTATATATACATAATACATATGCATACACACACACACACACACATATGTGATTCACATTAACAATTATATGTGATGTGCAGAATGTCAAGCACTTCCTCACCCTACCCAACTCCAAAATGTCAAGACAGCCATTATACATGCTTCTGCAAAGAAGCTGATCTTTTACAGGAGAAAAAAAAATTACCAAAGCCAACATCTGAGGACCTATAATGAAAACATTAGTTTACCACTAGACAACCCCACAATGATACCCACCAATCTGGAAAAAACATACACCAGAGTATAGCACCGTAAAATTTCAGAATACTAGGAACAAGTAGCAAAATGTAAAAGTTTCTAAAGACAAGAAACAGGGTCATTACTTGGCAGAGCAGCTCAAGACTGTTATCCCAGTGACTGGAAGACTGAGACAGGAGGATTCCAAGTTTGAGTCCAGCCTCAGCAACTTAGTGAGATGCTGTCTCAAAATAAAAAAATTAAAAGGGTTAAGGAGGTGGCTTAGTGGTTAAGTGCCCCCCCCACCGAGTTCAATAGGGAGGGAGGGAGGGAGGGAAGGAAGGAAGGGAGGAAGGAAGGAAGGGAGGAATGGAGGGAGGGAGGGAAGGAGAGAGGCTTGAAATATTTTAATTAATTATTTATTTGTAAAGTTGTTGATGAACCTTTATCTTATTTATTTATATGTGGTGCTGAGAACCGAACCTAGTGCCTCACACATGCTAGGCAAGCATTCTCTCACTTAGCCACAATCCTAGCCCTTGAAATCTTAATAGCGAAGAACTTCTCAGGAGCAATACTGGAAGATAGAGACAAATTCTGAAGAAAATAATTTGTAATATTTAAATCTAAATTGCAGTCAACTATTAAATAAGAGGCCAAATCCATATTTTGTAAACATGCAAAATCTCAAATATTTACTTCCCTGATATCCTTTTATTCATAAATGTATCAGATAATATCCTATACCAGAAAAGGAGACTAAATTAAGGGGAAAAATATAATAGGGGATCTAAAAGATAAAGGATCCAAACAACAGGAAAAACAGAAAATTTATATAAATTGAGGGACAGTACAATTGTAGCAAATAAGGTTATGATTTAAAAAAATTAAAAGCACATTAAAATTCTTGTTAAATAAATTTAACACTTATTTTATTTCCTTGATTCTATTTAACTTAATTTTGACCATAATTTTAAGTTTGTAAGAGTTCTGATTCTTCACGTTGTTTTAACTACATGCCAGTACTGAGAAAGGATCACTGGTATTGATACCATACAGATGAAGCACAGATGTTAAGCTGCTTGTCCAAAGTCACTAAGTTAATAAATACAAGATACAAAATGTTTGTAAAGTGATTTTTAAAAACAAGGTTTATTTTAAGAAACTGGTTTCTAAAATAAAGCCGATTTTCAGAACTGTTAAAAAAAACAAAAGGAATGTAAAAACCAACAAAAAGAAAAAATTTTAAATTACTCTAGACTCAAAAAAGATATTAAAATTTTAAAGTCATACTTTTCTTTTACAGATATAATTATATGATGTGGAGGTATTTGTGGTTTTGGCCAACTGTATATTAACCCCAAAATACTACAAGGTAATGATTAACAAATATTAGAAACTTGAATTAAAGTTTTATACCTGTAGCATGGGTGAGAAAGATGAATGATAAAGTAAAATAACAGAAGGGATAAAAGTACAAGGCAATGAAAACTTGTACTTTTTAAGAAACACTTAAAAATGAGTAGGAAAATTTAAATATAAAGACAAAAATTAAAAGAGAAATTATTTATACTCTATGGTCTCTTTTTTTTGATGATGACAGATTGTACTAAACTTTTCAAATCCTAACCATAAAAAACAGAAATAATCTGTCTGTTTAAGAATTATAAAATACTTAGTGAATTTAATAAATAGAATATGGGTTCTGAGAATCAATAGGTAAGTAAAATGAAAATGCATCATATTAATATTCCTTAACAGCAATTTTTCTAAATTCACTAACTTGTCTTTTTTCCCTGATTTCCCCATTAGCCATGTCTATTATTACTATAAGTAGGTATTCAAACATTCTGTATGAACACAGACAAATACTATTAGCCCTCTTGTCATTATAGAGTAAGAGCAGCAACTTACTAAATTCCAGACACCATTCCAAACTCTCTTAATCTCTTTTAGAAAGAAGTAACTGTCATTATCTTTCCCACTTTGCATTTGAAGAAAATGAGACCAGGTAGGTTAAGATTATCCAACTAGTAAAAGGCACAGAGAAATGGGAATCCAGAAAGTTTGGCTCCAAAACCCATTCTATCAATCACTAATATATGGTTTCAGCAACTAAAAGCCAAAGAAAAGAAATGTCAATATTCTAAAGCAAAATGATTTTCACCCTACTATTAATAAATAAAGCAATTTCACATACATAATGTCTTTCTTCACAGAAAAAGTTTAGAGATGCTAAGAAATGTTAATAAATAATAAACCATATGCAAATATAAAATCAACCACAAGTTATCATAATAGTGTCAAACAATAAAGTATAAAGAAATATTTAATCCTTCAAGAGTTTTATCTTGAAATTTATCTTGAAACCATTTATCAAGACTGCCCTTATATAATGATCTTGACCACATTTTAAAATTTTTCCCAAACTCAATTTGGAAAAAATTAAAACAGAATCAATTACTTCATTATTAATACAGATACTTAATTCTTTATTCTCCTTTGTTCAAATAAGCATCTTCACCTTAAAAGTGAGAGGTAGCCAGCCAGTATTAGATTAATACTATCTGCAACATCATTAGAAAATTACATAGGTGAGAAAATAATGAAAAATAAAGTTAAACCAATGTTGCTCATTCTGAAAACTGCCATCTAACAAAAATTTGAAGTGAACAAGTTCTGAAGTATTGGCATACAGTTTAAAAGCAGTTGCTTAAAAATGAGATAACTATAATTCTGAAAAAGATTCTTGGAAGAAACCATTATTTTCATAATTCCAAACAAAGTGCTAAATCAAAGAAAGTCCTATTTATTCATGACCATGTTTAAAAAAAAAAAAAAACTTTCTCCTAAAGTATAAAAACTTCATCAAATTGGAGGAAAATGTTCCCAGTCTCAGACTATAAATCCACCAGAATTAGTGTAAGAAAATGTTTCTTAGATAAGTTAAATCCATAAACTGTTCTAATATGTCCAACTGAGAGCTATTATAAGGGTACTTAGTTCTGAGGATTAAGAGTTAATAAAAACTGTACTGCAATGTGAGCCTTCTTTATTTAACGGGTCAAGCAAATAAAACACTATACTTTAAATTTTCAATTAATAGAAAAGAAAAATAAGGAAAGTAGGAAATAAAATGTAACTGTTAACAGCCTGTTTCAATTTAATAATAAAAGTACTCCAAAAAGAGTTTACCTCCAATGAAAAGTTAGAATACTTATAAACTGGGATAACAGACCTGAAGAACTACAGAATGTTGAAAACTTTTAACAAAAATGTATTATAGAGTTTAACTCAATGCATAAACACTGATAATAGGGACACATTAGTTAATTCATAATAAGAAAGTGGGATATTTGGAAAACAGATTAAAAGTACTACTGATAAGATCACTCTAGTAACTTATGAAGCTATGGAACTCATCACATCTGTACCCTACAAAATAACTAACCTGATTCTCTCTCTTCTCAGCTAAAATATAAGCAATGTCAAGGAGCATTTTATTCCAAAGCCAATAATCATATCTGGCCATAACTGCCTTGTAACTGTCCATGCACATAGTCTTTGAAGCAGAGGATTAAATGTTCCTGCCCATTTTATCTAGTCCCTAAGACTTGTCCTGCAAAGTGAATAAAAATGATTATCTTTTAATCTATGCCTCAATACATACCACAAAAAAAGAGGACAAAGATGAGAACAAAAAATCCTTGACAATATGGATAATTATTGTCCAACTTAGAATTAAGTTCTCAGCAAGCCCTCTGTGCTTTGTTGAAAGAAAGGTGATTGATATGTCTCACACATTTTATTCAACTGAGCTTCAGAAGATATGATGATTAATATAGACATATGGGAATTAAAGTACTATTTTGAAACAAATTTAGAGAATGACTGAAAAATAGGTTCTAAGTTTTAAAAAATCAGTATAAACAATGTTGATAACTTCCACTTTTCAATATTTGATTTTGAAAAACAATTTCAAATGCAAATAATCTACATGATGAAATTTTTAAGAGTTTGGGTGAAAACAAAAAGGCATTCATAAAGCAATTTTAAGAGCTATCATGAACACAAGTAAATAATGGGAAAAGAGACAACAAAGAACTCGAAGGAAGCTACTCAACTTAAACAGAAGAAAAGCCATAATGAAAATATACAAAATTAGCAGATATAAGCAACCAAAGGGATAGTGAAAATGAGTCAACAGAAAGAAGAACTAAAATGAATCATCATAATAAATGTAGTTAAAATACAGAAATACATCATTTACATGGCATCGAAGGACAAATGCAAATGAATTAAAGTGTGTTGTTCAAAGAATTAAGACAACATGCTATTTTTGGTTCCAGAACTGAAGACAGGGAATTGTGCCTAACCATGCCCTCTACCACTGAAATATATATCCCTAGTCCCAAGTCAATATTTTAAAAGTGAAAATATCCTGCATATTTCTATAATACAATACTCTTTCTCTTTTCCCTTTTTTACCCCTCAGTACTAGGGACTAGAACCCAAGAGTTCTTTATCACTGAGCTACATACTCATCCTTTTTATTTTGAGACAGGGTCTTATTTAAGTGTCTGGGCTGGCCTTGAAATTTCCATCCTCCTGCTTCAGGCCAGCCAAGTCACTGGGATTAGAGGCATGCACCAAGGTGCCCAACTTCTGTTCTTAAATAGAGTTGTGTGGCACAAAGTTTTCTGGATTCAAGAGAGGTAGTCTACTGCTAAAGAAGAGCCCCAGATTGCTCTGAAACATAAGATCTATAAACTAACCTTTCTGTCTTTTTTGTGAATTGTCATTTCAAAACACTACCAGCAGAACAGTATCTAAGGTTAATCTTCAAGTTGTTGCTTCTCCTTCTCTCCTGACTTTAAGAAAATAGATAATAACTTCTTTTTGAAGGCAAGTGCATTAATTTTTTATGACAGCAACTTTGGCTTTTTAGAAGCAATTTCTACCTTATGTTTAAGTTGTATATATTTCAAATCACTGAAGTCTTTATGCATCTGACAACCAGGTAATTGGGCATTACTGTACACAGAGAGAAGTAAGATAAAAAGAAAATAGAAAACAAAAAAAAAGAAAAAGCAGACATATGCAGAAGATATTAAAGGCCATGAAATTAGAGAGCAATGTGTAGTATCACACAACTTACTGAATAAACATTTTAATTATATATTAAAAAATATATAACTACGTAAAAAACATTTCTCTTCCTAATAATGAAGAGGAGGATATTCTCAAAACAGAATAAACTGTGTTTGCTTTATGTTCAGTACAGAAATATTTAACAATAAATGATATTTCTATTTTACCTTTTATATAAAGATAAAACTAGGTAAAACATCTCCCTCTCCTCTTAACAATGAGAAAAAAGACAATGGTAAAAGAAAATAAATCGTTTCATATTTGTTTGGCATAAAACTGTAGAACACTAATCATAGCTGTATAGAACAAAAAATAAATAAATAAAAAGAAAATTGGAAAAAATGAATGGGATATCTCAAATAACTCCAGATAATATTATCATACTGGAATTGGGTAATAGGTCAAGCCAGAAAACAACACAATATTTAATCAGGCATTTGTAGCATATTGTTCCCAAATCACCAGGATCAACATCATTTAGAAACTTGTTAAATCCTGAGGGTGAGGCCCAATAATCTGTTTCTACATGTCTTTAGATGATTCTTATGCATGCTGAGGTTTGAGAAACAATGTTTTAAATAAATGAAATACTAAAATTTAAATGCAAGATGAAATGTATGTAGTTAACCTAAATCTGGTTTGTCATGGTAAAAATTAAGATGGAAGATACACAAAGTTACTGCTACAAAAAGATGTAAGTTGGGAATATTGAAATATGTTTATATATACACATGTGCTCTCACATGCACATTCCATACATGAATGAAAAGGAACAGTCATTTTAGGTAAGCACAGTTAAAGTAGTAGAGGCAAAACAATTACTCAATTAATAAAATTATCTTTTGGGAAAACAAAAAAATGAATATACTTGGCTGACAAGTTAATAATAATTCTAAATGAAGAAAGCAAAGGTAAAAACTTATCAGTTTTTCATATTATCTGAATGAACTGATATTAGTATCTGAATGAACTGATATTAGAGACATTAGGTCTAGATATGTTTAAGTTAGCAAAGCATTAGTTACAGAAAGAATATCTGTTTTATACTAGATAGAATTGTTTAAAATATTTGCAATAAAACAATAAGCCATAAAGCAATGTAATTAAGTAGAGGAAAAAACAATGCCAATTTGGAATTTCCACTATCATTAATTGGGTTTACCAAAGAATATGGCATAGTTACCTCTTAAAATATTTTGGTTGTAAAATATAAAGATGTAGGAAAACACATTCAGAAAGAAATTTACTGACATATTTTTATTTTTAAGGTTATCAGATGCCAGATAAGTAAATAGGCTTAAACTTTACCCTAACAGATAACACAAATCACTGAGATGAATTTGGCAGAATGTTATTTTCCAGAACACTGGTATTAAATTAATATTTGCTCTAAAGAAGGCTTAACTGAAATAAAATATACTTAACAAACCAAATGGAAAAGAAAGAACATGTTGGTAACTTACCAGCAAGGGTACTTCTATGCCTAAAAGCTCTGACTTGGGAGTCTGACAAACCAGTCAAAAGGGATATTACTGTATCCATCATATACTCATCATAAATAATGCTATATTGACACTGTCGAATCAGGACTCCAATAAATTCACAAAAATTTGATCGAAATTTTTTCCACTGTGGTCCAGGCATGGTAAGGGGATAATCACCACTGTCCTAAAAAGTATAAAAAGAATAGTAAGTATGACATGATAGTATATTGATCAAAGGTCCCCACCCCTCCTTTTTTTGGTACCAGGAATTGAATCCAGTGGTTAAGCCACTGGGTTAAGCCCCACTGGATTTTATATTTTATTATTTTATATTTTATTTAGAAACAGAGCTAAGCTGCTTAGGGCCTCACTAAGTGGGCAAGAGGAACAAGCATTGTAAGCAATATAATTAGCAAAGTCATACTAATGGGACCATAGAGCTACATTGTTTCATAAACTAAAATAGATTTTCTAGTATTAAAATAACAAAGTAAGGGCAGGAGCATAGTGACTCATAAAGGAAACTAAGGAAGTTACACTTCATTCTCGAGGCAGTGGGTGGCTGATGAATGATTTTGACCAAGTGAGTAACTAGCTTTATAAAGAAATAAGTCTTGCAATGTAGAGAATAGTCAGTCATTAGGCAAAGGAACAGAAAAAGAGCTAAGGAGACTTACCATTCTAACATATTCATAAACAAAATGAGAGATGGAGCAGGAAATTTAAGATAGTAGCAATGGTGAGGAAGATAATGGAAAGAATGTGATAAACATTGAAATAGTGCAAAAATACAATTACCAGTTTAAATGACACACAAAAATAACTTTTATGTTTTTGGTTTGGTTGACTGGTGGATTTTACACAACAGAAAATAAAAATTCATTGTTCCTGACAACTGATAGGTGTTGGGAAAAAGTATAATGGCAGCCGCACCCCAGGAAAAAAAAAAAAAAAAAGCCAACATGGTGCCTAAGGACCTTCTCTTCCTATTTTCCCCTTTTTTCACTGGTGCGAAAAGTTCCCACCAGTGTGAACTCTCACGCTGGTGTCAATTTCAAATCTCTCTGGCAGGAAACCTTAGCCCCAATAAGAACTAATTTCGTGGGCTCCAGAACTGACATCTGGAGGAACTTACCAATAAACAAGTGAGCCATCATTTACCTAAGCCCTGCCATCTCTCCTTAGATCTATATAAGCCCACAGCCTTTTGTAATAAAGTGGAACTCTCCTCAGCGAAGTGTCTTGCGTGGAGGAATTCTTTCAATAGGGGGACTAAGTTTTGTTTAGGAATGCCCAATTACTCTGTCCCATAAGAATAGATGGGACACACTTTAATTCAAAACATTTTATGTAGAATATCCAATTTCCAGACTTCAGGCCACACTGATTTAAAGATTTAAAATAAACCCAAAGTTTTAGGAACAGATTATTAATGAACACTGAAAGCATTATTTGGCCAATTTTCAATGGTTGTCAAACCATTATTTGGCAATTGCAAAAAAAAAGAAAATGTAATTTTACAAAGAGATGCAATTCACCTTAAACAAGGCTCAGTTTTAGCTCTGCTAATCAATACCCTGGTATATATTGCACACAAAATTTCACCAATGAATTTCCTTGAAAAAAAAATCTAATCTAAGGAGGTCCTTAGACCTGACGTTCAATGAAAGAACAAAAAGGACATAGGAACATGTTAAATAATACAGAAAGAAAAAAAATCTGGGAAACAAAAAATGTGGGATGTTTTACAAGACAACTAGTTTAATGCTGTAAAAAAGTTAATGTCAGGCTAGGATTATAGTTCAGTGGAAGAGTGCTTGCTGCACATGTGTGAGGCACTGGGTTCAATTCTCAGTACCACATAAATAAAGATCCATCGACAATGAAAAAATATATACCAAAAAAAGTTAATACCACCTAAAGAAAAAAAAAAGTTGAGAAATTGTTTAATAGTTTCAAAATGTCCTAAAGACATAACAATTAAATACAGAAATGTCAATTAGTATGTTTTAGTCACACTAGCTTCTTTATGATCCTTTAAATACACTAGGTATGTTTCCATTTCAGGGTCTTTGCCCTTGTTTTCTCTTCCTTCAGATATGAGTTTAATGAGAGGCATCATCTTCTTCAAGTCTTTGCTCAGTGTCACACTCTTGAGAGGTGTTCTTGAATGTACTATGTTAAATCATCCCTTTTGGGCCAATCTCTTACTGATTTTATTTTTCTGCACAGTATTTATTGCCATCTATCATACTACAGTATTTTGCCTAGGTGTTTATTCTTTGGCTTTCTCCTCTTAACTAAAATAAAAATTTTGCGAGGGCAGGGGTTTGTGTCTAGTGCATTCAAGTGTTATATCCTCAACGCTTTGAATGTAAAAGACATTCAAATATTTATTGATCAAATGAATAAGTCACCACAAGAATACTATTTTCAATATGATTCTAAAAATGATGATAGGGATATCTAAGAATATTTTATTCATGTTCATTCTTTAATCATCAACTTTGGTGATTTGTTTCCTTAGCCGCAGACTAAGGAACTAGTAAATGAATTCAGCAAATTAACAGGATACAAAATCAACACTCATAAATCAAAGGCATTTCTGTATATCAGTGACAAATCCTCTCACAGTACACTAAAGAAATAAATTAAAGAAGACCTTAGAAGATGGAAAGATCTCCCTTGTTCTTGGATAGGCAGAATTAATATTGTTAAAATGACCATACTAACAAAAGCATTATATTTAAAATCCCAATGATATTCCTTATAGAAATAGAAAAAGCAGTCATGAAATTCATCTGGAAAAATAAGAGTCCCAGAATAGCTAAAGCAATCCTTAGAAAAAAGAGTGAAGCAAGTGGCATCACTATACCAGAACTTCTGTATTACAGAGCAACAGTAACAAAAACAGCATGGTATTGGCACCAAAATAGACTGGTAGACCAATAGTACAGAATAGAGGACACACAGACTAACCCACATAATTACAGTTATCTTATATTAGACAAAGGTGTCAAAAACATATACTGGAGAAAAGATAGCCTCTTCAACAAATGGTATGTTTGCTAGGAAAACTGGAAATCCATACACAACAAAATTAAACCCCTCTCTCTCACCATGCAAAAAACTCAATTCAAAGTGAATCAAGGAACTAGTAATCAGATACCCTGCATCTAAATGAAGAAAAACTAGGCCCCAATCTCCATCATATTGGATTAGGCCCCTACTTCCTTAAATAAAACTCCCTATAGCGCAAGAATTAAAATCAAGAATTAATAAATGGGATGGATTCAAACAAAACTGCAAAAGAAGCAATCAGTGAGGTGAACAGAGAGCCTACAGCTTGGGAGCAAATTTTTATCACTTGCATATCAGATAGAGCACTAACCTCTAGAGTATATAAAGAACTCAAAAAGCTAAACAACAACAACAACTAATAATAATAATCCTCCAATCAATAAACGGGCTGAGGAACTGAACAGACACTTCTCAGAAGGTAATATACAATCAATCAACAAATATATAAAAAAGTTCAACATCACTAGCAATTAGAGAAATGAAATCAAAACTAAACTTTAGATTTCATCTTACTCCAGTCAGAATGGCAACTGTTAAGAATACAAACAATAGTAAGTGTTGGCAAGGATATGGGGAAAAAGGCACATTCATACATTGCTGGTGGGGCTGCAAAATGGTGCAGCCAATATGGAAAGCAGTATGGAGATTCCTTGGAAAACTGGGAATGGTACCACCTTTAGAGCCAGCTATCCTATTGCTTGGTCTATACCAAAAGGACTTCAAAACAGCATACTACTGGAACACAACCACATCAATATTATTGCAGCACAATTCACAATAACTAAACTCTGGAACCAACCTAGACGCCCCCCTTCAGTAGTTGAATGGATAATGAAAATGTAGTATATATACACAATGGAATATTACTCAACAATAAAAGAGAATAAAATCATGGTATTTGCAGGTAAATGGATGGAGTTGGAGAATAAAATGCTAAGTGAAGCTTGCCAAAAAAAAAAAAAAAGCTAAATGCTTTCTCTGATATAAGGAGGCTGATTCATTGTGAGATTGAAAGGGGCAGCATGGTAAGATTAGACGAACCCTAGATAGAGGAAAGAGAAAGAAGGGAACAAGGGGGTAAAAAAGATGGTGGAATGAGATGGACATCATTACCCTAAGTACATGCATGAAGACACGAATGGTGTGAATATACTTTGTATAGAACCAGAGATATGAAAAATTGTGCTCTATATGTGTAATATGAACTGTAATACATAACAAATTAAAATAAAAAATTAAAAAGAAATGAATATATAAAATCAAAGCAACAATGAATGCCAATATCATACCTTTTAAATGTCTTGCCCAAAACTGTTATCAATTAGTTAAATGAGATACTGCCAAATGTTTTTCTTTTACTCTTATTCATGAATCTTGACAAACCTTTCATTTAGAGTGGGAAACAATCTATCATTAGATTTATGGGGGGGGGGGAGCCAACAACAATAAAAATTGGGATACTGATACCTTTGGGATAAACTAGAGGAGTCCAGTGATCATTTTGGTAGTATTGGCAATAAATGAGTTCTTCAATTTGTCAAGGGCATACTCACATATCCTACACAAATACTGAAAAGTCAAACGCCACAAGATTTTTATTATGTTCAAATCACATAGCTTTCCCATCTTTGACTCTTTAGCACTTATCTACAACACTGTCTAGTATACTTAGGAGAACAACAATGTTTACAGTATGGCTAATTTATTAACATCAAGGCCAATCTCCTGAGTGTGGTACACAAGACTATTAATGATTTGATTCAGCTTCATTTTTGTTTCCCCTCAAGCACTCTAAACTTTCCTCATTAAACTCCCTCCAGGTTTTTCAGGTGAATTTTTATTCGTCTTTAAATATCTATATTCAGGGTTGGGGATATAGCTCAGTGGTAGAGTGCTTGTCAGGCATGTGTGAGGCCCTGGGTCCAATTCCTGATTCTACAAAATAATAATAATAATAATAATAATAATAATAATAATAATAATAATAGAAAGAAAGCAAAATCTAGTTTGTAAAGACCTCACACCCTACATAGTTAAATCATCCTTTCATGTCTCACTGGATTTTGCATGTTTCATAACTATTAAACATGCTAAGGTATTATTGCTGAGTATTCCCTCATTGGGTCTAAGTTTCAGATCATTGTGGTAGACACAAATTATATTTCAAGTATCCCAAGGGAAAGAGTAATGAGTTCAATACTGAAGACGGTAGACAGTAGAAATGGCACTCCTTACTAATATATTCACTTACTGTAAATTATGTATGTAAGTTCAATGATTTTTATAGTCTATGCTCTGTATCTCCCCACAAAATACAAAAGTACTAAACACAGAGAAAAAAACAGAAACTAAACCTTAAATATTTGTAATCAACAAATGAATAATACGGCATGTGGTTGCACTGATACGACTGTAATATTTTGAAACACATGTAATTATGGCATTTAAATAAAATATTTAATTTTAAAAGTATGTAAAATATCCCTTTTGTCTTCATTGACCTTCAAAGATTACTTTTATGTGAATAATATTAATACAATAATAGATACACTTAATTCTATGAATAACAATATATGCTGCAAACTATACCTTATTACAATACATGAGGATTACACACTCAGTCTTCTACGTACCAAGAGTGGAAAGAAAATAAATCCTTTCATCTATTTATTTCAAATTATCAGATACTTTAAAATTAGACATAGACCACAACTAAAAGGGAAAAATGTGAAATAATTACCAGTTACTTAAGCATACTTCCCATAAGAAATCTAGCTACTCTTTGAGAAGAATGTAGGCAACAGAGCAAAGAGGGGAGAGAAACTTTATATGTCAAATTAACTTTATCCCAAATTTTCACTATTAGATGGTTCGAAGGCTGAAAAATGCTTTCTTGATAGAATGTATAAATAAAAAAATTTAAGAGACTGTATTTGAGAATGCAAATAATTTGACCTTTCTTCTACACTCTGCATCATTTCTTTTACATTTTTGAGGTTGTGTGCTATTTAACCACTTTTATACTTATTAACATTTTAACCCTTTGATTAAATAACTGTTCATATAAATAAAAATATGGAAGTTCCATACTTTAAATAAAAAAAATTTAGGAAATTACATATGATAACAAATGAGAAGAGAAAAAAGCTGCAGGGTAACTTGTAATCATTATAGAAAATCACCACATAATCTTACAATTTATAAAAAGAATTAAAGGGACTAAGTGAATATATTAAATGTGTTACAAATATTTCCTTATATACAAGGCATACTTAAATATATGAAAACTATATTAGCTGATCTTGGTAAAACATACCTAAAAGTTTATATATATAAATATAGTGCTAATAATCTGGAAAACAAATATTATATTTTGCCTTAGCTTCCAACGGCTGATTCCAAGAAGAACCAAATATACTTAGCTATAAACTGAAGAGCCATAGAATGCTCTGGGAATTAATTTATTTCTAAATTAGGTTGATAGCACTTTGGCTATGTGCAAGTTTGTAGGGCTTAAAAAAGTTTATTAACAAACTATTTGTAATAAAGAATAGGAACATTAGTGTACTTCTCAGGCAATAACATAGATTTTTAGACCACTTCCTGTAAAATCTACCTGTATTTGATTAAGTGATCATCTTCACCTGACTTTGCTATAATATATTTATTTCAATAATATTTTAATAATGACTACTCTTTTGAGAACCACTGTTTGAATTTAACAGTTCGAATTTAACAGTTCAGATCTTTTAAAAAACATTACTCTAAAACATGATGTACCAAAAATAACCTCCCATATCCCCTGGGGAATAAATAACCAAAAAAAGTATTTTGAAGGGAAAAAAATCAAATATGGTATATCTAGTAATATACAAGTATTTAAACCCAAGTTCTTGGGAATATACAGAGTAAAAAAAATAATATTTTCCTAAAATTACTGAAGATAAAATAGATGGCCTTAGAAGATAATCTAATAAATAATTCTGCTCTAAATGAACACATTCCTAGTATAACCAAACAGTTGTACAACCAAAAAGGAAAAAGATTTAAATGATTAAAAAAAAAATAAAGCAATCTTTGATTAGATCACTATCTCAAATGTTGGAAAAAATATTTAGAGAAATGAAATAAATCCTTTTAAAATAATTTTATTTGCTACATATTGATTATCACTTTTGGTAACAGTTAACTACCTTTTAATATATTCTGAATATATGACCGTATTGGCATATCATGACCTTTATTTCCATGAATTTCTCATCTTCTTCTAGTTGTTTAATCTTAGTACAAAAGTATTGATTTTTTCCTTGAGCTGGATGTGGTGCAGGTCTGTAATTCCAGAAATTTATGGGAGGCTGAAGTAGGAGAATCAGAAGTTTGAGGACAGCCTTGGCAATGTAGTAAGACACTCCCTGTCTCAAAATTAAGAAATAAAATGGGCTGGAGATATAGCTCAGTGCTAGAGTGCCCCCACGTTCAATACCAACTACCAAAAATAAATAAACAAAAGTAACAATTTCTTGTTATCACATTCATTTTTACAATATATTCATTTGTTTCCCCCTCTAACTGTTCTCACACGTGAAGGGTTTTAATAATTTAATTCTTGGCTTTCTTCTTTTTATTTACCTTAAACCAGTAATTTCAAACTTTGATGTCTTGTTAGAATCCTGATGAACTTTTAAAAATTCTCATGCCCAGATCACGCACTTTACAAATTAATCAGAATATCTGGGGATGTGGCAGAGACAGATACCAGTACTTTTTAAAGATACCCAGATAACACCAATATGCAACAAAGGTTGGGAACTATTATCTCAAAAACTTGTAATAATCTTTTCATCAAGTGTTAATATTCTTAAGGTCCAAGATACACAATACATTTTAATTTGAGATCTGAATCACCTTTGATACAAGTCTAGTGTAGTACAATCATTCTGGCAGCTGATGAAGCAACTTCCCAATTACATGTTAACTTGATTTTGTTACCTACTGTTTGGCACATACAAGCTCTTGAAATAACCAGTTTATTTTTTTGACGAAAAGAAGCCCAACAGTAATATATTAAAATCCAGGTTTGTTAGTTTTAGAAAGTTAACTTCATGTAAGTTCAAATGCCTTACAGTCCAACACAATCCAAACAGAATCTGTGGCATGCCCTTCTAATTAAATATTTCCAGGAATATTTGCTGCAGTTTGTATTTGCAATGTCTCCTAAATGTTCCTGTTTTAAAGGCTTGTTTCCCAGACTGGTATTGTTGGGAGGATGTAGAATCTTTTAAGAGGTGGGGCCAAGACAGAGCTCTTAGGTCCCTGGAGGCATGCCCCTAAAGGGAAAGTGAGCCTCTTCCTCTTTATTTTGCTCCCAACATGAGATAAATGCTTTTGCCATGCACTGCTGCCATACCACAGCCCCAAACATAACAGGGTCAGCAGATCATGGACTGAAACTTCCAAAACTTTCCTTTTCGTAGGTTTATCTCAGGAATTTGTAAGAAAGAAATCTGACTAGTACCAAGTCAAGAATTAAGTAAAACATATACTCACACTGGCTGAAAGAAATCAAAACTGTAAATAACCTTACCTAAGTGGGAAAAAAAACCAAAAAACTTTACAATGTCAAAGGCTTTTGGGATTACAAAATCGAGAACAAGGAATTATGGATATACATATGAATGAAGCATAATGTAAAGTTCCTAACATGGTACTAATATAGTTGAAAAGACACTAGCAGAATGTTTCTGTAAAAAATCACATGTAAAATATTTTGGTCTGGGGCTGGGGATGTGGCTCAAGCGGTAGCGGCTCGCCTGGCCCGGGTTCAATCCTCAGCACCACATACAAACAACGATGTTGTGTCCACCGATAACTAAAAAATAAATATTAAAGTTCTCTCTCTCTCTCTATCCCCCTCACTCTCTCTTTAAAAAAAATATTTTTGGTCTGAGCTTGCTTTAGAGAAGGTGAACAACTGATGAGAAAGACATCCAAGATGTTATGTATGTTTGAGTGTATTTGTTTTATGGTGAGTTTGTACTACTTTATTCAACTGAAAATTAGTAACAATAACAATAAAAAAAACAGCTAAGCTTACACTCAAGAGGGGGGAAAAAGCAATCTTTGAAAGTCAAGAAAAAGGAACATCTGCCAGAAAATAGAAATCATATTTAAATCAAAAGGAATAATATTAAAACTGCAATTAGCAGTGCCCCAAAGCATAAATATAAAAGTAAAACTGAAAATGTTTCAGCATTTACAATCCATGTAAAAACTGTTTGAGACAATATTTCACTGAAAATAGGAAAGGGGATTATGAAGAAAAAAACAAAACATGTATTCTAAATGAAAATTAGAATACCCTGAAGTAGAATGTCCAAAACAGAAGTTTTAAGTTTCACATATTCACACAAGTAGACATAGGATGGCAGAGAACGTTCTGTTTCAAATAACTGGAAAATTCTGAGTCAAATAAAGTTAAGCCGATTTTTCTTCACTAGGAATCTTAAAAACTAAAATGTGCTTTGATACTAAGAAAGGTATAATATGGAACCCTGTTCAGATTTCTTTGACCTCTGAACCTTTTTTCCTCTAAAGCATTTAATGGGACTAGCATTCCACAGAAGAAAAGTGTTGGAGATGCATTTATAAATTTGGGAATTTGAGAAAGTTTTCAAGAATAAAAGTCAAGAATGAACTTCTACTTCATAATATTAATTTTCTTATCCTTATCAATCATCAGACATTATTTAATGCTACCTCCACACTATATAATCAAATCCCCAAAGCTATTAATTTTGTAATTAGTAGCATGGATTGATATTTAATATAAATAAGTAATATATATCTTCTCTTACAGTAAACACCAAATCAAAACAAAACTTGAAATAATCAACATGTTAACAATTTAAAAGTATAAGTAGGCAATCTGCATAAATATTGGAATGCTATACCTCATCAAATTCTTCAGTCATTTTTCTGATGATTTCTGCATTCTGCATATTTCGAAACATTTCTATTCTCACAGTACCTGTGAAACAACAGATTTTACAGTTATTCTTTATCTATCTCATGCTAAACATAAAATTTAATCTAATCATTGTTTGAAAAATTAAAAAAAATTATAGTTTTTCTCTTTCCTCCTCAAATTCTTATACCATATATTCTAAAGAAACCTCTTATATAGGAACTTCAAACTTTTTCAGACATTTTTAAAAATCTGAATATCTAATGAACTAGATGATAAGTACAGAGAAAGAGTGTTGGGGAAGGAGAAGACAAAGACAAAAAACATTAAGTTTGTACTAGAAGAGACTAATTAAACATACACTAGTGATATCTAGACATATAGCTACCTGCTTTGTCTTAAAAATCTCCAACTATAGAGATCATATTTCTCTTGTGGCTATTTCTGATATTCTTTATCATCAGAATGTTCTTCAGTAAATTAAAATGTCCCTTGATATAATCCATACCTGTTTTCTCTGAACATAAGAAACTCCTAAGTTCTACATAATTATCAAGAAATAAAAATTTACTTTTTCATCTTATTCCTTCATAATACTTCTCTCTTCGTTAGTTGATTTTACCTGAAATATGGTCATGTAAATTTTACCACTGGTACTGACAAGGAAAAACAAATGTAGTTTAGCTGAAAACTTGCATTAAAAATCAACATAATTTAAAGAAACTGAAATGTAATTCAAAAATCAATCTGGAACACAGAGAATAATTAAACATGACTTTTTTAATTCAAGTTTTTAAAAATTGCAAAATTAAGACTCTAAGAATAAATCCAAAAATAATTATAATCTGAAAAACTTCTTGTCAGTAATTATCAACTCCAATTCAAATCACATTTAAGAAAAGAGTGGAGCAACTCCTATAGGGTCCCTCTCACCTTACAAGTGATCTGTCTCTTTTCTCTCCACTTGAATAAATCCTATTGTCTTATGCTTTTAAAAAATGAAAAAATAAAAAGAGGGAAGAGTCTTTAAAATATACTATATATTTTTAAATATTTATTTATTTATTTTAGTTGTAGTTGGACACAATACCTTTGTTGTATTTATTTATTTTTATGTGGTGCTGAGGATCGAACCCAGAGCCTCACACACGCTAGGCAAGAGCTCTACTGCTTAGCCACAACCCCAGCCCCAAAAATGTACTATATATTTTTTTAAAGAAAGAGCACATAACGATAGAATAGTTTCCAGAAGTCAAAAAAGTGTGCCCTTCATTTAGAGTAATGGGTCAGTAAAAGTTCCAGCTACTCAAGTTAAGGAAAGAGAGTGACAAGTTTAAGGCCAGTTTGGTAAGCTTAGTAAGACCCTGTCTCAAAGTATTAAAAAAAAAAAAAAAGGTGGAGGGAGGGCGGTGCTGGGCTTAGTAGCACATGCCTGCAATCCTAGTTAATGGGAAGTTTGAGACAGGAGGACAGCAAGTTCAAGGTAAGACTGGGCAACTTAGAGAGAGCCTGTCTTAAACTAAAAGTCTAAAAATAAAAAGGGTCAGGGATATAGCTACATGGTATACTGCCCCTGGGTTCAACCCCTTGTACCATCCGTAAATAAATAAGCAAGTAAATAAATAAATAAATAAAATGAGATTGATACATTTTTCAAAGGTCTAGAGATGTAGTTCAGGTGTAGATTAACCAAGGGTTGAATTCCCAGTACCTCAAAACAAAACAAAACAACAACAAAAAAAAAAACACAAATGAAATAACTATATTGGCACATTAAATTTAATTTACTAATTGGAAAATTGATACTGTAAAACTGAAATCTGCCTTATCTTTTTAAATAAAATCATATTCAAGCACATTTTAGTTACTTAGTTACTTGGTGCATACTTGGTACTTCATTTACAGGATGCTGAATTTATCAATATCAATTTATCAAGTATAAATAATAAATTCCCTATATCCAAGAGGAAGAAGAAAAAAATATTTTAAAAGATTTTGTTCCAAACACACAATTCTTAAAAAAGATGGGAGGGCTGGGGCTGGAGCTCAGTGGTAGAGCACTCGCCTAGCATGTGTGAAGCAATGGGTTTGATCCTCAGCACCACATTAAAATAAAAGATATTATGTCCACCTATCACTAAAAAATAAATATTAAAAAAAGATGGGAAAGTTTTGTATTGTAACTGTATTTACTTTGTATTATGACTATCTTTTTAATGATAAAAATAATCTTGAAGACAGTTTACTCACTAAAATATAAGCTTAATTTTGCAAAGATTTTTAAAAATTAAAGAGGAAATCTGAATTAAATTTCTAATTATCACAAATAAAATCTGTCTCTGGCAGGCATTCCTAAAATCACCCAAATTAAAACAAACAAACAAACAAAAAACAAAACAAAAAAAACCCCTAATTTAACATCAGTCCATCAAAGTTAAACTTCTTTGGGTTATGAATAATCTTATCAATTTGAAATAGTTCTCACAGATAAATATGTAATACACTTATTGTATTTATTTTACCAACCCCTATTTTGTTAGTTATTGTTTCATAGCACCCTGGATAAGTAAACTGATATTCAAAAAATTAAACAATTAAAAGAATTAAAATTAGATTTTTAAATGATTAACCATTCATATTTGTATACACATAAATTGTATTGACTACAGTGTTACAAAAGCCAATAAGTTATGCATAACATCATTCATGTTCATAGATTTATATGTTTTGTCATATAAATCTATAACAAAACTGCTAAAAGCAAGAAGGGTTTGTGGAGGCTCCAACATACACCACACACCTGGTTGCACATACAAAAAAATTGTGGAGAGAATACAATGCTGGCACAGACAACATTCCCTGACCCTGCCTGGTAAGAAACACAAAGCACAGCTTGAATACCACTCAATTTGTTTAATGTGAGCTGACAGGAAACAACAGGTTTTAGATGGGACACACATAAGCCGTGGAAAGAATCTTCAACTCAAGTACCAGGCTAGAAGGAACTTTTGGCTTCTTCTCCCCCATGTATTTTAACTTCTATTATTAATTTTATTTCTCATTTTTGTTTACAGCTGTTTTCTTCTACGTCTTAATTGGATTTATGTATTTTTCTCCTTTGTTTGAAATTTTTCTTTGTTCTTTCCTCCCTGTCTCTCCTTCTTCACTATTATTGTTTTATTAATTTTACCTTTATCAACTTTTAACATTTTAATCAATTCTATATTATTTTTTACACTTCCCTATTGTTTCTTTTACTTGGTTTTTACTGTGTTTTATGTTGTTGTTACTGTTATTTGTTTTCTTCTAAGTTATTCTGAGAATTCATGTTTGGCAACTCAAGTACCTGGCAGGTATTTTGCCACTAAGCTACACCACCACGCCTGTTGAGAGAAACCACAACCTACTCTAGGAAAAACTTAGTCTCATTCAAACCATGGCAAATGAATGTATGAGAAAAATATCCTAAACCAGAATAATCTGGCAGGGTTACAAGAATCTAAAGTCCCTCTCCTGGACATTCAGTATAATAACAGCACCCATAAATAACAACTCTTTTGGATACCACACCTCTTATATAGGAACTTCAAACTTCTTCAGACATTTTTAAAAATCTGAATATCTAATGAACTAGATGATAAGTATAGAGAAAGAGGACCTTCAAAGGATCTTGCTTCCCTTAAGTCATTCTCATAGAACCTTTCAGACTGCACACTGTGGATAAGACTAGGGGAGTAATCAGAGTGTACATCTCTAATACTTCACTGTCAACATCACACCTGCATGAACTACTCTAAACGGATCCTACTCTCCTGAAACCTACAAAAAATCAAGCCTGAGTCTCTATCAAGGTACAACTGTGTCAAAATCCACTAAACACAGAGAAATCACAAAGAAATTATACCACCAAGTCCATTTGGAGCTAAGTGCAACATTCCAATACAAACTAATACTCGTCAGCACATCATCAAAAAAAAGTCTGTTTACTAAAAGACCCTCACATCATGATGGAAGAGATATGCTTCCCAACAAATGCAAAAATTTTAACAGAGAAATACAAGAAATAAGAAAACAATAAAACATGGTTCCTCTAAAAGCTCCTGACTATCTAGAAAGTGATTCCAAAGATAAAAAAGGGGATGAAAAGCCAAAGAATCAACTTTTAAAAAGAATCAACTAATTGAAAGATGATAAAATAAATAGTTGAATGAATAAAGAAAAACAATGCAAGAAATGAAAAAGCCCTTCAATAAGAGATTCTGAAAAAGAACCAAACAAATCTTGGAAACAAAAAGCTCAGTAAGTCAAATAAAAATCTCAGTAGATAGCCTCACCAACAGCTTAGTTCAAGTGGAAAAAATATCACCAAAGCTTGAAGACAAGATTGATGAAGTATCACAATGCAACAGCAATAAAAAGAAAAAAAAATAAATATACAAGACGTTTGGGACATCATTAAAAGATCAAACATATCAGAAGAGACAATGGAGATGAGTTACAATGCAAAGGTACACAAAACTTATTCAGTAAAATAAAAGCAGACAATTCCCTAAATATTGGGAAAGAAATAGATATCCAGCTATAGAAGATTTAGAATCCCAAAGAGACATCTTAAGAAAAAAATAAAACCTCTGTATGACAAATAGTTAATCTGCCAAAAATACAGAACAAAGAAAGACTATTAAAAGCTGCAAGAGAAAAATGCTAAGTCATATATAAATTATGGCAGATATAAAAGAGTAACAGATTTCACAGCAGAAATTCTACAGGCCAGGAGGGCATGGAATTATGTATTTTAATCCTGAAAAGAAAATAAATGCAGACTGGACAACTATATCCAGCAAAGTTTTCCTTCAGAATCAAAGGAAAAATAAAAACTTTCCAAGTATAAACTAAAGAAATTAATGATCACTCCAGCAGCATTACAGAAGATACTTAAAGGAATCCTAAATCCAGAAAAGAAAGATAAAAGCAATCATGAGAACACAGTGAAGAATTAACCTCACTAGAAGATAAGCAAATAAGAACTACGATAAAATCAACATTAATGACTAAGATGAATAAGGGAAAAACAAATAAATGTAGAATCTTCAAAGTAATCCAAGGAACAACAACAAAATCACAGGAACTTTCAAAAATAACCTTGAATATCAATGATCTTAACTCTCCAATGAAAAGATGCAGACTGGATGCCTGATTTTTAAAATAGACCCAGTAATATGATGCTTGTAAAAAAAAAAAAAAAAAAAAGTAACCTTACTAGGAAAGACTAACTTCACTGAAAGTGAAAAGATGGAAAATGATGTTCGAAGAAGATGGAATGAAAAAAGCAAGAAGAGTACTTATATTCATATGTGATGAAACAGAATACAGCCAAACTTGGTAAAGAGACAAAGAAGGTCATTTCATATTAATAAAGTTAATAATCCATTAATTAGGAAGATATAATGGTTGCAAATCTATGTGCAATGAACATAAGAGCATCCTATTTTACATTAAAAAGCCATTACTGCACATAATGGGAGATATAAGTCCCAAGAATATTGATGGGTGATTTTAATACCCTACTCTCACCAAAAGACAGCTAATCAATAAAGACAAAAAAAAATCAACAAAGAAACATCAGAGTTAAACTGAACTTACAAACATCTATAAAATAATCAACACAATTCCAACAGAATACACATTGTTTTCATCAAAAGATGAAAGGTTTCCCCAAAGTAGAACATATTTTAGGCTACAGAACAAGTCTTAACAAATTCGAAGCTGGGAGCAGTGCATAGATGTGTACTACCAGCTACTTGGGAGGCTGTGGCAGGATTGGGAGTTTTAGGACTGCCTGGACAACACATACAGAAATACAACAAAATACAACAAAAGATCTGGGGACACCGCTAAGGGGTAGAGTATTCCTGGGTTTGATCCTCAGGATCAGAGGGAAAATTTTCTTTTTAAAAAAATTGAAATATTTTCTTGCACCTTATCAAATCATAATGGAATGAAATTGTTAACACACAGCAAGAAAAACTATAGAAATTATATAACACACAGAAAGAGAATAAACTTTGAATGAAGAGTGGTCACAGAAGAAAATAGGAGGGGCATCAGTTTCTCATCTGGTGGAAATTTTTAAATTCCTAGAATAAAATGAAAATGAAAACACAACGTTATCAGAATCTATGATTCAGGAAAAGCAGTTAATAGAGGAAAGTCTACAATGCACAGAGAAACCTCTAATAACCTAATGATGCATCTCAACGTCTCAGAGAAACAAGGTGGGAGGGAAAACACTCCAAAATCCATAGAAGGAAAGAAGTGATGAAGATCAGAGCAGAAATAAATTAAATAGAGGCCAAGAGAACAATACGAAAGATCAATGAATAAAAAAAGAGTTGATTCTATAAAAGATGAAAAAACTGAAAAATCCTTAGCAAAATAATGAAAGAAAAGAGAGAAAGGACCCAAATAAATAAAATTATTAGTGAAAAAGGAGAAATTACAACAAAGAAGTTGTAAAACAAATTACAGGGCTTCGGATGTGGCTCAAGTGGTAGCGCGCTAGCCTGGCATGCATGCGGCCCGGGTTCGATCCTCAGCACCACATACAAACAAAAATGTTGTGTCCGCCGAAAACTAAAAGATAAATATTAAAAAATTCTCTCTCTCTCTCTCTCTCTCTCTCAAAAAAAAAAAAACAAATTACAACATCACTGAAGTCAATACTGATTATTATGAATTATTATTTAAATTATGTTATTAAACTGGAAAATCTAGAAAGACAAATTTCTAAACACACATAACACTCAAAATTGAACCAGGAGAATATTTTAAAAATTAAAAAGATCAGCAACAAGCAATGAGATTGAAGTCTCTCAACAAAGAAAAGCCAAGGAACAGACAGATTTACTGCTGTATTTTATTAGACTTTTAAAGAAGAACTAATACCAACACTGCTCAAATATTACATATAAAAGGGAAGAAACCCTTCCAAACTCATTCCACAATGCCAAACTTATTCTACAAGGTAGTGTTAACCTGCTACTGAAACCTCATAAGCACACAACTAAAAAAGAAAATTATAAACTAACATCCTTGATAAACACAGATGAAAATATGCTAGCTAAAATCACTTGCAAATAGAATTCAGTAACACATTAAAAAGGTCATACACCATGATCAATTTGGCTTTATTTCAGGAATTCAAGTATTTAATATATAACAAATATATTATATATACATGTATATATAACACATATATATACAACATATATAAATCAATAAACATAATACAGAACATAAAGAGAATAAAATAAACAAACAGAATCAAGGATAAAATCTGCATAATTGTCTCAATGGATGCAACAAAGACCATTGATAAAATTCAACATCCCTTCATGACAAAAGGCCCTGAAAAAATTAGGTACAGAAAGATCATACTTTAACATAAAAGGCTATATTGACAAACCCATAACTGACATCATATGAAATGGGTAAAAACTGAAAGCATTTCCTATAAAATCAGGACCAAAAAAATAAAGGGTGTTCACTCTCATACTTTAATTCAATATAGTAATTAAGATTTTAGTAAAATAAATCAAATAAAAGACAAAAATAAAAGAAATACAAATAGGAAAAGAGGAAGCCAAATTATGTTTGCATAATATAATTCTAAGAATATCCCAAAAACTAAACCCAAAGACTTTCAATTTATAAAAATATTCAGCAAAGTATTAAGATAGAAAATCAACTTGGGGCTGGGATCATGGCTCAATGGTAGAGTGCTTGCCTCACATGTGTGAGGTACTGGGTTCTATTCTCAGCACCATATATAAGTAAATGAATAAAATAAAGGTCCATCAACAACTAAAAAAAAATTTTTTTAAAAAGGAAATCAACTTACAAAAGTCAGTACCTGTTCTATAAACAATAATGAACTCACTGAGGAAAAAAATCAGGAAAACAATCCCATTTACAATACCCTCACAAAGGAAAAAAAAATGAGGCTAACCCTAGATGATGAAAATACCTGTGCATAGGGACTGGGAGAATTAAATACTGTTAAAATAGTCATTACTAAATGCAATCTAAAGATTCAGTGCAATTTTCACCAAAATGTCAACAACATTCTTCACAGAACTAGAAAAAAGCAAGCCTAAACTTCATTTGGAAATACAAAAAATGCTGAATAGCCAAAGCAATACATAGCAAAGTGAGCAATGCTGGATGCATCATAATATTAGATTTCAAAATATACTATATAGAACAAACAATAAGGAAGTAGAATTGAGAAATAAAGAAACTGGGTCCTGATTCCATGATTTTAGCAAGTGTATAAGGCCTGACTTAGAATTCTAGGCTATTCAGTTACCCAAGTAATTATATTCCCTTATTGCCCAAATCAATCTATTTCACTTAGCTTAAAAGAATATATCAACATGCTCTTTTAAAAAAATTAAAAACATATATATATATATATATATTTAATATATATATATATATATGTATATATATGTTTTATATATATATATGTATATTTTAGTTGTAGCTAGACACAATACCTTTATTTATTTATTTTTATGTGGTGCTGAGGATCGAACTCAGGGCCTCGCATGTGCTAGGCAAGTGTTCTACCGCTGAGCCACAACCCCAGCTCTCAACATGCTCTTATTTGCATTTCTATTTATATGAACTTCTCTATAATCAGCTCAAAGTATCTACCAATGACTGGGGGAAGTGGGGTGGGATTAGGACTCTTAAAAAAAAGAGGAATTAATTAGAAAAAAAAATGTCAAAATTCAGGGGTTTTTTGAGTAAAACGAGGAAAAGACAGTGGGAATAAGTAGGTAGGGTCTTGTGACTTTAACCTTTCCTGCAGAAAGTCCAGTGAACAGACTGCTGAGAAAGCTGTAAGTAGAGTGGGCTTGGATTCCACTGCCTCTTTGGAAATATGGGTGGAGAAATCCTCATGGGGTTGTTCTGTACCAACACAGGATGGGAAAGAAGAGGGAAGAGGAGCGCTGCCCAGGCAAGCAAAGTGAGGGCCCAGCTGACCCTCCTGACCCTCTTAACTCCAGAACCATATGGCAGGGATATGAAACTTACTGCATGCACCATGAGAAATCCAGAAAGTAGAGAATGCTGCTAGGTTTGGCTAGCAGGTCAGCATGGTGGCAGCAGAGTGGCCTTGTAGCCAAAAGCTTCAGGCAGATTACCCAGGCTGGAAATCCTCCTGGTGTCCCACCCAGATGTCAGGGTGCTCCTGACTAGTGCCAGTGAGAACCAAGTAGTGCCAAGAGAAAATCTGCTTGGCTCTCCCTATTGATGATTGCTCATGTGATTAAAAGAATTCTTTTGGTAAGCTTGTGTTTTTCCCTGGGAGTGCTCTGTATTGTTGGTGGTGAATGTGTTTGACAGCATGTTCATGCATTTGCATTTTAAGTCAGTATTTTATATTGTTGTCAAATATACACAACATAAAAATTACCACTCTATTCTCTTTCTTTTTTGGTTTTAGGGATTGAACCCTAGGCTTCTCATATGCTAAGTACCTGCTCTAGAGGTAAGCTAGACCCCTAGCTCCACTGTAACTCTATTTTTTTTTTTGTACCAGGTATTGAACCTAGGGGCACTTAACTGCTGAGCCACATCCCCAGCCCTTTTTATATTTTATTGGTGTGTGCCACTGTCCCCAGCCATTTTAACTATTTTAAGTGCATGGTTCCTCAGGCATTAAGTATAGTCACATTTTTTAGTGCTTATAGTTATACATAATAGTGGAATTTCTTGAAATATATTCACAAATGCAGATAATATAGTTTTCTCTATTTCAATCCTAATACTGCCTCTTCCCTCCCCTCCTTCTTCCCCCTTGAACCCTGCTTCTATTCTACTGATCTCCCTTCTATCTTTATGAGATGCCTTTTTAAATTCCTTTTTTCTTTCTAGCTTCCTCATGTGAGAGAAAACATTTAACCCTTGACTTTCTGAGTCTGGCTTATTTCACTTATTTCTCCAGTTCCATTCATTTATCAGCAAATGCTATAATTTCATTCTTTTTATGGCTGAGTAGAACTCCATTTTGTGTGTGTGTGTGTATGTGTGTGTGTGTGTTTGTGTACTTCACATTTTCCTTATCAAAAATAAAAAGAAATCCAGGTGTGGTGGAGCATGCCTGTGATAACAGCCACCCAGGAGGTTGAGGCAGGAGGATCGCAAGTTCAGAGTCAGCCTTAGCAACTTAGTGAGGCTTTAAGCAACTCAGTGAGACTCTTTCTCTAATAAAATATAAAAAAAGGGCTGGGGATGTGGCTCAGTGGTTAAGTGCCCCTGGGTTCAACCCCTGGTACCAAATAAATAAATAATAAGAGATAAAGCATATTTTTATGCAACAATCACTACTACCTATATCCAGAACTGTTTCATCTTCCCCAACTGAAATCTTACACTCACTAACCTACTACATACACTGAGTTCTCATTCCCCACCCTCAGCCCTGCTACTATTATTCTACTTTTTGTCTCTATGGATTTGACTAATGCTCTTAGGTATCCCATATAGATGGAATCATTCGATAACTTTCCTTCCGCTATCGGCTTATTCCAGTTAGCATAAGGTCCTTAGGATTCATGCATGTTCAACAGCATGTGTCAGAATTTTATTCCTTTTTAAGGTTGAATCATATTTCATTGTATGTATATACCACATTTTGTTTATCCATTCATCTATCAGTGAACACTTGGGTTACTTCCACATTTTTTTTTGTGGTACTGGAGATTGAACCCAGGGCCTTATGCATGCAAGGTAAGCACCCTACCAACTGAGCTATATCCCTAGCCCAAAATTATTTATTTATTTTTATATGGTGCTGAGGATCAAACCCAGGGCCTTGAACATGCTAGGCAAGCACTCTACTGCTAAGCTACAACCCCAGCCCACTTCCACATTTTGACCATTGCAAATAATGCTACAAATATGGGTGTACAAATATCTGTTTGAGTTCCTGACTTTTTTATCTTTTGGGTGTGTACTCAGAAGTAGAATTTCTGGAAAGTATGTTAATTCTATGGTAATTCTTAATCTTTTTAAGAACTCACTACACCTTTTCCTACATTGGTTGCACAATTTTACATGCTCACCAATAATACTCAAGGGTTCAGTTTATACATATCCTTGATAACCCTTCTTATTTTATGTTTTATTGTTAACATTCCTAATGGGTATGAAGTAGCAGCTCATTGTGGTTTCAATTTGCATTGCCAAATGATTAGTGATGCTGAACATCTTTTCGTGTGCTTATTGACCATTTGTGTGTCTTTTTTAGGGAAAAGCCTATTCAAATCTTTTGCCTATTTTTAATCTGGGTTGTTTGTTATTTTTGTTTTGGAGTTGCAGGAGTTCTTGAAGTATCAGAATAGTAATCCATTATCAGATACACGATTTGCAAATATTTTCTCCCATTCTGTGGTTTGTGTTTCCACTTTGTTAACATTGTCTTTTTTTTCCTCCCCTTGCAGTACTGGGGCTTGAACCCAAGAATACTCTACCACTGAGCTACATACAAAGCCCCCCCCCCCCGTTTTGGGGTGCTGGGGATTGAACTCAGGGCCCTATCTGTGGGAGACAAGCACTCTACCAACTGAGCTATATCCCCAGCCCAGCCTCCCCATTAAAAAAAAAATTTTAGTTGTAGATGGACACAATACCTTTATTTAGTATTTTTTTATATTTATTTTTTAGTTGTACACAATATCTTATTTTTTTAATGTGGTGCTGGGGATCGAACCCATGCCTCACATGTGCTAGGCAAGCACTGTATCACTGAGCCACAGCCCTGGCTAAATTACTAAAGCTATCCCTGAACTTGTGATCCTCTTGCTTCAACCTCCACAGTCATTGGGATTACAAGTGTGCACCACTGTGCCTGGCATTGATGTGATCTTTTTAGGGGGTGTTGAGGGGGAAACATGGATTGAACTCAGGGGCCTTGACCACTGAGCCACACACATCCCCAGTCCTATTTTGTATTTTATTTAGAAACAGGGTCTCACTGAGTTGCGTAGCACTGGTCTGAGCTATGTCCTTGGGGACCACCCGGGACCCTCCACTCCCCGGCCTGCCCCGCTCCCCCCTGCCACCGCCACTCCTGGAGGCGCGGGTCACCTACCAGTCGGTGTGCGGCTCGTCGACGACCAGCAGCACCTTGGCCTTCCTGGCGGCGGCGGGCGCGGGCGCGGGCGCGGGCGCGTCCACCAGGCCCGCCGAGGCGGCCGTCTGCTTCACGGCTTGGGACAGCGAGCTGAAGAAGCTGCTGCCCACCGACGGCGCCGCCGCGGGCTGCGGCGCGGGCTGCGGCGCGGGCGCTGGGGCGGGCTGCGGCCTCCGCTCGGGCCCGGCGAGGCGGCCGGGGTCGCCGACGAGGCCGAAGCCGCCCCCGAGGGTGGCGGCGGGGGCTGCTGGGGCTCGGGCCGCTGCAGGTCGGTCATGTAGCCATTGGGCAGGTTGGCGATGAAGCTGCTGTCCGACAGCCGGCGCCTCAGGAAGTTCATCATCTGGTTTGAGGGGCTGGGGGCGCGCGGGGCGGCGGGACCGGGAGGCGCGGAGGGAGGCGAGGGGCGGAGGGCGAAGCTGAGGCGGCGGCTGAGGCGGCTGAGGCGGCTGAGGCTCGGTCGGCGGCGCACGAGCCCAGCAGACAGCCGCGGCGCACTGGGCGGGCGAGCCCGGCAGCGCGAGGCTGGGCGGGAGGCGGGAGGCGGGGCGAGGGGCGGAGCTACTATTGGCCCCGCCCCCGCCTTGCCGCCCGCGCTGAGGGCTCCTGGCCGCCTTCTCTCAGCTCTGAGGGGACTTGGAGGATAGGGAGAGCCAGGCCCCCTGTCACCTGAGCGTGACTGTGTGGAGAGGGCGTGAGAGCTAGTCCTTCTCCCCCGAAGGAAGGGAAGAGGGAGCTGAGAGTCTCCCCACCACCTTTTTTTGGTTGGAGAGAAAAGAATCGTGTCCCAGCCGAGATGGAGGCGCAGGACACCACCCCCACTCCTTTTGGAAGGAAGAGAGGTGTCAGCCTCTTGAGGTGAGGAAAAAGGAGCCATCCCCCTCGCGCGTGTACACACACACACACACACACACACACACACACGGGTGCATCCCGTAATGAGAAAGAAAAGAACCACCTCCTTTCCCAAAGCCAGGGAGAAATGAGCCATGTCCCCAATCTTCAGGTGAGGGAGAAAGGAATAATTCGCCCCCGCTAACAAGGACCCGTGTATGGTGAGATTTAAAAAAAAAAAAAAAAAGGAACGACTCCTTCTTCCTCAAGGCTGAGAGAATGTGTCTCCCCACCCCAAGAGGAGGTCAAGACCACAGGGAGGGCTACCTCCTCTACTTTGAGAGAAAGGGATCCTATCTGATGTCTGAGAAGGAGCCATGGGGTGCATTTTCAGTGGCCCACCTAATAGCTCGAACTTCTCTCCACCTCCTCACTGATCAGAGAGAGGAAGCCATGGGAAGTTTGGAAACCCTCTCTGCATGACCCCACGAAGGGGATGTCTAAGCCCCCCTCCTTCTACTTCCTTGACCTGCATTGGTGCATTCAGTGCTGTTGAACGATGTTTGGTTTTTCCCAGTCCAGTCATTGTTCACATCTGCCTTACCATCCACGAGGACTTTTCTGATTGTCACCTTCTGTGTGCCTGGACTCTCAATCTTGTGGGACCCTGGGGCTTTTACTTTCACCTCTCATGGTGTGTATCTCATGGGATATACATGTCCGTTGTATTGGAGCACAACGGAGCAGATGTGCTTTGCGAATAGACCACCTAGAGTGATAAATGACCTTGGACAAATTACCCCCCTCTGAACCACTTTTCTCCAGATGATAAAAAAAAAAAGAGCAGAAATAACACTTTTTGAGGATGTTCGAGTAAATGAGAGCATGTGTGAAAAACATCTGGTATAGCGTGGATATTACAGAAGTGGTGCCTAAATTATTATTATTTAAATTGGCTCTCAGTTCGCATTAACTGGGCTGGATAGAATCAGTAAGTGGCTTGTCACTGATATTGGCAGGCCATTCTTGCTTCCTACATCCCAGCTGGCACAGCTTGGGGCTTGGAGATGTGCAATCCAACTCTGAGTCAGTGTATCAGAGGAGTGTGCAGTCGATTGTAATAATGCAGCGGGCTTTCCTGCTACCAGGTCCCAGGCTCAGGGATGGGAGCAATTAGGAAGTGGCCCCTGAGTATGAGAAGTTTGGAATCTATGAGGAATCGAGGGGAACACAGGAATGATTCACCACAATAAGATGGAAGAGATGCCTTGGGTAAGGTACTCTAAGTACACCAAGGAGGGAAGAATTTGTTCTGTCTGTGAGGCTTGGGAAAGGTAATACTGAGCTGAGTCTTGAGGCATCTGTAAGAGTTTACCAGTAGAGAAGTGGAGGAAGTGCTCAAGTGGATATGGTAAGGAGCTATTGTAGCTGATGACTTCTCTAGGAATATTCCCTCAATCCTCTAGGAGCACCATGTATTGTCTTTGTTAGAACTCCTGAAGAAAGTATAATAAAATATTGTGGTGACTAGAATGTAAGCTTTTCAAGAATAGGTTGGGTCTTAACCATCTGTGACCCCAGCATCAGGCACCATACCTGACACAGGTCGTTTGAAAGGTGAACTGTATTCTTATCCACCCCAGTTCTTATCTATTGAAGAAATACTGATGTCACTAATAATTAAATAAGGCTAATTTAATGCAATGTCCTTCCTGGAAGTATTTTGAGGGAATCAAAGGAATCTTTTCCAAAGATATGTATCTCTACTGGTGGGATGTCAGGCACTGTGTCACTTCTGCTTTTTATGTGACTGGAGACATCCTTCTTATATAACTATATATAAAACTTAATTGATAGATGATAGATAGAAGATAGATTTTATTAATTCTCCCAGTAAGCTTGTAGTGTATGTGTAATTTTTTTAAATGAACCAATTAACAAATATGTTTTGAGTGCCTAATTCACATGAACATTATGCTAGGGACTGGAGTATAAAAGAGATTAAAAGATGAATCAAACTCAAGTTCTTGCCTTAAGAAGACAGTTCAGGCCTGGTGCAGTGGTGCACATCTATCATCCTAGCCACTCAGGAGGCTGAGGCAGGAGGATTGCAAGTTTGAGGCCAGCCTCTGCAACTTAGTGAAACCCTGAATCGAAATAAAAAAGGGCTGGGGATGGAGCTCAATAGTAGAACACTCCTAGGTTAAAATCCTCAATACTGCAAAAAATAAAGAAAGAAAGAATGAGCAAAATCTGAAGCTGTACTCACAAGAAATAAGATTGTATGATCTACTCCTGGAAACCAAAATCCTTTTCCTTGTTGTGGCTTTATTCCTTGAACTTTTGCAAGGCACCTGGCATGTAGTATGCCCTCCAGCATTTGTAGGGGAGGCTCAGAGAGACTCTGGTTGTGTACTGATGTTCCCTCTGATCCACAGTTTTGCAGTGGTGTGCATGGTGCCAGTTACCTGTGGTCAACTGCAACACTAAGTGGAAAATTCCAGGAACAATTCATAAGTTTTGAGTTATGCATCATTCCGAGTAATGTGATGAAATTTCCCACTGTCCTGTTTTGTCATGGGGGATGTGAATCATCCCTTAATCCAGTGTGGATGTACTGGCCACCCATTAGTCACTCAGTGGCTGTCTCCATTATCCCATCAACGGTCGTGGTACCAGGGTGCTTAGGTTCAAGTGACCCTTGTTTTACTTCATGACCCCCCAAAGCACAAAAATAATGATTCTGGCCAAAAAAGAATATGCCAATGAGGAGCTGTAAAGTGCTTTCTTTAAGTGAAAAGGTGACCGTTCTCAATTTAATAAGAAAAAAATATATGCCAAAATTGCTAAGATCTACGGACAGTCAGATGTTTTGAGAGACCAGATTTGTACCACTTTTATTGTAGCATATTGTTATAATTGTTCAATTTTATTATTAGCTATTACTATTAACCTCTTTCTGTGCCTAATTTATAAATTAGACCTTGTCATACATATATATGTTTAGGAAAAAATATAGAGAGATTTTTGTGGTTTTAGGCATCAATTGGAGTCTTGGAGTATATTCCCTGAAGGTAATGGAGGACTACTTTGTATGTTAATGTCATTAGTGTTCATCCAGCTTGTCTTTTCATGAGTCTCTCAAGGTGTGGGATTCTGTGTTCCGTTTCTCAGAATGATCTATAACGCCAGATAAAGCATCTAACACAGATTAGTCTCCCAATCATGGGATGTAGATCGGAATGTTCCCAGAGGACTGCTTTACTTAAGATTCCTTCATTAAAGCAATAGAGACAGACTCACAAGATCAACAAAAGATTCATCGAGCCACATGCCTATGATCCCAACAACTGAGGAGGCTAATGCAGGAGGATCCAAAGTTTGAGGCCAGCCTCTGCAACTTGGCGAGGCCCTAAGCAACTTAGCGAGACTCTGGCTCAAAATAAAAAAAAAAAAAATTTTAAAGGGCTGGGAGGGCTGGGATTGTGGCTCAGTGATAGAGCACTCATGTAGCACATGCAAGGCCCTGGGTTCGATCCTCAGCACCACATAAAAATAAATAAATAAAATAAAGGTATTGTGTCTAACTACTTCTAAAAAAATAAATGTTTTTTTTTTTAAGGCTGGGAATGTATCTCAGTGTTAAAGTGCACATGGGCTCAGTCCTCAGTCTTAAAATATTAAATAAATAAATATATATGTACACACACAACATATATATCAAAAAATTCTATTAATTACATTATTTTCTGATAGGTTTTAATAAGAATTTTCTTGTGGAAGAACAGACTATTTTCTCATTGGGCATAGGAGATCATTGGTCAGTTGTGTACGATCAGAAGTTCTTCATCAGTGGGTACAACTGTCAACCAGTCTACTTCAACGGAAATCCTCCACATTCCACTGGATCCTTGCCAAGAAGTGTCTTTGCCTCCTGTACTTTATTAAACACGGTCCTGGGTTTTAATGAACTGTAGTGGAAATCTTCCCCTCATCTGCACCTGCGGGTCTCAATTCCACATCCAGGTACAATATGGCACTATTAGTCTTTTACCTGGAATTGAAGAGAGAACTGGATTTGGATTTAGGAAATTCTACAAAATATAAAAATGTAAAAAAATATAAAAAATTTAGGGTCTTTTCTTCCTCTCTTCCTCTAAGACCCAGTAAGACTTTCCTTTTCCTCAGGTAGAGGGCCTTTTTCCCAGATCCATCAGCAATCCTCTGAGACCTATGAAGCCACGTGTTAGATTCGGAAAGGTCTCTCCCAGTTGTGGAAGCCCAAGACGCTCTGACGGCTTCCCTTGTGTACCTTGTGTCGTTGTGATCGTCCCCCTGGATTGTAAACACAGATAAATGTCTGGAAACTGCAGGTGAAAGAACCCCTGCTAAAATCAAGAACCAATTTACATGATTGGAACTCAAAAAAACTCAAAGGAAAATGTGCTACACGGAGCTCCTTGCCAAAAATGCAAGGTTTCCTCTCAAAAAAAAGGAAGTCGCCTAAAAAAACCTGCCTTCCTTGGCTCCTGATCACATCCCAGGATGAGGGATCCCATTCCCATTCATCTGCTCTCAAAAGAAGTCAAAAGAGTTTGGGTTCCAGAAATTGTTCGTTCTAGTCCTGCTCCGTCACTAAATGGTTTTGCAATTTTCAGTGAGTTGTTCGGGCCTCCTGTGCTCATAGGAAGAGTGGGAGTGTCTGCCTGATTTGAAAAGCCCTTTGGAAGTGCCAAAGATTTACCAGAAGAGACATCCATCATTGCCTGCCACACCATCTCCTTACCTGCTGTTTTGGACGGTCCATGACAAGTGTTCATCATCTCCACGGAGGTGGGCCTGTTTTGATGGTGCTCATGCTAATGCTCCAGATGCCTTTCTCTTAAACATCTGTACAGGGCCAGCAGAGAATAGCCAGGCCCCCACCATGAGCTGGGCTAGTTGGCTACAGTTAGGAAACACACATATATAAGTCAATTTCTAAATCTGTCTTCTATTAGTTATATATCTTTTGAGCAAGTCAATTCCTGCCTCAGTTTCCTTACCTGTCAGAGAACAGTAATAACTATCAGGACTACACTGAAGGACTATTGGGAAGACTCAATAAGACAGCATTATAAAATACACTCAGAGTGTATTTTATTGTAAAGGACTGTGCAGATGTTAGCTATTTATATTTCTGATGCCTGTGGAACCACAGAGCTCACCAACACTACAACTGAAATACAGAAAAAGGAGGCTCCCCACCCATACTTATCCCAACGTTAAATACCCAGGGGAATCCAGGCAGGTGTGAGGCCAACCCTCTTGCGGTGACTCTCAGGCTTAGTCATACCTGCTAATGTAACAACCGCTTCAAGTAATGCTTCTACCTTCCCCGGGTGACCTTGAATGGGGACACTTCATTCTTCTCTCAAGGGTTCCATTTCCTGGCCTGGAAAATGAAGGAGAGGGAGCTGAGTGAGGTGATCCCCAAGGTCTGGTGCTGTGACATTCTCTAGGTGGAGAGGGAGTACAAGCAGGGGCCAGATCTGCAGAGCAAACACTAAATACTAGCAGATGGTTCGAGAAAGATGCATAGGAGATGTGAATTCTAAGTCCAGGTTTTGCCTGATTTTAAGAGAATCAGAGATGGTCCCCTTACCAAGTCTCCATTTCTCTGATGGTGTTGGGGAATCAATAATAACTACAATTAAACTACATACCAGAAACTGCCCATATGTTATCTTCATATATTAAGTATCAACGCCCTCCTGTTTTTTTTTTTCTAGCCAGTGAAGTAATTTATACTCCGTGAGGTTATACCAGCTATGATAAGATCTCGGGACTAAAATGTTGCAGAGCTAGAAAGCAGGACTGACCGAATGCAAAACCTGTGAGATTCCCCATTAGGATATTCGGACAAGCCCCTAAGAGAGATGAATCCATTAATAAACACACTTATCAAAAAACACACTTATCAAAAGCCATCGGAGAAATACCATGCCCTCCTGGACTCTTCTCATAAGCTCCCCTACCATCTCCTATTACCCAAAGTCTTGCAGGCACAGAGAATTAGCATAACAGGACCCAGAATAAATTGATCCTGCCCAAGGAACAAGTCAGCTTCAAGCCAGAAGAATCTAGCTAATGAGACACCCTTCTTTCCACCCCAGTGTACCCCAGCCCTGTTTTCACCCAGCCAGGACCCCAGCTCCTCACCAAGCAGCTCTGGCCTTTTGCAGGATGCTGATGTGTTGGCTGTTGCTATGGCGACGGAGGAGCATCTCTGTCATGCACACATGAGCAACAGAGAGTGGGTATCCCCCACCTGGGAAACTCGGAGGATTTAACAGTTGTTTTCCAGCAGCCTCCTCGCACTGCTTCAGCCAGGAGCAAGGGAGCATCCCCTCCACTTAGCGTTCGACCCATGCCAGAGGCGGGGCTGAGCGTTCTGGACCACTTCTGTGCAGAAAGCAACCCCTTCCCTCTACTTCTGGTACAGTCCTTGTTCGATGAAGATGCCTTCCCGGTAGTGGGAAGTGGGACTGACAGGGTGCAAGTGAGTGAACTGCTGTGTTTACAAAGAGCCAACAGGTAGCCCCTGGTTCTTCAGTCCTCCTGGGCCACTCCCGGATTGTGAACCAGCTAGATAGTTAGAGCCAAACTCATGTAGCTTTATACCCTGCTTCAGCCACTTATGAACAAGGCAGTATCACGCCATTTCTCTAATAAGACTTAGCTTATTTATGTGCAAAAATGGGTTTAATAATTCTTTGCAAAGTCATTGAAGAAAATTAAATGAAATTGTATAAATAGGTCCTAATACCAAGGGCACCTCGTGATAGGAACCCTTTTTTTTTTCAGGGGATTGAACTCAGGGGCACTCAACCACTGAGCCAAATCCCCAGCCCTGTTTTGTATTTTATTTAGAGACAGGGTCTCACTGAGTTGCTTTGGGCCTCGTTTTTGCTGAGGCTGTCTTTGAATTCAGGATCCTCCTGCCTCGGTCTCCCAAGCTGCTGGGATTATAGGTGTGCACCATGGAGACCGGCTGGGAATGCTTTTATGATAGCAATTATTTTTTAAAAAATAGCTTAGTGAAACATGTTCTTATTTAAAGATAGGCAGATATATGTTTTGTTTTGTTTTAGAACTGAGAATTGAACCCAGGGGCACTTAAGCCATATCCCTGGATTTAATTCTTTTGTTTTGAGACAGGATTTCACCAAGTTGCTTAGGGCTTCGCTAAGTTCTTGAGGCTGGCTTTGAACTTGTGATCCTCCTGCCTCAGGCTCCCAAGTGGATGGGATTTCAGGCATGCACCACAGTGCCTGGCCCAGATATATGTTTTAATCCCTGGTTTGATCTTCATAGTCTGATATCTACTGAGTATTCTGAAGTCAATTTTTTTGAGTCTCCTTCATGTGCAAAATGAAGAGGTTCGGATAACCTATGAGATTCTATGCAAAAGATTTTATTTTGATATAGTTATCATATCTGGTTGGAATTTGGGGATTCTGACTAAAAAGGAAAAGAAAAAGGCACCTTCTATAGCAGTGAAATAGCACATCATCATTACTGCCACCTTTAATGAGCACTGTATGTGCTAAGCACTGTGACAGATGCTGGTCCACTCTCTCATTTACCCCTGGCAGTAGCCATCATGAGGTAGGAATCGTTCTGGCAAATTTGCGGTAGAGGAAAATGGGCGGCGAGCTCTTCTAACAGTTGCAAAAAATAAATAAATAAACAAATCCTAACTTTGCCTTTACTATATCTGCACATTGAGAAAAAATTTTCCTCCCCTGCCAACCCACAACACCACATCATATGAATTCCTGCATGGCTACCCCCAGGGAGAGGTTCCTTAGTTCCAGGGCCAGCTCAGAGCAGATGGCCCCATTTCTACTCTCATAAAGAGCCAGCTCCAGGGATCTGAGAAAAGAGTTGCAGTCCAAGGTCTCACACTTGACTCTAGGAGTGTAATTCTGTCTGAAAGCACATCAGCATGCTCCCTCCATCCTTTCCCCTCCACCCTGCATATTTGCAGAATCTGCCATGCATGCATGATGAAGAGCTAAAGATACCTGACTGGCTTGCCTGCCGCCCATTCCTGATCAGGAGTGAGTCAGTATTTCTATCTCCTGGTTTTTATCTTCTCCCTAGTGTCAAGAGAACGTCTTTTCTCATCTCCAAAATAGCATCTGGTCCATTCGAAGCAGGCTAGAAGTAGGCTGACTGCCAGCACCCTCGTTTCTTGGCAGATAGATGGCATTCCCCCATCCAATTATCTTGAAGTCTCCTTGCTTCGTGATGCAGCCAACCCCTCCATCAGGAGCCAGACCCAGGTAGCCTAAAGTCACCTTGAACAGATCAATAATAATGATGGCTACAGATCTCATCTTCAATTCTTGCATCGCTTCTACTAGGTAGGAATCTCACTCTTTTAAAAAAAAATGGGGAAACAGAGACTCAGAGAAGGGAAGAGGCTTCCCCAAGGTCACACAGCCTGGCACAGAAGAACTGAGATTCTCAACTTTAGAAAGAAGAGTTAAACAGTTCCTAAAGGCCGCTTGCTTTTCCTATAGATCATAGCCAAATGCTTGGAAGGTTCTGGGGATTAGAGAGCATGCCAACCCAGGTTCCAGAAAATATCCCCTGTGCTCTCTTCAAGTGTGCCTCCAAACATCTGCTCCAGCTCTTTCCTCAGCTTGGGATGCCCTTCCCTGTACCTAGCAGCGCAGTGCATGTTCCAAAAAAGAAACCACAGGTTTCATGGTTGATTGAGCTGCTCTGGAATCCTGACTGTACCATTTGCAAGTTTGTGATTTCAGGCAACTTCTCTAGTCCCTCTGAGGTTTTCTTCCACTGTAAAACAGGGCCATCTGCCTCACAGTGTTGTCATGACAATATATGAGCTTGAAGGGCCTAGCATGGTGTCTGACAGTTAGCAGGTGCTTATGATTACGCCCTTCCAAATACAGCTCAGGCACCACCGCCTCTAGGAAGCCCTGCCTGATTGTGCCTCTCTCCTCCAAGCCCTGACATGTATTCATTTATTTTTTTTTCTTAATTCATTGAACCAATATTTTAAAAATACATAAATAACTCAATCATAGTACTCAGCACATGGTGTTATAATTACTGGGTCATGTTCTATTTCCCCCATTAGACGAGGATCTTTCTGAGGGCAGAGATTTTTGTCTGAGTCATCACTGAATCTTGAATGCCTACTCAGGCATTCAAGGAGGGGCCTGGCAGGAGGGAGGAAGTGAGAAAGCAACAATAAATAAATAAACAAAAGTCAAAACAGAAAGAAAAAGAAACGAGACACAGGACTGCTTGTAAAGACTTGCTCAAAAAAAAAAATTTTTTTTTTTTGAAAAGAAAAAGGTAACCGGAGGCTGGAAAGGCACCTGATCCTTGGGCAGCCTCCCCTGCAAATGTTTCTCCCAATTCCCCCATTGACAGGAGCTGACAAGAGAGGAATATCAATGACCCCCTGAATAGGAAATCTCAGATGAGCCCCGCACCCAGCACCCAGCGTGCAGACAGGCAAGTCTGCAGAAAGGAAAATTCCAGTTGAACAGCCGATGGGGATAGACTGCAGCCCCAGGCCTGGTAACAAACAGTGTGTGGAGCTTCAGTCGGGGACCAAGCTCCTCCCACCTCCAGCAACTGCGACTGCAGCCCCAGCAACAGCACGGCTTGGCAGGTGAGGAGGGCAGCCAGATTTTCAGCAGGGAAGCAGGTGGCTGGCTGAGGTGGGAGCTTCTGCCCCCACAGAGCTGGAATTTAGAGACTGAGCCTTGGGCAAAAGGGGCCAGGAATGAAGAGGAGAAGGTCTGCTTTCTCCTGTCTCCCCAGACAGCTTTCCTGCCTACCACCAGAGCTCCAGAGGGACTTTTGAAAGTCCCATTCCAATCCCACCATAAAGGGGAGAGCCACTGTTTAACAAGGAATTCATGCATCTTGGTACTACCCTTCTAGTTTATCTACCTGCCTTTCTTCTCCTCCTCCTCCTCCTCCTCCTCCTCCTCCTCCTCCTCCTCCTCCTCCTCACTGGGGATTGAACCCAGGGGTGCTTAACCACTGAGCCACATCCCCAGCCCTTTTTATATTTTATTTAGAGACAAGGTCTCGCTAAGTAGCTTAGGGCCTCGCTATATTGCTGAAGCTGTCCTTGAACTTGCAACCCTCCTGCATCAGCCTTCTGAGATGCTGGTATTACAGGTCTGTGCCAGCATGCCTAGATTCTTCCTTTTCCCTAAATAAAGTCGTCTGTGTCTGTCATACCTCTGTACCTCTTCCTGGAATGCTGTTCCTTCTTCCTGGAGTGCACTCTTGAGTATGCTTTGCTGAGTCGGGGTCCTTGTACTAGATGAAGACTAGAATCCTCAGACTAGCATCTGAATGCAGACAGTTTGCTTAATAGGCCATCCTAGGAAGCATGGGGGTGGGGTGGAGTGAGACAAAAAAGGTAAGGGAGCCAGGAAAAGGGGCATTAGTGAACAGGTGGCCATTATGGGCAACTGGGGTCCAATCCCACCGAGGAACCCTGGTACTTGCTGTAGACCACATTTTGGAGATGTTTCCCTTGAGGGATGAGAAAGCTAGAGCATTTAGCCACCAAATCCCATTCAAGCTGGTTAAGTAGTGATCCTGATGCCATTCACTCCCCCAGCAGCTGCCCTGTGCAAGACCCAGGCACATCCTTGCACCAGAGCAAGTGCTCAACTAGAAAGTTACAGGGAGCACTGGCACCATCTGCTACCCTTGCCAATCTAGCCAACTACTCCACCTTTTCCAAGGCTCAACTCAAAAGCCAGTACCTTTAATCCTAAATAAATTTCACAACCTCTCTCTCTGCATTGCCAGAGTAGGTTGAACACAACTCTATAGAATACTTGTCCTATGGAACTTTCTGTGTATCTTCTCCACTAGACTGTGGGCTCCTTTAGTGTCCTGACTTCCAGCACAAAGAGACACATGGATAACAGGTGCTTTGATCCTAGTACTGATTAAATATCAGTGATAGTTGAGAATGCTAACTAACATTGATGAATCCTAATACTAGCTGAAAAAGAGTTAGAGGGGATTTCTTATGCATGATTTATACATATTTGTAGCTGTTTATAATATGCATAACATCTTTTGAATGATGTGGTCACCTCATGGTGGATTAAAAGGCATTAAATTTATACGTATTTGTAGCTGTTTATAATATGCATCACATCATCAATCTGTTTTAATATCCATGGTACCATCCTAGAGATGCTTCAGCATAGGGATTGGGCCATCCTTTAGCCAGAACCTTTAAATGACTTCTGTCTCAGGGGTCTGGACCTTGCCTACAAGGTGAGAGAAAGGATTGGAACTCAAAGTCAAATCCAGTGTGACGTTTTCCAAAGTAGCCTGAGACAACACAGCCAGAATTGGAGCTTTTACCTTGTTGCCAAAACAACATCCACTTAGGAAATATGAGGGAAAGAAGAAATTATTATAGCAACGAAAGAGATGGATTACCTATCATAAAACTTAACGAGATGTGTACAGATTCTTTTGAACAAAAATTGGTATGACTCAGGAAAAACAAAGAGCACTTGAGCGACAACAGAAAAGGTAGATCATGTCCTCAGATGCAACATCGTAAAAAATGTCATTTAAAAAAATTTTTTAAATTTGTTTAAATTAGTTATACATGACAGTAGAATGCATTTATGCACTTTGATATATCATACATAGATGGGATAAAATTTCTCATTTTTCTGATTGTATGTGTTGCAGAATCATATTGGTCCTGTAGTCACATATATACGTCGAGTAATAATGTCTGTTTCATTCTACTCTAAATCCTCTCCCCACATCCCCTCATTTTTCCCTAGACTAATTGGGAAATGGAATGCAGTTCAAATAGAAAAAAAAATGCCAATAAATTTTTGGGGGTAATTAGACAAATTGACTATGAAATCCACATGGAATAAATAAGCTGGAATCACAAGAAGAATTTTGAAAAGGGACATGAAAAAGAGAAGAACTGGCTCTACCATTATTAGAATGTCATAAAGCTGCAGTAATTTAAGCAGTGTGGTTCTTGTGTATGGAGAGACAGATCAATAAAGAGAAAACTCAGAAATAAACCTAAATGTATCTATACATCTAGTGTAGAATAAACATGGCATTTCAAGCCAGTGGAGAACAAGATTATTCAATCAACATTATTGGAATAATTGGATTGTTACCTCGGGAAGAAAAAGAAACTAAGTTTTAAGGTCCATAGTTCACACATTACGTCAAAAAATTTCCAGATGGATTGAAACCAAAATAGTAGTAGCAGGAGAAAATGTAGGAAATTTTATTTTATAACCTAAGGAAAAGCTGTCTAAGAGTGATGTATCGCAGAAGTCATAAATTTTAAAATTGATAAATTTGACTACCATGATGTTCCTCCACGGAAAACGCTTTCATAAATTCCTAAGGCAAAAGACCTACTGAGGAAAATACTTGCAATCCACACCACAGGCAGAGCACAGATTTCCTTAATATATTTTAAAAGCTTGTACATATCAATAAGAAGCAAAACCAACAAATACACGTGTGTGTGTGTGTGTGTGTGTGTGTGTGTGTAGATGATAGTAATGAGTATGAAAGGAAGGAAATACAAATGGCTTCTATACCTCAACATAAGAAAAGAACTAGGGGCTGGGGATGTGGCTCAAGCGGTAGCGCACTTGTCTGGCATGCGTGTGGCCCGGGTTCGATCCTCAGCACCACATACAAACAAAGATGTTGTGTCCGCCGAGAACTAAAAAAATAAATATTAAAAATTCTGTCTCTCTCTCTCTCTCTCTCTCTCTCTCTCTCTCTCTCTCACTCTCTCTCTCTCTCTCTCTCTCTCTCTCCCCACACAAAAAAAAAAGAAAAAGAAAAGAACTAGATGCTATGATTAGGATATGGTTCATCTCCTAAAGATTCATGTGCTGGAAACTTGGTCTCCATGGTGGAGTCGTTGGGTTGGTGGGAACTGTTAAGAGGTGAGGTCATTGGGGGAACCACCCTTGGGAGGGATTAATGTAATTCTCAAAGGACCCCAATTAGTTTCCAAGATAATGACTTATTATAAAAACAGCAAACTTGTCCCGGGCATCCCTTTGACTTCCTGTCTCACCATGTGATATTTTCCACCCATAATCCCGCCATTATGATACATCCACCAGGAGATGGTCGCCTGGTGAACAAGTAGGGCTTTCAGCCTCTAAAACCATGAGCTAAATACACCTCTTCTCTTTATAAATACCCAACCTCAGGTATTTTATTCATAGCAAGAGAAAACAGACTATTACACTGGATAACCGAGAGAGATGCCTACACACTGTTTTGTAACTAAATTTTGTGCCGCGTGCCTGTGCTACCTAGTTTCAAAACAAAGAAAGATGATTTTAATAATAATCCATAAAGCCCAGGATCCTAGCTAAAGGGACAACTGTGGGCATCCATGGCATATGTGGAAAAACATGGAATAAAAGTTGGTAATAGAGAGACTTAAAGAGTTAAAAGCAGACTGGGGGTATATAAGTGGTGTGATCAGTCTCACAGTCTTAGGTGTTCAAGTTCCAGATTCATTTTGTCCTGTGTGGCTGTGACAGTTGACTTCTGAGACCCTCAGTGTCCTCATCTGTGAAATGGGAATAATCATTGTAATGACCAAGCATGGTGATGCACTCCTGTATTCCCAGCGACTTGGGAGGCTGAGGCAGGAGGATCACAAGTTTAAGGACAGCCTCAGCAACTTATTGAGAACCGCCCCCCCGCCTCCAGGAACTTAGCAACACTCTGTCTCAAAATAAAAATTTTTAAAAAAGAACTCACGATATAGTTCAGTGCTAAAGCACCCTTAGGTTCAATCCCCAGTACCCACCAAAAAGAAAAGATGAACAAGAAGTGCCTAACACAATACCTGGCATATAGTAAGGACACAAAGGGCAGCTTGTATGTCCTAGACTCTGACTTCCCCAGCTTGACTGTAAATTTTATCTGCACTTCCTGTCTGGCAGTCCCCAAACACCTCTTTTATCTCAGAAGATGCCGAAGGAATAAATACCTCAAATCCTCTTTTGCAGTTATTCTTTTTTATTTCCCAAAGCCTCCAATACCCAAGAATTAACAGATTTTTATTGACTTGCACAGAGCTCTCCGGCCCTGACTTCTGGAAAATTCCGTTAAGGTTCTAAATATACTAATCTATAATTGTGGCTCAATGTGGTTTGCATTAAGAATTCAGCGTGTGCATTTTATACCGTGCCACGGCTGATCCAGCCCTAGACCTGTCGACCAGGCTGTCCCACCAACTCGTCGCATTCCTGCCAGACCTTAAAAGCAAACTATAAATGGTAGCTGAAACCCTGAGCCGTCCTTAGGTCCATCTGCACTACTATCTGACCCTAACTGACCTGGGATCAGTCCTGTGACCCAGGTCTCCCTGATCTATTCCCTGTCTTTGATCCCTACCTCTGGCCCCTTCTGGACAATGTGATCATGGTTTTTATTATATTTTATCTTTAAATACTCACAATAAACCACCTTTATTTGGGCTCAGACCAGGAATCGACCTCTCTGTATTTATTGGTTTCTTTTTCCACATTGTCTACAGCCTGTTTCCATAACCCCATGAGCTATTTTTACTTCTGTAACTTATCTTGGCCCTCTTCCCTGTTCTATTAGTGCGAGGTTGTCCCTGTCTGCCACTCCTAGCTAACCTCTTGATGAGCAAGGGGCTCCAGGTGGGCCAATTTTCTTGTAGATGTCAGGCATGTGACCTTGAGGACAACGAGAACCACCTTCTGTCTTTTGTCACAGAGTGGCAGGATTTCATCAGCTACCCTGAGGTGGTCCCAGGCCACTCTGGCCTTATTTGGTGTTATGGGGTAGGATGTCTTGCACGGTCTTCCAAATGATGTGGATGGGGACCCAGAAGTGGTAGGGGCCTTGGGATGGGTTGGTGTTCATCTCCTTACGGAGCAAGGCCAGGTACTTTTACTTGTTTCTGTAGAAATGCTCAGAAATGATCCTTGCAGAACATGATCGCCACTTTGTGGCCCAGAAGTATCTATTTAACAGTGATAGTCACCCCTATGTGGCCCAGGAGTTGACCCCAGCCATTTAACATCAGGACCTGAGCCTCCACCATCTTCCTGAGAAGTCCCTTCTGTATTTTTATATTTTTTTCTTCCCTCCTGGCACTTGTACCTCAAGACTCCTGAATAATTTTTTTTGAGTGTGGGTTACTGGAGATTGAACTCAGGGGCACTCGACCACCGAGCCCCATCCCCAGCCCTATTTTGTATTTTATTTAGAGACAGGGTCTCACTGAGCTGCTTAGTGCTTCACCATTGCTGAGACCTGCCACTGCACCCAGCTCCTGAATAATTTTTGACACTTTTTAATGACATATTTTTATGGGGAGGTATTTGATGTTTCAATACATGTTGGCTATTGGTCAAGGCAGTTAGCATATCCATCACCTGAAACATTTCGGTTTTTTTTTTGTTTTGTTTTTGGTAATGAGAACATTCAAAAACCTCTCTTAGGGCTCAGAGTGTACCTTCTTCTGGCTATTTGGAAATATTTAATATCTAATTTTCAATTATAGGCTGCCATGCCCTAACATGACTCATTCTCTTGATTACAGTTAGTTGGTTCATCCAACCCAACCAATTCAATTAATCTTGTCCTGGGAGAGTTTTTTTTTATGATTTCTGTTTTTATTGGTTTGTTTTTTTCACCCCCCTAGGAGGAAAGAAAAGAATGATAATTATTTTTGTGGCAATAGGAGCTAATGTAAAAACTAAGATACATCTACAGCTGTTTGTAGTACCTGTCAGTTCAGGTCTTTTGAAGAGCAGATACCAAGGTGGGATTAGACATGGAAGAGACTTCTCAGGGGAGTACAGGGGAAGGATAAAGGGGAGGGAGCCCGAGTAGGGCAGGGAGAGCCTTCCATTTGCAGGATACCTTGCAGCCAGATCCATGAGGAATCACCAAGTAGAAGTTGCCTATTTGCAGATTGGGCTAGCAATAGACCCCCCCCCCCCCGCTCTGTTAGCTGGAAACAGTTTGTATGAAGCATGGCCTCAGCCAAGCACTAGTTTGGATCCACAGGAGTGGAACCATGTCTTCTGGTCCACCTTACTCCCTCCAGCCAGGTCCCTCAAGGGTAATCTAGTTCTCCGGAAGCAGTCACTGAGACAGGATTAAATGTGCAAAGGTCTTATTAGGTGAATCACCAGTGAGAGAAAACCAGGAAGGAAGCCAAGGAAAAAGAAAATGGTAGAACCATCAGACGGCAGAGCAAGTGGAATCCCAGTTGACAGAGAACGAGAAGGCAGGATCCTAGGCTCCCATGTGGAGCCAATGAGGTTGGACAAGGCTGTTGGAAAGTCTTCAAGCCAAAATCAGTCATCCGGGGATGCTGGGTTTTCCAGGGCTGGGCCTGGCTTAGTGTCTTTGACAAACTTGTCACAAGCTAGAAGCAGCACACCAGAAATGGAGTCTTCAAGCTAACATAGGCAATGAACTTCAGCAGCTGGGGGCTCAGTGGAATTCTCTGGCTGCATTTTTCATAGGCACGTTCTCTCAGCCACTCTAAGGAAATCTGAGTGGTGCAACTGGACAGCTTCCAAGCCACCCTACAGACAGAAATGTAGCCTGCTATAAGTACGACATCACTATAGTGACAAGACAGAAAGAGAATCCTGGCACTAAGCGCTTGATGACATTTCTTCCTAAAATCTAGAGTTCCCTGCCTTCCACAGAATTCAACTGTTCACATTTTCCTTGCTGAGCCAACAGTCTCCTCATTTTGCTTGCTCTGGTTTGAATTGAGTTTCTGTCAGACTCCTGATTAATACAGACCTAAAGGCAAGAAACGTGAATGGTGACATTTCGGCCTTGTAATCAGCTGCTGGGGGAAGCATATTTGGTCAGGGAATTCAGAGTAAGTCTAGGTAGTGGAATTACTCAGACAAATGAGAACTGGTGCTGGGTTCCTCATAACAGTTGACAGTTTGAACTGAATTTGATGAATAAATGGTTGCTTAATAACCAGGAATTCTTTAAGAGTAGGAACCACAGGTTGCATCTCTCATACCTCCAGTATATGTAGTTATTCCTAGAACCAAAGAATCAATAAATACTTACTGAATAAAGGAGAAGAATTTCCATCCTCAGTGAGCTCCCAGTCTAGTAGCAAATCAGACAAAGAAAACTCCAATAGGATAAATGCTGTTATAGAACTGCATACACGGTGCTAGGGAATCAAAGAGGAGGAACATTTAATTCTGCCCTCAAGGATCAAGAAGTCTCTCACAAACTGCATGTGGTGATGCTTACCTGTAATCCCAGAAGCTCAGGAGGCTGAGGCAGGAGGATCGCAAGTTCCAAGCCAACCTCAGCAACTTAGTGTGAGGCCCTAAGCAATTCACTGAGACCCTGTCTCAAAATAAAACACAGGGGCTGGGGTTGTAGCTCAGTGATACAGCGCTTGCCTCTCATGTATGAGGCACTGGGTTCAATTCTCAGCACTGCATATAAACAAATAACTAAATAAAGATCCATTAATAACTAATAAAATATTTTTTTAAATAAAATAAAATACAAAAAAGGGTTGGGGATGTGACTCAGTGGTTAAGTGCCCTGGGATTCATTCCCCAGTGAAGAAGAATGGAAGAGGAGGAGAAGGAGGAGGAAGTGGAGGAGGAGAAGTCTTTCCTAGCGAGAGTACAAAGAATAAGTTAGACTACCCCCCAAAAAAAGAAGGATAAAAATATCTTGCTAAAAAAAAGAAGCATCTACAAAGATATGATGACATAAAAATATAAAGAAGTCTGAGAAACAACAAATTGGATTAAACTAGACCATAAGCTTCTATGTTTATAAACCGAGTCTTATTCTTTAGTGAATACTCATTACTTAGCAAAGGGCTTAGAGTTTAGTGAGCACTTAGTACATTTTGTGTTGGGGAGGTGTAGTATTCAAAGTAGCAAAAGCATGGCAGTGGACAAAAACCAGCTAGGTGTCTCTCAATAGACAATTGGATGGAGAAAATGTGGTCTAAATATAAAAGAGAGTTTTACTGATCCACAAAGAATAATGAAATTATGTCATTAGTTGTTGATGAACCTTTATTGGTTGATTGATTGATTGATTGATTGATATGTGGTGCTAAGAATTGAGCCCAGTGCCTCACACAAGCTAGGCAAGTGCTCTACCACTGAGCCACAACCCCAGTCCTGAAATAAGTGTTTTTTTTTTTTAAAAGGAGGATCTCATTAAAAGGAGGATGAACAATGGAGAAGAGGAAGGGAATTTAGGTGGAAGAAGGGGGATGGGAATGGGGAGGAATTACAGGAGGAAACTGAACAAACTATATCATGTGCATGTATGAATATGCCCATTAATTGCACTTTTATGTATAACTCTGATGTACCAACTGAAAAAAATTAATAGAAGGAAGACAATAGCACAGATAAGGGGATTAGGGGAGGTAGAGGGTAAATGGAGAGTGCTGGGGATCAAAGTGGAGCCAATTATGTTCTATGAATTTATAAGTATATCAAAAGGAACCCCACAATTATGTATAATTATAATGAACTCATGAGATAAGGCTAAACAAATTGGAACCAGATGGTGATAAATAACAGTAAAGTAATTAAACCTTAAAGTATAAAATAAGAATAAATAATATCCACAGGAGCAAACATTAATTAGGCACCTGATGTATGCCTGGCTCTATCCTGAAAAGTTCATGGCCATTATCTGATTTCCTCTTTCAACAATTTATGAAATACATACTACTACAATACTTACATACATATATATTTTTTTCTTTTTTTTTAGTTGTAGGTGAACATAATACTTTTATTTTATTTTATTTTTTATGTGGTGCTGAGGATTGAACCCAGCACCTCACACATGCCAGGTAAGTGCTCTACCGCTGAGCCACAGCACCAGCCCTAATCCCCCTTTTTTTTTTTTTAACAACTGAAAAATACTGATGCTCAGGACATGGGGAGGCCTCACCAAAGTCAAACAAGAATGCTAAAACAGAGCTGGGATTCAAATCCAGGTTCAGTTATTGCCAGAGGCAAGAGCATCAGAGCATGATATCACCTCCCCTGCTAAAGAGGATTCACTTCTTTAAGATCAATCTGATACCCCCAAGCGTCCCTTACCCCTTTTGTCCACCTCTCTGGGATAGAGACTCAGAAGTTGGCTGAGGTATGACCTGAATGACATGACAGCGTTGGATGGAAGGGACCAAATCCATCAAGGAAGAGACGGGAGTTGGGGGAGAAGCCAGGACATGGTCATAAATGCGACTCTCACACCCAACACTTAAGGATTTGTCCTATACTGGGCCCTGTGATCAATCCTTCCATAGGATCCTCTTGTCCCATCCCCCTGTGTACAATCCCACCCAAAGCATGAGAATTTGAAGCTCAAAGAAGTATAGGATCATTTTCAAGGTCATTTAGCTACTTGGTAGCAAATCAAGCATTCTAACTATTTCTGGTTCTCACATCAGAAGAATGCTTTTCTCTGTCTTATATTAATTGCTTTCTTTTTATTCTTATTTTAATCATTTTATTTTTCTTTTTCATATATAGACACATAAAAACCAGGGGCTAGCTATCTCTGAGGTTGGAGGGGTTATGTTAAACACTTGTTAGTGCTCAGGGCTCTGCAAGTTTCTCAGATTTTTCTCTCTGATCAGCTCTGTCGAGAGACCTGTTGCTGTTCCCAAGCTGAGCCACAGTCTATAGTAAACTGCTTTGGGAAGGGTTTCCCCCTGGAAGATTCATTGGAGGAAATTTCCAAATGTAAGCATCCCTTACTAGTTTTACAAGAGAGAAGCCATTACCACCTTCCCAGTCTGTATCAGGGGTGAAGATGCACCCATTTTTCTCCAAACTGAAGTTCTGTTTAAAAATGTGTTCTTTTTTACTTTTCTTTTCTTATGTTGGGGATGGAACCCAGGCCTCCTACATGCTAGGCAAGACTCTACCACAGAGTTACACACCCAGCCCTTAACTATGTTCCTTAAAGTTATGCTCTGATAAACTTGGATCTCTGTTTAAAAGCTCTCTAGCTGGGGGAAAAAAATGGTAACAAATTCTAAACTAGCTGTCAGAAAATGTGGTAATAGGAGAAAAAAAATGAGTTTGAGGCATCAGTGAGATCGCACCATTATGTAAACTGTTTGTTTCTCCTTCTGTTTCATCCAGAGGTAAGAAAGGACCTGTTGAGGAGAAAGAGCCTGCCCCAGACCTCCCTTGGCAGAACAAGAGGACGAGGAAGGACCACAGAGGCTCCTCAGACTAACTGGAGAGGGAGAGGAAGCAGCGAAGCCACTGGGAGTCTGAAAAGACTTTTAATGTCAACCTTGTTCAAAGCATGTCCGGCACAGGTGAGCTCTGGGAGGATTCAACGTGACGAGAGATTCGGTGTTTGAAAAACCTCATCTGCCCATCAGCTAAGTCAATTCTCAGTCTGGCCCTTCCTGGGTAGGGGATGGGGTGACCTTATTCAAGGTCGCAGAGCAGGGACCTGAGAGAGACTCAGAGCTAATTCTTCAAGTTGTTTGTAGTTATACTCCAAATCTATATTCTACCTGTAGATGATCTTAAGGTGGGAAATTAGGTCTGCTTAATATTCTCTTTTTCTTTATTCAAAACAAAGGTTTAGCTCACTGGTAGAGAGCTTGCCTAGCATGCACGAGGCCATAGGTGCCATCCCCAGCACTGAAACAACAACAACAAAAATGGATCATTGACCTTAAAAAGTCCGCCTTTAGTCTAAGTCACTTCTCCAGCAAAATGTTGAAAGAGCTGATTATGATTCAGGCCCTCAGATCCCCCATTTTTAAATATCTTTCCTTTCTCCTCTTCCTCCTGCCCCAAGACTCATCTCAGTCTACCCTTATCCTCTCTCCTTGTTCCTTGAATTCAAGGAAGATCTACTCGCAGGGACAGATGCACATATACATATCAGAATTCTCAGGCAACGGCATTTAACAAGGAGATAAGAATGGCCTAAGCCAGAGGAATTGATATTTAACGGTAGAGCTTCAGAGGCCATCAAAGAGGGAAATAGGAAAAGCAGAGTCTTCCCAAGGCCCCCAAAGTCATCCCAACCAACAACCATATGCATTAGGAATCAGATCAATGTCGCCAAATTTTATAGGTTTGGCCAGTTTCAATAAGAGGCCGTGAGCCACATCAGAAACCACACTGGACCGGGAATATTCTGAACTTTGTTTTCCTCATATGCAAACACTGGAGGTACATCTCATAACCCCCTGCTTAACATTGTGATATTTCAGAAGGTAGCTCTGTAAGGGTCATGGCTGGGATGCAGTCTCTGTCGCTGATACTGGGGAGACTTGGCAAGTCCCTGAATCTCACTAAGCACTAGCTTTCCCATCTGTATGCTGGGAATTAAAAGCATCTACCTCAGGATGGGGTTGTGGCTCAGTGGTAGAGCACTTGCCTAGCACGTGCAAGGCCCTGGGTTTGATCCTCAGCACCACATAAAAATAAATAAAATAAAGGTATTGTGTCCAACTACAACTAAAAAATATAAATATTTTTTTTAGAAGTACCTACCTCAGAGGATTATGAGAAATTCAACAAGTTACTGGTACATGACAGGGTTCTATGAGTAGTTATTTTCATTGCCTCCTGTTACAGAGTGACCTGCTCTTTCCCAAGCAGCAGCCTGTCACCTGTAAGGTGACTATTCTTTAAAAAAAATTGGGCTGAGCATAGTGATGCACACCTGTAATCCTAGGAACTCCGGAACTGAGGCAGGAGGATTGCAAGTATGAGGCCAGCCTCAGCAATTTAGGAAGTCCATAAGCAATTCAGCAAGATCCTATCTCAAAATTTTCTAAATAAATTAAAAGGGCTGGGGACATTGCTCAGTGGGGAAGTGCCACTGGGTTCAATCCCCAGTACCAAAATATAAAATTTTTTTTTAAAAAATTGAGGATGAACATTCCATTAGTTTTACCAGTTTCTCTAACCAATTTCAGAAAGACCTTTATGTCCAAAACAATAAGAAGTCTGTTGAGAACGAAGAAAATGAATTTCTTTCTTAAACAAATGGAGCTTTAATATTCTAACTTTTCACCCCTGCCTTTAGGAGTCACTGAAATTAATTGGGTTTGGTATTGAAAGAAGCAAATTATTCTCCTTATGTTTTCATAATCAGGTCCCTGGAAAGAATTTTTAAAGAGAAATGAGTATGTTGCACCTGGTCAATATTATAAAACAATTAGTTCTCCAATTAACAAGAGGATAACAAAAATATCACATTTTATTAAGTCTTCTTGGAAATAAAGTTGGATCCTATCAGCTTAATAGTTGGTGACAGTTTCAGTCCTCCTAACTGTTCAGCATAGAATGTACACAAGAAATTATATAAAAATTGAATATTTTGTTCATCAAAAGTTAAAATGTGGGGCTGGGGTTGTGGTTCAGAAGAAGCACACTTGCCTAGCATGTGTGAGGTCCTGGGTTCGATCCTCAGCACCACATACAAATAAAATAAAGGTATTGTGTCCACCTACAACTAAAAACTAAATGTTTTTTTCAAAAGTTAAAATGTGGGACTGGGGGGGGCTGGGGATGTGGCTCAAGCGGTAGCGCGCTCGCCTGGCATGCGTGCGGCCCGGGTTCGATCCTCAGCACCACATACAAACAAAGATGTTGTGTCCGCCAAAAACTAAAAAATAAATATTAAAAAAATTCTCTCTCTCTCTCTCTCTCTCTCTCTCTCTCTCTCTCTCTCTCTCTCCCCCCTCTCTCACTCTCTCTTAAAAAAAATGTGGGACTGGGGTTGTAGCTCAGTGGTAGGGCACATGTTTAGCATGGGTGAGGCACTGGGTTTGATCCTCAGCACCATATAAAAATAAATAAAGTCATTGTGCCCATCTATAACTAAAAAAAAATTAAAAAGTTAAAATCTTTGTCAGAGTTTAAAATATCCCTTTACTTACTTAAACTCCTACAATGCCATTGATTTCTTATTTTCTTCCTTTAATGCATAAATAGGTGCATTATAAAATATAGGTCAGAAAAAGGAAAAGAAAATCCACCAAACTGTGCAACTAGTTACCAAACCAGACATGAGGAAGACATCCTTGATTTCTCCACACATGACAGCATTCAGCTAGTCTTGTCAACTGCACCTCCTTAATAGCTCTGGAATCTCCATTCCATTATAACCTAGGTCAAGTCCTTCTCCTGTCTGACCTAGATCCATGGACCAGTAGCCTTGGCATCAACTGAGAACTTGTTAGGACTGCAAAATCACAGGCCCTCCCCAGACCTACTGAATCAGAAATTGCATTTTTAACAAGATCCCTGGGTGACTCCGATGTCCCTTAAAGTTTGAAATGTGCTGCACCAGATTCTGTAATATCTACCAAGCTCCTGGATGATACCCATGTAGCTCTTCCATGGATACATTTTGAATGTCTCCTCACATATTTCCATGTTTCCCGCCTAGCCTTCTTCCAGTCCAACCTATATTTTGCCAACTGACACTATTTCATACTGTCATATGAAAGGATCACTTCTCTGATCAGAACCTTCAACAGTCCTTGGAGTGCCCATTTGTGTTTCTGGTATTAGTAATAATAGTCGGAGGAGTTGTTGTTTGTATTAGTGAAGGTAGCAGGATCTGCCAAAACACATCAACTCTCAAATCTCAACAGTTTAATACAAGATATTATTTCTTGTGTACATTTTGTCCACCATGTGTATTCTTTTTTTTTAATATTTATTTTTTACTTGTACTTGAACACAATATTTTATTTATTTATGTTTATGTGGTGCTGAGGATCGAACCCAGGGCCTCTCACGTGCGAGGCGAGCGTTCTACCTCTGAGCCACAACCCCAGCCCCTGTCCACAAGGTGTATTCTTGATTTAAGTAGTGGCTCAAGACCCAAGCTCTTTCTACCCTGAGGCTCAGTTGTATTCAGCGTGGCTTCTATGATGCTGGCCATTGTGGGTGGAAGAGATAAGAATAGAACAGTCTTTAACTGTGATCTCAATTAAGTTTTATTGAATTTCAATTGTTTAAGTCACCCAATTTTTAGGGCAACCTAATCCAGCGAACTCAGATTTCCACTTGTGATGGTTAATTTTATATATCAGAGGGCCCAGATATTTAATGACTTCTGGAATCTATAAGGGCATTTCTGGATGAGAGTAGCATTTGAAATGAGTAAAGCAGATTGCTTTTCCCCATGTAGGTGGGACCATGAAGGTCTGAAAAGAATAAAAATTTGGGTAAGAAAGAATTTTTTTTCTCTCTTCTGTCTGAAGTGTCTCCAAGCTGGAACATTGGCCTCCCACCTTTGAACTTGGACTGGAACTTGCACCAGTGACTTTCCTGATTTTCAGGTCTTTCAATTCAGGCTAGAACTATATCATTAGTTCTCCTGGATCTCCAGCTTTCTCCCTGTAGATCTCGGATTTCTAGCAGTTAGAACTGTGAGCAATAAATCTTTGTTGTTTAAGCCACTCAGTTATGGTACTTTTTTAGGGCATCTGAAGCTAACTAAGACGCATACCCCAGTTCAGACCACCTTTGAAGGTTTATCTTCTCCAGTTTTACTTAAATGTGTGCACAGTGAGAGGGACAAAGGAGGTAAGAGATTTCACAACTGCATCTCTTGGGACAGAGATGCATTTCCATCATGATGAGCAGGAGAGGCCTCACCCAGCCCCCAAAAGAAGCAAGTTTGTGATCTGAAGCCCAAGTGGGCCATCTGGTCTAACCAATGGAAAGCTGGGAAGGAAACAATGACAGGGACAAGATATAGGATTTCTTGCCCTTTTCTCCATACATTCATTTTGCCATTGTACCCTGCCTTTCCAATATCCTTATAACAGCCTCCTGATTGGTCTAGGTGCCAACCGTCTCTTCCGCTCCCATTTATCCTTCACCATGCCATTGTAGAAATTGTTATCTGAGCTTGTCCCTTCATTTCTTGGTGGGTTAAGAGCATGGAATTTGGAACCATGATGCCTAATTTCACATCACTTTTCTGTTATGAATAGGTGTATTATCGAGTTACCAAGTTTCCTCATCTATAAAACAGGGGCATAGTAGATAGATTGGTGACTCCCTCCCCCCCACCCCGCCGTCCTAATTCCCAGAAACTGCTGGGAAGGATAATTGCATTTAAAAAAGAGGTCTATGCAAGTAATTAAGTCAAGGATCTTAGAATAAAATCATCCTGGATTATCCAGTGGATTGTAAAATTAATAGCAGGTATCAAAAAAATTGACCATAAAAATAAAGAGTTAGTTTTATTTTAGGTTCTCAATGCTATTCCATTGGTCTATATGTCTGTCCTTATGTATCTTTTATATATATAATTTTAGTGCTTAGGATAGGACCTTACACAAGCTAGGCAGGTGCTCTGCCACTGAGCTATGCCCCCCGCACCACCACCCCCAATTTTTAAAAAAAATTTTCTTTTGAGACAGGGTCTCACTTAGTTGCCTAGACTAGCCTTAAACTTGACATCCTCCTGTCTTAGCCTCCCAAGTACTTAGAATTCACCACCATGCCTGGCTGTGAGTCATTTTTTAAATGGGATATAATTTACAAACCATAAAATTCGTCCTCCTCAAGTATGCAATTTGGTGACTTGTAGCATATTCACAAAATGATGTGATATGCAACCATTACCACTTAAGTCCAGAACATTTTTATTATCTCTAAATCCTTTTTGTGGCCACTGCTTTCCTCTTCTTCAGACTATACTTTTGTTTTTCTCTCATTCTGGGGGTTGAACCCAGGGCCTCAAGCATACTAAGTTCTACAAAGTGAGATACAACCCCAGCTAGGTGACAGATGGGCTTTGGTTCCTTCCCTAAGGGAAGTGACTATAAATAAGCTGGCTGGGTCTGAGATCTTCCTAGTTTTAAAACTAAGGGACCCTCTTTAGTCCTGGTCACATTTTAGTAAAATAGATGAAGATGGACCTTCAACTGAATAAACACAATTATTCCCTGTGGTATACATTATCAGTGCCCTGTCCTGTGTCTTACCACTTGGATTTGTGTACCAGCTATCTCCACACTGCCTGTAGCTCATCTCTTTGTCTAAGGTTTCACCAAAATCATGGAAGCCTACAGCACTCAGAACAGTAGGCTGGATTAACCCAGCTCTGTGGGAGCAGCATTGATATTGATGGCCACTCTTGGGTGGGATAATTCTAAGGCAAGAGTTTTACCCTGGATTCTGTCATTTCCCCCAAAGGGATATGTTTCATTCACCCACAGTGGCAGCTGGCTTCATTGTGTGCCCTTACTTTCTTGCCTTCCCTTGCTTGATCACTTTTCCACTCTTAGATCTTTATCTCGGGGTCTTTTTCTGGACAAGTCCAAACTCCAACATCCCCCACTCCCAGACCTTTGAAAGAGACACCGAGCACTTTCTCAAACCTGTGTGGAGTGTTTTTGCAAATGGAACTTCCAATCCTTTCTTTCGATCAAATTGCTGCTCATCAAGACCCCATATAGACATTCGAGAACTATCACCCTTTGGCTGGACAGATCTTGACATCTTCCCACCCCACAACACACACAGTTCCTTACCCAAAGCCAAAACCACCTTCAATCTTCAGGTCCCCTCTCGGGCTCAGGAAGGCCAAATTCAAAGCAGGAAACTTTCTAGTCATGGCTGGCTGCGCTCCATCTGATGGTACAGAATCACATCAGAACTTCTTATTTCTGTTTATTATCAGTGTCAGGTCCTCTTGGCAGGCAGGATCATGCCCCTGCCTGTCAGTAGTGAGAATTGTCTGAGCCCTCTGAGAAAAATGGATCACAAATGCACTGCAGTATAAATGCAGAGAGAAGCAGAATTATGAATGCAGACAGCCGGAGCAAAGTGACATTGGAGAAAGGAGATCTGACCAGAGTCACATCCAGAGGACCCTCCACTACCCTGAAATCTGTTCATGACTTCTGCATGAAATCCCACCATAAGACAATTAAACTAGAGTATGTATGCTGAAGGTGTCTTTGCAGCTATATCTCCATCTCACATGCTCTTCTTCGTGTTTTTTTTTTTAGTTGTCTATGGACATTTATTTTATTTATATGTGGTGCTGAGAATTGAACCCAGTGCCTCACACATGCTAGGCAAGCGCTCTGCCACTCAGCTGCAATCCCAGCCCCAACATGTTTTTCTTATAATGGAATATCTACACCCCTCCACTGAGAGGTGGGGTCTGTACTACCTTCTCTCAAAACTGGCTCTGCTTCAATGCATGAGATGAAGCAGAAGTGACATTGCATGAACTCTCAGACCAGGTCATAAAGGCAATAATGAGTTCTTCCTGGATCTCTAGAGGGATGCTTGCCCTAGGAACCCAGTCACCTTACGAAGAGAAAGCTCAGGCCATAAGGGACTGCAACCTGCTAGTTGTAGCCAGCTTCACCACACGAGTAAGTGAGGCTTCTGGTGATTCCACCCCTAGACTTCAAATCCTGCAACTGAAGATGGCAAGAGAAGAATAAAGAAGAATCAGGACTTCTCCACTCTGCCCTGTGTGAGTTGGACTCTCAAAAACTGAGAGATAATAAATGAGCATTGGTTTCAAGACCCCATTTTTGGCTGATTTCTTATACAGCCAGAGATGACTAAAACAGACGTGAATTCTTTGGTTGTACTAGAGGGCGGCCTGTCTAGGTAAAAGCAGACCCAGATGGGGACACGTATGAGGTTGGGTAGTCATTACAGTCTAGTGTGAATCACTCCTACTTGGTACCATTCTTTTATCCCTACACACATACACACACACACACACACACACATACACACACTCACACACTCACACACTCACACACACACACACACACACACAAAGATATGGTTTAAAGTCTTAGGAAGCTGGGTACCTGTCATCCCAGCGACTTGGGAGGCTGAGGCACCAGGATCAAAAGTTCAGAGTCAGCCTCAGCAACTCAGCGAGGCTCTAAACAACTGAATTCAGTTAAAAAAAATCTCCTTGTCTTCTTAAATTGCCAAGGATCTCACTAAGTTGCTGAGGCTGGCCTCCAACTGTGATCCTCCTGCCTCAGCCTCCCTAGCAGCTGCTATTACAGGCATGTACCACCACACCTTTCAATCCTTCTTCTTATACCAAGGACAAAGTGTCAAATTGTTGTTCCTAAGCCTTTAACACTTCTCTCACTATTGCTGATCCGCAAATCTCCCTCTTTAATAATGAAAAGCCTGAGGCCTGGAACTCAGAGAGTTCCCAGGCAAGTGTCTAGCTACCATTTAATCACATTTTTGCTTTTGTTAGAGTGATTTTCACAGTTCCTCTCCTTTTATGGTAGATGATTCTGGTTTTCCATTTAACATAGCGATTTAAAAAATGTTCTTTTAAAGCTGTAAATTGTGTTTATGGTTTTTTTAAGAGCAAATCTGTTTCAAAATATTAAATATATTATGGTGTAGATGGTTCTTGGATTTGGAAAAGAATATGAGAGTGCTCTAGTCAAGTGACAGACATTTGGAAGTATGATATTAGGCTGCCAAGGGCAGGGGCCCGGGTAACAGCTTCATGGAACTAGGTGGACCACCTGACAACTGAACCATGTTCCTGGTCCTGAACTCTGTTCCTACGGTTCCCTGTTCTGCTTCTAGGACCCCAATTCTTGTGTTGCTCTCCTGTCCTTTCAGATTCTTCCAGAAGGTAAATCAACTCACACTTTGGATTATTTGGTACAAATATTTATAACCCAGCAATTCAATTTTTAGGAATTTAATAAAATTACCATGAATGTGCCCAGGGTGCGTGGCTGAGAAGATTTGGGGCCACATTATTTAGGACAAGGAGAAACTAGGATCTTCCTAAAAAGCCAACCATAAGGAACCAGTATAGCAAATGAAAGTACTGTAGACCTCCCCCAAACAGGCTGGCCAAATGACAATAAAATACCAAACACTCTGTACCAAATACTTCTCTGGGAAATTTACACGTTAACTCATTTAATCCTCACAGTGCTTCTACAAGGCAAATGTTATTATTGGCCCCATTTTACAGATGACAAAACTAGGGCAGAGAAAGGTTAATTATCTGGTCCAAGGTCACACAGCTGGTACCTAGCAGAGCTGCATGCCTGTAATCCCAGCAGCTCTGGAGGCTGAGGCAGGAGGATCACAAGTTCAAAGCCAGCCTCAGCAACTTAGCAAGGCCCTAAGCAACTTAGTAAGACCCTGTCTCAAAATTAAAAAAAAATTAAAAATAAAAAAAGGGCTAGGGATGTTGCTCAGTGGTTGAGCACCCTGATGCCAAAATAATAATAATAATAATAATAATAATAATAATAATAATAATAAGGCATGCTCTCTCAGTTACTATGCTGGAGTCTCCTCCCCTTAAGACCAATATTGGAGGTGAAAATGATTGACATGGAAAAGCATTCCCAAATATATTAGTAAGTGAAAAAGGCAGGCAGGTACCAAAAGAAAAAAAAAATCCAGAAAAACATATACCATATGTCAAAAGAAGATATTTCTGGTTGGTGGGAGTATTTTTTGCTATTTTGTTTGTTTCTCTGTGTTTTCCAGGTTTTCGGTACTGAATGCTTGTTACCTTTAATTATAGAAATGAAATTTCTGCAAAGATGGCTTTTCTACTCAGCTTTCCTATTCCTAGCTGCTCCTTAAGAGAATGGACAATAATAATAAAAGTGATCGTAATGATGGCCGACATTGAAGGAGTTATTGGTATTTTAATGGATTGACAAGCATGATCTCATTTAATTTTCCACAACCAGTACCTCGCTGGATAGGGCCTCCCGGGTTATGCACTGCACAACCCCAGGGGTTACAGGTGACATAGAGTCTACATTATGGACTGGACTGTGAATGGTAGCCCTTGGCAACCCAACTGCCTAGCAAAACCCAAGAGGGGTAGATAATAAGCAAATAAGCAAAACCAACATGGTTGAAACCCAGGGTCCATTCCTCTTGTTTGTAGTTGCAAAGATACCCAGGGCATATCAAAGAAGGCAAAATAGAATCTGGACATCTAGACACAGGCTTAGGAACCAACAGGTGCATGGTGACAACATGAAAATTGAATGCCAAGAGTTAGGACTCCCCCAGCACCTCTACACCCTGGCTGTAGACCCTGCTCTGTCCCCACCTAGCTACACGAGATCTTCAGAAAGTTCCTTCCCCCCCACTCCTTCCTCTGGGCTCAGCTTCACCATCTGCAAAATGAGGGAATTAGACAAGATGATCTTTAAGATCTCGCAGCTCCGAGAGTCTACAATTACAGATGGCATCCCAATATGGGCCCAGAATCGTGCCCTCCCACGCAGCATGGACCATCTCCCTCCTGCTTGCTGCAGGCAGCATCTCTCAGGCTGACCTAGTTTGTGCGATGGGGAGAGAAGGGAAGAACAGGGCATGCAGGGGGAGTGAAGACCCAGAGGCTCCTCTGCCTCTGCCTCTCTCACCTCCTGAGGTCTCTCCTCCCAGCTCCTCTGAATGCAAAGGCTTAAAATATCTGACAGGGTGGCCGTGTGGTTTCAAAGCATTGCTTTTTTTTTTTCTTCTTTTTTTCTTTTTTCCAATCGCATTGGTGATTCACCAGGGTTTCTCTCTGACTTTCCAAACATGCTTTGTGGAAGTCATGCATGCGGGATCTTCAGGGTGTTTTATTAAATGCAAAATCAAGGTGCAGAGCCGTGTGCAGCAGGGTGAGAAATAAAACAATGCAAACATACATTTGTGTTTGTTCATGGAGGGAGCTCTGGAAGGAAACAGGAGACCCCGGTAGCCATTTGTCTCCTGGGAGGGAAACTGGATGGAGGTTGGGCAGAGGAGGAAAACCTTATGCCTTTTTGAGTGTGTGTACTACCTACTCAGTTGTTTAAAAAATCAACAAAAGACATTCTTCCTCCAAGACTCCCTGCCTGACTGGGTTCACATAACAAAATACCCATAGATGGCATGGCTTAGACAACAGGAATTTATTTTCTCACAATTCTAGACCCTTGAAGTTCAAGATCAAGGTATAGGCAAGGTTGGTTCCTTCTGAGAATTCTGTATCTTCACATGATAATCTATGTATGTCTGTTCAATTCTCTTCTTTTTTTTTTTTTCTTCTTGGTTACTGGGGATTGAACCCAGGGGCGCTTTTTACGACTGAGCCACATCCCTAGCCCTTTTTTATATTTTTAAATTTTATCTTTAATTTTTTTTTACATAGTTGTAGATGGACAGCATACCTTTATTTTATTTATTTATGTGGTATTGAGGATTGAAGCCAGTGCCTCACACATGCTAGGCAAGCGCTCCACCACTGAGCTACACCCCAGCCCCTATATTTTTATTTATTTTATTTTTTAAAACACTTTGAGATAGTTTTAATTACTCTAGTTGGACCCAATATCTTTATTTTATTTATTTATTTTTATGTGGCACTGAGGATCAAACCCAGGGCTTCCCATGTGCTAGACAAGTGCTCTACAGCTGAGCCGCAACCCCAGCCCTATATTTTTATTTTGAGTCAGGGTCTTGCTCAGTTGCTCACAGCCTTGCTAGATTGCTGAGGCTGGCCTCAAACTTGTGATCCTTCTGCCTCAGCCTCCCAAGTTGCTGGGATGACAGATGTGTGCTGTGTTTGTGATACACTTTCATTATCTCTAGTCACAGAACCTAATGTTTATCACTCATGTTGCCTCCTAACTAAATGCTGGGCTCCAGAAAGCAGGGCCTACAGAATTCTCATCTTTATGGGCCAGAGGATAGTAATAAAGAACAGGGTCTGGCTGACTAGTTTTCCTGGAAGCAGTAGCCCAGGCTGATTTGGAAGGCCATAAGGATATAATTCGGAGGAACTTTCAGAAATACCAGAGGGGCCACCTTTAAAAGCAGGTTTTTTTTTTGAATGAATGAATAAAATATGAGAATTAATGTAATACAACCCACAAGCTGATGACGCCAAGGGATGTTTGAGCTATATATGAAACTCCTGTCTCTCCTGACACACAGATCTGCCTGGCGCAATGACAAGCATAATAACAACCACCACCACCATATTCCTCTTAAGACCACTTCCCCCACCCCCGGGATTAAACCTAATTATTAGATTTGTAGTGGGCATCTGCTGTTAGATCTGTCAAGCAGGGATCCTTCATTAGGCTTCTCCAGAGACACAGAACCAAATCAATATACATGAAGAAATTTATTTCAGAACTTGGATGCTGTGCTCATGCAGGCCAAGGAGTCCCAAGATGGAGAACAAAAAAAAAAAAGATATCATTCAGCCCAGGTATGAAGGTATGGAGGCTGAGGCAGGAGGTACTGATGGTAGTCCAATGATATAAGTTCTGATCTGAAAGCCTGAGATGCACTGATGTCCAAGGGCAGGAGAAAATATACATCTCAGCTCAGGCAGAGAGAGAGAGAGAACAAGCACACAAGATCATTCCCACTGTCTTCCCCTCTGCCTTTTTAGTTCTGTGCAGGCCCCAATAAATTAGATGATCCAACCCACACTGGTGAGGGTGCATCCTCTTTATTCAGTCTACTGACTCAAATACTAATATTTTTCATTTACACCTTCATAGATGTTCCCAGACTTAATATTTCATCAGCAATCTGGGCATCCCTTATCCCAGTCAAGTTGGCACCTAAAATTAATCATTGCATTCCCTTTGGATTTTTTTTTCCCCCTCGGAAAAGAATCCAACTTTCCTTTTGGGGAAACCAACTGAAGCCATTCTCAATCCATTTTTTTTCTCTCCATGTGCTTTAAATGGGTGGACAGCATCTCCTTCTCCAGGAATCAGCCCAGGGTCCACACCCAGCCACGGTAAGTACTATGTTCTCTGGTTTACTGTGATTGGCTCAGAGATGAGCATATCACCCCAGCTTGTCCAATCAGAACAATTTCTTGGAGTTTTACTGTCAGGAATTTGGGAATTGCTCTGAAGGAAAGCAACATTTTTGTTTTTGTTTTCCACCAGGGCTGCTAAACCGGAACTGCTAGTGGCCCTTTTACTACTGTGAGAAAAACGTCAGTCTGAATTCCTGTTTCTATTGTGTGAGCACCTGGATACAGCCAGGCAAGAAGTCAGACTGGCCCTGAACATCGTGGTTATGTGAGCCAATAACCATTCCTTATATCTTACATTTGTTTGAATTGGGTTTTATGTCACTTATAGTCAAATGAATAGCCCATACAGGACAAGTTCTCTATAATATTTATTTGTAAGTCCAATCCTGTCTATGTAGACCTGGAACTATTTCACTATTAAGTGTCAATTCATGCATCAAATAACTTGCACATATATGGCCCTTTAGAGTGTACTTACGCCTTTCTTAAATTGTGTGTGTGTGTGTGTGTGTGTGTGTGTGTGTGTGTGTGTGTGTGTAAATTGGTATTGGAGATGGGAAGGAAACAAAATGAGATTGACTGAAGATTCTACCTACCAGGAGTATCCAGATGTTGATTCTGACCCAGCCAGGACACTTCCACTGGAAGGTGGTTGATTTTGTGGTCTGGGCCAGTAATGAACTGGAGCTCACCTGTATCAGCTGACAAAATGATTTGTTAAATATTTGGAAATTTTGTGGTTGGTTGTTGGTAGGTTGAAATCAGCCATGATTAGAGTATTTGTACCATGCATATTGCCACATCTACCAATCGAGGCAATTTGCCCTCTAGGAGAATTGGTTCACCAGTAAATCACAGGCCCTGACATTGATTCAACGGGTTCCCAAATGGTTAGCAAGAGTAACTGCTGAGCAATAATAACAACCACCACCATATTCCTCTTAAGACCACTTCCCCCACCCCCGGGATTAAACCTAGGAGTGCTTTCCCACTGAGCCACATCCCCAGCCTATTTTATTTTTTGAGACAGGGTCTCACTAATTTGCTTAGGGCCTCACTAAATTGCTGAGGCTAGCCTCAAACTTGTGATCCTCCTGCCTCAGCCTCTCCAGTCGTTGGGATGACAGGGATGTGCCGCTACACCCCACCCTCTTCAGAGCACTTTTTTGACCCTAATCTCATCTCGTGCCTCCAGCAGTGTGGAGAAGTAGAAATTTCTTACCCATCTCCTTCCAGGTCAGGAATCCAAAGCCTAGAGATGTACAGTCTATGGTCTGAGGCAGAGCTAAGAAATAATCTCAGGTCTTTGGACCCTGTGCTCATGTTGTTTTCCTGACACCCTGTGGGAGGTGATTGGAATATCAAAACGGGGTCTAAACAAGCAATTTGGTCACCGGGTATGGGAAAGCTGTTTCTATAAAAAAGAGCATTTTAACAATATCTTTCGGAGCAGAGGTGGCCAATTAGCAAAGTGGTCACCCAGGGATTAGCAATAATACTACACATTCAATCTGCTGAGAAAACACAGCATTGCTTCTAATAAATTATATACCTCACAATTTGCACATAATTTTTTTGGGGGGTTAATAAAGCCCTTTCAAGTATTTTGCTTCCACAGATCAACTCCTCAAAAGTGCCTGGAAATTTGGACCCTGTGCAGGGGGCGATTAACCTAAAGCCCACCACCAAAACTCATCTCCCTAGACTTCTAAAGTAGCCTGGGAAAAAAACTGATTATTTACTTTCGCAGTACCTTTTGATACCTACAGACATGTGATCTAGTTCCAGCTATTGAGATTTAACTAAAAGTTCTACTTTGCTGATAAAAGCTACCCTCTATCCCTTCTTTATCCTGTCTAAAACAAGGATGGATGTGATAGCTGGTGCTGCAGAAGCCATTTTGTAACCATGATTCGACAAGACAAAAATCTAAGTAGAACAGATCAGAAAGCCAGAGTATGGGTATTTGATGTTATTATTAAGTCTGTCCTAGGCTTCTTCCTGATTCTATTGTTAGTGACAAAACAAAGCACTGTCATATATTAATTGCAGTAGAAACACTTCTCGTGTTACTAACAATTCAAGTTCTAGGATTCTATCTTAACAGTTTAAGTTCAAGAGGAGGTTAATGAAATAAATTGTCTGGTGGCGATATATTACATACTCTTCAGTTATTGAAAACTGTTATTATATTCCAGGAATTTTTAGCCTTGTGTTCTTTTTTTTAAAATACCTTTATTTTATTTATTTATTTTTATGAGGTGCTGAGGATCGAACCAAGTGCCGCACATGTGCAAGGCAGGCACTCTACCACTGAGCCACAAACCCAGCCCAACCTTGTATTCTTAAATAATATCCTTAAAATTATATATAGACATGTTAGTATGAATATATATGTGTGTTTTTCTGGGCATATAATTCATATCAGATTTTCAAAATTTTCAAAAAAATGTTTAAAAGTCATTATAAATGAAAATTTACGGGTGTCAAAAGTTGCCCAAAATATTTGGGGGGAATATAAATTTGCAAAACTGTGTGTATAATATTCTTGCATGCAAGAAAAATTGTACGTATGTTGTAAATGCAGGCATACATGGTAATGAGGGAAAATTTGCAGAATACATAATTGGGTATTCAAAAAATAGTTTTATTAAAAACTTGCCAACCAGGCTTGGTGGCTGCACAAGCCTGTAATCCCAGCAGTTTGGGAGGCTGAGGCAAGAGGATCATGAGTTCAAAGCCAGCCTCAGCAAAAGTGAGGCACTAAGCCACTCAGTGAGACCCTGCCTCTAAATAAAATACAAAAAAGGCTGGGGATGGGGCTCAGTGGTCAAGTGCCCCTGGGTTCAATCCCTGGTACCAAAACAAACAAACAAACAACAATTTTTAAGGGGCTGGGGGTACTATGACTCAGTGATCGAGCATTTACTTTTTGTTGTGATGGCTCCTGGCTGCAACCCCCAGCATTCCAAAATAAAATGAAACTTTATTTCTTCAAAGTGAACTTATGTCAGTCTCATATGTTTCATTCCTGATGAGAAAACATAATCTTACCATTCAAAGTAACTCAGACACTTCCTGATATAAAGTGATCGGTTCAAGAGTCTCCCATTCCCTGCTCCTTCCCTGCTCTCTAGGGGTGGTTGGAGTCCTTGGGTAGATGTCTGTGCCATCCTGGAATCCAGAGGGACACCTGTTCCCCCACTCCCCCTCTGCTCTTCCCGGGCCTCTGCAATCCATCTCTCTGGTCGCCATGGTCACAGTCTGACCACCTCTGCTAAAGCCATAGTCCTGCCCTGGCTACCAGTTGAGGTGTCCCTGTGTTCCAGGTTAACTTTCTTGTAATTTCAGCCCATTGAGCCCGGGTCGCAAAGGTTCATGGGAAATTCTCAGATACTTTTCCTCAACTGAAAGGGTGCCCTCAGCTTCACCCAAGCAAGGGTTACTTGTCCCTGAAGATTCCCGGTTTGACCTGGAGTGACTTAAATGTACTTACACAAGAGAGAAGAGGCCCCAGGGCCTGCTGGTTTTGTATTCTTGCTACATCTACTGAGGGTTCAGAGCGTCCATTCCCAGTGCCAGGTGTGGGACAGAGCTCTGAGTCCCTTCTCAGAACCTAAACAGTATGTCACCTCCCTTCTCATCCCTCTAATTCTCTCTCTTCTTTCCAGACATATCACTCTCTTTTTAAAATATTTTTGTTAGTTGTAGATGGACACAATGCCTTTATTTATGTATTTGTTTGTTTATTTATTTATTTTTATGTGATGTGCTGAGGATCGAACCCAGTGCCTCACATGTGCCAGGCAAGTGCTCTACCACTGAGCCCCAGCCTCAGCCCTTCTATTGTATCGTTTGTGTCATCCTGAAATCTGGAGGATTTGATTTCTATCTCTTCTTTACTCTGAGGTTTCTCTTACAAACGCCGTGTGCTCTGAAGCTTCTGGGTTTGCTCTTTTATGCGCAAAAGTCAATCTATTGAAAAATCTAGCTCCAACCTTGTGAATTAAAAAGTACATTCCAAATTTTGTCCCTGCTGTAAATTTCCCAATCCCCTTAGAAGTGGCTAAGAATGTGTTTTTTCTGTTTGTGAAGAATATTTCTCATCCTTAGTAGGTAATACCTGCAAAAGGCCTGAATGAGGACTTTAAAACACGAGATACGAGATAACAAGTGTTAGAAGCAAGAAGCCTCTTAATAATTCAAAATATTTGAATGCTTGGGGTGCATTAGAAAAGACCCGAGAAGATCCACGCAGAGGTGTTGGCAGCCGTGATAGCTGGATGATGAGAATGTATTAATGTAATAGCTACAGTGGAAGTTACAGAGAACCCAACCAGCAGCCGCTTAAAAAAACAAGAGTTTCTTTTCCTCATAAAATAACATGTCTGGAGGTAGGCGGCTGCTGACTTGGTTGTTGGTATCCACTTAGAAGCAGGGCACGGTCAAGGCCAGCATCTACAGCAGTCCCCTTGGCCTGTCTCTGTGGTCTGAAGACGGTTGCACCTCCCACATTCAAGGGAGAGAGGAAGGCACGAACCCCATCTGTTTATCTGAGCTGGAAAAGCAAAAGTCTTAACATTTTCATCTCATTGGATAGAACTGGGTCACATGGCCACTCCAGCTGCAAAGGAGGCTGGGAAAATCAGAGGGCAGGTAGGCATGGGGTTAGATGGCTACTGGTGCCTACCTAACTCTAAGAAGATTTACTTTTTAGAAAAAAATTCTTGTTTCTCAGTAGCTTCTAATTTTCCCAGTGTTGTCCAGTGTTGTGCCCATATGTGCTATGTTTAATTAAATACAAATACACAAAACTTAGAAATTAAATGCAGTGTCTCATTTGAACCACCCAACCCTTGGCCCTATATAATTTTACTCTTATATTTTAAACAAAGGTAGGGCCAGGCAGGGTGACGTGTGCCTGTAATCCTAGTGGCTCCGGAGGCTGAGGCAGGAGGATCTCGAGTTCAAAGCCAATGTCGGCAACTTAGTGAGGCCCTAAGCAACTCAGTGAGACCCTGTCTCTAAATAAAAAATAAAAAGGGCTCAGTAGTTAAGCACCCCTGAGATCAATCCCTGGTACCAAAAAAAAAAAAAAAAAGAGAGAGAGAGAGATAAGACTCAAAAATCAAATGACTTTTCCAAGGACAAATTATTGACAATGTTAAACAAAGTATACAGGTAGCCGGGCTCCCAATCCTTCCATTCTTTTAATACACCAACCTGCTATTCAATGTCAGAAGGTTTTCCAGGTACCATAGCACACACCTATGAACTCAGCAGCTCCAGAGGTTGAGGCCAGAGAATCACAAGTTCAAGTCCAGAGTCAGCAATTTAAGCAAAACCCTCAGCAACTCAGTAAAACCCTCTGGTCTCAAAATTAAAAAAAAAAAAAAAGAAATTAAAACTCAAAAGGACTTTGGATGTCACTTGGTGGTGAAGTGCCCCTGGGGTTCAATCCCAAGTACCAAGAATAAAAAGACGTATGCCTGGAGACTTCTAAATGAAACTTCAGTTGGGTTGATTGATAGACTAATAAAGGGCAATCAAGTATATAGCACAAAAGGCCTAATTTCCATGTGTCAAGCAGCTGTGAGACATTAGGCCTACACTGACTGTCCCTGCCTCTCTATGCCCCTCCCATCTGTTCTGCCTGGCCTGTCCCTCTTGCCACCCCCAGCAAAATGTCACTCACTGGAAAGAGCTCCAGCTTTGCCTATGGCTCCCTGGAGTCTGTTTCCTGATTCTGCTACTTACTACCCACGATGCCTTCAGCAAGTTGCATCCAGTCTGGGCCTCAAATCATTCCACTAAATAAAAAGGTTATTATTTATCTCCTAGGAATCACTGTGCAATGGACAAAACAGAAAAGAGGGAAAGTTTTTTTAAAAAAAAAAAAAACATAGTATTCAACACTTAGTATGCACTCAACTAATCACAATGACAATAATTATTGGCATCAAACAGAAGCTCAGTAACTTATAGAATTTCAGTGTATAGCCTTGCACTATTGCTTGCAAACTCAGACAAGCCCTCAGCTAGAGCAGGAGGGCACAGCTCTCCTCTCTGTTCACAGAGCAGTCCCTTGTACGGTGCCCCTCTAAACTTAAAGCAAGCAGATTTATGAGCAGACTTTGAGAACTCAACTGGTTTGCCAAGTATGTTGGTCAGTTTTCCGTTACTGTGACAGTAATAACCCGAGATGATCAGTTTATAAAGAGGAAAGGTTTTATCTTATAGTTCATGGCCTATAGGCCTTGTTGCTTTTGGGCTTGTGGCAGGATCATACATCATAGTGCAAACAGGGAGGTTTTGAGCACAGATGATTGGGATCATGATTCTTGGCATTTATTAGCTGTGACTGTGGTCAGGTTACCAAAAGCCTGTGTCTCATCATTTGTTCATTTAGAAAATGGGGATAATAAATATCTTATATCTTATAGGATTGGGATGATTCTATAAATTAAACTGCATAAAGCATTTCAAATGATGAATGACACATCAAACATGTGCTATGAACACTATTATTATATTGAACACTTACTTTGTGCCCAAGGCACGGAGTCATGCAAGATTGGAACTTGGAGCTGATTCTGTATCTGCACTTCTAACCACTCACCTGCTTCTATCTCTAACTACCTTCCCAGTTGCTTTCCTTTCCCTTCACAACCTCATCCCTCCTGTAGGTTCCTGGGATATAGGCCTTGTCCCTTCTTGCCAATCTTTATCTTCTGGAAGTAGGTAGTTAAGAGCAGGTCTGGTAGCTCCACCCTCAAATAGTCTTTCTCATTTCATGGCACCCATCCTCAAAGTTGCCTCGTGTTGACAAGACTGACGCTGCACTTCCAGCCATTGCATTCACATTCCAAGTATTAGGAAAGGCCATGATTATGAAGAGTGACTGCACAATCAAAGCCCTTAAAAGAGCTTTCCTGGAAGCCCCAATCAAGCATTGCCATTTGGTGACTCGTAGCTTTACAGGAGACTGAGAAATAGTTTTTCGTGTGTGCCCTTTCTTATTACTAACTAAAATTCTGTTATTCATAAAAAAAGAAGACTGTTTACTGGGGAAGCAACTGGCTCCTGTAACTGTCCCATCTTAAGACAGAAGAATAGGACAATAGATACTAGCTAGGAATTGAGGTCTTTCTACACCACCATCCTTAGTGTTCCTGCCGAGGAGTACGCTGTCAATAGCTGAGAAGAGATCTTTGAGAAGCCACTTGGGTCGATGATAAGACACCCAGGAAGCTCAGTTCAAGATCTGTGGGTCCTTAGCTCATCTTTTTGATAGGAAGGTTCAGATTAGCTGCAGGCCTTTTGTTTTGCTGAATGGAGACGTTCGTTTGAATCCAGAGCTCTTTTGCTTGGACAACAGAGAGACCAAATACCGCCAAGAGTCTTATTTGTTTTCATTCTTAACACCCAACAACATTCAGTCTCCCTCCAAATACCCTTTTAACAAATATTTGAAGAATGATGACTTAAAAGGCTGCCAAATCATTAGTCTGCCTAGGATAATTCCCTGCGCTCACCCATATCTGGTTCCTCTTTTCCTCTTTCTGATCACGTGGAAAGAAACCACACTACCCAGCTCAGCTCTCTTGCAAGTGTGCAGGGCCATGGGACCCATGCTGGCCAGCAGGCTGTAAGTAGAGGTGAGACATTTGATTTCCAAGCCTCGGCATCCAAGAGCAGGTGGGAGTTTCCTCTGTTCCCCATCATAGTGAATGTGGAAATCTTGTGCTGAGATGTAGCTACAAAATTGAAGCAGCGTGGTCCCTGAGTGTCATGTCATAATGGGATAAGGAAGGCTGCATGGAATGTTGGATCTGGGTTCCCATGGACTTTTGCCACTCAGAGAATAACTTTTTACTAATAGTGCAAAAGGAAAACAACCCAAATGTCCATCAGCTGAAAGATGGATAAATTAAATGTGGTATATCCATGCAATGGAATATTATGCAGCAATCAAAAGGGAAGAGCTATTGATCCATGCTACAAACTGGATAAACCTTGAAAACCAGACACAAATGGCCTCATGGTATTGGTTCCATTTACATGAAATGCCCAGAAAAGACAAAGACAGAGACAGGAAGTACATTACCAGTTGCTGGGAGCTGTGTTGAGAGAGATAAGATGAAGTAACTATTAATGGGTACAGGGTTTCTATTGTGGGTGATAAAAAAAATGTTCTAACATTAGATAGTGGTAATGCATAACTGAATTCATTAAAATCCATTAAATTGTATGATTTAAGTTGGTGAATTTTAGGGCTGGACTTGTGGCTCAGCAGTAGAACACTTGCCCAGCACATGCGAGACCCTAGGTTCAATCCTCAGCACCACATAAAAATAAATAAAATAAAGGTATTGTGTCCAACTACAACTAAAAAATTGGTGAACTTTATGATATATAAATTTTACCTACTATTTGTTTTCGAAATGGCATAAATCTTTGCTGTGTTCAACACTAAGATGTCAGGGTTTACTACTGCAGCACAACCTAGTTTACTTTAGATAAAATACTACCCAATAGACATTAGACAAAATGTCTATAATCAGCCTTGGCTATCATAAAATATAAATAAGGCAGGATGGGAACATAGATCAAGGATCAGCTCATTGCGCCTGGTGAGTGATAGAAGAAGTAACATTGGATCTCAGCATTGAATAATGCATAGAATAGCTCCCCGCTCCCCAGAAACAGGTGGGAGGAGAGATGGATGATGAATGGATGGGTGGGTGGGTGGATGGATGGTGGAGGGCTGGTTGGATAGATGGATGATGGATGGATGGATGGATGGATGGATGGGTGGGTGGGTGGGTGGATGGTGGAGGGCTGGTTGGATAGATGGATGATGGATGGATGGATGGATGGATGGATGGGTGGGTGGGTGGGTGGATGGATGGATGGGTGGGTGGGTGGATGGATGGAGGGAGGGGTGGTTGGAAGGATGGATGGATGCGAGGGTAGATGGGTGGTTTTTCCTCTGCATACATAGGTGGGGTACTTGTGTATTCTTTGAATCTTCCTCATTGAACCGTAAACACCAGTGAATTGGGCTTGTCTTTTTATATTGGTTCTTTTTAGTTATACATAACATTAAGATTTATTTTGACATAATTATAAAAGCATGAAATTAATTTGCTCTAATTCAATCTCCACTACTTCCCCTCCTCCCTCCCCCAGTTCTCTTTCCTCTACTCTACTGATCTTTCCACTATTTACATACTTTAATTAGTGTTTTGTGGTGATATATATATACACACACACATATATGTGTGTGTGTGCATATATATACACTAATATTTATATATATATATTAGGCTGTGGATATACATGATGTTGAGATGGTGAGTTTTTCTTTTTTGAGATAGGGTCTCGCTAAGTTGCCCAGGCTGGCTTTGAATTTTCTAAGCCACTGAGATGACAGGTGTTGTACCACCCTCCGGGGCAAGCTGGGTCTGTCTTGCTTGCTTCTGTGTCTCCCAGCATTGTGTCTGGTCAATGGCGAATGCTCAGTAAGACTTTGGTGAATAAACTGAGTGGGTGGGTGAATTGGCAGATGAATCTGGAATTTTCACAGCTGACTTAAAGGTGAAAATTCTTCTGGAGAGAAAAAAAAAAGCATGAACTCAACTTGTGTGGTAGTCAGGAGTGGGAAGGACACAAGCTCTAGGGTCAGTCTGGCTCCGTCACATCCCAGCCATGTGACCCAGAGCACATCTCTTTCCTTCTCTGAAATTCAATTTCTTTCTCTGGAAAATGGAGAGAATATTTGTCTCGTTCAGTCAGAGTGTACACAAAGCAGCTAAGCATCATTTCACACCATGGTAAACTGTCTATATATTTATATAAATTTATATATTTTATTTCATTTTTTTTAGAAAGAGAATTTTTTTAATATTTATTTTTTAGTTTTCAGCAGACACAACATCTTTGTTTGTATGTGGTGCTGAGGATCGAACCCGGGCCACACACATGCCAGGCGAGCGTGCTACCGCTTGAGCCACATCCCCAGCCCAATTTATATATTTTATAATAACCCAAACAAGAGCTCTATGTCCTCGTTTAACTCTGATAATAATCCTTTAAGCTTTATAACACGTTGTTTCTCAAACGCATCTGATTCGAAATACAAACACACCTTCCCAAACCTTCTCCCTGGACATTCTGGTTTGTTAGGACTAGGGTGAGTCCTAATGAATCCCTAATTTCATCAGACATTCCACGAGACCCTTACAATGAGCAGATTAGTGTGAGCTTGTCTTATGAGCAGGTAAAATGTGGACATTATACTTTCCCACCTCACTGATAAGGAGGTGCTTCTCCCAAGCATGTGAAGATGTGGAAGAATCTCCTGGGGACTATGATTCAGTAGGTAAGAGATGGGCCTGGAGGACCAGAATTTCCATTTTTTAAAAATTTTGTTATTATTATTAGCATCATTAATCAGGGTGCTGGGGATGGAACCCAGGGCCTTGCACATGCTAGGCAAGCGCTCTATCACTGAGCTACACCCTTACCCTGAGGACTAGGATCTCCAACAAGCTCCCAGGTGATGTCAGTGTCTGAAGTCTGATGTCCACACTGAACGGCAAGGAGCCAGCCTGGAGAGTGAGCTCCCTGTCCTCAGAGAGCCACACAAGCCAATGTCATGATGCTTCCCCAAGAGATTCCCGTGTAAATGGTAGGGCGTGGGGGCTGGGCACTGGGCTTTAAAAACAACAACAACAACAACAACAAAACTCTCCATTTGGGTCTATTTTACAGTCAACCCTCCACAACCCACAAGTTCTACATCTGCACATCAACCACCAGTGGATAGAAAACAATGTGTCTAAACTAAACATATACTGGCTTTTTTCTTGTCATTGTTCCTCAGCAATCAGTATAACTACTATTTATATGGCATTTCCATTGTACTGAGTATTGTAAGTCATCTAGAGATGATTTAAAGTCTTTAGGAGGATGTGCCTCCATTCTGCACAGACACTAGGGATCAGAACATCTGGATTTTAATATCCCTAAGAGATCCCGGAGCCCGTCTCCTGGGTTCGATCCTAAGCACCACATAAAGATAAAAGGCATTGTATTGTGTCCATCTACACCTAAAAAATAAATATTAAAAAAAAAAATCTGCAGACCAGGGTGAGTATAGCAGCAGTTTTATTATAAACCAGAGCTGTGCAAGAGCTGACCCTAACAGCAGCTCTCCGCCCAGTGTGAGGGTCCAGGGGGTTTATATAGCCCTTGGCTCACTGCTATTGGTCCAAACGTATGCTAATTAGGGCAGAAATTACTAACGCTATTGGTCAATTCTTGAGCCCCGGGTTTGGCTATTGGTCAATTCTTGAGCCCCGGGTTTCTTGCAGGTTGGCTCCGCTTCCAGTTTCTCCTTGCAGGTCAGGTAAGCGGGAGGTTGAGGTCTGCTTAGAGCTGCAGCACTGCGAGCAGTGGGTGCCATCCTGTGGCCAGGGCTGGCCGCGGAAGGGTGACAGGGTGGCCTTGGCTACCTTGGGGGGGGCTCCACACCACTCTAACCCTGCTGGCCGCCAGCCTCTGACCCATCAGACACTCCGCGCTCCAATTCTCCGCTGCTGGGCTTGGTGGCCCGGGAGCCTTGTCCTTTTCAGAGGATTTTGTTCATGGTGGCCGACTCCATTGCCCTGGGCCTGAGGTGACGCAGAACATCATGGCAGAAGGGCGTGGAGGAAGAAAGCTGCTTAGCTCATGGCAACCCAAAAAAGAGAAGGAAAGAGAGGAGGGGACCAGGGAATAGCTGAACCCTTGCAGGACATGCCTCCAGTGACCCACTACAAGGTCTCACTTCCCAGTAGTCGATTCGGCTATCAATGGATTAACATATACAATGGATGAATCCGCTGATGAAGGTAGAACTCTCATGAACAATCATCGCCTAAAAACCCCGTCTCTGAACCTTGGTGCATTGGGGACCATGTTTTCAACACATGAGCTTGTGGGGGGGACATTCTAGATCCAAGCCATAACATGAACCTAGGCCTATATGGAACCATCGCCAAGCATCATGTGAAAGAGTTCAGAAAATGGTCACCATTTATTATTCTTAGAAATATGATCATTACTAACAGACGAAAGGGAGACTCTGCAAATAGGGTCATTATGGGCGGGGAGTTGGGGGAGATCCCAGCTATCAGTGCCCCAGAGAACCTAAGGCTGGGGTCAGAAGCTAGAATTTGCAAGCACACGGTGGGGACAGGCCACCTGCACAAGCAGAGTGTCGTGCAGCAGACTGATTTCTGCTCTTACTCCCAGCTGTGGGCAGAGAAAAGTAGACAAGCGTGGGTTGGGCCACTTCCCTCACCCGCTGGCATCTCTCCAAATGGTATGAGCAGCCGCTGAGACCTGTGCTCACCTCACACCCATGCTCGCAGCCTTTTAAAGCATGGAGACAAAAGACAGGCTGTCCCGATCCCCGAAATCAGAGACGCACAATTGGACAACCTTGAGAAAACTGTAGCAGCCCCTAACTCAATTTCTTACCAATTATCCCAGGGAGATGTCTCCAAGGGAAGCAGGTCTGTGGCCTGATTAACAAGAACACCAGACCTCCGGAGGCAGACAGACATCCCAACCACAAAACTCATTTGGAAGATTCCAGTTACACGGCAAAGAGGCCTGGCTGTAATTTTCAGAAATCATGAGAGGCACCACATGACACAAATAATAAAAATAAAAGCTATCAGGGCTGGGAGTGTGGTGGAGCATGTGCCTAGTGGGCATGAGGACCAGTTGAAACCCCTAAGGTTTCCTTAATTCTGCAGCAAAGTCAATCAATCAGGCATGGGGAGGGCTCATTTTCTGGGGATGGAAATGGCCCCCCAGGTTACAGGAGGAGTCTATGAGTTTTATAGTTTACAATGAGGGTCAATTGATCATTGGAGAGTCCAGACGTGCTGTTCAGACAGTCGGGGATCTAGATGTGCAGGTTAGAATTTTAATTCAGGAAGGCATTGGTAAAAAGTTTGAAACTCCTTGTCACTGGGAAAAGCTCACAGCTCGGTGTTCACTGCCTGTCTTCTTTCCTTCCTCTGGGATCCATTGTTATCTAGAGCTTTACTATTTGCTTTTCTCCTGCCAGGACTCATCTGCAATGGGAAAGGGTGAAAGTCCAGGGCCCAGCCTTTCAGTATGGGGGCCCATTGGGTTTGGGAAGGGGTGAATGTTTGCTTTTGGTGGAGATGTTGGGGATGAACCCAGGAAGCGATGAAGGTTTGCTTTTTCCCAGGGTCCACTGTAACTGGGAAAGGATGTACTGGGAGAGGTTTAACATTTGGCTTATTTCCCCTTCCTCCTCCCAAGCCACACTGTCACCGATTTTCCCCGGGGTGGGTGTCTTTTAGGAATATTATTTTCCACAATCCTTCATAAAGAACTAGCATTTATGTGTTTATGGATGGCTTACTCAGGGCCAGAGTATGCTTATGACCTTTCTGTGCATTATGTCCTGTATGAAGTAGGTACTCTGGACCTCTCTCAACAGGCAAGGGGATTCAAGTTCATAAGAGAAGTCCAAGGCCACTCCAAGGGTCAGTGGCACAGCGGGGGATTCTGAACTCAACCTTAGTTTTGACCACTTTGTATTTTACTTTTCCCTGTGTTGCTGGGCCTCCTCTATCACTGCTCACTTGGCCTCTAAACAAAGGAATATTCTTCCTCTTAACTGTGGAGTGTTAAAAAAAAATCTTTCTTCCCTGCTGAGCCCCCAGGAGAAACAGAGACCAGCGAGTCCTTGGTTACCCACATTCATCTCCCCAAGTTGCCTGTTCCACAGCCATGAACATACCCTGCTTTGAAGGGAGGGGACAGCACCTGAAAGAGAGGTTGTTCTGAACCTCTTGTGTATGGTTTTTCCATCAGAGCTTTGTGCTGTTTTAATTTGCCCCAGGGATCTGCAGGGACAAACCCTCTGTTCTGAAGGATTCATGCAGAAACTACAACAAGCCTGGCCATTTTAATTCCTATCAAAAAAAAAAGGAGGGCCTGGTGACATTTTGAACCAGCTGGCACATTTCTGTTCTAAAGAGCAGTATTGTTATTAGCTCTTATTTTTATCCCTTCACCCCAGGGCATACCAGGGTTCTGTGTCTTACACAAGGTGACTCCCAGGATCCAGCACTGTCTACCTCCCCTGTCTGATCTCTGAATCCCCAAAGCCCTTTCAGAGCACGACAATCTGTCTCTTTCCATAGAGGCAAGGCTTAAAAGGAAATAGTCATGAGAGGAATGAAAGAGAGATCTTTCCAGATGATGAGCTAGCAAGGCTTAGAACCATCCTGAATCTCCAGTCTGAACTTTAGGAATCCACCTAGGAATGTCTTGGCTGGGACGGGGCAAAGAACCTAGGATCAAACTTCTATTTCTGGCTTTTTGCTAGCTAAACAATCTAGTGAGCAAAGAAATTCAAGTTTCCTTATTTTACAACTTTGCAAGGTAATGAGGAAACGTCTTCCCTTAAGTTCAGAGCTGGCTAACAAGCTGGTGAAAAACGGGACTCGGGTGGTGAATTTCAAGTTCATTGGTTGGCTTGTGTCCATTTTGATCTGGAAACTATTTAGCTAGCAAGCAGATAAGGAAATCCTTGGGGCTGGGGGTGTAGCTCAGTGGTGGAGCACTTTCCTAACATATGTAAGACCCTAGGTTTGATCCCCAGCACTAAAATTAAAAAAAAAAAAGTCAATTCTTTATAAGACTATCTTGGTTTCTTCTTTTATAGATCATTTTGTGTACAAACCTAGATATCTCTACCAGGTTTTTGCCGTCGCTATGAGATATAATCTTTGTTTCTTACCAGGGTTGGGCCACGGATTGATGACATAACAGAAATATTAATGGGCAACCTTGGTAGAATACTATTTGCCAGGCACAGTTTTAACTTGTATTAACTCATTTGCTCCTTGCAACCAATTCTGTGAAGTACGGTTTTCTTCCCTAGTGCACATATGAAGAAACCGAGGTACAGGTGTTGTACCTTGTCCAAGGTCATGGACAATAAGAGACCAACTCAGGAGGATTTGAACAGAAGCAGTCTGGTTCCAGAGCCTCTTCTCTCTCTCTCTCTCTCTCTCTCTCTCTCTCTCTCTCTCTCTCTCCTTCAGTGCTGAAGATTGAACCCATGGCCTTGCACGTGCTAGGCAAGTGCTGTACCACAGACCTGCATCCCCAGCCTGTCCGTCCATCCTTCCTTCCTTCCGTTCCTTCCGTTCTTTCTTTTCATTATTTATTTTATTTTATTGGTACTAGAGATTGAACTCAGGAGTGCATTATCATTCAGCTACATCCCCAGCTCTTTATTTATTATTATTTTTTCAATTTTATTTTTGAGTACCAGCCATTGAGCCAATGGGTACTGTTAATCACTGAGCTATATCCTCATCTCTTTTAATTTTTTATTTTGAGACAAGTTCTTGCTAAGTTGCTGAGGGCCTCGGTAAGTTGCTGAGGCTGGTTTTGAACTTGTGATTCTCGTGCCTCAAACTCCTGGGCTGCGGGGATTACAGGTGTGCATTTCCATCCCTGGCTCTAAGCCTCAATTTCTTTGGCTTTTTTGAGGTACTTGGGAATGAACCCAGCTACACCCCAGCCCCCCATTTTTAAAGAAAGTTTTTCATTTTAGAAAAGGGTCTTGCTAAATTGCTGAGGCTGACCTTGAATTTACCATCCTCCTGTCTCAGCCTCCTGACTAGCTGGGATGACGGGCACATACCACCTTGCCTAGCTAAAATGACTTTTAAATACTGACCTCCTATCCAGTGATCTTGCTAAATTAATTTATTAGTTTAATAGTGTTTGTATACAATCTTTCAGATTTTTTTGCATACACAATTATAGTATTTACAAAGGATGATGTAAATGATACTTCTTTTCCAATAACTATGTCTCTTATCATTTCTTGCTTTGGATCTCTCTCTCTCTCTCTCTCTCTCTCTCTCTCTCTCTCTCTCTCTCTCTCTCTTTTCTTTTGTATTGTTGTAGATGGAACCTAGAGCCTCAGGCATACTAGGCACATGTTCTACCATTGGAAAACCCCTGTCGATTCCTGAGTCATTTTGGCCATGCTGGGTGTTACAGGTGGGTCTTTGACTGTCCCTTACATGTTAAAGACTTCTTACCCAATCTGCGGTGCTACTGGGAAGGTGTGGAACCTTTAGGAGATGGAACCTCGTGGTAGGAACATAGGTCTTTGGGAGCATGTCCTCAAAGATGATATTGAGACCCTAGTCCTACCTATCTCTATTTTACTTCACAGCTGCCATGAGGTTAACAGGCCACCTCTACCATGCAACTATGTAACAGGGCCAAACAGCTTTGGACTGAAACTATGAGACAAAACAAACCTTTCCCCTTGTTAAGTTGATTCCCTCAGGTATTTTGTCACAGTAACAGAAAGCTATCTAATACCCTGGGGTACCAACTTTCCTCTGGATGATTTGGTATCCATAAGGTACTAATGTTCTGGTAAGCTGGGAAGCTGATCTGCATCCCCATGCACATGTAAATAAGCTAAAACCTTGGAAATCATTTTGGCTTTGGAGAGCTTTCCAACTTGAATGACAAGTTGATGTGGAATGTTTTGTTTTTTAAGTTGGCTGGCAAATCAAGAAAACTGGGGTCTAGACCCACTGCTGACACTAACTAAATAATTAATCTTAGGCAATTTTGCTCCCTTCCCTGGGCTTCAGTTTCCACACCCGAAAACATAAAACAATTAGAACAGATGGTCTGTCATGTTCAACCTAGTTAAATGTGCTAAGAAAACGCCCTAGCGAGCCTGCAGTTCCTCAGTATTCATCGCTTTAGATCCTGAAGAAGTCTTAATATTATCTCATTAAACTAGGCATGGTGGTGCACACGTGTAATCCCAGCAACTTGGGAGGCTGGAGCAGGAGGATCATGAGTTCAAGGCCAACTCAGCAATTTCGCAAGGAAGGCCCTGAGCAACTTAGTGAGGCCTTGTCTCAAAATAAAAAAATAAAAAAGGACTGGAAATATAACTCAGCGGTAAAGCACCCTGGGTTAAATCCCCAGAACCAATACCTTACTCCATTATCAAAGATGAGGAAACTATATGAGCCAGAAAGGTAAGACAACTTGCCTAAGATGGCATAGCTCATAAACTGTGGATCCTGGATGATGATCATCATCATCACGATTTGCAAAAATGCAGGGTCTCCTGCATGCTAGGCAAATGCTCTACCACTGAGCTACACCCCCACCCTGGGATCCAGGATTCAAAGTCAGCTACATCTGACTCCATCCCAGGCTCTGGACCATCAAAACATGTGGCCTCTGCCATTGCTGATCCCAAAATATTCTGCCTGAGAATGCAGTTTCTGGAACCAGCCGTGCAAATTCTCAGCTGCACGGAAGATGTTCTTGCTTCTGGTGGAGCTGAAAGAGCTCCCAGGTGAGGGGCAGGGCTGTCATCCACCCACCCATCCTTTCTGTGGATTGCCTGCCTACACGATTACAATTTTCTGCTAAGCTTTTAGTTTTCCTCTGTGTTTCCTTATCATGGCTTCGTATTTTATGACTTCAATATAAATAATTCACTGGGAATTGTCATGTTCAGCATGCTATAGAAATCAGATGGCTCAAGTCTACAGCTGAATTGAACAGAGGAAGGACAAGTACCCTTACCTCTAAGAATCCAGATTTGGGACAGAGGGGGCCCACCACATGGGCCACCTGTGTTGCTCATGCAGTGGCACATCTCAAGGGGGTTAAAAACAAACCCCAGTATGTGTGTCCCCTTCTCATAACCTCCAAGGGAGTCTACATACCCATTCCAACAATTCCACCTCGGAACCTTTTGGTGAACTTAAGCCTTATTTATTGAGCTGCCTCACTTTCCCCCCAAACAGCCAATATCTGGGAGGTATTGTGGTTTGGTATTATGGAATGGTTTGGAATTGTGCCCCCAAAACTCACCTGTTTGTTGAAAGCATGGTGCCTAATGCAGTAAGGTTCAGAGATGGGGCTTTTACACAATGATTGAATCATGAGGGCTCTGACCTCATCAGTGGATTAATCCAGTTAGTGGATTAATCTATTGGTAGGTGAATTGACTTCTGGGAGGTGGGACCTAGGTAGAGGAAGTAGGTCCCTGGGGACTTATCATTTCCCATGTCCCATTACTTTGTCCAATCACTGTAAATACTTGTAAACACGTGGAATTTCAGTTCTTACCTTGTTGGAGACCAGTTTCAAAAGTTTCACAGGCCAGCACTGACAGACTGTGACTGAACAGCATTTTGCCAGGCTGTAGAGGGCACACCTGTAGCCGGTGTGCCACCAGTCCCCGGTCCTACAACCAAAGCGGGCATCGTCAATTTATTACAATGCTCCTTCTTCAATGCACTTAATGCCTCAGATTCCTTCTCAGCATATGCATCTACTCAGACTGGGTGTGCAAAAGGAAAGCCACTTCGGATCCCATCCCTCATTCCTTCGGTTCAGCCACACACTCTGATCCTGGCTCATCCGACAACACAGAACCAATGTCCTGAGCATCTTTTCCATCTCTCTCTTCCACTCTATCCAACCAAGATCCGCCTTCCAAGTGGCCTGTCTGTGCACTTCCCTTCCCCACCCCTAGGTGGCACTGGAGGGCAGATCCAGCACTGAAGAGAGAGACACATAATCCTCAAGTTTGGAGAAAAGAGTAGGCTGAGAGAGTTTTCCCTCACCCACTTCTCTTTTTTATCTTTTTCTTTCTTTCTCTTTGTACCAGGGATTGAATCCTGGGGCATTTAACCACTGAGGTACATCCCCAGCCCTTTTTATTTTATTTGGATTTTTATTTTTTATTTTGGGACAGAGTTTTGCTAAGTTGCTCAGGGCCTCGTTAAGTTGCTGAAGTTGGCTTTGAACTTGCAATCCTCCTGCCTTAGCCTCCCCAGTAACTGGGATTACAGGCATGTACCGCCACACCCATCTATTTTAAAAATCTCTTTATACTCTCCTAGCATATGGCCCAACCATGTGCCTCGAGTCTTTTAGTTGGAGGTACCATCTGGGGAGCACCTGCAATATACCAGGCTTTATTTTAGATGATTAATTTTTGTGATCTCAATTTATCATACGACATTCCTATGAAATAGACATTCTGAGCGCCCCATTTTATTAGAGGGATGAAGCTCAGAGAAAAGAACTGCTCAGGATCATGCAGACAGCCGGGCGTGGTGGTGCACACCTGTAACCCCAGTGGCTCAGGAGGTTGAAGCAGGAGGGTTTCAAGTTCAAAGCCAGCCTCTGCAATTTAGAGAGACCATGTTTTAAAATAAAAAGGGCTGGGGATGTGGCTTAGTGGTTAAGCCCCCATGGGTTCCATCCTCAATGCCAAAAAAAAAAAAAAAAGTTCATGCAAATATTAGTGATAGAGCTTAGATAGCAACAGGGGTCTGCTGTGTTCCAAGGCTGATTTATCATTTGCTTTTTTTTTTTTTTTCCTGGTGATGGGAATTGAACCCAGGGCCTCAAGAATGCTAGGCAAGAGCTTTACCACTGAACCACACTACCAGCCCTGGCCCAGCCATTCACAGACTTCTCATCTCCTTGCAGACTCAGCCTTGGAATGGGAAAATCGGGCTTAAGCTCCCCCTACAGGTGATATTACGCAATGCACAATCTTCTCCAAACGGCAGGAGAGGCAGCACTTCCCTGCCCCACCCCTAGGTGGCACTGGAGGGCAGACAGGGGCTCAGCCCCCAACCCCAATCTTTTACCTTAAAAATCATAAAATTGATGTGCATCGAGAAGTCACAATGTGTCCACACCCACAGTTTGTGGGCGTTGCCAAGACATTTCACCCAAAGCGTTCCTTTGCCTCTCAGACTCCCAGAATGTTGACATTTTAAGGTGGGAGGGTAGATAATGTCCACCCTGAATAAGTGATGGAAGGAGTTAATGTTTTATCAGAAGCATTGGCTGGAGAATCCACCCATCTGGCCTCAACAATCTGGCCTCCCAGACAACTGCAGAAATAAATAAAACAAAATAAGAAAATGAGAATAACAACTGCTACTATTTATTGAGCTCCATATGCTGAGAACCGTGATAAGCAAAGAGATGTATACCTAAAATCCAAACCACATTCCTTTGCATTTCTTCAGTGAAGGGGGAGATTTTTATTCTTTGAAAAAAGAATGATTTTTCTCAAGACCCTGAAGTTGCTTTGAAATAGTGGCAGATGAATAACGTGGGCAACAGACCTGAATATCGGCTGTATTATATAAAATGAAGCAATGATACAGATAATGAGACCAATTTCCTATGCGCCTCAGACACTAGCTCTTATGACCACTAAAAAGAGGGTCCTGGAAGGTTTTAATCAGTGACTGCCCTCCCAAAGAATATTTGTACTTAATTTTTTTCCCTTTACAAAAAAAATCAGCTTTTGTTTTGTTTTTCTGAACAGAGGCTTTTTATCTTTATTGTAGAAAATAGAAAATAAAAAAGATCAAAAACAAAACCATCAATTCCTTCTCATCTTGCGTTATAGCTTTTGTTGTTTCCAATTTTGCTACTATTATGCTGCAATGAATATTTTGTATGCATATGCTTCTTGCAATCCCTGGCTTTATTTCCTTAATACAAACTGCTAGAAACAGAATTTCCAGGCCAATGAGTATATATATTTTTAAAACTTTCAGAATTCACTACCAAGTTGGAAAATGAAAAAAAAAATGCTACCTTGTTTTAAGATGAATATTTTGATTATTAAACCAGAACTTTTTTGTTGGTTTGTTGTCCTAGGGATTGAAACCAGGAATATAGGCATATCTTATAACTGAGCTACATCCCCAGCCCTTTTTTTATTTTTTACTTTGAGACGAGTTCTCACTAAGTTGCTGAGGGCCTTGCTAGTTTGCTGAGGCTGGCCTCGAACTTGTGATCCTCCTGCCTTGGCCTCCTGGTTCACTGGAATTACATGTGTTCACCATCTCGCCTGGCTCAGAACTTTTTTGTTTTGTTTTGGGGGGGTAGCAGGGATTGAAATCAGGGGCACTTTACCACTGAACCACATCCCCAGCTCTGTTTTATATTTTATTTAGAGTCAGGGTCTCACTGAGTTGCTTAACACCTCACTTGTGCTGAGGCTGGCTTTGAACTCCTGATCCTCCTGCCTCAGCCTCCTGAGCCACTAGGTTACAGGTGTGCACCACTATGCCAGCTCAGAACTTTTTTTATATGCTGTTTGTGTGTGTGTGTGTGTGTGTGTGTGTGTGTGTGTGTATTTGTTCTTGTATGTATTGCCAGTTCAAGACTTATGCTTTATTTTCATGTTGAAGTAGTCATCTTTTTAATTGGTGGGTTTGGGGTTTAAAGATTGCTTACATATGAAAGAAACTAACCCCTTGTTATAGGTTTCACTCGGCAAGCTCTCTACCACTGAGTTATATTCCCAGTCCCTTGTCATATCCACTGCTTTCCTTAGTTTGTCTTTTGCTTTTCTATCTTTAATGATTTTTTAAGTCACATTTTTTTTTTTTACTTTCATGTGGTCGGGTCTTTAGGTCTTTTTCTACATGGAATCTGTCCTTGATTGTATATTAAAAGCCTTTTTCTGCATGGAGATTAATAGTCACTCCGGCGACTGCTTTGTAGGGAACAAGATGTTTGGAGATGGATTCTATAAACACGGATAGATTGCTTTCAAAATCCTTGGTGCTTTATCATCACACTCTTAAATTTATTCATTTAATCTTTTTCTTTTATTCTCCCAACCAACATCTAATGGGTTCTTTTATTTTCTAGGCTTTGTGCCAACAGCTGCAAGTGTAGAGAGGAATATTTGAAGAGCTCATAGGTCATTGTGACCCTGTTCCACTTCGGCCAAAGCCTAACTTGGTGACCACGGAGGCCACAGGAAGAGGAAGGCTGTGTTATCATCTCTTTCTTGGCCTCCGGTCCTCGATCTGAGCCTGCCCCTTAAAGTGGTGGTGGACCAATCACCAACACTTGGCAGTTCCACCCCCTAATATCTTTCATCTCCAACTCCTTCTTCCCAAACCCATTACCACCAATTACTCTGGGCCACTCTCATCTTGTCACCTGGAATACACCGCCTTTGCCTCTTAACTAACCTCCTGCTTTCCATCTGGTGCCCTTGCAAACTATCATCTCTGCACAATAGCTGGAGTGATTTCTACAAAGCTGCTCCAGCCATGTCCCATCCTGCCTTTGAAGTCTCTTTGATTGGTCCTCCTTGGCCTCAGGATGAAGTATAAGCTTCTTAGCCTGCAGATCTTTTATGATGTGACCTCTCAAGACATTTCTGGGATTCATCTTTGCTTGCTTCTTCCTCCTCATTCCAACCACATAAACTGTTCACAGATTCCTGAATACACTCAGCTTTCTCTCCTCTCCAGTGTGTTTGGTTGAGGTACTGGGGATTGAACCCAGAGGCACATTACCACTGAGCCACATTTTATTTTGAGACAGGGCCTCGCTAAGTTGCCAGAGGCTGGCCTCAAATTTGCAAGCCAAGCCTCCTGTCTCCGCCTCCCACTTCTCTGGGATTACAGACAGGTGCCACCATACTTGGTACCTCCAGGGCTTTTATAAGGCTGATTCCTCTGCTTAGAACTTTTTTTTACCTACACCCTCACCTGGCTAACTTATCCACAGAGCTCAGCTTAGATATCACTTTCTCAGGAAGCCTCATCCATCTTCATGTCCAATGACTTCATTAAATATCCCTCCTCTCTGCTCCCACAGTCTCTCTTTCTTCTTAACTTAAATACGGTACCTTGTTGTCTGTTTAATGGTCTCCCTCTCTCAGCTGTAGCATAGATGCACAGGTTATCTATTGCTCCCCTCACAAGAGACAATGCCATAGAGTGGACCCTAGAGTTGTGCAGTGTACACCCTACACCATCGTCTATGTGAGCCCTAGCTGTGACCACCTTGAAGAGCAAGAGCTATACGACTTGTTCATTCTTGTAAAACGGAAAATATTCCTTAAATTTTAGAATGTATGTTTTGAATATATGGATGGATAAATGACTGGTGAATGGGTAGATGAACAGATGGATGGATACAGAACTTGATCCTTGCTCTCCGTCCATCCATCCACCCACCCATCTACCCATCCACTCATCCATCCATCTATTTAGCCATCCATCTTATCCTGATCACTTAGGGATTTTTTTTTTTTTAAAAAGGACCAGGTTACTTTCTTTTTTAAGCATCTGCTTTGTTAAACTTTGGCCAAACTTCCATATTTTAAGTTTCTCGTTTAACCCAGAGACAATGATGCACACCTATAATCCCAGAAACTCTAGAGGCTGAGGCAGGAGGATCCCAAGGTCAAGGTCAACCTTGGAAATTAGCAAGATGTTGAGAGCCACAGCCCAAGGGGCTCGAGCAAACTTCCAGCTGATTGGCTCACAGTGGCCCCAGCAAACTTCCAGCTGATTGGCTCACCATGGCCCCAGCAAACTTCCAGCTGATTGGCTCACAGTGGCCCCAGCAAACTTCCAGCTGATTGGCTCACCATGGCCCCAGCAAACTTCCAGCTGCCAGCTGATTGGCTCCTCTGCAGTCATGCTCATTGGGCTGTTTCCCCACCCTTTCAGATTATGGAGCTGCTCATTGGGGGTCTCTTTTGGCTCTGCCCACATGACCCAGCCAATCGGCCTCAAGAGCAGGAGGAGTGGGGGTTGAGAGGCTGGTGGAAGCCAGTAGTGGCAGTTGGGCTCTGAGGGAATTCCTGAAGAGCTGGTGTGGTGCAGAGTGTGTTCTAAAAATAAAGTTCGTTCCTGCTTGATAAGTGGCTCATGAATTGTGCCCAGCCAGACTGCAGCAGCAAGATCCTGTGTCAAATTTTTTAAAAAAGGAGTGGGGGCATAGCTTAGCTATAAAAGTGCCCCTGGATTCCATCCCCAGTAGTGCTACAGCGCCAGCCCATGAATCCATTTTAACCAACACTCCAGGAGATTCTGACACAAGACACAGTTTGAAAACTATTGCTTAGCTGATGAATTACTGGTGACCTAAGATGCACTGGGAAAGGGCCAAAGAGGAACTGAATATACTAAGGAAAGAAAAGCAGTTATTATTTTTAATATATTTTCTCATTTTGACAATGACTAATGACATATTTCATTGGTGGATGTATTTGAGACTGCTTACTATGTATCATGCACTAAATCCAGCAGTTTTTCCAGTAGAGGTCAAAGTACTACCATCATTTCCATGGTTCCATGGGAGGAAATTGAGGCTTGGGAGAGGATTAGGAATCTGCCTGTCATCACACAAGAAAGGGTGAAGTCAAATTCAGGAGTTTGGGCACTGGGGATGTGGTTCGGTGTTAGAGCTCTTGCCTTAACATGCACAAGGCCCTGGGTTTGACCCCTAGGACCGCCAAAAGAAAGTTGGAATCTCATAACTTAGGTTCAAGGCTCTACTTTAGCACTAACATTTTTAAAATTAGGTTATAAGCCAGGCGTGGTGGCGTATGCCTGTAATCCCAGCAATTTAGGAGGCTGAGGCAGGAGGATCACCAAGTCCAAGGCCAGCCTCAGCAACTGAGCAAGGCTGTCTCAAAATAAAAACTAAAAAGGGCTGGGGATGCAGTTCAATGGCTAAGTGCCCCTGTGTTCAATCCCTAATACCCCTCCCCCCAAAAAAATTATGTTATGAAACAATCAATATTATGGAAAGGTGCATTGAGCTGATATTATTTTTTCTGCTTTTCTACATTTTCCACATTGCTCCATGAGCATGTATTGTTTTTTAATCAAAAAAGAAAAAATCATTTTTTTAAAAGGCTACCTGTACATTATGGTTATGGTACAGATTTACCCATATTGGAAAAATAAAATTCCATATAGTGGGCTAAGAGCTGTAGCTTAGAGGTACAGCACTTGCCTAGTGTGTGTGAGGCCCTGGGTTTCATTCCCAGTGCGTACACACACACACATACACACACACATACGCATAAAGCATATAATTATATATAAATGCATATATATTTTATATAAACACATTAGACAAATCAACAACTATTTATTTACAAGAAAGAGACCAGAAGTCTCAACATCAAAATGTTAGCAAGGATTATCTCTGGGTGGTAGGATTCAAAATGATTGTAATTTTATTCTGTTTTCTGTTCAATGTTTTTTTTTTTAATAGAAAACATGTCACTTTTGCAATCAGAAAAAAAAAATATATGATTTTGATAACCTGAAGCTTTCTGACTCCAACACCAGAATTTTCTTACAGCAAACTGTCTGTATATTTTAAAGACTCCTTTTCTAGTTTTTCCCAATAAACCAGGTTTGTTTTTCTGTTGAATGTTGTGACCTATCATTTATCCCATTCAGTGTCACCCCAAAAGGAATCAAACCTTCTAACAAGTGGCTTCCTGCACAGATACCAGATAATAGCTCTGTTTCAGATTTTGCCTGCTGTAATGTTGTTCTAAATAAAGACTAGAGACACATTCTGTCTTTCATTAGATCGTAATTGAGCTCTCACTAATTTATGGTACTCTGCTCTCTGCATTATTGACAACATGTACATGAAAGGCTGTATCCTCTTCCTGGCTTTTACAAAGATTATGGGATCCCATGGGGCATCAATCATGGCGCACACCTGTCATCCCAGTGACTCAGGAGGCTGAGGAAGGAGGATCTCAAGTTCATCCTTAGCAATTTAGTGGTAAAGACCCCCTGGATTTAATCCCCAGCATCCATTTCCCAGCTATTAGAGCTGGGGATTAGCTCAGCGGTAGAGCACTTGCCTAGACCAGGCCCTGGGCTGAATCCCTAGCACACACACACAAAAAAGGTGGGGATGTACCACTAACTCTTGACACTAGGCAAAATATTTGCCTCTGATGAGGTCTCCTTTCTTTCTTTGTAAAATTACAGAGGGACTGGAGGTACAGCTGAGGGCTAGAATTCTTTTCTAGCATGTGCAAGGTCCTGGGTTCTATCTCCAGCAACACACACACACACACACACACACACACACACATACACGAGAGAGAGAGAGAGAGAGAGAGAGAGAGAGAGAGAGAGAGAGAGAGAGAGAAATGAATGTGAATGCATTTCAGGTTTTTTTTTTTTTTTTTGAGGATCCAGTGAAAACATACATAGGAAATTTCCTAAAGTGCCTGGCACTCAGTCACTCTCAATATTAGTTTCTTTCTTCCTCAAAGATTCATGTTTTGATTCTGCTAGATACCAATAGTGCACAACGTCTTCAGCCTGTTTCCTCATGGGTTGAGTGAGGGATGGGGGTGCTCCCATTCACCTTCATGATGATTTAGTGAGCACGGAGATGAACTGCCCAGATGCCCTTTCAAGAAAGGACTTGTCCCCATGGTCAGCTCCTGCAGCGTGTCCTTCAGGGACAGCCCATTTAAGACCACTGCTGTGTCAGTCATGGGGCTGGCCAAGGCTTTCTTGTGTTGGGCTTCTCCTTCTGCCCAATCCAGCTTCTTCCCACCCCTTCTCCCAGCGACTGATCTCTGATCAGTCTCTTGCATTGCCAAACTGCATCTCAGTGACTGCTCCCAGAGAACACAACCTGTGACAGCATCAGGTTTCTGAGGAAACAGGCAACAGATGAGGGTTGGAACGAGATCATTCACTAGCAAAGATGCTTCACTAATTGTAGATGGAGCATTGACAGCTCTGGCCCAGGGCCTCAGGGCTCAGTTGTTAACAGGTTCAGCTGTGGTGAGCTGGGCTGGCATATATATTGGTGAAAGGGAGGCATTTTGAGAAGTGTGGGCAACTGGTTGCTATAGAGACAGTGGGATTGAATGGAGGATTACTTTCCTAGCGCTACCATAACAATGGGCCAGAAACTTGGCCGTTTTAAAGAAAAGAAAAAAAAATGTGTTTTGGAGGCTAGAAGTCCAAAATCAAGATGACATCTGGTTGTGTTTCTGGTGGAGACCGTGAGGGAGAGAGAATCTGTTCTGTGTCTCCTCTGCTGCTGTTAATGTCTGGGTCTTCAAACTCCAATCTCTGCCTTCATCTTTATGTGGTTTTCTTCCTTCTCTTTCTCTGGGTCTCAAATCCCAATCCCCTTCTCTTGTAAGGGCATCCATAACTGGATGTAGGGCATATTCTAAATCTCGCATAAATCTCATCTCAAGACCCTTGATTACATCTGCAAAGACCCTATTTCAGGTTATGATCACACTCTGAAGTTGGGATAGCCATATCTTTTGGGAACCACAATTTCACCTCTATAGATGATTATTGAATATCACGGTTAATGCCTTAGAGAGAGATCAGGAAAAGCCTCTGGATCAATAAGCAATTGAAAGCCACATGTGAAAGCCAAAGGGACCCCCTGAGAGTGTCCAAAGAGGTTCTTACCCCCCCCCCGCAGCGAGAGGGCAGGGAGCCGAGGACTAGCAAGCTCCAGGTCCTTTATGGTCAGAGTGGCCAAGATCCAGTGCTCAATCAAGGCAGATCTGTATGCCAGGGGCCAGCCCTGACTGTGAAGAAAAACTGGACTTGACACAAATTGGGAACATCTGATCCAGATGTAGACGCTCTGAGCCTGCATAAGCAGCCCGGCCCACCTTAAGAATGAACTCCTCTCCTTGTTTGAAAACAATGCAGAGTCTTCTCCCCAATAACATAACGTGCACCTCCCTCCCCTTAGGGTTTGTCCCCACTAGAAGGACTCTACAGGGTAGCTATGATGGGCTAGCCACTCTGCCTAAATGTAGGTGACATGCTGTGCCTGGTAAGGAAGGAAAGAGACTATATCCCCCAAAGACTGAAAGACCCAGAAAGTGAACCAGATAATATTGGAGCCTCCTCGTCCCTGCCAAGAAGCCATAGCGGAGCGATGAGCAGCGAAATGCCTGCAGACGAGTTGGTTGGAGCGTGGTTGACAAGCACAGCCCACTAGGGGGCAGTGCTGAGGTGAGGGGGGGCGTGGAAGCTGTCAGTCAACCCGTGCACCCTACTGAGCATGCGCAGTGAACCTACTGAGTCGTGCTTCTGGAGAGAGCATGGAAATAAGGCAAAAATGAATGGGCTTAAGAGTGGACCAATAGGGCTAGTACTTTTTCCAAACCCTAATTAGCATCACTTTGGAGCAATGGCATTGGTTCTTTTTTCAAACCCTAATTAGCATAAGTTTGGACCAATAGCAGTGACTCAAGTTCTATATAAACCACCCAGTGCCAAACAGCTCCGCAAGTTGTGATGTTTCCTTTTTTTCTTTTTGTGTACTCTTGTTTATGTTTTCAAGAAATTGGCTGCTTATGCTTGTCCTAGTTTATGGCGTTTGTTTGGGTTCTTGGGCTAAGACCCATAATGAAAGATTGACAGTAAGCTGTTTGACAGTAAGCTGTTTTACTTCCCTGCAACACTAGAAGATGTTATTTGCAATTTGGAGCTGTTATTCTTCTCTGTGGAGGTCTGTAACTTATGCATAGCCTACCTGCCAGCACAGGCAGTGGATTGAATTTCATCTCCAAGCCAGTTTTGCTTGTGAAAGTGTTAAAACAAACCTTCTTGAAATGTGAACCTCAAGGTTCTGTTACTCAAAAAACATTTGCCTGACCACTTAGAAAAGTGTACGCAAAATCGTATGACTTTGACTTATAGTAATGCAGACAGAAAAATCCTCTCTGTAGACCTCATAAATACTGCTTTTATGTCTTGTATCTTAGGTAAAACTGGGTATTGACCATTTACCACAGATATATAGGCATGGTTAATGACTCCCGCCAGTTACAGGATAAGCCACTCCTAACACAACAATAATAACATCAAAAACGCACAAAAGCAGACTTTTCTTTTTTTCCCACCCTCTGGGAATCAAACCCAGGGCCTTGTGCATGCAAGGCAAGCACTTTACCAACTGAGCTACATCCCCAGCCTGCAAACCATTCTAAGTAGATAAGCTCAGATCCCCTCTGAGGTACTAGGCAGATGTCTTAACTGCTTTTCTTTGGGGAAATTCTTCCATGTGGCAGTCTGAGTGAGTTGGAGTACAAACCACAAGTAGCCTGCAGCCAAGTGGACACCCCCACCCCATGTAGGCATGGCGGTCCTGAGGTAATTTGGGCCAAGGCATCGCCAACCTGTCACCCTCAGGCAGCCACTCTTGGGCACAGCATGGGTGCCTGCTACAGAAGCCCGATCCATGCAGCCCAGCAACCCTATTGACAATCTCAACCTCCCCTTCCTGACCTACCGCTGGGAAAAAAAAAAAACAACGGGAAAGGTTGTTGACCAATAGAGTTAGTGCAGTAATTGAACCAATAGCATTGGTTCTTTTTTCAAATCCTCATTAGCATAAGTTTGGACCAATAACAACTGCTATATAAGCCTCAAGAGGAAAGCCAGTTGGAGAAAATTTGTCCTTGCGTTCTATGTTGTGTTATAAGAGTTCTGTTTTGTTTCCGCTTATCTCTAGATGTTCCTCTACATGCTTGTTTATCTTGGTTTATAAATAAGAAAGGCGGAAGGAGAAGTTATGCTGCGATCTGCTTAACACTCGAGAACACAGCAGTCCATTGAAATCTGTAGTAGTTTTTATTTAGAGGCTTGTGGAGACACATCCCACCTGCTAGTAGAAGGAGTGAATTGAGTTTCCTCTCAAAACTCCTGGTTTTAATGTGACAGGTGCATTTTTTTTATGCTCTCTTAAGCACCGACAATTCCCAAGACCTGCAGTCAGAAAGCTCAGGACTCAAGGAAAAGCTGATGTTTCAATCTGGGTCTGAAAGCAGGAAATCTAAAGTTAAAAGTCCTGGGGGTGAGTTCCTGTAATCTCAGTGAAGCAGAACTATCCCAAGTTTGAGGCCAGGCCCTGTCTCCAAAGGGTTGAGATCCAGCTCAGTGGTAGAGCACCTGCCTAGCATGCTTGAAGCCCTGGGTTCAATCTGAAATGAGGCAAGCAAAGAATTACAAGTCATAGACACTGAAAATTGTCCCATTCACAAATGCCAAAGTTCTAGAAAACCTTGCGATGAATTTGCACAAATTTCAGGAAATAAAAAGAAGTAAAACTAGCAAGTTATAGCATATGACCTCAAACTAAAAAAAAAAAAAAATCAAAAATTTTTACATACTAGCAGTGAATAACTGGAAAATGAAAATTGAAAACCAATACCAGGGCTGGGATTGTGTCTCAGGGGTAGAGCGCTCGCCTAGCACAGGTGGGACCCGGGTTTGATCCTCAGCACCACATAAAAATAAATAAGTGAAATAGAGGTATTGTGTTCCACTACAACTAAAAAATAAATATTAAAAGAAAAAAATCTAGGTTTAATCTAACAAAATATATATATGATCTGTAAGAGAAATCTAGCTCCAGCATGTTAGACTCATTGGAGCACTATTTTATGGGACAAAGTATTGTCTGGCTCTTCAATAAAAATAAAAAAATAAATAAAACCAATTAAGACCTTTAAAATAAACTGTTGTGCTCTTGTCCTTTGACAACAGTAATTTGTGCATCAGGAAGCTGCACAGTTTCTTTCCTGGACTTTAGGATGCCCTGGTGCCTTCAGGCAAAAGAAATGTGTGGAAATTAGCCTTGATTATTTTGGGACATGGAGACAATTCTGTGACAAGAGAGTGACTGGCACCAACATTTCCCAAATAGATGCCACAGTGTATCAGTCCCAGAACATGTTAAGAGAGAAGGGGATAAGGGAGCAAGTTAAGAGAGAAATCTACTCCGGGAAATTGGAAAATGCTACATGTTTTATTTTTTCTTGAGAAGGTTCACATATTGACATATTACTGCTCGGAGAAATCCCAGAGCAAAGAAATCATTTGTTTCTATTTAATCCAGAATTTGCCAAACTCGGTTAACTATGAATTTTTTTTTTCAAATAATAGTTCAATGAAACCCACTTTTGGATATGCTACAAATTTGGGACACACTGCAGACTGAGGTGTTTAGAGAGGCTTGGCATATGGTGATTAATTCTTTCTCCTGTCACTGGGGTTTTTTTTTTGCCAATTTAATTTCAAAATTCAGGGCCAATTTTTCAAGATGAAGTAGGCAGCTGCTACCTTGCTTGAATATAAGGAAGAGTAAAAAAAAAAAAAATTTATATATATATATATATATATATATATATATATATATATATATATATATATATCAATCCCAGAACATGGGAAAATAATGATAATTGGAAGCACAGAGTAATAATATCAATATTAGCCAACTCATTCATAGTACCCACTGCATGTCATTATTATTCCAAGTACTTTATGTACGTTAACCACTTTAGTTGTCATGGCAACTCTGGGCGGTACATATTTAATTGTCCCCCTTGATACATGTGGAAACTGAGGCACAGAGTCGCTTGTCCAAAATCATAACAGCTAATAACTTGACTAAGCCAGGATTCGAACCCATAGAGGCAAACTTTCTATTTGCTCTTTCCCTCTGAAGTTTTGATCATTTTAGTCTATGAAATAAATCAACCAAACATTACAGGAAAAACAACAGAGTTTCTTCTTTGTCTAAGCATAGAAGACCCATGTCCAGTATTAAGACTCAGCAATGGGAAAAATAACTGAATCTTAAAAGAGTTTTAACAATGGGAGAAAGGTTTGGTCCTCTCTAGGCAAAAGGGAGTCCACACCTGTGGATTTCATTTCTTGATTTCACAAGACTCAGAGGAAGATGATGGTGCCACTTCACCTGTTTCTTTGCTGTTTCTGATAGTTTGGGCACCTGGGGAGCCATGTCACCAACATGGTGGGGCAGGGAGAATAAGATAAAAAGCATTTATTGGCAGCTTAATCTCTGTCAGCTGCCATTCTGTGTACTTTTTAGACACTATTTTGTTTACTCAGTGCCATGAGCCAGGTATATGTAACTGTCTCCACTTTACAAATGGCAGGTAAGGAGGATGAGGAAAAGAAGGCACAGAGATTGTCTTGTTCAAGGTTATATAGCTATTAAGTACTGGGGTTTGGATTCAAATCCAGGTGATACCTCAGAGCCCATCATCCAACACTAAAGATGGAGTAAGATGCTCTCAATTTGGCCTCACTGTGCATGTCAATCATCTACAATGGACAAATGTGACAGAGGTGACTCTTCTGACAAGATAGTTATCAAGACACCTCCCCTTCTCCAACAGCAGATACAGTGAACAAGGGCTTCAATTGTAAGAATTACAGATCCAGGATTTTTTCTTCCATTTTTTTTCTGCTGTTGTTCCTTTAAAACACTGATTAGAAGAAAAACCAAGGCGCGCGCGCACACACACACACACACACACACACACACACACAAAATACATTTTATAGTGCTTCTTTAAAAAAAAAAAACATTTTAGATGAGGTGAACCTTCTAGTTGAAACGCAGCCTGTCAAGGTCATTGTTAAAGAATACAGACAACTGTTAGATAAATCAGAAGAATGAAGCCCAGCAATCACTCAAATCAAGTGGCATTTATCTTGTGCAATAGCTCTCTAACATTTTTATTTCATTGGCTTGAGCTTTCCAACAGAACCCTAAAGTGATTATATAGAACACTAGGGCTTTTTAATAGCTTCTAACTTAGCAAGCCACGGTAATTTAAAAGAGAGCGGATGAACTGTAAGGAGCAGGGAGATTTCTGTTGAAGAATACAAATGGGTTCTCTGCTACATCGCTTCTGCCTGTTTCTGGGCAAAAGCAAAAAAAAAAAAAAAAAAAGCACACAGAAATGGGATGGAACTTTCCAGCTGGTGTTTTTAGCATTGTCAGAAGGGGATGTGTTTGTGAAAATGACTGATAATTAGGTGTGAAAGCCGATAAGGGAGAAAAATGGAGAAAAAATGCAGAATCTTTTATATCAAAGGCTGAAATGAACCCTATTGGTGGGTTTGTGAATTGATACTGTTTTGGAGGGGAGTTTAGCAACATGCTGATACTTTGACTCACCAATTCCATCTCTAGGGATCTATCTTATGGTAATATTTACACAAGAACAAATAAGAACATATAAACAGGTGTTCATTGTAGCGTTGTTTGCATGTGCAAAAATCAGAAATAGGACTCAATGGTAGAGCACTTTGTCTAGCATGCATGGAGCTCTTGGTTCAATCCTTAGCCCCATCAGAAGGAGGAGAACTAGAAATAATCTATATCCATCAACACGAAAACATTTAAACAATATGCATATTTTAGAATGGCTTCCTGCTAACAAATGGAGTGAGATAGATCTACATGACTGACCCAGAGAAATGCCCCGGAGATATTGTATTGGGTGGGAAAATTTTTCAAAATAGTGAAAGCACAGTTTTGAGATGAAGCTGGATTCCACATACCAGGACTGAGGGAGGGTAATGGTAGGAGTTAATGAAGAACAGGGACAGTTTTTTTTCTTTTTTTTTAAATTAGTGATTAAACTCAGCAACATTTTTTTTCCTTCTTTCCTCTTTTTGAAATGGGGTCCTTATTGCCTAGGCTGGCCTCAAAATCTCTGGGCTCAATCAATCCTCCTGCTTCAGCCCTCTAAGTAGCTGGGTCTACAGGTGTGCACCACCATGCTTGACCCATTGTTGAGATGCAGAATATATAGGAGCAGAATGAGTAGCTATAAAGTGTCTGTCCTGGGTATCAAGCTGCATCCTGAAACTCCAGGTGATCTTGAGCAAATGTCTGTGATTGTAAATGAAGAAGAGACCTCTAAGATCTTTTCTACCCTCAGGTTCTGTTTGATCCAGAAACCACATCTCGCCTGATGTGAGACCAATCCCCAAGACAAATGGGCAGAGAGTCTTCTCTGCCCTTAAAATTAAACTCAAATATCAGAGGACATGTGTGCAGTCCTTTTCTATTTGTGGAGCACTTTCGTATCCTTCATTGGATTTGAAAAGGGTTTTATTAGGAAGAAACCATAGCCAAATATTAACAGCTTTTAATCTCCAGATGGTGGAATTTGGCATAATTTAAAATTTACTTGTGTTTTAAACCTTCAAAATCTCCTTCAAGCTGGGCGCAGTGGCACACGCTTGTAATCCTAGCTACTCAAGAGGCTTGGGTATAAGGATCACAAATTCAAGGATAGCCTTAGCAACCTAGTGAGACCCTGTCTCAAAAATAAATAAATAAATATATATATATATATATATATATATATATATATATATATATATATATATATATTTTTTTTTTTTTAATTAAAAAGAGCTGGGGATGTAACTCAGTGACAAAATGCCCCTGGGTTCAATCCCTAATGCCCACCTCCCCCCCAAAAAAATCCTTCAATTTAAAATCATAAAGAAATGATGGTTGCACAACATTGTTAAAGAACAAATAGCACTGAACTGTGTGTGTACTTTTGAATAGTTAATTCTATATATGAGGCTTTGCTTCATTAGGAAAAAAACCTTCAACACACACGATTTTATAGTCATTTCTTAAAACTGTGGCTTTGAGGAGAGAGTTACAGAAGATTCCTTAGACACAAGAGCAGTTTAGGTAAGCTGACATGAACCTGCACCTCCCACCCATCCCCCAGACCTGCTTAAAGTTGCAGCCTCAAGCCAGGCCTGCAGAGCGCTCCTCCGACCACCAGGGGACTCTGCAGAGCTCCCGCGTCCTCACACACCGGCGCGCGCCGTCTCTTGCGCCTTTGAAGCGCGTGTGCGTGAGGGGCGGGGCCGGGAGAGGAAGCTGCGCCTGCGAGACCGCCGCCCACCTGAGCCTCACACGGCGCTCCTCTCACCTTCGGTTCTGACAGACCGACCGCTCCAACTGCGTGCGAGTGTTTGAAGTCCCACCTCTCCACTCAGTCGTCATACGTTTGAGCGGGTGTCCCCACTTCCATTTCCTCACCCTTAACCACTTGTCCCTGCTACTGTGTTCTTTCGCCCTGCTCTGCCAAGGGTCTTCGGTTTTCTGTCAGCCTCTGACCCATGGCGCTGCAGGCGCTGCACAGCTCGGGGGTGGCCTTCCGCAAGATCCTGTCTCACTTCCCCGAGGAGCTTTCGCCTATGGCTCCGGGGTGTACCGCCAGGCGGGTCCCAATTCAGACCAGAAGGTGAGCCCGGCCCCAGAGACCGGACCTTCCCCATGTGGCTTCCCCGCGGTCCACCCCATTGCCAGGATTCTGCTTGTTCTCCCTTCGGACCCCTAGGGTGGCCTGCTGCGCACTCCAGGCGTCAATTAGGAGGATGCAAATCGTTCAGAAGTGTTCTTAGTATAACGAGAACGTGAGCTGAGTTTTGAAGGATAATTTAGGAATCCACTTGGGAGCTGCAGTTAGGTGAAGGGAAAAACTGTTGCCTAGGCACGGTGAAAGAAAGAAAAACAGTTGCTAAATTCGAATTCAGTTTTCAACCTGGATACTACGTTGGAATTTTCTAGGGAGCTTAAAAAAAAAAAAAAGAATTGCTGGGTTCTACCTGAGATTCCTGATTTAACTCGTCTAGAATGGGGCTGGGCTTCAGGAATTTGAAAAACGTCGCTCGATTCTCATGCGAAGCCACGTTTGAGCTCCTCCTATCTGCTGCTGTGGGAGAAAATACAAAATAATCCTCTGATTTCAAGGAAATTGATGAATTGTCTGTAGGGCCAGGGCAGGTACCGTGAAGGTAACTAAGGACAACAGTTAGTGGCTAGCCGGTGTATGCACTTCATGCTCAGCATATTTAACAAGTGTCTAGTGGGGATTAAACATTGTTACTCTTCAGAGTTGGCTGAGCACAACAGCAATATAATTTTCATTGTGATTTACAGAATTCAGTGTGAAAATTGCAATAGGGACTTAGATACTTGGCTGTAATTTGCCTTTTGGTTAAAGTTTGCCTATTCACTTCCTGGTGAGGCTATCTACAGCCTGGATTTCCTATCTATGCTGTTACAATGTTGTTCTTTAAATTGGCAGCATATGAAGTTGTGTGAGAAATTATAGTATGATCTAATTACTTTTCTAATATACATTTACATAATTATAGATATTTAAGAATGTTTACCCATGTCTTCTCACATCTTAAGTATCACCAGTGGTTTGTGGATCACAGTGAGGGAAACCCAGAGCATCCTTTAGTCTCCTGTAGACTCTTCATCATTTTTCAGTGAAGGTTTTCCTTTGAGTAGAACTGGATTTCCCTCCAAAAAAAAAAAAAAAGATTCTTTCCTTACCCTCACTCTCATCCCCTACATTCAAGTTAACAAACCTTGTATATTCTAATACTAAATCTCCTCCAAACCAGTCTCTACCCCAAGTGCCTCGCCTCAAACCTTTTTGTTTCTCCCCTGGAATTTTTTAGTGGTTACCTATCAGATTTCCCTCATCCTTTATCTCCACTCTCAAGTTAGTTCTTCTGCAGGAAAGTTTTCTAGCATGGCAAACAGCCTCTCTGGTCCTATCTCCCACAACATAAGTATGTTTTGTTCCAGTAGCACCAAACTGCAGGTCCAGAACATGCCTGACTGTCTCCTACCCATAGAAGTAGTTTCCTGTACATGGCTCTGTGCCTTCCTCATGTTTCCCCAAGTACTTTTACCAGCCCTGTTTCCCTTGAATGCCTTTTTCAAGACTCCTACTTAAGTTCCCTAGAAGCATTCCTACTTCTTGTTCTCTTGGATCTTTTTTTTTTTTTTTTTTTTTTGTACCATGGATTGAACCCAAGGATACTTAACCATCAAGCCACATCCTCAGCCCTTTTTATTTTTTATCTTGAGACAGGGTCTCAGTAGGTTGCTTATAACCTCATTAAGTTCCTGAAACTGGCTTTGAACCTGCAATCCTCCTGCCTCAGCCTCCTAAGCCATTGGGGATCTGCCCCCACTCTTAAGTGATATTAGTACATTGTGCATTCCTCTATCAAGTCAAGTTGTATACTCCCTCCAGTAGACTGAGCTCTTCTACCCTAGGACCCATCAGAACTCATAGGTACTTTATTAGTAGTTGTGAATGACTTATTTCCTTTTACATACTACTTAGTAGAGTTTGTCCAAGTGATCTTTGATCTGGAAGAAAAGTGGAACACATTTAACTGCAGTTAGGTAATGAGCACAATTATTCAGCACACAGAATTTATTACCATGCTACTTAGGTCTGTGGCTAATTAGCCTTGTGTACCAAGGCACAGTGCTTATCCTGGACATTGGTTTCCTTTCCTATAAAATTGGAATAATTGCATACCTACTTTGTAGAATTATTGTGAAGATAAAGTAAGTTGCTGTATGTATTATATATAAAGTGCTGACATAGTACACATTAAATTAGTATTTGTATTAAAACAAAGCTCACATTGCTTTCAGAGATTGGAGACCCTAGATCTTCTGCTAATCATAATAGCACAATATTTGGGAGGGTTCCACTCTATCTAGCCACTTTTCCAGGAATTAATGAACTCATTCTCTTTTCTTTACAGAATGCAATGCTGGATTTTGTGTTCACAGTAGATGACCCTATTGCATGGCATTCAGAAAACCTGAAAAAGAATTGGAGCCACTACTCATTTCTAAAAGTTTTAGGGCCCAAGATGATCATATCTGTCCAGGATAACTATGGCGCTGGAGTTTACTACAATCCATTGATTATGTGTGATGGTAGGGTAAGTGACGTTCGTTGGGCCTTTGTCTTAACTTGGCTAATTATTAACCTTTGTTAAAAGAGCACCAGTGAAATATGTATGTTTGTGCAGGTGGGAAAGGGTCACACTCCTGCTGGATGTTCTGAACCCAGGGACAGAGCAGGCACTGGAGTCCTCAACTCCCCTTCATTGTGATTGCAATGTGAGAAGGTGATTGAATGTTACTTGTTTTTTTTTTTTGCCAAGTGGTTCCCAAGTTTTAATCTGTTGTACACACAGATTGCAGGGATCCACCCCCAGAGTTTCTGATTCAGTAGGTCTAGCTGGAGCTGGAGAATTTGCTTTTCTAACAAGCTTCCAAATGACACTGAAACCAAAGGTCTAGGAACCATACTTTGAGAACCCTGGTTTGGTCAGTGTGAGGAATAGGCAGCCCTATTCAAGATCAGGGTGGAGATCAGTCTTATCTCTTCTAGATAACAGACACCCCCAGGAAGAAATTGGAAGTGAAGCGGGCATTAAGGGAGGCTGGTAGTCTGTGAGGCCAAGTAATAGACAAGAACCTCTTGGTGTTAACACCTGAATGGGATTCAAGAGTGGGGTGTTAGAGAGCAAAGGTCCCCAAAGAGGGATTGTCTGACATCAGAGACTCTTGCCTATCTTTTAGATGAGAAACAGCCCAGAGGTTTGGGTTGTAGCTTAGTGGTAGAGTGCTTGCCTACCATGTATGAGTTCCTGAGTTTGATCTATAGCACTAGCACTACCAAAAAAAAAAAAAAAAAGCAAACGAGATGAAAAGCAAACCAGATGAAGCATGTCAGTATCTTAAGAGGACTGTCAAGAGCTAAGTGGATCCCCAAAATGTGAAGACCAGTGGGGATCTAACTCAGTTGCCTCCTGGAGATTAGTTGGGTTAAGAATGAGGTATGGGCTTCAGTTGCTAGATTGACACTCCTGCTGATTTTTGGAGCATACTTATAGGCATATGAATAATGTGGGGATCTTTTAAAGTACAGATTCTGATTGAGTAATCTGGTATGGAACCTGAGATGCTGCATATTTTACAAGCTGTCTGGTAATGCTCATGTAACTGCTCAAAGGAGCATGCGTTAAAGGGCAGGAGACTGGAATACTGACTTGAGAAGGATCTGAACTTGGCTGAGGAATGTGCTGTGATTGACTGGTGATGTTTGTAAATCCTTAAGGCCATCTATGTGCTTTTCTGGTTGAGGTCCTATCCTGCTTCCCTTGCATTTTTTTTTCCTTTTATATGGTACTAAGGTATGAACCCAGGGGCACTCTACCACTGAGCAACTTCCTCACCCCTTTTTAAATTATATTTTGAAACAGCTTCTTGCTGAGTTGCTCAAACTGGCCTCATCCTTATAATCCTCCTGCCTGAGCCTCTGAGTAGCTGGGGTTCCAGCTATGCACCACTACACCTAGTTGCACCTGCATTTTGCAGATGAGGAAATGAAGGTTTAGAGAGAACACTTTCTGTAAGGTCAGGCCCCTAGTTAGTGACAGGCTCCTTGATTTCTAGGCTTGTGCTGTTTCTACTGTCCCCCCTCCTGCCCCCCAGCTATTATTTGCCTGTAGCAAGAATGGTTTCTGCAGTCCTGTGGCCTAGTGGAGGGAAAAGCCCAACCTGCCACTTCCACTTATTCATGCAAAACACATAACTGTGTTCTTTATCCATAATTAATGTTATGCTGAGCCTATCTCTAATTAGTAACTTTCAAACAGTATTACATGCTCCAGTAACTAAAGGTTTAGGCAAAATTGTATACCAAGGGGACTGTACATTTTAATTGAAATTCTTTAGATACTTTTTACATATGTGCAGCCTGAGAAGGCTATTTGGATACCAAAGTTGAGTAAAGTGGATCTGAAGGTATTTATTAACACAAATAGGACTTTGTAACCTGGGAAATCTACATTCAGGGTTTATACAAATTATTATGGAAATTGACTTGACCATAATTCCATGTGTTTAGCACTGATAAAGAGGTTTTATTTGGGGATGTTGCTTTGTAACTATAAGCCTTTCAAAGTCAACAGCAATAGAGGAATTGACTAGGTAAAGGATATCAGTTAAAACTTTTAATTAAAGAAACTTTCTGTTACTTTGCAATGAAAAGAACATTGGGAACTAAAATTCTAGGATCTAGTTTGTTTATTTGTTTGTTTTTGTGGTACTAGAGATGAAACCTAGGGCAACATACATGCTAGTTAAGCACTGCTGAGTATATTCCCAGCCTTGTTTTGTTTTGGAAAGTGACAGGGTCTCTCGGAATTGTTTAGGCTGGTCCCATACTACAGGCTCAAGCCATCCTCCTGCCTCAGCCTCCCAAATATCTGGGTCTATAGGTGCATACTATGCCTGGCTCTAGGACCTAGTTTTAACTCTATTAGTACTGTTGCCATTTGGAGTATTTAATTTATTCTTTCTGGGCCTCAGCTTTTTATTTCTCAGATGGAGAACATGAACTAAAACAATATTTCTCAAACATTTGGAAAGGTCTAGTTTTTTTTTTTATTTGTTTTGGTTTTTTTGCAGAATGGTGTCTAAGAGCCATTCTGCCTTTAACATCACATGGACCTAAGTTTGTGATCACCTCACCTCCTGTACTTTGAACTGTATCTTGAACCATATCTGAGTTCCAAATCTGTTTTAGACATTAAACCTCTCAAAGAGTTTTGGTGGAGATGTGGGTATTTCCATGGAAGGCATTTTGAGTGACTTTGGAAATCAAGGTCCTACTCTGGTCCAGAATTTGATGTGTTTCCTTATGTTTTGTACTTGCATAAGAAACAAGCTGATATTTGGCTTTTTTTTTCACCCATTTCTTTCCTTTTTCAGCTTATCAAATATGGGGTTATTAGCACCAGTATTCTAATTGAAGATCTCCTCAACTGGAATAACTTATACATTGCTGGACGCCTCCAAAAACCGGTGAGTGTGTGTTTTTTTAGGCTGCCATAATTAGGGTGTCTCTGAGCCTAACTTGACTTTTAATCCTTGTGATTGCAATGAGATGGAACTCTAGGAAATGGAAATGCCTATTAGATTCCTCCTCTTTCTACCTTTAATGAATTACCTTTATAATTCATTACCAATGTCCAGATATTATGTTGTGATATTGTGACATAATAAGAAATATATGGTTGGTTTTTGTCTTTGGCTTGTGGCACAGAGCTCCTAAAAGCCTTAGAATTCCTAAGTGTTAGGAATAACAAGTCCCTTTCAACCATACCTGAGTTCATCTAATGAGGGGACTCTTTTGTTTTTCTTTTCCTTCTGGCTTGAACCCAGGGCCTCATGCATGTGCATGCTAGGTAAGCACTAAACCACTAAGCCTCATCCCCAGCCTTCCCAGGTGACCCTTGATGGGCCCTAGATAGCTTCAGGATAGGGGCTGGTTACCAGAGAAACCACCAATGTGCTTAATGGGCTGGAACTTTCATCCCTACCTCCCATTTTCCACCCACCTCTGGAAGGGGTGAGCGGCTGGAGATTGAGTTACTCTCAATGGCAGTGAATTAATCAATCATGCCTAGGTAGTGGGACCCCCATAAAACCCTCAGTAACAGAGTTCTGAGAGTTTCCATGTTGATGAACAAACACATTGAGGTGCTGGGAGGATGGGGTCTTTAGAGTGGGCGCAGAGCTCAGTTCCCAGTCCCACCCAACGATACCTTGTCCTCCTCCTCCTACTACTACTATTCCTCCTCCTCTTCCTCTTCTCCTTCTCCTCCTTCCTTCCTTCTCCTCCTCTTCTTCTTCTTCCCCCTCCTCCTTTTCTTCTTCATACTCCTTCCCCCTACTTATTCCTTCCTCATCTCTCCTCCCTCCTCCTCCTCCTCTTCCTCCTTCTCCTCCTTCATATGCTTGGTATCAAACCTAGGGTCTTGCACATGTTAAGTATTTTACCACTGAGCTACATCCCCAACCCCTGCATCACTCTATTTAGCTGATCCTGAGTTGGATACTTTAGAATAAGCTGGTAATAGTAAGTAAGCCTTCCTGAGTTCTGTGAGCCCTTCTAACAAATTATCAACCCAGAGGAAGGGATTGTGGAAATTTACAGCTACTTAGTTGTGTGGGATTGAGCCCCTAACTTAAGGATTCTCTATATAGCTCGAGATAGATAATATCAAAATTAAATTCTATTGTAGGACACACAACTGGTGTCCAAAAAGTTGGAGAATTGGTTGGTGTGACAGAAAAGCCCCACACATTTGGTGTCAGATGCTGGGAGTAAAAGACAGATTGTCCCCCTCAGGTACAGGGTCAGTCCATTTGGGGAGTTGGCAGAGAAGGTGTCCAGTGCCTTAGTGGCACCTCTGTCTGTACTATGTACATCCTCATCTTCTCTTCTAGAAGCTCAGGGCACTACGTGTCCACTGTTGTCTCCTCGAAAAAGACAGGACAATGTCTGTCACACAGAAAGCAGTCAGTAACTGTTGAGTGAATGAATGAGTCAGGCCGTCATTCCAGGGGAGAATGGTATTCTGGACCCTGTTTTATCCTCCTGAGGCCAGTGGTGATGTCCTGTCACTATATTCTTACCTCATTGGGGATGCTCCTGAAAGAGACTGTGGGGTTTTGGCTTCTCCATGGCTTTGATAGAAAGGAACAGGGACAAAGAAGTGGGAAGGAACTTGAACTTTTAACAAGTGTTTGCAACTATCATCTTTTTTCTTTTTTTCAAAAGTATGGCCTATTTTCTGAGAAAGCTTCTTTTTTAAGAACTACTTGAGCCAGGTGCAATGGCATACATCTAGAATTCCAGTAACTCAGGAGGTTGAGGCAGGAGGATCACAAGTTTAAGACCAGCTGCAGCACCTTAGCAAGAACCAATCTCAAAATAAAAAATAAAAAGGGCTGGGGATGTAGCTCAGTGTTAAAGTGCCCCTGGATTCAATCCCCAGTACAGCAAAAGAAAGAACTGTGCTAACTAGTCACAGTTGTCAATCTCATACACCTCCCAAGGAAAATTTTCATTATACTGACCAGGGTCTTAGGCTCCAAAAATAGCAGATGGGTTGTTCTCAGGTATCTCCCATAACAGCAACCCCTACCTCCTTTTATAGTGAGCTATGGGGAAAAATAAGAGATTTCTACTGTCATAGTTCATTTGTTCTGTGTCAGAAAAATTTCTTTATTTGTGTATATGGGCTGTCAAGATGCTCTTGCTTTGAACCTGGGCTTAAAATTTAGTAGTGTAAATGGAATTTTATTCAGAAAGAATAAAACTCTTCCCAACAAAGAACAAATTCTGTCATTTGCAGGAAATTGGATGGAACCAGAGATCATAATTTTGAGTGAAATAAGTCAGACTCACAGTATCATATGTGAAAACTAGAGATATGTTTTCTTTCATATCTGAAAGATGGAGGGATGAAACTGGGAGGAAAAAAGAATTCAGTGAAAATAGAAGGGAGACCAACCACTAAGGTAGAGGAAGTAGAGAAGCGGAGGGGAATTGGGGGATGCTAGAAAGTGAAACTGACCAAATTACACTTTATTTATATATGTATATACCACAATGAAACCCCCACCCTTCTATATAAATAATATGCACCAATAAAAAACAGAAAAAATTGTATAATTCATTAAAATATGCAGAAATACTTGAGCATATTATACATGTATACACATGTATAAAAATTTATCAAGCCAAATCTTTCAAATATGTACACTTATAAATTTTCCTTCAGTAAAATCATTTTATAATTATGGTTATTATTATTATTATTTGGCAGTGCTGAGGATCAAGCCTAGGGTCTTGCACATACTAGGCAAGTGCCCTACCATTGAGCTATATTTCCCCACCCAAGTAAAACAGATTCTTTAAAAAATTTTTTTTTTTTTAGTTGTAGATGGACAGAATGCCTTTATTTTACTCTTTTTTTTTTTTACCTTTTTTAAATTTTCATGTGGTGCTGAGGATCAAACCCAGTGCCTTACACATGCTAGGCAAGTGCTCTGCCACTGAGCTACAGCCCCAGCCCAAGAAACAGATTCTTATTAAACCTAAGGAATATAACTATATTACTGTAAAATAAGAATATTCACCATAAATTTTAAAATTTTTCAGGGATGATTAAGTAGGGAGAAAGGAAAGGTTGTAATTTCCTTTTGGAGTATACTTTACCAAATCTCTATAATCCATAAATAGCCCCAAATAGAAAAAGAAAAAATTTCTGTGTCTGACAAACAAAAGAATTTGCCAGGTGCTTTTTGTTTTGTTTTGTTTTGTATGTGTGGTGCTAGAAATGGAACCCAAGGCCTCACACATGCTAGGCAGGTGCTCTACCACTGAGCCACACCCCCAGCCCATACATACATTTTTTAAACATCCAGAAACAATAAGCTTACTGAAATAATTTCAAATATCTATAGATGAATTTCTCATTCTTAGACTGGATAACAGGTAAAGCTCATAATTAAGTAAATAAATGCAATTGAAAATATATAAATATTCATTTTACTTCTAAGGGTTTTATAATTTTAAAAATGTTATTGATAGGGGCTGGGGATGTGGCTCAAGCGGTAGCGCGCTCACCTGGCATGCGTGCGGCCCGGGTTCGATCCTCCAGCCCCACATACAAAGATGTTGTGTCCGCCAATAACTAAAAAATAAATAAATATTTTAAAAAATGTTATTGATAGGAAGATAAATGAATATGGAATTAGAAGTGTTTGGTCATATTAATTCCTACTGCTTATTAGGAGTTTATACGAACTCAGGCACCTGGTTTTATCTTTCTGAATGTCAGTCAATTCATGTGTAAAATAGGGATAATAGTACTTACCCTGCCAACGCCCCAAAAGCGTTGAAAATTGGAAACAGAGTATTAATGTTGGGAAGAACATGGGCATTTTAGTTAGAGTCTAAGAGAGCTAAGGTTAGGATCTCAGTTGTGACCCTTACTAATCTTGTGACCTTGTGCCACCGATAGAGTCCCTCACACCTTGGGATATTTTCATCTGTGGACAAGGGTTCTGAAATTCCTGATACTTCAGAACCATTCAGAAAAATGATATTTCCCTTCTCTTCATCCCTGGCTATCTCAGTTATGTTGAGATCAAATAAGATCAAATACAAAAATATTGCGTTATTCTCTGTACTATACTTTATGCCTGGAATTTTTTAAATTAAAAAAAAAATGGTGTTAGAAACCTGAGATGCCCTGAAATCTAAGAATGTAAGTACTGGAAATTATCTTTTTGTTTTGTTTTGTTGTTTTGATTTTGTTCTGGGGATCGAACCCAGGGCCTTGCACATGCTAAGTATGTGATCTGCTGAGCTACACCCTATGGCCTGATCTCAGAATTTATCTAAATGTCATATGTTCTTGTAAAATAAAAGCAGTCCAAGACAAGGAGTAGCAGCTACATTTACCTTAAACAAAACTATGCATTTCTTGCCTAATTTAGAGAATAAAATAAAAGCTTGCCATGGTAGCTCACACCTGAATCCCAGGGACCTGGGAGGCTGAGGCAGGAGGATCACAAGTTTGAGGCCAGCCTCAGCAATTTAGTAAGACCCTGTCTCAAAAGAAAAAATAAAAAGGGCTGGAGGTGTATCTCAGTGGTAGAGCACCCCTGGATTTTATCACTAGTACCAAAAAAAAAAAAAGACTTATCTTTTTAAAAAGTGAAAATGATAAACAGGTGAAGTGACTCCCTCCTGCTCCTGCCCCCAGTTTTTTCCACTCCTGTGGAAATCACAGTTAAGTGGACTTCTCTGTGGTAAGTCTTTCAGCAATCATTTTTCCCTCTAGATGGCAGCAAGTATTAATCAAACTTGAGCAAATCTGTTGAAAGGATAGTAGCATTTTCAACAAGAAAAATGGGTAGTTATTTTAAGAATTATGAGAAAGAGTACGAATTCTTTGTTTTTATGTTTTAAACGCAGTTACATTGTTATATTGTCTAAAACTCCAAAATTGTCTTGCACTTTGCAAATTGAAATAGAATTCCTCAATTACTTGCAAGTTAAATCTTTAAAAGGAATATACAGGAGTTAAAAAGATGGACATTTCTGGGAAAAATTGAATTTAAAATTAAATTTCTGTTATACTTTACTAGCAACTTACCTTATAATTGAGGAGATACCATGTTTTGATTTCTAGTACAGACTTACGTTTCTGAGTCATTTAGTCATTTGCTATGTGTGTGTGTGTGTGTGTGTGTGTGTGTGTGTGTGTGTGTGTGTGTGTGTGTGTGTGTGGCTGAGCAAGTCACCACTGTACTACATCCCAAGCCCTGCAAATATTTTTTAAGTGAAGAACCATGGAATTTAAATTACTTAATAGAACATGTGAACAATCTTTTGTAAGTTAAAAAAAAACAAAAATACTAAAGCAAGTTAAAGTCAGTTCCCTAATTACTTTGACATAATTTGGGATTTTTGTATTTCACTTGTTTTTCATGTATAGATGATTTTGTAACATTTAAAATTTTTAAAAAAAATATCTAGTTTCCAGTTTTAGTTGGACACAATTCCTTTATTTTATTCATTTATTTTTATGTGGTGCTGAGGATCAAACTCAGGGCCTTGCACGTGCTAAGTGAGCACTCTACCCCTGAGCCACAACAATAGCCCTAACATTTTTTATAGCTTTATTTTATTTATTCATTTTTATATGGTGCTGAGGATAGAACCCAGTGCCCTGCATATGCTAGGCAAGTGCTCTACCACTGAGCCACAACCCTAGCCCTGTAGAGATAATTTTGTTTGAAGTTTCTTTTTATCTTTCAGGGCTCTAGAGATGGAACCCAGGGCCTCAGGCATGCTAGCCAAGGTGTCTACCACTGAGCTACACCCCAGCCAGTAATGCAGCATTGGTTTTTTTGTAATAGCTTTATTAAGGTATACTTCACATACCATAATTCAATCATTTAAAGTGTAAAGTTCAGTGGTTTTTAGTATATTTACAGTCCTGTAACTATCACCATATTAGAGTTGTATTTATTTATGTATTTCAAATGGGAAAAATCCCCCTGGTATAAAAGATCCCTGAACTGGGAATTGGAAAACCTGGTTTACTAGTTTTGGCTCTTCCCTGCTGTGAACCAGCCTTTGGTTTTCTAGCCTTTGAAATGCAAAGATTGAGCCATTCATTTAGTTATTCAAAAGACAACTAAGGTTCTTCTTTGTGCATGCCAAAAAAAAAAGACCCCCCACATTATTTGTCCTTGAAGATCCCCCAGTCCAGTAGATAGATAAGGTTTGATCCCATTCTTGTGTTCTGCCCTTCTTCATTTTCAAGCAGTGACTATTTAGAAGAGTCACCCCTCCTGACCATTTGGAATCAAAAAGTTCTGGCCAACGGTTGAGTAGTTCAGCACTAGGTAGGGTTGCCTTCTTTGTAACTGAAACTTCACTCTTCACAATTCAAGTAGTCTTTCCCAGTGACTGTTATAGAGATGGAGGGTGGCTTTCTTTTTTTCTCTGTCTTGAAAGGTACTCACAAATCTCTCCTTTTAAAGTCCCTCCGAGCTTTGTCCCTTCCTCTCTGCAGTCAAGATCTGCACCCTGGCATTAGAGCTAATGTTATCTATGCAGTTCAGGTCGGGGCATTCCCAGTAAGGTACAAACAGCTATTCACAACTCTGAGGACTTTCTTCTTTTCCCAGGCCTCTCTGGCAGTGCCCCAAGCGTTCACTGGCTTTTCACTCTGAACAACAAATTACAGTGCTGCCGAGACAAGTTCCTAGTTCACCTTTCGTTGAAGAACCAGATCAGCACAGTAGCAGAGCCTTCAGAATTCACGTTTTCCCTTTGAGTAAGGATGCTTTTATTTGCACTCTCTTCACCTTAAGTACTGGACTGCTTTCTTCCAACCTAAGTAGAACAGATTTCTTGGAGAACAATTGGTTATTCTGTTAACTAGGAGAAAATCTTCCAAACTTATTCTTTTGTTTGCCTCTTTGAGTATTTAGCGCCTTAAAATAGCCTCTGATTTCACTGGGTTTCTGTAATAGCCAGAGAGAGAGAGAGAGAGAGAGAGAGAGAGAGAGAGAGAGAGGGAATAATTATGATAAGGACTGGTGAATTAGGATGAAGACTGAAGGGTAGGAATATGGAAGCAGAATGGTATCACAGGGGACACATCAGGGGACTGGACCTCGCTTGGTCCATTGTGTCACTTCTTAGAGAAAGGTATTTGACTTCTCTAGCCCTCAGTTTTTCCACCAGTAAGTTGAGTAAGTTGCCTTCCTAGATCACTGATTCCATATGGAATACAAATTTTACTTCTAAGGTGTTGTAGGATTTTAAAAATTTCAGGAGCTGGAGATGCAACTCAGTGGTTGAGTACTTGCCTAGCATATTTATAGCCCCCAGTTCAATTTCCACATTGAAAAAAAATTGTTTTATTAAACTTCTGTCAAAATAAGTCAAGCAGAATACATCCCTAACTGAATGCATGATGATAACTCAAAATATTTAGAACTTGATTTGCATAGTGCAAGGGTGTGGCCCTGGTTTTGCCATTGGTTCATTGTGCAACCTTAGGCGAGTCTTGTTCCTGGGCTGTTCCTTGGTGTTATAATCTGCAGATGATGGCAAAGATACTAAACTCACCCAAGCCAAAAGGCTTAATTAAGGTCTATTAAGTTCTCATAATTATAAGGGTGGAGGAGGTGATATTGAACCAAGTGGCTTACCTATCATATATGAGGTATAGATGTTGGAAATATTCCCTTAGAAAAAAGGTGGATAACACAAGGCAAAAGTTAGAATTTAGGTTGTTAAGCTTGATTTATAGTTATGTCTTATGGTGCTACCACTTTTTTTTTTTTTTAAACAACAAAAAACTAACATCATTCTCCTCTTTCCAGTAGAACTTTATTTTGGAGTTTCTTAGAGTGTGCCTTTTGTATGCCATCTTAATGCATTATTATTTGGCAAAAAACAATTTTATATGCCCTGTTTTCTATTAAAGGAGGAAAATTTATCAACAACACCAAGTTGTTTAGAGACAGTTGATACATTTCAGATATCTATGAGTCCTTATTAAGGACTTCTAGACTCTTTTCTTTGTATAGAAAATCAGTCAGTAGCAGATGTTTTAAAAAGATTATGGTGGGAATATAAATTGATATAACCATTCTGAAGAGCAATTTGGTAATTCTCCTTCTAAGCAGAATAGCTAAAAGTATTCTCAAAATTTGGTCTCTGGCTGGGCACTTTAGTGCATGCCTGTGATCCCAGTAATTCAGGAGGCTGAGGCAGGAGGATCACAAGTTCGAGGCCAGCATCAGCAACTTAGTGAGATCCTGTCTCAAAATAAAAGGGACTGGGGAGGTGGCTTATTGATTAGGCACCCAAGAGTTCAATCACCAAAAAAAAATTTTAAAAGGCAGGGGGAAAGGTGTCCCTGAACCCAAAACAGCCTCAACATTTTCTAGGACCTTGTTAGAAATATACATTTTCAACCTTCCTGCAGGGCAACTGAATCAGAAGCTTTGGGGTTTGGACCCATTATTATGTGTTTTAATAAACTCTCCCATGATGTTAATGCTAGCAAAGATGAAAACCCCTGGCTTAGAGAAATTCATTGCCTGTGTACCAAGTAGCACACCAAAGGAAGCTCACTTCAGCTAATGTATTATGTACCGTATCTCATTTGGTCTGTTAACCCCATTTTATTGATAAGGAGCAATGCCCATCACCACAGCTAGGAGGAGATGGAGCTGAGACTTGAACATATTCTCTTAACTAGAGTGCATTTTGTGTGTGTGTGTGGTGTATGTGTCTGTGTGTATGTGTCTGTGTGTGTGTGTAAGTAATTGGGGATGGAACCCAGGGCCTTACACATGCAAAGCAAGCACTGTACCACTGAGCTACATCCCCAGCCCTACCTTACTGTTTTTAAAAACCGAGACTCTGAGAACAGACTGGAGCTCTAATGTATTTAATGGATTTGGAGACAGTCAAAGACAGCTGCTTCTGACATGGATTTTAGACAGTCAAAGACAACTGCTTCTGACATATATTTAGGAGAATAATGCTTTGTATTTAGCAAAACACGAACTCAAACATTTACATTTATTGTTGTTTTCAATCTTTGACAATTCCTTGATACAAATCTGTTATCCCTATTTTATAGATGATGACTTAAGTTCTGAGAAGTTAGGTCATTTGCCCAAACTCACACAGTTTGTAAGTACATGGATTTGAGCCCAGATCTATATTTAAAACCCACGATCTTTCAATTGTAGCTAATTTTCTTTCCATTTTCCTTCACCGAGTTTCAAATCTGTGTATCTAAAAATCATAAAGCATGAACTGCCTAGGTTATTTGTGGGCAAGAAGAGAGGTGAGTTCTGAGTAAAGAAAATGCCTTCTCTCACTAGAAAATTTAAAAACTGAGATGAAAAAATAAAAATATTGATATTCCCAAAGGATGTTTATTCTTTTTCAAAGCCTGTGGTGAGTTTGCTCATTTAAAAAGAATATTAATTTTGTTTTCTTTGGCATTCTGATCCCTTCCTATGTGATAGATTTCTCTGATTTTGGCATAAGAGGAGATTCTGGGATTACTTATTAGAATAGTAATCATTTCATGTCAACCAAACTAATATTCCAAGATCCTCAGTGGTCGGCATCTGGGATGGTTCCAGCTATATGTGTCAACCTGTGGCTTGAGCAATACTCCTTTTCTAAAATTTTTCTTCTGAATGTTTGCCTTTTCCAGGTGAAAATTATCGCAATGAATGAAAACGTCATCCTTAGGTCAGCACTTGATAAAAATCTGAAGAGCGCTGTGACTGCCGCTTTCCTCATGCTCCCCGAAAGCTTTTCTGAGGAAGACCTCTTCATAGAGATCGCTGGACTCTCCTACTCTGGTTAGTGTCCTGTGTGTCCAAACCTTTTTCAAGAAGGAGATTTGTCATTTGAACGCTATGCAAATAGCTTGCTCCTCACCCTGCCCTGGGACTGCAGTGGTCTTATTTGTAAATTCTATCACTTCCTGTGTCACTTACTGCAGTAGCTTTCTGATTTGCCTGCCTACATCCAGTGTCTCCCGTCTTCTCTCCACAACCCTCCAGATTTTATTTTAATATTTATTTTTTAGAAGTAGTTGGACACAATGCCTTTATTTATTTTTATGTGGTGCTGAGGATCCAACCCAGGGCCTCGCATGTGCTAGACGAGTGCTCTACCACTGAGCCACAATCCCAGCCCCCCTCTAGATATTATCCAAGGGTGATTTTTGGTTGTTGCTGTTGCTTATTTTTATTTTGAAATGATTGCAAATCTACAGAAAGGTTTTGAGAATAATAACAGAAAATTCCCATAAACCCATTTTCCTGATCCACCAATTTTAACATTTTACTATATGTTTTCTCATTCTCTCTGTACCAGTGGTTTTCAAAGTCAGTATGCCTCTGAGGGCTTCTTGAAACAACTGGAGGGCTGGAGTTGTGGCTCAGTGGTAGTGCATTTGCCTAACATGTGTGAGGCACTGCTTTTGATCCTCAGCACCATGTAAAAATGAATAAATAAAATAAAGGTATTTTGTCCATCTACAACTAATAAGATTATTGGAAAAAAAAGAATGTGGTGGGGCATACCTTAATTCCAGTGATTTGGGAGACTGGGGCAGGAGATTGCAAGTTTGAGGCTAGCCTCAGCAACTTAGTTAGGCCCTATTTTAAAATAAAAATAAAAAGGGTTGGGAGTGTAGCTCAGTGGTAAAACACCCCTAGATTCAATTCCTAGTACTGCCAAAATAAAAAATTAATTAAAAAACAGATTATTGACCTTAACCCAGACAGCTGATTTAGTAGGTTTGGGAAATGGCCTAAGACCTTATATTTCTAACAAAGTTCTGGGGTGATGCTGATGCTCCTCTCGGGACCCTGCTTTCTATTGCTCTTTCTGTATATAAATGTACTGTGTTGTTGTTGTTGATGTTGTTTTTCCCTGAAGTGTTTGAGGTCATACATATCATGTCCAATTTAGACCATAACCATAGTACAGTTACCAAATTCAGGAAATTTAATACTGATGCAGCAGGTCAAGGTGGCCCACATCTATAATCCCAGTGATTTCAGAGGCTGAGGCAGGAGAATCTCAAGTTCTAGGCAAGTCTCAGCAATTTAGTGGTACCCTATCTGAAAATAAAATAAAAAGGGCTGGGAATGTAGCTTAGTGGTAAAGCACCCTTGAGTTTAGTCCCCATGATGATGATGGTGATGATGATAATTTTGATCAAACTGATAATCCATATTCCAAATATCAGGCATTCCAATAATGTCCATTATAACATGTTTTTTCTCAAGTACATGACCTAGTCAAAAATCATATACTGAATTTAGTTGTACCTCTCTTAGTTTTTATTGTATCGTCTGGTGGTGGGGACTGAGCCTCAGGCCTCATGCATGCTAACCTCACTTTTCCTTTTCTTACATGACATTCACATTTCTGAAGTCTACAGACCAGCAACATTTGCCTCTTTGTAACCAGTGTTTCCTCCCTTATATGCAGTCTGTTTGTATGAAGGTCACAGAAATTTCCTGCTTCTTACCAAACTTTCCCTCCTGAATTAAGCGCCCATGGAAGAGTTTTGCTCAAACCAGTCTTTACTGCATTGGTCCAAAGTAGTGATTTTCCAAATCCTTTTACTCCACAGGAAGGAAAAGCTTTCCCTTCTTCCCCATTCATTTAATATATTTGTTTGTTAATTTGTCTAAATGTTGATTTCTTTCCCTTTCCGCCAGTTGTGTTCCTCAGAGATGGGAACAGGTCCTATAAAGGGTGAGGAGAGAGCTGAAAGGTTGGGGCCCCTTGTTCCTCACCCAAGCTGCAGCCAGAGGAGCATCACATTTGCCTGTTTCATACAGTGAGGTCCCGTGTAAGATCTCAGTTACAAACTGAGGATGTAGCTCAGTGGCAGAGGCCTTGCCCAGCATACACAAGGCCCTGGGTTCCATCCCCAGCACCATTAGACAAAAAAGATTTTTTTTTCTTTCATTGACAAGAAAAATTATCTGCTACTTAAAAAGTTTAAAAACCACTGTCTTAAATCAATTATGTCTTTCCCAGTTTCTTAAGTGTAAGTCAGAGAACTCGGTCCTCAAAACAGCTTATTTATTCTCCAAATCTCAACACAGATAATATTTCATGGAAATTTAATGCTGTAAGAGCCTTCAGAGGTCTTATTCTTCTTTCTTCTTCTTAAAATGCATCTAGCACAGCACAGCTGTATTTGCAACACTGGAAAGAACAGAAGTGAAGTAACCTTGACCTTTTTTTGCTTCCAGCTTCACCTGGCAGCATCCATGCCCTTCATCAAGAGACAAAGAGTAGGCCTGAGGCCGGGGCTCAGTGGTAGAGTGCTTGCCTAGCATGTGCGGCACTGGGTTCACTCCTTAGCACCACATATAAACAAACAAAATAAAGGTGTGCTGTTCATCTACAAAAAAACAAAAAGACAAAAAAAAAGAGGCAAAGAATAGCGTGACTACTTATCAGAATAAATGGGTCCACGTGCATGCAGTGAGTGGGAAAAGAGAGTCCATTTTTGGAGTTGTTCCCTCCCTAAACTCCCACGTGGAAAAAAAGCATCACAGAAGCCTTTTGTGGTGCTGGGGATAGAGCTCAGTGGGTAGAGTGCTTGTCTTGCATGCACAAGGCCCTGGCTCAATCCCCAGCACCTCAAAAAGAGAAGAAGCCTCTTGTGATGGGTACACTTTGAGAGAAGATGAGACTGCTTTCTGGGGCCCACAGTGTTACCTCTCTTATTTTTTTCTCCCATGTAATAACATCTGCATAGTGCAAGGTGGATTCTGGCTGGAAGCTCTCTTTAATAAATTCTGAATATTGACTAGAGAGTAATGGAACTACTTTTACCTGTCTGTTGACTCTTTTAGTCCTGGGAATTGAATCCAAACTTCATGCTTGCTGAACACATGCTCAGCCACTGAGCAATGTCCCCAGTCTTTGATTTTCTTAAGTGTCATTCAAGTTGCTATAAATCTGTAGCTGAGTTTTGCTAGAACTAGACTGGTAAGGGTAGAAAAGGATGTAGGTCCCGTGAGTAGGTCATTTTCACAGCTTTGAGACTTGCTTCAGGCATTGTGTCAAAAGGCCAATTTTCCTCCTGTTTTTCCTAGGCTTCTGAGAACCTAGTATCCTTGAATTGAAAGAATTCTGACCGTTTGTTAAATCCAAATCTCCCAGGACCTCAGAATATTCCAGTATTGAAAGTACCCACCCAGCCTCTCTTTGATTTACAACTTTGACATTTTCTATCTTTTCCCAGTTGAGAGATTATATGGGGTCCCTTGCCTGTGAAGTTCAACATTTCTCCTTCCAGGAGAAGAGAAGAGGAAGGGATAGAGAAAATAGTGCCTCTCTGCGATAATTGGACAAGTTCCTGCTAGTAGTTACTGGCAGAGTCAAGATCTGTCGGTATTACTATGAATAATAATAACCTGTACATTTTATTTAGTACTTAAAGGTCACTTTGACTGCTCTGGGGCCCCTATTTATGGCAGCATTATTGTAAATGATGGATGAGAAAGGAGTAGGTGGAGGAAGAAGGCCTGCAAAATTAGGGACAAGAAAGCTTTCTAGTCCTTCACTTATTCTTAGAAGTCAGCACTTCAGTAAACAGGAAAAGAATACCAAATGACTTTGAAATAGTCACCTGGAGCTTTCTTAAGTAAGTGCAAACTATAAAAATGACTAATTTTAGGTAACGATCCTGGCTTAACATTTATCAAATGAGTCATCGACTCATACCCAAAGAGCTGAAGATAGAACTTCTGCTCTAAGGAACTTCACACTGGTAAACATGTGCAGGCACGGTGAGTCAGTGGTGAACTGAAAAAACAGCATATGTCAAGAAGACGAGGGGACGTCTAGGGGAAGGGTCCATGACCTTAAGTCTATGGCTGGAGAAAGCCACACTCACTATTGTATGCCAGGAGCTACCCTCGATATTTGGGATGTGATAACTAGTTTAATAATCCTCATGAGAGCCTTTTGATTTGGTTGCTGTGTTATTGTCCCATCTTACAGATGAGAAAACTGATGCTCAGAGAGGTTACCTGACCATCGTCCCTCATCTAGTACATGGTGGACCTACCACCAGCTTTCTGAAGTTGCTTGACTCTTTCCAAGCCCCCCGTTTTCTTATTTATAAGGTAGAAATAAGTATCTCATAAAGAAGTTTTTAGTGAGATAATATATATAAAAGTCCTAGCATCTTATCTCATTGATAGTGCTCAGAAAATGGTTGTTACTGTTTTGTTTATTTACTGTGGTATTTGGGTTTGAATCCAGAGGCCCTTAACCACTGAGCTATATCCCCAGTTCTTTTTATTTTTTTTATTTTGAGACCAGGGTCTCACTAAGCTCCTGAGGCTGGCCTTGAACTTGTGATCCTTCTTCCTCAGCCTCCCTTAGTAGCTAGAATTTCAGGTGTGTGTGTACCGTACCCACTGATTGATTGATTGAATGGTGCTGGAGATTAAACCCTGGCCTCATACTTGCTAGGCAAGAACTTGACCACTGTGCTATATCACCAGCCCAGCCAGAATTAGAAAACGTGTTACATGTTGACAAAAAATGTTCAAATTAGAAAATTTAGGTGGATGGGAACTTGTCAGCCCTAGTTCATCTGTCCATTTAAGGTCCTTAAGGAGTGAAAAAACACCTCCTAGCACTGTCCAGGGAGAGAATGAATGGACTGCTGTCCATGCCAGATTGCCTGAACACAGGCAAGCTGACTTCTAGGAACAAGCAAAGCAGCGAGGGAGTTGCCAGTCGATTCTTGGGGGAGGAAAATCAGTGTGTGCGCCCGCGCTCTAAAGCAGGAGTAAACTTCCTCATGCCTAGATTCTGGTGAAAGCCAGTAGGGAGACATGTTTTTCTCTGGAGTGAACAGATTTATTCTGTGATGTAATACTTTCCAGAACTTTGCCAGCAGTGCCACTGGGTGCTCTGGTCATGGGGGCAGGGGGACTCAGAGGATTCAGGAGGCCACATCAGGATTGGGAGGCCTGCTGTCTCCTTGACCGACTTAACCTTTGGTTGAGGCCACAGCTGGAACCTCTGTGACCAGTGTATACTTGATTATTTCTTAAAAGGTAGCATTTCCAAAGGACACAGATCATGAGTAACATCTGACTCCCTGGTAACTCCTGTGTCGGGATTCTCTTAGTGCTTTACACGTATCAACTCATTCATTCCCTCCAACGGGAAAGCTCATTCCTATATGGCTCCCATTTTTCGTTTGAGGGTGCTGTAGCTCGTGTAAGTGCCAGTCTGTGATTTGAATTCAGAGAGTCTAATCCCAGAACCCTTGCTCTCACCCCCCACTGTTCCGTGAAGGGTACGCACTGGGTCACAGCTGGGACAGTTCTCCTCATGGTCCTGCTGGCTCCCAGGGCTCCCACAGGCTTCCATCCTGGATTATCTGAGGTCTTCCTTGCTACCCCAATATTGCCTGTTGTTTTTCCATGCCCCCTACTTTTTTCCTCTACAACATTTTCCACTGTCTGACACACATACATTTTATTTATTGGTTGGTTTAATTTGTCTTTGGGAGGAAAGGAATTTTTGTCTTTGTTTGTGTTTCCAGGATTTGGAGGAGGTTGGTGCTGGGGATTGAACCCAGGGTCTCACTTTATACCTCTCTAAAGTAGAAAAAAGAAAAATAATTCAGATTTATATAACAGTACTTCAGTAGTTTATTCTTACCTCACCCTCTTCTGTGTGTGAGTTGGTGCAGTACAGTGTCTTTCCTGCAGCTATGGAGATATTTTTGAGAATGCCTTTTGAGTAATGCATTAGGCTGGCTCTTAGAAAAACTGCCTTAGGTTTCTTTTATTTTTTGGTTTATTAGCAGTACTGGGGATTAAATTACCAGGTGTTCTACCACTGAGTTTATATTCCCAGCCCTTGCTTTCTTTTTTTATTTTGAGACAGGGTCTCACTAAGTTGCCCAGGCTGGACTCAAACTTGGCATCCTCCTGCCTCAGGCTCCCAAGTACCTGGGTTTAAAAGAATGTGTCATTGCTTGCTTTACTCATTTTTTAAAATACAAAGTACTTATTTTGTCCTATTTCAAAAGAATGAAGTTAGATCCCTAACTCATACCACACACAAAATTACTCAAAATGAATCATAGATAGAACAGTTAAATGTAAGAGATAAAACTCTTAAAAGAGTGACTTTAGATTAGAAAGATGATTTCTCAGATATATTCCAAAATGTATACCAAAAGCAGAAACAATAAAAGAAAAAAAATAAGACCACATAAAAATTAAAAACTTGTGCTGCAAGTAATATCATCAGGAAAGTAAAAAGCAACTAACAAAGTAGGAAAAATGTTTATAAATATATATCTGACAAGGAACTATTATCAAAATATATAAAGAATTCTTTTTTTTTTAATATTTACTTTTTTAGTGTTTGATGGACACTTTATTTTTATGTGGTGCTGAGGATCGAACCCAGTGCCCCGCACATGCCAGGCGAGTGCGCTACCGCTTGAGCCACATCCCCAGCCCCTATATAAAGAATTCTAACAATTACAATAAAAATAACCCAAGTTAAAAACAGGCGAGGATTTTGTCAAACAGAATATATAAATAGACAATAAGCACATGAAAAGATGCTCAACGTTATTTGTATTAGGGAAGTGCCTGTCAAAGCCACATAGACACCACTTCAGAACAAGATAACTGTGGTATCAGGACAGACACACCAGGCGCACGCAGTGGTGCACACCTGTAATCTCATAGACTAGGCAGGTCGAGGCAGGAGGATCGCAAATTCTCAGTAACTTAATGATACCCTGCCTCAAAATATAAAATTAAAAGAGCTGAGGATTTAGTTCCGTGGTAGAATGCTTGTCTATCATGTTTAAGGCCGTGGGTTCAGTCCTTAGAACTGCAAAAAGAAACTATCTAGTTTGGGCTACAGTCCTTGAACTACCACATAAAATCCTGCACTGAACAAATTGTGTCATTTGCTGCCTGAGGTAGGGCCTAGATCATTGTTATCTCCAGTGTCTAACACAGCTCTTGGGGCTTAGTAGCCACCCAGATGTTCAGTGAACTGAAATAACAGCAATATTGTGACTAATTTTTAAAACAGCAATATTGTGACTAATTTTTAAAAAGGAAAAGTTAACCAATAATTGTTATCTTAGATGCAGGGCTTCCTCTCTCTTCTATCCTTTGCCTATCCTGTGTTTCTTTTTTGGTTTTGGTACCAGGGATTAAACCCCGGACCCAGAGGCTCTTTACCACTGAGCTAGCTACATCTCCAGACCTTTTCGTTTTTTATTTGGGGATGGTGTCTCACATAGTTACCCAAGTTGGCCCCAAACTTGGAGTCCTCCTATCTCAGCCTCCTAAATTGCTGGGATTACAGGTGTGCATCACGGTGCCAGTTTGCCCATCCTATGTACAAATCTTACTATCAGCAGTATCTGCTTTACTACTTAACAAAATATTCTCTAATACATTAGCTCTGTAAATCTGAAAGCAACTGTGAGGTGGTGGAATTAGTAGGATTGTAAAGCCATTTGACAGAGAAGGAAATTGACTCAGAAAAGCTAAATAACTTGACTCAAATCACCCTGGGACATTGCCAACCTTGGAAGAATCTTTCCCTGGTGCTGTGCACCCCTCTCCCACCCTCAAGTTCATAATTATGCCCCTGGCTGCTGGTTGCATGCCTGGATCACAGAGATATAGATGATTTACAAATCTCTGAGCATCAAATCCAAAGAGAGATTATTCTTTTGTTTGCCTTATTGAATTATTCTGGCAATTCTCTGGGTAGAACATTCAAGAGTTAAAACCAGCAATAAAGATAAAATAAAAGCTAAGAGTCAGTTTTTCTCAATCTGTTGCAAACAGATCTCTAAAGATAAGAAAATTGATTCTTATGATCAGATGCTGGTTCACACTGTGCCCATGATTTTATTCACTTTGTTCTGAAGAAACAAGTAATCAGCCCGTTTACCTACCATCCCCTGTGGCTGGGCTCGGGATTCTGCTGTGCGGCAGTTGGAGAAATTCAATTCAGCAGACATTTATCCATGTGCCTTCTCTGTGTCAGGCAGTGTAGGAGGGGCCAGGGTTGCAGAACTGAACGAGCCTAGTCCTTGTTCTCAGAGTCCAGGGTGTTCTCTAGGTCCTATAGTCATGGCATGCAGTTGTTCTTTAGGGAGAGGTTTGGAATTCATTTGCTTTTACATTTTAATCAATTGAGTACATGTTGTTTTATATGATGGTTATAATTTTTAATGGTGTTACACTGTTCCTCCATGATAGGATATGGATTTACCATCATAGCTTATCCATCTACTATCTAAACTCTAAGAACTTTGTGTGTGTGGAAAGTATAGAAAGAAAAGGATTAACATGGATATTTAGGACTCAGCAGTGGTGCAAAGTAATCTTTCATTTCAGGGGCAGCCCTGTGAAATTTAGAGTTTGATGACATTTCATCCCTTCAAAGATTAATAGGAGTTTTCAATAAAAGCATCAGGGTTTGCACATTTGGAAGTTAACCCAGCCACATCTCCATTCACATTTGTCATCACACCTGTATGTCTTGTGAATTTATTTTTAAATGTTAGAAGTAATACATCAGCATTATAGAAGTGAGGAAAAATGGCAGAGGAAATGGTTGCCTAAAATGTTAACTACTCTGATATTGAGAGACACTTGGACCTTGGGCACCTTATCTCTGAACCTTAATCTCCTCATCTGTAAAACTGGAATCATTTCAACTTTATGAAGCTTTGCTAAGGCTAAGAGATAGCACAGAACATATATCCAGAACCCAGAATAAGTGTATATTTTATTAGAGCAAAAATAACTTCTTTTGTGTGCATGGTGCTGAGGATGGACCCACATCTGTGCGTGCGAGGCAGGCCCCCTGCCACTGAGCTTCCCTGTAACCCCCCATCTTTATAAGATCCCTTTGTCTAGTTGTTCATGGTTTTTCTTTTTTGCATTTTTTTTTGTTGTACTTCTGAACCCTCATTATATACAACCCACATTATTATACGACCATTTTCCATGTTGCTATATATGATGGCTGTAATTTTTAATGGTGGTACACTGTTGCTCCGTGATAGGATATGGATTTACCATCATAGCTTATCCATTTACCCTATTGTGCATTTGGCTTGCTTCCAGTGCAAATAACACTTCAACGAACAGGGTTTCTGTTGTTCTTGTGGTGCTGGAGAGCAAACCCAGGGTCTTACCCATGTCAGACAAGCACTCTACCCCTGAGCTATGTCCTCAGCCCATTTTTTCAGGGGGAGGGGCTACCAGGGATTTAATTCAGGGTCACTTGACCACTGAGCCACATCCCCAGCCCTATTTTGAATTTTAGAGACAGGGTCTCACTGAGTTGCTTAGCACCTCATGATTGCTGAGGCTGGCTTTGAACACCTGCCTCAGCCTCCCAAGCCACTGGGACTACAGGTGTGTGCCCCTGCGCCCAGCCTCAGCCTATTGTTGATATGTTCATACTTCCTGGGAAGTCTTAGGCAAGTACTTAATCTCTGTGGCGGTTGCCTTGTCTACTAACTGGAGAAGGAATGGTCTGTCAGAGAGGAGAGCTACATGGGTGAAATGGGGCAGCACAACAGCCCGGGGAGCAGTGCCTGATGTGTACCAGATGTTTAGTAAACATTACCTCTTATTTCTCTAGGCTTGCTCACCAGCCTTGGGGTTTCTTGATTCATTGCCCTCCAAGGATTTTGGCAGTTTCTGATGTCAACAGCAGTATGTAAAAGGACCAGTTTCTCAACACCCTCATTAGCAGTGATCCTTGGTTTTAACTATGTACTCTCTGTCCCTTTAAAATAGGGTAGCAGCAGGTATACAGCACTTGCCTAGCAGAAGTGAGGCCCTGCTTTTTATCCCTCACTATAATCAATCAGTCAAATTGGAACAAAATAACAAATTCATTCAAAGTTGGGCAGTGTCTTATGGTGGGATCTCTTCTGCACCTTCACCTGAAGAGTCAATGCCTATGCCAAGGTCAAGTTCCTCAGGGTATTTAGAATTCTGGTTTTCTGAAACCTATATCCCCAGCTGCATTCTACCAAATTATTGTGTAAGTTGGACCTTTGAAACTTAAAAAAACAGCGTATTTTATTTCTTACTGAAATGCAGCCTCTCTGGATAAATTATAAAGAAGAGAGATTTATTTGAGGTCATGCTTCTGGTTCAAGGCCAAGAGACCACATCTGGTGATGACCCTGCTGGCAGAGTCCCACATGGTGCAGGGCATCACATAGTGATAGGGAACTTACATATGTCTGTCTTCTGGGAGGCTGCCGGTGTTCAGTCACAGGGCCTCCACCCTGACCAACCTATCTAATCCTCATTAATCTCTAAAAGGCCCCACCTCTAAGCCCCAGAGTCAAGTTTCTTCCCTTTTAATACCTCCCCAAAGACATTAAACTCCAACATGAGTTTCAGAGGGGACAAATCCTATTCAGACCATTGGCAGACCTCTTTATATTTTTATTTTTCCTTAAATAAGACACCAGTTGGCTCTAGAAAAATCCATGTGGCAGGCAGAGGTCTCTGAATTCTTCTCCCATCTAGAGACAGTAAATTGGCAAGGATAACCAGTGTGCCCTGGTTTGACAGTTAATACTTGTTCTGGTGTAATTGTCTGTAGTGCTCTCTTCATCCTCTAAAATGACCTAGTTTGGATAACAAATTATACCATCCTACTAGTCCCAGGGGCTTCTCAGAAGCTGGGGCATCTGCCCTTACTTGCCACCTCCCTGGCACTTAGCTCTCTGTCCAAGAAAGGTTTCAGCCATATTTTTTCTCACTGTGCTTAACCTGGGAGAGTCCAGTTTCCTTTTTTTTTTCTTTCTCTCTCTCTCTCTCTTTTTTGTTCTGGGAATTGAACCCCAGGGCCTCACAATTGCTAAGCACACACTACCGCTGAGCTGCACCCCAACTCCTACCAGCCTCTTTTGAATTCACTTCGCCCACTGGGTATTCACTCAAACATTCTGTTTTCCTCCGAGTCTCTCTGATGATTGTCAGTAGCAGAGGCAGGCACTTTGCATTTTGTTTCAGAAGTTGCTCTTTGTGCTTGTTATTGATGTTTCAGCTCATTTCATGTCACAGGCAAACATAACCCTCATTTCTCACCATTTGCAACTTTTCAGATTATATCTGCCTTTAATTTCATCTTAAATATAAACCTCTTCTTATTGGGATTTTTAAGACTCACTGCTCTTGCCCTCATCAAATGCAATAAGGTTAATTACATTCATAAAGTTCCCCAGAAGCCCCAATGCAAACAGATCCACAATGAGTGAGCAATGACAAGGACAAATCTCAAGTGCTAATACACAGCTCCTGTCTCCATGAATGGCCACAGGCAGAGCATTGCTTTTAAGATAAAGGATTATAAGTATAGAATCTTCTGCATTAGGAAAAAAAAAGAAAAGAAACTAGCTTCTCCCTGATGATTACCTTGTGTACTTAGGTAACTGTGTTTTCACTAGTCTATAGGGCTTTGTGATTTGAGAAGCTCTAAATAAGTACCTCTCTTCCTTGGGTAAGTTGTTCACAGTTTTAAGGAAGCAAAGTGTCTGGGTGAGAGATCCTGCCAGGCCGAAGCAGCCCCCCTGTGTGGGGGCTACAGTTCTACATGCAAATGGGGATTCTAAATGGGAGTTTATTTTTCTGTCTGTTTTAACTAGGTGACTTTCGGATGGTGATTGGAGAGGATAAGACAAAAGTGTTGAACATTGTACTGCCCAACATGGCCCATTTCCGCGAGCTGTACAGCAGCATTCTACAGGAGAATCCCCAAGTGGTGTATAAAACCCAGCAAGGCAGACTGGAGGTAAACCGTAGGTGGGAAATAACTTCCATCGCTCCTAAGGCAACAGCTACATGAGGTACTGGGAATTGAACTGAAAAGACAACTTTAAGGAACAGGAATTATTATTATTTTTGGTACTGGGTTACCATTGACCTTGTGATGCTCCTGCCCCAGCCCTCTGAGTTGCTGAATTGTAGTTATCCACCACTGTGTGGCAGGAATTCTTTTTAAAACAAGAAAAGAACAGATAATGTGAAATGCCAGAACAATCATTGCTCATTTTAACGGATTTTGCCATGCTTGCTTCAAGTTAAAGTATTTTTGTTTTCTGCTTTTTAAATTTTTTACTTTTATCAAAATATCTGCTCCTGGTTTAAAAGCCAAGTGGTACCTTGAGGTTTGTAACAAAAAATAGCAGTTCCCTGCTCTGCCCTTCCCTGTTTTCTCTACCTACTCCAGAGGCAGCTTCTTCAGCTTTGTAGCTGATTCCTGTGATATTTACCACCCCCTTCTAAATAATAGGATTTGACTTCTTTCTTGACTGTTTTCAGCTTTATACTTTATTTTTGCCATCCTACTGTGAGAACGAGGATTTTTTTTCACTCTTACACTACTCCATCAACACACACAAGTATTTTTCTCCTGTTTCACTCTTACTTTTCCCCTCTTACCTCACCCCCTCATGTTCCACTATAATTATTTTATAACTATTCATTAAGTTAATATTCAGCATTTACTTCATTATGACAATCCCCTCATGCTGGGGATGGAACCCAAAATGTTGCACATTCTAGGCAAGTGCCCTGCCACTGAGCACCACTCCCAGGGCTCTGACAGCTTCTCTTTTATTGCTGAGATACAGTATTATGAAATTCCCTTTCCTGTACAACTTGTTTCTCCTGGAGTTAATTGCCTCCCCCCTCCCGCTTGCTTGGTTTATTTGGTAGAGTGCTTGTGCTTGCCTAGCATGGGGAAGGCCCTAGGTTCAATCCCACCACAGGAAAAAGAAAAAAAAATCCTCCACCTCTCAGAGATCTATAAAACTCATCTACTTATATCAAGTACATTGAGTGTTTTCTCCCCAGCCCCTTGAGGACATTCTTCCATGAGGCCTCTGTTCTGTCCCTTCCTAGGCTACTTGTTTTCTAGGATTAGGGACCTAACTTCTTTTTGTGATCACCCTGAGAATTTCCCTTGTTAGTCTGTCCTTTGCTATTCTGTCTTCTGGATCTTGTGTCTTCCTCCTTCATAATTCTGGTGAAGCATGTTCTGTTAATTCCTTCTTCACATAGATTGTGAGAGCGGCAAGTGTTTGAGATCAGATACCTCTGATAAATCTCTCTCACTGATGGATCATTCAGTCAGTAATAGGCTAGATATCAAATTCTAGGGTAGAAGTCATTTTCCCTCAGAAGGTTAAGTCATAGCTTCATTTCTTCTTTCAGTATTGCATTAAATATTTGGTGGTATTCAGATTGCCTATCCTTTGTATATGACCCCTTTTAATCTCTCTGACAGTGTTAAGATATTTTCCTTTTTGCAGACTTTTGTTGTTGTTTATTTGTTTTGGTATTGGGGATTTAACCCAGGGGCTTTGAACCACTGAGCTATTTATTATTTTGAGGCAGGGACCTGCTAAGTTGCTTAGGACCTCACTTAGTTGCTAAGGCTGGCCTGGAGCTTGCGATCCCCCTGCCTCAGCCTCCCAAGTCATGGGATTATAGGCATGTGCCCCCACACTCAGCCACTATTTTTAACTTTTGTGATGACTTGCCTTTATTTTTGTACACGTCTGTTTTAAATTTATTATTTGAGCACTTGGTGGGCCTTTTATATCTGGAAAATTATGAAGTTTAGTTTTAGGAAATCTATTGTTTCTGAAATAATGTCCTCATACCCACTTTCTTAGTTTATTCTTTTGGGAATTCCTGTTATTTGTAGAACTCCTGCTTTGATTTTTTTTTTCCTTTCTTTCCTGTTTCCTCAGGTTTTTCTGTTCAGCTTTCTGGAAGAATCTTTCAAGATTGATTGTTTAACTTTTCTACTGAATTTTCGGGTCCCATTGAGATTCTTTTTTCTTGCTTTATTAATGCATCATCTCTTCCTCAATTCTTTAATGATCTTTATCATAATTTTGAAGTTTTTTTCTTGCTCCCTTTATTTGTCTTTCTTAGTTCCTTTCATTCGCTCATCTATTATATTAGAGGTCTTCCTCAAATATCTGGATGCTTTTTCTGGCCTCTTTTTACAAAGTGAGGCACTAAAATGCAGACTGAGAGTTCCTTGTGACAGATAGGGTATACCAGCTGATGCGCTTCATATAGAATCATGTTCCAAGTACTTGGCTATTTTATTAGAGGACCCCAAATGTCAGTATCCGTAGAATTTCTTCAGAGAGACATCTAGAGGACAGTGAAGGGTTATATTTCTACATGCCAACTTTTCTAAAAACTGAGCAAAAGAAAAGGATTGGAATTTCCTTTAGTACAAAGCTAAGCTTATTCAAACTCCCTGTGATCTGCAGAAGCAGATGTATGATCTAGTTTTCAGTTGGTTTTGTGTCCAAGGTATTTATAAAATAAATAAAAATTTGTTTTAGTTGCAGTTGGACACTATATCTTTATTTTATTTTTGTGTGGTGCTGAGGATCGAACCCAGCACCCTGCACGTGCTAGACGAGCACCCTACTGCTGAGCCACAACCCCATCCCAAAAAGGAAATATCTTTTTAAAATATAAATAAATAAATAAATAAAAAGGTATTGTGTCCAACTACAACTAAAAAATAAATATAAAAAAATCTTGGCAAGGGATGCTAAGGGATCTGTATGTGCAACCCTATCTCCTACTGATCAGGGACATTTACTCCTGTTGATATGTAAGTACCTCATTTCCTGGACTTTCAGCACGGAATTCTAAAGTGATCCATCGAAGTCCTAACTTTAAGTTAGTGAGATATTTGCTGTGTCTTGGGAGAAGCCATCCTCCTCTAAGAACTGGGACCTTTAAATCCACAGATCTAGAGTTTTAAGATGAGACATACTAATTCCCAGGTGGTCATTGGAGGTGATGCTAAGCAGGTCACTTGGTTCCCAGACCTATGTCTCTGTCAATTGGAATGCTATGATGCAGTGGTCATTAATTTGGGACATCTACTACACCATCCCCACAGGGTATCATTGCCAAGCTGGTGCCTTAGCTGTTCCTTGGTATCTGTCATAGACCTTTTCATGCGACCTGCTAAAATTTTAAGCCAGAAAATTATTTGTTGTGTGGGGCAAAAATTGTCCCCCTTTGAGAACCATTGTTCCACTGGGTGGTAGTACAGTGGAGCCGTGATCCAGTGCCCACTTGCTGTCCCTCCACTCCTCCTTTTCTCTAAAGTGAGCCCCATGATTTCTGTCACAGTACACCATGTTGATGAATCTGAGCCCCATGCAGTGGACTAGCTAGATTCTGTGGACAGGAAAGGTAAAGCTGTCATCCTCTCCTCTCTCTTGGTATTGGGTCTGAACATTGTTCTCTGTTCTGCCTCTAGAACCTAAGGAGGCCCAGCACATCACTGTGCTTCTGTCTTAATGGTGAGAGACATGAGATGCCATAAGTTAATCTCTTCTCTAGAGAAGATGTCCCAGCATTTAGGGATCAAGACTACTTGACCTGCCAGGCACGGTGACACATACCTGTAATCCCAGTGGTTTACAAAGCTGAGGCAGGAGGATGGTGAGTTCAAAGCCAGCCTCAGGAAATTAGTGAGGCCCTATCTCTAAATAAAATATAAAAAGGGCTGGAGATGTGGCTCTGGGTTAAGTGCCCCTGGGTTCAATTCCCAATACCAAAAAGAAAAAAAAAGATTATTTGACCTCTAAAAATCTCACCTAGGTGGTAGGCTCTGGGAATCTTCATCAGTATCTCAGATCCTCTGGAATGAATCTATCTGCCAAGGCCTCCGGTGTACCTGTTCCTTATAGCTCACCAGGTGACACGTTATGTCAGTGATCTAGATCAACATGGTGATATACCGAATGTCTAAATAAACTAGCTTCCTTCAAGTATAACAGAGGGGGGGGGGGATTTCTAGCTGTGAGGCAAACCATAAAGTGTACTATTTTCTGTCCCATGAGGGAGAGCTGATTCTCATCCTCTGACCTAATTGAGATGGAGAAAAGTGCGCTCATTCACTATGTCTGTGATCCCAAAGGCATTCCCATAGTTTTATTGATCTGCTTTTAGAAGATTTACCACATCTGGCACAGCAGATGTTGTTGGGGTTCCTACTTGCTTGAGTTTGTAACAGAGTCTGCTGAAACCCACCAGGCTCTATTTGGTTTTATAAGGGCCACACTTTTTTTTTTAAAGAGAGAGTGAGAGAGGGGAGAGAGGGAGAGAGAGAGAGAGAAAGAGAGAATTTTTAATATTTATTTTTTTTTAGTTCTCGGCGGACACAACATCTTTGTTGGTATGTGGTGCTGAGGATCGAACCCGGGCCACACGCATGCCAGGTGATCACGCTACCACTTGAGCCACATCCCCAGCCCCTATAAGGGCCACACTTAATGGGGATATAATGGTGGTCCATCAATCCTTGTGTTTGTCAGGATTCTCCAGAGAAACAGAACCAACAGAGAGAGAGAGAGAGAGAGAGAGAGAGAGAGAGAGAGAGAGAGAGAGAGAGAGAGAGAGAGAATGAATGTGTGTGTGTGTGTGTGTGTGTGTGTGTGTGTGTGTAGAGAGAGAGAGAGAGAGATTGATTTTAAGAGATTGGCTCATGAGTTGTGGGATCCAGTGATTTCTTTTTTTCATTACTGGGAATTGAACCCAGGGATGCTCTGCCCCTTAGCTACATCCCCAGCCTTTGTTATTTTATTTTGAGACAGGGTCTCCTGACATTGTTGATGGCTGGCCTCAGCCTCTCAAGTCACCAGAATTATAGGCATATGCTACTGTGCCTGATGAGGTCTGGCAAGTTTTGAGTTTTGAGACCCAGGGAGGAGTCAGCCTTGCAGCCTTGAGTCTAGAAGCAGAATTCCTGGGGTTGGGAGAGAGACTTTAGCCTTTTCTCTTAAGTCCTTCAACTGATTGGATGAGGACTATCCATAATCACAGAGGGTATTCAACTCTACTCAAAGTTGACTGATTTAAATGTTATTTGCATCTTAAAAATACCTTCCACTCAACATCTACACTGGTGTTGAACTCAGCAGCTGAACGCTACAGCCCAGCCCAAGGAAACACAAAATTAGCCACCACATCCTAGAGGGCTGCAGCTGGTACTAATCACTACCATCTCTCCCAGGGTGATGTTTTATTTTTTCTTTACTCTTTTGGCCAACAGAAAGAGTGTCAACTTCACAGACTTCCACTTGGTCTTCTGCTCCATAGCAGCTCCAGAATTCCATCTTGGAGTCTGCCTGCGAGGACCACCCCTGGCACCAGTTGTGTAAGGTCCAGATTGGGTAGATTTGCTAAAAAAGGCTTCTGGTCCTGCGGTGGTGCTTGGGAGCCAGAGGGCCCCTCAGAGTTGTCCCAACTTGACCCAGAGGCTAGGCTTTGTACTCTGGCATTGTCCAGTTATTGGATACAGGCAACTCCCTTTGGCTGGAGACAGTTCTAAGAAGGACTCCGGGAGGGGGACTTGGCTGACTTTCCCAGTACCTTGGTCCACCTCAGATCCGGGTGGTGGGCCACAGTGTCTACCATCACAGGACTCTGTCTACTTTTTTTTTAAATATGAGTTTTATTGATGTATTTTTTATGTAACATAAAATTGAATCCAGAGGCACTGTACCACTGAGCCATACCCACCACCCTTTTTTATTTTTTTATTCTGAGACAGGGTCTTGCTAAGTTGTCCAGGATGGCCTAGAACTTGAGATCTTCCTGCCTTAGCCTCCTGAGTCACTGGGATTATAGTTGTACACAATTCATTGGCCTTTATTATATTCACAGAGTTATGCAGCCATCACTACAGTCTAATTTTAGGACATTTCCATCACTCTGTACAGAAACCCATACCCATTAGTAATCCCCAGCTTTCATCTCCCCCAGGCAACCATTAATCTACTTTCTGTCTCTATGGATTGGCCTACTCTTCATATAATGGACACTTCATATAAATGGAATCATATAATATGTAGCCTTTTTATATCTACTTTTAAAATGTATTTTGACTTTCACAATTTAACTGCTTTCACTTTCACACTTTAATGAGAATCTAAAAATAAAAATAATCATTTTACTAATTTACTTGAACATGTCACCTAGTAATTTTTCTTTAAATACGATTTCAAATAAAAATTCCAGTGCATTCTTTTCCTCAAGAGAAAGCATTGGCAAACACTATTTTCTAATTCCTCATATTACTCAAGCCATTTTGGCATTTCTAAAATTCCTAGAATCTATATTTCATTGCCAAAGCATAACTTAAATATAATATCCTTTTGACCTATTTCAATACATGGCTTCAAAACAAGAATCTATAAAAATCATTTATAGGATATTCTACAGAAATATGAACATTTTTTTGTCATCTGTATAGCCAATGATACATAAAGGTGGAACCTATGAATGTAGAACAATCCTAGTAATAAATATGAGGTATTTAGATTTTGTAAAAAACACCTGTGTATCTTTAATGGAGCCACTAATGGTATTTCCTTCTTCTTTGCATATATTTTTTTAAACAAAACTAGAAAATTCAGGCATTTAATATATGTAGACTTAATAAATATTTGTTGGGTTAGGGTTGTAGCTCAGTGGTAGAGCACTTGCCTTACATGCTGGGAGTCTCCTTCTAGGACCGCCGCTGGCACCAGTTGTGTAAGGTCCAGATTGGGCAGATTTGCTAAAAAATCTCATGGGTTCAATCCTCAGCATCACATAAAAATAAATAAAAGATATTGTGTCCATCTACAACTAAAAAAAATATTTTTAAAAAGTATAATAAAATAAATGTTTGTTGAATGAAAAATATAATAGAATGAGTGAATTCTAATTATTAAGAAAATTGATCAAAGTTAGAAAACCTGAATCTAAAATTTCATACATTTATTTGTCAAGGTTTTTTGTTTTTTAACTATTCTCTTAAATAAGTTAAGGCCCAAACATTTTTTAAAAGAATATAACAGAGGGCTGGGGATGTGGCTCAAGTGGTAGTGCGCTCGCCTGGCATGCGTGCAGCCCGGGTTCGATCCTCAGCACCACATACCAACAAAGATGTTGTGTCCGCCGAGAACTAAAAAATAAATATTAAAAATTCTCTCTCTCTCTCTCTCTCTCTCTCTCCTCTCTCTCTCTCTCTCGCTCTCTCGCTCTCTCGCTCTCTCTTTAAAAAAAAAAAAGAATATAACAGAAATTCCTACTTAGAAAATAATGTGGTGGGGGCTGCATTTTGAGGCTTAGTGATAGAGCGCTCGCCTGGCATGTGTGAGGCACTGGGTTCGATCCCTCAGCAGTATATTAAATAAAGGTATTGTGTCCATCTACAAGTGAATATATATATATATATATATATATATTTTTTTTTTTTTAAATAAAATTACATGCTGTGCTGCTTGCGGCAGCATTGCTGATTCTCCTCTTGGCAGGCAAGCAGTGTTTACATGTAGACTTTTTAAAAATGTGATTCCATGAAGCACAGTAAAGTGTAACGGTGAAGCTGGTCTGGTCACAGTCCTGTGACTACCTTTTGATTCAGTGGTTTCCAGGAAGAGTCTAATGCATAGTTTTGTATGTTTTATTCATGTATCTTTCACAGTGTACTTTAGAACTCATTAGGAATAGAGCCACTCACATTGCTCAGTCTTATTTAGCAAGTGACAACAGCTAAGTTATATTGATTCATTCCCTCATTCATCTAATATATTTTGAGTACCTACTATGTGCCAGTGGATGAAAAGTGAATATTAGTCTTCCTTGTCAGTATATTCCTGCAATTTGTGAAGTCCAATGTAGTATGTAAAAGGCTGTAAGGACAAGAAGCACAAATTCACATGTTTCCCTCTATTACTGAATGTGTGATCCAGTGATGTTAACTCAAGGCTGCATTTAACATGGGAAGATGATCTAAGTGCCCTGGTTTGATAGGTATTTGTTACCTGTAGCCCACCTTTTGTAACTACTAGAGACAAATAGAAATTTTAACTGAAAGTCAGAAACTCATCCTTAAAAGAGGCTTTTCTTCTTTTCTTTTGTCAAAATGGAGTATTATAGGAAAAGAATTATCCTTTTTGAAGGAACTTGGTACTCTAAACATGAAGACATTGAGTTTAAGAAAGAAGAGAGTTTCCCTAGCATGCTGCCTAGGTTAGGTGTGGGTGCTTATTGTTTGTGTGATTTGATTTGATTTTACTTTATTTTTAACAGAATAAAAAAACACACTTAATTACATATGTATGCATGGGAGCCCCACATAATATGAGATCCCTGCTTTTGTTATTTTAAATAGAAGCCATGTGTCTCTGAATATTTATAGAATTCAAAGCACTTCCATAGACATCATCTCTCTCTTTCTCCCCACCTCAGATAGATAAAAGCCCAGAAGGACAATTCACTCAGCTGATGACATTGCCCAAAACCTTACAGCAACGAATAAATCACATTATGGATCCTCCAGGAAGAAACAGAGATGTGGAAGAAACTTCACTCCAACTTGCTCATGATCCTGACTGCGGTGATGTGGTGCGGCTGGGTATGTTTGTGTTTGAAGCGAGGACGTGCTAGCTACAGTTAAAGCAGGCTTTGTGTGCAGTGGAGAGGTATTATTTCTTCCTTCTTCCCCAGGAGATTGAGAGAGAGATTGCCTCAGGGAAGAAGAAAAGCTCCAACACTTTGGGGTTTTTCCCAATCTACATTTTCTTTTCCTTTTTTTTTTTAAAGACAGAGGGAGAGAGAGAGAGAGAACTTTTTAATATTTATTTTTTAGTCCTCGGTAGACCCAACATCTTTCTTTGTATATGGTGCTGAGGATCGAACCCAGTCCGCACACATGCCAGGTGAGCTTGCTACCACTTGAGCCACATCCCCAGCCCCCAATCTACATTTTCATTGGCTTGAAATAAGGTGGTGGAAATCCTTTTTTCAGATTTCTATATCCCAAATCACTGTCAAAGGGAGAAGACGCACTGCTTTTCGTTCCAAGAGCATAACTTCTAGAAGTTGTTTAAAAGATGGGCCTGTGTTCTCCATGGTGGTCTAAGAAGGAAGGAGACTGGTGACATTTTTAATGTTTTCATAATATCACACCAGCTGGGACACTGCTCTCCCCAGCCACTAGATGTGTCTCAGTCTGTGTTCAGCAGGTTCCTTCTGGCATGGCCCACATTTCACAGCATCTTCCCCAGGGCCTCCCCAAATGTCAGAAAAAATCGGAAACTACAGAGATCCACTTCCCCAGAGGTGGTAAAGGTAATTTACGAGGTCGGCCAGTAAAGAAATAATTACAAATTGAGAATGTCTCTCAAATGAGTGCCTTCTCCTCTTATCATTTATTAAGCTTTTAGTGAGCCCCTCCCAGGTGTAGGCCTCCCTGCTAGATGTAATTCTCAATCACAGTGCTGAACACTGCTGTCCTGGGTGGCTTCTCGCTCTCCATCAGGACCTGCCCAGGTTTTCAGAGCACACATTTTTATGTTCCCTGCTGCAAAGTTCTGAGGCCCATTGTTGTTGTTTGTTTTAACGTGTCCTAGTAACAGTCTGACCTCTGCTGCTTTGAAGGGATGGAAGACTTGTACTGTGGCTCCTCACTTGAATACATGTGTTTTCATGATGGAGATTTTTCTCCTAGATTTAAAAAAAACAAAAACTACACACACACACAAAAAAAAAAAACTTGGGGTTTTTTTTGTTTGTTTGTTTTATTTTGATCTTTTCACATTTTGGAATTGAAAACCAAAAACCTTATGTGGACTGAAATTCCTAAAATGGCCTTTGAGGGTTCCCTGCTCTCTGTTTCTTGTTTTAAGGTGAGCTGGCCTGGGCCCAGAGCAGTTCAGTCATTTTTCCGAGCTCACAGAGCTGGGCGGTGCCAGAGCTGGTCCCTCCAGGGTCTTGACCCTCAGTCCTGATGCCCTTTTCACTGCCACTCTGTGGCAGCAGAAGAGCTGGATTTGCTGCTTTTACTAGATAACTAGAAAGAATATTTAGTTTCAGGTTTTAAAACTGTTAAGATAACTAACATCTGTTTTCGGTTTTCTTGGTGTCCTGTTTGTTTTTTTCTCACAGGGCTTTCAGCAATCGTGAGACCTTCCAGTATAAGACAGAGTACCAAAGGCATTTTTACTGCTGGTAAGAACTTTAGGAAATACATATGGCGGCGACTGGATTGTGGCTCCGTGGGCGACTGCTGGCCTAGCATGCATAAGACTGCAGACTTGATCCCCAGCACCCTACAGAAAAAGAAAGGAGAGAAAAGCCATAATTCACACACCAGCTGGGTTGAGTGGCCTTAGTGCTCCTGGTTAAAACCAAAATACGACTAACTTTCCCTGAGTATTGGTGAAAGGCTGAACTCTGAGTGTCACACACTGAGATGTTTAGTAACATAAAAACAGGCCCAGGAGCAGTGTCATCTGGTAGCCCAAAAAAGCCACACCAGTTGAGGTGCTGTCAAATGTTTCAACAGCTCCTTCCTGGCAGGGCTTCTTTCCTTATGATTTTATATTTATCGCAGTTCCACATACAGAACATTGTAAAACAGCAGTCCCCTGCACTCCCGCCCCTTCTTCCCCCACTTCAGAGATAATTCCAGGTCTCTAGAGTTATTTTTGGTTTTATTACCATTTCTGAGAATAATGAGTTTCTCTTGCTCCTTCAGTGTTTATCTTCAGGTCCAATCTGTTGGTGTCTCACTATGGGGGATCAGAATTCGACTCCTGCATCCACCCTCACCATGCTTATTCTCTGGTTGTCTCCATCCTAAAATACTTGTAGTTTCGCCAAGTCAGCATTTAGCATTTAACTTTTTTTTCATGGGGGTGGGTACTAGGAATCATACCAAGGGGCTCTTTACCACTGAACCACATCCCCAACCCTTTTTATTTCTTACTTTGAGACAAGGTCTCACTGAGTTGCTTAGGGCATCCTTAAGTCACCCAGGCTGACCTCAACCTCATGATCCTCCTGCCTCAGCCTCCTGAGAGCGGGGATTACAGATGTGCCCCACCACACCCAGCTGGCATTTAACATTGTTATGAGCCACATGATATCTTTTCCTCCCCTGCAGTGGAGAGTGTCTCCACCTGTCCTTTTGTCTTTTGTGGGAATTCAGTGTCACTGTGTCTTTCGCTTTATTAGTGTACGTACCCATTTTGATGAAGTGAAGCACATGATCCAGTGATTTCCTGAGAAAGGGTGCGTAGGATACAAAGTTGGGGGCTATGCATGGCTGAAAATTTCTTTATCTACCCTCACACACAATTAATACTTAAGTTGGATATCAATTAAAAATCATCTCTCTTTAGAATTAGAAATTCTAGTCTTTAGAATTCTGAGATCATTGCTGCCATATGTTCTCACTGCGAGATGCTGTTGAAGTGCAAAGCCATTGATTCTTAATCCTTGATGCATGCATGTTCTTTCTGGAAGACCATTAGGTCTTTATTTTTTTCCCAAGGCTTTTAAATCTCTCAGTGATGTGCTTTGATATAACTCTGTTTTTGTCTGTTGTATTGGGTAATCATTGTCCTTTCAGTTTAGAAACTTCAGAATATAAGAATACAAGAAAAAATTCTTTGAATCTTTCTATGATTTCCTCCCATCTGTTTTTATTCTCTTTCTAGAACTCCTTTTCTTCAGATATTGGACTCCCAGACTAGTACTTGAATTTTCTTTTTTGCAGTCGTAGGGATTGAACCCAGGGGCACTCTACCACTGAGCCACATCCCCAGCCCTTTTTATTTATCTTTTTTTTTTTTTTAGAGACAAGGCCTTGCTAAGTTGCTGAGGCTGGCCTGGAATTTGTGGTTCTCCTGCCTCAGCCTCACAAGCTGCTGAGGTCATAGTTGTGCGTCATTGTGCCCAGCAGAGTTTTCTTTCTTTTGTCTCCTGTGTGTTACCTCTTTGCTTTTTTGCTAATTTCTGGTGAGATTTTCTCAACTTTAGTTTCCAATCTTTCTGTTGAGTTTTTGTTCTGCCTTCTTGTTTGTGTGTGTGATGCTGGGATGGAACCTGGGCCTCCCACATGCCAGACAAACTCCTTACCACTGAGCCACATCCCCAGCCCTGCTCTTACATTTTTCACTTCCAGCTCTTTTTTTACTCTCTGAATGTTCCCTTTTATTGTTATTGTTGTTGTTTTTTATTTACATCCTGTTCTTGTGTTATGGCCTTAAACATTTGAACATATCCTTAGATATTGCCATGTTTTCCCTCCAAAGTGACCATATTGATTCATAGTCCCACAAGTACTGTGTGAGAACTTGCTCTTCTCCCCATTCTTCCCAAGGAACGATTGGCTTTCCTCCTTCATGTTGATCATCTCTCACGTGCTAGCTACTCTGGATATAGAAGCAAACACAGTACTGTTCTGCCTTCCAGGAGCTCGAAATCTAGAGAATACAGATGTATTAATAGAAACTGGTAATCTTAGGTGCAAATAGGACTGAAGTAGCCCCAGAAAGGGAGTGATCTTTCCACCTGCACCTTCCCCCTGCATTTGTGATCTCCTGGGCATTGGTGTGGTCTTTCAGTGTCTTCCAGCCCAGCTGCCTGGGGGCCCATTCAACATTTGGGCCTCAGGACATAGCATCGCCCTCCTGAACTTCTAGAAAGATTTGAAGTAAGGATCTTCCTACCACTTGCGGGTGCAAAACTTTGCAATTCAAAGTAAGATCATCATTTAATCTATGTTCTTGCTGGTTTATCCTGGCAAGACTACAGGTGAGGTGCTTTTGTTTGCTTGAGTGATTCAGGCTGTTAATTAAGGCTTTGCATGATCGCCACTCCCTTGCCATGATCCTTCTCCAGGCTTGACGATTTGTTTTCTTGATCTTGGCTTTCTATTCTATAAGGAATATTAGAATTATTATTGTTACGTTTTTAGTTGTGTTAATAATGTGGTTATGGGGTTTTTAAAGACCATTTTCTTCCAGAGATAACATACTAAAATATCTGTGGATGAAATATCACAGTGCCTGGCACTGGCCTCAAAATAAAGCATGATAAAGAGAAGTGAATAAGGAGTGAATGACACAAGATTAGTCTTGAGCCGATATGTTGTTATAGTGAGTGGGGAAATGTGGAGATCTGTCATACTATTCTGTGTGGTGTTTTTTGTTTGGAGTTTTTTATTTCTTGGTGTATTTGTTTGGTACTGGGGATTGAACCCAGGAATGCTTACCCACTGAGCCACATCCCCAGCCCTTTTTATTTTTTTATTTTGAGACAGGGTCTTACTAAGTTGCTGAGGCTAGCCTCATACTTGAAATCCTCCTGCCTCAGCTTCCTGAGTTGCTGAGGTTACAGGCATGTGCCACCATTACAGGCTCTGGGTTTTTTTTTTCCAATAAGCGTGATTTTTTTCCTCTAATAAAAGTGCCATCATCATCATGATCTCTTATACCTCCAGCCTGGAATGAGACTGATCCAGCCTCTTTTGCTTATTCTTTCTCATTGCCAGCAGGGGGCAGTGGATTGCAGAGCCTGCAGCCCAGGTGTGTGGGGGGGTGGGGGGTGGGGGGGGTGGGGGGTGGGGGGGGTGGGGGGTGGGGGGGGGTGTGGACGCTGCTTCCCCTGAGCACTTATTTGCTTCTCTTTCACTTCTAAGGATGCCACATTGCACCGTGGAAGTAGAGCAACAGAGAGTATGTAACCTGGCACTGAGGCTGCAGAAACTGGAGAATGGCGAGCACCTCTTCAAATTCTGTGGGTTTCCCTACGTAGTACTGTGGTTTCTGTTTATGGCAGTCATGGGCTATGATGAGGTGCTGAGTGCAATGCCAGGGACAGGGACTTGTGAACCCTGGAGACTAGCGTTCACATCTTGACTTCTGTGACTTGAACCACTTGCTTAGTTTTTCTGATTTCTAATTTCACAGAAATAATTATGCCTGTCTTACTAGGTTGTGAAAATCTTAAGACGTTAAGGTAGTCCCCATCTTCCTTCCCTCGCAAGCCTCTACCCCTACAGGGGTAGAAAGGAAGATTTCCTCTTAGCTAGAATTCCGCTAAGCCTGGGGAGACAGCTAACCAAAGGGGCTAAGCTTGGGGTTAGAAGACGTTAGTTTGAGGTTCTATTTTTTCGTTTCTTCATTGTTTAACCTTGGTATGTTAACGATCCTGTCTCCCATGAAACAGGGATACCAATACCCAACTCACAGGGAGTTCCGAGGCCTAAAAAGGCATCTAGGATGCTATATAAATGTCACTCTTCCTAGAAAGAAATGGAAATCAGGTATCTGTAACCAGCTCAGAGGATTATGCATCTAGTATATTCTGTTAGAGGACATGGTAGTGTATTCTCATATAGCTTGACACTCTCTCATAGTTCTTTTAAAATTTCCTGAACATTGGATACACCTATGTTCCAGTGTGAGAACAGAAATGCTTCCAAAGCTAAGCACTATTGTTTTTTTCCCCCTCTTTTTCCTGGGAGTTTCTTGTTTAGAAAATAATATCAACTTCTCCTAGACCAGGCTGTTAGTAGACTAGTGTCTTTCTCATCAAGGTCACAGGTCAGCAGCTGAAGCCAGACAGCTCAATACTATAAAAGACTGTGGCCTCCTCATACCTGCCTCTCTGCCTGTCATGGTGGCAGCAGATGGTGTCACTTCTCAAGTTGGTGATGAAAAAATACAGGAAGAGAGGGAGAGGAGGGGTCAGACCCAACTCAGGTTCTGGTTTGGATGGTAGAGGCTGCTCTCTGAGCTGGAAGAGGCTCTGAGCCTGATTCTCAAAGTCTTGCTTTGTTTTCCATCTGGCTTTGGACAGTCAGACTAACTTCTGGGTCAGATACCTCTTTACCACTTCAGCTTCAAAAGATTCAAGTGAATTAACAAGGCAGGTTTGGTCTTGTTCCTGAAGAGATTCTGGAATGCCTCAGTTGATCCTCTCCAGCCCTTTCCTGAAACACAATAGAATGTCACCATTTCCTCTCTGATTTCTTAAAACTAAAGTGTTTCTCCCAATTTTTTTTCACTTCGAATTTAAACAAAAACATGAAAGTTTTTTCTTCCAATGCTTTTTTTTTTCAGTACTATATATTGAACCTTGACACTCTCTCCACTCAGCTACACCCCTCACCCTTTTGATCTTATTTTGAGACAGGGTCTTGCTAAGTTGCCAAGACTGGCCTGGAACTTGTAACACCTCTGCCTCACACTCCCAGGCACTGGGGTTATAGGTGCACACCACTCACTATGCCGTGCTGAAAGTTCTTAGAAAAAGTTGTACTTTTGCCTCAGGAGAAATTTTCTTTGTAGGTATGTCTGGCTATGGTTGGAAATTAATGGGAAGAGTGTAAGGGGCTTCCTGATTTGCTCCCTAAAAAATCTAAATATAGAATTATAGGAATATAGAGACCAGTCATCCTAGTCATATCTCTGGCTCATAGTGTTTTCTGGAAATTTTGTCTGTCAGGGACCCTTCCACTTAAGGTCACACAGAGGCCTTCCGTGTTCATTAACTTTGCTGCAGGTCACTGAAGTAGGCTGGACCTCAGCATAAGAGATGCCTCAGGAACCCTATGTTGATGGAGATTTCTGTGTTCTTCCCAGGCAAAACTTCCTTCTGCAGCACTAATCCATATCGTAATGACTAGCCTGAGCATCTCACTGCAGAGGATGGATGCTTCTAAGGGGACATTGCACCATTTTGAGCAAGGAGCAGAAGACAGAGCCAAGTTTCTCTCTCACCAGGCTCTCTTCTCTCAGAGACCATCTAAAAGTGTTCTGGGGAGTCATAGAATTTCTAAATCACTACCCTTTTCTCTAGAAAGAAAGCAGAAACAAAGAACAAGCTTAATGCATGCTCAGTAGGATCCTGTGGATTGTAAGCTCTGTGAGGTCAGAGACCACCCGCCATCCATGCCAACACCCCCAACAGCTTGCCCAGTGTGCACAGCAGCATGAGTGCCCAAGGACTCTCCCACTCCCCCCCACAGGCGCTGCTTCCCAAGGCTCTGCACCAGCCTGACTCTCAATGCCATGGTTCTGTTTTGCCCATTCTGGAGCTTTATGAGAATATGTGCTCTTTTGCATCTTCATTTCTCATTAGTCCTCAGAACATCAGGCGCATCATGTGGTTGGGAGTGGCAGGAGTCCATTCATTCCCATTGCAGTCTTCCCGGTGCATCCACCCTATTGTTGATGGACACTTGGGCGGTTTGCAGTCTAGGACTATGTCAGATAGTGCAGTTGTGCATGCTTTTGTACTGATCTTCTAGTGAGCATGCGCATGCATTTTGGTCAGGAGTATACTCCAGGAGAATTTCTAGGTCTCAGAGCATGTGAAGGTTCAGTGTTAATAAATAACAAATAGTTGTCCAGCTTTACAGTCCCACTAGCAGAGTTCCTGTTGCAGCACCCACTGGCTAGAACTTGATAGTGTATGTTCTTTCCAGTAACTAGGTATTGGTGCCATCTTGGGGTTTAATTTACATTTTTCTGATGACGAAGGAAGTTGAGCATTGTTTGTTTCTAATATGTATATATATTTTACTTGTAGGAGGACACAATACCTTTATTTATTTATTTTTATGTGGTGCTGAGGTCAAACCCAGTGCCGCATATGAGATAGGCAGGTGCTGTCCCATTGAGCTATAACCCCAGCCCTTGGCATTTTTTGTATGCTTATTTGGATATCCTCTTTTGAGAAATATCTAGCCTAGTCTTTGGCCCATTTTTCTATTGAGTTGTGTGCCTTTTTCTTCCTGAATTTTCTACATAGTCTTGATAAAAGTCCTTTATTTATTTGTTTACTGGTGCTGGAGATTGAACCCAGGGCCTCACATGCCAAATACTTGTTGTACCACCGAGCTACAGCCTACATGTCCTATATATGTTATATAGGTAATCTGAGGATTATTACTTCACCCTATTAATGATAACTTTTGGTGAAAAGAAATTCTTAATTTTGCTTAGTCCGGTTTATCAACTTCGTTCTTTATGGTTAGCAGTTTTTTTGTGTTTTGTTAGGAAATTTCAGTCTATTTCAAATACAGGGAGTTTAAGTCCAACACTTTTGTTGAAATGAAAACATTAAGGCAGAAAGGGCCTTTTTTCTAATCTGCTGGGTTTTGACCCTTTGCAAATGTTGGATCCCTTTGCAAATCTGTCTAAAACTCTGAACCCTCTCATAGAAGCACATGTAACACATACATGGCGCACTTCCCTGCAGTTTCAGAGAGTTCTAACTGAGGTCCAAGCTTCCTACGGGCCCCTTTTTAGAGCCCCTAACATTTTACAGAAGAGGTAATTGACCAACAAGCGAGCGTCACGCACCACGCAGCTTGGCCCAGCCGGGCCTAGAACCCAGGTCTCTGGACTTCTGTTCCAGTACTGTTTATAACCCCTTTCCCTGCTACAGTCCTTCTGAGAATCTCTGTTTGGCAGAGCCCAGAAGAGAATGTGTTTAGTCGAGGAGGTTTCTGTCCACCAGTAGCAGAAGATGGCTGCATGGTGACGTTCCTCCGCTTTGTGTATTTACCTTAAATGTTTGAACTCCAAGGAGTCTGTGACTAAGCTTCCTGAAGGTGAGCTGGGAATTATCATGGTCTGTGCATCTGCCTCGAGCCGTGACTCAGCGCCCTGGGGTTGCTGCATTGAACTTTGCAGTGTGCAGCTAACTCCCTGCATTCTGCTCCAGTTCCTGGTTAGTTCTGGCTGTAATTTTAAAAAGCGCCTTATGTAATAAGTTACCGGCCTCTGTTCTCAAGTGGGTGAGGTTTACCAGAATGGTTGCTCCAGGGAGAAAATTAAAAAGGGTGGAAGCAGAGAAAGGAGCTGTGAGCTTCTTGTCGGCCTATGTCAGTTCACAAGTAGTCACCTGGTAGATGGGCCAGGCCACAGGAGCCAGAGTTGTTAATAATTTTACCTGTACCTGTGGCTTTCTCCCTGTCACTGCCCACAGTAACTCCTTCAAAGGTTCTCAGTGAGCCAGGTACAGCACCATGTGCCTGTAATCCCAGTGACTTGTGAGGCTAAGGCTAGAGGATCGCAAGTTTGAGGCCAGCCTCAAGAACTTAGCAAGACCCTGACTCCAAAAAAAAAAAAGAAAAAAAATGGTTTTTTAATTGTTTAAAGAGCTGGAGATGTAGTTCAAAAACATGTCGGATTCTAAGCAGACTAGGCAGTATACAGGAGGCAGAGCCAGGTATTTTAAAGAGATCACTCAAACCCCAATACCGGGCATGTCTGGAATGAATCCTGTTACCTTGTCAGCATGCTCACAAGCACAGTGCTGGGGATGTGCATTCCAGACTCACAGCACGGTCATTGTGTACATCTAAAAGTGAAAAAGACTATTGGGTTCTTTGGGCCACATACACCCTGAATGATATCACTCTCCACATGAAGGAAGTCAAGTCCATGGTAACATCCTGGAGTAGGAGCCTATCAGATCTGACAGACAAATAGCATTCCCACTTATTTTATCCCATTTTATGTCTTTGCCCTGAGCGCCCCCCAGAGCAGCTCTTCTGTCTCATCATGTAGTTATGATTAAGTCATCAAGGAGTGCTAGAGGGTCAGCTAGGGGTGCTAGAGGGTCACCTAGGGGTGCTAGAGGGTTACCTATCTGAATAAGGTGCATTTGTTCTGACATTTCAAAAGCATTTATTGAGCACCTACTATGTGCTTCAGAGTGTTGTACTATACAATGGGGATGCAGAAATTTATCGGACAAGGTCCCCATCCTCAAGGAGCTCACAATCTAGCCAGAGGGACGGGTAAGTCCTTTGATAGGCACTATACAATGGGGTAAGTGCCACTCGGGAGGTGAGCAAGCACAGGTGCATGAGACCATCTTGGCATTTCTTGGAGTAGGAATCCTCAAGCAAGTATCAAGTCTACTAGGCAGAAAGTGGTGGGAACAGCAGGTAGGCAGCATACACAGGGACACAAAAGCAGCAAGCTGAGGTGCTTGGAATATAAGCCTGAGAGGGGGAAGGAGCAAGGATGCCCAATCACAGACTTTTTTTTTTTTCCTATATATAACTAGGGATTGAACTCAGGGGCACTTTACCACTGAGCCTTTTAATTTTATTTTTATTTTTCAGTGCTAGGAACTGAACCTAGGACATCATTCATCCTAGGCCAACGCCATACCACTGAGCTACATTCCCAGCCCTTATTTTTTATTTTGAGACAGGGTTTCACTAAATTGCTGAGGCTGGCCTTGAACTTGGGATCCTCCTGCCTCCGCTTCACAAGTTCTGGGATTACAGGCATGCACTACTCTGCTGGCTGCATACAGGCTCTTATCTGTGCCTTTCTCCTTTTTAAGAGATCTACCAAATCCAAAGGCTGACAACACACTCATAACTCAAAACTTCACTTATCCCAAGGACTCAGGTTTTATTGGCATCCATATCACTGTTTCAACAGATAGATACCTAGACCAGAATCACTTCCCCCTTACCAGTCACGATAACCTTTGGTAACCTTTCACTCCCTGAGCTTCGGAGCATCCCCGTCTGCCCATCACTGCCCCACTTCTAGAAAAATCTTCCATAGAACATCCCTGAACCTCTCTGCACATCCATCCCAACAGCCTCCATTTTCTCACCCTCTCTTCTCTTTCAGGCTTGAAGAATTCAGTGATTTACAGTTCACTAAAACTGCACAAAATGTGGAAAGGATGGCTGAGGAAAACATCCTGATTTTGCTTGCTTTTTATAAGTGTTATGTATAGATGAATAAAGTGTTTGATCCTTTTTAACAGAACAGTGTTTGTTACCTTGACCCACTGCGTGAATTTTGAAGAGACTGCTATTTGTCTTCTATTTGATTTTTTTGAAATGTATTCATCAGATATTTACCCAGGTGGGATTCCAAATATGTAAGAGGGCTGAGCAGCCAAAGAAGAGAACCATGAGTCCTGCATTTTGTAGACATTGGAGATCGGAGACACGACAGGTGATGTGTGCACAGATGGACATGCAGCCCAGGAGGATTGCAGGCTGAGTAGGCGGAGCTTGGCCTGTCTGCTTCTGTCCATAGTCTCTCTTGTTTCCTCTGGCTTTGCCAGCAAGAGTATCGTGTGAGGATTTTTCTGGATTAGGCTTTTTATCTTTTTGTTTTCCAAGGTGTGTGACAGAGTGACTTTCAGATGAGGAGCCTGAGACAGACACTACAGAGCCTACAGACATGTTTAGGCAACAGGACCCCCATGACAGTTACCTGGACTAACAGGATGGACTCATTCATTCTCCCCAGTCTCTTTCCATCTCTCTGCTGTTCGCCCTTCACAGTGTTGGTGTCTTACTGAAGCTGGCTTCCCTCATAGTTGTGAGAATGCTGGCAACCATTTCCAGGGCTGTCGTTTCCCTGTCCCATTTTGAGGAGACAGAAGATTCTTTTCAGGACTTATCTTAGAAACACAAGAAGGAAAACTTCCCAGCAGCCCCCAGCAAGCCTCTGTTTGTATTCATGGGCCCTAATTGAGTGACATATTCATTCCTGAGCCATTAAGTGACAGAAGGATGGACCATGCTGATGAGCTCGGGCCTGAGCTCCTTACCCCTCTCCAAGAGGCCGCTTCCCCACAGGCTCTGGGACTGCGGAGAAGGACTGGACACCTGAATAGAAACTGAGGAGGAAGGGCATCAAGAAGCAAGCCCATATCCATCTCATTACATGGATCTGTCCAGTCAAAGCTCAAGATTCTTTTTTCCTTCACAGCCATGTGACTTTGGATGAATTATTTAATCTCTCAACAGTTTCACCATCTGGGAAACAGGGATAACATTACAATATTTCATGAATTGAGAACTAAGATTTATTCATTCTTTGTCATTTGCTGCCATCATCTTTTGTACCATGGTTTTTGTTATTTTCTTCCTTAAAAAGCTAAGATGATTTCCCACTGCTTATAGGACAAATAAGAATCTTACCTGCCTTGCTGGGTGCAGTGGCACATGTCTGTAATCCCAGGAGCTTGGGAGGCTAAAGCAGGAGGATCGCAGGTTGAAAGCCAACCTCAACAATTTAGTGAGGCCATGAGCAACTTAGCAAGACCCTGTCTCAAAATACAAAAAGGCTGAGGGATGTGGCTCAGTGGTTAAACACCCTGGGAACCCTCCCCAAAAGGAAGAATCTTACCAGCCTCAACCATACCTTCTATAATTGGGCTTTATTTTACTTAAACCTTTGCCCCTGTGTCTGATACAGCTTTTTATATCCCCAAGGTAGATAACTTTGCAAAGTAGAGAGTGTCAGAATAGCAGATCCATTCTACAGATGTGGAATCTGAGACATCTGGAGAGAAGGCGACTGCCTGGGGTCATAACAGGTGAGTGACGTAGCTGGGACTTGAACCCAGCTCCCAAGCGTCTGTCCCGTGCCTTTTCCCACACACCCTGCAGCTCTCATGAGAAATGAACACTCAAGTCTTTGTGTTCCTCTGTCCCCTACATGCATTCTCATATTCCTCTTCCTTGATCCAGTTGAAAGGTACATACTTTCTAAGTTGGGAGTTATCCAACTGGTACATAAGGATGAGAGGTGAGCGTTCCTGTGGGGAAGATGGAGCCCTTTGGCAAGAAGTAGTGCTTTTTGTTACTGAAGATCCAAGAAAGAAATGTGTTCCCTCTCCAGCTGTGTCCTTGGGCAAGTTGTTTAAAACTTAAGAGCCTCAGTCTCCACATCTGTAATGTAGGCATACTCACACCCCTCTGTCAGGGTTGGTGTTAGAATTAAGTGTGATAATTCATAATCCATCTAGTGTGGTTCTTGGTACATAGTTAATATTTCTACAAGTATCGTAGCCATTCAATTCAAATGGTGAATTTGGATAGCTAGAGGTAATCCCACATTAGTTAGAGTCCTGTTAGGAAGAAAGAAACTACCCTAAGTATATCAAGTAGAAGGAATTTAATATAGGGAAATAGTTGTTAAAATATTGAAGGAGCTAATAAGAGAGAAGGGGGGTGCTAAAGGAGGAAGAGGGGCTGTGTGCAGAGAGCAGGGAGCTGCTTACACCCCTGTGCTAGAATCTACAGGCCAACATCTAATGCTGTGTTGCTGCCTATGGTGGTTTAAAAAAATACATCCTCAAATTCTTTGGCCCTCCTTCCATCAGTATGTGGAATTTAATTTTCCTTCCTTGAATATGAGCTGGCCTTAGTGACTTGCTTGTAACAGAATACAGTAGACAAAGATATTATGTGCCTTCTTCTGAAGCTAGATCTCAAGAAAGAGAACAAAAGTTAATAAACTTCAGCCTGGCTCTTGGAATGCCTCTTAACACCCTTAACAGCTTCTAAGGTTGCCATGTTATAAGAAATCCTGGGACACTCAGCCAGCCAGCTACAGCCAACATCAACTGCCAAGTGAGTGAGTGAGCAAGGCTTTGCCACAACTCCAGCCCCAGCCCCTTTTCTGCAACAGCTGGAGATACCCCAAGCAGGAACCACTTAGCCAAGCCAAATCAGCTCCCCAAAATCTAAGAAAACAATAATTCTTGAAGTCTGTAAGTTTGGGGGAGGCTTGTGGGCAGCCTTAGATAACTGGCATAGTGCCCCCACCACTGCTGGAGATGCCACTTGTCAATCACCAGTGCTTGCTGCTGCTGTTGAGTCGACCCTGTGAACTTCTCTCATCCTCACACCTGATCTGCCACTGTCTCCAATGGGAAGAACTGAATAGAAGCTGGGGACTGTGGTTTGCAGTTGCTGTTGCTGCCTATGGTGGTTTAAAAAAATACATCCTCAAATTCTTTGGCCCTCCTTACATCAGTATGTGGAATTTAATTTTCCTTCCTTGAATATGAGCAGAACAGAGATGAGTATTAGAAAAATAGGTGTTGAGTGCAGAGACTCCAGATAACTGACATGGTCCACTCTTGTGGGGACAGCATCCACATGTGCCCTTCAGTCATATGAAGACCTCTGCCCAACTGCAGCAATCAGCCCCTTCCATCCATCATGAAGCAGCTCACCTTCACCCAATAGAAGAGGCTCTCACTCTGGCAGGAGAGAGAAGAGTAAAGTCCCTGAAGTTGAACTTCATCAATCTCTGCAATAGTAACTCCTTTTTAATTACAATCCCAGCTGGATATTATATAACCTAGAAACTGGCTAGCCACCCACACTCTATATAGAAAAATAGGTGAACAAAGAGGGTTAAAAATACATATGTGCCTGTGTGAGAGAGAGGGATAGAGTGTATACATCTACCTTATCAAGCAAGGAAGGAAATACATATTCATAGCTCATTTTAACATTGATCATGATATCCTATTGATGATTATAACATATTTCTTCCATTACCCATCCTGTGTTCCTATTGTCCTTAGCCTGCACTTCTGTTGGGCATTTCCTTACCTTTTAGAATGACCCGAGCCCTCATTACTAAAGAGCTGTCTTTATGGAGTTGCTCCAGGCTTTTGTTGTTTTTCTTCCATTGAACATGGCTCCATACCATATATTGGATAGTGAGAATTTGATTAGTTCTTACAGCATTTCTCATATGAACTCATTTATCCCCACAGTAACCTTATAAGGCATGGACTATTATTCTAACTTGACAGCTGAGTAACTGAGTCTTAAAGAGGTTAAGAAGTTTGCCCAAAGTCAGCTAGTAGCTAAGTGGTAGAGCCAAGATTCAAATCTGTGTCTTTGAATAGTCTAAATTCAGTCTCAGTACTTCTAACTGCTGTGCAGGGCTGGGGGTATAGTTCAGTGGTAGAGCACTTGCCTATCATGTGCAAGACCTGACCTGAGATTCGATCCCCAGTACTGCAAAAAACAAAGAAACCCAAAAAATACTGAGCATGCAGTCAGTGCCTAGTAAAAACCAGCTGTTATTATTGGTGTTACTCTCATTCAATAGGCATTGTAAATCTTTTACTCTCTGCCTTATAAAACAATCAGTTGGCTAAACAATGTCCATCAAAGAAAGGGTATCTTTCTGATTTTTAACAATTCCTTAAAACAGTTTCAGAACTTAAAACTGTGTCATGAAACATCTGATTCCCAAAAGAAAGTGAATTGAGGGTCCTGGTTTGCAGTTACAACATTTTCCTCTATCAGCCAGGTGGGAAAAGCTTTGGATTTGATAACCAAAACTACATAATTGCATCCCAAGTTGGCTCTGCCACACATCAGCCCAATGACATTGGGTCTGATCTTGCTGGTGGTTGAGCTTCAAGATGATCAGTCTTTGAGAGATTGGAGGAAAAAGTGGCTCAGCAAAGCAATAAATGCAAGCAAGCTCCACACTTCGTGTGCTCACAATGTGATGTTGGAACCCAAACGAGAATTCAAATAGCCATGCACTCAGCTTCCTTTATTCTCAGTCACATGAGCAGAACTTCTTAGAAATAAGAAGTCTAATGGTTCCCTATGAGTTGCTGAGGGTCTCCACAGCCAGAAGCCTGGATTGAAGTTCTGAATCATGACTTCTTACTCTTTGAGGTACTAGGTGCCTGGGAATCTTCAGGTCCCATGTCCCAACTGAGCCCTGCCCTCTAGTGCTCCAGAGCTGGTGATCACCTTAATTGCCAAAACACCCACTGTGAGCTACAGGAAGCATAGGACTGAATCTTACCAGACTTGGAAGATGCACATTGATGTAGTTACTGCATGCCACCAAATCACAGCCAGCTATTCTGACCCACAAAAGTATCTATCCCAAATTCTAACTTGTGGTGAAGAGTGAGTAAAGTTTTATAGGTATAAGCTAGTATCCTTGTACCTACCTTTAATGTAGTGAAGGATTGTATAAAATAGGGAAAATAGTCTAACATTTATGGGAGGCTTTTACATAGCAGGTATGATATATAAACAGCTTCATTTAATCCTTATCCTAATCCTACAACAAAGGCTCAGTCCCATTTTTCCCCCCAACCAATGAAACACGATTACAAAGGTTAGGTGTTAACTGAAATATGTTTTTTTTAAAAAAGAATTTAACCTCTATTTATACTTATTTGGTACCTCACACATGCTAGACAAGCGATCTACCACTGAGCCACCACCCCAGCCCAATAACTGGAATTTGAATTCAGTTTTATGTAACTCCTAATTCTCCTCTCAACTTTCCTATCACACCATGCCTTTTGGGCCTTGCCTACAAGATATGGACGTTTCTCTCCAAATTTATCCAGATGATCTCTCCTTTATTCTTCATTACTGGCCATGGAGCTAGAGACACCTGGTCTTGTTTCTTTCTCTTTCTTCTCTTCCTTCTGAGATCAAGTGAGGCCATAGAAAATTCCATCCTAGAATGAGCAGCTCTGGAGAGAGGTGGTCTATTACATGTCAGAATTGATAGGAAAGTTAAAAATCATTAAAACTCCCTCACTTTCAAAGTGCCGTAAGTCAGTCACAGGTTGTGACTTCCAAGGTCACGTCTATTTGTTGACAGGCTGGACTGAAACCTGAGTCTCTTACTTTCTACTTAATCCCCTCTTTGCTTCAGCATTGTGTTCTACTCACGCAACATATGGGTGAATTATAACAGGGTCTCAGGCCTTAGATATAGAGGAACAAAATCTCTGGGCTCCCTATTTTTAAAAAATTACACGATACCTGACCTAAATATAACTGCCACCTCTGACTTGGGTTTCATTGCCCTCCACCCATCTTGTATAGCTAATCTAATAATTGAGCTTCAGAAGAAAGTCTTTCCTTAGAATTCCAGGGTACAGTGGATTATATAGAAACAGATCACAGGACATGGTAGGTGGAAAACAGGAAAAGTCTTAAGGCAGATCTCAGGAGAGTTTGATTGAATAGGTTTCAATTCAATGTGTACCAAGAATAAAATATTGCTAAGTGATATTAGGTCAGAGAGCAAAGGAATATGCCCAGAGGAACATTCAATAAGCTTAAAAGGTTTGAACAAAATTTACCTGTGCATCAAAATGCAAAATGAGAAGTAACAAAGTTCCCTCATTTAATGTTTTTTCTCAAATATTTAATAACTATTTAGTAAATGATTATTGCATGTTAGGAACTGAAGTCCTAGAGAGTCATCCCAGCTCTAATGGTCTTACAATGCAGAAGAGTAAGTAAGCAAATAACTTGTAGATTCCTTTTTTTATAAGTGCATAATTATAGGTGTAATTATTGGCTGCTGTGGAGATATGTCAAGGTAATGGCAAACATTGGTTGAGCCAGTTCAGTGTGTCAGGCACTGTGCTCAGCACCTTCAATATATTCACTCATTTATTCACGCTTTCCTAGACTGTCTTTTAGTCACTTTGTGTTCTCCCAGTTGGAAGGGAAAGAGAAAGTGATGCTCAGTCTGTTGCTTTAAGAACAAGAAGGAGTTACTCAGAGAAGGAAGGGTAGTCCAGGCATAGGGACATGGATATTCAAAAGCCCTGGATGAAGAAGAGATGAGTGTGTCTAGGGAACCCAGTTAGCTCCAGAAGAATGAAGTGCCAGGCAGATGCTGCACAGGAGCAGGGCTGGAGCAACGACCGAGGCCAGATTAGGAAAGATCCTGGCCTGGTAGTCTGTTATTCCTTATCCCCAGAGCATTGGAGAGCCTGTGAGGAATTTTGAGCTGGAGAGTAACGAAACAGGATTTGCATTTTATTAAAAGCAGTATGGCTGCAGCTTGGAGACTGAATTTGAAGGGGCAGGTCTGTGGCGTAGGGCGGAAGTGCTGAGAATGGACCAGAAGAGGGTATATTCCAGGAATGCATAGAAAGTAGACTCAGTACAACCTGGTGGTCGACTGGGAAGCAGTTGGTTCCAAGACTCTGGCCAAGAAAACTAGAACAGCATGTGCCTGTGTGCCAAGCAGGGGATCGAGGAGAAGTGGCAGATTTGGAGGTGGCATGAGGACAGTGGTGTGCCTGGGCATGTCTGTGGAAGATGTTTAGCAGGTAGTTACCTATTCAGGTCTGCAGCAGAGATGATGGTGGTTATAGACACCATGGATGAGATGCCCCCAGGACATCTGCAGAGTACCAAGAAAAGAGAACCAAAGACACCACTGATGGACAGCAACATGAAAGAAAGCGCCAAAGGCATCAGAGGAATAACTGAAGGTCAGAGGGCAACCAGGAAGACAGAACATCAGGCCCTATAGGGACAGATGGTGAAGATGTGTTCAGTCCTGTTACTGTTCCTCTCCTACTTTCAGGACCTGGCTGATAGGAGAGTCTCTGTCTGGGATGTTGCCAGTCAGCTACTTTCCTGCAGGGTATGGAGGTGCACACCTATAATCTCAGCTCCTTGGGAGGCTATGGCAGGAGGATCACAAGTTTGAGGCCAGCCTTAGCAACTTAACAAGATCCTGCCTCAAAATAAAAAAGACTAGAGATGTAGCTCAGTGTTAGAGCCCTCCTTCTTATTGAACTAGTTCCCTACTACAATAATAACAATCACCACCTACTTTTCTCCCTGCAGCATCACCCTCCTTATGGGAGGAATAATTTCTCTCCCTGATGGACGTCATGTTTGACCTTATGACTTGTTTTAGCTAATAGATTGAGAATGGGAGCAAAATGGGTCACTTCTGAGCAGAAAAGTAAGGGCCAGCCTAGAGCTGACTGTGTCTCGTCTTCCCTCTGCCACAGGACTGGCAACATTCCAGACAGAGACTCTCCCATCAGCCAGGTCCTGGAGCAACATGCAGCAGGGTCAAAGCTGACCCATGATGCACACTTAGCATGAGTGAGAAATAAACATTTGTTGCTGTAGCCTCTGAGGTGTTGGAACCGATCATTACTATAGTACAACCTAGCCTAGACAAGATGGGGAAAGTCAGAGGCAGCTGGGAGATCCAGTCAATAAAAGTTTCATGTAGTCAATTGATTTTTGACAAAGGACTCTTACCTCTCACCATGTACAAAATTACTCAATTGGATCAAAGACTGAAACGTAATCACTAAAACTACAGAAGCCTAAGAAGAAAATGTACAGTTAAATCTTTGTGACCTTGGATCAGTCACTGTCTTCTCAGACACCAAACCATAAGCAATAAATAGATCAACTGGACATCATTAAAATGTAAAACTTTTGTGTTTCAAAGCTATCATCAAGAAAGTGAAAAGGATACCCCCAAAATGGGAGAAAATACTTGCAAATCCTTTATCTGGTAAGGTGCTTATGCATAAAATAGATATTATAATTCAATAACAAAAAATAATCTGCCATTTTAAAAGGGGCAAAGGATTTGAATACACATTTCTCCCCAGAGAATACATAAGTGGCCAATGTAATTCTGCAACCTGTACACTCAGAAAAATGAGAAATTATATCCCATCTGATTCAAATGTATGATTGTCAGGATCATTGTACTGTTATGTGTAACTAATTAAAACAAAAAAAATACGTGAAAAGATGTTCAGTATCACCAATCATTAAGGAAATGCAAATGGACCCAGAATGAGAAGGCTAAAGTAAAAAGGATGTTTTAACAAGTGTGGGGAAGAAGTGGAGGAATCAGAATGCTCCTACACTGTTGGTGGGAATGTAAAGTGGCCCAGCTGTATGAAAAACATCTGGCACTTCCTCACATGACTGAACAGTATCCGTACGACCTGGCAATTCCACTCCCAAGTACCTACCCAGGAGAAATGAAAACATATGTCCACACAAAATCTTATACATGAAAGTCCACAATACCATTAGCCATAATAGCTGGAAAGTGGAAACATCCCCATGTTCATCAACTGATGAGTGAGTAATTAAAATGTGACATGTATCGTTCAATGGTGTTTTGTCAGCTTCTTCACCACTGTGACCAAAAGGCCTGACCAGGACAATTTTAGTGGAGGAAACGTTTGTTTGGTGTTCATAGTTTCAGAGATCTCAGTCCACAGACAACTGACTCCATAGCTATCAGTAGATTAATCCACTGATTTGGTTACAACCCTCATCCTCTAATCATTGTATCTCTGAACCTTCTAGAATTGTCTCACATAAGGGCTTTTGGGGACATCACATATCTAAACCATAACAGATGGAATAGTCACAATAAAAGATGAGGTACTGATATGTGTTACAACGTGGCTCAGTCTTGGAAACAGTATGCCAAGTGAAAGAAGCCACACTCAAAACACCCCAATTGTATGATCCTATGTATAAGAAACGCCCAGAAAAGTCAAGTGTATAGAGACAGAAAGTAGGTTGGTGACTGTCTAGAGCTAGAAAAGGTTGATAATGGGGGCTTGGGGGTTACAGCTAAGGGACTGGGGGTTTCTTTTGGATTAATGAAAATGTTATAAAATTGATTGTGAAGGTTGCACAACTCTGAATATTCTGCAAACCACTGAATTGTGCACCTTAAATAGTTGGATTGTATAGGCCATTCAAAATTTTAACAAAGTTTTCGGGGAGAAAAAGATATTTGATATGATCTCAAAAGAATGGTAAGAGTTTAATAAATGAAGGCAGAACAAGTAGGAGGGGCATAAATCTTGGTAAAGTAAGGAGTTGACAGGGAACAGGAAAGAGTAATGTTTTTTTCTTTTATATTAGATATTAGGGTTTTGTGTTAGGGCTTTAAGCCAGGGCTACCTCTCATCACTAAACAAAGCTAAATTTTGGAACACAGGCATAAAGGATATCAAACTGCCTTTGTTTCCTGTCAAGTCTGTTCCAGAAAATACCTGCATATTTTTGCTCATTGCCTCCAGCCCTCTAACAGAAGATAGAAGTCTTCAGCCTGCCCCAGAGTTGGCACTGCCCTTGAAGATCTAAGGTTATGGGAACCTTAGAGTTGACTATGTACAGACCTCACCCTTGGGTGGCAAAGCAAGACATAAATGGCAGACCCAATAGTGACATCAGATCTTACCTCATTTGCATAACAAAGAACAAATTTTTCCCCATTCTTTTATAGAAACTGGAGAAGCCAATATGATTTCTAAAACTGAAGGGACTTTAAAGAGGAATTTGCAGCGACTGCATATTTTTCTCCCACGCTACAGCTCTGTAGCCAATTGCTTGGCAAGAGACCCAGGGATCTGGGCATCTTTGTGCAAATCTGACTAACACAATTCTCAGTCTGTTGGTAACAGCTGCTTCTTTAGAGGATAGTGTAACACAGGGATGTGTGCCATGGCACTTGTCTTTGTGAGTTCTCTGGGAAATGACTCTTGAGAAGCATTCTACCTGCAGGAGTTTTATTGAGCAATGCTCTTACGAATAACACCTGCAAGTGCCAGGAGCAGAGGCACACATCTGTAATCCCAGTGACTCAGGAGGCTGAGGCAGGAAGATGTCAAGTTTGAGGCTAGGCTGGGCAACTCAGGGAGACCCCATCTCAAAATTAAAAATAAGTGCTGGGGGTGTGGCTCAGTAATAGAGCAACAAATATTTATTTATTTGTTTGTTTATTATTTATTGGGTTCCATCCCCAGTACAATCAATCAATCAATACATCAATACATCTGGAAGAAAGCAAAGGAAGTAGCAACAGGCAGAGACACTAGGGCCATGAAATAGCTACACTGCAGGCTTCAGTGCATCCTGCATCCCTTGGGAAAACCTGGAAGTGGGGGGATGGTTTAGATAAGTGACCCCCAGAGGTCTGTGTGTTAAAGGCTTTGTTGCCAGCCTGTGGCACCATTGGGAGATGGTGAAACCTTTAGGAAGTGTGGCCTAATAGAAGGAAGTTAGGTCACTGGAGGAGTGCCCTTGGAGGAATATTGGGATCCCAGACTCACCTACTTTGTTTTTCTTCACTTCCTGGTAAACAATGGAGCTCCACCACATCCTCTTCACCATGATTTGTTGCTTTGCCACAGGCCCCAAAGCACCAAGGATCATGCAACTGAAACCTCCAAAACTTAAGAGCCAAAATAAAACTTTCCACGTTATAAATGGAACACCTCAGGTATTATGTCACAGTAACGGAAAACTAACTAACATAGGTGGCCCTTCAGAATTTGGTCTCAACTTGAGGTGAGACTGTAGCCTTTTGAATCACAGCAAGAACCAGTTATCAGATCTAAAGGCTGATTCTGAGTAGGTGACTTCTTTCAACTGGTGGCCAATTCCCACAGAATAGTCAATAAGTCTTGGCAGCTAGAGGAATGTCTGCCCTGTTTCCAAAGGGGAAATCTGTATGGTACCAAAGTCAAAAGGGCTACCTTTTATTTATTTATTTTTTATCTATAAAACCTTAGAGGCTCTCTAATGCAGGAGAAGCAATCAAATATTAAATATTTGTATGTTAACATTTTTTTTACAAAGCCCTCAAAGACTTCATAAACTAACATGGTGGCCACTAGACACACGTGGCTGTGGAGTACTTAAAATGTGACTGGTCCAAATTGAGAAGTGACCTTCAGTGTCAAATCACACCAGATTAAGAACGCTTGGTATGAAGAAAGGAATGAGGAATATCTCGTTAGTAATTTTTAAGATACTGATTGTGTATTGGAATGATAATATTTTAGATATATTGACTACAGTATAGTAATACTAATCTCAATACAAATCTCACCTATTCCTTTTTACTTTTTTCTTTCAATATGCTCCTAGGAGATTTGAAAGTACATGTGTGGTTCCCACTGTCCGATGCTGCCATGGACCTCTTCAGAAGGAAGTGGGAAGGAAGCAGGGGTATTTTTCCGCTTCATTTGATAACAAGTAAGAATTAATATTCATTTCCTCTGGCAAATCACGCATGGCCCACAGTAAGCTTTCACCAATTTTTTGAGGAAAATGATGAATTAAGAAACCCCTGCTTTGGCTTCTTTCTCTCTTGTGGAGGATGCTATACTAGTTTATTTATCAGCTTCATCACAGCTGGGAAAGAAGAAAGGTTGTGGGTGTGTCAAAGGTCTGTGAGAGGAAGAGTGGCTTATTGGAAGTAGTGATATCATTCAAAGAAAGCAATCTGATGAGGATTGTCCAATAACAATGACCTCTACTTTGCAGAGTTCAACAGCTATGAAATGTCTTTCTAGCTGGGCTGTGTAAGGCAACAAAAGAAGCTGAGGCAGGAGGGTCGAAAGTTTAAAGCCAGCCTGGGAGACATAGTGAGATCCTGTTTCAAAATAAAATTAAAAAGGACTAGGCTGAGGTTGTGGCTCAGTGGTAGAGTGCTTGCCTAGCATGCATGAGGCCCTGGGTTTGATCCTCAGCACCACATAAAAATAAATAAAGGTATTGTGTCCAAATACAACTAAAAAATAAATATTTAAAAAAAGGACTAAGGATATAGATCAGAGGTAGAATGCTGCTGGGTTTGAGCCCCAGAACAACAAAAAGAAAGTGACTTTCTTGCATGCCTTTTCATGGGTATTTTCTAACTTAATCCTCATAATGTTACTCTGAGGTGTATATTTTTAATGTCCTTATTTTCACAGGTGAGATAACTTTTGTCTCTCCAAACTCTATTTTATATAACCTGGCTGATACTATGGGATTTGAGGTTCTGACTACAGTTGCTTGGCCAATTATATATTTTTAATATTTGAAAATATTATAGTTTCAAACATAATGCTATATTATTTTAATACATAAATAGTATATTTTTATTAATATATAAATAGTATATTTTAAAAAATATTTGACAAAAAGAATTGAAGGGGGCTGGGAGTGTCATTTGGTGGTAAAATGCATGCTTAGCATGTCCTAGGCCTTAGAGTCAAACCCCAGCTTCACAAAAAAGCAAAAAACTGCGGGTCAAAGGTGGAAGAAGAGTGGATGGATATGATCCATTGCAGCTGTGTACATGTGTGAAAATATCATACTGAATTCTACTACTACATACAAATAAATGTGTTAATAAAATAAATAAATTTTTATTTTGTAAATAAATATATAAATATTATGTAAATAAATTTATATAACATTTATAAAATAAATTGAATAATACTTACTTATCAAATAATATTATTAAATAACATTTATTTATAAAATTTTATATAAATACATATAGATTTATTTCTTTTATACATAAATATTTATTTTGGTCCCAGGAATTGAACCTAGGGGGTGTTTTTCCACTGGGCCACATCCTCAGCCCTTTTTATTTTTTATTTTGAGACAGGGTCTTGCTACCTTGCTTAGGATCTTGTTAAGTTGCCCGGGTTAGCCTTGAATTTGTGATCCTCCTATCTTAGCCTCCTGAATCATTGGAATTACAGGCATGCGCCACCACGCCCAGCTTAAAATAGATATTTTCCAAAACTGATTAAAACCAAATGAATGGGGTTTGAATCTAAGTCATTGTCTTCTTTTCCTTCTCTTCTTCTTTGCTGGAGATCAAACTCAAGGTCTTATGTATGCTAAGTGCTATATGCCCAAACCACTCAATTTTAATTCAAAGATTTGGACTCAACTTATATGGTTTTTCTTTATGTGTTTGAAACAGGCCTCTCTAAGTTGTGCAAACCAGCCTCAAACTCTTGCCCTCAGGTGCTCCTCCTGCCTCAGCCTCTTAAGAAAGGCTAGGCCTATAGGTAAGCACCATTGAACTTTTGAATAAAATACATTTACGTTGTGATTTAAATATTTATAAATCTTTAAATATTTACAGATATTTATGAAGACATGATTTGGTCCCTAGTATAGCAAATTTGATTTACATTTTTTTTGTAATACATTGTAGTTCTTGACATAACCTTGTAATGTATCTTTCTGAACTCAAAGATAATTTTAAGATTTCTTTTTTGGGAGGAACAGATGCTGAAAATTATGTATTTTTTCAAATTTTGGAGCTATTTCAGAACATGAAACTAATGGAGGCAGATAACTGTGAATTCTCTGGGAGGTGACCCCATTCCGGCTCAGCAGTCCAGGGCAGGGTTTGGGGGTAAACATTTTATTAGGAGTACAGTCATGGTCAGCAAATGTAGAGTATCAGTGGTTTTATTTAACTAAACAACAAACATGTTTTCTAGATATTATTTGTTTTAAAGAGAAAGAAAGAGAGAGAGAATTTTTTAAATATTTATTTATTTATTTATTTTAGTTTTCGGTGGATACAACATCTTTATTTTATTTTCATGTGGTGCTGAGGATCGAACCCAGTGCCCCGAGCATGCTAGGCAAGCATGCTATCGCTTGAGCCACATCCCCAGCCCCTCCAGATATTTTTATTGAAGGGAAAAAATGACTTTTTTCCCAATAAAGGAATGGGAATTGTTTTAATGCGAATTCATTTACAAATATAAAATACACTTTAAAAAATATAGTCCTGGCCTGGGCTATAGCTCAGTAGTAGAGTGCTTGCCTAACACATGTGAAGCACTGGGTTCAATCCTCAGCAATGCATAAAAAAAATAAATAAATAAAATAAAGGCATGCTGTCCATCTACAACTATATGCCTACAGTCCCTCACTCAATACACTCAATATCTGCAAGGGATCACTTCTAGGACCCCCCAACAATCCCACAATCCACAGATGTTCAAGTCCCTTATATATACATCTTCCTAAAGACTTTGAATCATCTCTATTTTACTTGAATACCTACTACCACGGAAATACTGTGTAAATAGTTGTTATTCTAAATTGTTCAGGGGATAATGAAAAGGGGAAAAGTCTGTGTTAAGTTCAGTATAGGTGTAGATATTTATGTCTAAGTACTCAGGTCGCAATCTGCTTGGTCCAATCTACAGATGGGGAACCTTCAGGTGAAGAGGGAGAACTGTCGATATGTGCTAAATAGGTTGTTGACATCAGATTGGTGTGTAGATCTTAAAATATTCAGTTATTGCCCAACTCAGTGGCACATGCCTATAATCCCAGTGACTCAGGAGGCTGAAGTGGCAGGATTACAAGTCTGATGCCAATCTGGGCAATTTGGCAGACCTTCAGCACCTTAGCTAAGACTCTGTCTCAAAATTAAAAAAAAAAAAAAAAAAGAAAGGAAGGAAAAAAAAAGAAAAGAAAGGGCTGGGGATGTGGCTCCATGGTAAAGTGTCCCTGGGTTCAATGCCCAGTAAACCCCTCCCATAATTATTTTACAGATAACGATTATATGATTGATTGTAGCCACATTCTTCTGTTTCTCTCTCTCTCTCTCTCTCTCTCTCTCTCTCTCTCTCTCTCTCTCTCACACACACACACACACACACACACACACACACACCACACACACTGTGTGTGTGTGGTGTGTGTGTGTGTGTGTTAGGATTCAATCCCAGGTTCTAATGGATGCTAAACAAGTTCTTTACCACTGAACTACACCTCCAATGCCTCTCCTTCCTTTTTATTCACAGGACAGAGAAGAAAGCATTCTCACTTTCCAGTTCTCAAATTATCTCTCTCTACATGATTAACTTATCCAAAGGAAATACATATTCTTTTAATTCTATTGCTGTTAGAAGTTTAATCATCAATTCAGAAAGTTGCTGTGTGGGTTCATGGGAAAACTGTGGCCTCAAGTAAGACTTGAATTCAAACCCCAACCCTATTGCTTGTCAGCTGAGTGGCCCTGGGAGATCATTTGTCCCTAAGAGACAATGGTAATAATAATACCTACCTTCCAAAGGTGGCTTGAGTCTCAAATTAAATGACCTTGGTAGCTGAAGTTCATGAATAACATTGTCTTTGATGAATTGCAGTCATGAAGAGGTGGTGTGGTGCAATAGCAAGAACTCTGGACGTAAAGTCCCAAGAGGGAAAGAGAATAGCATTAATAAGTACCCACTGTCAGCCTGGTACTTTACATAAGCTGCATCATTTTCCTTACCATAACTCTGCCAGGTAGGCTGTTAATATTTCCATTTGCAATCTCCTCACTAGACATTTTAGACTGAAGTTAAAGTTTCCATGGCCTTGGGGACCTCATTTATTCTAACGCTCAGTTTTCTTATCTGTAAAAAAAAAAAAAGTAGTAGTATTAATCCTGATATCACTTATTAGCCCCTTAATTCCTTTTTGAAAAGGCTTACAATCTTTTAGAGCACCATTAGCTCTAAATAAAAAGTGACAGCTGGGCTGGGGCTGGGGCTCAGCAGTAGTGCACTTGCCTGGCATATGTGAGGCACTGGGTTCAATTCTCAGCACCATGTAAAATAAATAAAGGTCTATCAACAACTAAAAAAAATTTAAAAAAAAAAGTGACACTTCCAATGGCTCTTTTTTTCTTCCGGCTTTATTGAAATATACTTATCAAATAAAATTATATGCATTTAAGATATACCATGTGATTATTCTATTTTTTATATTTATATGGTAATAAATTCACCTCACTATTTATATTTACTACTAAATATATCTTTTTTAATATTTAGTTTTTAGTTATAGGTGGACACAATATCTTTATTTTATTTTCATGTGGTGCTGAGAATTGAACCCAGTGCTTCTCACATGCTAGGCAAGTGCTTTACCTCTGAGCCCCAACCCCAGCCCTATATATTCATATATATATATATGTAATGAAATGAATGCCACAGTTGAGTTAATTAATATACTCATCACCTCACGTAGTTATGAGCATATTGAAAATATTCAAGAGCTACTCTCTTGGCATATATCAGGTATACAATACAGTATTTTTTACCTGAATACCTAATACCATGTAAATCCTATGTAAATAGTCACCAGACTGGACAGTAGATCCCAGGAACTGGTTCATAACCCCATTTCACCCTGTCCCTGGCAATCACCACTCTGCTCTCTGTCTCTTTAGTTTCTTTGCCTTTAGATTTCACGTACACATGAGATCATGGTCTATGTTTTTCTGTGTTTGACCTATTCCATTTAGCGTCCTGTCCTTCAGTGTTTTATCTATGTTGTTACAAATAGCAGGATTGCTTTCTTTTTATTGGCTAAATAATATTCCATTGCCTGTCTGCACAGTGTACAACTTTTTTTCCTTCATCCATCACCACTTGGGTTGTTTCTGCTTCTTGGCTATTGTAAACAATGCTGCTCAAGTGGTTACCTTCAGGGTCCCACCAGATAACATACATAGTGACACCAGACTCTGTAGAAGCTGGAGAAATACTTACTATACCCAAATCTAAGTAAAATTACTTCTGCCAGCATGCTGACTTTCTTTTCTTTTTCTTTTTGGAAAATGGGGCCAGGTATTGGTTAATATTGGTTATTGGTTATGATTAACTTATCCAAGGGCAATTTACCATTGAGCTACATTCCCAGCCCTTTTTATTTTTTTGTTTTAGGACAGGGTCTCACTGAGTTGCTTGGGGCCTCCATAAGTTGCTGAAGCTGGCCTTAAACTTGAAATATTCTTGCCTCAGCTTCCCAAGCTGCTGGGATTACAGGCAGGCACACTGCACCCTGCATAACTTTCTTTTAAAACTTATCACCAGCAGCTCTGGAAGCTGAGAGAGAGCCTTTCTCTCTTCTGCCAGGTACCGATGTAGCAAGGGGACAGCCAGGTGTGAGAAAACTCCCCCTCCCAGACTCTAAATCTGCCAAGGCCTTGATCTTTGCAAAATACATTTCTGTTGTTTAAAAGATACCCAGTTATGGTGTTTTGTTAAAGGAGACAAAGATAAGCCTCAAAGGGACAGAGAGAGGATTGTGGCCGACTTGTGTCCAGGATATTGCAGGCTCCAGCCCTGGGCCTCTGCATGTGGCTGCTTTATGGAAAGTGCTTCCTCTTCTGCTTTTGGCACAACTGACCTATTCTGTGCTCTCCTGGCCTTCTAGATAATGCCTCTCTGACACTCGATTTCTGTTTTTGTTGACAGGGTGAAGGGCCTCTCTTTGTCAACTCGGTTTGAAGGAGAACTTTCCTGGTGCACACAAAAAGGGGAAGAGCACCCTCTGATTCCCAGGGAAGAAAACAGAACGACTCCTAGGGCCAGAGATTCTTAGCTGGTAAGGGAGCTCTCTTGCTGTTTTCTCCAGGAAGTTTTCCTCTGCATAAATTGTGCATTCATAGAGCCAAAGCACAAGAGTGCTCAAACCTGTTTTAAGTGGCAGAACACCTGGAAGTCTTAGCTTCCTTTGCATGAGATAATGAAGCACTGACATTTCCATTTCTCATTATATGAGCCATGATTTAGCTCAGAACACATTGATGGATTTAGCATTTAGGCTGAACTAGAAACATTCTGTTTAATCAAATGTGCATCTTAGCAAGGCCTAGTGGTGCGCACATGTAATCCCAGGGACTTGACTTGGGAGGCTGAGGCAAGAGGAGCTCAAATTCAAGGCCAGACTCAATAATTTAACAAGGCCTTTGCCCAAAAGGAAGAGAGGGGGAGCGGTGCTGGGGATGAAGCTCAGTGATAGCACCCACCTGAGTACCACTTAAAAAAAAAAAAAAGGTTCATACTGTTGTAAAGTCAAAAAATTCCAGCCATAAACATGCCGGCTCATGGAGAAAACAAGGAGTACAGCTACAGGGGCTCAAGTTTCCAAGTGTCTCCATTACTATTCACTAGCTAATAGCTGGATTAGCTATTAATTTGTACATTTTTCTTTGATGTCTACTATCAAGTACTGTTAGTACTTGATAGTTCTTGATAGTAGACGTGAAAGAAAAATGTTGGGAGAACAAATTAAATTTGACAAATATTAGACATTAGCTCCCCTTTCTTTCCAAACAGATCATATTTTAGGGGCTTTGGAGTCAAAAAGACCTAGGTTTCAATATCCACCCCCTCCCCAACCAAGGATTAAACCCAGGTCCTTGCACAGGCTGGGCAAGTGCTATACCATGGAACTAAATCCCAGCGCTTACTTCTTGTGGAAAGTGGTGGAAATAATTCCTTTGCAGAGTGATTCTGGAGATTCACATTACCGTGTGCAAAGCCAGCAGCACAGCCCCTGGCCTTAGGTAGGTGGCTTCGTGGGTATTGTTAATATTATCAGTCTCATTAAACACTAGTGTTCCATTAGGAGGGACAGACTTAGCTAGAAAAGGCCTTCACAGAGCAAGTAACACAGCTTCAGAGGGGAGCCCGGAGTCACAGACACCTCAAGTTTGTAGAAGCCAGGTATACAATTCCAGCTCCCAGTGGCTCTCCTCCCACACTGTGCTGTTCTCTTCTGCAAACCCAGGGCCTCTCTAAAATGCCCCACATGCCTCCCCGGAGGCCACAGGCTATTGCATTCTCTTTTGGTAGCCAGCCAAAAGGAGTGAATGTTTGGTGACTCACCAGGTGAGCCAGTCCCCAATCCCTTCTGACTCTTCCTTGTTAAAGAAAACACTCTTCTCTCAACTGTGCCCACGCGTTTGTGTTCCTTGTTATTTTTATTCCTGTCCTCTGTTCGGAGAATTCGTAAAGTGTCGGTGTGGGGGGTGCCTGTCCCTGCAGAGACCACAGCTTCAGATTCTGGTATTGTGGCCAATAGGGCAGAGAAGGGCTGGGGTCCACACCTGCCAGAGGCTGCTGAGCTGGGGGCGGAGGGCTGGCTGCCAGCTCCGGGGCTGCAGAGAGCAGGTTTGGGCAGAGAGGAGGGGACTGGGAGTGGAGGGGGAACGTGTCAGCACTTGTCTGCAAACCTCAGCCCAGCCCTCCCTGGGGAGAGAGGGACACCTGGGACATGAGGAGAAGCAGAAGTAATACAAAAGAACCCAGAGCACCTTAGGAACGTGCATAGTTTCCATTATCTTGGAACGTGGACCCAGTGCTTTAAAAGACGTTGGTTGGTTGTCTCCCCGACTCCACAACCTTAAGCATGCTGCCTTGGCTTCCTGGTTTGTAGCTCCGCTGGTGAGAAACTGCTGGCCAATCACGTTCCTGGAATTCCTATTACATCACCAACAGCCAATCAGAGCTTCTGATCAGCTACCCTAACCAGTGTTACTACCTGGGTTGACATAATCCTAGCCAAGAGCAAAGAAACTTGACAGCTTTTGTCAGCAGACACAGAGCCTTTCAAATGGTTTTTGGAAAGCCTGCAAATACTTGCAGGTCGACCTCGTTACTTTCTTGGGGAAATCCCAGTTCAGAACCAGTGATGTAGCCCAGTTCCCTTCATTTGCCCCAAGAAGGGAAGGGGGTTTGACCAGGGTCACATAAGAGGTATTAGCAGCAGGGACCTTCCAGCTTCAGAGTGACCTCCGGGTGCTGCTGCGCTCATATAATTCTAAACCTTTTTCCCTGTCTCTATCTCACTTGGGCTGATTAGCCGTTTACACATAGAGGAAGCAAGTCATTGTGCAAAGATGAGAATAGGCATGGAGGAAAGAGTTTGTGTAGCCCAAGGTAGGCCAGGAGGGGTACCTCCCCCTGACTTTCAGACTCCTGGAGTCCAGGATCAACTAACTATACACCCCTCTTCATTTCTACGAGTATCCTGAACAAAGACTACTTAAAATATCTGGAATCAAGCATTTCTATATGTCAAACCGAATGGTGCTTTTCCAAGACTTTCTCCTTAGTTTTCAAGACTTCTCCTTCCCTGGGCAGGATTGTCATATCTCCTGTGTCACTACAGTGACCCCAATGAGTGATACACTGTGACATACCTACGGGACTCTGCCTTGCTTAGTAGGAAATGCAAAGCCTGTGTTCAAGGACTGAATCCTCCTAAGATTTGAAGGTAAGCTGTGCCTCAAAGCCATGCTTCCTCTGCCATTTTGATTTTCACCACCAGTAAGAGAATTTCCACATAGTCAGAACAAAAGTCTACTTGCTTTCATTCTTTCCGAAGTCTAATCTAGAAGTCATTAAACTATAGCCCTCTAGAAATATCCACCTCACCTGGCTTTGTAAGTAAGAGCTTCATAATCCATGTACCTGGTTGTCTCAGAGCGATCCCTTAAGATTCATATCCAATCACATCACTCTGTGCTTACAAAAAAAATCTCAAAATTCACTGTATTGGTGGATGCTTCTTAGCGTGGATCTTTGTGACGTGGTTCACATTCCCTTCTGTCCCTATCTTCATTCACTACTTCTACTCCCCCTCATCTCTGACATCACTGGTCATGCCCTTGTGCATGCTGTGCTCGAGATCTGGGTCCTTGCCTCATTGCCTTTCTGCCCCTGCCAGGAAGGGAGAAGAACCATCTGGATAATTAACTGAGTCAGAAACAGACTCTTCTGTACCACCTTTTGTAATTGGCTGTTGGGTTTCTTATTTATCTTTGTACCTCCTGAGAGATGGAATAACACTGGTGCTCAAAAAAATATCTGAATGAGTATGCAAGTGGATAAAATACACGTTTTTCTCTTCTTTTCTAACATCAAAATGCAGGAAACACATTGTCACGTTCAGTTTACCATTGAGTACATTTAGGACTTTTGAATATTCTAGCTCCAGCCAAAGAAAATATTAAAATGTACAGTAAGCTGGGTACAGTAATGCACACCTGTAATCCCAGTGTCTTGGGAGGCTGAGACAGGAAAACCATGAGTTCAAAGCCAGCCTCAGCAAAAGAGGTCTCACTAAGCAACTCAGTGAGACCCTGTCTCTAAATAAAATACAAAATAGGGCTGGGGATGTGGCTTAGTGGTTGAGTGCCCCTGAGTTCAATCTCCAGTACCAATAAATAAATAAGTAAGTAAATAAAATGTCCAGTAAGCAAATTTTAAAAAGTTCAACATTGTTAGTCATTAGGACAATGCAATTCAAAACCTTAGTGAGACAGCCCTTCTTTAAAAAAGAAAAAAAAATTATATATATATATATATATATATATATATATATATATTAGTTGTAGTTGAACACAATACCCTTTATTTTATTTATTTGTTTTTATATAGTACTGAGGATCAGGGTCTCACACGTGCAAGGCGAGAGCACTCTAGCCCTGAGCCACAACCCCAGACTGAAACAGCCCTTCTTATCCACCATGATGGCTATGAAAAATAGACAGCAGCAAGTGTTGACAAGGGTACAGAGCAATCCGAGGCCTGGTCCATTACAGGTAGAAATGTAACACAAAGATGACCCTGTAGAAAACAGTTTGACAGCTCAACGTAGTTATCATATGACCTAATAAATAATCTTCCTGTTTCAACCTCCTGAGTAGCTGGGACTTCGGGCATCTGTTGCTACACCCACCTATTTTATTTTCTTTAAATGATGTTGTTATTTGTTAGCATCTTTTACTTGTTAAGAAACATAGTCCTAGCTCATACATTTCATTTTTAAAGAACTGGCCAAAATTTTGGATACACTGAGAATATCTAATTATTTGGTCTTGGGCATTGATCCCAGGACTCATACATGCTAAGCATGTGCTCTACCACTGAGCTACAACCCCCTGTCCTTCCAAAAATATAGACTCTAAAAGGTGAAAAGAAAACCATAAAATCATTAACAAATGTTTAAATATCTACAAATATGATCTTTACATCAAATAGCTGCAACTCAATTCAACTTGTATCTTTCCGTGGGTGTGTTAGTGTGTAAAATACATACTTAGGTTTAACATGGGCTATCCTGAGGATTTAACACCGTAAGTGTTCTGGTTTTGAATCCTGTTTTTACCTCTTGTACTTCTGTGGCTTTGGATAAGTTTCTTAACTACTTTGAGTCTTGATTTCATTACATATAAAAAGAAAATTTTTATATGTAATATCAACTCCATAAAGTTGTTTTGACCGTTAAAATTACATATTTATGTGAAAGTCTCAATAGAGTACACATTCCATAGTAAGGGCCCAATATGTAGTGGCTATTATGGGGACCATTATACTAAAGATGCATGGGTGCTCGTGGTTCATATTTGTGGGTAACAGCAGGGGTGGTAAAAGCTGAGAGCCCAGTGGCCCTCAGAGCCGGACAAGGCTTGCATTGAATTGTCAGTTCTGCAGGAGGAACAATGGAAAGAGAACAAAGGCCTGGTTCCATCGGCTGCTCCAGCAAATATTATTTTAAGTGAAAGCTACAAAAACAGTGCAGCAAAACCACAGGAGGGGTGGGGCCTGCCAAGCTTTGCGTGAGGTTAGCTGATGGTGGACTGAGTCACGAAGCACTTTGTACAAATCGTGATCTGACAATGGCTGTATTTTCTTTGCTAACACTCAGGATCACTGAGTTTTCAATGCTGGACTTTAGGGAGAAAAAGTGAACGTGATTTGAGGTGCATTCTATGTGAAAAAGCTTAAGCCCAACTCAAATTTGGTCATACATTTACCCAATCATCTTTATTGAAATTCTGTTTGGTTTTGTTGTTTTGCAATACAGGGGATTGAACTCAGGGCCTTGTGCATCCTGGGAAAGTACTCTACCACTGAGCTACAGCCCCAGTCCCAGTTGTCTTTAATGAAAAGAGTAAGATGATATGACATTGGGACCTTGACTGCTAGTAAACCTGAGCCTTCTGGTTGTGTGACAGTAGGGGGTTAAGTATTTGGAAGCTCCACAAATTTGTCAGCACCTGGATTCTCCTAAGCAGTGAGGATGTGGAACAGTCCCTGTCCTCAAGCGTGCACACAATTGTACCTATAAAATGTAACAAAACAAGGAAGCCTACAGTAAATGAAAGTTAGTGATTCCACAAATGTTCTACCTTCTTATTCAAACATCATAATATCGAAACTAAAATGACAACCAAGTTTATGTTTATTGCTTCTGGGCCTTGAAAAGCAATGTTTTATAAAAACAGCCTGATGGTAGAAATAGCACTGATCTGCTAGACAATAAAAAGATTAGAAACAAAAAGATCACCCTTTGGGACTAAGTTCTGCCCCTTGTCCAATCTGTGGCATTAGCCAAGTTAATTAAGCAATCTGCTTCAGCTTCCTCATCTGTAGAATAAATAAATAATAATACTTCCTTGGTTCGACATGAAATCAAGAAAGATGAATGGAGTGTTATTCAAATATAAAGAAATATTATAGGAAATTGTAGCTATTGTTCTCAGTTGGAGGCTGTTTGTAGATAACCCAGGATCACAGAACTGCGTTATTTCCAGATGTGTTTGTTTTTCAAGTTTTAAGCCAAAATTAGAGCAGGAAATAAAAATGACAGGATATTAAAAGGAGAACACTACATGGAAATTAATTTATCTGATTTTCTATGTTTCATCTTTCAAGAGCTTTAGGATGTCCAATGGTCAAGGAGAAATTCATGTCTATACTGAGGGGGCCCAATCAAAAGTTTGAAGTGTGGTATAAGGAAGGGTCATTCAGAAAGGTAGGAGCAAGAAGAGCAAGCTCTCTAACTCTTTGTGATGTTTGCCATGCACAGAGGGAAAAGTAAGAAAGTTAGGTGTTCACTTTACTTGCCTTTATATGTGTGGCAGGGTTGCTGGGGGTTTGAACCCAGGGTCTAGCATGTGATGGGCAAGTGCTCTACCAATGAACTACAACCCAGCCATCTTTATTTTATTTTGAGACAGGGTCTCCCTAAGTTGCTCAGGCTGGCCCCAAACTTGTGATCCTCCTGCCCCACAAGCAGCTGGGATTTCACACAGGTGCTACCGCACTCAGTTACTTATCTTGCATCACTAAAACAGCAGAAAACTGGGTGAGATTTAGGGGGAAAGAAACAAAGGAGGATTATGATAAATTTAAGTCAGTGATGAGAATCTGCTATCATTTGGAGCTTGAATGTCCCCAGAGGAAGGTGTGTTGAGGGCTTGGTCCCCCAGTCTCTGGAGAGACTTTACAAGGTGGGGCCAAGAGGGAGAAAGTTAGGTTATTGGGGGTGTGTCTTTGAAGGAGATATTGATTGGGCCCTTGGCCCCTCTTCTCTCTCTAAATCTCCTTTTCCTCCTGGCTGTCATGAGATGAGCACGTTCTTCCACCATGTGCTCCCACCATGATGTGCTGTCTCACCACAGGTCCAAAAGCAATGGAGCCAATTGGCTCACGGACTGGAGCCTCTGAAACAGTAAGCCAAAATAAACCTTTCCTTTTTATAAGGGGTTTATCTCAGGGGTTTGTCATAGTAATGGAAAGCTAACAGAGTCTAAGGTTATGATACTCAAAAAACACTGACTAAGAACATATTTTGTGCAAGGACTAAGGGTGGAGGGATGTGTGGGGCTGTATTCCTTAGTGTTCCAGGTAAAAGTCTTAAAACTATATCTGTTATTTGACTCTTAACTTTGGTAAAAAGAGAGTGTCAAATGCGTAAACCCTGGGAGGGTTTCCAATGCTCCAAGTGTATGAAATGACAGATAAAGTGTGAAAAAAAATGGGGGGTAAGGCATAGCCATCCTTAATAGCTTAGTAGTATAGTGTCCGTGAGCTCAATCCCCAGTGCCAAAAATAATTTATACACACACAGGAGCAATGGGGATGTAGGTCAGTGATAGACCACTTGCCTAGCACATGCCAGGGCCTGGGTTCCATCCCTAGCACCAGAAAAATACACAGAGCTGAGGTGTAGCTAGTAACATAGCACGTGCTTAGCACGAATGAGGCCTGGGGCCCGTCTCCAGCACCTAAATAAACACACATGCGCATACACACAGAGATGATCATGTCGCTCCCTTCTAAAATCCTTAAATGTTTCCTTTGCTCTTGAAAAAAGAAAAACAAAACAAAACAAAAAATGAATCCTGTAAGAACTTCTCTCAGCTCCAGGATCCTGTGGAAGCTGCCCCTACTGCGCTGCCCTGAAGCCTCGCCTAGGGACTCTCCTGCTTGCTCTCCAAGCTCCAGGCCCCTGGTGCGGTCTCATTCCTTGGGCTTTATCTGTAGCCTGTTTCTTGCTTCTTTTACTTGACTCCTCCTTAACCTCCAGGCCTCAGCTTTGATGTCTCTTCTGTAGGGAAGCATCCTCTGCCCTCTCAGGATTGACTTGGGACCCCTACATTCTGCTTTTTATAGCTCTCTACATCTCTCTTTTATAAAAGCCCCTAAATAATTTTAATTAATTTTTAAATGTCTCCCTCCCCTACTAGCATCAGTTCCTAATAACTGGGACCATATCATCTTTATTCCTGAGCAGCTACTCTGCGATCAGGGCTAGGAGTGACTCTCGGTGCATACATGTTGTCTACATGAGTGATTGTCACCCTGCCCTGAAGCAGGGACATGGTTAGTGATTGAGGGGAAGTGACACAGAATTGCTTCTAAATCGCAGAATCAGAGCAAAGATTAAGCAGCCCCGTGATTTACTTCTGAGTGAGTTTCAGATGAGGAGCTCCTGATGGGGGGAGAATAAGTTACAAAGCATTGTCATTTTGCTGTCTGGGGCCAAGCGGTTCATCAAACCCCTGTGGGGCCCGATTCCCATGCAGGGAATAAACAAGGTGACATCATGGTGACATACTCCCGAGGGATGGTGCAATTCTGTCAGCTCCATTTGGTGGTTGGAAGAGGCCGTCTGTGTTCTCTCGGGCTACTAATCATCTCTGTAAGACTCATGATTCTGTGGCTCTCCAGGGATGGGTGACAAACTTCAGTCTCTCAGTCCCTTTGCCCTCCTTGTGGCCTTCGGGATCTAGCCTGCTTCCAGGAGAACCATGCCCTTGATCACTGGTTTTCAAACTCTGAGACCATTTAGAACATATGTCCCGCCACCCTCTACCCCCAACTTGACTCTCAACCTAACAGCTAACCTCCCCGTAGCACATCCCTGTTCGTAAACCTTTTTATTTTTCCTCTCTCATTGGATCACCAACCTTATGTTCACAGAAGGAGATACAGTGAAGACTGTCTGTGTGCAGTCTGTGTACATATAGATTCAGCTCAGGGACCTGGTCAAGTTCTTCTTCACCTCTTCATACCTCAGTTGTCTATAAAAGGGGATAATAATAGTAACACCGTCACCTGATGTTTGTCAGAGTTAATTAAATTAATACATGTACTGAGCTACACGTTTCTAGCTGATAAGTAATCACTAAGTGTTCACTGTTTTGATTACTATGGTTATTATATAGTACTTTTCATGAGGAAAAAAATGGGATTTGGAATCTGGAGGACTGGGTTCTGTTCTGGCTGTATCAGTGGCTGGCTGTGTGATTTCAGGAAACTTATTTAGCTTCTCAGGCTTGATCTCCTCCTACGCAGCATAGCAGTTAATACTACTGACCTCAAAGAGGCATTATGAGCATTGACCAAGATACTACTTAGAAAACACCTACTGAAGGCCAGGCAGAGTGAATGCTTGGTAAATTGATAGCTCCCGCCTACTCCTCAGCATGGAAAACACATTACTTCCAATACATAATAAAAGAGAAATTACACTCTGATTACCTGACAAAGGGAGGTCAAGGAAGAGGGGAAAGAGCCTGCTATCAGATTCTATTGATAGCATCCAACACACAGTTATCCAAGGAGTCTAGCATTGAGTGTCACGGGCAGAGAAGGGGAGCGAACATTTATTGAGTAACTACTATGTTCCATGCACTTTATCTAAGCCATCTGAGCCAGAAAAGTTTCCATTTTCTCCCCTTTATATTAACACTGGACCATGCTAATCTCATTTATAGGAATTAAAAGACAATAGCCAGGAGGAAGGAAGGAGGAGAGATATTTTATGGGGTGAAATCATTGCATGGCATGGCGGGGAACCAGGAGCAGGCAGTCCCTGTAGGAGTAGAAGAATTGGCACTGGGAACGGTGAGTCTGAAGAGGTGTGTGTGAACAGAACAGATTGTGGAGGGTCGTTTGCACCTCTATGTCCTCCTCACAGTGACAGGAGAGGAACATTTCCAGGAAGCCTTAGCGTAAGCCATTAAATAACACGTTGGCCACAAGGGAATGACGAGACCTTGTCTATTCTTCTGGTGCAAGCTGAACATCTGGCCTGATGGCATACAGGCTTCTTGGAGTATTCAGAGATGGTTCTGTTTGTGCCCGCTCCTTGACCAGCTCCTGATGCACATACTTGGACCCCTGCCCCCTCCTTTACAGTTCAGCCTTTTGCCTTGACCTTCTCTTCTTTACCTCTCCCCAGGCAGCCCCCTTCCACATTCCTTCCCCAGCAGCCAAACTTCCTCCTTCCTGTCTGCGTTGCTTGTGAGAGGATCCAGCATGAAGGGTCCTGGGCCACTGGGAGCGACATCTATAAGGTGCAGACTTTTTACAAAACCTGGATAGTGGCCCTCTTTGTATTCCTTCCATGTTTTGGGTATGCCAGACCTCATCTCTGTGGTACCCTGAATCCCATTCTGAAGGCATCTCTTGTTATTTCATCTTAGGTGTCTTGCCAAGGCTGAGGAAAATGTGGCTGGGGGAAGAAGGGAGGGGGGAAAATGGATGCCACCACCTCATGAGCAGGAGTTCTGACTTTTTCAGGTGCATCCCAGGCAGCCTTGCATCTTAGCAAGTTCACCCTGGTGGCAGTGTGAAGAGCAAACTTGAAGGAAATGGGACTCAGGCAGGGAGCATGATCAGGGGTCTGCTGTAGCTCCCCAGGGGGAGAGCTGCCATCCTCTGGTTTATATGGTCACCTAGATTTCCATCTTGGTTTTCTTAGTGACCGTCAGTCTATGTGACTTTGGGAAAGTGACTTCTCAGACCCTCAATTCAATATAAAGGAGAGTGATTAATTCTATTGACTTCCAAGAGTCACTGTGAATATGAACTGAGGCAGGTGGTATAGGCTGAACATTATTTGTCCCCTCAGAAAACTTAGATTGAAATTTTACCACCGTAGTAAGATATTAAGGGGGGGACTTAATCCACTTTGGTGTTTGGGGGTGGGGCCTTTGGCTGCTGAGAGCCACAGCTGAGTTGGAATGCCATGGCATTTTTGCCAGAAAGGAGTGGTTGAGAGGTGACAACAGCGAGCCATTGAGATGATGATGGTTATGTTAAGATGTGCATTCAATTGTATATTAGACCTCTTCAGATCCGCCTTGGCCTACTACTTTGGAATTCTTGCGGGGATTCCTGGAGAGTTCACGTTGATTTGGGAAGTGCCGTGCCGGAGGAGGGATTTCCGGTTGGTGGTGTTTCCTGGAAGGGCCGCATGGGTAGTGTTCATGGGAGTTCAATCAAGGAATTCCTGTTTTGAACCTACAAGTGCCTCGTGGCAGCTTGGTTATTTTGTGCCCAGCCAGACTTCGGCATTTGGCAAGTGTTTAGGATTAGATAAAGTCATCAGGGAGTTCCCTAACCCCCACCATGAGGAAATACTGGTGGCAATAAGAGGAAAGAGTTGCTGGGATGTGGCTCAGGGGTGGGTTGAGTGGGTGCTTAGCATGCACAAGACCCTGGGTTTCGTCCCTAGCACTGCACACATACACAATTAAAGGCAGAGAGAACATGACAATACACACATGCTCTTGTCTCTCCCCATGTGATGCCCTGTATTATCTTGGGACTCTCCAATCAAGAAAACCATCATTAGATGTGACCCCTTGACCTTGGCCCATAACCAGGATTCATATAAATATTTTTTCTTCATAACTTATCCAAACTCTACTATTATGTTATTTGCAACAGAGAATGGATTAAGACATGAGGACAAATAAGAAAAAGAGGCAGATTTGAGGAATGCTTAGGACTGAAAGAATTGATTGGCTGAAGCTGGTAGGATAGAGGGAGGAATTCGCAGTGACTCACTGGTCTCCAGGTGGTTCTCTGGGCGACAGGTAGTGTTGGCAACTGAGCTGGAGATATAAGGAGTGGAGCAAATCAACAATGTGGGAGAGCTTTGCCCAAGTTTGAGGAACTCAATAATACCTAATCTTTTACATTTAATTCAAGCCTTCCAGCTTAGAAACTTTACCCTTTCAACATAGCAGCTGGAGGGTCTAGCAGATGTCTGATACTTGAGTCCAAAGCCCAGGAGAGAAGTCTGGGTTGCCAACTGAGAGTAACCAAGATCCCTCCAGGTAAAATGAGAAGAGATGGGTGGACAGCCTCAGATATAGGGCATGTGAAAAGCACCAGCTCTCTCTCTCTCTCTCTCTCTCTCTCTCTCTCTCTCTCTCTCTCTCTCTTTCTCTCTCTCTCTCTCTCTCTCACACACACACACACACACACACACACACACCAAAAAAAAAAAAAAGGTATTCAGGAAGATGAGGAGACCGTGAGACATCCCATTGCAGTGAGCATAAATTTGAAGTCCTTCTTGGGCCCATAGGGCCCAGCAAATTCTGGCCTTCCCATATTATCTCATCCCTTGCCCTTCCAGATCTGATCCATAACCTTCGTCTCTCCTTGGGTGCAGAGAATATTTTCCTTTTTGCTATGGCTTGCATATGTTTGTTCCTCAGATTTCATATGTGAAAAACATAACCCCCAACTCATATGTCGATGTTATCCGGAGGCGAGGCCTTTAGAAGGCAATTGGGATTATAAGAGGTCATGAAGGTGAAAGCCTTAATTGCTTTATAAGATGAGGGAGAGAAACCCCATTAGCTTTTGCTGCCTCTCCATATTGTGATGCAGCACGAGGCCCTGGCCAGACGCTAGCACCATGCTCTTGCACCCTGGCCGCTGGAACCCTGAGCTAAACAAACATCTGTTCTTTATAAATTACCAAAGTTTAGTATTTGGTTATAGCAACAGAAAAGAGACTAAGACACCTGTTTTATTTTTATTTAATATTTTTTTAGATGTTGGTGGATCTTTATTTTATTCATTTCCTTATATGCGGTGCTGAGAATCGAACCCAAAATGTGCTACTACTGAGCCACAACTCCAGTCCCAAGACACCTGATTTAGATCTGCTCCTCCCAGGCCACCACCTCCTAGGGCAGCCATTCTTGGCCACCCTATCTATGGTGGCTCTCTATGCCTCCTGACTACCACTTCATCCTGATGCATTTCCTTTGGCTCTCATAGCACTGCCTGAATCCTTTTAAATATTTATTTGCTTATTTGTCTCTCTCCACATCCCCCACTGAAATGCAAACTCCACCACCAGGACAATGACCTTGTCTGCCTTGTTCATCTCTGTATGCTCAGCACCTACCAGAGTGTCTGGCACCCACCTGCGGAATGAATGAAGGGACCAGAGAAGGGTGCTGCTCCCAAAGCCTAGAGCAGTGGTTCTCTCTCAGGGCTGCTGCATCCAAGTCACTCATGAAGCTCTGTGAGCCTACAGATGCCTATGCCCTACCCCAGTCTCAAATCTATCAAATTAGAATCCCCTGAGAATTGGCAAGTGTAAAATGATCCACTTTGGTATCCTCAGATATCAGGCAGGGTCAAGGACAATTAGAGAATTTCAAGATGCATCAGCAGTGGCAAAGGAAGAAGGGAATTTCAACAATGAAGGACTGACAAAGCACACACTTGAACACCTTGGGGTGAAGCTAGTGTATTGGTCTGTTTTCCATTACTAAAATGAAACACCGAAGGCTGAGTACTTATAAAGAAAAGAGGTTTATTTTGCTCATGGTTTTAGAGGCTGAAAGTCCATAGAGCATGACACTGACTCTGATAAGGGCTCCTTTCACTATATCCCATCATGGTGGGAACCAGTGGGCAGGGGAGAAATCACATAGCAGGAGACAGCCAGAGTATAGGGAAGGACCCATGTTTTGACTTCCTATATGCCCAGTGCTGAAAGGTCCCCCCACCTCTTACCATTGCCACACGAGCCTCTAGGGGACATATTCAAACTGTATCGAAGCCATAGCAGCTGGGCAGTTTAAAGTCTGGGGGATGCTGTTCTGGAAGAAATAACACGGGGTACCTTCCTGAGTCGACCTCATGGTCTCCTACCCCCAGTGCCCCGGATGTGGTTTGGGGGATTTATTCCACTCCATTCTCAGTCATGAGGTTTGATACGGCTTATCCATCCAGGGCGGGCTCTGACTCGTCCCAGGGATGTGTTCACCCCCTACAGCATTTGACTTGTGAACAGATCAAAGCCAAAGGTGTCCAGGATGCATTCTCAGGATCTTAAGTAAAAATATTGTGTTATCAGCTTTTTGTTACTGAGACCAAATACCTGACAAGAGCAAGTTGGAGGAGAAACTATTTATTCTGGCTTACAGATTCAGAGGATCCAGCTCATGGTCAGCTGACTCCGAGGCAGAAATATCCTGACAGAAGGACTTGACCGAGGAAAGCTGCTGAGCTTGGGGTAACCAGGAAGCTAGGGGTGGGGTGGAGTTGGGGGACCAGGGCCAGATACAGTCCTCAAGGGTGACTTCCAGCCATCCCCCACCTGCCTAGTTACCACATGGTCCATTCCAATGATTTATCCATCAAATGGATTAATCCACTGGTGAGGTTACAGCCCTCATGACCCAACCATCTCATCTCTTGAACTTTTGGGGGGCCACCATAGATCCAAACCCCAACAGATGTCTTCTATAAATTCCCGGAAGAGATTCTTTCTCTGGAGGTGGTGGTATACGAATCTGCAACCTGGACTCATGGCAGTCATTTTGCTGCCACAAAAATCAGAGAGCAGTTTTGTGCGTTTCGATCCTTCTCAGGTAAATGAGGCCCCACAGAAGGGAGAACCGAGGGAAAAGGTAACTGGGGCCTTGGTAAGAGGAGGGATCCATAGGAACAAGCCCCATTTGGATCCAGTTCCCTGTGAATGCCTCAGTTCCATATATCAGTACATTCTTCTTATGGATTACCATGGTTTAGATGGGTTCCCCTCTGCCCAGGAGTTCATCTGTTGGAGGCTTGGTTGCCAGTGAGGCCATGTTAAGAGATGATTTGACCTCTAAGAGATGAGGCCTAGTGGGGGTTAATTTGGTCACTGGGGTCACTTCTCTCAAAAGGGAGTAATAGAGTTCATGAGGGTTTGTCCTGTTGGTTCCCTGTCTTGTGATGATGTGATGACTCCTTATTTTATGGGCTCCCACCATGATCCATCTGCCACAAAGTCCTCACCAGAGCCAAACTGAGCTTGTGCCACATTGTTTGGAATTTCAGCCTCCCAAACTGTGAGCTAAGTAAACATCCTTTCTTTGCAGAGTATCTTCTCTCAGGTATTTCATTATAGTAACAGAAAATGGCCTCAAACATGGTTGAAAGAATTGTAACTCATATAACTAAATTGCATCTGGTGAGATAAGGGTGAACTGGGATTTAGCTTATTGGGGTCCAGACTCTTAAACGGATTTTATTGAGCAAAGGTGTGAACCCAAGCCACAAGAATTCAGTTATTAGAATGAAGTGAGCAGTCACAGATCTATTAGCAGCAGTCAGTATGGGTAAAAAATTACAACCTGACAGTTATTTTAGATGGTTAGCCCTGACCCTAAAGTAGATTTGATTCTAGAAAGTGAATCTTTTACAACTGCCCAGCATAGAGAAAGCTTTGTAGAAAGAGACAGTCCGTGAAGTCTTTAGCCCACATGCGTACACATGGATACTGAGATGTTTTGTAGCCAAGTGGCCATGGTAGTCTTAATAACCAAAGATGACTTTTTTTTTTTTTTTTTTGTACTGGGAATTGAACTCAGGGGCACTCAACCACTGAGCCACATCCCCAGCCCTATTTTGTATTTTATTTAGAAACAGAGTCTCACTGAATTGCTTAACGCCTCACCATTGCTGAGGCTGGCCTTGAACTTGCGATCCCCCTGTCTCAGCCTCCCCAGCAGCTGGGATGACAGGCATGTGCCACTGTGTCCGGCCCAAAGCTGACTTTTGATTTCTTTGGAAGTCTACATGAGAATGAGCAGATCCACCACATCTCAAGCTACTGTGGCCATGAATAGACCCTTCCATTTTTTTTTTCACATCTGAACATCCTACATCTCTTTCGGGTTGTACCTTGTGTTTGGGTATTTATGCTTTGATTCATGCTAACTTTGCATATTATGGAATTAATCTGTAACAAACACCACTGTAAATAAAAATAAGTATGTGGCTGAAAGAGAAAAGAAAAATCCAGGAAGGAAATCCCAGTAGGTCCTCACCAATTCCAGTAACAATGGACTGCTCACTACTCTTATTTTCATGTAAGTTGAAGATGCACAAAATTCAGGGACTATTCTAGGGACTCCAATCATTAAAAAACAGAAGAGACAGGCTCTGGTGGCCACGACCCAGGGGTTGTAAATATAGCATTCCACTTTCCAGCTCTGTAGCCAAAAGAATATAGACTTTGGAAACAGATTTAGGTTCAAGTCCAAGTTCTACCACTTACTGGCCATGTGACAAGTGATTTAATAAATCTGAGCCTCTCAGCTCAACTGTAAACATGAGCACAACAAAATCGACTAACTTGAGGATTAAATGGACCATGTAAGTGAGAGGGGCAAGCAGAACTCCCCAGCAGCTCCAGGTTCTCCCATAACAGAGTGGTGACCATAAGTTCAAATCTTATGTTCTCTACCGCTCCATCCAGATGAACCCTCTGGCTCTCACAAATATCAGTTTCTGTTCCTTTTCTTTCTCTCTGGTTTATGGCTGCATATAAACATAGAAAAAGCACCCCAAATTTTAATTATTTTCAAGCTGAATAGTGGGATTGTAGTATTTAAATACTGAGTAGATTTTTCTCATTGGTATCCCACTAACTGCTTTTCAACTATTTTGAAGTATAAAGTAGATATATTTTAAGTGTACAGTTCAAGGATTTTGCATTTTGTTTAGAGACAGGGTCTTACTGAGTTGCTTAGCGCCTTTCCATTTCTGAGGCTAGATTTGAACTCGAGATCTTCCTGTCTCAGCCTCCTGAGCTGCTGGGGTTACAGGTATGTGCCACCATGCTCAGCTTAGTTCAAGGATTTTTGATAAATAAATATACTTATTGATCACAGGTCAAGATAAACTATTTCCACCTTTCCAGAATGTCCCTAAATGTCTTATTGCTGTTAGTTCCTCCTAACTCCTATCTCAGATCATCACTGATGTAATTTCTATCATGACAAATGACTCTTTTCTAGAATTTCTTTTTTAAAAAAACCACTTTTTTAGTGGTTGATAGATCTTTATTTTATTTATTTATATGCGGTGCTGAGAATCAAATCCAGTGCCTCACACATTGCAGGTAAGTGCGCTACCACTGAACCACAACCCCAGCCCCTCTATTCTAGAATTTCTTGGTATAGATGAAATCATGTTGCATGTGGTCTTTTGTAACCTTTTGTTTGTTTTCTCAGTATAATTTTCTTTTCTTTTTTGTACTGGTGTTTGAGCCCAGGGTGCTTTACCACTGAGCTACATCCCTAGCACCCCTGCCCTTTTTAATTTTATTTTGAAACAGGAACTCACTAAATTGCTTAGGGCCTTTCTAAATTGCTAGGACTGGCCTTGAACTTGTGATCCTCCTGCCTCAGCCTCCTGAGTCACAGGATTATAGATGTGTGCCACGGTACCCAGCAGCCTCATGTGATATTTTTGAGATTCATCCATTGTTGTGTCTGTCAGTAGTTCATTCCTCTTATTAATTAATAGTGTTATTCATGCCAGCCATGGTGACACATGCTTATAATACTAGCTACTCAGGAGGCTGAGATGGGAGAATGGCAAGTTCACTAAGCCTCAGCCACTTAGTGAAACCCTGTCTCAAAAATAAAAAATAAAAAGGACCTGGGTGCAGGGCTGGGACTGTGGCTCAGTGGTAGCGCACTTGCCTGGCATGTGTGAGGCACTGGGTTTGATTCTCAGCACCCCATAAAAATAAATAAATAAAGGCCTATCAACAACTAAAAAAAGTATATAAAAAAAGGACTTGGGTGTAGCTCAGTTGTAAAGATAAAAAATGAAGGAAATCTTGGGTATAAAAATGAAGGAAAAAGAAAAGTGAGTAGTATTTCATTGTAGGAATCTTCCACAATTTTTTAAATCTGTTTATCTGTTGATGAGCATTTGACCTGTTTTCAGCTTTTGAGTGTCACAGATAAAGATGCTTGACATTTTTGTAACCTTTAATTTCTCTCAGGTAAATATCTTACCATAGAATTACCAAATCACAGGGAAAGTGCACATTTAAAGTTTTGAAAATTTATCCAAAGCATCAGTATATCAGAATTCCAGTTACTTCACATCTTTGCCAATACTTGATATTGTCAGGCTTGTTTAGTTTTAGCCACTCTAGTGAATTTGAAGTGGAAACTCGTTGTGGTTTGCCACTCAAAAAAATACTTAAAATTTACCACCTTGACCATTTTCTGTGCTTAGTTCAGTGGTATTAAGTATCTTCACTGGTTGGGAATCATCACCACCATCCATCCAGAGAACTCTCTTCATCTTGCAATTTTAAAATTGTGTGTTCATTGCCAAAGACAAATAATAACAAATGTAAAGATTTCTCCCTCGCTGCCCACTTCTCTTGGTGCTGGGGGTCAAATCCAGGGCCTCACCATGTTCTATCACTGAGCTACACCCACATACCCTTTACCTGATTTTTCTTATCATCCTAGAATCAGGTAACACCCCATTTAGTAAAACAGAATGAGTATTTCAACTAGCAGCAGCGTTGGTTTTTATAGACAAAAAGGCTGAAGAAATAAAAATTAAAAAATTTTTTAAAATGCAGAACAAAAAAATCAGACTGGGTCATTTCAAAGTTACTTTCTTTGGAAGATGGAAACAAGGAGAGAGAACAATGGAAAAACAAATGATTGTTAATGCCAGGTTGCTTCGTATTACTTCTTTTTAATATATATATTTTTTAGTTGTAGATACACACAATATCTTTATCTTATTTATCTATTTTTTTGTGGTGCTGACGATTGAACCCAGTGCCTCATGCACTCAAGGTAAGTGCTCTACCGCTGAGCTACGACCCCAGCCTTTGGGTTCCTTTTTATGGTAAGGATTAAAGCAGAGGAAGCTTCATGCTCATTGCATTCTCTCCTAATTTCTCAGAAGGTCAAACACCACTTAGTTTTAGTTTGGGGTCAGGGAGTTTTAGCATGAGTGACTCCATGTTGATTTTTGGTCTGGTCTGTTGGGACCTAGCACATGAGCTTAGTCCAAAACAGTGGCCTCCTGTCATTTTTATTTAATACCTGTAAACACTAAATTTGTCCTTCATTTCTCAGCACCTCATGGCAGCCACCATTTACTTTCTGTCTCTCTGAATTTGACTTACTCTAGGGACCTCATACATGTGAAATTGTATGGTATCTATCTTTTTGTGGCTTATTTTGCTTAGCACAATGGCCTCAAGTTTCATCCTCGTGGTAGCAGGTGTCAGAATGCTGGATAATATCCCGTCTTATGTGTGTATCAATTTTATTAATCCACTTACATTGGTCATTGGCCCCTTCTGTTTTGTTTCTACCTTTTGGCAATTACGAATAATGCTGCTATGAACATAAATGTACAAATATCTCTTTGAATTTCACCTCTCAATGTTTTCAGGTCATGTGCTCAGAAATGTAATTCTATTTTAAATTTTTTTTAGAAACTGACATTACTGTCTTCTCTAGTGACTGCCCCATTTTATATTGTTACCAACAAAGCACGAAAATTCCAATTTCTCCACATGTCAACATGTGTAGTTTTCTGTTTTTGTGATTGTAGCCGTCCTCAGGATATGGGATGGTGTATCGTTGCAGGTTTGATATAGATTTGTATTCCCCTTAATTCTGAGCATCTTTGTTTTTGTTTGTTTGTTTCAGTGATGGAGATCAAACCCAGAGCCTTACATATGCTAGGCAAAATGTTCAAACCTCTCTTGATGTGCTTATTGGCCATTTGTATACCTTCTTTGAAGAAATACCTATTCAAATCCTTTATCCACTTTTAATTCCAGTTCTTATTGTTGTTGTCGTCGTCATTGATGGTGCTAAATTTTAAACTGTGCCTCTCTTAGTAGTGTTATTCCATTTTATAATTGAAGAAACTTTGTTTTCTTGTATGTGAGTGTGTGTGTGTGTGTGTGTGTGTGTGTGTGTGTGTGTGTTTTGCTGGAAACTGAACCCAGGGCTAAGCATGTGCTCTTATCCTGAGCTTTATCTCCAACCCAAGAAATTAACTGTTCTGGATGGTCATGTGACCATGATGGGACTAGCCACAGCTTTGCTCATCTCACCAAAGGTAAAGATAGATAAGTGAATAATTCATTGGAATCTTGATTGAACATATATACCAAGGCCAATGGAAGGGTGACAGATGCTGAGGAAACCAGGTTTACAGTTCCATGGGGGACATGAATAAAGAGGCAACGATAACACAGTGTAACAGGTGTCATAACAGGCAGGAACCTGATGCCAGCAAGGTGTATTTGGGAACTGAATGCAGTTTAGTAGCCAGAGCCCTGATAGAAGGACTGACTGGAGATGAGCCTAGAGAGGGGGATTGGTTTTTAGCTGTGAGCAACAGAATCCTCTTGAGCTTATTCACCCAGAAAATAAATCTGTAAAAGAATATTAGGTAGTTTACATCTCCCAGAGGGCCAGAGAATGGAATATGGAGGCTGCAACCAGAAACAAAGCCCCCCAAACCATCCCCAGGACTCTCAGCAGAGACTCCATTGTCACTGTCCTGCTGGCCAAGACACAAAAGCTCACCAGCTTTGGTGACCACTACTGCTGCTCCCTAGGAGCTCTGCTTTCACCCAGCTTCAGGTGGACTCCCTGGAGTGCGCGCTCCCTGGCATAGCCCACTTCTGAACAGAGTCTTGCATGGCTGTGTCTGATTGGTAGAGATGAAGCTCGCCAAGGGCAAGGGAGGTTGGCAGAGGGAATTTCTCAGGCTTATATCTTCAGTAGGCAGGACCTGTTGGAGAGGTAGCACCTCAACCCTAAGAAGAGGTTTGCTATAGTTTGGATCTTGAATGTCCCCCAGAGGCTCAGGTGTGGAAGCCTTGGTTACTACCCTATAGCACTACTGGAGGATGGTAGAGTCTTTAGGAGGTGGGGCCTAATGGGAGAAAGTTAGGTCATGAAGTTTTGCCATTAGGTAGAATATTTGGACTCCATCCCTCTTCCTGTCTCTCTTTTATTTCCTGGCCAGCATGAGGTGATAGACCCCCTCCACCATGGGCTCCTGCCATGATATACTATGTAGCCACAAGTTCAAACCAACAGGACCTAGCAAGCATGAACTTAAGCCTTGAAATCATGAGCAAAAATAAATCTTTCCTTTTTATAAGTTATTTCAGGTATTGTTTTAAACATTTTTTTTTGTAGTTGAAGATGGTCAGCACACCTTCATTTTATTTGTTATGTGGTGTTAAGGATCCGGCTCAGTGCCTCACATGTGCTAGGCAAGTGCTCTGCCACTGAGCCACAACCCCAGCCCCCTATTTCAGGTATTTTTTAAAGGTGGAAAGTTGACTGACAAAAGGTTTAAAAAGTGATATATCCTTTTTCTTTTTTTAATATTTATTTTTTAGTTGTAGTTGGATACAGTACTTTTATTTATTTATTCTTATGTGGTGCTGAGGATTGAATCCAGGGCCTTGCACGTGCTAGATGAGCGCTCTAACACTGAGACACAACCCCAGCTTGATATGTTCTTTTTAAAAAAATTTTTTTTAGTTGTAGATGGATGTGATGCCTTTATTTTATTTATTTATTTATTTTTGTATGCTAAGGATCAAACCCAGTGTCTCACACATGCTAGGCAAGCGCTCTACCACTGAGCTACAACTCCAGACCCTGGTGATATGTTCTTGCATAAAAATTTGTACACAAATGTTCATTGTTCACAGATGTTTAACTTTGTTTGCAAAAGCCCCAAACTATAAATATTCCAGATGTCTATCAACTGGTGAATAGTGAAGCCACCTGTGGTCCACCCATATGTGTTGCTCAGCAATAAAAGGAACAAATACACAACAATACACAATAACTTGGATGAATCTTCAAGATATTATGCTGAGAGAAGGAACCCAATTCCCCCAAATTATTCCCATACCATATGACTCTATTTCTGTAACATTTTGAGATAGCAAAGTTTTACAAATGGAGAACAGAGGGTATTTACCAGAAGTGATAAATACCAATCTGATAGTGATAGGGAGAAGGGTTACAATGGGAAGGAAGAGAATGTGGTTACAGAAAAGTAAGGGATCCTTGTATTGATGGAAATGTTCTATGTTCTGAGTGTAGAGATGGGTATGTGGACCTACACACATGATAAAAAGGTATAGCACTAAACACACACACGTGTGCACTGCTTTGGTCTGAATATGAGTTGTCATTGGAACTTAACCCCCAAGGTAATAGTACAAAGAGATAGGTCTTTTTGGAGGTGATTCAGAAACCTCAAGAATGGGATTAGCTGCCCTTCATAGATGAGCCTGAGAGAGCAAGTTCAATCTTCTTGCTCTTCTGCCTTCTGCCAACCAAAGACATAGCAACAAGGCACCATCTTGGGAGCAGAGAGCAGTTCTCACCAAGCCAGCACCTTGTTCTTGGATTTCCCAGTCTCTGGAACTGTAAGAGGTAAATTTCTGTTCTTTATAAATTATTTAATCTGAAATATTTTGTTATAGCAGCATAAACATACTTGTACCCCCATGCAAGCATAAACATGTATGCATCAATGCATCCAATTAAAACTGGGAAAATGTAGTACAACTGGTAGATTGCATAAATCTCCATGTCCTGGTGGTGATATTGTAGTATTAGATGATGTTACCATTGGGGAAAACATACATGGGGCCTCTCTATATCACTTATTACAACTACCTGTGAATCTACAATTATGCCCATAGAAAAACAGAAAAAAAAAAGCAAAAGCATTGGGAAGCCAGAAAACACTAGGGTGTTGGGACTTTATTTTAAGAGCTGTGAGCAACTATTGAGGGATTTTCAGCAGGTGTAACACACATCTTCGTTTAGCTTCTATTTTTTAATCCAACGCTAAGTTAATATTATCCTGGCCTAACTTACAACTGTGACATTTAAATTTAAAATAAAGTGTAAAAAAGATCTATCCTTTTTTTTAGCCTCTCATGATTTTCCAGATTTCCCAGGAAAGCAATTTTAGGCCCAGCATATGCGCTCTGATTCCTCCTGAAGCAGAAAGAATAAGGAAGGATCCTTTATTTTATTTCTTCCACAAATGTAAGCATATGCTATGGGTCAGACTCTGTGCCAGGCACTGTAAATTCAGTGATGAATAAGAGACAGTCTTACCTTTGAGAGGCTGCGTTGTTAATCCCTTGGGGGAAAAATAATGGCTCTAATACAAAAGGGATTTATTTGAGCCTCATATAATCCAGAGTCTAGGGATGAAGGTGTAGAGTTGATACAGTGGCCTCAGATGTTATGAATGTCCCAGGCTCCTGCTATCATTTTGCTCCACCATCTTTAGCACGTCTTCCCCCTCAAGATCATTGTGGGTATCTCAATTCATCATAAGGAGTGTATTAGTCCATTTTCAGTTACTATAATGAAACACCTCAAGGCTGAATACTTTATAAACAAAAGAAGTTTATTTAGCTCATAGTTCTGGAGGTCAAGGGCATATCCTGATAAGGACCTCAGGGCAGATGGTATTTCAATGGTGGGAGCACCACCATTGATTTAGTATATCTGGGATGGGGCTGGAGAATTTGTATTTATGTTTTCAACAAATAACCTGCAGTTCAGGGGAGCTCATTTGAGAATCACAGCTATAAGTAACAGGGGGTGAGCAGAAGAATTCACATAAGGGATTCAAGTTATCAGTTTTTTCGGTGGATCACTCATGGAATTAACCTAAGGATGGAGTTATTTCCTACAGAGGTTAAATCCCTCAGATATAGCAGCTCCCTTTTAGCACAGCCTTACAAGGAAGGCAGCTGCCCTTAAGGCTAAAATTATACTGTTCAGCACATATGGTGTCTTTGTCTGTTTTCTGTTGCTATAACTGAATACCTGATATTGGGTTATCTATAAAGAATAGAGGTTTATGGTTAATAGAGGTTCTGGAGGCTGGAGAGTCCAAGAGGATGGTGCCAGCATCTGCCTAGCATCTGATGTGGTCTTCTTGCTGCATCATAACCTGACCAAAGGCATCACACGGTGAGACAGAAGACGTGGGCTAGTTCTTTCCTCTTCTTATAAAGCCACTAATACCATCATGGGGGCCCTATCCTCAGGACCTCACCTCCTCCTAAATACCTTCCAAAGCCTCCCTCCAAATACCATTAACATACGATTTTGGAGATTATGTTTTTAGCATACAAACTTTTGGGGCACACATTCAAACCATCACATACGGTGTTCAGAGGGTTCAGAGGACTTGGTCCCTGTTCCATCTCTGTGACCATCTGGCTGTATGGACTTGGAAAGAGGTGTTAAACAATCTGAATGTCAACTAGGACATCAGTAACAATAATTAGTACCAATTATTGAACAATTACATAGATCCTTGTTTAATACAACTTTCCTAAAAGATAAATCCTGTTTTCATTTTACAGGTAAGAAAATGAACTTTCAGAGAGAAAATAACTGGCTCAAGATTGTTAAGACTAGTAAGGGGTAGAGTTGAGATCCCAAACCATGGATTTTACTTTAAACTCCAAAGCTTATGCACCTAACTACATGATTTCTGAAAGTGGAGCTTACAAATATAGTCATTGGAACTTCTGAGTTGCCTATGAGATCTTTTTTAAACATTTATTTATTTTTTTTAGAAGTAGTTGGACACAATACCTTTATTTTATTTATTTATTTTTATGTGGTGCTGAGGATCAGACCCAGGGCCTTGCACGTGCTAGATGAGTGCTCTACCACTGAGCCACAACCCCAGCCCCGTCTATGAGATTTTTTTTTAATTTAGTATTTTTTCAATATTTATCATTAAAGCATTGATATAAGCAAATATTGGGTCATGTGGACAACTTTTCTAGCTGATTTCAGGCCTGGCATTTACATTGGCCTTGGAATCAAGTAAAACAATTTTAATTGTCCCAACTAAATGACAGAAGAACACGGTAGTCTTCATTTATGAATGATGTACCCAGCAAAGAGCAAATTCCCTGAAGACAAAGTATACACAGGAAGTACATGAACAAAACAGAGAGGAGAGGTGCAGAGCTCAGTTACCAAGTGGCCCAGGGCAATAAAAAAGAAAAAAAAAATACAGCCACAGGAGCCCAGGTCAGTGAGTTTCACATCCACATAATGAATAGCTATTTAGTTTCACAGACCAGCATCATCTGTCATATTGAGTTAATGTTCATTTCAACAGTGCAGATTTGGTAGTGTTACTTGTATTTAGCTTGCAAATGTGTTTGTGTTTTATAGTGGCTTAAAGCTGCAAGCCTCTGAAGAGTTTATTGTTGGTTTTATGATGTACATATGTGAACAAAACTAATATAAGTCAACTCTTGGAGTCCAAGGGAAATTTTGTTTTTTAATGGGGGCCTGCAAATTGCTTAAAAATTAAGCCAGAGTTTGGGTTATAGACAACAGAAACTGTATCTGGTTAATATAAGTGGAAATGGAGTTTATTTGGAACTTACTGGGTAGCTGAAGAACAGATGAGAAGACTAGAAAACCAGACTCAGCAAGTGGTTGGGAGGTTAGATAGCGTAGTCTATGCCCAGAGTCCCCTGGTATAGATAAACTCCTGACTCCCAGCGCTGAGTCTCCATCTCTGCCGGTGTGACAATTCTAGGACTCGATGTCATAACCACCAAGCCTTAGGCCATTCCCTCAAGAGTTAAGACCCTGGGCAAGAACACCAGGCTGGCTGAGCCTATCTCTTAGCCCCAGGGTAGGACTTTCTGGCTCCTTTTGGCTTCTGTAGACACAATTCATGGAGAATATCCCCAGCTAGAAAGGGAGGCTAGATACTGGGGAACTAAGACCCAGCCCTGTCCTGTGGACACACCCTTCTATAAACCAGAAAATGGGACCAATTTCAGAAATGTCAGCATTAAAGAAGATAACCTCATGGACAGCAACTATGAAGTCCTGTCCACAGGTTTGCTGGTCACTGGAGCAGCTCCATTGAGGCCCCACTGTGATCAATGAAGGAAAGGCCCAGACCCCACACGGGTGTTTTTGTTTCATGTCCCACAGTACAGTGGGTATATCAGGAGGGAACCACCCTGGCAATTGAACAGGCTTGAGAGACAAGGCGCCATTTTGGAAGCAGAGAGAAACCCTCACCTAACACCAGTGTCAGCACCTTGGTCTTCGGCTTCCCAGCCTCTAGAACTGTAAGAAATACATTTCAGTTCTTTATAAATTACCTAAATATTTTTATATTACCTAAAATATTTTTACCTAAACTATGTCTTCCTTGAAAAAAACCAAATTCTTCTTTCTATTTAAACCCACTTTTTTTCTGTTATTTACAAAAATCAAGCTAATGAAAGGCCTCTGGCTTGGGTTTTGGAGAGGAAATTTGGAAAACAGTGTTTCTCAGAGCAGTGTTTTTGTTGCTATCCTCCTGGGCTAATCGGTTTTGCTCTGAGCATGAGAGATGGGAATCGTTTGTCCAGGTCTTTGATGGCACTTGCTAAAAATGCCATCCTGCGGTGCTCCACATGTGGCTGTAATTAACTGTGTAGAAAACCTGCTGCACCAGGAGAGAACCCTGTATTCTGTGCTCCGCATTACAAAAGGGTTCCCCTTTCTTATTTTGGTCGCAAATCCTCCACTTTGAAGGTGTTTCATTTTGGGAACTGCACAGGAAGTTCCTGATGGAGCATTGCTTTCTTTGCAATAATTTCTGCACCGAGAAATAGGTTTGTTTTTCTCCCTCCTTCTCGAGTTACACAAAGATGTTGGTGGAAAAACCACTCTGCTGTGTGACCTGCCCTTCCCCCCACCTCTCTGACCTCATCTCTACCATTCTTCCCCCACTCCCATCTTAGTCCAGCAGCTCCAGCCTGCTGATTGGTTTTGGGTCATGCCTCTGGGCCTTTGCACTCGCTCTGCCATCACCTGCCACAGCACAGTCTTCCTCCCATGGTACATATGTGATTTGCTCCCTCAGTTTCATTAAGGTTTCTGCTCAAATGTTGCCTTGCTATAAAAGTCTCCTTACTTCTAGTAATTCCATCCTCCACCACACTGGTACTTAACTCATTCATCTTGTGCTCCTGTTTTCCAGGGCACTTGAAACACTATCTAACCGTTTGTTTATTATCAGGCTTCTACGAGAATGCGATACGCAGGAGGCACAGACTGGCTATTTCTCTGCTCATCATCACTACCCAGCACATAGTAGGCATTCAGTGAACTGTGTGTTGAGGATGGGGTTGTAGTTCAGAAGTGGAGCGCTTGTCCAGCCTGCACAAGGCCCCGGATTCAGTCCCCAGTGCTGCAGAAGAAAAAAAAAAAAAAGTCCGAAAACTCAAAAACACTGTGTTAATGAGAGAATTCATATGATAGTAAGAACTATCATTTAATAAATGACAAATGTTATCCATAATAGGAGAGTGAAGTTATACTGATGTAGTAAAGTCACAGAGGTCTGGTGGCAATGAGGAGGCCACTGTAGGAGGAAGTGTCAGGTTCGGAAACCACTGGGCCGAGGAGAAAATGGAATATTTATTTATTTATTTATTTTTTCAGATTACTGAAGTGTTTATTGTTCTTTAAAAAGAAGCCTTCATTACACTGATACTCATTTTCAATTTGTGGTCATTCTGCCCTCTTTCAAGACCTTTATATGCCAAACTTTGGCTCATTATAGTTATTATTAATTTTCTCAGTTTAGTTAATTAAAAGGTAACATGTTTATTGTAGAAAATAAACAATAATATATTTTAATGTTAAACTGTTTTAAGATTAGTTTTTAAGTAATTAGCAGTATGTCATTCCGTAAGTTTGGACATTTTAAATACATTTATGTTTAATTTAAAATTATTATGATCATCCAGGTGACCAGGGCACACCTATGATCCCAGCTACTCCAAAGTCTGAGGCAAGACAATTGCAAGTTTGAGGCCAGCCTGTTGGTGAGTCCCTGTCTCAAAATGAAAAATGTAAAAAGAGTTAGGAATGAAGCTCAGTGGATTCTATTCCCAGTACTAAAAAAGAGTTTTTGTTATGATCATCTTTAGAAAACAAAATATGTTGAAATAATCATGTCACAAGCATTGATATCAGATAAAAGAATTACAAAATAAAATGCAAAATTAACAAGGACAAGCCATTTTCAAACTATCTTTTCAATTAGAAATTAAGGGTTTAAAACATTTAATTTTCATCTATCACCATCATTGTTATATACTCCTTGTAATTAACTGAATTTGAATCTGGATCGATTGCAGCAGACAACATTTCTTCCATTTCTTCTTGGGAGAAAGGCTCACCTTCTTCAGTCATATATTTGATGAGTTCTTCCTTAGTAAGAAACCCACGTTTAGCAGAATCTAAAACCTCAAAAGCTCGAAGAAGGACATCTTCTGGAATTGGTCTATACCTTCTTTCCAGAAGTACTTTGGTCATCACTGGAAGAAATTTTTCATATCGATTATATCCAGTGGGTTCTTCTTCTTCTACCTCTGCAAGCAGATCATGTAGCTCTCCTTCACTAGGGCAGCATCCTAATGACCTGATAATTGTCCCAATTTCTCTCACATCCACTGTATTATTCGACTCATGGTCAAACACTTCAAATGCTTCTTTGATTTTTTTGTGAAATTCTGCTAGTGCTAACTCTTCCTTGTCTTTATCTTCCGCCATCTTGATGCGGAGCCGGTCGCCTGGGAGATGCCAGTCGTTAGCCTGGGTCGCCCTCCTTGGGCCCCCACGACGCCGGGAGCCCGGGATGGGGGAGGGGAGAAAATGGAGTATTTAAATCTTCAGTCTTGACTCCTCTGGATCCCTGGCTCAGGTCTCCAACTGCCTTTCCCACATCTGCTTTTGGATGTGTCATGAGCAGCTCACACAATGTGTATGCAAAGTGGAACTCTTAGTTTTCCCCTACCTGCAGTAAAAAATCTGCTTCTTTCTCAACTTTCCATTTTGGTTAATGACTACTTTCCACCTTTGCTCAAGCCAAAAGCCAAATGGTCATCATAGGAGCCTCACCTCACGTTCCTTCAATCATAATATGCAACCGACCAGAGAGCTTGATGATGCTCCCTGACCCAGCTGACCAGCTGACCATCAATGATCTGTGTTCTGTTTCCATAGCGCAGAGCTGTTGACAGGCAGTAGCTGCCCACAAAGAAACCACATCTCCTAGTCCCCCTTTATTCATGTGAGGCCACTGGACCAGTTCTCACTCATGGAACAGAAATAGCATGTGTGCAACAACCTGGCCCATGTGGTTAAGAAGCACGTATATCTTCTTCACACTCTTTCTCTGGCTGGATAAAGAAGACTCTGGGGCCCCAGAAGCTGGAAGAGTCCCAAGATGCAGAATCCCTGAATCCCTGAGTTACTGCTTGGAGGAGAGCCACTGTCTCCCCAGAGTCACCTGATTAGGCTTGATGTAAAAACTCATCAAGATTTTAGAATTCATTTGCTGTGGATGCTGGCAATACCTTACTAGATCATCTACCTCCAAAATAACTCTCTAATCTGTCCACTTCACTTTAGTGATCTTCCTCTCATTTTGAACCACTGTCCTCTCTCTCCTGAAAGATTGTAGAAGTGCAACATCTCCCTGCTTTTACCGGCCATCAGAGATATATTTTTTTCCTTTCTTTCTTTTTTGTAGTACTAAGAATTAAACCCATGAGTACTGTACCACTGAGTCACCCCCACCCCAGCCCTTTTTAGTTTTTGGGATAGGGTCTCGCTAAGTTGCTGAGGCTGGCCTTGAATTTGTGATTTTCCTGCTTCAGAGAGGTTTTTTTTTTGTGTGTGTGTGTGTGTTTGTGTGGTATCAGGGAATGAACCCAAGGGCATTAAAACATTGAGCCACATCCCCAGCCCTTTTTATATTCTGTTTTGAGACAGGATCTCAACAAGTTGGTTAGGGTCTTGCTAAATTGCTGGGGCTGGTTTTTTAAAAATATTTATTTCTTTGGTTTTTAGGTAGACCCAGTATCTTTATTTTTTTTTTTATTTTTAATTTTTTTTTACTTTTTTTTAATTGGTTGTTCACAACATTACAAAGCTCTTGACATATCATATTTCATACATTAGATTGAAGTGGGTTATGAACTCCCAATTTTACCTCAAATGCAGATTGCAGAATCACGTCGGTTACACATCCACAATTTTACATAATGCCCTATTAGTAATTGTTGTATTCTGCTACCTTTCCTATCCCCTACTATAACCCACTATCTTTATTTCACATTTATGTGGTGCTGAGAACCGAACCCAGTGCCTCATGCACGCTAGGTGAGCATGCTACCAATTGAGCCATATCCCAGCCCCCTGGGGCTGGTTTTGAACTCGAGGTTCTCCTGCCTCAGCCTCCCGAGCTGCTGGGATTATAGTAGTGCGCCAATTCACCAGGATCTTACCACTATTTTAAATGAGGTGTTTTTTTTTTCAGTGCTGGGAGTCAAACCCCGAACCTTGTGCACACTAGGAAAGCATTCTCACCACTGAGTGACAATCTTATCCTCTTAAAGGTTATTATTAACTAGGCATGGTGATGCATGCCTATAGTTTCAGCTACTGAGGCAGGAAAATCCTTTGAGCCTAGGAATTTGAGACCAGTCTGGGAAAAATCGGGGGGCACTGGGTTCGATCCTTAGCACCACATATAGATAGATAAATAAAATGGAGGTATTGTGTTCAACTACAACAACAACAAAAAAAATTTTTAAAAGATTATTATTATTGTTGTTGCTCTTTTGCAGTGCTGGGGGTGAAACCCAGGACCTCACACATACTAGACTAGTGCTCTCCCTTGAAGTTAACCCATTTAACTTATGTTTCCCAGATAATGATCTCTCTCCCTACCTTCTCCCCTACATCTCCCATTAGGCTATGAACTGTGATTGTAGGAATTTGTCCTTCCCCTCTTTCTTCCTCTCTCTTCCTTTCTCCTTCCCTCTCTTCCTTCCTTGATTCTCATAGCCTGTAAGTAGCACTGTGCTTATTATAGGAACAGAATGTAAAAGAGAAAATTGAAACTCAGAGAGACCTGGCAATTCTAGTTTGAAGTGTTTCTCTCTGTGGTAGTGTTGTACTTTTCATACTCAGGAAAACAAACCAAACATGCTCATTTTGGGTAAGTTCCCCAATAGAAACCATTCTGTCTGAGAAGCAGCTAGCTAACAACAGTGGTCAAACTTGAACTGGCCTTGAATCCAGTATCTGCAACATTCTTTTCTGGAGAAAATGGCTCTTGTTATCTCTTGCGGCTGCCCAGTGAAGTTTCTCTCTAGCAAAGACAGCAAGAATATATTGCCAAACCAAATTGTTCTTTTAGTTTCTGAAGGAAAGTCTCTCATGTAAGGACAAATCCAATCTCTGGATCAGTGTTAGATACCCATCAGAAGTCTCAGGTCTGAGCAGTCATCTGGCCATAAATCTGGTTCTGATAAGGGGGCTCATTCAGAACTATGCTGTGCCAAGAGCTGTCCCAGACAGGTCTCAAAATGGTATGTCTCCAAACCTGGGAACAGTGTCCTCAGGCATAGCTCTTCAGCTAAATCTGAAAGGAGCTCTGGGCTCAGGTTACCACCACTCAATATGGCCCCATCCCTGGACTCCATCCAGTTGAGTAAAGGATAAAATCAGAATTGGGTCATGGTGCAGGTGAGGTTCTTTCTAGACTGGAGGAAAGGCATTCGTTTTTACTGAGTGCTTACTGTGTGCCTGGCACTGGTAGAGGCTTTTATAAACATCTGTCTAGAAATTCTGCAAATGTTTAACCTTGGGTAGTTCTGTTATATACCCCTTTCCAATCCTCTGACTGTATCCATGAAATCTGAGCAGGAGAGGATGTAGCAGCAGTCAGACCTTGGGGATGAATTCTGACCACTCAGACTAGAAATATAGCTTAGCAACGGCAATGTTTGCTCTCAGCCATATGCCCAGCGCTAAAACAGCACCTTGCACATAGAAGAACCTCAATGTTGGGCTGCTTAACTTAGAGCCTTAAAATTCTGTCTTCCTACAACAAAAGAAGGAATAATATAACCTAAATCATAAGATTCTTTAAAATTATTTTTTAATTTTTTGAGATAATTGTAGATTCACACACAATCCTAAGAAGTAATACAGACAGATCCTGTTTCCTTTTTCTCCTGTGGTAACATCTTGAAAAACTATAGGACATGGATCAGTCCATTGGTCTTGTAGAATTTTTTTTGCTGTTGTTTAAGATGGGTTCTTACCATGTTGCCCGGACCGGCCTTGAGCTTCTAGATTCAAGGGATTCTCTTGCCTCCGTCTCCTAAATAGCATGACAGGTATGTGCCACCATGTGTGGTTCCTCATAGGGTTTTTAAAATCAAATGCAATTATAAAGGTGTAATGTTTAGCACAGTGCACGCATATGAGAACCATTCAAAAATTGTAGAGGATATCCTGATAGGAGGCTATCTGGTGTAGCTCAGTGCTTCGCAAAGTTTAGTGTGAATATGAGTCAGGAAGCTTATCAAAATGCAGATTCTAAGTCAGTAGGTATTGTAGGAACCTGAGAGTCAGCATTTATGCTAGGAAGTGCCTGTTGCAGTTTGTAGACACTGCTGAGGAGCAAGAATAAGAATGTGGACTCCAGAATCAGATGGCCAAGTTGAACTCTAGTTCAGTGCTTATTATCTTTAAGATCTTGGACAAGTTATTAATGTCTCCATGTTTCAGTTTCTCCATTTGTATAATGGGGATATAGACAACCTCTAGTTTGTAGGCTGTCATGAGGCTTTATTGTCATTCAGCTCTTAGAGTGGTACCTGGAACATAGTTAAGTGCTAATTAAATATTATTATAATTTTAGACCTTTTTATTAATTGCTCTTTCATTGATATAAGGTAATTTTGAGTTTTTCCATTGGTTACTTCAGTCCCTTGAAAAAGAGAAATAATGGTCAATATATTCACATATTTCAAAATTGCTAAAAGCATTGTTTTTTTTCTTGTTCATTGTTCCCTAAACAATATAGTACGACAACTCTTTTTTATGTATTTTTTAATTTATGTATGACAGCAGAATGCATTACAATTCTTATTACATTTATAGAGCACACTTTTTCATATCTCTGGTTGTATATATAGTATATTCACACCAATATGTGTCTTCATAAGTATGACAACTCTACATAGCATTTATATTGCTTTATGCATTGTAAGTAACCTAGAGGTGATTTAAAGTAGATGGGAGGATGTGCATGGGTTATATGAAGATTTGACATCATCTTACACGAGAGACTTAAGCATCTGAGGATTTGAGTATCCTAGGGGTGGGGTGGGGAGATCCTGGGAACAATGGAAGGGTGACTGTATCTGATAACAGACTTGTGTCCAGAATATATAAAGAGTTCTTATCATTCAATAATAAAAAGTTCAATTTAAAAATGGAGAGAGAGAAAAAGAGAGAGGAAGGAAGAGAGATTATTGTTAGAATGGACTTTTAAAGTGCTTCTAGGCCCCAAATGGCAAATATCTGCTTCACAAGTTCCTTTTCGCTGCCCATAGCAGACATTATCAGTCAATCCTGACACACTACTGAGCCTCAACTGTGTCCCATAGAACTCAAGAGAGGGTTCCCAGGCAAAGCTGTTGTTCAAATTGAAATTTGCTAATCTTGCCCTGGTCCAAGCTTCTCTCAGATGGGAGCCGGACCAAGAGGTGTGAAATGAGTTCCCTGGGCCTACATTGTCACCTAGAGACCAAATATACACCAGAAACCACTGCTTTTGACTCCTTAATGCTTTCTGTGGGACAAGTTGGAAGGAAGAGAAGAAAAGAGCAGGAGAGATTTATATGAGCACATTGTAAGCAAAGGGATGTGTGTAGGAAAAAAAAATCATACTTCTTAGGACATGGAGGAGAACAATGGAAGTGTACATGTACTATGAGCATCTGATATTGGTGACTATCTGTGGTTCCTTTATCCGCCCCCGCCGGCAGTATGACATGGCAGAACTTATTGGAAAATAAACCGCAGTTGACCCTGAACAATGCAGGGGCTAGGGATGTCAACCTCCCCATCCTACCAGTTGAAAATTGTCTGTGTATAACTTTTGACTCTTGAAATAGCAACAGCAGGTGGCTACGAAATTATTACAGTGGTACAGTGTGTGCTATAGTTAATTTTATGCAGTTATGATTTAATAACTGTATCTTTAATAAGTTTGTTGACATTGCTCTTGACAGAATGGTGCCATGCACCACCTGTGTATGTGTGTGTGCGTTTTGATAAATTTCAACTTTCTAAAATAGATTTGTGTATAATTTTATAGTAGTAAGTGATAAAATAGACATATATTTTATGTATTCATGGCATACTTTTTCCTTTTCTTGTTTTCCCCTTTCCTCCCTCCCCCTTTTCTTCTCCTTCCCTCCCTCCCTTTCTTTTTCTCTGTGGTTCATCTGAGAGTTTTTTTTTTTTCCAAATGGCTACAAATCTTGGGGTGGGGGGGAGATCTGCCTATAAATGAACCCATGCAGTTTAAATCTGTGTTGTTGAAGGATCAACTGTACTTACTGGACCATTTTGAGGTTTAAATTAGATAATACTGTGAATAGCACCTAGAATGGTACTGGAAAGTAGCAAATGCTCACTAAACATTAGGAATTATTGTTAATATTATTTTACACGACTTTCTATTCAGTACACTGTCATTGAAATAAGATCATTTCAAATTTTTCCACTGGTTTTCCATTTGGTGTGGAAAATGAAACTTCTTCACATTGCATTCACTAATGGAAGAGATGAAGGATTGTAGAAAGGCAAACACCTTATTCTTAGCTAACTGCACTCCTGAGAACCTTTCGACGTGTGGCAGTCTTGGGGCCATGCCACTCCTGCAGCTGGCAGTGGACTATGCTTCTCATTTCTGAACTATGCTTGACTCCACCGAGCCTTTGGGATGCATGACTTCCAGGCAGATCAGATGACAGCCAATTCTGGATTAGTAGAAAGAGAGGAGACAGATTGTCCCTCTGAGTAGTGTGAACCATGTAGGTATAAAAGGAGTCAGTTCCGAAAGTCATTTACAAGACCATGAAGGTACCGCAGTAGTTGTGGGAAGGCGGTGGTAGAAACCAAAAAGGGTAGTAGGGACCACAATCAGGGAGCCAAAGCCGTCAGGGATCTCCTTGGCAGAAAGAAAGAGCTGGATGGGGGAGGAGATACAACGAAAAAGAGAAAGACTGATCAACACCTTCATAGCCCATGGGTGACAGCCACAATATCAGTCCACAAAGCATCCTTTGGCCCTCTGTGTTTCTTTTTCCTTTTTTTTTCTTAAATTAAAAATGGTTAATATGAAACATTTCAAACATATGTAAGAGTAGCAGAACAGTAGAACTACTCCCCTTAGTCTCCCCACATCCTTCTCTTCATATCCACAACATGGTTTTAACGATGACCAACTCTGGGCCAATCTTATTTCTTCTTTAACTCCAGGCACCCACTTACTTGATTATTTTGATTTTTTTAAAAATAAACTTTTGGTGCATTTGTAAAAGCCTTAGTTTGGAACACAGTCTCTTCAGTAGTCTATGTACAGCCTACTTTTATTTATTTAGTGAGTTACTTAAATAGTGTTTGCTTTCTTTTTGATTTGCCAAATCTTTTTCTTTAGTTCCTTAGACATTTTTAAAAATTGTGGTGAAAGATTTAACATACAATTTACCTTTTTAATCTATCTATCTATTTATTCATTTATTTGAAGCTGGGTTGCTCAAGTGATTTTCCTGATTCAGTCTCCTCAGTAGCTGGGAGTACAGAGTGTCACTGTGTTCAGCTTCTGACTATATATATGTGTATGTATATATACTATATATGTGCGTGTATATATATATATAGTTTTTATACATATATACCTACTTATATATAGTTTTTTCACAAATTTATGTTCTATTAAAATTATTTTTCATTTTATTTTTTTAATGTTTTGTTTTTTTGATTCTGGGGATTTAACCCAAGGATACTTTACCACTGAGATACATCCCCAGCTCTTAAATTTTTTTTTTTTTTTTTGAGACAGGTCTTGCTAAGTTGATGTGGCTGTCCTTGAACTTGGTGATCTTTCTGCCTTAGCCTTCCAAGTCTCTGGAATTACAGGTATGTACCACTGAGCCTGGCTCATTTTATTTTATTTTTTAAATATTTATTTTTTAGTTGGACACAATATCTTTATTTACTTATTTTTATGTGGTGCTGAGGATCGAACCCAGGGCCTCTCATGTGCTAGGTGAGTGCTCTACCACTGAGCCACAACTCCAGCCCTCATTTTATTTTTAATCTTACAAATAGAATCTCTATGCGTCATTTGTTAGGCTAAAGTACACTGTGTGCTGTGTTCTAATTCCAGTTTTCCTATACCTAAAACCTTTTCCCCTTCCTTCCATCTCCCGCCCCCTTCTCTCATTTTTTTTGCAATACCAGGAATTGAACCCAGGTATAGTTTTTATACATATATACATACATACATATATATATATATATATATATATAGTTGTTATACATATATACCCAAGCCACATCCCTAGTCCTTTAAAAATTTTTAAATCTTATTTTGAGGAAGGGTCTTGCTAACTTGCAATCCTCCTGCCTCAGTTGGTGGGATTGCAGGTTTGGGCCACTGTGCCTACCCCTCCTATACCTTTATAGCTAACTTTTTTTTGGTGGTAATGTGTATGTTGCTACTTTATACAACTAAAACAACTTGACTAAAACAACCATGCTTGGATGCTGCCAGAGCTCAGTCACACTCCTGCTGATGTAAGGCAAGGAGTGAGATGAATCCATGCGATGGCTGAAGACTGGTCATGTCCATGAGAAAAGTTCCTCTGTCCCCATGAGTTATTTTCAGAGTAAGGTTCACTCTAAGCAGTGATGGAAATTACAAAGGCAGCTTTAGGACCTCCGCACTGACCCTGAATGGAAATCATTTAGTAGCAAGCAAATGGCAATGTTGTCATAAAGATCAAATGAGATAATGATATGTGGGAACACTTTGTGAACCTTGGGCCATTTTTATAAATGTGCAGTTGTATTATTTTGTCATCATTATTCATTTGCAATATCTAGGCAAATTGTTTCTCTATTCCTCCTGCATAAGTGGGTGTCTATAAATTGCTCAGCAAGACTAGTCTGGAGGAGAGAAAAAGGGGAGAGGTAACTATTCCCTTGTCCTTTGCCCCTCCAATACCTCCTCAAAGGAAGAATTATCATCTGTTTTAATAGATGAGAAAACCGAGGCTTGATAACTTGCCCAAAGTTTCCTAATGAATACAGGTGGGTTGGGATTCAAATCCAGGTCTGAATCTGGAACCCTTTCCCTGTTTTGCCACACTGTCTGGAATCTGTCTCAGCAGTCCTCATTCTTTCCTTATTCTCTGTCTGAATCTGGCAGGATGAACATCTCCGATTTGTGATCTTTCTCAGAATTTCTTTTCCTATTAGGATACTATTGATGAACTTAAAGAAAGTCTAAGCAAAAATATTGGGAGGACAGGGCACCTTCAATTTGTGAATTTTGAGAGGAACCAGGAAATCCAGGGGTGGCTGTGCATGTCACTTAGGCTGTCACATCTCCAGGGCTCAAATCAGCTAGGTGGATGGATTGGAGGAAAATGCCTTTAACCAGGGCCACAAGATCAGGGCAACCTGTTTTAGTTAAACCCTCTCCTCTCACTGTAGTATGGAGCTATTCGTACCTGTCCTACATACACAGCAGCTTTGGGATCCAATGAGGTAACGTGCTCTGGGTTGACAGGATCAGATGAGGTAGCAGATGGGAAAACAGTTTGAAAACTGCAAAACATTTTTTTTTTCTTCCCAGCCCTAATGTATTTGTTTTAATTGTTCTCATTCCCTCTCACCAAAGCCCTCTCCTGGGAAAGCCCTTATGATAAGGGCTCCTCCTAAACACGGAGATTTGAGAACGGCCCGGGAGGTTAGCAACGTGAAGCCGCGTAAAGCAAATTAGAGGAAGTCCAGTCACTATTTATTTTATGAAGTTAGCGGCTGAATATGTTAAGCAAATGTTTTCTTAATTGTGGCAGTATGAGAAAAACAATGGGGGGCAAGGGCGGCCTGGGATGGGGGAATGTCAGGCCTCCCCTCCCCGTCCCGTCCCCAGCAAATCTCCAGAGAATGACAGGAAAAAATTAAAGACAGTCCTTTTCTTTTCGTGGTCACATGTCGACGCTGCCGCTGTAATAAGAACCTGCGCCAATTAGAAACGTTCACCTCCTCCTCCCCGCCCCTCCCCGGGCCCATTTCAGAGCAGGCCGGGTCGTGGACTCCAGGAGTTTGCCAAACACAGCAAACACTGGTGTGCGAGCTGCGGAGGGGACGCTTTCTACTCTGACCTCCCTCCTTCGCCACTGGGCTCCCTCCCTTCCACACTGTTTTGATTTACTAGGACTTCCTTCTCCAGGAGAGAGGGCGGGGGACGAGAGACGCCTCTGAGCGCCTGGGTTGAGAGTGAGTGAGCGTGTGTGTGTGTGTGTGTGTGTGTGTGTGTGTGTATGTGTGTGTGTGAGCGCGCCCGGGTGTGTGCGCGCTGTGGAGTGGCGGAGTGTAAAATGCTGTAATGGGAGGAAACCCACCGCGTCTGAGCGCCCTGAACTGCAGCGGCTCTTCTGATTCCAGGTGGCACCTGAGCGCAGACTTCCAAAGCAAGTGCGACCTGTACCTTCAGGTACGTGGAGCCGTCTGCCTGTCCCGGCCGTGTGGCTTGGGTGTGGGTGACTAACGAGGGGCAGAGGCCAAGAGTAGCCCAGGGTGGCGCCCCGTGGAGCGTGGAGCTGGGGAGGCGGGAGGCAGCTGTGCGCGCCGGTGTGGCTCGGGTGTGGACGCCGCGGATCCAGGCGCTGCAGGGTTGCTACGCCCTTGGGTTGCAGAGTGTGAGGCTGGGAACGACAGCGGGTCGGAGCGAAAGGCAGCGTGGGTGCCGCAGATTTGATTCAATTGCGCTCAACTGGGCGGGCTGAGTGGCGGGTAAGGGGCAGCAAGTCTAGAGGCCACGGAGTACGACAGGACTGCGGTGCTGTGTCCGCGGGGTGCAGGAACCTATGGGGAGCGTGTGCGAACGTGCCTGGCCCTGAGCAGCAGGAACCTGGGCGAGCACCAAATGTTCCTTTGTGTTTGTGCACTGAAGGTGTGTGTTCCCACGGGGAGCACACTGTGTGGGCTGTGCCCACGTGCCCTTATTTGCAAGCGCCTACTCGGAGGGGCCCAGCTAATATTCTCCACCCGAGCGCGCCTGCAGTAGCTGGGTAGGTGGCGAGCTGGCGCTCCGCGCGCGGCCTGCGGGGGAGGGGAACGAGCTTCACGGGCAGCTCGGGGCCCCGGCCCCGCCTCCCCACGGGCTCACCTGGGCTCGGCCCCCACCTGCTCGTGGTGGAGGCGTGGCCTGGGCGTGGCCTGGGCGGCCCAGCGGAACTCGGGAGAAGGCGGGCGGCGCCTCATTCCAGGGATTCCTCACGCTCTGGTATGCCGCGGAGACGGCCTGGCGCGCGCGGCCCGCGTCTGCGTGTGCTTAAACGGCAGCCGGTGCGGGAGCGCGGGCGCGAGCGCGCCTGTGCGTCCGCGCGCCCCCGGAGTGCTCCCCGCGCGCCTGGCGGCCCCGCCTCTGTCCCTAGCCGCCCCCTGAGGGGGCCCGGCCGGCCCGAGGCGGGCGAGCCTGGAGCCGCCCTGTGGTGAGTGAGCAAGAACCGGGCGGGCCCCGAGCTGGGTGAGGGCTGGCCTGCAGGGGACCTTAGGAGTGGGTTGACCTGAAGCGGGACAGGGATGCCTTCCTTGAGGGGAGGAGGCGGCTTGTCCTCACAGGACAGCAAACGAGGCTAACGTTGGGAAGGGAAGCGACTGTGCTTCGGGAGCGGGAGATTCAGCTCGTGGAGGGAGTCCTAGGCACCGGGCCGACGTAGAGGCCCCGCACCCTGCATCCGCTTGGTCCCGGCCCGCCTCGAGCCAGGGCTGCGGCGCGGGACTGAGGGAAGGGGCAGAAGATGGGTAGCAGGGACCAGGCTCTTTCCTCTTACTACACTTCCCGCCTCTTGCCCCAAACAAAACTGCACACTGTTCCTGCACTGTGTGCAGGCCTCGCCGAAAAGCAAAGTTCTTTTTCTTTTTTTGTTTTCGGTAGTCTCCTTTGATTAATCACACTGAGACATTTACTTGTCTCAGATTAGGATGACAGTACTTGCTGGGGCTGTTAAGTTAGTCTTTATGCGCTTTACTGGCATGTAGTCATCTGTTTAAGCTAGATGATTAAAAAAATCGGTTTCACTTTGATCATCTGTGCTGTATGTTGCTAGTTGTATTTCCTTCTCTGTGGTTAATAGGAACCAGCAGCCTGGTGCGGGGGTGTGGGGGGAAGTGGAGGCGGCTCTTGCAGTTTTATCTGCGCTGCTTGCCCCTCTATTTAAAAGGTACTAACCCACTTTGTAGGGTTTTAGAATCTTTTTCCTAAACCCAAGGCTACCTTGACTAAGAAGGAGACTCACTTGGAACAAAGACAAAACACGATAAACGGCAGTTTGCGTGTTAAGATTTGAAGGTCAGTTTTGCGTACCAAAACTTTGATTCTTTGCCCTAGTGTTTTAAAGCCCACGGCCTTGAAGCTCATTGTTTCCCACTGTAGCTAAGGAGGAGACTGGCATGACTGCCAGAAGGGTAGAGTAGGAAGTTTGAAAGAGATCTCTTTGGGGGGGGGCAGCGTTAAGTGGGAACCCAATGGAGTGACTTCTTTTTTTTTCTTCTTCTTCTTTTTTTTTTTTAAATGATCTTGGGGATCAAACCAAAGGCTTCATGCATGCTAGGCAACACTACCACAGAGCCACATCCCCAGCCCCCATGGAGTGTTCATGGGAGAAGTTACTTATTATCTCGAAATCTCCATGTTCTGAATTTATTTAAAAATACTTTCCTCAAAAGTTTCTTATACCCAAGACAGTTTTCTAAGGTCTTGTCTTGTCTTTCTTTTTTTTCTTTTGGTCTTGTGTAGTTCCTGTTGCATCTGGCTGAAAAGTCCCCCGCCCCATGGAAATGATGTAAACCCTTTAATTTGTTGTTTCACTTTGGCAAAATTTTAATCCCAGGCCGATTTCCCCTGCCATGCCACTGTGTTTTCACACTTCTGGGCAGCCTGCCTTTGCTTTTCCATTTGGAAGGGAATGCAAACTGATTTTTTGTTGTTGTTGTTGTTGATCAAAACACAATACAATTAAGACAATTCTGCTATAAATAACCATGGTCTGCATTCAAAAACTGTGAATGTTGTAGTAAAAACAGCTCTGGCTTCTTACTCCAGAGACTTGAGTTCAAGTCCCCTAGCTATGTCAGGAAGGTTTTTGGACCAGAAAAAGTTATTCATGCTTAACCTTTGCATTTGGTTTACCTCTGTAAGAGGGTGATACTGTCTGTTCCAGAACATCACACAGTTTCAGGAATTACAAGGAATAATGTGCTTTGAAAGTATTTTGTGTTAGGTTATTTATAAAAGCCTTTGAAGATTGGAAAGAACTTCATAAACACAGTTGTTGCCACTTCCCTTGACTGACGTAGAGCTATGACTTTAAGATTTTAACAGTCTGCGCAGCTGTAATTAGGAAGCTAAAATCTTCACTTTTAAATGTTCTGTAATGTCAACTTCCTTTTAACTCCTTATTGGAGTTCATATTGTTATATGTTGTTACCTCCTACCTCTGGTGATGGCTAGACAGATCCAGAGGAAGATGTTACTTTTGTGTCTCTTCTGTGTGTCTCTTCTGGATAGCCTTGCTATGCAACTTTTAATTCACTTAATATTTAGAGTAGTAACAATAATAAATAAAAATCATCTTGCAACTTTGAATGTGACAGTATAATACGAACAGTTGCAAGTTGAGTGAAGCATAGAAAAAACTTAATAAATTATGACTAAGTATATTATCCAGTCTGTTTAATGTCTGAGTGAGAAAAGCTGTTGCAGGTATGAGAAACTGGTGGCGGAGGAAATTGTGTGTGTGGAACATTTGTTAAGATATATCCTAAAGTTAATGAAGTCTTGGTGTGTGGGCTTAATAGAAGAGTAAAGCAAATTAAAGCAAATATTGCTAAATCAGCCTCTTACCAATAGGACCCATTCACATTAAAAAACAGTTGGGCACAGTGGTGCATGCTTGAAATTCCAGCAATTCAGGAGGCTGAGGCAGGAGAGTTAAAAATTTGAGGCCTGCCTGGGCCATTCAGCCAAGACCCTGTCTCAAAATATAATAGGGATGGGAATGTAATTCAGTCTTTGCCTAGCATTTGTGAAGCTAGGGATTTGGGTTCGATCCCTAGTACTGCAAAACAAAAATCTAGGAACTAAGTTGCCAAATCTTGATGGTACAAACTGCCAAGGTAGAAGAGGAAAGAGAACAGGAGATGTTGAAACAAGGAAAAAAAAATCATTGTATCTGGGATACAGTATAGAATGTACTTTCTGTGTCTCCTGCCTCAGGCCTGATAATCAGATACAGCTGATTCATATTTATGAATTTGCCTACTTGCAAAAATGTGTTTGAAACCCCGAAAGCAGTAATTGCAGTGCTTTGTTAGACATTGGGGAGCAAGTACATGGTGAGGAAAAAATTTGAGTGCACGTGTTCCCAGCTGAGGTGGAAAAAAGCAATATTTTGCCTTCTTCAGCTCTCAAATTACATACATATAAACAAGTGTGCTTTGGGTGACTCTTTAGCACCACCTTATTTTTTGGCATTTTTATGCTTTATGCTTGGGATTTTGTTAAAAATTGCCTTTAAATGTGGTGCTGAAGTGCTGTCTAGAGCCAAGAGGGGTTCAATAGTCTTGACAGAAAATTCCTGTGGGGTTCAGCATTAGATAGTTACAAGGCTGTTGTCTCTGGGTTTAGCATTATGGAATCAACAATAGATATTTAGTAAAGAATCTCTGAACAGAAATACAAAGAAAAAGGAGATAAACTGGGTATGGTGGTGTAGACTGTAATCCTTGAGATTACAAGGAGGCTTGAGACAGGAGGATTACAAGCTTGAGGCCAGCCTGGGCAGTTTGTTGAGGCCCTACACAGGGCCCCAAAATAGAAAAGGGCTGGGGCTATAGTTCAGTAGTAGAGTATCCCTGGGTTCAATCCCCAGTACAACAAAAAGTCTGAGCAGAGACTCAAAAGAACCTAATTCAGTGCTTATGGTGACTTTATGGAATATAATTACAGTGAATAATGAGAATTAACTGTCTTTGTTGATAGGTTAAAGTTGACCTAATATAGCATGTCATGAGTTAAAAAAGTTTATCTGGGCTTTAATAGGCTGGGAGTTGAGATTTGAAGATTAGACCTGGGGTATAGGGGAGCTTTTCCAACTTGAACCATGGTGCAAATTGATTTCTTTTCTTTCTTTTTTTTTTTTTTTTTTTTGCTGTTGAGGGGTATCCTGAGGATTGACTCGGGGGGCAGTTTACCACCAAGTTACATCTCCAGTCGTTTTTTATTTTTATTTTGAGACAGGATCTCATTAAATTGCTGAGGGCCTCACTGAATTGCCCAGGCTGACTTTGAATTTGAGGTCCTCCTGCCTCAGCCTCTGGATTGGTTGGGATTACAGGTGTGAGCCACTGCATTCAGCTATCACTCTTATTCTTGAGCATAATAGGTCCCTTAGAATATGTGGCCCCCTCAGCACTTGTGAATAGGAAATTTAAAGTATCTAAGCAGAATAAATGTAAGAATGAGCATATCCAGAGTAAGCTACAAATGCCAAAGAATTGTTTATTTCATATGCAATACTCTATAAGACTGAGGTCTTAAAAATGAAAAGGTAGATTTCTAGTAACCTAAATATTGAGAGCAAAGCATAGTTCCTTTTTAATCTAGGCTGACAATAATGTGCCACAATGATGGGGAGTAGTAGTCTGCTCCAGAAGTCTAGACTTGGAGTTGTATTGTTAGCATTAGACATTGCCGTGTCATTGTGGGCCTGCAGTTCAGGGATTTTCCAGGGATACCTCAGGGAGATGGATGAACTAAAGCCAGTAGTAAAAAGTTATGCCAGCATCAGGCAGCCTTGCTTCAGGGTTATGAAATGTGCTGTAAGCTTGGTTTTGCAACTTTAAGCCGTATAGATGGCCCTTGCCTGGCACATGGTCAGCTCTCATAGTCTGTGTAGCAAATTAGTAGCAAACTGCATGGAAGTAACCGAGGATCTCAGTCATTGCATGGTGGCACTGCCTGCCAGCTCCTGTTGCTAGCGTCATTGATGACTAAATATCACATCCCTGCCTTTCCACAGGGCTGAGGACACCCAAGGACTGGGTGAAAATGAGCCTGGGGCCACTATATAGCCTCAGAAAACCTCAAGCAATTGAGTTAAGCGTTCATTTAACGTCTAGAATGGTGTCCCTTTATTCAGCCCAAGCCCACTGAGGTCTGGCTCTCTGTTGAGGTGATGAGTGGCCAGAGCTAAGTTGACACCCCGGGGCCTGAGGTTACCTGTTCCTGATATCTAAGGGGCCCCCTGTTGGAGTGTCAGAGATTGGTGTTCCCCTAGCCTGTCCATCTGCAGAGGCTTTATGGGGAGGGGACATACCTGTACCGAGTTACCAGCTTCTTCCATTTTCTAGGATGGCGTGAGGTCCATTGCCAACAGATTTGGCTCTTGTTTGGGGGCTTATGCAGGAGGTTGGCAAGCACTGAAAGAAGCTTGATTAGGGATTTTAAGCATACACACATATATATTTTTTTAGTTCTCTGGAAATAACAGAACCCGTAGGTATATTATTCATATTTTAAACATTTAGCCTGGTGAATTTTGGGAATGGTTATGTGTAGACATAAGGAGTTGGGTGTAAGCAGAAGTTGGGTAAGTCCTTGGGGCATTGTCCCTGGTGCTTCAAATTATGGCCACATGGGTCGATTATTCATGCTCAGAACATGCCCTGATGAGGAAAGCTGAAACAATCACAGATCTGTCTGTGGACACTCTTTGGTGGTGTGCCCAAAGAGTAGTGTGAATAAGGGCTGGCTTCACTTTAGAAGGTGTCACATGATTTAAAGTTGTGGAATTCCAAGTACCCAGGTGCAGCTTTGAACTGTTATCCCCTGTTGGAGCGTAACAACAGGTTTTCTTGAGTGCGACTAAGCAGGCATCACCCTTCTTCTTTACACAGAGCCTGTCCTCGGAGCCTGAGTTCTTTGGGCTTTGACTTGATTCTGCCTTTGTTGCAGCCCCAGGGATCCTGAGGACTCTGACATTTGTGGCCCAGTGGTGTGGTCATTCATCCTCATCTCTCCATCAGCTATTTTTCTTTCCTGCTTTGGTTACTATTGCTGTGGCCCCCTGCCTGCCTGTAATTAAAAGAAAAAAAAATATGGCAGGGTTATCATGTTCCAGAGAAGAGCTTGTTCCCCTGTGCCCGCTGTAGAAGCCTTTACATTATTGCTTGATATACATCTCAAGGTACAGGGAATAGCACAGGTCTAGAAGTCTTGGTAACTGAGGGAAGGTTTTCTTAGATAACTTGAAAAAATCGCACTTGTTTCCAAAAACTATTCATGATTTAAACTAATCATGCTGATTTTTACTTAAAAACAGTAAAAATAGAGCTGGATGCATTGGCGCACACTTGTAATCCCAGAGATTTGGGAAGCTGAAGCAGGATTGCAAGTTCTATGCCAGCCTCAGCAACTTAGTGAGACCCTGCCTCAAAATAAAAAACTAAAAAGGACTGAGAATGTGGCTCAGTGGTTTAAGTGCCCTGGGTTCAATCCCCAGTACCAACAAAGGCGGGGCGGGGAGTAAAAGTGGGGGAGAGAAGGGTAAGGAAATCTTAACCAGTGGGTATTCAGTTACCATTAGCTGGGAGCAGGAAGTTTTGATTTTCACAGTAGGTTGACCTTAGGTAATAATAATGTACTATATATTTCAAAAAATTAGATGAAAGGATTTTAGATGTTTTCACGATAAAGAAATGAAAAAATGAGAGATAAATTTACCCTCATTTTTTTTAAGAGAGAGTGAGAGAGGAGAGAGAGAGAGAGAGAATTTTTTTAATATTTATTTTTTAGTTCTCGGCGGACACAACATCTTTGTTGGTATGTGGTGCTGAGGATCGAACCCGGGCCGCACACATGCCAGGCGAGCGTGCTACCGCTTGAGCCACATCCCCAGCCCCAATTTACCCTCATTTAAACATTGCACAGTTTTATATCAGAACATCAAATGGTACACCGTAGATTTGTTCAGTTTTTATGGTTTTATGTACCAATGAAAATGTATTTAAAATAAAAATCAAGGTGTAGAAGAATAGCATTGTATTGTGGGTCAGAGGCTTAGATTCTAGTCTTAGCTTCTTGAGGAAGTCACTTATGTTCTTGGCACCTTAGTTTTTCATCTGGAGCACAATAAGAACAGTGTTCTTTGTCCATTTGGTCTAACTCACAGTTTGTGAGAATCCAGTGAGGTCAGTTATGTGTGTTTTGAAAAAGTATGCGCTACAGTTATGTGTGTGGTGTTGGTAGAGGTAGGGTGACAGATCTGTGTCTTATCTTGATTTATAACACAGCTTAAGTTGTGTCATTTAATCTGCAGGACAGGTTTGTGATGGTAGGAGGGTTAGGCAGTGTTATTATTTACTTTAAGGAACCTAAGACCAAGAGAGGTTCAGTTTCCATACAGCTAATGTCAGACATCAACCCAAAACCTGGAATGAAATAGGCATTCAGTGGTTAATTGTTGATTGAGTAGGTGAAAGTATTATAGTGGGGCTCACAGGGGATTTCTGATGTGGCATCCTGGCTATATTTATTTAACAGATGGTAAAGCGTGAGAAGAGAAATAACACAGATGAGACATTTTTAGCAAGAAGAGCAGAGAGGAATGGTTTGAGAGTTGCATGTGAATAGGAAGAATGTCACAGGAAGTTGGTGGAACATCATTTGGACACACTTTGGGGAAGAAATGGGAGGATGTTAAAGCTATAAGAGCCATGCTCGCCTGTGACCACCAAAATCTGGTGACAGTTTGGTCTTTGTTTTCATTTTAGTTACCTTCTCGCTGAGGCTGTTGGCCAACCAAATTCACCATGGTATGGTACACATTGGTGTTAGTTGCTCAGGGGCAAGGATTTTGCCTTTGTTTATCTGTAACATCTAAACAGAGTGTTTAATAGAAATAGGAGCTATTTAGTGGAGACCTCAATTCTTGTCAGCCAAAAGGGCCATACACCCTGTTTCATGGTATGATGGTTTATACCATTGAAAGGTATTAGCCAAGGCCAAGTTGGTTCGTCCAGGGAGTGTCCTGATGGGGAGGGGAATGGAGTCTGGACTGGTGATGTAGGAGGGCCACCAGGAATTAGGGCTGTTTAAAAGCATGCTTCTGGAAGTTGGAGAGACCATCAGGTGACTCAGAAGAGCGATTGATTCCAATTGTGTTTCTGACATTTGGCCAAGTGACAGTGGGACAGGAACATCTGGTAGTTTGAATGGAATTCCTCCCGTCCCCACCTCCACTGGTGTCCAACTCTAGCCAGAGAGGTTGCTTTATATTCTCACACTCCTTGCTGAATTAGCAAAGCAAGTGGCCGCTGTTACTGGGGACCCATGGCCCGAGGCATGCCTACTGCTGTAACTTCCATCTTAGAAATCTTTGTGGAGGGCTGGGGATGTGGCTCAAGCGGTAGCGCGCTTGCCTGGCATGCGTGCGGCCTGGGTTCGATCCTCCGGCACCACATACAAACAAAGATGTTGTGTCCGCCAATAACTAATAAATAAATATTAAAAAAAAAAGAAATCTTTGTGGAAAACTTTTATCACATTATTCTGTTCCGTTGCTTGAAAAAATATAATCTAATGCACTCCATAATTTTTGTTTTAAGACAGGCACTCTTATCCCCTCATTGACCAAAATGGCCACAGTTCCTTATAGAACACCAAAGTAATGGTGTGCAAATTTATAGCTGACCTTAGTATTAGTGCTGAATACATCTAAATTTTAGTAGTTTTGGAATTGTTACCTCTTCTTCCCTAAGTCTCAACCTTAAGCTTTTGGAGGAGTATATTATATGGGGGATCAGACGGTCTTAGGAAAGGAAAGTGGGCTGGTAAGTCAAAATGTATGACCAGTGCCTAAGAACACACGGTAGACAGTGCATGTTGTCTTCATGGTGAGTTATGATCGTGTTTGAGCACCACCGTGAATAAAGGTGAACCCAGAAATGGGTTTTCAACACAGGAGCACTGCCACTGGGCATTTCCTGTCTTTTTCTAGAATCATGTTTGTTTCCTCTTTCGTACTATTATATTCTTGGTGTTCACAAGTCAAGGTATCCTATTTTTGGTTATCGCTAAATTATAACAAACAACAGCACAGAGGGTTGGTGGGGTCGTAGCTCGGTGGTAGAGTGTTTGCCTTGCATGTGTGAGGCACTGGGTTCGATCCTCAGCACCACATGAGAATAAACAAATAAAGGCATGCTGTCCATCTACAACTACCAAAAAAAAAAAAAAAAAACACATATAAAGAAAAGGATGTTATTGGGATATCCTTAGGTCTACCTTGTAGACACTGCATAATCCTTTGCAAAAGGTCAAAGGTAATTTGTGGTTCAGGAAGGATGTAATAAACCAGACATGTCACGTTGCTTCTGTGCTTCAACCAGTCAGACCGTTGAAGGGCTTTTCACCACTTTAGTAAAACTTCAGTATTATTGTACCCTTCTTACACCCTTTCTTCTCTCTTCTTGCCTGATACCTGTTATAGTTTGGATATTAGATGTCCCCCAAAAGCTCATGTGTGAGACAAGGCAAGAATATTCAGAAGTGAAATGATTGGGTTCTGAGTGCCTTAACACAGTGAGAGGATTAATCCCCTGATGGGGATTAACTGAGTGGTAACCAAAGACAGGTAGGGTATGCCTTTGGATTATATATATATTTTTAAAATATTTTTTTAGTTGTTGATAGACATTTATTTATTTATATTCGGAGCTTAGAATTGAACCCACTGCCTCACACATGCCAGGCAAGTGTGCTACCGCTGAGCCCCAGCCCTAGCCCGGGTTATATATATTGTATCTGGTGAGTAGAGTTAGTCTCTCTGTTTCCTGGTCATCCTGTGAGCCGCTTTCTTCCACCACTCTTCACCATCACGTTCTGCCTCACCTTGAGCCCCAGGGAATGGATCTGGCTGGGTGTGGACTGCCACCTCTAAAACTGTGAGCCCTCAAATAAACTTTTTCTCCCGTAAAGTTGTTCTTATTAGCTCTTTCGGTCACAGCAGTGAAAAAGCTGACTAAAGCAGTACCTCTTATCGTTTTGGGTCTCCCCCTGCATTCATCTCTTCAGGGAAATCTTTCCAGACTTCTGTATCTGCAGCAGTGGTCAATGCCTCATCCTTTTTTTCCCAATACATTTACCGTCCTTTGCAATCTATTTAACATACTAGGCGTATATTTTTGTTTCAACAAAAGTTATTTTAATACCTAGAAAGTCTCCTCACTTCTTAGAGCACTCTGAGAGAGCAGGTAGGGATTTCCCCATTTTCACATGACAAAATGGACTCACAGAGGTAAAGTCACTTCCCAAAGTCCACACAGTTAGGAAGTAGCTAAGCCCAATGTCAAACAGGTGTCCAGAGATAACACTCTTAAATAAATAGCCATAATGCTGATTGGCTTCTCAATGTAGTGTGACCCTCCATCAAATGCTGTAGTGCCCCACCACGCCCACATTGTCAATATATTTTATTGAGCTGTGAATATTGTACAGCATGTAAAACTCAGAAGACCTTTTTTTGTAAAATTGCTGTTATCTTCCACCTCTATTTGCTTAGTACTTTTGTGGCTAGATAATGCCTGGTCCCTGACCTTTACTTCCCACCTGTGTTATTGGACCAGCCACTGCTGCCCTTATCTCACACCTGCTCCCTACAGAAGCCTCTAGTAATTCCTCACTTTACTCCTTCAGGTCAGACCTTCCTAGCAGAACTTCTAAACCAAAGAAGTAGCATTAATTTCCTGTCACGGGTGGGCTCAGGATCTGAGGGTAAGTGTACCACCTGCCTGGCCAGCCTCTAGCTCTTGCCCAAGTTCACCCACTATGTCACACTCACCCAGACTTAGCTTCTCACGCTTCCTCACTTAGGTGCTCAGTTCTAATCAGGCGGGGGCTCAGGCTGCCTGTCCCAGGTGCTCATTCCTATCTCTGCCTTTCCTCAGACCGTTGACCCTGTGTGACTATCCTGTGGATAAGACAGGGTCCTCGCAACCCGGAAATACACAAGCAGCAATCAAGTAGGTAGGGGGAGGTCATGGAGGACAGACAGTATCATTCTGGAGGAGGGAAGCTGGGGACGGAAACCTGTGAAATGGCTTTTTGGAACATACTCTTCTCCCCCGCCCCCCCCAGCCCTAGACAAATGAAAACTAGATGTTCATAAGGGCAGCACTTGGGCTAACATTGATCTCTCCTTTATCACAAAATACACACTTTAATTTTAAGTTATACTTTCTTTTATTATCTCTTTCATTTTATTTTTGTCTTATTTTTAGTGGTCCTGGGGATTGAACGCTTGTCTTGATGCTAGGCAAGTACTTTATCACTAAGCCACACTCCCTGTCCCTATTATTGTCTTTTTAAATATGCCTATCATTATTTTGTCCCATAGACTTGTTTCTTGAAGAAGATCATCACATCTTGAAATCAGAGATTATATCTTCTGTTTCTCTCTTAAAATTTTTTTTTTTTTTTAATATTGGTACTGAGGGCTTAACCCAAGGGTGCTCTATCATTAAGCCACATCCCTAGCACTTTTTTTTTTAACTTTGAAACAAGGCCTTGACTGGTTTCAAACTTATGGTCCTCCTGCCTCAGCCTCCCAAGTCTCTAGGATTATAGATGTGTGCCACCATGCTTGACATATCTTTTTTTTTTTAAAAAAAAACTTTCCCAGACAATTTTCTGAATCCAGAATTAATTGGAAAATTTAAAACTGGTATGCTTCATAGATAAGTAGATGGAAGGTATCTTGAGGATGAACCTTAAATAACTAATCTCTTTCCTACCTACTTTGAATGTAAGTTGCTTGAGGGTTTAGATTTCAGAGTATCTGAGTAAACTTAAATATCTGATCTCTTATGCCAGAATTCTAGGTCTACTTCTTTGTATCATTTGATGCATTTATGGTTGGATATTTTGCTTCTGTGCATAATTTTGCCTCATTTAAGGCATATGTTAGTATATATGTCCATTTGGGTTTAGAATTTTGAAAGCATTATCCTTTGACTTGAGGGGGGATTATTTAAGAAATTGTGAGCCAGGCGTGGTGGTGCATGCCTGTAATCCCAGAGGCTTGGGAGGCTGAGGCAGGAGGATCGTGAGTTCAAAGCCAGCCTCAACAAAAGCGAGGTGCTAAGCAACTCCGTGAGATCCTGTCTCTAAATAAAATATAAAATACGGTTGGGGATGTGGCTCAGTGGTTGAGTGTCCCTGAGTTCAGTCCCTGGTCCCCCTGCTCCCCATACGAAGTCGTGGACTTCAATATTGTGGAATAGAATGCTTATCAGTAATTCTTTGCTCAGAATCACAAGACCCCTCCGCCCACAACACCCTGGCACTGGGGACTGAATCCAGGGTTGCTTTACCACTGTGCTACACCCCCAGCCCTTTTATTTTGAGACAGGGCAACTTGGTGATACTCCTGCCTCAGCCTCCTGAGTTGCTGGGATTACAGGTCCATTCCGTCTTCTTTGACATCCCTCTCTCATGGGAAACCTGCCAAGAGCCATCAGTTATGTCTCCTCTGCAGTTTTCTTTCATCCCTTCTCTCCATCAAGTACTCATCGCCTTCTGCATGCCTGGGGCTTTTATAGCTTGCTTTTTGTATCCATCCACCTGCTTTTAGCTTCTCAGGCTCTGCTCAGTTCTGCATAGTGCTTCCAGAACAAGTTGCATAGACTGTGTCATTAAGTTATTTGTCTGCTCAGAGATTTCAGTGGATCCGTCACACCTATAAAATCAAGGCCAGATTCCATCAATACCTGCTGTCCTTTGCCATGTGCACATGGTCTGAAGATCATTTTGTACAATATTTTTTGTGCATCTGTATTTTGGCTGTGACCCATCACATGATTGTCAGGTGTGGAGATTTGCACAGGTGGCATTATGTTGGTGCTCAAAAAATATCAGTTAGGAGCATTTTGGAATTTAGATTGGGAATGTCAACCTGTACTTCTGTATTCATTCTTCAGAGGCTGAGCCGTGGTTCCCTTTCTTCTGCAAAGCCTTTCAGAATTCATGTGTATTTCTCTAGGACTTTGTTTGCAGTCCTGTTTTGGCCCTTGGCACATTTTGCCGCAGCCTAATATTGCCTTAAGTGTTCCCCAAGAGATACTTTAGGTTCAAAGAAGGGCCAGTGAAGCTGAGTGATTTTGTGTACATAAAGCTATCAGCTTCACTGCCTTTGTCCCCCGCATAGGGCACATGCAAGAAAATATGCTGTTTAACTTGATTTGCTGCAGGGTTCCCCAAATTTACCATAGGAAAACATTTTTATTCTTACCAAATATAAGCATGCAGTACAAAATGCTTTGAAAAACATAGCCGTGAATCACGTTTCTTACATACATACCTGCTCTGCAGATGGAACCTTCTTTGAAGGCAACTGGGCTTTGTTTGTTAGTCCTTCCTTTAGGTAGTCCATGTTTATTGAATGAGGTCACATGGCAAGAAGAAGGATTGGTGTTTGAAGGCCTCAAGTATGAAGATTATATAGAAAAGCAGGGCTGTCACATGCTGTAACCTGCCCTGACATAGTAGATAGTCGGGATATGGTGAAAATACTGAGTAAATGCTTCGAGTTTTCAAAGGGTACAGTTAAGAATGGGTTTTCCTCAGTTGTTGAATTAATAGGATGTGTATGTTTCTTTCCTTAATAACTGTGTGTTTAAATAATCTGGAAAAGGGAAGCTGAGCAAAAGCAATCTAGTTTTCCAGGGGTTTCTTCCACCTTGAAATCTTATGCAGTTTTTGCTTTCTAGGTAACAGCATCTCCAGCCATTCTAATGTTTTATTTTGAGGCAGGGTCTTGCTAAATTGCTGAGGCTGGCTTTGAACTTGAAATCCTCCTGCCTCAGCTTCTGGAGCCACTGGGATTACAGATATGTGCCACCATGCCTAGCAGGAAGCAGAGTTAACTATAAAAATCCAGTCTTATTAAAAAAACGTAGTGCTGTGGGCTGGGGGTGTGACTCAGTGGTAGACTGCTTGCCTAGCATGCAAGACAAGGGTTCCACTGAGGGCCTGGGCTCAACCCACAGCACTGCAGAGAAACATAAAATCCGTGGTGCTACATAAAGTGATAGGCATTGATGATAGTACAATATGTACTATAAATTGTAACATTGAAATTAAACATTCCTGGGCTGGAGACATAGCTCTGAAGTAGAGTGCTTGCCTAGCATGCACAAGGCCCTGGATTCCGTCTCCAACATCATGAGGAAAAATAAAAATCCTAATGGATTTAAGTCCATTTAATTAGCCAGTGGGATTCTCACACCACTTTTCAGGAACATGCTGCAGATGTGAAGTGACACCTGCGTGGTCATGCAGGCGCTCTGGTTACTGCCCCAAGAGGGTCTCCAGTAGCCCCTCAGCTAGGGAGGTGAGAGAACAAGAAGGTTCAATCTTAGTCGTTTCTGGGAAACTAATAAACCAACAACTACCGCTGCTAACCATCACCACCACCACAAAAATCACAGGCTGGCAGTAATGCTGTGTTCATAGACAGCCTTTGTTCTGAAAGCTATTTATTGTTGGTTATGTCTGTACAGACATGTTACACATGCGCATAAACATTTATAAGACAAATAACATGGGCATGAATGTTCACAATATTCCTCTTTTTAGTACTCACATGAGCTGCTTCCTGGAGTTGGCAAACTTGAGCTTGGTAGATAGCATGGAATTTAACCCTTTTCTCTGTTCCTGAACCGGACCTTTGTGTTTCTTCAGATGAAATGATTTCATCCTTGGAACAGTGATTTGTATTTACTGGAGGAACTGTTCTTTATTGATTGCTAGAGTTTTATTTATTTTTTCCTATTCTGTTGATGGGGATGGAACCCAGGGCCTCATTTATGCTAAGTACATTCTCTGAGCTACACTCCCAGTCCCGCTAACTACTAGAATTCTAAAAGTCTTTTGGGTTCTGTTTAAATTCCTTATTTTCCCCCACCTCACCTCTCTATTTTCCTTTTAGGCTCAACCAGGAATGGAGACACCGTTGGATGTGTTGTCCAGGGCAGCATCTCTGGTCCATGCTGATGATGAAAAACGTAAGTCAGGAATCTTTTTTCCTCCTTAAAAATCTATTTCAAGTATTTTTTACCCATGCTTCTTGTCTCTTGCGTCATATTGAAATGATGTGCTTCTCCATGTGGCTTTGTGAGTATTTGCTGTTGATTTTGGTTGTTTTCCTCAGTATACCAGCTTGGCATCCTTATTTTTATTTGCAAGTATCAGAACTTTTTTTTTCTTTTCTGGGGACTAGAACTCAGGGCTCACATGTGCTAAGCAAGTGCTCTACCACGAGCTACAGGTCAAGTATTCTTTTTTTTTTTTTGGTACCAAGATTGAACCTAAGGGAACTCAACCACTGAGCCTTGTCCCTAGGCCTTTTAATATTTATTTAGAGACAGAAGTCTTGCTAAGTTGCTCACTTAGTTGCTGAAGCTGGCTTTGAACATGCCATCCTCCTGCCTCAGCCTCCCAAACCGCTGGTATTATAACTGTGCTCCACTGTGTCTAGCCAAGAAACTTTTCTTCTTCTTCTTCCTCTTTTTTTTTTTTTTTTGGCCATATTGGGGATTGGACCCAGGTCCTTTGTATGGTGGGCAAGCACTCTGCAGTGAGCCCAAGCCACATCTCCAGACTTAAGCACTAAAATATTAAGAACAAAACCCCAAAAACTCAAGGTTGAACTGCTACCTATTATACAGTCTCAAAGATGAGCTACTTTCTAGTTGGGTTGTTAACGGACTAGCAGGCTGTGAAGAACATGTGCTTGAAATGTCAGATCTGTCCAGTTGCTGGCTGTTAGACTTGCTTTCTACACCCCAGTTTCCTCAGTAGTAATGTGAAAAAAGAATCCATGCTTATAAAGGGTTGTGAGATCAAATGAGCTGTTGTGTGTACGGTACCAGCGTTAGCTTTTAGGCTTCTCTCCCCACTCCTTGTTGATCCTCTGATGGAATTTTTTTTTAATATTATTGATGTGTCTCTCCCCACCATCTCCCCATTACCACTCTTCACACAAGATTGTCATTGGAGTAGTAACTGGCTGAAGTAGTCATTAAGAATTTTTTTTCTAGCCTCTTATATAATTCACATCTAGTTAGCCTTTGATTGTTGGGAGGCTGTAACTGCCTCTTGGTGAGGTATAATTATCCCTTACTCAGGAAATTGAAGCCCATGGATGTAAGTGTCATTCCCAAGGACGCTGAGCTAGGGAGAGGTAGCTGAAGGCTATTATCTGTCTCGGCAACAAAAAACCCTCTTTATGCCTCTGAGGTCACAATACATGTGACTGACTTGGATAGTTCTTTACAGACTTTGTTGAACATCAACATGCTTAATTTAGAAGTTTGGAGAGTATTTTGTCCAAATGTAGTTAGGGTCTGTGAAGCAAGATACTGTTTATAAAAGTGAAAGATGGAAATAACGACTTCAGGGTGGCTGTTGGTATAAAACCTTGAGTGTGGGGAGGAAAAACTTTCTTCTCTCCCCCTTTCTTTTCCTTTTCAGTCTCTCTCCTGAAGTTCAGCTTCGGGATCACTTTGTTTCAGTCGTATGAATGATTTTTTTTTTTTTAAACTGGGAATTGATCCCAAAGATCCTTTACCACATTCCCAACTCTTTGTTTTTTTATTTTGAAATGGGACCTTGCTAAGTTACTGAGGGCCTCGGTGAATTGATGAGGTTAGCCTCAAACTTGCCATCCTCTTATCTCAGCCTCCTGAGTTGCTGGGATTATAGGCATTGCTCCACTGCACCTGGCCTGTAAATGATGATTGAACATTTATGTATATTTAAGGGATGATAAAGAAGAAGAAGATACCGTCCTTCCACTCCTGGAGCTTATAAACAAATTATTCATAAGCTTTATCTTTCGAGTATATAGAGAAGGAGACGGTCTATGTGGGAGAGCCATTTTCAGAGAAAATGACAAAGACTGACAAGGGAGAGAAGACTGAGTTTTATCCAGCCTATTGGTGTTTTTGCAGAATACAGATAAATACACATGCAAAGCTAGAATAATCAGAGGGTTGACTTTCCTCTGGAACCTTCTTCCTATACCTCTGGTGACTTCATTTGGTTCAGGAATGGAGTGGCAAGTTCTTGGAATCCCTCTGTCCATGGTTTCAGCTCTTCAGGATCATTTTTTTTTAATCTGTATTTTTTAGTTGTAGGTAGACACAATATCTTTATTTTATTTATTTTTATGTGATGCTGAGGATCAAACCCAGGGCTTCACACATGCTAGGTGAGTGCTCTACTGCTGAGCCAAGACCCCAGCCCTCAGGATCATTTTTGACTTGGAAAAAGAGGGAAAAGAAGTTCAGTGATATCTGTAATTATTATTCTTAACATGTTGGCAACATTGTTTTTTTTTTCTTGTGCTGAGGATGGAACCCAGGGCCTTGGGGATGCTAAGCAGGTGCTCAACCACTGAGCCATATTGCTGTCCCTGGGCCCCATCTTTAAGGGGATTTCCTACTGTCAAGTTCTGTATACCACTGTTAAATTCAGAATTCTAATACAATAATAATAGCCGCGCACAGTGGCACATGTCTGTAATCCCAGAGGCTGAGACAGGAGGATTTCGAGTTCAGCAACCATGAGGTGATTAGCAGCTCAGTGAGACCATGTCTGTAAATAAATAAATAAATAAAATAGAGCTGAGGATGTGGCTCAGTGGCTGAGTGCCCCCGAGTTCAATCCCTGGTACCATGAAAAAAACAAACAAACCCCCAAAACCAATAATAATATACCATAGTATAAGCTTGTGCCAATTCTATAATTTCTAAATCTGAACATGAAGTTCAGTGTCTTCCAGTAGATTTCTTTGACTTCTCTGGACAAGTTGAACCTGACTCAGATTTCTCTGTCCTAAATTCGTTCTATTTTGGCTTTTGTTATAAATTGCTCTTAAACTTTAGGGGCTGTTAACATTCTCCCCAACACTTCCAAAGAGCCTTGTGTCTGTAATCTGATTTGGGTGTCTTATTACGAACACAAAAATGTTCTATTCCTTGAGATCAGCTTCTCAGTGCATGTAAATGACCCCAAATGATTCTCTTTACTTTTCTTTGGCTCCTGGAGAACGAAAAACTTGGGCATTTTTGAGGATGTCATTGTTCAAGCCTTTTGAAGTGAACAGTACCCATTATGACTTGAGTCTCTAATACCCGATGGTCTTAAGGCTTCAAAATGTCTACTAGCTTCGAATAAAAGAAAGAATCCCCAACAGTGCACTGCAGAGCTAAGGTAAATCATGAAAGGGTAGTTTTGAAGTAACTCAATCGTTGCTTATCTGAGTGTCCTAGAAGGAATAAATTTACTTAAAATAATCATCTCACTGCTCATGAGACATTGATTTCATCAGCGTGCATCCTGGAAGGTACCGAATGAAAATCCAACTCCAGGTTGTTCTCATTCCCTGTGCAGGAGGAATCTGTCAGTGATCCTTCATGCCGGTGCTAGCAAGTCCCTGACTTTTTCCATCTTTATTTAAATAGTAAAAATTGATCAAAACAGAGACCAGGGCATTTCATACCAATATGCAGAACAATACCTTAGTGCGGTCATTAACACCAGACCTCATTTTCTTGTGATGTTTACACAGCACTTTTATTTTTCGGTAATTTAGTTCATGTATCTTCTGGATGATAAGATCTTGTAGCTGCAGACTTCTTTTCTTAGATCAAAATCTTTTTTCCCCACCTTGTGAGGGGGTCTTGTTCTGTTGCCCAACCTGACCTCAAACTCCTGGGCTCAAGCAATCTTCCTGCCTCAGCCTCCTGAATAGCTGGGTTGGTAGGCACTGAACACAGCACACAGATAAAATCATTGTGAGAAAATGCAGCTTTGTTCTTGAGGGCTTGAGTGGAGGGGTTAGTGCTTTTTCATCCAGCCTCATGAATATGCAGATGATCAGAAAAAGCCTGCTCAGGCTGGCTGGAGCCACTAGAATGGCTTGAGAGGACACAGTGAGACAGCTGTGGGTGTTTTGCATGTAGCATGTGCGCACAGAACCTCTCTAACTCTTGTTTGGTGAGATTCCTGGAAAGTGGATGATGCATCAGTGACCATCATCCTTCCAGGTAAAGAATTCCTAGGAACTCAAGCTTTGTATCTCGGTGAGTTGCTGAGGCTGGCCTCGAACTTTCTATCTTCCTGCTTCAAATTGGTAATTTTTGCATCATGACATTGATCTTCTGATCCACTAATGAGTTGAGATCTACAGTCTGAAAAAACATGACTCCGTTTATCTGTCTTTCATGAGATAACTTTACTCCTTGCTGCACTATTTTTCCATACTGGGAAGATCTGACCATGAAAACAGAGCAGAGTGTTCAGATAGGGCAGGGGATGGGTCTCCTCAGTCAGGGTCTCCCTGGAGGCCGGGAGCAGCAACAGCAGCCCAACACACTGCAGGGTGTAGGAGGGAGCTGTGACCGTTTCCTTGGGCATTGACTCAAAGCTAGGAACAGTATAGACTTAGAGCAGAGAGGAAGGGCTGCTAATGGAAGGGTAAAGGTGACTGACAGGATGCCATGTTCCCAGTGCTCTAGGAAGAGATGTCCCACCCAGGCACGGAGTCTTGGTTCTGGGCAGAATGGTTTGCTGATAGGGACGGGAAGAGCCCTGATGGGCTCCTGTTGTGCATCAGGCTGAAAATCCCCACCTCCCCAACTTGGGCCTGGGACAGATGCATTAGGAGCGCCCAGGAGGAGAACACAGCTGTTCTTTTGGTCTGTTTCTTTCAGGGACCCCTGGTTTTGTAATGTTGCACTTCAGAAAGGTTAGATCTAAAATCAGTGCGGTGTAGCGAAGCCTTTGGGTTCTTTTTCTTCCAGCTCCTCTGTGGATTTTCATTTCTTCTGTCGTCTTGGGATGCGGGGCTGGGCTGGAACCCGGGACCTCTCACATGCCAGGCAAATGCTCGACCCCAGAGCTGCGTCCCCTGCCCTGTAGTGTTCATAAAGGACTTCACTCTGATAGTTGGAGACCAATTTGATCCCTCCCCTCTGTGGGTGATTTTTATCCTCTTGTCCTAAAACTCCAGAGGGGCTTACCACACAGGTTCGTGGTTGCTGTGCGGTTGCTTCTCAGAAGAGACTAGGGATATATATATATATATATATATATATATATATATATATATATATATATATATATATATATAAAATTGGGATTCACCAATAGTTTACCCCGCCCCCAACTTCCTTTATCATACTATTCTTTCTACAATATACACACTGTACTATAATATATATGCATATGATTTTTCTGAAATGTGTGAGAGTAAGTGGGAGATATCTTGCCTCTTTATTCCTAAATATTTCACCATATGTTTCCCAAGCACGAGAACATTCTCTTACATAACCGCAGTGTGGCTATCTTTATTATGATGTTACTTAAATCTATATGAGCGAAGAAGAGGGTGTAATCTTCATGCTCCTAGTGCTTTTATAGCTTTACAGGTTGAGAATCCTTCACCTAATGGATTTCAGATTTGGGAATATTTGCATATATCTAATGAGCTATCCTGGGGATGGAACCCAAGCTGAAACATGAAATTCACCTATTTCACTACCCTTTGTTCGCAGAAGTTATTTCATGCTAATATTTTTAGTGTGCCGGTGTTTTTGTTGTTTTGAGATGGGTTCTCACCATACTGCCCAGGCTGGTTTTGAACTCCTGGGCTCAAGTGAGCCTCTCCAGTACCTAGGACCACAAGCCCAGGCATGTGCCATTGTGCTAGGCATGTCCAGGTTGTGATTGCCATCTGTCATAAAAGGTCAGGTGTGGGATTTTCAAGTTGTGTTGCTCAAAAATTTTGAGATTTTTTTTTTTTTTAGATTGGGGATGCCGTGTAAGCATTATAAATTAAATATAGCCAATGAAAATTGGCCATGATACCACAGTTGATAGTCTCCCACAGCCAGCTCTCTGTTGTGCTAGCAGGCATCCCTGTGATGCCCTGGGTCTTTTGTTGCAACCCCCCACCACTTTTATCTTTTATACTCTTGTAAAATATTTCACTGTATAGATCATAGTTGCATAATTGGACTTTCTTAGTGCAGATGCCTCAATTTCATATTAGGCTGTTTCTGTCCTTCTCCAATTAGATGAAGAAAAAAAAATAGTCACTGAAATCATATGGCACAAGTTGGTTTTCTAGGCTTATGATTCAGAATATGCCTTTTAAGCAGATTTTAAGAGATTTTCACTGAAATAGCACAAGTAAAAATTTTTCATGGTCCTAGGTACTTGAGCCTCTGTGTGAACTGCTGTTTAAGGGCTACTGTGTTGTCTCATTCCATTTTCATAGTGACCCTATCTAGTAAGCAGGTACCACGGGGCCAGGGCTGTAGCCCAGCAGTAGAGTGCTTGCCTAGCACGTGCGAGGCCCTGGGTTCCATTCCCATCATAGCCAAACAAACAAACAAAACCCAGGCATGATAATCAGTCTTTTTTTATAGATAAAGAAAATTGAGGCTTACAGATACAGATAATTTGCCCAGACACACACAGTTGGTAGAGGCAAGACCCAGTTTTGAACTGAAGCAGCCTGGCTCTGAAACGGGAGCCCTGAATCTGCTACTTGTCTTTACAGTTAAGAGTACAAGGAAGACTTAACTACTGTTTGAAAAATACAAGCCTGATACACAAAACTCCTATGTCTATTCCCACCACTAATAAGACAGCAAAGACATTTTCATTTGGAAGAGTGTTCCTTGCCGGTAAAATAGCATTTCCAAAATAGGCCAGACCCACAGGACTGGCGACAGCTCATCCTCAGGAACCATCCTCGACTTCCCCGAGTTTAACTGCCTTCTTACAGGTACAGATGGCTCTGGAGTGCCTTGCCCCAGAACGTCACTCTGTGTTGCGTTTTTCTTTTCCAGTAAGTCCCTCAGTTAAGGAAAGGAACTTGGTTCAGATGATAAGGGCTGCTTCACTAAATAGTGAGAAACCACACAGCCACAGTATTTAGAGGCAAGGTAATCCTGCCTCAGAGGCATCCTAGGAGGACTCAGGAGCATGGCTACAGTTGCTGGGTACCTGACATCCTGAGAGTCTGTATTAGATCCTGTGCCTATCGAGGATGAGAGTCCTGTTCTGTTCTCTTTCATATTCCAAGCATGCCCCATTAGTGTGTATGGGTAGCATTCAATTAACATTTTTTATTCTTTTAAAATATTTTTAAAGTTGTACATGGACACAATATCTTTATTTATTTATTTATTTTTATGTTGTGCTGAGGATCGAACCCAGTGCTTCATACATGCGAGGCAACTGCTCTACTGCTGAGCTACAACCTCAGCCCAAACATTTTTTATTTTTACAGGTATTGGGTATTGAAACCAGGGGTGCTTAACCACTAAGCCACATCCCTAGCCCTTCTTATTTTTAAATTTGAGACAAGGGGTCTCAGTTGCTTAGGACCTCAGTAAGTTGCTGAGGCTGGCCTTGAACTTGTGATCCTCCTGTTTCAGCCTCCCAAGTCACTGGTGTTAAACATTTATCATGCATAAAAAAGCCACTGGAGTGAAAGGTTCTTCTTTAAGAAATTAATTTATTTAACATTAGAAAAAAATGAGTCATTATAGTGATCACTCTTGTTACTTATAATGTGCAAATTTCCATTGGATACCATTTCATAGTTTATAAAACATTTTGATTCTTATAGCAAGAGTCTTGGCAAGGAGGCTGGGTGGGAAATCTCAGAGAAAATGAAGCTTGGAGAAGTTGGATGCCTAATTGAAGATTAGAATTAAAACGAATAAAACCTGAATGTGTTCATTCCCCTTGGTAAAGTGCAGTCACATGCAGTGGTCACCAGAACAGTTCACATGAGAGAAGTTGCAAAAGGTCCAAGCTAGGAAATCACAGTATCTTTGCTGATGTGTCTGCAGCCTTTTTATCTTTTACATGGTGCCTGGGATCAGACCCCGGGCCTTGTGCATGTTACCCCTAAGCCTCCTTCTGCATTTTCAAAAGAGAAGTGAATTTACTGATTTTTCTAAATATTGCAGCCACCAGTAATATATTTTGTGCTTTCAGTTGCTTCTCTTTTGTGCATAATGCCATAAAAAAATACCATCTCCCACTACTCTTTTTTCCTTAAAACCAAACCAAACTAAAACAAAAAACCCTTCATTAAACATAGAACCTAAAGCCAGGTAGTATTACTGGCTTAAGTCAGTCTCTAGGTGTGGGCAGTTGCTATAACCAAAGTTTGCATCCCAGGATAGACATCTAGCATTTCATCAGAAAGGCTTCCCCAGAGACAGCTGTTGCAAGCTTCTACTGTTTTTATAGTTTTTTTTTTAATCGGATCAAATTCACATAATAAGTGTTAGAAATGGATCTCTACTGTGGCAAATAAAATGGCTTGTTAATTAGCATAATGGGTGTTGAAAATAGATTCTTCTGTTGAATAGCTCAGTAGACTGGAGGATAGTTATCATATTTTCTTTAGACACATATTTCTGAGTCTTTCAGAAATCCACATTTTCCTTTAATATACATAAAAATGTTGTGAGCTATTTTAATGCCATTTGCAATTCAAATTGAAATTTGAGAGTCAAGAATCCTGGCATGGAAGTGCCTCCCCCCACCAGCCAATTTGGTACTTGCCTCCTTCCGGTCTTCCCTTCTCTCTGCAGCTTGAGAGTCTCTCTCCCCTACCCAGATCTTGTTGGAATAGCCCCACTGCAGTCAACCCTGGTTTTTGGATATGTTTCTCAGCTCATCATTGCTGGCTTCTCCATCAGCCCTGGCTCATCAGTGTTCCCCTACAATGTGGTACCCAAACAACGATTTTTAGATATGATCTGATTGGGATAGTGTGTCCAAGACAACTTGGACCAAGCCCAGGAGTTCTTGTAAAGGGACAGAAGGGATAGGACAGGCTGATGAGAAATATAGGGATCCTTTTGGGAACTCAAGATCAGACTTTGGGGGGAATATTTACACCAAGACACGTACTAAAGGCCAGAGCCTTTTAAAAATATTTTTCTCTCTGGAGAAAGAGAGACAGTTGTTAAAATTAGCCAATGTACCCCTTGCTCCAGTAGACTGCTCTTTCTATGGGAATGTGGGGCTGGGTTTGTCAACTTTTGTGGTGGTTCGAGACAAACTGGAAACTCCAGTTTTTGCATAAATTTTTAGAGTTTTAAAATTCCACGAGAGTCCAGCAGTAGTTCTCTAGTCAGGATTGGACCAGTAAGAACCTATCGAGGTCCTGTCCCAGTACTTTCAATAGTAAAACCTAAAATAACAGTGGATTTTATTTTTTAATTTTCTTCATTCCTGGGGATCAACCTAGGGCCTTGAGCATGCTTGGCAAGTGCTCTGCTGAGCTACACCCTCAGCTCCACTTTTTTTTTTTAATAACCTCCAGTAGGCTCTCTCCCTCTCCCACTGTGGCATGAATTACTGTAGCAACTCTTTCAAGCCGAAGAACAGTGACATTAGAACCTTGAATTCCCAGGTCTGCCCTTATCTCCATGAGGAAATTAATTTGATATGTGTGTACCTTTCCCATTTAGATTTTCCTCCGTGTCTTTGCTTTCTTCAAATTTATGTCACACTCTTGTGAAACACTTGACTTGGCATTTGTAGTGGATAAAATTTGTTGAAGCAATACCTGTTTCCACTCCTAGAGAAATCAAATCAAGTCTGAAAAATCAAGCCCTTACATCCTCACTGGCTTTAGATGTATTGTGACTGCCTTTTTTTTCTTTATTAGATCAAACTCTTGATTCCTTATAAATGAAATGAATAAATCTTCTTCCCATTTGAAATCTGGTGAAGTTACCATTGCACCTCCCTGATTGCCTTTCTCATTAAACATAGTGTCTTCTCTCATCTTGAAAAAAATTACCTAAATGTCACTTCTTTCCTGGAACTTACCCTGTTTAATTAGACATAGTCACTTATTTTACCCTGGACAGTGTAAAATTTTGTTTGTTTACCAGAAACTAGGGACTCAGAAAAATGATTTTTTTCCCCAGTTCTCTAGCAGAGTGCTGGTTTAGGGTCCCATGATTAAAAACAAGTTGGATAAAAAATAATATTTCATTTAATACTTCCAGAGGACAAACCTGGATTTTCAGAGACACGTAGTAGTAACCTACGCATGTAGCTTCCCTGTTGTCAAAAATCCTTTAAAAGAACAAAAGATAGGGGCTGGGGACGTAGATGAGTTGGTAGAGTTCTTGCCTAGCATGGACAAGGCCATGGATTCAGTCCCCCCAGCACCACCAATAAACAAACAAACAAATAAATAAAGGCACCAACAATAAAAAAATAAATAAAAAAGAAGGAAAAAGAACCCCCAAAACAAAAAATAGACAAAAGAAAAATCTGAAAAGTGCTAGAAAATTAGGAGGATTGTCTACCTTCAGTAAACTAAACCATAAAGGATTCCTAGAAGACTAAAAACAGATGGGATTAGATCAATAAAAGGAAAACAAATCAAAATTAATAAAAAAAAGAACAACTCAAAACACAGGTGCAGAAGCCAAGGGAATTAAAAGCAGAGCTTACAGTGACTAAAAGCTATGCACAGGAAGGAGCCCTAGAGTAATATTTAAGACAGTGAAGTTTTGTATTTATTGCAGTGACCCCTGGCTAACTGAGAACTGTGCTTTAAAGAAATTCAGTGGCCCTGTCTGGCAAGGTATGTGGAGTTGCCTTAGGGACCTGAGAGAGGAGCAGAGGATGACTTCAGATTGCTGTGGGCACCCCTCGTGGGCAAGGAAAGGTCAGCTCTCTAATAGACGGTATCTGCGAAAGTCCTTCACCACTGGGAGAAAGAATCCAACCTGCTTCCTTGTTTGTTCCCTTTTATGTTTTCAGTGCCAGGAATGGAATCCAGGGTCTTGCATGTGCCAGGCAAGTGGTCTACCACTGAGCCACACCCCCCCAACCCTTTGCTCACCTTTCATGTCCTAAAGCAAAGTCCATCATTGGACACCTTCTGCACCCTAGGAGAGCCCCAGTTCTAGAGAGGAACCATGCATTCCTTACCCTCAGTTCAAAGATGTTGGTGTGGGTTTAGTTAGACCCTGTGGATCAGCCTGTGGATCTTAAATGCTGCCTGCACTCTCATCGATCCTGAGGTTTTCTTTCTTATGTTGATGGGCTGGGGAGAGCTGTAGCTTTCTGGCCTTTTCAATCCATACAGCTTCCTAGCAGTTTTCTAGCTTATAAAGATGGGAAGCCCCATATTGTCGAGAGAGTCACAGGCAGAAGACGGGAGGAGTGCGGGGCACACACACAGCCGAAACGCTTTCCTGTGCCTCATCTTTCCTTAAACTCTCCGTCCCCGCTGAGTGATTCCTTACCAGAGCCCTGTCCACTTGCTTCACTGGAGGCCCAGGTGTGTCCATCAGAGACACCAGCCCACCCAGTGCTGTCCGACCTGCCTCCTTAGAAGTTTCTCTCTCTGTACCAAGGCCCGTATAGGGTGGGATCTGTCAGTTCCCTGCCAGGGCCCTCTGGTTTGCTTTAGTCAAATCTGCCCATTTCAGTTCTTTGAACGATGACTATTGATATAGCCTACATACACAAAAGCTCTTTGGGGTCCTTAATGATTTTTTTTTTTTTTTTGAATTGGCAACAGCTTAATTGAGACGTAATTCATATCACACACAGTTCACCCCTTCAAAGAGCGTATTTTATCATGATATTTATGTTTTTCTTTATAGTTATTCTCATGACTTTTCTTTCCCACTAGAACTAAAGTTGGTGGTGGTGAAGATCAGGTCTCTCTCTCTCGATGTCGTCTATGTGGAAATGCTGCTTCCTGATCAGAGCAGACTTGTAGCGATTGGTAACCAGGGCGCCTTCAGCTCTGGTCTCTTGCATTACAAATAAAAGGTGCTTCATAAATGAGTAAGAGCTTGAGTGATCATGACAGAAATGCACACCCCCATGCTCTTGCTGCAGAAGAGAAAAAAGTTACTTTGTTAGAGCAGAGAAATCTGTGGGTACCACCAGCTGGTCGAGCTCACCTCCCCGGCTGGGGTGCCCTGGCTTCTGATGGAGTGGGTGCTGTGGGAGTGGGTGCAGTGGCAAGTTCTCAGATCCTTTTTTGTACTATTCTTGCCAAAAATATTTAACTCAGACCTGATTATGAGGAAAGGATCAGACCATCTAAAATCAGAGGATAGTTAGTTGGTCTGGATTATTTAAAAACCCCAATGCCATGAAAAAGGGAAAAAAAAATGACTCTTTCAGATAAAACGAGACCCGAGTATGCCATTGAACAGCGTGCAATGCCCCATGCCACCAAGAAAAGAAGACCCAGTCCCGTCGGGGAAAACTGAATAGGGATCTGCTATCAGATAACAACGATACATCACTAGGTAGGGGTAGTCCAGGGCGTGGTGGCCACGAAGAAAAGACACGTGTAGAGGTATTTGACCTCTCCAAGCTTTAAATTGTTTTTTTAGCAGTTATGCTGCACGTGGTGGTGCACACTGGTGATCCAGTAACTCGGGAGGCTGGGGCAAGAGGATCACAAGTTCGAGGCCAGCCACTTTTCAGTGACTTTCAAATTTTTTGAACTAAAAAGTTGGAAAGAATAAACTTATTTCTTTAGGCTCTTCTAGTGGGAAGGTTTCCAAAATCTTTAAAAAGCTTCAGTTTACCAGTCTTCATGGTTATTAGGCTCTTGAATTGTGTGACTGCCTGTGTTTCTAATGCTGTTTTCATTCCGTTGGATCGGGGCATCTTTGAACTTGATGTTCCTATTTTTAATACTTGGAAAATTTATTCTATGGCTTTTGAAACCAGTGAAAATTTTAGCAACAGTAAATAAGGGAGTGAGTTAATAAACATCTGTGGGGCATCAGAGTAACTTTCTGAGACATATGACTTAGGGTTTTTGTCCCTGGAGTAGGACTCCATCTCTGCCAGGGATTTGGAGCTGGTGATGAGATCATGTTGAGTGTTAGTAGACCCGTGTGTGATGTTCAGCAGTCCCTTCCTCCGGTTGGTGTGAGAATTTCAAGTTGGTTCTTGGGCACATCATCTTATCCTAAAGGTCCTACTAGAACAACTATAGAGAGCGGGGTTGCTGATTTACCTTTGGAGGCATTATGACAATCATGATGGTATGGCAGACAAAACTAAAACAAGAAGCAATAGTTTTTGAATTGGAGCTGGACAATTTTATAATTTCTTGTAGAATTTATGCCAGTGCAGCTCAGCTCAGGTAGATGCTATCTGTATTCCTCCATTTTTCTATAACTACAATGAAATGCCAGAGGCAGGGTAGTTTTATAAAGAAAAGAGGTTTGTTTAATTTACAGTTTTAGAGGCTGATGGTCCAATCAGCATGGTGCAGCTTCTGGTCAAGGCCTTGCTTGGTTGTGTTACCTTATGGTGGATGGCAATGCTGGGATTGTGTGGGGGAGGAAAAGATGACATCATCAAACAATTTGCCAGAGGTTCTGAGGTCCTACCGTCCCTTCCATGGGCACATTTCCATTTGAACTGAGGACCTCCCAGTAGGTTCCACTTCTTAAAGGCCCTACTTCCCAGTTCCACCACCCTGAGGACCAAGCCCCCAACACATGAACCTGTGGTCACCCTTAAACCATGTCCAGTCTGAGGCTGTTTCAAAGGAGAGGCCTAGAGTTGGGTTGAAATGAGGGATGAATATGAAGTGGCAGAGGACACGGAGTGGGTTCTGGAGAGGGAGAGGGCGGAGCAGAAGCGAGCCCAGCACTGGAGCAGGCAGGACGGAGCAGGGAGCGCCTACTGTGTGCTGGGCGCTGGGGCTGGTGTCACGTGGACCCCGTCACACGTGTGGGGACAGCCCTGGGGAGGCAGCCAGGCCCTGGGGGAGCCGAGGGTGCTCTTGACACTGCTCCTGGGCACTGTGCCCTTTGTTCATGAATGGCGAGAGTGACATCGGAGGTCCCCTTCATCCCACCCTCCTCAAAACACAGGAGCCCTAGCAGCTGACGGACCTCAACACGCAGTGCTGCAGACTGCCTGGGCTGGACTCCTCAGGTCTCAGTGATTGTTACTCTCTCTGTGTCTGTCTGTCTGTCTGTCTGTCTGTCTCTGTCCTGGTGATGAAATCCAGGAGTTCACCGGGGAGCATCCCCAGCCCTTCTTCATTTAGTTTGACACAGGGTCTTGCTCCGTTGCTCAGGCTGGCCTCAAACTTGCGATCTTCCTGCCTCAGCCCCCTGAAATGCTGGGATTGCAGGTGCCACTGTGATGGGGTCCTCCTCTTCCTCCCCCTCCCCCTCCCCCAGTGGTCAGTGATTATTTTCTCTGAGATCCAGCCCACTCAGGGACTGTGACCCCGCCATTCCCTCCAGAGTCTCTTTCAAATACAGAGTGGTTTGAAGATGCGCGTACCAACTTGCGACCTCAGATACTTGCCCTGTGGCTTAGCAGACGGCCTGAAGAGAACATTTCTTACCAAACACTTGGAGGGAATCGCTTTTCCCCCAGCCTCACTCCTGTGTCCTGCCACTGGAGGAGGCCCTCAGGAGGCCGGCCCCGCCATGACAGGGGTCTGAGTAAGCCTCCTCTCTGCTCCGGCTCAGCGGCTCCTTCTAACCATTTACAGGCTCCACCAGGGAGGAAATGGAGCCCCTTGCCAAGTTCCTTCCTCTAGAACCATCTGCAAACAATTTACTTTTATAACTCTCCTCCTCCTCATTAACGGTAGACTGTTACCAAAGTGGATTTGCAAGTCAACACAGGGAGGCTTTCTGCCTGGCCTGAAGAGCCTCTTCCACCCGGGGGGCTCTGTGCACCTGGCCCCAGAGGTCCCGGAGCTGCTCCTCGGGTCCATGCCCATGGAGGGACCTGTGTCACAGTGGCCATCATTGTCATCTCCAGGCAGACTGTGTGTCCCTGCACATAAAAGCAGGTCTTGGCCTCCCAGTGACAGCTGCTTCCCTACGGTACTCCAGACCCTTTGAGGCTGCTGGCAGACCACAGTCCAGCGGGAGGAGGGCCAGGAACAGGAGAGGTGGGTGTTAGGTCAGGGGGTGGGAAGGTGATAGGTGCTTTTTTTTTAAATTTTATTTTTTTTTAAATACCAATAATGATTCATGAGGCCAAACCCAACGTAAAACCCAGGTAGCCTGAGCCGAAGTCTGTGCACATTGCTGTAGCTGCACCTGAGTTTTCTTCATGCTGAAATGATAGCTGTGGTCAGACAGGAACTTGAACGTGCTGACCGCGGGCTGATCCCACCCGGTTCCTGTACTGTGGTTCAGCAGGGTAAGTGAGGTGGCGGGACTTCTCTTCAACCCCAAGGACAGCAAAATGATTTTAAGCCAGTTACGTGAATGGCAATGTCTGGATGTGCTTGTGACAACTTTTTATTTAGAGTATTTTTAGTTAGTGCTTTTTTTTTTTTTTAATAATACTGGGGGTGGAACCCAGGACCTTGCACATGCTAAGCAAGTGCTCTACCACTGAGCATCATTCCCAGCCCTTTCAATTATTATTATTATTTTTTTAAATTTTGAGACAGGGTCTCACTAAATTGTCTTCAACTTGTGATCCTCCTGCCTTATCCTCTGGAGTTGTTGGAACTACAGGGATGCACCATTGTACCCAATTTAGTGCTTTCTGATATCCAGACTAAGTTTTCCATTTAATCTATTTAAAACTCTTTGGTATATATTCACAATCATGCTGAGAATTAAAGTTGACATTTCTTTGAAATAAAAAAGTTTTTATACTGTTTTCCCCATTCCCTGTGAGATCATAGATATTCAGAACCAGAAGGGAGTCAGACGCTGTGGCACACGCTGGTAATCCCAGCGACTCGAGGCTGAGTGAGACAGGAGGATTGCAAGTTTGAGGCCAGCCTCACCAACTTAGTGAGACCCTAAGCAACTTAGTGAGATCCTGTTTCAAAATTAAAAATAAAAAGTGCTGGGGATGTGGCTCAGGGGTTAAGCACCCCTGGGTTCAATCCCCAGTACCCAAACAAAAACAAAGCCAACCCCCCCCAAAACAAAAACAGAAACAAACCCACAACACCTCAGGAGGGAATACAGACTCCCCCAGCCCCTCACGCATCAGGATTGGTTCTGTTTGGAGCGGGTCAAACTCCAGAGCCCTGACTCCAAGTCCTGGTTAGCGAAGGGGTTCCCAGTGCACCCTCCTCCCCTGCGGGAATTGTGGGAGCTCAGGGTCATCCATCTGGTCAGTGCAGAGGAGGTGAGGAGCCAAGTTGGATTGCCACGCGGAGACCTGCCCTTTACCCCAGCTCCTCTGGGAGAGCCCCCAGGGCTCCCTGCGCCTTTGGGGTGAGGCACAGTGTGCATCTGGTGCTTTTCCTGGTACCGTGATGAGAAGCCAGGGCCCACCCTTGTGCTCCCCACGGCCTTGGTGCTCAGACTGTCCTGTCAGCCAGGCTGGCCTCGGAGCCCACTCGGGTAGACGGAAGATGGAGGGTGCTTCCAAGGTTTCGAGGGCTGAAACCTTGGGAAGGTCTTCCTGTCCCCCGCCCCCTTGCCTTTTCTCCCTCCCTCCGTGCATGAGTTTCCTGGGGTCGTGACAAACATTGGGGTCTAAGGAACTTAAGCAAAGAGGCTTTCTCTCCCACAGGTCGGGGTACTGGAAGCCCAGGGTCAGGGTGTCCACTGGTTGTTGGTCTGAGCCTCTCGCCGTCTTCACGCCCTCCCTGCCCGGTGTCTGTGTCCTGCTCTCTTCCTCTTACATGGACACAGTATTGCTGTCGGGCCCATGTGACCTCATATCACTTTAAGGAACTTTTCAAAGTCTGTCTCCCAATAGGTCACATTCTGAAGTCCTGGGTGCTGGGACTTTAGAGGGGACAGACTTGGACCCCCACTTCCTTCCTTTCCACTCTCCTCCACCTGCCCCATCTGTCTCCCTGCTCCCCCCCCAGCTTCCCCCCAGTTGTGTTTTAGCACATGAAGCTCGGGGACTCTGGCCCAGGCTCCTCCTGCAGCCTCTGTTGATGAGCTGTGGGGCCTGGGGCACGTCACTCAGTCCTCCAGAGACTGGTTTCCTTGGCTTTGGGTTGGGGGCAATTGTCGCCCCGCTTGCCTTACAGGACTGGGCTAAGGAGATCCCAGGGTAACAGGTGACATTGAAAATGCTCTGAAAATGAAACGTGCTGGCTTGGATACAGGCAGGCCCCCAGCGCGGGATGTGGGCACGGTCACGTGGAGGACTTGAAGTTCTAGGTAAAATGGCGTCTGTCCACCCGCACAGGTGGTGTTGCCGTGTTGCGTGTCCATCCTTCCTGGCGTTCTTTGTGGTCAGCCGTGAAGGGGTGGTCAGATGCTCAGGCCAGCCCGCCCAGCTGCACGGGCCACGCTGATCTGAGGTTTGACCTCTCCGATCTGAGATGGGACTCGGGAAGCAGAGGGCTGGGTCTGCGTCCACCTTGAGAGTCACGTTGTGAAAGGGACTTTGTGGGTTGGGGGCTGGTGGGGACAGAGCCAGTGACCCGGTGGCAGAATCTCTAGTGATCCTGGTGCCACTGTGTGGGTCTGTTGTATGGTGTTGCCTGACAGCCCTCCTCTTCCACACACACACACACACACACACACACACACACACACACACACACACGCCCCAGGATGGGGTTGGCCACAAGTCCAACTGTTTGAGAGAAGTTGACTTGGCTGGTCCCCGGTCTCCTCTGGCTCTGGTCTCTGAGACAAAGGAGTATTATCTGAGACAAAGAAGGGAATAAGCCCCGCCTGTGGGCTCCTGCCCAGACAGTCATGGCCTGGGACACGTGGGATGAGCCGTGAAATATTGCGCTGCAGCTCTGCTCCGCTCCGGTTCTTTTATCAGGGTGCCTCTCGCTGGGAGGGTGATGTCAGCTGGGCTGCCGGGGGCTGTGGTCAGACGGGAGACAGATCAGCGCCGTGGGGAGGCTTGGAGAGGCCAGCTGTGGTTTTATGTCTTAGATTTAGGTTCAGACATGATAAACAGGGTGGGGTGAGGGGGGGAACATAAAGCCTCCATTGGGTAAGGTTCAGAGACTTTTGCCAAAAAAGATCTGTCCTTAAAAGTTAGAGCCAGATAAGCCGAGCATGGTGGTGCACACCTGGGATCCCAGCGACTCGGGAGGCTGAGGCGAGGAGATTGCCAGTTGGAGGCCAGCCTCAGCCTCAGTGCTGTTCTGAAAGCCTTCCACGTTAGGCTCTGTATTTCATCTTCTCTCAGATGAACCATTATTTTATGTCCCGCTAAGAAGTGGTCTCATCCATTAAATGCACCATTTGAGCATAAGAAAAACTTGAGTCTTGGCAGTATTACGATGTAGGAAGGGGAGGGCGTTTAGAATCCTTCAGATACGAAGATAATACGATTAGGAAGGGAGCCTCTCTTCTCTGAATCACCTTGCTGGGGGCTCTGCTCCTTTCTGACTCTGAAGGCAGAGTTGTCTTGTGATGTCTGTGCCCACATAGCACATCAGAAAACCGAATGATTCTGCCTTTCCTCTCTTGAGTTAAACTTTCCCTCACTGAAGTACGTATATGCTGATTCTTGTAAAACGCTGGGCCCAAATGTTTGCTTATCTTCAATTGAGGGGGAAAGTATTTAAGGAAGATTTTTGAACCATTCATTTGAACTATCACCAAGACTAAAAAACAGCGCTTACACAAGTTTTGCATGTAGCAGGCATTTTTCTTCATTAACACACACCTGGATAAAATTATCTTCATTAAAAAGTCCAAAGAGGGCTGGGCTGGGGCTCAGGGGTAGAGCGCTCACCTAGCACGAGCGAGGCCCTGGGTTCGATCCTCAGCACCACATAAAAATAAATAAATAAAATAAAGGTATTGTGTCCAACTACAACTAAAAAATAAATTTTATGTATATAAATGAAAAGGTCAAAGGCATTTTCTTTTTAAAATAGGATCTCTTTAGTTATAACTGTGAGTTAAAAGGTAGTTAAATGGCCAGGCCAAGTGCTGCACGCCTGGAATCCCAGGGGCTCAGGAGGTTGAGACAGGAGGATCACGAGTTCAAAGCCAACCTCAGCAACCGCGGGGCGCTAAGTAGCTCAGTGAGCCCCTGTCTCTAAATAAAATACAAAATAGGGCTGGGGATGTGGCTCAGTAGTTCAGTGCCCCTGAGTTCAATCCCTGGTACCTCCCGCCCCCAGAAAAGGAAAAAATGTCTGACTTGAGTATCACAGAGAGATGATACCACAATGTCAAGACTTTTTTTTTTTTTTTAAACTCCGGAAAGATTCCTGTTCTTATTCGTTTAACAGTTAAGTGTGAAAAGCCCAAGAGAGAAAAGGATGTGGTAACATTGGAGTCTTCGGTTATCTTTTTATTGTTTGGGGGTTGCATCTCTACACTGTCCAGTTCGCCCGAAGCCTGCACGTTGGCTTTCCTACGTTTTGGAGCCGTGCGACCTTCCCACAATTGATTGCAGAATATTTTTATCATCCCCAGTAGAATCCCGGCACCTGTTAGCTATCACTTCCCAGCCGCCCTCCCAGCCCACAGCCACGCTAATCTACTCTGTGTCTCTAGTGGGTCTGGTCTGGACATCTGATGGAAACGCAGCAACACGTGGCCTTTGCCTCTGGCTTCCTTCTTACCTCCCTGCTTCCCAGGTTCATAGAGGCCCCGGCACCAACGGGACTTCATTCCTTTTAATGGCTGAATTATGTCTCCTTGCTGGGATATACCGTATTTTTAAATTTTTTTATTTGCTGTCCTGGGGATTGAACCCAGGGGGTGTGTACCCCAGAGCTGCATCCCCAGCCCTTTTTATTTTGAGACAGTCTCACTAAGTTGCCAGGGATGGCCTGGAACTTGCGATTCTCCTGCCTCAGCCTCCCCAAGTGGCTGGGGTCACAGGCATCTGCCACTGTGCCCAGGTTAAGTTCTCTTTTCATTGCTGACTTACGAGAGCTGGTCATGTAAATGTGTTATTGAATAGATTTTATTCCTTACTCTGTGGCATCTTAGATCTTTAATATAACCTAAAAATCTGTCACCTTCCTGTACTGTTGCCTCATTCCTCCATGTGAGCATCGTGGTGTGCACAGGAGGATCACGAGTGTTCTGTATTCTCAGATACATAAAATAAATGATCCCTTCTTCAAGGAGCACAAAACAAACTAGGAAGGCAAGCGCCACCACGATAGATCTTAGTGGAAAGAGATGTTCGGATTGAGGAATCGAGGAAGAAGTCTGGAAGGATGTGGCTTTTGAAGTGACTCTGCAGGATACACAGACTTTAGATAAGAGGAGCCTGAGGAGAGACCCTGGTGAGGGTGTGGAGGGTGGACCATGAGTTCTGTGTGCAGTGGTGACTGTTTAACTTCTAGGGTTAAAAGTGTGAGGGCTCAGAAAGGGTGGCTATGCCTGGACAAACAAGGAAGGACCTGGCTGTCATTTGTGAGAGCAGAAGCAGTCTGGGCATGGCTTCCCAGTGACTGCTGGGCATTGGAGATGGGGTGGGTGGACGTGCTGAGGACAATGCTTTGAGAGATGGCACGAGGGGACGGTGCAGAATGATGGCGGGGAGCAGGGTTTCTGTCTTGCCGTCTGACAGACGACAAGACCTGCCATTAAGAAACCTGTGACAGTTGTTTCATCTCATGGTTTCCAAGTCTGTTGGAACCCAGGGTCACCTCTATCTCTCTCAACACACACAACAGTCGAGGGTCACGCTTTGGTTTTGCTGGGTTAGTATCACAATCCCTTGTGTAATGACGTCTTGGTAAATGTTGGTCGGTTGGTCACTTGATTAATTTCGGGACTGTGGCTCAGTCCGTCTAAGGGCTGGAAGGTCTTACCTGGCCCAGGCCCTCACTGTGGGAGGCCAGAGAGTAGAACTGCACGCGGGAAGAGCAGGATTGGAACACAGGTGTCTTGAGTCCCCCGACCAAAATATCTGATGAGTTTAACTAAATAATTGTTGTGTGTTTGCTGGGGATGGAACCTGAGGCCTCCTGCATCCCCAGCCAAGCATTCCCCAGGCTCCTTCCAGCGCAGCCTCCAAGATGCTGATGTGCTGTGACTCCAGGTCACCTCCAGCTCAAGGGTCATCTAGGGGGCCTCCGTGGTCCCTTCACCACTCCCTGGTTAGGGATCTCCAGTGCTTTCTGAGAATTGCTGTGGACTTTTTTCTTTTCAGTCGTTAGACTGAGCAGTGCATCCGCTTGATGAACTTTGAAATGCCAATGATCACAAGAATTTTTACTAGGATGGCCCTGGAGCCCCGAGGGGGAGGGAATGTTGTTCTTCCCAGAAGCCTTTGCTCTCCGTGCCACAGTGTCATGAATGACGAGCTCCTTTTTTGGATGGATCTGACTTTGTTGCCGTGACGCTTGTTTTCCATAGCAACTTCTGTTGCCACCCAGCAGTCGGCTGATGAAATGGTGGCCAAAGCTCAGGGGTCTGCAGAGCTCCCTCCTCCCCGCCCCCTCAGCTCCAGGCCAGGGTGCTGAGACACCCTGGGCACAGTGTGGGAGGCCAGGCCACTTTGACCTGAGGTTTGAGTCACACTTGCTGATTCCTGGGGGTCTGTCATCAGGGATCCCCAGAAAGTTGCCTGGGCAGTGGAAGTTTTACCTGGGGACACCCTCTTTTCTCTCCATGGAAGGAGGAGGACAAGAAAAAAGGGGGATGTTTTGAATTAGTATTTTCTATTTTACCAAGGTAGAAGGATTATCTTTGCTTTTTTTTTTTTTAATACAAAAGCTACTCGCTAGGAAGTGGTGGCCAATCAGAGTCATACCGACTTTCTAAGGGTCGAAGCCTAGCCTAGGATTAGGTTGGTTTTTTATTTTTTGTATTTCATTTAGAATGGAAAGTTCCAGTTTGTTTTGGGGCCAGAACCCTTATAAGAAGCCATGCCTGGAGGTGTCCGATAGGTCAGTGTATATTTGTGAGTTTATATCTTGCTGACTAAATTGGCAGAGATTTTATTTTTCCTGGTAAATGGTCAGAGGCTGTTCCCTCCCTCCTTCCCGTAACAAAATGGCATTTGTCGTGTGTGTATGAAGCCAGTGTCTGTTAAACCCGCAACACATCTGTGATGATCTGAGCAGGAGAGGTGGCAGACAGAGATTGCTTTTCTTAGGTGCCACAGGGCCTCTGATGAGTTGCCTCCATCCCAGTATGACTCTCAAATTGTGACCAAAAGGAAACAGAACTGCTCAGGCCTCAGAGACCAAGACATATTGCACAACAAAAGGGTTATTATTTGTGAAAAAATCGAGGTGCCCGCCCCCGTGGGACTCGGAGAGCTTGACGTTCATTTCACTTGAAATAATGATCACTGTTGGTGACGAAGTTTGGAAGGTACACAAAGAATCGTTATCAATGAGAAAGTTCACACTTGCTTTAGTTCATAGTGAGACACTGAGTTATCATCTGGGACAAAGCCTGTTAACATAGTGGTTGTAGAAAACACCAAGGTGTCAAATCACATCAAAATCAGAACTGCAATTTGGGCGTCTGACTTTGAAAAGTGTCTGGAGAGCTGTACCTCTGCCCCCCACAGGTTAGACACTGAAACCTGGTGCTGATAACCAGACCAACGGCGTCAGATTTTCACAAGCCGTTTCTAGGAATAAAATGTTTATTTCTCATTAAGCAATGTATTTTTCTTCCTTTTCACTTCAGGGGCAAATGTGAACTGTTAGCCCATATGTTTTCCTTGTTCTGAACAAAACTCAAAAAATAGACCAAAAATATAATAAAAGCATAACAGGCCAGAGAAGGCGGCTTGGCGTGGCGGTTGGTGGGCTCGGGAGTCGGGGACCTTCCATGTTTCAAATTAGCCTTTGAGGTCGTTGGTGGCGGACGCTGTTTTCCTCCCTCTCTGCTGTATTGCACCTTTTCATTTTAAACTCTACCCTAAAGACTGTGCTGAAAACCGAGTTGATGTCAAACACCCCATGCTTGGCAGAGGACTCGGGCTCAGACCATGTCCTGAGGGTGGCAGGCAGCCTGTCACGTTGCCAAAAACTTTCCACTGGGAGCAGTTTTGCAAGGGGCCGGGCAGGCAGGCGGGGGAGCCTGGGGACCCAGATGGGGGCTGTCCTGCCTGGTGACAGCATCATCTCTCTCTCTGTGCGTAGGTGAAGCTGCTCTCAGGGGAGAATCCAGAATGCAGACCCTCCCAGTGGCCTCTGCCCTCAGCAGCCACCGCACTGGCCCTCCCCCCATCAGCCCCAGCAAGAGAAAGTTCAGCATGGAGCCTGGGGACGAGGACCTCGACTGTGAAAATGACCACGTCTCCAAGATGAGTCGCATGTTCAACTCCCACATGTAAGTCCCTTCTTCCTGGGCTTGCGCACCCCAAGGCTGGGGCCAGATTTCTTGAATGACTTTGTGCCAGTGATTCAGCTGTCATTTTTTTAAGTTGTTCATAAGGTACTTTCTGTCAAAGATAAATAGCTCTGCTCTGCCAGGAAGGTGCCCAGGTGACCTTACAGCTGTGGAGAGAGGCGGCTTCCTTCCTGCAGATTGGGCCTCCTGGGCTGCGTGGCCCCATTCAGAGTCTCTCAGAGCTCCAGGGCCTCTGTCTGGAAAACTGGGCTCTTCTCTCCTGCACCTACAGATTGTTTTTGAGAGAACTGATGTCAGTGACTGTCGTGTGTTGGGGGAGCAGAAGGTGGGGTTGGCAGCTGAGTGGGGTCTGGATCATGCGTGTTGACGCGTGTGCGTGAGGGATGCACCTCTGTGCTCCTGGTGTGACCTCGAGACCTTCCCGGGGAGGGGGAGCCAGGCTTCCGTGTTCGGCACCAGGGGCTGCTCGTCCCAGCTGACCTCGGCCTGCAGCAGTGGTCGGAGAACCGGCCATTGGACCGGGAGGCCTGGGTGCCAGTCCCCCATCTGCCACCAACACCTGTGCTCCACTGTCTTGACCCAGATCCCTGTAACTCCATGGGCCTTGGTTTCTTCCTCTGCAAGATGAAGGGGTTGAAGCTCAAGCGGTCCGGATCTGAGTGGCGGGACCGGGCTCCTACCTGGAACGCAGCCTGCTCTGCCTCCGTCCATCCCACCTATCCGCTCCACACTCCCCCTCTCAAAGGGAGCTGACTGCCTTCCCCATGCTTTCAGGATGTGGAGGCACCTGGCCAGCCCCTGGCAGAGTCCCAGGTGGCAGTTGTGTATCCCGTTGGGTTGGTACCATCGGAGCCTGGTGTCTTGTCAGCCGTGGTGGTGAAGTCACTCTGATTGTGCGGAGGAGAGGCTTGGTGTGGTTGTGGGTCCTGGGCTTGCCCCTCCCTCCAGCCAGCCCAAGGAATGTTTTGTCCTCCTCCAGGAGGCTGGTCTCACCAATCTGACTCCCAAGGACGCTGCTCCTTGGGCCAGGCGGTGGCTCCGAGGGCTTCCTCCTTGGAGGCAGGGCGCTTCTGCGGCTGGAGGTGGCCCGAGCTGCAGAGCTCAGGCAGCCTTGCATTCCTGGTGTTCCAATCTGCTTGGCCTGTTGTGTTCAGTCATAAGACATTGACATAGGTATTTATCCTCAAATAAATCACTGCAGTGTTAGTCAGAGGCTGAGCCTGCAGTCTGGAGCCCTGGAATTTGCTACAATCAGGAATCCAGCCGCAGCAGGGCCCTGCAGATCCACCAGCTCTGCACACTGGGGAGGCTGTTGGCCTCTGGACTGTTGGAGTCCATCCTTCCATTACTAGGAGTTGTTTCTTCTCCTCTCTTCCTAACCCCAAATCAGAGACCAGTTCCTTTTATTTTTAAAGGAAGGAAGAGTCAACTTTGTGACAACATTTTGTGATCCAACAGGCCTTGGTTTCAATCCTCATTCGGCCACCTGCCAGCTGTGAGGCCTTGACAAGTCCCTTGGTTTTTCTGAGCTGAATGTCCTTATTTGTAAAATGACAGTGATAATAGCTAGTGGACACAACTATTTTAAGCATTAGAGCTAAAATATGCAGGGAGTTGGACCCAGGGTGGCACACACTTGATGGTCGGCCTTATTTTTATGAATGATTCCATTTTTCAGATGCTAGTAATAGAGAACTTAATGTTTGAGATGTGTACACTTTAGTCTAAACACCTGGGTTTGAATCCCACCACCTTTATCCTTCGTGGGAGTAACCAGGGGACCTTCCTCAAATGATTATTTTGAGTGCTTAGTGCAGCACTCGGCAGACGGCAAACACTCAGCTTCAGACGTTGGTATGATTAGAATGTGAAAGCACTTAGAAATGATTCTGTAACTCCTTGGCTTGATTACAGATACGGCCTGGAAGTATAGGTCTGTGATGATATTATACACAACTTTAAGAGTAAATAATAGAGATAGAATTATTAAATTCTGTGTGCAATTATAATTGACACCATCATGCAGAATTTTAGGGAAGAAGACACAGTAGCACCCTACTCTACTAGACCCCCTGTGCTCACATCAGCTAGGTGGCTACTGTCCCCTTTTAAATTTTTTAAATTTTTATCTAGTTTTTGGTACTGGAGATTGAACCCAGAGGTCCTTAACCACTGAGCCACATCCCTAGGCCTTTTGACTTTTTATTTAGGGACAGAGTCTCATTAAGTTGCACGGGGGTCTTGCTAAGTTGCTGAAGCTGGCCTTGAACTTGTGATCCTCCAGTCTAGCCTCCATTAAAGTGTGCACAGGAGTGTCCTGGCAGTAAATGTATCATCTTAACCTTTTTTTCTGGGGGTGGGGGCAGTACTGGAGATTGAACCCAAGGCTGCTCTGCCACTGAGTCAGGGTGTCACTAAGTTACCCAGGCTGGCGAGAAGAGGAAAAAAATGGCATGATTGCAGAGGCAGAGATTGAAACAATGCGACTTCTTATGGTTTGGATATGAGGTGTTCCCCAAAAGCTCGTGATCCTGGAATGTTCAGAGGTAAAATGATCAGATTATGAGAGTTGTGAGCTAATCAATGGATTAATCATTTGAATGGGTTACTAGGTGGTAGCTAAAGGCAGGTAAAGTTGGAGAGGGTGGGTCACTAGAGGTGTGCCCATAGGGATTATGTATTCTGTCCCTGGCTCCTGCTCTCTCCCTGCTTTCTGGCTGCCATCAGCTGAGCAGTGTCCTTCTGCTACACCTCTCTGCCATAATACTCTTCCTCACCTTGGGCTCAGAGCAATTGAGTTGACTGTGGACTAAAACTTTGAAACCATAAGCCAAAAATAAATGTTTTCTCCTGTAAGTTGTTCTGGTTAGGTTTTTGTTCAGGAAATGAAATCTGATTAACATAGCTATAAGCCAAAAAGTGCTGGCAGATACTAGAAGCTGGAAGAGGTAAAGATAAGATTCTCCAGTAGAGCCTCCAGAGGTGTCATGCTGACACCTTGATTTTCATACCATTGACTGCTGGCCTCTGGAGTTGTGTTCCTTATTATCAGCTTTTCTTTTATTTATTATTACTTTTCCCTGAAGTTTAACACAATGCTTTCAGTTTTATGACTATTTCACTTACATATTGCTGCATAACAAACCATCCCTGAGTTTAATGCCTTAAAATAGCAACAATTTATGATTTCTATATTTTTCTTGGCTGACTAGATTCAGCTGGGGGTGGTGGTGGTTTCTTCACTGTGTGATGTCCTATGGAATCACTCAGAAGCTGCATTCATTTGAGACCTCAACCAAGGTTGGAAAGACCAAGATGACTTCACACTTATGTGGCTGCAACTGGAATTGCGGGCATCAGGGACTGGGGACTGACCGGGCTTTAAGAGGATAAACATGGAAGTTGCCATGCTTATTAAGTCCTAAGCCAGAACTAACACAGTGTCACTTCTGCTGCTTTCTGTTGATTAGAGCAGATCACAAGGCATCCCAAGTTGAGGAACAGGGATGAAACAAACATACAGAAAGGAGGATTGTGGGGCTGGGGATATAGCTCAGTTGGCAGAGTGCTTGCCTCAAATGCCCAAGGCCCTGGGTTCAATCCCTAGCATGAGTAAAAATAATAAATAAATAAATAAGGAGTTTTACACAAGGGAAGGTAGGAATTTGCCAGTCATCTCCAGAAAGTATACAACAGACTGTTTAGAAAATGGACTTCAGCAAGAAACATTTTTTTTCTTTCTTTTTTTAAAATATTTTTTGGTAGTTGAACACAATACCTTTCTTTCTTTCTTTCTTTCTTTCTTTCTTTCTTTCTTTCTTTCTTTCTTTCTCTCTTTCTCTCTTTCTCTCTCTCTTTCTCTCTGTCTTTCTCTCTTTCTTTCTTCCTTTCTCTCTCTTTCTCTCCTCTCTTTTTCTCTCTCTTTCTCTCTTTCTTTCTTTCTTTCTATGTGGTGGTGAGCATCGAATACCCAGGGCCTTGCACATGTGAGACAAGTGCTCTACCACTGAGCCATAACCCCAGCCCCTTCAGCAAGAAGCATTTTCTAAGAAATAATTTCTGGTGTGAAAACAAATCCATAGAAACTGCCTAAATAGAAACCTGCACACATGAGGCGTTTAAGAGATGCATGTTTTCTCTGGGTGCAGTGGTGTTTACCTGTAATCCCTGTGACTTGGAGGCTGAGGCTGGAGGATTACAAAGTTTGAGGCTAGCCTCAGCAATTTAGCAAGAACCTGTATCAAAATTAACAGCTACCAGTGAAGTGAGTGCAAATATGTTTCTAGGACTGCTTCTGGACCAGTGACTTCCTTGGCAAATGGCGGAGCACTTCCAGAACTAAAACCTTTCACTCCCTCCCTGGATATGATATTGTGATAGCCAGTTTAGCCATTTGGAAATTCCCCATCTTGAGAGCAGCTTCTGAAAGGGAAGGGTTACAAAAGCATTCACCAAGTCCAGCAATTTCTCAGTCGTCTGCAGAGGATTAGAAGGGAAATGAAGAGACTGGGAGGACAGCTAATCCGTCAGCACTTAGAGACCCTGGAGCAGATCCTTTCCTGGGCTTCCTACATGGTTTGCCTGTAGCTGAATAAAGGGACTTCCTGGTAGAACCACTGCTTGGGTACAAGGGCTTGGTTTTTCTTTTGCTTTTTTATTGCTAGGGTTGAAACCTAGGACCTTGTGTACGATGCTCTTTACTCCTGAGCTATGTCTCTAGCCCAAGGGCTTTGTTGAGTATGAGATTCTGACTGTGAGACTCCTGATTTCTTTCTAATCATTCTTTTCAGTTTCATTTCATTTCATTTAAAAGAAAATTCTTATGTAATTGTTATTCACTCCTTCTTTTACTCATTGCTGCTCTGGGGAATATGTGATGGTGTTGCCTAGTCAGTGGTAGGGATAGGATTCCAAGAACAGAGTCAGAGATGTTCCTCCTGGAGAGGTTCCAAAGCCAAATTTCTCTTTTATGAGTTGTTTCTATTTTTTTATTTTGCATTTGATCATATCCTTTGAAATGCTTGTGTGTGCTTTGTCTTCCTTTGTAAGTTTGTTTCCACTTGGAGGATGTTGTTTTTCTTAAGATGAGCTTGCTATTTTATCAGCAATCAGTGTGGCAAGGAGACAAGCCCTTTTGCTGATTTCTGTCCTCTGAGTTGGTTTTATTAGCCCAAATCTAGGGAGTTGCTCCGTTTTAATAGTTTATTTGGTTTCTATTTGAAACACCAACTGAAAAGCTCTAGGTTTTTGCCTTTAGCCATTGTTTCCATCTAATGACTAGATTTATAGTGTTTGCTCCATGGCCTGTGAATAAGTCCTGTCCTTTTCAAAGCTGGGCATCACCTATGCCTTTGCTGCTGTTGCCCAGCAGTTCCTCAAGCCTGCGGGGTTTTGTTTGCCTTCTCTAGTTTTTTCCTTTTATATCTTTGTGAGTTGCTCCATTGATCTTGGTTCCTGGGATGATTGAGAATGATGTGGGATGTATATATATATAGGGACTAGGGGTGAATATACCTTCTTTTTCCTTAACACATTTTGCAAATTCTTTGTTTTTTTCATTGCATAATTGTTTTCATCATAATAATGCTTTTGTTATGAAGCATATACTTCTGGCATTTTAACTTTTTCTGTTTATGGCCAATCTAGGTTCTTTGACTGGGTTATGAATTAAATTTACATAAGACAGATTAGCAGGACAAATGCTATTTTAATTATGTGCATATACATAGGAGAGTCCCACAAAATATGAGACTGGGCCAGATGACCGAAACTTATGAAGTTTCCCAAGCTCCAGAGAGGAACAGGGATCAGGGATTCTGGGGAGATGGGAACAAATATAGCAAGGTGAGAGGAGAAATTATATAGTGAATAAAGACTGTCTTGTGTGCAGATCAGCAGTGTCTCAGGTAATAAAAATTGTCTCTGAGCAGCCCTCTTCCTGAAATAGATCCTTTCACTAACGTAGATTTCCTTTATGGACAGAAATTATTTTATGAAAGCTTTTTAAAGTTATTCCTGTGACTGTAGTTTCTCTGAATAACCAGATGAAAATATGGCAGTGAAGCGTATGTGGTGTGAAGTGTCTGATCTGTCCTCATACGTATAGTCATACTCTTGGGTGGGATTCCCTGGGCCCAGCAGTCCTCCCTCCCGTTGTGCCTGTGTATCCTCCCTGGGGGGCTAGGGGTTTGTGCACCTCTTTCACAGTCTGGCATCCTCAACTTAAAGCTGCCTTATTCTCACCCTGTGTCCTGGCTTGTGTGTTTTCACCTATGTCTGCCTGTTTATCCCATTTACAATTTTTGGTTGTCTTTACTCTTCCTGGGAGCTTGAACTTACAGAGGTTTAGCTTTTCCCTTTTGGTTATCACTTCTATTGTTTTCATGAAGCTGCTGAACTAGTTTTGACCATATAAATAAACAGGTTTGAAATGGCTGTCACTGGAGTATTCACCCCCAGGGCTTGTTATATCTTGTGGTGGTAACATCAGTCTGTTTGCTTGTTTGGATGAAATCAAATTGAACTGTTTATAAACTGGTGAGACAAGTTTTGTCTATTTGTGTTTAAGAAAATGTCAAGCCCTGGCAGGATACTCAATTTATTGACCCGAATTATGATTCTGAATGCCATTAGATGTGGCTAATTGTGAGCTTCATGAAATTATTCTGTTCCCATCTTCATCCTAATTTCTTTCTCTTGGTCTGTCTTAAGGACTCTGTCCTTTTGTTTGCTTCATGCAGTAAGTTTGCATTGGATACAGTTGTGAACTGGACATCATACTTAGTATCAGAGAGACTGTGGAAAAAAACATTAGTTAGAATCTCTGCCTGGGCCCAATTTATCATCTGGTGGGATAAATACACAAACAAAGAGGAAGTTCAGTGTATGACATGCTGCAAGTTCTGTGATGGGGAGAGCACAGGATGCAGTGCAAAACCAAGGACAGGTACCTAACCCAGATGCTATGGTTTGGATGTGGTTTGAGCATGTACTCTAGGGGTTCATGTGTGGGGAGCTTGGTCCTCACTGCAGCAGTGTTTACAGGTGGTAGGACCTATAAGAGGTAGAGCTTAGAGTGAAATCATTTGGGGGTACTGCCCTCAAAAAGGATTGAGGTCATTCTCCAAAGAGTGAGTTGTTGTAAGAGTGAATATGACCCCCAAATCACTCTCTGGCTTCCTTCCTGGTGTTTTAGAGAAAGACCTCTTATCACAACAGAGTTAGATTGAAGCCGGTGGTGGGAAGCAAAAAGGGTATTATAGCATCTGGGGCAGTAGCAGTAAGGATGGAGAGAGGTTGACTCAACAGACCTTCTGGAGGTAGAAGCAGCAAGATTTGCTGGTTGATTGTGCATGGGGTGTTTCGTTTCTGACTTGGGGAGTCAGATGGCTACTGGGTAGGTAACAGTCACTGAGAGAAATAAAAGGGCATTGAAGGATAGGTTTGAGATCAACCATATTAGAAAATTTTTCTTCTCTAAGTTTATTTATTCATTTATTGCCAAAATATTTTCTGGCCCAGTGGCATTTATGTAATATTGTGTTGTGTATCAGGAGGGACGTGAAGAAGTGTGAGTTCCAGTCTTCAGAAATTCAGCCATAGTTGAGGTAGCAAGGTAAACATTTAGTGAGTGACTGTTGGGTCAGCAGTTTTCTACGCTCTCTCCCTGCCTCGTCCATCTTCTTTGTTTCTCTGTGTCCTGCTCATAAACTTTTCATGCCAGGCACAGATTTACATTTAGATAGGAGAAATAAGTCCTGGTATGTGATCGCACAGTAAGATGACTATAGTTAAAATAATGTATACATATTTCGAAATAGCTAGAAGAGAGGATTTGAATGTTTCATCATAAAGAAATAACTTGTTTGGAGTGATGGGTAGATATGCTAATCATCCTGATTTGATCATTACATAGTGTACACATGTAATGAATCATTGCATTGTATCCCATAAATTTGTACAACTCTTGTGTCAACTAGAATTTTTTTTACAAGGGAAACTTTCAAAGCCAGTAAAACATAAGTGAAGCTGCTTAGCTTGGCATTCACATTTTTAAGAAACTTTTGCCAGTCTACCTTTTCTACCTTCTCTTGTCACAAAGTCCTTTTGTCTTACATCCAGCTGGGCCTACCCACTTTGTTTTATCTTGTTTTTAATTCAGTGTTACTAGTATTTCAAGGCTCATCTTGTTTTCCCTCTTTCCCACAAAACTTTCCCTAACCTTTTTACCCCCAATGATATGTTTTCCAACTCTGAACTCTTATTATAAACATCATTCATTTGACCCTGACATATATATCTTGTTTTCTAAACAGATTTTAAGCTCCAAGAGCAGTAACTATCTTATATTGTTAGTTATCTCCCACAGGATCTAGTACAGTGCTCAATAGGAAGCTTGTAGGTACTTTTAAAAAATATTTACTACCTTTGTGAGAAAATTACAATCTAATGATAATTTTAATTAAGTAGCAAGTGAAAAACAACAGTCAGGATTCAGAGGAGAAAGATTCATATATGACCTAAAATGGTACCATGATCTTAGCCTTTTAAAGTAAGACTGTATTACAGACCTGTATCCAGGTATGGTCACACTGCCTATAATTCCAGCTTCTCTGAGAGGAAAAGGCAGGAAGATTGCAAGTTTGCAGACAGCCTCAATAACATAGTGATACCTTATCTCAAAATAAAAAATAAAAAGGGGATGAGAATGTCCCTTGGTGGTAATCTTCCCAGGTTTTAATTCCTTGTACAAAAAAAAGGCAGACTCATAGATACCCCCAAACTTTTGAACTACGTCCACAAAGAAGCACTATTGTAAGTAGTGACTTTGCATTCAGTGTGGCCATAAAAACAAATATAGCCATTGTTACTTGGAATCTGTTATTAGCAGATTATCATTCTAAGCTCTGTATTCAAGGTGCTGTAGACTTTTGGATTTGAAAGTTATAGATGAGTGAAGTTTGAATTAAGTCCCTAAGATAACAATATCTCCCTGTCCTCTACCTCTTGGGGCTTTTTATAATACACATAACTGTTAATATTACATATCTTTCAGGCACAGTATGTAAATATTTAGCCAAGTCTTTAGGAGCTTTTGGCAGATACAGAGTTGAGATGATGCTCCCTGGCAAGCACACAGAGCTCAGCTCTTTTGTTTGTAGTAAAATGGAATCCTGGTCTTTCAAGTGAGCCGAACCAGAAATAGGGTCAACATTTTCTTACAGGATGGAGGAACCTAAGAATGGTAGTCTTGAAGAACACCTCCTATGTTCTCAGAGTGCTCAGGTGAAGTTAAAATTTACTTTAGAAAATAATTTTGGTTTTCCTTAAACACTGATAAGTGCATAGTTAATTCTTGAAAGTCCTATGCCATCTAGCATGGTGACAATGATTTTAACAGTATATAGTCGGTTCTCTGTATATACAAGTTCTGCATTCATGTATTCAACCAAGGATAAAATGAAAATATTTTGGAGAAAAATGCATCTGTGCTGAACATGTTCAGGTTTTTCTTCCTATTAGCCCCTAAACAATACAGTGTAACAACTATTTAATACATAGCATTTATATTGTATGAGGTATTATTAATCATCTAGAAATGAATTAAAGAATACAGAAAGATTTACATGGGTTATATGTAAATACTATGCCATTTTATATAAGGCATCTATATAAAATGGCATTTCAGGACCTGTGGGGGTCCTGAAATAAACCTACCCACCATGAATACTGAGATACAACTGTGTACTTTTGAAAAAATGTTGTCAAAATCCTACTTAGCTTCTAAAATAATTAAAATATCCACCAAATGTTTACCTTTGAGTAATATACCTTCTTTATATATATATATATATATCTTCCAAGATAAACTAGTTGGTAAATATTTGATAAGGTATCTGAATGAAGTAATTTACTATTTGGGACAGTTAGCTTTAATTCAACTGTTTTAGTTGAGTTAGTTGTTTTAGTTGTTTTAATGACTTCAATCTTCAATAGTAGTTCTGCAGCCCTTTTTCATGGCAGTATTGTGGTCAACAGAGCTAGTTACCTATCAGGACACTTTCTTAATCAAAGTGCGAAAATCATATGATCTGCACATGTACAATTGCTTATTTTTCTCTCTCTCAATCAAGAGATACCAGGCAACTAAGAAATGGCTTATTCCCTTAGACATTAATAATTGAGTCCTCAAGAGGACATGTCCACTGACCTTTTTAGTTGTATATGTATATTTCTATTGGGCAAGTGCATTTAGAGATCCTTCTGTGAGTTGTGATTTTGATAGGTATGTCCATCTTTACATTGAGTTTATCTTTTGCTTATTGATTCATTAAAGTTCTTTATATATTTTGGGTATTGATTATGTAACTCTTAGATACATTTATTATAAATTATCTCCTTAATTGTGACCTGACTTTTATTTTTAATTAAAAACAGTTTTATTATGAGAATTTTCAACATATGTAAAAATGAAGAGAGTAGTATAATTGACCCTTACATACTCATCACTTGGCTTCAGCAGTTAGCAACATTTTGCCAATCTTATTTCTCCCGTTTTTTACCTTCTCATAAAGGAGATTGCAGATCCATGTCAGTTTTTTTCCTGTAAATTTACTCATTATGTATTAATGAGTGATAAAGAAGTTTAAGAAGAAATACCACCGTCCTATGATCATGCCTAACGAAGTTAATAATTCCTTAATATTCAAAATTTCCCTTTTGTTCTATAAATATCTTTTTACAGTTGATTTATTGGGATGAGGAGGAACCGAAACAACTTCCACACATCGCTTTTAGTCTTTAAATTTTTTTTTTCTTTTCTTCACTGTACTGGGGTTTGAACCCAGAGGCATTCTACCACTAAACTATATCCTCAGCCTTTTAAAAATTTTTATTTTGAGACAAGGTCTTAATAAATTGCTGAGGATGGCCTTGAACGTGTAGATCTTTCTTTCTCAGCCTCAGGAGCAGCTAGATTACAGATGTGCACCACTGTACCCAAAATATTTTATAGATAGTATGTATGCTTCCTAATTCATGAACCCTTTAGATGCATATGTCATTTTTAGTAATGCTGAGGTTGATCAGTGGATTTATTGCAGATTGTGTCATCTTGATCTTTTTACAAAAATTCCTTTCACTTAATAGTTTTAGCGTCCATCAGTAATCTCTGCCTAGACTCATTAGTTTGTTTTTTTCTTTTATCAGCTGTTGTAAAATGATGATTGTATAATTGTATTTTCTTTCAACATGTATTAGCTGGATGCCCCTCTACCCATACCCTCCCAGTACTGGGTGCTCTACCTGACCTACTTCTGTAGACCTTTTTCATTTTTTCTTTTGAGAATCTCACTAAGTTGTCCAGGCTGGCTTTGGAATTGAAATCCTGCCTCAGTTGCTGGGAATATAGGAATGGGCCACTGCACCTGGCAGAATTCTTTTATAAAGGAACTATTTTTCATCAATTACTTGTTCGTATATAATGCAGGTTTTTTAGGGAATGTAGGAAAATGCTTTTATTACTAATTTTCTTCATTTTAACTTTCATAATATTAAGTTGCTGTCTTAGCAGCCTCTAGTAACCATATGGTCAGCAATTTTATGTTAGTGTCCTCAACTCCAGTAACCACAGGAAGTATGAAGAGAGACAGAAAGTACCTGTATGCTCAGTAGGTTGCATCACAGGAGTGGATCTCAGAGTTAAGGAACCAAAATCTTTTATAATGGGTAGTATACATGTCTGCCCTTTGCTCCAGATGGAGATATTCTGTCTCCTAAGGCTATTCATTACATAAACATCCTTGAATAGAGTCCAAAACATAAGTAGCCATTGCCTTACTTTTCAAGATGTGTAGTAAGGAGAATTTTCTCTCAATTTTATCCATCCCTCATTTCTATACTATCTTGATTTTTGCAGAATTTTCCCTTGAGTACGTCATGCTGTCAGCTCTTTTGATTAATTTGACTGACAAATTGGGACTAAGCCCATTTATTTTATCTCATACAACATTTAGTTTAGGTTACTGTCAACAGGGATCCAAGCAGCCAGATAAGTATAACTTTCAGTATAACATCAACCATGCCCACCGGCATCTCAGATCCAATCAGTTGCACAAATTTAATAAGCCAATAGAGTCTTTGGTTTTCTCTTGAATTTTCTGTATTGACCTTTCCACTTAGCCCAAGGCATTAATCCAGATAGCTTAAAATGTATTAGTGATTGCACAGGGTTTGTCTTAACATGTAAATTGGAAGTCAAGGACAGTTTTTCATCCATAAGAACCCTGTTCATGATTTGAAGCAAACCTGAGTGACCTCAGTTGAGGTACAATGAAGACTTCAGTTGAAGTCAGATGACAAATATGTTGTTTTTTAATTTTTTAAAAAAACATGTTTTTTAATTGGAGGACTCTCATAGTAGTATGTGTAAAAATTGAGTGACTTACATCTTTAGGAAGCTTCTGTGAATAACCAGCATGGCCTTGTTTTGAAGTCATCTTCACAATCATTGGAGGGCACATGATCAACTGGTGGCATTCCCTTAAACATTTGAAAGTCTTTTACAACTGCGCCTAAGTGCATATTTTGAGGAGTGAGGCAAGTTAATGCCTGCTTTCAAAAAAGAAATACAATCCCAGGACACGCATGATGCCCCTGTAAAAAGATAGCATTTGGACTTTTTGGAGCTCTCCAGGATCCTTCCAACATTACCTAACAACAAGCTCTAAATAACAAAAAAACTTTAGAGTTTATCAGTGAGTCCAAGTAATTAATTCTAGTCTTTGGATTTGGAGATACTGCTTGTAGGTGGTATGTCTAAGTTGTTTTGTTATACCACCAGCTGAGAGGCATTCACCTCCCTCAGACAGTGCTTGAGTGGTGGCCTCAGAAAAGGGGAAGACATCCGGAGTTTTTGACAGGTGTTTTGCATAGAAGGGTCTGCCATTGGAGACAGGGCCATTATGTAGAGTTTTTGATAGATTTTTCAGTAAGGTTAAGGGGAAAGGAAGTCAAATTGTGAGCAGATGGAGGATGACAGACCCAGCAGGTGAATTTAAAGTGGTCACAACAGTTTGGGAAAGACATAGCAGAGCATTTTCCTAGGTGAGGAAGACTGTAGGGGCAGTTTCTTTCTTATTTTTTTTAATTATTAAAGATATTTATGGTCTAGGGTTGTGGCTGAGCTTTAAGACTCTCGCCTAGCATGTGTGAGGCTCGGGTTTGATCCTTAGCACCACATAAAAATAAATAAATAAAATAATATAAAGGTATTATGTTCAATTACAACTAAAAAAAATTAAAAGAGATATTTATTATTCCTGATTGCATATTATAGGTATAAGTGCCAGCTACAGAGTTTCTGTTTTGTGCTCTGAGTTATATGTATGAGAACCCTACACTTTCTTCTCATTACAGTCTGTGTCCGTACCTGCTAATCTAAATCCAGCAAGGAATTTATATGGTGTGACACAGTTGACTTTATAGAGGATGCTTCTTTTTGCTGCTTCTGTTTAAAATTTTTCTTCCATGATGTCTGTTTTCTGCTTTTCCTCTTTTTGGAAACTGATTTTTTTTCCTCCTGAAGCAGTTTCAAATGACACAGAACATTGACATTCTTCCTTCTGTTGTATCTTCTAGGTTCAGGGATGTTCCCCTCCCAGGTGTCCAAGTTGTTCTCCCTCTACCTCCAGAGAATCAACTGCCCCACTTCGTAGCGTCACCTTTCCCCCATCATTCTCTACTGCAGCAAGGCTTTTTGTCTGGAATGGTCATGTACAAGAGGGGCAAGAAACTTTTATAAAACTCCACTTTATCCCACTAGGGCTACCAAAGGATCAAGGAATGAATCAGCAGCGTACTCAAAAAAGTGGTTATTATCTTATGATACAAAACTCAGCCTCGGGAGAATTCAGATGTGGTTGAACAGAATGAAGTTTGAGTCTTCTGTACACCCTTTGGCTAGAGTATGCAGAGGATGTACCAACTAGGCTGTCTCAGGATATCCTTACTGGAAAAAAAGAAGCAGGCCAGGAATAATCAGGACAGAGCCATAAATTTCCAAAATAGGGAAAAAACTTATTTATTATTTGTTATTTTACTTTATGGCTGTTTTTGAGTCTTCAATTCAATGGAATTTAATTTTATATATAGTAAGAGGGCAGGATCCAATTTTAATTTTGTTAGATAATCTATTACCATACCATCCTTTTCTATAATCTGCAGTATCAGCTTTTCTATTAATCAAGTTTCCATGTATGTGTCTGTCCTTGTCTCTTGATCCTTTTTTATTGGCTTAATAATTGTCCCCACACTGTCCTAATTACTAAACTTTTCTAATATTTCTGGCTATCTGATTGGTGAGTCTTCCAACCTTGTTTTTTAAAATTATCTTTGCTTTTCTTAATTCTTATCCCTTGGTGTGTCTATATTAATTTTGGAATCTGCTTTTGTTAGATCACTTTCTCTCTCTCTCTCTCTCTCTCTCTCTCTCTCTCTCTCTCTCTCTCTCTCTCTCACACACACACACACACACACACACACACACACACACACACCCATTACTGTTTATATTGGAATTGCATTGTCTTTATAACCAACTTGGGGAGAATTTCATCTTTATAATATTAAATCTTTTAAGCCATGAGCACAGCACACCTCTCCTGTTTGAGGAACATCTTCTTAAAAACATGATATACTAGTGCAGGGGGGGGGGAAGAACCTGACTTCTCTGTCACCCTATACACAAAAGTTAATTTTAGATGGATCATAGACCTCAACATAAAAGCTAAATCCATAAAGGTTCTAGAAGAAAACAAGAAATGTTTTACTTTGAAGTAGGCAGAGATTTCTTAGGCCATGAAAAGCATGAGACATAAAGGGAGGAAAAGAAGGTAAAGTATTAGACCTTACCAAATATCTAAAAACCTCTGCTTATCAAAAGATTTTAGGAAGAAAATAAGTTAGCAAACTACAAACTAGGAGAAAGTATATGCAGTGCATAATTATGACTATATAAGAAAGGAAAGAAGCAACCTGTTTTTAAAATGGACAAAAATCTTGAATAATGTTAGTCAGCATCTATATATCAGAGAGAACATTTGACATTTGGTTTGGGTGAATTGGTATATTTCATTTAGCATGATAATATCCATTTCTATCCATATACCAGCAAATGCCATAATTTCATTCTTCTTTATGACTAATATTCCATTGTGTATATGTAACACATTTTCTTTATCCATTCATCTGTTGAAGGATACCTAGGTTGGTTCCATAGCTTAGCTATTATGAATTGAGTTTCTGTAAACATTGATATGGCTGTGTCACTATGGTATGCTGATTTTAAGTCTTTTGGATATATGCTGAAGAGTGGGATGACTGGGTCAAATGGTAGTTCCACTGTAAGTTTTCTGAGGAATCTCCATACTGTTTCCAATAGTGGTTGCACCAATTTGCAGTGCCACCAGCAATGTATGAGTGTACCTTTTTCTCTATATCTTCACCAACATTTATTGTTACTTATATTCTTGATAATTGCCATTCAGTCAGGGACCATTTTATTTCACTGACTACATTTGGCAATGTCTGGAAATATTTTGATTGTCATGATTGGAAGGAGGAGTGTCATGCTATTGGCATCTATTTGGTAGAGGCCACAGAGGCTGCAGGGCACAGGACATAAATAGCCTGCAGTGCACAGGATGTTGCTCCGCACTGCCCACCAAAACATAGGGTTATTTGGTCCAAAATGATTAGTACCAAGGTTGGGAAACCTTGTTCTAGAACCTACCCTTATCACCAAAGCTGAGTCAGCATCAATCAGATTTTTGACTGTACACATAGTCCAAATCAATTGCTCAGACTTGGCATTTTCACATGTTAAGTATTTCTTCCTGACAGACTTAGTATCAAATTTTCATAAATATATGTAATCTGGGCTGGGGATGTGGCTCAAGTGGTAGCGCGCTCACCTGGCATGTTTGCGGCCCAGGTTCGATCCTCAACACCACATACAAACAAAGATGTTGTGTCTGCCGATAACTGAAAAATAAATATTAAAAAATTCTCTCTCCGTCTCTCTCAAAATAAATAAATAAATAAATAAATAAATAAATAAATAAATAAATAAATGTAATCTTAAATTTGGAGTTAAAAGTCCACAAATCCAAACATGTCCAAAGTCAAAATTATATGTATCATTTCTGTTAAATTTAAGTTGCTATAGGTTTTGTTTTTAACTTGCATTAAGTATCCAAACAAATTACCTTTGTCACCGTTCTTTAAAGTGTATGTGAGGGGAATGGATCAGGGGAAACACATGATAGTAATTGATCTTTTTTCTTTCTCCACAGAATGACAGGCAGAGAGTTTTTCTCTTGTTTCCCAGAACTCTATCCCTTCCTTCTAAAACAGCTGGAAGCTGTAGCCAGTACAGTGGACAGGTAAAAAGTTTTTCAGAAGCCCATGATGATTTCTTCTGTTAAGAGTTATTTTCTGCCAGGTGCGGTGGTACAGGCCTATAATCCCAGCAGCTCAGGAGGCTGAGGCAGGAGGATTTCGAGTTCAAAGCCACCCTCAGCAAAAGTGAGGTGCTAAGTAACTCAGTGAGACCCTGCCTTTAAATAAAATACAAAACAGGGCTGGGGATGTGGCTCAGTGGTCCAGTGCCCCTGAGTTCAACCCCTAGTACCACCCCCCAGAATCCCCCAAAAAAGAGGGCTTCCAGTCTCATCAGGGCAGTTAGAGAAGTTCATCTTTGCCCTTTCAACCACACCCTATCACTGGTAGTGGGATTTTTAGTATGGACATTAGAACATGTGCCATTATATTCTGCCAGGGGTATTTGCATATTGTGTGAATATATGTGAATAGTCTGTAATAGGAAAATAAAATTATATCAATGAGTTTTTCTTCTGTTTATGATACATTTCCTCATATTAGTAGTTTGTGCAGACAGACTTTGGCCCTAGTATGTTCATGCCTTAAATACATTTGGACACCAAAAGTTTCACATTTCATACTCAAGAGTAGTAGACTCTGCTTAAGCAAATGACTGACTTTGAGAAGAAAATCATGTGCAAGAGCCCAATCCCTGATTTTTCCTAGAGTTTTTTCCCTTTTGATGAATACTAGGAAGATATGAAATGAATGGAGAAAAAAGTGAAAAAAAAGGAAAACTCAAAAGAGTCTCACTTCATATACAGAATTAATTAATTACTTAATGAGAAAGGGTTTGAAGATAGTGCCTCAATTATTAAAGTTCAGATCTTTTGTGTACATCCACTTTTTTTTCAGTGATCTGGGGCAATTGGACCATCACCCAAGCATGTTCCTGTTACTTTTGGTGCTGGAGAGACTGTACCCCTCCCTGATGGATGGCACCTCTTCTGCTCTCAGCATGGTACCTTTTGTTCCCTTCATTATGAGGTAGTATCATCCTAAGTGAAAATACTGGGGGTGGTCATGGGAATTTTGTGAGGATATTTTAGTTTGTTTTTATTTCAGAAATTATTATATAATAAGAGATGTTAATTAATTAGTTTATGTTTTTCCTTGGAAGGGATCTTGTATAGACAGGAGCAGGAGGCTTATTGCCCCTGTCCCAGACTACCCTCCAGTGTTTTAGTGGAAGGTTCTTCTCTCCTGGGTGCACCCACTGTGTAAGTAGTGTTTTCCTTGGAGACCTGCCTGCTAATGGGTGTGTGGTACTGATACAAGGTACTCTTTTGAAAAACATAGCCTGGGTATTTGCATTATCCCTGTGTTGAGCTCACCCAGCATGGTGCAGACTTGCTCCTGGCATATAGCCCCTGTTGAGCAGTTCAAGAGGACATCAGGACACCTGGTTCTTCACTTGGAGGAATGTGCTAGGGCATGCAGGGGTGGCTTGTTGATGGCAATGCCATGTAGTACAAGTTCCCACTCATCTCCTTCAAGCTTGGAGTGCCTAAAAAGTGAAACATGAACATAGAATATGCATGGAATTCAGAAACAGGCTTTCCTGCTTCGGGAGCCCGTGGCCCCAGTTTTCATTTTGGATTAAACACCACAATAAGCAGGCCTTCAAAAAGTATTCACATTTTCTTGAGAAACACTCTGGAAGCCTATAGTACTGGTTAACTTTTACCTTTCTGCTTACTTCTTGACAAAACGGCAACTTCATTTTATTGTATCCACTGAAAATTGAAATGGACTTGGAGCAGAAGGATAAGAATACCAAACTCAAGAGAGTGTGTTTATTATTTATGTGGTGCTCTGGGTTCTACTTCTGGTTTCACAGAGCCGACTTATGCAGTTTATTGTGAGAAACCATTAAACATGAGGTTCTGACGTGTGATTGCTGTGGCCATTTGCTTGCAACAATTCCTGGCTGTGGCTCTGTTATCTTTGATCACAGAGATGACTCACTCAAGCTGGTTTTGTTTCCTGATACACAAAGTTACCAGTCTCCTTCATTCAGCATTTGGTGATTCATTTTAGGAATTTGGGTGGTCAGTTTTACTTTCAGGTTCCCTTTTATGACTATCTGGGGGAAAAAACCCAAGATATAGTTTTAGAAAGTTAATGTAAGGGGGAAACGCAGAGAATCTCAGTGTACATTACAAACAAAAATATGCCATGGAGGGCTGGAGATGTGGCTCAAGCGGTAGCGCGCTTGCCTGGCATGCGTGCGGCCCGGGTTCGATCCTCAGCACCACATACCAACAAAGATGTTGTGTCCGCTGAGAACTAAAATATAAATATTAAAAATTCTCTCTCTCTCTCTCTCCCCCTCTCTCATTCTCTCTTAAAAAAAATATGCCATGGAACTTGGTCATCAGTCTGTGTTGAAAACATTGTTTGCAGGAGTTTTTTTTTTTTTTTCTTTTTTCTATCAGACTATGATGTGTTGGATCCTGGAAGCCACAAATTACTGCATTAAAAATATCTTTCTAAACTTATTTGTTTACATATAATCAGAATGCACATACTACTTGTTATCTTAAAAGCAAATATTATATACAACAAAATTGCATTAATATAGAAAATTTAAATACTACTTTGGAGCTACTGTACTTAGTGTGTTTTTTAAAAAACAAAAACTAAAAAGACACAAAGTAAGAAGTTTTTAATCATATTGTCCTGATGAAAATGTTGTAGTCAATAGTTGCTTTCTGCCTGAATACAGATTTATAGTGCACCACCAGAGGAGAAGCTCTGCAGTGGATTCCTTAGTTGGTCAGTAGGCTGGGATTCATTGAGGGTACGTGTGTCATAAAGCAATGTTTCTCAAATTTTAAGTTATAAAGATACCACTTGGGAATCTCATGAATTCTGATTCAGTAGAGTCTGGGATGGGCCTGAAAATCTGCCTTTCAAATAGACTTCTGGGTAATATGATCCTGCTGGTCTAAGGACCACACTTTGAGTAGCGGGATTACATTTGGGATATTAAACATCATCAGAGTCATGTACACAGAGACATTTAATAAACTAGACAGGAGTAGGGTCACACTTGGATGTACTTGGTTAGGCTATTTAAGGAGTTTTATAAAAGTAGATTTTGACTCAGGAGTGTAGAATAAGCAAAGATGTATTCTGAGCAGAGAGGTCATTAGAAAAAAAGCCTGCTTTTTTTTTTTTTTGTTTACCATGACTTCTAGAGGAGGAGTTTTCACTCCTATTTTTCCCATTGAGGAAATTGAGGTTCAGAGAGTGAGCCAGTTGCAGAGTTGAAATTTGAACCCAAGAGTGCAGGGCTTTGTCAGTAGTATTATATGTACTGTTTCTATTACACCAAAATAACCAGCTCCCTTTTGAGTTGCCATGCACTTAAGCCACATTGAATGTGCCTGTGAGGCTTGAATGTTATGCAATGAAGAGAGACTGAAGACTATGTCTCCAGTCACTGCATCTGAATACAGGTTGTTTTCAGGGTGTATCCATTGGTGGGATTGCACATCATTTTGCTTTTCCAGTACTAAAGGTTAGTTGATTGGGTTTATCAGCCATATGTAATCAGACACACATCTGTGGGATGGTGGTCCATGGCCAAATACACTCTTGTCCCTTGACCATCTACTGTGGTAAATGGAAGGAGCCTAGATTAAAATTAGAATATCCAGTTCTGAGTAGCATCAATTTGCTATAGCAACAACCTATGCTACCCCAAAATGTTCACTGGGGAGATGAACTATAAGTGGATCTTTAAAAAATAGCAAATTTGATAAAACTGCACACATTTGATTTAATGACCTCAGAAAACATTACTCATTAAGAATGTAAAAGATTGATTATGAATCCTATTATTCCAAAGCAATGTTTGTGGTTCTGATGAAGACTGAGCAGTTTTGATTTGGGGTAGCTGTTGAAAATATGGATGTACACATGGGAAATAGGTGGTGTTTTATCTTGATAGCATCCTTAATGGGAACATAAGTACTTAGAAGAGCTCTCATTAGACCCAAGGATACTCTGAATCTAGCTAAAGAGAAAATTTTCAGGTAGTGGGAGTTGCACAGTTGCTTTGACCATACTAAAGTGAATCCTACAATGCAAAGACGATTAAAAGCCTAACAACAGCTTTTATTTCCCTTGATTTATGTATGCTTACCTGCTATTTCTATCCTCTCTGCATTGCTAAGTACCATTTGTATTTTTAGTCCTTTGTTCCACATTTAAGAATATATCCAAGCTTAAGGTTTTTGTTGTTGTTGACTGAAATCTTAGAAATCTCTGGTTTGGATTTTCTAGTTGCGTGTATGTGCTTGCGTGCACACAGTTATAATTGTTGCAACATCTTAGGACAGAAATAATAATATTAATCCCAACATCTTGTTTACAAATTTTCTTTAATCCAGTGTATTTTATGTGCCTGATGTTTTGCTGGATCCAGGTCCGAAGTCCTTTAATATATTAATATGATAACTCCGATTTAGGACTATTCACCCTTCAGTTGAAATACCACAGAGCATTGTAATTCATGTTTTCAAAGGAAATGTGTCTGGCTTTGTGACACGCTCACTAGTGCCCACTGTCTGGGGCTTTCTAGACACTAGAAGTCTTTTCAGAGACTAAAATGTCTCCTGACATGCATCTTTGAATTCCTTTTCACAGGCAAGTTTCAAGTTTCCCTTGAAGAACTGTAAGAAACCACATATGCCCCAAACCTAGGATCCTGGAGTCTTGAACAGAGCAAAGACCCAGGACTCAAAAGACTGGGTTCTGTCCAGGTTCTGCCATTTACTAGTTGTGACACTTGGACAAAGCTCTTTATTCTCTGCAACAGCATGGTGATCTGTTTGAGGGAGCTGGGGCAGTTGGGAAAGTGGCTCTGTTGCTGAAAACTGAAATTGGAGCATCTGATTAATATCTGTGGAGAAACTCTGTCGTTGCCTTTCATTTGCTTTTGTGGTTGCTTTTAAAAGGTCTTCCCTCCCACCCTCAGCACTATACCTTTGGGCTTATTTTCATTACAAATGACTTTCAGCACCTCTTTTTCCCAATCCATTTTAGTCATTGTTCTCTTAAAGAAGTTTTCAGTGTAATCTACTCTTTTTCTGACAAACACTAAAGTACAAATAGCAATACAGTCTTAAACACATGGTATAGGAATTACCTATAGGGACCTATGTAGTAGAAACTTGTTTAGATGAAATATGAAAATCTAGCTGACAAAGAATGGAAAAATACATGTTTTATGTATTTTTAAAATATTTCATGGAAACTTCCTCTCTTATAAGAGAGGAAGGTGGGAATATAAAAATTGAGAGAAAGGATGGGAGAGGAGGGGAAGAGTAGTGGGGATAGGAAGGGCAGCAGAATAGAATAGACATTATGATTGATGTATGTACATTCCATGTATCTATTATATGTCAAATTACATTCTGCTGTCATGTATGACTAAAAAAAAAAATAAAAATGAATCGTATGGTTAAAAAAAAATCCTCTGCAAGATTACAACCTCCCCCCCAAAAAAATAAAATAGTTGATTTTTTTAAGATTGTGTCATTGGGAAGTAATATTGACTCTTGTTTTGTTTTCTTTGAAAGTTATATAATTCAGGTATTACCACTTTAGTCCTTACCCAGGCTATGAAGTGAAACAGCTCATTTTCCACGGTAGTGTGTTGGGGCTTTTGCAGGAGGCAGTAGCTGACTTCTCCTTCTATTTGTGATTGTAACACTGGAAACTCTCCTTCAAGATTGCACATCACATTTCTATCGGCCATATTCCCAGCATCCTTGTAGATAAATAAAGGACAAGGTTTTTTTTTTTTTTTTTTTTTTTTTTTTTTTTTTTTTTTTTTTTTTTTTAACAGAGAAATAAAGAAGCAGAGTGGCTACAGCACTGCTGAGCTGGAAGTCAGAAAAGTCCTCATTTTCTGTCCATCTCAGCTCCGGATCACCTCCCCTCCTCTATAGCCTTTGTCATTAAACCTCTTTTCTTGCCATTCATCACAACTGTAATGTGCTATCACGCTCAGTCTCCCCAAGTAAATCTTAATCTCTTTGCACACAGAAATAGTTGTGGGGTTTCTGTGTTTTTTTGTGGGTTGTGGTACTTTTCTATAATTTGTTTGGATGCAGAGCTAGACAGAGTCACATAAAAATGAATCAAATTTTGAAATTGTGACTTTTTGTCTGAGCAGTTGTGTATCTCTGAAGTACACAAGGGATTCCTAGTCCTACTATATTAGAGCCACATTTTGTATCCCACTGGTTACTAGTTATGTAGAAAAGAGGCCCTGATAAGTTTCATATTTTACCTAGCTTTTGAGGAGTATTATGTTCTAATATAAGCTCTGACATTTTGTTTATATTGTGACTTCCCCTCTTTGACCCTGTTTCCTTTTCTGTCAAATTAAGATATTGGCCTTGTTGTTACCTAGGTCTGCTCTGGCCTCATGAGCCTGTGACCTGAGACCTTCCTGGACTGTAAACTTCTCTCCCCTGATTGCTTTTTAGGGACTCCTGTGGAAGCCCATCTTTCTGTCCCCTGCTGCATGTTTTAGAGCCATATGAGAGAAGCCTGGATTGATAAGAGTAGGAGAGGGGGTATTTTTTCTGTTTAAAATCATAGAATTATAAGTAAGCCAAAACAGGTGGGAAAATCCTCTCAGATTAATGCAGCTTGAATGGAAGACTCATGCAGGAGAGCCCTGTGTGCTTCAGTGTGATGGGAATAAATAATTCTGCTTATGAAATAGTGCTCCTAAATTTGCTTATTAAGAAAAATTTTAGAGAGAGGAAGGAGTTGGTAGTATAATGGAGAGAGAGGGCACTTCCTTAAATATATTTCTTCAATATTCAGTTGATAAATGTGTATATGTAATTTACGTAGGGCAACAATGTATCCTTTCAATACATGTATACATGTATACAGAGTTAATAATCAGATCAGGGTAAGTGGCGTATCCACCACCTTATGTTTCTTTGTGTTGGTAACATTCAAAATCTGAGAACAGACTTTTTCATCCTGCTTTGGCATGTCTCTGCTAATAAACTAGAAACTCCTGAGGCTAGAAAAGAGACATCGTGGCCTATGAGTGAGACCACATACCTGTACCCAGATAAATGATGTGCAAGTGAGCCCAGAATCATGTCAGTAATTTGAGGAAAGTGTAGGATGGGAATGTTATGCCTGGGGCCTACAGAAGGATTTTTCAATAGAAAGGAAAATATTTTATTAATGACCAAACCAGTTGTGTTGATATCAGACTGGATCATTAAATGTATCACTTGCTGAGAACTAGTAAGGATTCCCAAAGAATAAGTCATGCCTGAGTCACCTCATTGTTAATGGGATTACTAGGATGGTGGATATAGATAGTGCAGCTTTATTTAATATTTGATTTACTTAAATGAAAACAGACTAGATTGCATGTTTATCAAATTTGTGTGTGAAGTAAACATTACAGGCAAGGGAATAGAAAATCAAAATAGTTTTCAAGCATAGGCATGACAAACACAATTTCAGCCTTGTGGCCGTTACCTCTGTGTAGCTATTACTTCTGTGTGGCTGGAGGGGAAGGGTTCAGTTGAAAGCCATATACTCTAGTTTCCATTTAATTTGTGATGTGTTGTTTTTGTTTGATTGTTTATATGTCTGATATAGTTCATAATTGAAAAGTAATATTCAAAATAGCTTTAGATTGATGGGCTGAGACTATCAAGATAACATTTAATAGAGATATGTATCATATTCTGATTTTTTCAATTAAAAAATCATACACATGCAAAATGAGGGATATCTGGCTTCATGGAAGTTTTTATGAAAAGTAAACAACAAAAAAGTCTTGTGAAGTGGGATTTCCTTGTGACCTGTGACAATTGTAGTGTGACAATTGCCACTTTTTGATAGCAGAGGCAATAATCCCCCTGAACTCTGTTGCTTAAACTAAACCCCACATTATTCTGTTTATTATTCTGCTCTGGGATCCCCATTTTAGAAGGGTCATTGATAAACTAATATTTATCCAGGGGAGGTGACCAACATAAGGAGGAAGCTAAACATCTGGAAATCATTAGAATGGAGAAGACTTAGAGGCAACGTGGTGATTGTCTTTACATACTTGATTGTCTTTACATACTTGAGGGCAGAAGGCACACAATTTCTTTCTTTCTTTTTTTTTTCCTTCTCGATAAAATAGTTGGAGATTTCAGCTTTTAATATAAAAAAGAGTTCTGTGAAAGTCAGCCTTCTCCATCAAGGACATAAAAATTTTCCTAATGCTGAGCTGTCCATAGTGTTTGAGGGAAACTGATCATATGTTGAGAATATTTTCTGAAGGGTTTCTGCAGTGTGTCTGTATTTGGGTTAGATGACTATCCAAGGCATCTATTTGGGATGTCTTATTTCAAAACAGTGGAACCACTCGGAATTTAGTAGATTCTAAATGGGCAGTGAATTACATGTTAGAATCTTCCTTTAATGGAAGCATATTTGATGCATATTTGCAGATTTTTAAATGGATCTTCAGTTTCCCAAAGAAAGGGGTGCAGTTTTTAACGTGGCCTGCAAGGTTATGGTGATCTGCTCCTAAATGGTGCCCTCCAGGAATTAATTCACCTAAATTTAGCTTCTAAATAACTTCTATAACTTTGTTCTGAAAACATTTTTTGGCCTATGTGATGTTATGTCTGAAAAGCATTCCTTATTAATTTAATTATCTTTTTTTGTGTGTGTGGTTGCTATATTTTTCTCTATTCCAGATGTTGGCTTAAGCCACATTTGTTTTCTGAGAAGCATAAGAAACATCTGAGTCTTTGAGAAGTTAGAGATGCTTTTCTGAATTGATTGAAATAGATAACTCTTTGTGGTCCAAACTTACCAGAGGAACTTTTTGAACGGAGATCCCTGCAGAGAGAGTAGCAGAGTCCTCAAGCCTTGCCCATTACAAAAGTAGAAACACCCAAGAATAGGGCTTTCCCAGTACTGTTAATGTAGAATATCCTCTTCCCCCAGCATAGAATTCCCAGACTCCACCCTTCCTGTGGTTACCACTGATTTCCAGGAGGCTTAGGGAAACAGGGTACAGGAAATGTGTCTCCCTACACCATCCTCATTTGCTAAGAGTTGTTGGTGAAAGAAGGAACCTGCTACCTCATCAGTCTGGAAACCCTGACCTCTTGGTTTAAGTAGTGTGACTGTGTGACACCAGCCCAGGCTTTGGGCCAGATGTCAAGGTGAGATGTTCATTTCTGCTCAAGGGGTTTTCAGTTGCTCACTCTTCCTCTTTGCCTATAGACTAAATTGTGCCCTCTCTTTTTTTTTTTTCACAGACATGTCAATGACCCCAGTGTTAGTTTCTTTGAGGCTGATTGTATCACAGGGACATATATTTGAAACAAAGCCATGAGACTTTGGTGATGGCATTTTAGGACTTAAATAAAGAAGACATAGAAGCAGCGTTTGGAAGGTTCTTTCCCAGTGCTGGTGGAATCACACTGGGCAACTGCCTACTCTGCCTCCTTACTGTGTCTCTGCCTAGTTTTTATTTGGAGAGCTGTGCTTGTGGCCTTCCGAATTCTATGTAGCAGTAGCTGAGGTTCAGCATGTGAAATGAAATCATATTTTTTGTATTCTATGGCTGTTTGCATAAAAATATACTCTGTTGTCTGACACCAATTTTTTTCCCCTCTCGGTTCCTAAAGAGGGCCCAGCCAATTTCATCTCTGACAGATCTCTTTAAGACCTTTTTCTAAGTATGTCTTTGAGCAAGAGGAATGAGGAGTTCACCTCTTATGGAATGCATTGACAAAGCAAGCTAGAAAAACAAAACTTGTAGGGAAGAGCTTTTCTTAAATGTTATCTGTTACTTTAACAGGCCAATTCAGGTCATGTTAGAACAAGTTATTTGATCTGCAAACAATCTCATTCTTAGGTGAAATTTCTTACAATGATGATAATCTGTGGCCTATTGCTGCCATTCACTCTAAAATTTAGAATCCAATCAGTTGATTGTTGGCTAAACATTCCTTGTGTACTTAGTGGTGTTAGGTCTTGGGCAAAATGCTAAGTAAAGAAAAAGGTCTTCATCCTCAAAAAAATTATCCAGTCTAGCTGGTGAGATAGAACAACAGCCTATAGGCCTGACCATGTATAGTAACCACTTCCTTATAGGATATCTTTCCTAAGGATAAGGCTTAGTGGGTTCCAGAAAGTCCAGAAAGCTTCCTCAAGTAGCAGAGCAGGGGAAAAAAGGAAATTCAGCTTGCCATCTCGAGGACTTTTAGAAGTCACTCATGGTGATTTCATGTGAGAACAAAGTCAGGCCATGCACTCTGCAGACAGTGGGGCCCAACAAGGGGGAGATTGTGATAGAGCTTTATGATTCATAACTTGGAAGTCATCATAAAGAGCTTTGCTTCCACTTGAACCATGGGTGACCCAAGAAATTCACAAAAATAAATGGCTTATTGTTTAACAGGAGAAACCATTGATATGGAATAAGAACAGTATTTGCCCCAAAGACGGCATTTTACTCTTGTGGGAATACTGAATAGTAATGGGGGAAAGTTTAAATTTAGTAATATTAAAATTTTTAAAAGCTTTAGCAATATTTTTCCAAAAGGAACTGTCATTTTCTTGGCCATAAATATTTTCTCAAAAATAGTAGACAAGGTGCTCAGCAGGCATTTTAAATTATAACTTAAGGATTTCACAGTACCAAGTTCCAAATGCTGACAATATGCAGTTTTTTTTATCCTATGTAGTAGGGATCATTTTAAGTCCAGAAGTATATATGTATATTTTTCTTTTCAAACAGATATGAATTAGGGAATAAATAGGCAGGCAAAGATTAATTATAGTAGGCTTCAAATGAAGACATGGAAAAATAACATTATAGTATGTTTTGGTTATCTTTCCCTGACTGGCATAGTTTTTTTCTACTCTGCTTCTGAGTCTTGACCCTTGCTAGACTATAGTACACCCTCCTGCCCAACCTCATTCTCAGGGGACAAGTTCAAAACCCCCACTGGTGCCTGAAATTATAAAGTACCAGATCCTACGTGTACTATGTTTGTTACTATAATACCACACACTATAGCTGTAACTTGAATTGTGGCAGAAAAACTAGCATGACTTTCTTTTTTCTCTCTTTAAAGTTTCACAGGGACTACTTCATTTGTTCTTATCATAAATCTTACCACCAACCTTATTATTCTCTTTCCTTATTAAGTTGAAAACTTCTACTTTTTAGGAATCATCTTATCTTGGGCATATCTGAATTTCAAGCATCACTGTTTTTATGACTTGAACACAAGCACTCATTACTGCCATGGTCAGTCTGATAAGTGAGGTGGCTGGCTGTTCACAGGTGGGTAGCATCTATATTGTGGATATGCTGCACAAAGGGCTGACTCACGTCTCTGGTGGAACAGAGCAGGGTCGCATGAGATTTATTCATGCTATTCAAAATGGTACACAAACTAAAACGTATCAATTGTTTATTCCTGGAATTTTCCATGTGGTATTTTTGGGCCATGGGTAACTGAAATTGCAGAAAGCAAAACCTCAGCTAAGCAGGGACTCCTTCATTTATAATCTAGTTAAAACAAGCTTCATTAGTCACATTGGCTGGACTAGATGCATTGTGACCTGCATGCTTTTGCTTGTTCCTCCTTAGCTTATTTTTCTCACTCACCTGGAACATTGAGACATTCCGCTGCTTGGCTCCCTCCAAGCCAGTTACAGACATCCTCTTTTTTATAGTATATGTTCTCTTTTTTATGTTTATGATCAAGAAGTTTATTTATTGGCATTGGAGAATGTTTGCACTATTGCATGACTACATGAATTGAAAATATGTAAAATATATATGAAATTGGATGGGCCCCTCTCATGAAAGAGAGAAAAGAGTAAATGGTCATAGGTCAGCATTAATAAGCATTTGTTTTACCATGTGTTCTCATATCACTTGAATTTGTGACAATTCTTCATCACCATTAAATATATTTACTGAGGGCCTGTTCTGTGCCCTTGTCTAACATCCTGGGTCTCATCTCTTGTTTGAAAGAGAAGAGAGGTCTGCAGTCCATCTTCTGTGGTCAGATGTTAGAAAAAGTTCTGTGTTCATAGGCTCCTACTTCCTCCCCTCCTAATCATTCCTCAGACAACTGCAGCCAACTCCTTCTACCACTGCGCTGAAACTGTATCTAGAAAGGTGAAATTGTAGTGACCTCCTAGTTAAAAAATCCATTAGATGCTTTGCAGTCATCTTTTTTGGTTTGTATCTGGAGTTGACACTATTGCAAACTTCCTTTCATATGATACTCTTTCCTCAGTGACCTTCTCTGGCCACTTCTTTCTGCTTCCTCCTGTTGCCTTTCAGACATTGATGCACCTCTTTGTCCTGCCCTCAGCCCACTTCTTTATCGATCTTATGCACTCTGGAGTTGCCACACACCTACACTGATAAGTCAATTCTAGATCTGGAACTCATAGAATCAAATGAAGCTTGCCCACCCCCCCTGCCCCCCACCAACTGGGAATTAAACCAGGGGTACTCTACCACTGAACCACATCCCCAGCCCTTTTATTTTATTTATTTGTTTTTTGGAGACAGGATCTCACTGAGTTGCTTAGGATCTTACAAAGTTGCTGAGGCTGGCCTCAAACTTGAAATCCTATTACCTCAGTCTCCCAAATCACTGGGGTTATAGTGATGTACCACCTATTGGACAGCTTCTTCTGCCTGTGCCACAGGCACCCATAAGTTAGCAGTTTCAGTTACCTTGGCACACTGAGGGCTGAACATCCAGTCCTCTCCTCGTCACATGTAATGCCTGACATCACACTCCATCCACCTGGCAGAAGTTCCCTTCTCCAAAGAAAATGATGGAATCTGGACTCACAGAGGCTTCTCCACCGTAACTGACTGCTCATGCTTGCTTGGTTTTTTTTCTTTTATTCTCTTCCTTCTCTTCCTCCTCCTTCTTCTTTCTCTTCTTCATTTTTTGTCCCTCTAGTGCTGGGAATGGAACCCAGACCTGATGCCTGCTAGGCACTGTACCTCTCAGGGGCACTCCACCACTGAGCTATACGCCCAGCCCTCCTGCCTACTCAATAACAAAGGAACATTTGTCTTTAAAAATATATATATCACTTTCTTCCCAAAGCCCTTTAGGGAGTGTGAAATGATTTTTTTTTCTTATATTGATTATCATCAGTTTGAGGTAGCAAGTGGCAGGCATTGGTAACTTTCTTTGGAGATAAAAAAAAAAAAGATGACACTCCAGAGTCCAGAAGGAATAAATCTAATGTGTCCACAGTGAAAAAATGACTGTGGAAGGAGTCAGGGACTATGAGTCACTCACTCAACAGATATTTATTGGGAACATCAAAGTGTCAGGCACTAGAAAAATGCAGTGTTGAGTCAGACCCAGGGTTCTGTCATGATGTGCTGTGACACTTCTTGTCCCTATCTTTTGTACTCTGATTTTTTTCATCCTAATTAGTGATTAATGATAACAATTAGCAAATGTTTACCATGGGCCAGGCACTGTTTTAGAACCTTACGCATACTAACTCATTTAATCATCACAAAAGTCACTGTGAGCTTATTATCATTGTTATTATTACTGAGGGAGGGCAAAGGCTGGGCAGAAGAAAATTTAGAAATATGCCCTACCTCAGTCTGCTGGTAAGTGATAAGGCATGGATTTGAATCCAGGTGATCTGACTCCAGAACGCATCTGCCATTGTCTTGGCTATCCTAACTCCTCACCCCATAGCAAGTCCTTCCACTAGCTACCCATGATGCTCTGTGATGTAAGACAAGCTAGTTCTCCACGTGCCAGAGTTAACCTGTGGTTTTGAATAACAAATATTTAGACTTTTCTTTCTTGAAACACTTGCCCCCTTGGGCATTGCATTGGCAGTGGTCTCTTTTTCTAATCTGAAATCCACAGAAAAAGAAGAAAAAGTTGCAGTTAGGTCCAAGTGGTTGTGACAGGTTGCTAAATAAAACTGGCTTAACTGAAGTTCTGAGAATTTCTTACAAAAGAAAATTTCCTTAGTATAGGAAATCATGGGTCATTGCAGTTATAAGTGTCTTAGTAAATAGAAAATGTGGCTTGAGGCTAAGAAGCATAAAATCTTAATGAGATTATTTGTGGGTTGCTATTTATGCATACATTTTAAACCATTAAAAAATGTTTCCTATCTGTCTTCAGTGTGTCATGTTAAGTTTCCACTGTTGAAATCTTACATAATTTTTGAGAATCTCCAGAGTTGCTAAAAGGAAAGAAAAAAGCAATAGTAACAAAAATTTATGTAGAATTTGAAATTTACAAAGTACTTTCACATACAGTAACCTTTCTGATCATCCCTGTTTTTATTCTCTTAAAAAATAGAATCACAAGGCTTTCAATGAAAATTTATAAAATTACCTATGTTTTCTTATATGGTAATTCTGAACTGATTTGGAAAAACTCAAATCTGAATCAGTGATGTGTTTAAATTACTAATGTTACTCCAAATTGCAGGTGGTAACTTTGAGGAACTTCTCTGACAGATACATGACAGGAGCATTTGGCTGACCGTAAAGTCTATGAAGTGGTTAAAACCTCCTTTGGTTCCTTAGTTTTGAGTTTTCCTTGTGCTTAGTCCCACTTCCCTCCTTCACCAACTTGAGGTGAGGGCACACTGAGGGCGAGGTAGGCTCCTCTGAGGCTTTTGGCAGCAGGGAGAACACTTGGCTAGGCCATTGGTGCCCCGACTACCAGCTACAAGAAATCAAAGATTTCTCTCAGCTGTAGATGAAAACTCTTAGACACATAGGAAAACTTTATATTTCTATATAAATATCATGTGTGTGTGTGTGTGTGTGTGTGTGTGTGTGTGTGTGTGTGTGTGTGTGTATATAGTTGTAGATGGAAACAATGCTTTTGTTTTTATGTGGTGCTGAGGATCAAACCCAGGGCCTCACACTAGGCAAGCACTCTACTACTGAGCCACTACCCCAGCCCCCATAGGGAAACTTTAGTTCAGCCTTAGAATGAAAATTAGGCATGACCCCAGTAGTGAGATTTTCCTGCTCAGTATATAAAGTGAGAGCATTAATAAAGTATATATTTGTATGAAAGGTGCTGCTCTATAAATAAATCTGCTCTTTTTTGATTATTAGAACTGTACAGGAAGAAGTCATCTGTTTTGGCACAAACTATGGAAATATATCTAGGTAGCCAAGGAAAAACTGAATTGTTACTGAAGGATGTGTCACACAGAAAAGAAATAATTTTCAAAGCAGTGGCTGGAAACTATTTTCAAACATGAATCTAGGGAGTCCCTTGAGCTGTCTGTGTGGGTGATGGGTGAGTAGTATTGGTTTGGTTCTTGCCGGGCTACTTATTTATTTATTTTCCCACAAAGACTCCTTCTTTCCTGTGAAATGAGAGTTGAAGGTGCAGCTCCATTTCGGTGTAGATTAAACAAAAAGTAGAATTCATTTATACTTACTATAACTTGTATAAATCTAGTGAAGAGAAACAGGTTTTCTTGCTAAGCTTCAGTATTATATAATTAATATAATACAATTATTTTCTTTAACCTTTTTTTAAAAACTACATGATTTAAGATATTTAAGAATTTAATTCATAAGAGATTGAAACTGGACATAGGAGAAAGACTAGAGAAGGATCAGCATTCTGCTACCTGGTTGAACACATCTCTAAAGTGGCAGCCTTAGAATACCATGTCCTGATAGAACTCCCTATTGAAAGCCAGCCAGCAGAGCCACTTCTTTATGCCCTACTCCTTACCTGAAGCACTGTGAATTGTCACCAGGGCCCTGAGTATGAACATAAGTGACTCCACAGGATTGCTACTCAGCCTGAGAGAAGGGAACTAGTGTCACTGGGCAATCCACACTCTGATTTAGAAACCCCAGGCTGTGGGTTTGGAATTGGCCAGATACCCTGGCTCAACCTTGAATAAATATTCCTGAGGCCTAAATAGGATAGGGAATTCAAAGCCCTATTTTTCCCAAGTTCTTCCATAACGAATCCATGGCTGCTTGTTGTGAGATTTAAGTGGAGAGGCCATGTTTTGGAGGGGAAACAAGGCGTCATTCTTTACTATAAATTAATTCTCCCATAGCAGTTCCCTTTTCTCTTAGAAGTGAAACCATTAGAGGGGCCAGATCAAACCCACTCTAGTCATTGACCAGGGCCAGCTTTATCACACACCCTGCCCAATGTAGTAACAACCTGTGTGAAATGACTTGAGAAATCTTAGGCAGTGCCCTCTCTCCACCCAGATATCTCAAATGCAGCCTTCATCTTAAGCCAGGTCTTAAAGACTCAGGTAGGCTTTTATTCTTTTAGTATTTGGATTTCATCCCTTCTAAGAAAATGGACATCACAGTGGGAGGTAAATGACTTTTATGTTATTATAGTCACTTATGCCATGATATAAATTAGTTTAAGTTTCTTTGGTTTTGAAAGAAAGATAATTAGATGACAATGGGGAGAAGGTGCAGAATTGGAACAAAGGCGGGAAGCACAGTCATCACTCTTGTGGCCTGGCTGAGGACTCTGTGACTTCTTTCCCATTAGAACTTGCTTCTATGCTTTCAGGGAAACAGGGCATCCTATTTTCCATTTACTTCTCCCTTCTGTCAAACAAAGACTTGGAGGTCTTTTTACGGCTTTGACTCTTCCTTACCCCTTCTAGATGTAGTTCTGTTTCCTTTCCAAGATGAAAGCATGTCTTTGTCCCCTCCCAGAATAGTTCCAGGCAGCAGAACATAGTGAATCCTTCCAGATAAAGAGGATGCTGATAAAATGCCAGATTGTTATCAGAGAAGCAAAGTGAGGGGAGTCAAGTCCCTACCATTAATTACCTAATTACAGCTTTGTTTATATCCTGTTCATTTGGGGCATGTTTTTCTTGGACAGTTTCTTGTCTGTGTTCTGAACTGCAGTCTGAAGTTTGCAAAACTCCCAAAGGTCAGGAAATAGTGGGTTTCTTCTTTGCTTAATGGCAAGGAAGAGAAGATCAAAGTTTCTATTTTCATCTGGAAGGAAATAGACAAATGCTTGGTTTGGGCAGCCTATTCCTCACCTCAGTAGACAACTATACTGTGCTGATTGAGCTCTGGCTCTGAATATTGAGGAAGTTACCTGGAAATAGAATGGCATTTATCTCTGTGAAGCCATGAGCATCAAGCAGTGATTGTATATCCAGACATTGAGGCTGGAGTCCAGTTGAATCTAAAGTAATACTACTAGGTAGTTTTAGTAAATATACTTGATGCCACTGAACTGTATTCCTAAAAATGGCTAAAATGGTTGACAAAGTTATGTTTCTTTACTAAACAAGTTCATATCTGACCTCATGTTGTTTTATTTGGTTTGGTCTGCAGCCCAACCCATCTTTGCTAACAAGACTATGGACATAATTCAACCCACCCTCTCAGCTCACTGGTGATGTGGGCTTCTGAAGACCAGAACATTGTGTTTTTCATAAGACAAAATCCTACAAGCATGTTATCTGGTAATATACCTGCAGTACGAATTTGAAGAATAAAAGAAAGAAAAAGCGAATAAGAGAATATACCTCATTCGAAATCATGAAACTTAGTTCTTATTAACTCCAAAAGCCCTCGCTCAGAGCTCCAATGTAAAGTGTCTTGTTTTTACCTTGTGTGCATGTCTCCTGGTTCATCGCTGTCATCACTTGAAGTTAGCTGATAAAGTCAATTTGATTTTTGCAGGCGCTTGCTCATATTTCAATTTAGTATTTCCTCAGAAGAGGCTAGAAAAATGAGGGACTTAGGGAAAAGTTAAGGTAAATCTTGAGATATATAAAAGCTCACTTTGAGTGAAAACTAATTAAAAACAAGCCCTGGCCTTTTCATAGGCAAGAAAAAAATTGGAATGGCGACAGGGGATGTATTCTTTAGGAAATAAAAACTTTGCCAGAAATAGCATGGGTGGTTAAAGGAGTCTGGTGTGAAAGTTGCATCATTTAAAAAATAATATATCTTTACTTTCTTCTTGACTAATGGTTTTGTCAGAATAACTGTTTAGATAATAAATGAAGTACTTTGAAGTGCATAGGGGAATGAACATTTCTGTGTCTTGTACTAACTGGTGATACAGATTATAAACTAAATGATGCCAAACTTCATCAGTTTATCCCAGATCTGCACACTAGCAAGCTTAGTCAAAGCCGTAGAAATCTACTGAGGAAATCATGAAAATGAATGGAATTGATCCAGAATGTTTTAATTTTCTTCCGAAATGTTATATTTATTAGACCTCAACACCCAAAAGTTAAAACAGTATTGAATTTCACACATAGCACTTTATTTGTAATCTTAGGTTAAAGGTTATGGCTTTGGCATGACTGAAGAATAATGACTCATACATTTTACACTGACTTTATTTTATTTCTGATAGGCATAAATGAGAGCTAGGGAATAAGAAGATAGTGCATTAAGGCTGAATTTATTAGTTGATTGGACACAAATGGAAATACAGAATGTCACTTAATGATTTTTTTGTTTCTGTTGATATTTGTATGTATACTTTGGGTGAAGACTGTGAAATGCTAACTTATACTTAAAATGCAATATAAAATATCTCTTGACTATTAAAATTAGGAGTGAGAATTAACAGTGATTTTTTTCTAATAAATGTCTCAAACTATACATAGCTAAAATCTTATCATGTGGACATTTTGGAGAATGTGACCAGTACTCTGCATTTAAATGTGCCCCATCTTAAAATATAGTCATCATGAAATTAATACATTAAGGCATGGTCACAATCCAGGAAAAGACTTGAAGGTAATATGAGTCTCCCCAGAATTAGTAACCTAATTAAATGCTAGATAGCTTCAGCTTTACAATAATGTACCATGCTTCTGAACAAAGATAACACCACCACTGAAACTGTATACTTGTAACACTAGTACATTTTTAATTAGTGGCAGGGTACGTGTGTGTGCTCATTTTTGTTTCATCTTTGGACTTTGCACAGCTGGTTCCATTGTGCATTCATTTGGACTATATCCAGTGAGGACAGTCACTGATTTGACTTGGTTTTTTCAGAATTTGGGATGATTCAAACTGGTTTGAATCAAAGTTACCTTTTTGCTATGGAAAAGGCAACTTTGGGGGATATTTAATATATAAAACTGGTTTAATCTACTCAAGAAGAAGAGAAAATCTGTTTTACCTTAATATCTCACATGGAAAATTGTACCACCAAATGCAGATGAGTTTATTGAAGACGGTCCATCAGATTTGGCATCTCTTGGTTGAATAATTTGAGTTGTATGTACACTTAAAAGTAATACAGCTGAATTTCTTTTAATATATATTATTGCTCAATTCTTTGGTAAAAATGCCTTAGAATTGGAGTGCATCAGTTTCATTATTAGTGTAGGCTTTTTTTCTTTCTTTCTTTCTTTAGTTGTACATAATACCTTTATTTTATTTATTTATTTTTGTGTGGTGCTAAGGATCGAAACCAGGGCCTCACATGTACTAGGCGGGCACTCTACCGCTAAGCCACAACCCCAGTTCCTAGTGTAGGCTTTTGAGTTAGAGGCACCTGACTTTGAATCCAGCTTGTTCACTCACTTCCTTTATGAGCTTGGGCAAGTTACTTAATCTCTCTGAGATTGTCTAGAAGAGAGCATGTGGAAGCTTCAGAACATTGTCCTAAAAACATTTTTGGTTTTTAGTTCTTATGTGATTATTAGGACTTAAGTATTTATTGATTTGATTTTTTAAGAGAGCACAAGGAAAAGTTAATTCTGGTTGGAAAAGTTTAAAAGAAATAACTGGACTTGTTTAATCTGAGGGAGAGAAGACAGGATGTTCCAGAGATAGGGCTAGAGGAAGAGAAGAGAAAAGAAGACAGGATTATACCTCAACTTTTCTAGTGGATATGATAGGATTTTCTTTAAGAACAGTTTCAGTGAGGTCTGACATAAACTGCACATATTTAAAATGTATAGTTTGATAAGTTTATATACAACCTAAAACCATCACCATCGTCAAGATAGTGAACATATCCTTCACCCTTTGTAGTCCTTACACAGCCACTCCATTGCTGGCATTGGCTGTTCCGGGTTCTGTCACTCTAAGTTAATTTGCACTTCTTTGTATTTCATGTAAATTAAATCATACAGTACGCGTTCTATTTTGTCTGACTTTTTCACTCAGCCTAATTATTTTGAGATTCAGCCATTTGTTACATGTACCCATGAATTTTTTTTCCTTTTTATCATCAAATAGAATTCCATCATATTGATCTACCATATATTTATTTATGTATGCAACTGTTTATTTATGTGCTCAACCATTTTAGACATTTATCTTGTATCCAATTTGGGACCATTATAAATGAGTTGCTATGAAGATTTCATGTACAAGTCATATTCTAGACGTGCTTTCATTTCTCTAGAGTAAATATACAGAAGTGGAATGGGTGAACTATATGGTTGATGTATGTTTAACTTTTTAAGAAATTGAACAATTTGTTTTCCAAGCTGATTGTATTATTTTACATTCCCACCAACAGAGTATGAGAGTTCCAGTTGTTTCATGTCCTAGCCAACACTTCGTGTGCTCGATGTTTTTCATTTTAGCCTTTCTAGTGAGTATGTAGTTATGTCTACTTGGGGTATTTATTTGAACTTCCCAAACAACTGGGGATCTTGAGCATCTTTTACATGTGTTTATGTGCCATCCATATATCTTCTTTGTTGAAGTGTCTGTTCAGAGCTTTGACCCATTTTTTTTTAAAGAGAGAGTGAGAGACGAGAGAGAGAGAGAGAGAGAGAGAATTTTTACTATTTATTTTTCAGTTCTCGGTGGACACAACATCTTTGTTGGTATGTGGTGCTGATGATTGAACCCGGGCCGCACGCATGCCAGGTGAGCATGCTACCGCTTGAGCCACATCCCCAGCCCCTGACCCATTTTTTTTTAACTGGGTTGTTTGTTTTGTTATTTCGAGTGTATTCTGGGACCAAGTCTTTTAGGCTTAGATTCATTTATTTCTCTGGCATGTAGAACCAGAAAAACAAAATTAAATTATAGCAAGAAGGAGTCTACTTACACAGAAGGAAGTACTTTTTGACTGTGGCAGTCTAAACATGGGCATGGGTCAACCAAAGGAGGATGTAAAACTTTCCCTGGACTTATTTTAAAAAGGGCTGGCTGTAGTCTATTTGGGATACTGTAGGCATGCAGAAGTATGACTCAGTTTACCTAACTGAAGTTTTCATTTGAGAGAAGATATCTTCCCTGGGATGGGTCTCTTGCTAACATCTTAGTATCCCTTGCTCTTTTGTGCTATTTTTTCCAGGCAAAAAAAAGTGCAATTTCTTGGGATTTTTCAAGACTTTTCCTGTACTTTATGATTTTTAAAAAGTCATTCTTTCTGATTTTAGCTTGAAGTGTTGCTACAAAATATGAGGAAGGTCATTCGGGGCATTAATTAACTTCAGCAAAAACAATTGCAATCTCTACAGAGCAATCATATTAAAAGAAATGCTCAAATTTCTCTCATCCAGCAGTAGCACCAATCATTGTTTTTGCTGATGGTATTGGACAGATTAATTCAACTCTATGTAGAGGTAAAATAATTAACTAGATTATAGAGAGGAGGTTTTCTGTGGTTAAAGGACTTGGGTTGTTGTGGCCCTTGGATGGGAAGAGTCAGGGGTGCTTTAATGACAGGATTTCAGTAGAGCTAATGAAAGGTTTTCCTGTATGTAGAAAACACTGGTCATTTGTTCTCCAACTCCACAGATTGCCCAAACTGGAGGATGTTGGCTCCAACTATAAGGAGATTGAGTATGGTTAGTGTTAGGCATAAAATTTTTATTATCAACATCAATATTATTATGAGATTAAGCAATGGAACAAGTCAAGAGAGACCATGAAGATATGTGAGAATAATAATAATAAAAAAAAAGATAGCCATCTGCCTGGACTGTTTAAATGCCCATTGATTTATAGGATCTTGTTATTGAAGGAAACTGTAGAGATCACTTCTCCTAAAATAACCTTTTACAGAAGGGAATATGAGAGGACATTATGTAACTTGCCTCTGGCTACATTGTTAGATACTAATATTTTAATTTTAGGATGTTGCAAAAGTAATCTCACTTAAAAGAGACACAAAGGAAACCATGTGTTTCTGCTTCATGAAAAGGTTTCACATGACCAAAATAGTCCCTTAAAGCTGATGACTTATTATTTTTTCCTAAGCCCATGAAGATTCTGACCTATGTTTATCTTTGCTTGTCATTAAAAATATTAAAGATTTTTATTCAGGCATTTTGAACTTCTCTCTAAATAAATATGATACTTCGAGTGACTGAAGGGTAATTTGACCTGAAGTGATCAATGATGATAGAGGACAGCAGGGGACATTGCCAAATCCTTTGTGGAACCTAGCCCAGTATGATATGGGTTCTATATTTTGAAGAAAGATTACAATTTGGTGGATGCCTTTGGCTCAAAGTCCTGTGACTGATTTGCCTTTTAAAAGGTAGTACTTTATAAAGCGGTAAGACTTTGTTTTGTTAAAGACTAATTGGATTGTTAGAAAACATATTTAGGCTGTCAATTCATTGTGAATGGGGTCTGCAAATACAAATTCTAACCATTGGAATTAGTGGGCTAAATTGCTTGTAAAGGATTCCACATCCACAGTCATGACAGAAAGAAATCAGTATAAGGCCTTTTATTTGGTTGTAGTTATGTTTTATTTGGACTCATCATTTTGTACATGTTCCCACTAAAGTGAAAAACCAACAAATATTTATATAATGTTGTGTACTTGTTGTATAGGGTTTATCTGAGTATAAAAGTGGGATAAAATACTTAAAAGTATCACCCCATGATAACCAATGGATTTATTTTCAAAATTGCATTTGTTGTTGTCTAGGCAAAAAATGATGAAAAATTTAAATGAAACATAATTTTCATACTTCATCTGTTTTGATAAGAATAAGTAATAAGGGATTAATATACAGAAATCATGCATCCTTTCATTTATTTAAGAAATATTTGACACAGTGTGCATCATGCTAGGCACATGCCTATAATCTCAGGATCTCTGGAGGTTGAGGTGGGAAGTTCACAAGTACGAGGCCAACCTGGGCTATTTGGTGAGATCTTGTCTCAAAATATAAAGTAAAAAGGAGCAAGGAAGTAGCTCAGAGGTAAGACATACCTGGGTTCAATCTCCCTTACTGCAAAACAACAATAACAACACAACAAAACGTGTTGGGGATGCAGCTCAGTGGTAGAGTGCCCCTGGGTTCAATTCCCAATTCTGCACAAAGAAAAAGGAAGAAGAAGGAGGAGAAGGAATATTAGTAATTCTGATTTTCTGTGTGTGGGGTGGGTACTTGGGGTTGAAACCAGAGCCTTGGCATACTAGGCAAGTGCTCTTCCACTGAGCTTGAGACAGGTTTCTCTATGTTCCCTCAGCTGCTCTTGAATTTGCTATCCTCCTGCATAATTCTCCTGAATAGATAGGATTACAGGTATGTTTCACTATACCTGGTTGTAATTCTGTTTTGTGGCTTTTTATCCAGCCCCCATACTGGGGATTAAACCCATGGCCTTGCACATACTAGGCAAGTGCTCTACCTCCTGAGCTACACCCCCAGCCCCTGGCTGTAATTCTAAATAATTAAAACACATTCTTCCAAAAGCTTTTAAAAATAACTACCACACTGTAAACCTTTCCCTTTCTTTGGTGGAAAAATTCCCTTACTTTATTTTCTTGCACTAAAAGGAATGGCATGAATGCTAGCAGCCATTATCTCTGTGACCTTGTGTCCTTGCCACATTATGTGGCTGAGTGCTGTGCCCAGTTCTTGCTACATTATGTATAACCATAGAAATGTGAAGTTGTGTTGCAATTGTGTACAATGAATCCAAATGCATTCTTCTGTCATATATATCCAATTAAAATAAATAAATTAATTTTTAAAAAAGAGAGAGATATATCAAGGTGATGGAAACCACTCCCCAGCTCCTGGCAGCTCCCATTTTCATAGCCTAGAATTTATATTCTGTGGCAGATCAGCCTGGACAAAAGCCTTGGTAACTGAGAGCCAGAGTCATGTTGGCCTCAAAATCATGCATCTGCTAAGGCCCAGGCTGCTGTTTAGCTTGTCCCATTTGGTCATGCACTGAAGTTTTAAAATATTCTATCATGGCTTATTATTGTCAGCATAAAATGTCACTGCCATAAAAGTATACTTTAGAAAGGTTTTAACATGATGAAGAGTCTTAATTTTTAAAGAGCAGTATTACTTTTGAGCTACTTGGTAGGTCCAGAGATTTACACTAAACATTCTACCTCAAAAGCATAATAGGTTTTTTTTTGTTTTGTTTTGTTTTTTAATATTTATTTTTTTAGGTGTAGATGGACACAACACAATGCCTTTATTTTTATGTGGTGCTGGGGATCGAACCCAGGTCCCGCCTGTGCTAAGCAAGCGCTCTACCACTGAGACACGATCCCAGCCCCAAAAGCATAATAATTTTTGCTTTATTTTGTTTGTTAGATCTAGAAGGCTTTCCACCCAGACTTTTGGAGATGTACAGTTTTTAGCTCAGTACTCTCTACTGTTCTTACTTTCCCCTTAATACCCAAATGAAGGACTTTAGAAAATCAAACTTGAAAAGTTCTGAACCCACTGCTTTTCTAAGAAATATATTTAAATAAAGAAATTCATGAGCTTTGCAGAGTGCACAATTACAGTAAATGCAACTTTTTTGAGTTACAGGAAAGGAGCAATTAGTTCAGGTAGTGGTAGATCTTTTGATGACTTGAAAATGGGTCTAGGAAGGACAAGTAGAGAATCTGGCAACCTTGACCATTGCTGTATTCTCCAAGAATGCAGAGAATGGTTTTAGGGATGCCTGGAATTGCAACATGGTTAATAGTACCAAAACACAGAGAATGACTGCCTTTTCACATTCACTAGATACAAACTTATTTTTTTTAGTATTTCTCTTTTTTATACATGTATATGTATATACACATGCTTTTAAAAGCACATGCTTTCCTCAATACAAGATTTAAACCACATGAAAAAGAAGTCTGGTGGAATATCACCAGAATCAACAGAAAATAGATTTGGACTCTGAACCCAGAGAATAGTCAGTAGGTGCCAAAGAAACCCCAGCTTCCTGCCCCTTGTTGCAGCTCATTTGGTGAGGAGGGAGAAGGGTAGGTGTAGTAAGCATGAAGAACCTCTTTGGTACAGGCAGGGCTGTTTCCTGGACAGTTGTTGAGACAGAACACTGGAGAAAAATAGAGAGAGTGTATATATGTTAATGGAGGTTTTAAGTTTTCACATTATTCCACTTACTAGATTTGATAATAGCTACCACTTTTTGATCACTGTCTGATAGGCATTGTGTTTTACATGCTTTATCTCATTTAATTTTTACAAGGCCCTATGTGGTATATGAAGAATTTAGAAAGTTTACTCGCTTGTACAGGGTCACACAGTAGTAAGTGGTAGGACTTGGATTTAAACTTAGGTCTGCTGGATTCCAGAACATGTTCTTGACTCCTGTCCTGTGTGCTCTATGAAGATCCTGTTTCTGCTCTCAAGATCATTTCATTCTAGTAGACATGATGGCCCGAGGGATACTGTGGGAAAGGTAGATGAGTCCTCCCCTGCTCTGAAAGCCAACTGTTCAAGTGCAGTACCTGCACAGTGATTGACTCTGAGGTCATTCCTTAGCAGAATTCAGATGAGATGTTTCCCAAGGATGCAAGGGTGAAAGGACATTCATTGCAAGTGTTCAGGGAATTACAGATTAAACGGTAGTTGGCTTGACAAAATAAATATAGGAAGAAAGTTTTTTTAAAAAACAAACAAAAACCAAAATGAGCAGTATGACCAGGAGGCTGCTTAGTCTTACCCTACCTTCAGCAAAAGGGTCATCCCAATTGTGGGTTGCCAGTGGGTGACCATTTCCCAAAACCAGGCAGCCATACCATATGAGAAATATTAATGGTCAGGCATTCTTGAATTCCCTCAGTAGGTATCGTGAGGGTAGTCAGACACAGCTTATTTGAACTCAGCTCAGCTCCCAAAGTGCTAACTTTGATTAAGTCGGGGCTCCTGTCCATCATCATCTGAACTTTGGGGACCTCTACTATATAGAGAGTATAGCCTAAAAATCAAAGCTCAGCACTGGAGGTAGGGTCTTGGATTAAGGAGGAACCAGGGGAGCATTAATAATTATGTTAGTGAGGAAGAGTCGAAGAGGATATTGGCTAGAGCCTGAAACCAACTAAGACTTTCAAAGACTGAGGTTCCTGTGGGTACTTAGCGGATCTCCCTATAGGTTGGGTGGGCAGAAACACTTTTGGTGCTCTGCAGCCACTTAACCTTTGAATTCTTTAGGAAAGGAACAATTCAAAGGGTGAATGTACAAGGGGAAACACCTTATAAGTACTCCGCTGCGCCCTGTGAAAGGGGAAATTAGAATGGTCTCGGCAGAATAGTTCTCCTGTGCTCAGAATACTGCATTCTAAACTTGCCTGGTATCTGAAGTGTTAGGTACAAAGGTTGGAAGGATGATATATACCTTGGTACTCTCTCCTCCAGAAAGCCATTCCAACTCTCTCTCCCACTTCCCTTTGTTATCCTTCTCCATAGCATGTGTGTCTCTGTGGGTACCACAGATTTGTGACCAGCATGTATTCCCTGAGCTAGTGGTTCCCCGTGAGCAGTGTCCTAATTCCATTTTTATATCACATGAAATAGAGCACACACCTGACTGCCACACTGTGTGGCCATCCAGTGTGTGCCAAAGAATCTGGGGATTCTTGACCTGGATAAACTATATAGGAAAGTGTGTGTGTGTGTGTGTGTGTGTGTGTGTGTGTGTGTGTGTGTGTGTGTACATATACATGTTCATAAGTCTCTCTTTTGAGGAAGTCCATAGTTTATATTAGGCTCCAGTGTGTTTTCATAATCCTGAAAATGTTTATAAAAAACTGAACTTATTTGGAGATTTTCCATATTCTTGTAAATGAATGTGTGTGTATGTGTTTGGGAAGGTGGATTGAACTCAGGGGCACTCGACCACTGAGTCACATCCCCAGCCCTATTTTGTATTTTATTTAGAGACAGGGTCTCACTGAGTTGCTTAGTCCTTTGCTGTTGCTGAGGCTGGCTTTGAACTTGGATCCTCCTGCCTCAGCCTCCCAAGCTGCTGGGATTATAGATGAGTGCCACTGCCCCTGGCATGAGCGTGTGTTTTTATATCTGGTAGATACTTTTATGCTTCCTTAAATTCCTGTTGTGAGCAACAGCTTGGGGTAGCCAAGGAACTCTCCCTTGGAGCCATGGATCACAATTCTGTCCTGGGCACTGCTGCTTACACATCCTGGCAGGGGGTCTACCTAACCTTCCTGAGTTTTATCTTATTTTTCACCTGATAATTCCCTCTTGTCCTACAGGAATGTTGCATTGTAAAGAGATTACAGGTATACAGGCATCTCATAAACTGCCAAGAACTATACAATTGCAGAATACAAGTATTGTAATTAAAAATACATCATTTTTCTTGTCACACAATGCCAGGATAACAAATATGTGATTAAAATGAACATTGGGCCAGGTGTGGTTGCACAGGCCTGTGTTCCCGGCTAGAGGCAAGAGGATCACTTGAGCCCAGAAGGTCAAGGCCAAACTGGGCAACATAGCAAAACCACATCTTAAATAAATACATAATGTGAACATGGAATGAATTTATTGGAGTGAGAGACTAGAAGTTGAAAGGCATTAGTATCTGCATGTCTTGTAGGCTTTGTAGATGCCCAGAACGGTCTTAGAGTACACACAGGGCTATTGAGGAAATGATTTGCAGACAATGATAAAAGTTTATAAGACCTTCAAGACCTCAATTTGTTTGCTTTACTTTACAGAAGAAGTGGAGTCTGGGAGATGGAGGGTATTCTTTTTTTCAGAAAGGCTGTAGATGGGCAGGGGATATAGCTCAGTGGTACTTGCCTGGCAGGTGTGAGGTCCTGAGTTCAACCCCCAGCAGTGCAGCACAAACAGAGGCTGGAAACTCTTCCTCATCATTGTTAATAGAGGACAAAGAAAGAACCTGTTTGTCTTCATGTCATCAGTTTATTATCATATCTATTTAAAACAGTGTAGAATTACCCCATGATTTTAAATCTCTCTTTGGGGCTACCTAGAGGCCAGCAGTTCAGCAGTGTGAGCACTTGGCAAGCCATGGGCACAGTGCATCGAAACAACTTTGTGTTTCCAAAGCACCTTCTTGGAGCGCTTCCTGGAGAGCACATCAAAGGGCTGGATGTAGATTACTGCACGCCTCTCAACTGGTCTGAGACTCAGAGGTTACTGGGACTTGCCAACTCAAAAAACTCAGTGTCCAAAGCAGAGTGAAAACCCAGATGTTCCAATTTTTTATCCTGGTAGTCACTAGGTTCTAAATTTTCTCACTACTCCAGCTCCCTCCTCTCAATAGCTTGCAAAATGGTAACCTGGAAATGTGTTTTTGCTTAGTGTATATATATATGTATATATGTAAATCCAACTATCATCTAACCTTCCATTTAAACAATTTGTACTAGAAGGAAATTTGAAATTACATTTAATCATTGCTTTATAATTAATGTCATTTAATTAAATATTACTTTAAAAAATGGCTTCTTTCTTCTTTGGCAATTACATTACCTTTTGAGCAGTTCTGTTTTGCTTTTTAACCTGGTTATGGGGTTTAGAGAGTACCCTAGTATAGGGTATCTGAAAGCAGAAAGTTCTGGCACTTTTCCCACTTTCCATTCTTTCTCCTGTATGGATGCCAGATTCCTTTGGGAAATCATCATTTGCAAAAGGTCAGGAGCAAAAGGAGGGGCATTCTTGAGTGTAGGGTTACTGCTAATTGGAAACTAAACATCTTTAACCATGTCAGAGTTATTTGTATTTGAAAGGAAACATTTATATATAAGAGCCCTTTCGGTAACATAAAACACACTATAACACAGAGTGTGTGCATTGGAGGGGTGGCGATGGGGTGGGGAAGGACAGCCAGGGAAGCTTCTGACAAATGACTGTGCTGTGCTGAGTGAGGTCACTTGCTAATTAAATCTCAAAGCATTTTCAAAGTATTTTCTTTTCTTTGTCAAATGAAGTTTTCTTCCCTCATATGCCAAAGCAAACAGTTTACTGTGTTTGCCATTTACAAATGAAACATTTCACCATTTTAATGGAAAAATAAGGAGAAAATGGGTGTGTGTTCAGAACCTAGTCAAAGACCAGCGGGAACTCTCTAGTTTCTTTATAGAACCTTAGCTCTCAGCGTCTTCCCATGGTATGATGTGAGACTGGTTCTTCCCTTCCCTGAAACTGTGTGCCCATGGGCTTCCTGATACACCTACCCTTTCAGGAAAAAAAATCAAACTGTTTTCCACCTGTGCCTTTTTCTCCTTTCTTCCTAGTTTCTTCTTAGAATAAAATTTCTTGAGAATTCCTTTGAAGAAAGTCGAGAATCTACCCCTTTCCCCCCTAGAGTCTAACACCTTCTGTTTTTTCCCACCCTTGCCCTTGGCATCTAAGACATTTCTGTAATTTTTTTTTAAATTGGATGAAAGATCACAAAGTCGAGAGAACTTACTTAAGCTAGGACCTATCATATTGTATGAGCTACAACTGAAACCCCCAGACCTCTTATTTTTGGAGCTGTTTTCTGAAAGAACTTGTGTCCTTATTCACAGACTGTTTGAAGCAAAATCCAATCAAGGTTTTCAAACAAATATTAAATGTCTTCATGCAATTAACTTAAGCATCCTTTTCTTCTGCTTACCTCTCATTCTGTTATATTTGATAATTAAATTTTCCCAGTTCACACAATGAAAGGTGAGGTAGCACTTTTGACCACTGTACGGTGGTCAAAACCTGAAGTTTGGGGCAGAAATTTCAGTTTGAAGGATGAAACCAGTCAGTTGGACTGATTTCAGATTTTCAGTAGGACCCAGTCCTGCCTTGTGTGTTTTCTAGTTCCTTATTTGTGTGTTGCTGATCATGCTCCTTTTTTTATGGTTTTCAGGTGGAGTTGGCATGAACTTAAAAGCAGCAGATACTGTTATTTTTTCTGACAGTGATTTTAATCCTCAAAATGACTTGCGGGCAGCTGCCAGAGCTCACTGAATTGGCCAGAACAAGTGAGTGAGTTAGTCATTGGCAACTTTCTGCTCTGTTGGCTTGCAGCTGTGGATTGGGGAGGAAGGTAGACCGTGTAGTGCTGACAACAGTGCCACGTTGGAGTTAGAGTCCACTGGGTTTGAACCCCGTTGTGCTGCTGGCTTGTAGAGTCATGTTGGGGGATCAGTGGTCCCATGATCAGTTCAGACTCACTTTGTTGAAAAGAAGAGTTAAATTCCAAAATGATTAGAAGAAACTTAGAATTTATTTAGTTCATGTTTCTCACGTTAGATCGTAATTCAGTTTAAAAATGAAGTTAAAGCCAGTGGGTGCACATGCCTGTAATCATTATCAGCATGGGAGACTCAAGCAGGAAGATCAAGTTTAAAGCCAACCTTGCAACTTACCTAAACCCTGTCTCAAAACTTTTTTTTTTTAAGGCTAGGATTATAACTTCATGGTAAAGCTCTCCTGGATTGGGTTCCCAGTATCACAAAGAGGAAACAAAGTTGTGTTCAGCTACCCTTTGACTTGAGGTAACATTCCTGCCAGGGGTTATCCTGGCTACAGATGAAGGCCCAATAGTGGTCACTTCATCTTCCTTCCTCTTCCTCTTTTGGGGAAAAGTTCAGGAAGAAGTTGAGGCCAGATTTCTCTAACAAATGCTCAGGTCCCAATGAGCAGTGTCCTTTTCATTGTTCCCTGAATGTGGCATTTGGTTTTGCTTCCTTTTGGGTGTATTTTCCTGGCATGCTTTTTTCCCCAGCTTTGCAGACTTCTAACACTGCTCTCATTTGACTCCCGTACAGGGCTGTGAAAGTGATCCGGCTGATTGGCCGAGACACTGTGGAAGAAATAGTTTATAGGAAAGCAGCCTCCAAACTGCAGCTCACCAACACGATCATAGAAGAGACCATTTTACTCTGGGAGCCCAGAAACCTTTGGCTGATCCTGACCTCCAGGTAAAATGTGTTCCTTTTAGAGTCTCATGATTTATAACCAGTACTATCTTTGGATGAGAATGCAAATAAAAAGGACCAGCATTAACCACCCATTGTTGCAAATTACACATTTTTTTCATTGGACTAATTCTTACCCTCTCAGTACCTAACTACATGCAAGGTGCCATACAAGCTAAAAATGAGGGTGGCATTTAAAGGCAGAGAAAATAGAATAAAGAGAATGAGCTTTGAACCATCTAACTTGGATTGAAATTCACATCTTATCCCTTATTGGATGTATGACTTTGAGCATGTAACTGAACATCATGGATCTAATCTCTTTATGGCTTCTAAAGATGAGTGTGCCACGAGTTACCTCAGAGAGAATTTGTTTAAGTTCTTTTTTTTTCATCCTTTTTTTAAAATCAGTGATGATTAGTTCCATAGCTCCTCCTTAATCCCAGACGCTTTGAGTAGTGACTTACAGTACTCATTCCATACTCAGAGATGAGTGAACAAGATTAGGAATTCAAAATTATGCCATAGGATATAGAGATGAAAGCACTAGAGTTAATTTGTTGAAGAAGGAAAAATTAGATGGGAGTCAAATGCTGGCTTAGAATATCCTAGAGAGCTCTCTTTTGGTAGGAGGTTTAGAGTTATTCCTTAGCAGCAGCCTTTGAGATAAAATTGAACCTATATTATAATATACCCCAAGTCCTTCTGAGGGATTAGATGCAGAGAGATCAACCCCTAGTATATAGTATGATTCAAGCATGAAGAGAGTACTAAATGTCTGAGAAAAGGTAGTAGCTGTGGTAAAGTCTGCTGTAGGAAACTGCAGAGAAATGACAGGAGTTGGCTATTGTTTTGAGGCAGGCAGTGAGAGAGAGCAAGTTCCAAGATGGCTTTAAGCCTTTAAGCCTGAAAGATGAGAGTAGAAAGTAGGAAGACAGGGATAGAAATTAGAAAGATGAAGATAATGTAGGCTTTAGTCAACAGAATTTGTAGTAAAAATCAATATACATTATTGTTAGAGGGAGACTCAGAAAAGAAAGGAATTAGAAAAATTTGCAAGAAAAACCAGGCTTTAAAAGGATCAGCTTATCAAACAAAAAATTCAAGAGGTATATGAAAGGGAAAAAATTACACAGTATTACAAGCAGAATCATCAAATTTACAACTAGCCCAAGCATGAGTTTAAAAATGGCAGTTTTCTCACATCTGTATCTTTACACATCATCAGCATTGCAGACAGAGAAGGTGCTGTTTTTGTTAGGGAGTCACTCACCTGCAGGAAAGGGTCACAGATTTGGGGGTACTAGAACCCGAAAGAAGAACCCTAGGTTTTGTTTGTTTGCTTGACTTTAGTTTATCTTAGAGAGTAACTGGAGTCTTTGGCCTTTTGTGTTTTGAGTCTTCTGCATGCTCATCTGTCATGGTGGCCGGGCAGGCTGTGCATTTTATTTTCACACTATTGAAGAGGCAATTTCAAATGGAAGGTGAAAGCTTGAGAGAGAGGTGCGTGTACACTGTAGGTGTCTAAATATACTTCTTCACAGGACCTTGGGAGAGGAGCTCATCATGGGCTGTTGTGAAGGCACAGGTGTCAGGAGTTAGAGGAGATGCTTCCCCAGTGGAGGGAGCTCCAGACATTTAGTCAGGGGTTTCCCTGTGGCATTGGCTGCTAGCACATCATTGTGAAATGCACAGGCACAAACTCTGCCATGGGACCAGATCCTGGGGCCAGTACAAACTATGGGCTGGTGGAGAGGACCTCGGTGGGACTTCCTGCCCAAGCCATGGCAAGAAATCACACTCTGGTTCTGTCTTGTTTCTTTCCTCCCCATCAGACTGTGAGTTATTTATGGTTGCCAGGAACAAGGGTGATAACTCACTGCCTTGTCTCAAAATACAGCAGGACATTTTTTTAAGTTATTAAAAGAATCTAATAGTAAAAGACATGGTTCTGGTTTGATAAATCTAAGCAGTATAGAGCAGTGAAGTCCTGAAAAAGGAAAGCAGGTTCCTTGTTTTAGAAGGAGAACACAACAGAAACAGAGAACAGATAAAGATGCGGTGAACACTTATTGAATGCGTACTGTGTGCTAAGCATTGTGTGACATGCACTTTTTCCAGTTGTTTTAGAAGAATAACAAAAAAATGAGATAGATGTTGTCTTTACCTCCATCTTAAGAAATTTTCCAAACATCAGATTCATGACTCTAATCCGAGCACTCTTTAACTTCCAACTACATTCTCTTAGTTAGTATAATAAAGTGGTTTTCATTTAAAAAATGGGTAGTTCCTTAAAGACATGTTGTGGGTGAGCATTAGCGAGGGAAGCCAGGAGACATAGTCCAAGGAGTGGAAGAGGGAAGGGTCCCAGTATGGACTGAGCCTCATCATAAATACTTGGCTTTCTTCTGTTTTGGGTACTAAATGCCAAAGCCATTTGGCTTGGTTATATATATGTACACCAAAGTTAAATATAAATATAACAGGTATGGTTTTGCTTAGTTTTTGTCATAGTTTTCATTTCGGGTATTTTCAAGCTAAAGTTTCCAAGTTACAGAATAGGCAATCTAGAGATAATTAACCAAATCTAAAAGGGCAAAATGAAAATGAAGTCCCATGATGTGGATCCCAATTGGTTCAGAATTCCTAAGAGATAGTACTTAGGGAGGTGGAGAGTTGCAAGTAGCAAATGAAAGCCAGGTAACACTATCTAAGATTCTGGTTCCTGTAGCCATAGGAAGTAGGCTGAGTATATCCCCTAGGGGGAGCAAGAGGGCAGGATGGGGAGTGCCGCAGGACTATCCAGGGAGATTGAAATTGAGAAAGGGCTTTTGGGTCTGGTGATCAGGGTGGTTATGGTTTTGCCAAAGTGGGTCCCATAAACCACTGTAGTAGCAAAGCGGCTTGGCAAGGACAGGTGGCAGCTCATGGTGAGATGAGGTATTCAGTGGCACCTTCTCTTTATAAGAGTTTGGCAGTGGGAGAGGTAAGAAGGTAGCCAACAGGTTCTCTGAGTTCTCTCAGGACTGCTGGAAGTGCCTGTAAAAAATGCTGGTGAGAAGTGCTATAGAAGATGCTGGAATCATTTTATCTGCCCCCACTCCTCAAAAAAATTGGAGGCCCAAATTTTTTTTGGTATTGTAAATAATTGTCAAAGTCAACATCTCTGATCATCATTTATCACCTCTCTGCTTATTCCTCATCCAACTTCAAAACAGCCTGGCAGGTGTCATTTGTGATGGAAGAGAAGAAAGTGCATCAGGGAAAGAATTACCTGGTATCATTTAGACACTTAGCAAGTCACACATCCTCATCTGTGTTTTCATGAGAACTAACTGGATCTCTCGTTTTCTTCATTCAAGTTGAGTGACATACTGAAATTTGGCTTGGATAAACTGCTGTCCTCTGAGGGGAGCACCCTGGAGGAGGTAGACCTGGAGTCCATCCTGGGAGAGACAGAGAATAGCCAGTGGGCCTCTGATGCCCTGCCTGCAGCTGGAGGAGGGATCAGAGAACAGGAGGAAGGAAGTGAGTTGGGGTTAGGTAAGCCAGTGACTTCATCACCTCAAGGTAGGGTGTGAGTGAGATGCGTCCCCACGGGAAGTCCTGTGTCCTGCTCTGGGACCTTTCTTTCCTACCAAGCCCTGTAGTCATCTGATGACATTCTTAAGGCTTCCTGGTCCAAGAACTACCAGAGTAATCCTTGTTCCCTTGAAGCTGGACTTTGAATCCAAGTGATGATGTTAATGTTTATGGTCCTGTCAGTCTCAAGGATTAAATTTGAACCTTTTCTCCCTTGACGCAGACATCTTCTCTGGAGTTTATTTGGTAAACCTCCTATCTTTATGGTGGTGCTTTGCACAGTGATTCCTCTTCTCAATAGTAGAATGTTTTTTAAATTGCAACTGATATTTATGGACATTTATTGTGTTCATCAACAGTACTGACTATGTCATGTGCTTTAGGTCGTTTAAGACCCATGAGGTGGGGGGCTGGGGTGGTGGCTCAGCGGTAGAGCACTCACCTCGCACGTGCAAGGGCCTGGGTTCAATCCTCAGCACCACATAAAAACAAAAGTAAAAATAAAGGCATTGTGTCCAACTTCAACTAAAAAAATACATATTAAAAAAAAAGACCCATGAGGTGTAGGAGATCATTTTGTCTTCCTTTTTCTTTTTTCTCAAATTTGGTGTCCCCCCCTTCTCTCTCTCTCTCTCTCTCTCTCTCTCTCTCTATATATATATATATATATATATATATATATAGTTGTAGATAGACAGTATGCCCTTATTTTATTTTTTTTAATGTGGTGGCTAAGGATCGAGCCCAGTGCCTCACACATGCTGAGTAAGCACTCTGCCACTGAACTACAACCCTAGCCCCAATATTTATCTTTTTGTCCATTTTCTGTTCTGAAATATTTGAATTTCAGACTTGAAAGGGTTTTTTTTTTCCTCATGATTATTTTTAAAATGACTGTTCTCCTGTATCAGCAAGAGGGAGTCAATATGGGCTGGTGTGAGAGGGTTTTACTGACCTTTTTTAAAAATTTTTATTCATATATGACAGCAGAAAGCATTATAATTCTTATACATATAGAGCACAATTTTTCATATCTCTGATTGTATACACAGTATATTCACACCCACTTCCTGTATTCAAACCTGTACTTTGGATAATAATTATCACATTCCACCATCATTAATAACCTCATGCCTCCTCCCTTCCCCTCCAACCCCTCTGCCCTATCTAGAGCTTGTTGTTCCTCCCATCTCCCACTCTCTATCCCACTATGAATCAGCCTCCTTATATCAAGTAAAACATTCAGCATTTGGTTTTTTGGGATTGGCTAACTTAGCATTATCTTTTCTAACTCCATCCATTTACCTGCAAATGCCATGATTTTATTTTCTTCTATTGCTGAGTAATATTCCATTGTATGTGTGTGTGTGTGTATGTGTGTGTATACACACATACACACACACACCCCACAGTTTTTAATCCATTCATCTATTGAAGGGCATCTAGGTTGGTCCCACAGTTTAGCTATTGTGAATTGTGCTGCTGTAAACATTGATGTATCTGTGTCCTGTAGTATACTGTTTTTAAGTCCTTTGGATATAGATTGAGGAGATGGACAGCTGGGTCAGATGGTGGTTCCATTCTCAATTTTCCAAGTAATCTCCATACTGCTTTCCATATTGGCTGCACCAATTTGCAGTCCTATCAGCAGTGCATGAGTGCCTTTTTCTCCCACATCCTCGCCAACACTTATTGTGGTTTGTATCCATAATAGCTGCCATTCTGACGAGTGAGATGAAATCTTAGAGTGGTTTTGATTTGCATTTCTCTAATAGCTAGTAATGATGAACATTTTTTCATGTATTTGTCGACTGATTGTATATTATCTTCTGAGAAGTGTCTGTTCAGGTCCTTGGCCCATTTATTGATTGGGTTATTTTTTTTTTGGTGTTTAGCTTTTGAGGTTTTTTATATACCCTAGAGATTAGTGCTATATCTGATGTGTGAGGGGTAAAGATTTGCTCCCAAGATGTAGGCTTTCTATTCACCTCACAGATTGTTTCTTTTGCTGAGAAGAAAGAAACTTTTTAGTTTGAGTCCATCCCATTTATTGATTCTTGATTTTAATTCTGGCACCAAAAGAGTCTTATTAAGGAAGTTGGAGCCTAATCCCACATGATGGAGATTAGGGTCTACTTTTTCTTCTATTAAACGCAGAGTCTCTGGTTTTATTCCCAGGTCCTTGATCCATTTTGAGTTGAGTTTTGTGCATGGTGAGAGATAGGGGTTTAATTTCATTTTGTTGCATATGGATTTCCAGTTCTCCCAGCACCATTTGTTGAAGATGCTATCTTTTCACTAGTGCATGTTTTTGGTACCTTTGTCTAATATAAGATAATTGTAGTTTTGTGGGTTAGTCTCTGTATCTTCTGTTGTGTACCATTGGTCTACCAGTCTGTTTTGGTGCCAATACCATGCTGTTTTTGTTACTGTTGCTCTGTAGTATAGTTTAAGGTCTGATATAGTGATGCCCCCTGCTTCACTCTTCTTGCTAAGAATTGCTTTAGCTATTCTGGGTCTCTTATTTTTCCAGATGAATTTCATGATTGTTTTTCTATTTCTATGAGGAATGTCATTGGGATTTTGATTGGAATTGCATTAAATCTGTATAGCGCTTTTGGAAGTATGGTCATTTTGATAATATTAATTCTGCCTATCCAAGAGCAAGGTAGGTCTTTCTATCTTCTAAGGTCTTTTTTGGATTTCTTTCTTTAAGGTTCTGTAAATTTCATTATATAGATCTTTCACCCTTACTGAGATTCTTAATTCAAGAGTTCCTTCTAGCCTGGCACAGTGGTGCACACCTGTAATCCCGGTGACTCCAGAAGCTGAGGATCATGAGTTCAAAGCCAGCCTCAGCAAAAGCGAGGCACTCAGTGAGAACCTGTCTCTATTAAATACAAAATAGGGCTGGGGATGTGGCTCAGTGGTTCATGCCCCTGAGTTCAATTCCCAGTACCTCCCTCTCCACCCCACCCCACCCCGCCCCGAAAAAGAGTTCTTTCTCTCATCAATACAGAGAAGCACAGTGGCTTCAGTAGGGTTCTTTTTTTACTAGTAGGGAAAGGGCTGGGTGAGGCTTTTGGTTTTGTCCTTCTGAATTTTCTTTCATTGCTTCTCTCTCTCTCCCTGCCATAGACTGTCGAAGGCTGTCTGCATTACCCCTTTCTCACCCGAGAGCAGAGCGTCCCTAGATGTCTGACTGCGTCTCCTTCCAGCCCTTCCTTTGAATTCCTAAGCAGCCACTGCTCTGAACTACCAATCTCAGTCATCCTGGGGTGACCTCATTCTGGAGGATGAACTTCATCTGTCTGGCACTGCTGGAGCCCCACTGTCCTGCTCCTGTGCAGTCTCTGTCTGCCTCCCCAGACCAGTGAGGGCTTCAGAGCTCAGCTGGTTTGGGATGTTCATTCTCTGTTTACCTTCAAGTGGAAGTTTATACTAGTTCCCGACTCCTAATTTTGTGGTAGGCTTAGATTAGGGGTGGTTTGATTATCCTTGTTGACTGGTGTGGTTTTTATGGAATATATGGAGAATTCAAAATCTAGGCAATTGGCATTATTTTACAGAACACAGTTCTTGGACTTATTCTTGTGTTTTATCTTGTTATGATAAAACAAATGTTATTTGTTATGATAGTATCACATTTATATTCTTCAAGAACTCTTTCTTGTTCTCAGCTTGTTGTTTTAATCGTATCCTATTCCCATTTCAAGGATATAATATCCTCCCCGAGGACATTTATTATAGCTTTTTAAAATATATCTCAGGGAGGATATTTATTATATCTTTTCAGAAAGTGTTACCCTGCCCACTGTATTATCTCTTTTTCCTCTATTTGCTTTTCCTTCTTCCTCCTCTTTTTAAAAGTTTTGTTTTGGAGTCTCTCGTTCTTGTTAGCAGTTTATCTGAAACATCTGGTGTCCTCTGATCATCGTGCTGGTGAAATACCCCAAAGCTGACAGGCAGCTCTGTTGTGAACAGGTGGGTGGCCTTTGGGCCTCATGCCAACAGCACTGGTTGGCAAGCCAGCTTTTGCACTGGGGGAGTCAGATTTGAAGATTTCACTGGAAAACTCATTGTATCCTAAGACGAGTCCTATACCATTACAGTGAAATTGGTGGTTTAAATTGGAAAGACAGGGAGCTGAGGGCACGTGGTACTCTTGGTGTTTGGTGTGCGGATCCTCTCAGTTCCTCCATACTGTGGTGCCTGTGCTTGTGCATCTGAGTTTTTGGAGAACTGAAAGTGTTTCAGTTCCTGCAGTCAGCCCCAGCTAGATACCAGTGTTTTGGTTCCACAGCTCTTTTGAATCTGTTGTCCTCTTCTTATCCACTTTTTATCTTCCAAAGAATTCGTGCACTGTTTCATCTACCATTGCCTCATATATCTTTTTAGAAATCTGTGTATTGTCCTTTAGCTGTTTTGGGTGAGAGAAAAAATAGATGTGTGTGGTCATATTTTTAAGTTGTATTTGATTACCTTAGTACCAAGTTTCCACCCTTTTCTGTACTCATCTAGATTGACTTTATTTACTAGAACAAAATAAAATTGCAGTGTTTTCAGAAAGATAATTATATATCTCAGTCTACCTACAAAAAAAAATTACATTTTTGCAGACAGTTTAACTGTTGGATTCTCTACTTGGATAAAAATTTGGAATGTTGTCTTCGATGACTGTCTTGATTCTCTTTGTGGTAGATGGTTCCTCTGGCAGGACCCAGATGAGGGTCTAGACCTGTGGGCTCCAGCTGCCTCTTCGAAACAGAGTGAAGACATAAAGCATGGTTAAAAATAACAAATGAATATGAAAGAGGAGTAGTTAGAGCAGCCCATTCACAATTAAGTATAAAGTAAGGTTGCTTTATCTTTAATGCCAAGTTTTTTAAAAAGCACAGTTATATGGTAAGGTGAGCATGCCCAGAAACCTGCCTTGGGAGCATGTGCAAAACCTAGCCCCGCCCAACTCCTCCTTTGAAGGTGGAAATGGAGTTGCCCGCCCCTTGAGCCTGTACTGGTTAATGGAAGTGAACCAGGAACTAACAATAGGCTGCTAACTTTTCATTTGTTTGGCTAGCGATTTACATCATTCTGTCTCATCCAGAAGGTGTAAGATTTCCATTGCAAATAGAGATTGTGGAGAGGGGTCAGCAGCTGGACTAGGGGAGTAAGATGTTACTTTTCCTGGTGGTCCTTTGGATTTTGCTTCGCTTTCCAACGTCCTGTGCAAACGGAAGCATGGCTGATGGTTCTTAGGAGAAAAATACATGAATAGTCTTTTAATTGGTTCCTTGATCATTCTTTTTTATTACAATTTTAGCTTTTAAGTGACTCGGCTGCCTTCTCTACTATTTGGTCATGAATTTCTTTTTTTCCTTCTCAACAAGGATTGTTCTGGGGACCCAAGTGCTGTCAGCTTTTATAAGGAATGTTGATTACTTTATATGAAATAGGATGGAAGGAGGTTGATTAAACCCTGTGAAATGAGAGACAGTTGGGGAATTCTGTGAAAGATGGCCATGGACAAAGATTTGTGGGATCACAATGTACTTCTACAATATTTGTGAGAGGGATGTGTGAGATAAGGATCAGATTTTTTTTTTAATAGCATCAGGTATCAACCAGCATTAATGAGTGAAAGCTAAAGGGAGGCAGCTTGAAAGTCTTTGCAAGAAAGGATTTTGTTCATAACTATGACTTCACAAATAATGACTCTCCCAGGATTCTCTGAATTTTCCCTCTGAGAGTGGACCATTTGAGTAGAACCAGAGTATCAAAGAAGAAATTTTAAAGTCTAGTAAAAATTTATATGTGGATTTTTCAAAATGCTACAAAGAGTTGATTCTTTGCTGTCTTTAAACAATATACAGTAATCACAAGAAAAGTTCCTTCTGTTCTTTGTGTCATTAGTTCTTGGCCTCACTCAAACCTAAGTGATGATGTGGAGGAAGAGAGCACACAAGATAACATGGCTATTAGCTTCCAGTTTAGAGGCTTGCCCTGGCGAACATTTCTTCTCTTTTCATGAGGTATAAAAATATAACCAAAACCCATCAGGACAGATTTTATATGGCTAAAAATTCATGAAAATAGGAAAGAGTATTTCTGATTTTTCTTAAAGTTCTCAAATACATCTAAATAGTAGATAGAAAAGACAGTGGAATGAGATTACCATCATTACCCTAAGTACACATATAAAGACACAACTAGGGGCTGGGGATGTGGCTCAAGCAGTAGCTTGCTTGCCTGGCATGCATGCAGCCCGGGTTCGATGCTCAACACCACATACAAAAAAGATGTTGTGTCCGCCGAGAACTAAAAAATAAATATTTAAAAATCTCTCTCTCCCCTTCCTCCCTCCCTCCCTCCCTCCCTCCCTCTCCCTCTCCCTCTCCCTCCCCCCCTCTCTCTCTCTCTTCAAAAAAGACACAACTGATGTGACTCTGTATACAACCAGAGATATGAAAAATTGTGTACCATATGTGTAATATGAATTATAGTGCATTCTGCTGTCATATATAACAAATTAGAATTAAAAATAAATAATTTTTTTAAAAAAGATTTTAAAAAGTGGGAAAATCAGAAACTAATATCGTTCCATGCTGTACATATCACTTCCCTTTCTCAAGTACAATCTGGCACAAAATGTGTTGAGAAGAGATTCCCCTCCAAAAAAAAAAAAATCCACTGGGGCTGGGGATATAGCTTAGTTGGAAGAGTACTTGCCTCACACGCACAAGGCTCTGGGTTCAATCCCCAGCACCACCAAAAAAACCCCAAAATCTGATATTACATCCAATGGCATGAACAAGATTTAAAAAGCCACATAACCATAATGAGAGCACAAAGCACACAAAAGGCTTTCTAGATTCTAATCTAGAAAAAAAAAAACATATCCCAAGGAAGGAGAACAATGTTCTTGCAATTACTTTTCTCTAAGGAGTGTCTTAGTATGGTGATGAATGACCTTTTTTAACCCCCAGCACTGAGGATTGAACTGAGGAGTGCTCTACCACTGAGCTACATCTGCAGTCATTAATGTTTGTTTTCTTTTTATTTTTCTTGAGACAGAGTCTCACCAAGTTGCCCAGGCTCTCCTCAAACTTACCATTCTCCTACTTGTCAACCTCCTGAGTAGCTAGGATTATAGGCATGCACTATTGTACTGGCTACAAATTATTTGTTTTTAAATCAGGAAGTTGTCATTTAGAGAATATTATTCCCATAAGTTTTTTCTATATAAATTATTATAGAGCAAGCTTCACACAACCAATTGAAGAGACATTATCGTCAATAGATTATCCTATATTGTAGTTAATTGTATGGAAAAGAAACAATGTAGCAAAAATGAAATCATGAAAACAAAGACATTTCACATAGTAATGTAGATTAAAATGTCATCCAACTATAAATTCCCCCAAAATGCATGGACCAAGATCCTACCCAAGATTGAGACTTGAGGAAGGACTGACTGTATCCTTTAAAGGCACAAACTCATTTTTTCTTCTCTGTGGTACCCTGTGCCACACTGTAAAGAAGCCCAGGCTATCTTGCTGGAGGGAGAGTCCATTTGAAGAAAGCCCCTGACATATGAAAGACCACATGGAAAGGGAGACTACATAAAGCCAACAGTCAGCACCTTAGTTCCGGACATACAAAGCCATCTCAGACCTTGTAGTCTAAATCAGGCGTGTGCTGTATGGGTGAGCCTAGGTGACACTGGAGCAGAACCTTGGTTAAAGTCTTGACTTACAAAATTATGAGAAATAAAATGGTTGTTTGGTAGTGGGGATTGAACTCAGAGGCTCTCGACCACTGAGCCACATCCCTAGCCCTATTTTGTATTTTATTTAGAGACAGGGTGTCACTGAGTTGCTTAGTGCCTCGCCATTACTGAGGCTGGCTTTGAACTCTCGATCCTCCTACCTCAGCCTCCTGAGCCACTGGAATTACAGGTGTGCACCACCACTCCCGGCAAATGGTTATTTTTTAAAGCCACTAAATTTTGGAATTTTTAAAAATATAACAATAGATAACTAAAACACTGTTTATTGATGATTTGTAGGGCTTTTATTTAATGACCAGTTTTATTAAAGAATACCCCATTTATTTCTACTGTGATCAGCAAACAAACTGAAATTCAATATTTAAAATTTTTTGCCAAGAATATAACCTATCTTGCAAGTTTCCATGAGGACTAGAAAAGAATATATATTCTGGAGTTTTTGGGCATTGTCAGTCAATGTCAATAAGGTTAAGGTGGTTGATAGTTTTGTTCAGACTCTTGTGTATCATTAGTGATTTTTTTATAGTGTTACTATCAGTTGTTAAAAGGGTGTTAAAAATTCAAAGTATAGATTTGTCTCTTCAGTTTTGTCAGCTTTCATATATTTGGGGCATATAAATGTTTGGTTGTATGGTGTCGTGTTTCTGTGTTCTTAAAAACACATTATGGTATTATGAAATGTCTTTCTTATCTCTTATAAAACTCTTTATCTTGAATTAAATTCATCTGATGTTAGTATAGCATCTACATTCTTCTTGGCTTACTATTCATGATGTATTTTTATCTATTTCTTGTTTTCGTTCTATTCATATTTTTATTTAATGTAATTAAATAAAATTACATTAAATAAAAATTAAATTTTATTTAATTTATCCATTAGCGTTTAGCTTTATTGCTTTACATTATTGTTTTAGCAATGTTTCCAGGAATTATGAAATGCATTCTTCAATTTATCACAGTTTTCATAATTTAAATTGTGATACTTTCTCACATCTCCCCAAGTCCTTTGTGCTTTGTCGTCATACATATTACAGCTGTATGCCCTATGTTTTTTACCTTAGTCATGTTTCCAAGTAATTACAAGAATAAATATGTATACATATTGCCTTTTATATTTACCTACATTTTAGTATTTCTAGTACTTTTCATTTCTGTTTATGGTGCATTGTCTTTAAAAATATCTACCCCAAATTCTCCACATTCCTGTATCATGTTGCTTCTCTCATTATGAAGTAATATCTATTTTCCCACCCGCTGAGTCTGGGCTGGTCTTTTGTCTTGTTTTAATGAACAAAATATATTTTTGGTGAAAGTGATGCCATGCCAATCCTAGACCTAACACCTTGGGAAGGTATATACCTTCTACTTTTATCCTCTAGAAATCTAATCAACAAATAAAAAATTTTAGAATGACTGAATGACTAAAAGCATTTGAGGAGATAAGCCTGACCCAACCAGTTGAGCTAGCAGACATGTAAACAAAGCTATTTTGTCAGTTCTACCTTTGGTTAAACAATCCCTGCTAAAGGAAACCACATAAGCACTAATAAATACCTAGAGCAAAGGACCCATCAGGTTATGTAAAGCCAAATCATAGAATAAGGAGAAATAACAAAGAATTTTTATTTTAAACCATTAAGTTTATTACACAGTGAACTAAAACACACAGTGCATCTGTTTCTACCTGATGGATCATCTCCTTTTATCCTGAAGAGGTTCTTTTAGCATTGTTAATAGTAGAGATCTATTGGTATTGAATTTTCTTACTTTTTATTTATTTGAAAATGTCTATTCTGCTTTCAGTTTTGAAGAGTACTTATCCTGGATTAGCAGTTTTTGTCTTCTAGCACCTTAAACCTTTCCGTTAACTTTAATCTCTCATTTCTGATAAGAAGTCAGCTATCATTTTAGTCATTTTTACCTATGCGTAACACACCACTTTTTTCTAATTGCCTTCAAGACCTTTTTTCTCCTAATTGATTATTTACAGTTGACTCTGGTGCATCTAGATGTGATTTGCTTTGTAACTAACTTTAGTATTCACTGAGTTTCCTAAATCTGTTAACATCTTTTTTGTTAATTTGAGATAATTTTAGCCATCATTGTCTTAAATATTTTTTCTGTACAATTTATGCCTCTATTCTTCTAGAAATCTAATTATATGTATGTTAGGTCACTTTGTCCTGATAGTAACCAAGTCTCTATTTTTTTTCTTTCTGATTTTTATACCAGATAATTTTTATTGGTCTATCTCCAAGTTAACTTTTTGCTGTTTTTGCACTATATAATCTGATGATAGATTTGTTTCATGAATTTTTCATTTCAAATACTATACTTTTTAATTTCTTTTAAAAGAAATTTTTCATTTATATGTTGACACCCATATCTACTTATTCATTATGATTAAGCTTTTCTTTAATTCCTTGAAATTAGTTATAAAAACTTTTTAAATTTTTTTTCTGCTAATCCTAACATCTGGGTCAGTTCACGGAACTTTTTTTATATGTGACATTTTCTCTTGTGGTTCTCATTTTTCTATCTTCTTTGCATTCTGGCAAAATTTAATAATATTCTACATGCCTATAATCCCATCGACTCAGGAGGCTAAGGCAGGAGGATCAAGAGTTCAAAGCTAATAAATTATGCATGGCACACATTGTTTAATTTTGCATGTAACTTCTTTTTAGTGTGTCAATGAGGTTTTAGTGACATTGTCACCCAACACTTGGCCTTTGTTGTTCAGGGAATGCCTTCATGATTTTAATACTGGTTTTCCTATTCAGACTGTGGATTGGGTTTGAATATACTGTTATCAACCACCTGGTCTTTTAATTACTCATCCCAGTAAATTTATAGTTTGTGAAGCATTTGTTTCTCAGATTCATGACACTGTTAGAACCTGAAGTAGTAGCTGATGGGTATCTGTGAATTCTTTTTTTTTTTTTTTTTCTTGAAGTAGATTGTCTGAAATAGGCATATTCTCCTCTGTGTTTATCCAAACCTCCCTGTTATGTGCACTACAAGTTACAATTTGGAAGTTACTGTATTAAAATTCTGTCTGTTCATGGTTCTAGAAGAGTGATATTCTCTCCCAAACACTGGTTACTACAGCAGCATTTTTAATGTTGTAAAATAAGAATAAAGGCTCTGAAGGCCAAAGATTTTAAAAAGTCATTTTACAAATGTTACGTTAAATTAAACCTGAGCTTTGCTGTAATACTGTTTTCTCTTCAAAATGTGATGGTACAGGAAAGGTGTTATATGAAGGGGTGGTATTGCAGGGGAGCATTTTAAATTGCAGAAGTAAAAAAGTTATAATATTTATAATTTTGATGAGTTTATTTTTATAGGGAAGATTTTTCTCCCCTGAAATTTTTTCTGGAATAGCAAAATGTTTCCATTATTAAAAATTGAAATTGTTAAAAAAAAAAGAGTTCAAAGCTAGCCTCAGCAACTAAGGGATGCACTTAGCAACTCAATGAGAGCCTATATCTAAATAAAATGCAAAAAAGGGCTGAGGTTGTGGCTCAATGGTTAAGCACCCCTGGGTTCAATCCCTGGTACCAAAAAATAATTTTTAAATTATATTCTGGTCATTTATAGATGATACATCATAGGAAGTCTGGATTATATTGTCTTCCTATAAAGGATATTCTGTTTTATGTGTCATGCAGGCTAATTACTGGTGAATTGTTTTGATCATATTAGATTTGGTATTATTATTATTATTATTATTTGGTACCAGAGATTGAACTCAGGGTACTCAATTACTGAGCCACATCCCCAGACCTGTTTTGTATTTTATTGAGAGACAGGGTCTTGCTGAGCTGCTTTAGCACCTCGATTTACTAAGGCTGGCTTTGAGCTCGTGATCCTCTTGCTTCATCTACCTGAGTCACTGGGATTATAAGCATATTCCACCTCACCTCACTAGGTTTGGTATTTTTCTTTATTTCCATATTTCATGGTGCATTATACTTGTACATAATGGTGGGATTTGTTGTTATGTTTTCATACATATGTACAATATAGTGATAAAACAGCCAATATCATTCTCGAGTATTTCTCTTTTGCCTGCTTTCCTCTCTCCCCTGATCCCTTTCCTCTATTCTACTGATCTCCCTTTGATTGTCGTCAGATTCCTTTCACACACACACACCTTTCTTTTCCTTTTTTCTTTCTGGCTGCCACATACATTTTCAGCATGAATCAATTTTGATTTCAAATTTAGGTCTACCATTTTTCCTTTACTCTTTTGTGTGTGGTTCTTTTTGCTAAGGCTTATTCCTGAACTCTTAATTAAGTACCTGATATATTAATGAAGCTGCTGCAACCTGACTCTGCTGGAAACCATTTCTTCCAACATTGCCATTTAGCATCATCTTCAGTCTCCTTTATAGTAGTCAAACTCTGCTAAGCCTTAAAGAGTCTCATCTGGTACATTCATATCAAAAATGAATTTCCTCCAGGCTTTTAGTATTCTCTCTCTAACACACACATAATTACATTGCACCCACCATAAATAGCTCAGACATTCTTGTCCACAAAATTCCAACCACTATGATAATCTTGCACTTTGATAATTTTCTCCTTAACTCAGTATGACCCCCATCTTACTTGAGCTTCATCTCCCTAATTGTGTTTTGTGCACCAGGCCTACAGTCATGTCTGAAATTAATACCTGAAAATGTTTAGTTTTTCTAGTTTTATACTCTTTTGTGTCAGGAAAACAAATCAAGTACATTAGATCTATTACAGTTTCAAGTAAAAATACTAACTTACTTTTATCTTTGCCCATCAATAGTGGTAGAGACACTTAGGTCAACTTACATAGAAACTGCAACATCTTATATACATACCAAAGAACACATGTGTATGATTACACTGTATAAAGTAACAAAACAGGCAAATCTAATCCTTGTTATTAGAAGTTAAAATAGTGCCTAAGTCTGGGGGAGTGGAGGGAATAATTAGGGGAGCAATGAGAAAGGGCTCATGAAAGTGCATTTGATGTCCAATTTCTTGACCTGGGTTAGGGTTCAGTGGATATGTTTACTTTGTGATAATTCATTGTGCTATACGTGATTTTCTTTTGTCTGTTATATTTAATAAAAGAGAAGCTCTATTAACAGTAAAAAAATCAATCTCTACATTCATGTAAGAGTTAGTAATCAAATGTCTATTATATGGTTAATATGAGTATAAGGGTTCTGAGGCATGTAAGACAGACATGTTCCCACAGTCCAACATTGGAGATATTTTGACTATTACAAATAAAACCACCATGAATAGTTGTGCAAAAGTCTCAGTGTGGATGTATGCTTTTATTTCTCTGGAGTAAATATCTCGACAGATTTGATTTAATTTGTAAAGCAACTGCCAAACAGTTTTCTAACAGTTTGTGCCATTGTTTGTACTACATATTATAGTCTGCAGTTCTAAGAGATACCATAGTCTTCATCTTTGTCAACATTTGTTATGATGAGTCTTAAATTTTGTCCATCCTACTGTATGTGTAATAACATTGCAGTTTTTATTTACATTTCAACTTATGTTGGATATCCTTTCATGTGCACATTCACCATATTTGTGTCTACTTTGGTGAAGAAAAAAAGTCTTCTGCCCATCTTTTCAAATTGGGTGATTTTTCTTATTAATAAGTTATAAGAATCATTTGTATATCCTAGATATCATTCTCTTGAGAGAGATATGTTTTGCCAGTACTTTTTCGTAGTCTGTCAGCTTACCTTTCCATTTCCATAACAATGAATATACAATAGACAAAGTTTGTTGTTGTTGTTGTTTTTGGTACTGGGGATTGAACTCAGGGTCATACCACCACTGAGCCACATCCCCAGTCCTATTTAGTATTTTATTTAGAGACAGGGTCTCACTGAGTTGCTTAGTGCCTCACTTTTGCTGAGGCTGGCTTTGAACTTGCAATCCCCCTGCCTCAGCCTTTTGAGCCACTGGTATTACAGGTATGCACCACCACGCCCAGCATGAGACAAAGTTTTTGAGGAGAGGAAAAAAGAGAGCGTGAGGCAGAGAGAGCTAGTTAGTTTTAAAAGCCTCTGCCAAGCAGCTTTTTATATTTTCTTCCAGAAGTTGTATAGGTTTAGCTGCTACAATTAGGTCTGTAGTCTATTCCTACCAGTAGTGTGTGAGGGCTCCCATTGATCCACATCCTTGCCAACTTATTATTATCTTTTTGATTATAACAATCTTGATAGATGTGAAGTAGTATCTCACTGAGGTTGTACATTTCCCTAATGGTGCTGGGTATCCTTTCATTTGCTTATTTGCTTTTGCATATTTTCTTTGGAGAAATGTCTATTCTAATTTCTTGCCATTTGTCTTTTCATATTGAACAATAATAATTGCTTGTATATTCTAGGTAGTTATATATATTCTAACTATATGAATTGTAAATGTTTACTTCTATGATTGTATTTTCACTTTCTTCGATGGTAGCCTTTAAAAGTTTTAAATTTGATGAAGTTCATTACTTTATTATTTTTTCTTTTGGTACTTGGGCCTTTGGTGTCTTAAATACAAAGTCATTGTCTACCCCAAGATTTACCTATGCTTTCTTACATTTAGTTTTGGTTCTTACATATATATGTGTTGTCCATTTTGAATTCTTACATTTATGTCTGTGGTCCATTTTGAGGTAATTTTTATGTGGGGTAGGGCTTAACTTAATTCTTTTGCATTAAAGACTATATCATTTTGAAATAATATTTTCATTTGGAATGCAATTCTAGGATATCAGTTTTTTTTTTCTTTCAGAACTTGAAAATGTTGATGTACTGTTTTCTGGTTTGCATGGTTCTTGAATGAATTTTGACATTTTACTTTCACTCCTTTGTACATAATGGTATCTGTTTTCTGTAGATGCTTTTCAATTTTTTTCTTAGCACTGGTTTTAAGCATTTAGTGTAAATTTGTGTCATCTTTATCATTTTTCTTATTCATTGAGCTTTTTGAATCTGAGTGTTCATCAGATATAGAACATTTTTATTTATTATTTTTTCAAATGTGTTTTTCCCACCTTTTTAGGAACTACCATAACATATATATTGGACTGGTTGAAGCTGTGCATACTGATGCTTTGTTCAGTTCAGTCTCTTTCTCCGTGTTTGATTTTGGAGTCTTTATCACTGCATATTCAGTTTGCTGATATTGACTTCTTCAATGTTAAATCTGCTGTTAATCTCATTCAGTGTAATTTTCACCTTAGCCATTGTTTTATCTGATTTTATCTAATTTTATCTGTTTTATCTAATTCAGACATTTTTATATCTTCTTTTTCTCCTTTACATGCTTATGCTTTTCCATAGCATCTTGAACATATGGTATACAACTGTATTAATGTCCTTGTATAATAACTCTATCACAGTGTAATTAATGATCATTTTTATTAATTTTCTTTTCAACATGGGTTATATTTTCCTCGCTCTTTGCATGCCTCATACATTTTTATTGGATTCCAAACATTGTGAATTTACCTTGTTCTGTACTGGATATTTTGTATTCTTTTAAATATTCTTGAGCTGTGTACAGCTTTTTTTCTGAACTATCTTGGAAACATTTTTATCTTTTTAAGATTCTTCTAGACAGGAGTTACCTTAAATCTTGGGCTATTTTGTCCCTTTTACTGACTATGTTACTTGATGCCCTTTTATTATAGATTTTCCATTCTAGCTGGTGATTACAAAAATTGATCTGCATGCCAACAATCACCACCACCTTCCATTCTGTTCCTTTCTGAAGGTTCTTTCTCTGGCCTTACATGTGAGCCCATTGTTACATAGCCGCAGACTTCAGGGGAACCCTCCATAGATGTCTAGAGAGCTAGTGCATGTACACACTCTCCCTCCATCTGCAGTTCTCTACTCTCTCCTTTATTCTGCTCTGGGACTTCTAGCTGCGTCAGTCTCTTCAGACTTTAAAATCCATCTCTTCAACTCAGGAGATTTTCTATTTGAGTTTTCCTTCTCTGGATGTGGCCTGAAAAATTCTTTCCAGGGAGTAAATTGGGATAATCCTAGCACTCATCTCTCATGCCTAACTTTATCTTAGAGGTCACTCTTATGCTGCTTATTATCTAATATCTGAGAACTGTTGTTTGTATTTTGTCCACTTTTTTTCCAATGTTTCATATGCGAGGGTAAATCTGTTGCCCCTCTTGGAGAGATTTAGTCTTCCATAAATGTTTAACACTATTCTCTGGCACATCATTTACAATAGATGAGGTTCTTCCTGGTAACAGCAGCGGTAGGCCTACTGAATGCTCCTAGGCAAGTGCCTTCACAAATTTCCAATGGTATATGTTATTATGCTGCCAATTATTTGTTTCAGATATGTTTTTGTCTCATTTAGATTGTACTCTGACTTTAGGAACCCTTTATATCTTAGAATTTTATGTCCCCTCCACCCAAACTGGTCACATTTACCTTTAACAATTACTCAACCCTTACCCCGTAAGAATTCCCTTTGAGGTATTAAAGAATAATTCACTTGAGATTATTTATCTCCATGCCAACAATCACCACCACATTCTATCCTGTTCCTTTTCTGAAGGTTTTTAATATAACCTTATATTAAACATGTTAAACATCAATGCCACATATTTAAATGCTATGAGTAAAAGTGAATGCTGATTCATCCACTAATTGTATGTATCCTGGTAGAAAGAACCACCACTACTTTATTGTGGCCAGTTGAGAAATTTTCTTCTCATTATCCACCAGACTAGTTAATATGTCTTTAAGGCAATAAGTTTAAAAAATAATACTGATAAATCAAAATATTGAAAACTCTACAAACTAAGCAGCTAGTTCTTCAGTAACTGGAAGCACTGACTATGCATATAAAAGTATATCTGATTATGAGTCAAAGTAAATATCAAGAAGGTAATATGCAATTAGATCATTTTGGTCTTCTGATTTTTCCACCAATGAATTATCATTAATTTCTATTCTACAATAAGAAAAAATCTACAACATACCATATTCTATAATAAGAAAAATAAGAAAAAATTAAAACTAGTTTTAAAAGATCTACTTAAATATTCCAGTATCATGTAACCAAACAACTACTCTCCACACAAGTATGTTTTTATTCAACAAACACATTCAGGGGTACATTCCTGGAGTTGAGGATGCATGCTGCTGAGAGGTGGACCTTAAATGCCTTGTTCTCATAGCTTATTTCCTCTCAGTACTATTTATATATGGGGGCTTAATAGTTAATATATGTGTTTAGGTTAATAGTGTAGTATATTTATAATATTATTGGAACCATGAGTTTATCCATCAAATCATTTGTTAACTCTCTCATACATTCTAGGCATTTCCCTAGTCACTGATGTAACAGTAGTGAACAAAATAACTAATTTCCTGCTCCTGTTGGAAATTGTGTTTGAGGTTGGGTCAGAGCAGTCAAGTAGATAAACAAATGTAAGGCAAGTGGTAAGAGAAGTCTAAAGTGGTAAGGCAAGTCTTAAGAGAAAGAAAGGCAGGGTAATGGGCTTGATAGTCATGACAAGAGGCTATATTTTGTGTAGGATGACCAGGAAAAGTCTTTATCACATGAAATGCCACTGTTACAGAGACATGATAAAGTGAGGGGGTAGTTAGCTAGTTAGATGATTTGGGCAGTTAAGGTTGAGGCAAAGTTGCAAGTGTAAATGCTCTGAAGCAGGGGTGGGATTGGTGTATTTAAATGGAACTAACAGACAAGAGAAGAATGTTAGGAAATGGGGAGAAGAGGATGAGGGGAGTCACATTGAATAAGAACAGTCCATAATAAGGCAGGGCAATCCATAATAAAATCATGGCTTTTTTTTTTTCCTGATACCAGAGATTGAACCCCCAGGGGCACTTAAACACTGAGCAACACCCACAGTCCTTTTTAAAATATTTTATTTAGAGATAGGGTCTCACTGAGTTTCTTAGGGACTCACTACATTTCTGAGGCTGGCTTTGAACTCAGGATCCTCCTGACAGCCTCCTGAGCTGCTGGGATTACAGATGGGTACGACCAGGCCTGGCTAAAGTCATTGTCTTTTATTTGGAAATGGGAAGCTATAGGAAGATTTTGAGCAGAGAGACACAATCAAATTTATATTTAAGAATATCACTCTAGTTGCCATCAGGACAATAGATATTGGGGAAAATGAGGGCAGAAGCAAGGACAGAAGAAGGCTATGGGAATCATTCAGTTGACTTATGATGTGGGTTTGGCCTGTATATTGGCTTAGCAGATGCAGAGGAGTGGTCAGATTCTGGGCATGTTTCAAATGCTTATTTGGAAAGAAGGAAGTCAGAAAAATAAATAAATAAAATGCTTTATAATTTATATCAAATTCTAGAAAATGCAAAACAATCTATGATGACAGGAGATGTTTGGAGACAGCCCAGAAAAGGAGAGGGGAGGGATTACAAAGAAGGATGAAATACTTTTTTGATTTTGGTGATAGTCTCATGGGTATATTCATGTCAAAACATATCAAATCCTACACCTTAAATGTGCAATTTATTGTAGGTCAACTATATCTCAATAAAATTATAAAAATAAAGACATAATATTGTCTAATGGACTGGAGTTGGAATGTGAGAGAAAAGAGATCAAAGGTGGTTTGTAAGTTTTGGGCTTTGAGCACCTGGATAATGGGAATTAAATTGTCATTCTTATTTCTGAGATAGGGAAGACTGAAAGCAGATTTTGAGAGAAAAATGAGTTCAGTTTTCAACATGTTGTTAGAGATGCCTACTAGATACATTTTATAACATAATAAATACATGGTAGAAAAGAAATGAAGAATGACTCAGACAGACAGTTTCTCTGTATGATCCACTGGTTCTCCAGAAAGCGCAGAAGTACACTGGACCAACGGGGACCTCTCATGGCCCCTGTAGACAAATGTTTGTGCACACCTTTTTTTCCCATCGTTTTCTTTATTTAACATTGTGAACATGGTGGACTACATTCTTTTTTCTAAGTTTTAAAGATTCAGTTAATTTGGAGAAACAACTGATGGGTTCATTGTTGGAGGTTGATGAATAACCTTAGCAGAGACTATAGTAACAAGCCCTTGGTCACAGACAAACGAGAATGGCTCCACCCAGGATGGGAGCATTGCAGACACTCTTCCTTGGGCTGGCTAGCTTGTGCCTTTCCCCCCTTAACTGTACATATCAGTAATTCAGCTATATTATGATTTAAATCAGATTTTGCTCCTCTTGTCAGAAAGTACAATTGCTTGTTAGTTGATAGGTTGTGATGAAAAGGAGTCTACTCCTTGGGCTTGATACTTAGCTCCATTAATCACTGGATGTGTGACTGCCTCAATTTACTCTAAAATAAGGATTGGAATAGGACCTACTACTACTGTAAGGTACTATTGTTATGAAGATTAAATGAATTGATATGTATAAAACCTTCAGAATAACAACTGGACATAAAGAAAGCATTCAAGAAATGTTAGCTACTAGCTTTCTTCTCTGACAATCGGTTTTGTCAGTTGGTTCCCACTAAGTTGTGGACTTTTTTGGACCAGGACCAGATATCTTGTCTTTTGATTTTCATTCACTCCCACACCATGCTAGGGCTTTGTCCAGCGTCTGGCATGAATGGTAGCACAAAATGAGAGTTAAAAATATGCTTTTGAATTAAATAATTTCTTCCCTTACGGATAAAGATAAGAATCTCAAGATCTTAGCCTGAAGACTAATGTCCATCTCTCTGCCCCCACCTGTCCCCGCCTTAAAAAAAAGCAGGCCACTGTCTCCAGTTTACACCCTCACTCACAGTTCCATTCACCTTCCCCTTTCCTAATCAGAGGGATCTTGGGGTGGGGCTTCAAGGAACCTCTAGGAGTTTGAAGGGGAGGGAGCCTGGAACCATAGACTAGCTGTGACAAGTCAGGGGTGGGATTTGGTAGTTCAGAAAAGGAGGTACCAGACCAGGAATGGGGGATGGGAGTGATGGTGGAGTGGGCTAGTTCAGGATGAACCAGAAATGAGACGTTGAGGAAAGCCAGAAAGGACCAGTTGGCAGGGGGGGGGGATGGGTGGGTGACTACTAGAATCATGTGGAGGGTCGCTTGTGAGGGCACAGAAGCAAAGGCAGGTGATTGGACGAGAAGGAGAGTCCTAGTTGCCAAGGCAGCGACTAGAGGAGAAGGTCTTCAGTTGAGGAGAAGGTCTGGACTAGAGAAGGACGGAGCTCCAGCTCCGTGTGTTCTCCAGTAGAGTCTGTGGACTGACCCCCAGATATCCCTGCTGAAGTGTCACCCGGGAAAGGCGTAAGCCTTTCCTGGCGCCACCCCTCTGCGCTTGGCTACCCACACGCCCCCTGAGCCCCACCTCCTACGCGCCCACAGACACCCGCCGCAGCCTACTTCACCGGCTCACCCAGGTGACCACAACATGGCTGTGGCGCAGGTGCTGATCTTCTGTCTGTTCATGGTGCTCTTCTGGCTGTTCGTGCTGTGGCCGAACTGGCGAGTGCCGGGCCAACCGGACCCGAGCACCGGCCAGCGCTGGTCGAAACACAAACTCTGTGCAGACGACAAATGCAGCAGTGAGTGCACAGGCGGGTGGGCAGCCCAGGGTCTCCACTGTGGCTCTTTGGGGCCGCATGGGGCTCCGATCTTCCTCGTCCCCAGCCCCAAGGGCTGGGTGAGGGGGGTCGCAGGATGACGGGTGGGGAGCAGGAGTGACAGAGCCTCGGGACCCTGCGTGTGTCCCCTCTGGCTCTGCTGGCGCCCCAGCCAGCCCGCTCGGGTTGTGGGGGGCTTCGACTCCCACTTGTTGCCAGCGTTTTATTTTTCTCTACTGACTGAGGCGGGGGTTGGGAAACACGATTCCCCAAGGACAGCTCTCAGTTTATTCCCTTCCAGGACTCGCCTAGGATCTCAGTGGGTGATGGGGTTGTGCCCACGCTGTAGCAGAGCGCTTTTCTGCCCCCTCTACAGGGACCTGGGCCGGTGCAGTATCAGGGCAGATGCTCTCCAGGGCTCGGTGGCCCTAATTCCCGCGGCAGGTTGATGGTGGGGCTCCTTGGGAAAGGCTCACTGGCCCCTTTGTCCTTTTGCTGCACTGGGGATTGGGCTGGTTTTGCCTTTTAACAGGGACTAGAGTTTAGGCTTGGGAAGAGCACCGAGTCCAGGCACGCAATGTGTTTCGAGGTCTCGGCCCCGACTCTGCTTCAATCCTGTCATTTCTGTGCATAGAAGCCTCCCTTCATATTTGAGGTAGGGTAGCAGGTGGGCCAATAATCTTTTGCTTTTGAAAGAGGCCAAGGATCTGCACCAGCCACCTGGGAACTGCAGCCTCTTCTGTGTGCAGGAAGCGGACAGAATTCCTGGATTGGAGGTGGGCAGTGGGGAGGATGTAGCCATTCAGATTCAGATGAAGAGGTTTGTTGCAATAACAATAAAAAATACTCCAAGATTTTTATAAGCCAATTCAGTTTTAGACTCAGTCACTAGTGTTGTTGGAACCTCTTTCCTCTATATATTTACTAGCCCAGAATACTTCTTATGGACTCCCGCTTGGTTTCTAGTAACCTTGCAACTTGATGACTGTGTTGTCCATAAATTGTAAGCAGTACATATTTTAAAATATTCATGCTAAAAAGGCCAAGAAGTTTACCATTGAGCTCTTTATGTCTAAATTGGTGTTACCAAAACCAAATTTTGTAATTTGAATTATTTGTTCCACTCCAATAAAGAAAAAAGATGTCTCCAATATATGTTAAGAAGTTCCTAGAGGTAACCCTAAGGCTGGAATAAATAAACACTCAGAGAAGCAAAGCAGCTGCCATGATATTTTCTTTCATTTTTGCTATTCTTTGCTATTGAGCGCTATCCTACGTGGGATACCTGGACAATCTCATCACTGATGCTTCGTCAGTACTAAGACATGGTGTTGGTTAGGTTCAGTGGGGTAACATAACTTGAGAAATGGCCTGTGTCCAAACAGATGTGACCAAAAACAACAGGTGGGTCTGTGTTGCGTTGTAGGAAGTAGTGAGGTGTGTATGTAAGGTGTCCTTGTGTGCCTTCCAAATAAGTGCTCCAAAAAAAAAAAAAGAACTAAATAGGTGCTCCATAGTATGCATTATGTTGTCACCTAATATATTACTGATTTATAAATCCTCTATGACCTAAGGGGGAACAAGAGAAACATTGCCATTTCCACTTGTGATGAGAATTCCCCACCTTAAAGTGTCTCTCACTTTCAACTTGGCCTCTTAATTACATATGAATTAGGATGCTGACAGTTCTGAAAATAGTCCTATTTTAGCTTCAAAAAAACAAGTTACCCTCTCCAAATCTGTGTTTGTTCCTCAGACATATATTTTTATAAAACAAACATTCTCGTGTATTTTACTGCTAATTGGCTTTTAGAAAAAGTGTTATTTCCATTTCTTTGTGCTTTTTACATACATCTATTGTCCATTTCATCTTAAATCAGAAACTGTCTATTTGGTCAACCAAAAGAAAAATGTTGCTTCTACCAGTTTCTAGATCAATTGTGATCCTAGTCCTGCATTTTAAGCATGAAGGTATTGCCTGACCTTTTCTCGTGGTTAAACTTGTTCCTTGTCAGATAGGATACCCACTTTTGATTTTGTTTATTAAAAAAAATACGAATGAGGATGTTTTGAAACAATCTTAATGTTGGATATAGTCAACAATATTTGCTCAGAGAAAATATATTTCCTGGTTATTTACCCAGATCCTGAACCCAGAGACAGCAACTCTGCTGCAAATGAAATTGACAGTGTTTACGGCTGCATGGTAGCACTTGCAGCCACTTAAAGGTAATGTCTTTTAGCAGTTAGTTCAAGTTAATTAACCCCTTGGGGGTTCCTGGATATTCTAACCTCTTCCCTATTACCTCTGCATGAAGCCATACTTAAGCCTGTCCATGTCTACACTTGGATTTACATATTTGCAAAATGAAGCTTTCTATGATTATGAAACAGAAAAAAATTGAGGAGGCCTGCAAGAACCAAGAGTTTCACTGAAACCAGCTATGGTTGGTGGTAGCCACTTTGCTTTTTATTTCTCAGCACAGAGAAAAATAGAGAAGCTTCCTTTTCCCTCGTCTAATTGCAGGGAATATTGTATTTTATAGCAATAAAATCTCTAAGGATTTTAGATACTTTGAGCAGGTGAATTAAAAGTGATTCCAGAGAGTACTGGAAAAACTTGATTTTTGTTCATAGTGGGATTCATATTTCCTGATGAGTCAATATGGACTGTGAAAAATCAAATCCTAATGTTTGTTTTTTTCTTTTTTCAATGTTTATATACAGTGTTAATGTATCGAGGTGAAGCTGTTGAAGATTTCACAGGACCAGATTGTCGTTTTGTAAATTTTAAAAAAGGTGACCCTGTATTTGTCTACTATAAACTTGCAGAGGTATCACCAGAACTTTGGGCCGGAAGTGTAAGTAAAAGTTTGACAGGTGTTATATTCTTAATTTTGATGGGTAGCAGTGTAGATTTAAATGACTGATTTCTTGGGGTCTTTGTAGAGTTAACCTGACCTCTTTGCCAGGCCCTGTGCTCCTAACACACCTAAGGCCTGGCACAGCATAGAAAGTCAGGAGACTTTCTGAAACAGAACTGAACTGGTTGTGGTTGCTACCCCTCACATCAAGTTCCAGAAGGCTCTACACATCATAAAGGTCGTCATGGTGAAAACATGACAATTCTTAGCTTTGCTGTTTCAAAAGGGAAGGATTCATGGACATTAGAGTTAATCCTGTAAATTAAGTCAGAGATAGTAACTCAGGCATGCATATTTAAAGTTGATTTTTTGTGTATTTTACCTAATCAATTGTGCTGTTTTTACTCTAAAAAAGCAGAATATTATGTCCATTGTGTGCTTTTTTCCCCCCCTTTTTTTCTTTTTTGCAACTTCTGGGTCATCCATTTTCTGCTTTTCCTATATTCTATGCCTGAAGGTTCCCCCAGGGGTTCTACTTCCAGCCAGTTGTATGGATCTTCTGATGAAAGACATGACATTGTTTATATCATGCTTTGATATTTTAAATGGGGAGATTCACTAGGAGTGTCCTCCTAGTGGCTTATGAGTATTGTCCTTTTCATTTAAAAAAATGTGATATGTGTATTGTTTACGTAAAATAGTAGCAAGGGTCTTTGATGACTGTAGGAATGTTCTAGTTTAGAGACATTCCGGGTTGCATCCTTGAAAGTTCTCACCCTAAATAAAACACCACACAGCAGAAAATAAGACAGAAAATAAGAGTAATCCCTATGGAAAACTAGTTTCATTTTGTTGCCATTTCTGACTCTTAGGGAATGATCTTGAAACATGGTGCCTCTAGGTACAAACTTTATATTTAGACAGAGTCCCAGTTGCAGTACTCCATATAAAGAACCATCTATTGTTTCTTTCAAGTATACCAAATAGGATTGGTAACCTTTAAACTTGGAACTGTTTTTCCATGTACCTAAGTGGCATTTTTCATGTAGTAGTCGTCTTTCTTTCCTTCTTTGAGCTTTTGGATAAATGGGCTTGATTTGCATTTTCTCCTCTCACATTGTAGCCTGTTAACTCTGTTCATCCCTAGGACTCTTGCCATTCTGGGTGGCAGCACTCATCCTGTCTTCCTGAGGAGCCCTGCTTTCAGCACCTGACCAGAAAGGATCTTTGCCGACTGATGAGTGTTTGGGTGGCACCTTGTTTGCATTGCTCCTCTGGCATTCATTTGTCCTCTTTGCCTTCAGTCAGGTTGTGTTTTATCTTAGCTCCCTATAAAATGAAAAACTCAGTTAGGAAAGGACCCCTGTCTAATCCATCTTCCTTTTGAATATTTCCTTTCAGGGCAGTGGCACTTAAGTACATTTGTTCTGATAGTAGCTTATGCAGAATTTGTTCTCTTGTGGCAGTTCTTGGCTCCCCACCCACAAATCAAATCAGCAGCACCTTAGCAGGGATGATGTATGGAAGCAAAATTAGATATAAAAATTATTTCCAGTAATGAGCCTCCATGATTCTGCATCATTTTTTTCATATCACAAGAAATGGGATACCACCAAGTGTGTAATTATGGAGCTTTATATAATCTATGGTCTCATTTGACACAGATTAAGAAGAGATAAATGTGTTCCCTTTCTCCATACATCTCTGGTTTCTTTCCCTTTTCCAAATTTAACCTTAATAGAATTTTCATCAGAAGGGAAAAGTATATTTCCCCTCAGACTCGCCTCTCATGTCATAAGTGTTATACTTAAGAAATTAAAAACTCTTTAGTTTTCAAAATGATTCTCCTTTTGAGTTTTCAGTTTTCATTCTGCAATGTTGTTGGTTTTCTAGAGTCTCAGACTTTATCTGCAGTGATGAAACTTTTAATTGCTCCGTCTTATCTAATCTTCATGGCAGTATTCTACCACTAATACTGGCTCTCAGATGGTTTCTAGATATAACAAGAACATTCATGAATGGGGATATTTTAGAGGTAGTGATAAGATGCCTTTTTTAATTTTCTTTTTTGTGCATTTGATTTGCCTATCAGTTTCCTTTAATTATTGGCAAGAATCTTCTGTTCCTTTTAGTCAGTAGTTAGTAATAGGAGTGTCTTTCTCAAGGGGAACTTTATATACCTTTTGTACACTTTATGTAACTTCATATAATTTAACTGTTGGTGCTGAAAATAAATGGGGTTCTTTTCTGCAGAGGATTTATTTTGGGTGAAACTGAAGCTTGATATGTGGTTTCATATGCATTATATTGTAATTTTATTTTCTCCCCTGCTGAGGGCCATTAGGAATGAAGCTTCAAAATTTCCTTGCCAGCGTACCCCATGTTAAATGGATTTCACTGTTGACATTGCATGTAAGGTGACCTTGCTCAAGGACCAAGGCGGATCCGGGTTTAGAGCTGATCAGGTTTGAGGAAGTATCCCACTCCTTAGGGTGTTCCCGGTTTAAGACAAAAGGAGTTTTAGGGAAGTTGGAGGTTGAAGATTATTGCTGCTGGGAGTAGGGCGTGCCTGCAGCCTGAGTTCCCGCTGAGTTCTCCTGGAGAAAAAGTTTTTAGGAGGTGAATTGTTCGGGAGATTGGATTGCCCCCGAACCTGTGTGGAGGCGGTGTGAGTCGGGAATAAAGAATTTCTGTTTGAATCTACAAGGCTGTGAGTGCCTCCTGATTCTGTGCCCAGCCAAGACTGCAGCATTAATTTTCTCCCCCCTTCTGATTAATTAAACAACAAGCAATGTGGCTAAAGGACCGTGCCTGGTAGGTTGTCCAATTCAACATATGGTTCTTACCCGTCATGGGAGAACTGACCTTTAGACGTCAGTTTCCTGTCTTGGGTTGAATCCACTGCAACCAGATCAACCCGTCACTGACTACCGGTCCAGCATTCAGCCATGCTTGTGGATAGGCCTAAGCACCATTGTGGGTGGGTGAGGTTCTTGCCTCACCTCTGTTGGCCCCCAAATTTAACCTTGGTGCCAGTGGGGAGGTGAGGTTCTTGCCTCACCTCTGTTGGCCCCCAAATTTTAGACCATCACTAGTAGAAGGGAGGAGGATACAGAAATGCCACGACACCAAGCCAATTGACAGCTCCTTTGGAAAAATTGTGTCACTGGTGACACCATCAGCAAAGATGCCAGCATTACCACAATTAACATGGGGTGCGCTGGCAAGGAAATTGCATCACTAGTGACACCATCAGCAAGGATATGCCAGCAGTACCACAATTCGCTGCACCAGACGATAGTTCACAATGCATGCAACTCATATATAGTCCAAGCAAGTTCTGCAAGCAGTTCAAATCGGAGGAGTCTATCAATATGTTCATTTCCTTTCAAAGTAAATCAAGTCCTTGATTGAGCATTACTTGTTGAGTTATATTCATTGATGCATCAGTTTATACAGTTTACTGTGATAGCTATCATAGAAGCTGAAGTTTGGTTTTCTTAGTCTTCACTGGCACTGGGATGGAGATGGGAATTCTGGCAATGATGTTAAAGAGACATTATCCTGAAGAGAATTATTAAATATAATGAAAAGGAAAAGTGAAAGTAAACAAACAGATCTGTTAATCACCTTTAAAAACAATAGTAAGCAAACAGATCTGTTAACCACCTTTGAAAACAATCATTAACAGCTGTTTACCTAATTTAGATTAAACCACTTAAATCACGTGAATAAAAAAAAAGAAAATTCCGATCCATTTTTTCATGAGCACTCCTCATATAAAAATATGGACATACACACATACTGACATGCAACACAAAACAGTGCACTCATAACATACAACACGTAAGACAATAATAACAGCCTTGTAGCTTTACCTAGGTAAAATCTCCATTGCAATTTTTATAAACTCCACAGTCAAAAAATAAAACAGTCAAAAAACAAAGCTGATCAGAAAAACATTAACCTAGGTTTGTATGAGCTCAAAAAATAAAATAGAACTTTATGATGTGGGAAAAATGCAATAATAAAATAGATATTGAAAAAAGGCACCGTGGTTAATCACTGTTGCAGATGTAAGAATAGCCAAGCTGGAGCTCTGGATATCAGCTGTTATGGATTTGAGTCAAATTATCTTCTTTTTGGTCTGTAGAAATTGTTTTAGTTAGTGTCTCTCGAATCTAAATCGGCTGCTGTTCTCCCTGTGGAAACACAAAAACAGAACCCCGACTCCAGACAAACACTGGGTCAGGAGCTTTCCAATGTCCTGTTAGAATATCTTTCCAAAGTACCTTAGGCTTATGTACATTTTTTGGATACATATGTCTTTCCGCAGCATTAAGTCCTGATGAATCCAAATTTAAAAAGTTTAGAGTAAAAAAAGGGTTATTTTAAGTTTATCTTTGGGGGATATATACCCCTTTAAGATCCTTTTAAATTTAAGTCTTTCAAAAGCATTTTGCCTTAGTTTTTAGAATTACTTTAGTCCTTTTAATTTTTAGATGTGGTTTGAAACCATAGTTGTCTTAGCCCTTTGTATTTTCTATCTGAAATACCTTTACTTGACATTTTTAACCATTTTCCATCTTATTTCTATCTTCTAGTTTTCTTCTAAGGTTTTTATATTTACCCTTAGTTGCTTTCTTCTCTCCTAGTTTTCTTTCATTTCCTATATTGTGGGTATAAAATTCTTGTCTTTCTACATCTTTTTATCTTCCTATATCTTTATCTTTCTACATCTTCTCCCTTTTTTTTTCCTTTTTGTACTTCTGTTTTTGAAGTTTTCCACTTCAAATTTTTAATCTTCTTTATCTAAATCTTTTATCTTATTATCTTCCCATTTTCATGGGTTATATTTTTTTTCCTCCATCGTGAAGGCATCTTAACCACCTTCAATTTAACCTTTTAAAGCTTTTTGCAATGTACTTAGACATTTTACAACTTTTTACTTTACCAAACAAAGATTATCTCATCTCCTTCTTTTTAGTTTAATAAGTACATTTTAATAGTTTGATGAGTAAAGCAATCTTCCTTCAATTTAACCATTTAAAGCATTTCATTTATCATCTATACTGTACTATTAAATGTACTTTTTCACCACCTACAGCTTCACTCTTTTAAACGAGGCTTAGATTTTGTTTAAATCGCTTAATATTAGTTTACATGGCTGCCCTTCAACCAAAGGCTCTTTTTTACTCCATTAAGAAGCTTTGTCTCAATCTGCCATGTACAAATACCTTTTTTTTCTTTCTACCTTTCTCAAGCTTTTAAATTAAATCTAGTTTCCTCAAAATCTTTTTAAATGGCATTTTACAAATTTTCACTTTACCACACAGAGATTATCTCAACTAGAAACATTTCTTTTTCCTTTAACCTTTTATATTAAAATATATTTCCACATCTTGAATCTTTTTATACCTCTTTTTTAACCATTAACCCTTTTTATAAATTCACATTCTAAAACAACCCTTATAAAATTACTCCACTTTAATAAGATGAAATACTTTCATGTTTTTTAAGGTACTGTTATACTGTAATTGAAACCCAGCTGAAACTTCTTATACTCTCTGTATATAAATTACACATGATAGAATCTTAACACTTAGTAACCTTGTTTCAGCAAAGACACAGACCAAAGCAATATTAAACATTTTTCCATTTGCCAATTTATGAAAACACACATAATGTTTAAATATATTACCTTATGGAACTTAATAAGTAAAGAGTACTTGATTTCATATTTAGTGGTTGATATTTTAACATTTTAGCTTTGTAAATGAATCAGCTGTCTGTAAAAACCAAGACAAGTATAGTGAACAGAACTAGTCATCTCTTTCTTGTTGAAGAAAAATCCTTCTACAGGATACCATAATGGTCCCATTGATATACTTAATAACTCATCTTTATAAAGCCATGGGCTACATTTTTGTATTGTATCAACATATGCCATAGTTTTTCTTGGTCTTACTGGGGTACCTCCTTCCTCTTAACAATTTTTCTTCCTCAGAGGCGAACAACTTCAAACCTTGAGTCAACCATTTTCCTTAGTTTGCCTGAGAAAGTTCTAGGAACAGGCCACTTGAAATGAAAACAAAATAAATCAAAACAAGAACACATTGTTTTTTGAAATGGTCACCCATTTTTTTGCTCTCTTTCAGGAGCGAGCAAATTCACTTACCCCCAAGCTTCAGACATCCCACGTATGGGCCACCATAATGCCGCAGTCTTGGCTGGGCACAGAATCAGAAGGCACTCACAGCCTTGTAGATTCAAACAGAAATTCTTTATTCCCGACTCACACCGCCTCCACACAGGTTCGGGGGCAATCCAATCTCCCGAACAATTCACCTCCTAAAAACTTTTTCTCCAGGAGAACTCAGCGGGAACTCAGGCTGCAGGCACGCCCTACTCCCAGCAGCAATAATCTTCAACTTCCAACTTCCCTAAAACTTCTTTTGTCTTAAACCGGGAACACCCTAAGGAGTGGGATACTTCCTCAAACCTGATTAGCTCTAAACCCGGATCTGCCTTGGTCCTTGAGCAAGGTCACCTTACATGCAATGTCAACAGTGAAATCCATTTAACATGGGGTACGCTGGCAAGGAAATTTTGAAGCTTCATTCCTACTTGACAATGGCCCTCAGCACTCCCCAAGTACTTGTAAAAGTAGATTTGGACAAAGCTAGGAAAGCATATACTATCAATACATCTGCTATAGTGTAACATTTTAGAGATTTTTGTATTGTTTTTACTTATTAATTTTTATGACTGTTGTGTATTGGTTAAGAAAGACATAAATATTGGTTTATGAGCAATGCTACAAAATGTACAGGTAAATTCTTGCTAGAGGTTATTTGGAATTGCATTTATAACCAGCTTTGATTTACATAGTTTTAACCATATAGTATCCAATAATCTTCTATGCAGATCTTTTATTTACTTCAGAAGTCTTAACTTTATATGCTCTGTGTTGAGAATTAAGCTAAATGTTAAAAAGAAAACTTCAGTGGTTGGAAATGTTGCTTTTTAATAGTTCTGTACTTAATTTTTATTTGGAATAATAATCTCAGTGTAATTGTTATAGCAACTTTCTTTCTTGGTTATACCATATACCTATCTATTATGTGTATATTTCCTGCCACTTCTGAGAAATCTCTTATTTATATTCCTTGTACAGAATTTATTTGATATTTGTCTCTTTTGCACTATAGGTTGGCCGTATGTTTGGATACTTTCCAAAAGATTTCATCAAGGTAGTTCGTGAATATACTAAAGAAGAGCTACAAATTCCAACAGATGTAAGTTATGGATTTCTTTTTTGTTCTCAATTGTAAACTGGCTTATAAATCCATCAGTTATATTCAGTTAACTGCTTCTGAATGTTTTATAATGTGTTTGGGGGGCAATCTAACATTTGTGTGTCAGATTTTCATTTGAAATCAGACTACCTGTAAAAAAAAAAGTTTGAAAGGCATTCAAGGGTGATTATATTATAATCTGAGAGTTGTCTAATATATTGAAACAGATATTCTAAGAGGCAAATAATTTCATTTTACAGGCAAAACTCATTGGATAGTTATTAGACATTTTAAGTATATTTAGGTTAAATTAATAAACTCTAACTTTTATACTAGGCTAGAAATATGTACTTACAAAGGTTTCTTATTCTTAGTCATATACGGGATCATAGTCATGTTATAGATTTGGAAAAGGGGACCTGAGCGTTTCAGGTGATGTTCAGTCTCAGATCTTTTAAGGCCAGAACTGCTTCCTTTATACAACATTCCTGTATGGTGCTCTGACTTAAATTGATTTTGTGACTGAAAGGATTTCGTGTTCTAGAATTCTCACTTCAGCTGATTATTTTCTAGAGTTTTAAATTGTATAGTAATTGATGCCCACCAACACTGAAACATCTTTGGGCAGCTCTTTGTAGTGGCTGTAGAATATGCAAACTGCTAGGCTAGGACAGTTCTTAGATTAGATGGACTGAATGGATAAAGTCATCCTGTTTGTTGTTGCTGTTCCTAAAATTTCTTTATAATCTCAGGGGCCATAAAATCACTTCTGTTGCTTGTTGGACTTCATTGTTGGTAAAGAGAGTTCTTGGGATTTAAGCTGTGACAGCAGTTCACTGATTACAGAGAACTCATTTGTTTTGAACTCTGCCTTCTCATTGTATTTCCCATTACATGCATCCCTCATGGCTTAGAAATGCATGTGATGAGGAGAGGAAATCACTCATCCCTACTACATTGAACTGCCTCCCCCACCCCCGGAACCCCCGCAGAATATTATGAAGATTTAATTAGGAATGGAAATTTTTTAAAAACATGTCCATTCATACTATGGCTCCTTTTATATCAATTTGCTTACTAGTAGCAAGAAGGAAGACTAGATAATATACACATAATCCTGAGAGAGATCTTAGTGACTGTGAAACCCTGATGAAGAGAAAGGTGTATACCTTGTTGAATCTTGTTTTCAGTTTGTTCTTGTGGTAATAATAATGTGAGGAGCCTCCTTAATATCATTCTTTATTCCATCCAATGTACTTGTATCTCAGTAAGATACTTTAAAACTGATTCATTTTTCTCAATGCTGCAGGATCTTCCAGCTTCTCCCGAGCAAATGATTAAGAGTTAAATTTCTGAAACATAGGTGTAGATATTAAGAGCTGGAGGATCCTATAAGTGATACCTTGCCTTTCCCTACTTATGTTCAGAGCAAATTGAGAGAGACCCAAGAGTCAGGCAGTTGGAGACCAAATTGTCACCATTTTTACTCATTATGCTTTTTAAAGAATATGACCCATGTTAAAAAAAAGAAAGAAAGAAAGAATAGACTTTCTAACACTGTAGTCTAGAAAAAGACAGATTTACTCAGCCATAGATGGAGTTAGGCAGTGGGGGTTGGAGGAGGGTAATGTGGTTGACCTCAAAGATTCTTTAGAACCAATCCTGAATTTGGGAGCATGGATGAGTTTGCTTTTGTGATACTTTGTTATTGACACATTAATGGTTTTCTTTTCCTTACAGGAGAAAGATTTTGTTTGTTTTGATGTTGGAGGAGATGATTTTGATAATTATAACGTAGAAGAACTTCTAGGATTTTTGGAATTGTATGATTCTGCAAATGAAGATTCTGAGAAAGCTATAGAAAAAGTGGGACAATTTCCTGAAGTCTCCCAGGATGTTGAACCTGAACCTAAACCAGTAGTAGCAAACTCACAAGAAATTGAAAGTGCATTCTCAGAAAACACTGTGGATCTTGAGGAACAATTTTTGGCTCAGAAGAACCATCCTCATGCAGATAGTCAAACAGATAATGCTCAGGGTGAACAAACTTCACTTGAACTTTTTGAAGAAATACTACCAGATAAATTGAAAGTGCCAGAAAGTGAAAAAAACAAAACCAGCAACATTTCTCAGGTCTCAAACGAACAGGAGAAGACTGATGCTTATAAACTTTTGAAAAAAGAAATCAATCCTTATCTAGAAACCAAAGAAAACAAACAAGAAATGAGTATAATTTGGAAGATTTTAAAGAAAACTGAAACCACAGCCAAAAGGGTAGACATTTCTCAGGTCTCAAACGAACAGGAGAAGACTGATGCTTATAAACTTTTGAAAAAAGAAATCAATCCTTATCTAGAAACCAAAGAAAACAAACAAGAAATGAGTATAATTTGGAAGATTTTAAAGAAAACTGAAACCACAGCCAAAAGGGTAGACATGATGGACAAGGAACGAGGTGATATGGAAATGGGAAAGGAGGAAAGTTTTTTGGGGAAGAAAACAGTTGTACATTTAATCAAAGCAGATATATTTTGGATAAGAATGCAAAGTGCAAGTGAATGTTCAGGGTAGAATATGAACCTGTAAAGAGATAATCTTTGCTCTGGATCCTATTGGTCTATGTCCTGAGCTCAGGAAGGAGATAGGTTCACCATTTGGCTCCTAGGTTACTTTGAACATATTTGAAAGGCACATTAAGCAAGCTAGACTTATGGAATTCCCTTCTCTATACTGGCTCATTGAGACCAGCACACTTGTAGATGAAAGAGTTCCTGTTATTTCTGAGCAGAATAGACATTTTGCACTTTTGTTCTGGACCAGAATTCTCTTCTGCACATTTATTCATGTGAGTGTATGTTGGTTTGCCAAGGGAAGGTAAGTTATTGAAGCCTCTATCATAAATGTATTTGTTTATGAAATACTTTGGATTAAATACTTTGGATTAAAGGCTTCTTTATAAATTTGACTGTATAGTTCAGTCATCCTTTAAATGGGATGAAAACAATTAACCCTCCCGTATCCTTGCCCAGTTGTTCTCATGGGCTCATGCCAGGACATGGAGGGCAGTGTTGAGGTATCTGGAACTGTGTGCTGAGGGGGAGTGCTGATCATTGAGCTTAAGTGGGGGTAGATAGTGTCATCCATCTGGCTCAATGCATTCTTCTCCCTTGTAGAGATGCAGCCACCCCATGAAGATGATTTTCCTAAAGAGAACACAAATCGTCCTAATAGAAATCTTCATGAAGAGCCAAACCTCCTGCGTCATCATTTTAATATGAACCATCCTGAAGAGCCCAGCCTCTTGAATCAACCTGTGACTGAGGACATGGGTGTTTCAGAAGTGTCTCAGATCCCAAATACTGAGAAAGTAGACCCAGGTAAAGCTTGCCAATTTTTCTCTACAAAGTAGAGGCATTACCATAATGAAGGCTTTCAAGGATATTTGTTGCCAAAGGTACGAAATAGAGCAGAGAGTGATATAGGTACATGTGAGTTCAAAAAAAAAATATCTTAAGTGAGAGAAAAGCAAGAATAAAGATGACTAGAAATCAAAAATAGGCCAGAGACTGTAACTCACCTAAAAGCAAATGTTTAGGTATGACTAGCTTGTGTAACCATTTACAACTAAAATATTTTTCTTCAAAGGCCTTATGCTCTAAAACTGTAGTTTTCAACTAGACCAACAGCACCAGAAACTCTAGGGGTGGGACCCACAATCTGTGTTTAGCAGGCCTTCCAGGAAAGTCTGGCCTAGTACAAGTTAGCTTGAATAATCACTGTTCATAGTCTCATAAATTCTGTGTTTTTCTTCCCTTTTCTTCTAAATGGAATATAATATAGCTCAAGTCCTGTTTTTACTTGCTTCCTGGACATGGTAATTAAACTTTTTCAAATGCAATCAATGGTCCAGATCTTTATACTATATACTTACAGCAAACAGTACAGAACTGCAATCGATTTTAGATTGACACTTACGAATACTTCATCATAGTGCACAGTATCCAGTGGGAGATGAGAAACAATTTTTCAAAAAAATCCCCAATAATGGCATCAACAGCATTCTACTTTTGTGTTGCTCACTCTCATTTTATCAGTAAATTAGATGATGACTAATTGTTTATTTTAATCCATCCAGTATGGTGCTATGAAGCCATAATTACTGTATTTTGTGTTTTTAAAGGTTCTGGTCTGTAAGCATAGCTATAAGCATTATCCTGCACCAGTGCAGGGCTTGGCAGCACTGATCTGAACCTCCCCCCCACCATCTGCACACACAGAGTGTAGGAGAACTCATAGCAAGGGGGGATTCAGTTAATTTGAGAAGGAATAACATATGAGTTCTCCCATTTTCCAGAAGACATTGCATCTATATATGAACACTACTGACTTCTGAACTGTCTTTAACTCTATAAGGTTATGAAAATGAATCATGCACCATTACGATTTGTTATTTTCATGCTCCAAAACTTTCAAGAATAGGGAAAACTTGACTTACAAAATTAAGAATGAATTATTTCCCTGGCCTTTTAAGTTCCACCACAAAATGATGTCAATGACCTTTAATAGGTAAAATCTTCCCAAATGTCATTTAATGTGTCTCAGGTGCTGAGATGCTGAGCCAATGGGGCAGACTTCACCAGCAGTCAAATTCATAGACCAATAGTGAATGGAGGGCCTGGGGTTGTAGCTCAGTGGTAGAGTGCTTGTCTAACATATGAGGCACTGAGTTTGATTCTCAGCACTGCATACAAATAAATAAAATAAAGGTCCATCAAAAACTAAAAAAAAAATTAGGAAAAAGCTTAAAAAAATAGTAGTGAATAGAATCTCAGGGTTGAGAAAGACCTTAGAGGCAACTGGTCCAACTTCTTAATAACTGCATGCTGGACTCCTGCTGTTTAATCAAACATACCCCAGGCTCATGTAACTCATACTGAAATTCCACCCCTACAAGCTCTCAGGTCTAACTGGAATTCTACCTCATTCACAGAGCCTCAATGCAGGTCTGTACCCAATTCCCTTTAGTCTCTCTTGGTACTACTGTGTTCTTTTTAAATAGCTGTCATCTGTCCATTCAATAAATAATTGTTGAGTATCTCTGCCAGGTGCCAGATACTATGTTAAGCCTTGGCCCATTCCACCTGCAAATCTGCAAACCAAGACTCCATCTCTTTCAGCTTTCCTAAAATTTTAAACACAAAGTTTCACCAGCACTAAATCCATGTTTTTTGAATGTGACCCTGTCTATATATCTCTGGTTTTAAAAATTTTCCTTGAGTAAATATTGTTCTGGTAGCAGTTGTATGGCCATGGAAGTAGTGAAGAGTAGACTGGAGATTGTTCATTTTATAATTGAAGGGTTTGACAGCTCTAATTAGGATTTTGAAGTTTTCTTCTCTGTTGTGTTAATTGTCTTTAGGAGAGCCACATATTCTAGGCACTGTGACTCATATATTTAGTGAAACACTCGATGAATATTGAAACTGAAGAGAGACAATTCTTATTCTATAGCATAAAATAAAATAGCAATTTCCCCTTTCAATTTTAGAGCTACTTATAACAGAAGGTACTCCTGTTGATGCTGCTGATACAGAAAACCAACTAGAGATAAAGGTCGAAGAGCCAGCAGATGCCACCCTTTTGGACAACATACTTTTCTTGTTATATTCATTCTTGCTTTATTTGTCTAAGATGGTAAGTTTGACATAGTTTCTTCAATTAGAATGTTGATTATTTATTAGTTTTTAAGTGGCTTCTGGTCATGAAGTGAAAAACTTAAAATGTCTTTATGAAAATGACTCTTGACCCTTTGAGTAGATAGCTCCTGAAACAAAAGCCATAGGGGTGTGGCTTTAATGGTTACTTGGTTTAGCACATGAGGAAGATTTGCTGTCTACCAAGGCTAGACATTTGCACACCTGTAAAAACTTGGTTCTTCCCCTCAGAACCCTTCATTCTGGCAGGGAGATAACAGCATTCACTTGAAACACAGTAAGATAATGGCAGAAAGAGAGGTATTTATTCGATGGTAGAACATTATTGTCCATAAATGCATTTATTATGGTTGGAAGGGTGATCAGTAAGGTCAGAAAGTGGTTGAGATGTGTTTGAAGCACAGGCAAAGGGCAAACAGGAGTCTGACATGTGGTTTGTTGTTGATTAGACAGGCTGGGGTGGTGGGGGAAGCTGGCAGTCAGAAGAAATGTGTTCAGAGAAATGGAAACATGAAGAAAGGATATTTGGGGAGGGCAGGAGAATGTGAATAGTTGGTGTTGTAAAGTGTGAAGTTGGAGGGGGATGGGCCTGTTGGAGAGGCCAGCAAATCTTAAAGGAAGTCATGAGCCAAAGTAGCATTAGACCATTAATAGTGGGGATCCTTAGAAAGTTTTAAGAATGAAAGGAATTAGGTTAGATCTGTTTCTTAGAAAGAGTCACTTAAGGCTGATCTTTCTAAAGAAAATCATGATCCAAATAAGACATTTAATCTGTCTAGAAGCTTATCTAAGCATTTTAGGACTTACCTCCCCCCTATTGGTATTTGTTGATATTGGACATATAGAGTTTAATTATAGGAATGAGAAAGCTTTTAGAGGTTGGAGGATAAGATGGTCCTAGGGCCATTGTGACGGTAATCCTCCTCAACTGAAGTTGTTTCCTGTAGGTTGTATTATTTCAAGGCTTGTGTAAGAAAGATGATGTTGTTGTTTTCCTTGTAAAATGTATAGATTTTGAAGCCAGGTAGATCTGGTTTCAAATCCCAAGGTTATCATTTAGACGTTTGGGCAAATAACTAAACTTTTGAAAAAAGTTTTCCTCATCTGAAAAATGTAGATAATGCTTACTCCAATCATAAGAATTAAATGATTTGACAAGGTAAAATGTCTGGTGAGGTGTCTGGCATTTTGAAGGGTTTTACCCCTACACATGCCCTAATTCTTATGTAGACAGTCAGAGGTGGTATAAAGACAATGAATACCTGGGGAGGAAAGACCACCAGGGTGGAAAAGATGTGGTGGGGAGAAACTATTTTTCAGTTGGCTCCATGTTTGTTCATGATGGTGGCAGCCACCTGGGTAAGGGGTATATACGAGCCAGGCAGTTAGAATAATTATATTTCCAGTGATTAAAGCAGTCTTCCACAGTCATAATTTGATTATCAGAATGAATCAGCATCACTTGGAAAGTTAACAGCCTCACGATATGGGAAGGATTTCTTTATTCATATTTTTAGGTATGCACAGAGCCCTCCTCTAGGTCTAGGTCAGGGGACATGAATGTGGTGCAGGTATGGTCAGTGATTGTACGGTGATAGGTAAGACATAGACGTGAGTGGCAAAGAAGAGGCACAATGTTAGGAGACTGATTTGAAAGGAGATTTCAAAGAGGCATTTTGATGGCCCAGTATGTACAGGACATTGTGCGAGGACTAAAAGAGTCTAACAGGTGTAAGGCATGATTGTGATTTTTGAAAGCCTTAAGAAAAGGACTTAACAAATATATGCAAAAATTATGAACAAGTCAATGTAAAATCTTAAACAAGTAGTATGATATCTGATAGGACTGGAGAATAATAGACTCTGATGTGTTTGGGAGATGTGCACCAATCAGATTCATTGATCAATGGAATCTTAGCAGAATCTTAGTGTTAGAAGAAACCTTGGAAGGCTGTTAGTCTAGTTTCTCACTCATTGCTGTTATTTTCTTTACTGTGGCCCTGACGAATAGTTATGAGGCCTGTACACCAGTATTTCCTAGCATGAGTCACTCTCTTACAAGGCTATATGTTCTTCTGTTGTCTAGTTCATCCTTGTATTGACTCCAAATTTTCCTCCACATGATTTCCTCTATAAAATTGAATTCTTTTCTACATAGAAATCCTTTAAATATTTGAAGTTATATCTTAATTTAAAAATTATTTTTAGTATTTTTATCATGGAAACTTTCAAATAAGAGCAGAGAGAATAGTAGGGGACTATAGGTAACCATAACATACTGTATATTTTAGAATACTAGAAGAAAAGATTGTGAAAGTTTTACCATAAAGAAATGATGTTTGAGGAGGTAGATATATTTAACTGATTTAAACTTTACATAGTGTATACATGCATCAAAATGTCATGTTACCTAATTCAATAATTATAATGTTTGTTTCTATGTACTAGTTAAAAAATAAATTTAATTAGAAAAGCTTTAAAGAAAAGCATAGAGAATAGTATAATGAACCCACGGGCCATCACACAACTTAACAGTAATTCCTTGATAGCCAATATCAGTGAGTTTTTTAAATTTGTTCTAATTGGTTATACATGATAGCAGAATGCATTTCAATTCATTGTATATAAATGGAACAAAACTTTTCCTAGTTGTACACAACACGTGTAGTCCTATATGTACCTCGGGTAATGAGGTTCATCTCATTCCACCATCTTTCCTATCCCTCTGCCCCCTCACCTGTCCTACCTCCCCTTTGCCCAAAGTTCCTCCATTCTTTCTATGCCCCTTACCACCCACCTCACCCCCATTATGGGTCAGCATCCACTTTCAGAGAGAACATACAGCTTTTGGTTTTGGGGATTGGCTTACTTCCCTTAACCTGATATTCCCATTCACCCGCAGATGCCGTAATTTTTTTCTCTTTTAATGCTATAAGTAATATTCCATTTCATATATGTACCACAGTTTCTTTATCCATTCATCTGCTGAAGGGTTGGTTCCACAAAACTATGGAATGCTTCACAAATGTGGGTGTCATCCTTGCTCGGGGACTATGCTAATTTTTTCTGTATTGTTCCAATTTTAGTATATGTGCTGCCAAAGCAAGCACACTCTGACTTTTAACAAATGTAGATACCCAGGTAAAAACTACCATAATCAAGATATAGAACAGTTTTTTTTTTCACTAGAAAAGGGGTTTCCTTGGGATCCTTCCCAGTGAGTGCCTTCACCACCTGTTCCAGGGAACCATTGATAACTTTTTTTTAAAACTATAGATTCATTTTTCCTACAGTACTGTTTCATATATATGCCACTATAAGTGGACTCATATCTAGGAGTGCAATTGCCTCCTACGTTTAATGTATGTTTTTGTCTTATGTGATACTGTCAAGCCATGCTAAAAAATGACCACAATCATTTTATACTTCCACCAGCAATTTAGGAGACTTCCACTTGACTTCATCTTCACTAGCACTTGGGCCATTCTAGTGGGTATGTCTTTGTGAGTTTATTTCCTGATAATTAATGATATTGAGTGAACTTTTTTTTTCTTTTGAGATAGGGTCTCACTAACTTCCTTAGGCCCTTGATAAGTTGCCAGCCTCACACTTGGGATCTTCTTGCCTCAACCTGGGATTGATTGCTGGGATTACAGATATGTGCCATGATGCCAGGATCAAATACTTCTTCATGAGCTTGTTGACCATACTGTTTTTGTACGTCAACTCTCTCTGGCTAGCTGGAATCCAGACTTCTCCCAATTCAGTGCCAACTGTGGGATTGGTTAGCTTATAGTTGTTCTTGGCCCTCACAGGTACTGCTTAGAATGTAGCCCCAAACTGAAGACCACCTCCATGCAGATTTCTGGAACTCTTTTTCTTTGTGGCTCCCATGTTTCTGGTAGTTTTCTCTACATATTTTTGGCTGCTTAATCTCCTGGAACTCTGGTCTCTCTCTCCTCAGTGAGACTGTTGTGCCCCATTTGTGTTCCCATTTTCAAACTGAGGTCTAGAGGGTGCCTCCAGGTAGAATGCTCACCTATTTGTTCTCCTGCTCTTAGGGGTGACAGTTGCATGTTCCCTGTGGCTTTCTATCTGAAAAATAGCTCTTTAAAAATCTTTTTTGACTGGGCATGATGGCACATGCCTTAATCCTAGTGGCTCGGGAGGCTGAAACAGGAGGATCACAAGTTCAAAGCCAAAAGTGAGGTGCTAAGTAACTCAGTGAGACCCTGTCTCTAAATAAAATACAAAATGGGGCTGAGACTGGGGATGTGGCTCAGTGATCAAGTGCTCCTGAGTTCAATCCCTGGTACCAATATATATATTCCAACTTTCTGGTTGCGTTCAGTGGGAGAACAAGTCTCATATAAGTTACTCTCTATTGATTTCTCCTTTTGTTGTAACTTTTTGCAATAATTGAAAAAATATGTTTGTGGGACTTCTAGGATATATTGTAGTTTGGGTGAATAAATGACATCCCCCTGGTACAACAATTTAACCTGTTTTCTCTATTGCCTTTTTTTTTTTTGGTGGTGCTGGGGATTGAACCTCAGGCTCCATGCATTCTAGGCAAGTGCTGAGCTAACAACCTCAGCCTCTCTCTGTTGCTTTATATTTCTTGGAAATTGGTAGTCAGGTTTAGGTTCAATTCTGTTTCTTATGAAAATTTAATAGGAAATATTGCATTGACATCTGCATGTCCTCTCCTTTGATGTTGACTACTAGTCAACAGTGACCTTGGTGAGATTCGCTAATATATTACAGATTGCAAAATAGCAATGGTCTGAATTGCTGGGATTTTTCTTTCTTCATTTAAAGGCTGGGATGCCTATACAAATAAAAATTTATGATTGATTATTCTTTCTTTTTTTTGGTACTGGGGATTAAACTCAGGGGCACTTGGCTAGTGAGCCATATCCTCAGCCCTATTTTGTATTTTATTTATATACAGGGTCTCACTGAGTTGCTTTAGCAATTCACTTTTGCTGAGGCTGACTTTGAACTTGCTATCTTCCTCCTCAGCCTCCCAAGCTACTGGGATTGCAAGTGTGTGCCACAGCGCCTGGCTATGATTGATTATTCTTTACACAGATATTCGGTTTGTATAGTTAAGGCAGGAGATAAACATTTGATTCCTTTTCTTCATTTAAACACTTTTCAGAATAGTAAGGTATTATTCTAGCATTATCAAATGATACCCAAAGGGGCTTTTGAAATCTTTTTAACTTTTATTTAAGAGTCAATATGATGTCATGCATTTAAAAATATTTGGTGTGTTTAATCCAGTTAGGAATAGTAATTGTTCTTATCTGATGCTCAATTTCTCCCCCTTTTGCCTTGTAGAAGCCTCTTTATCTTGGCTCCTGGGACCCTTTGCCACCACCTAGTGGTTAGTGGTCATTGTTACCTGTTTCCCTTGCTTTTGAACTATGAGATGTTCCAAGTTCATCTTAAACATTCCCTGTCCAGACCTTGAAGGAACTATTTCTCTAAAAGAACTTTGGTTTCTTTCAATAGGAAATGATATTTAGAGGCTACATTCCAAGTACTAGGATTGCTTATTGCTCAAATTGACTGTCATTTGTAAGCCTTTTTAGTGAACAAAGCTCAGAAATATGTGGGGATTTTTGATCATGTCATTTAGATAATTCCCATGAAAATTCAGGATGTTAGAGAGATTTTATTTCACTTCATCTATCTTAGATTTGTGTTTTCTTTCTCTGATGTTGGAGTTCCAGTTTTCAATGACATAAATATAATTGTTTACAGTCTTGTGCCACTTAATGACATTTTGGTCATTAGTGCATAATAATGGAGGTAAAAAATTCTTGACACCTAGTATTTTTAATCTTTTTTGTGTTTTGATATGTTTAGATATATAAACATTTACAATGTTACAATTGTCTACAGAATTCAGTATAATAATATCTTATAGGTTTTTATCCCCAAAGCGATGATATATCATATATGAATACCTACGTGTGGAAATGGCTATATTTTCTAGGTTTGTATAAGTATACTCAATGATGTTTACACACTGAAATTGCCTAAGATGTGTTTCTCAGAATTTATTCCCATTATTAAGCAACACACGAATTTATGTTGTTTAAAATACTTTCAGGAATGTATTCCTGAAATGAGATGAAATTCTCTTGTCTTTAAGCTATATCCCACTAAGGTATGTTTGAAATAATTCATTTCTGTGGTTTGTCACCAACATGATATCACAGGTTGTTTCATTTTTGCTTTCAATATTTAGGTGTTAATTTTTAAAGATTTTTTTAATTTATTTTACAATTATTTAAATATTTAGAAGAGCCAAAGTTAATTTGTGAAAATAAGTTGTTTCTGTTTTCTGGTACTGGTGATTGAACCCAGGGCTCCTATCCACTGAGCCACATACCTAGGCTCTTTATTTTTTATTTAGAGATAGTTCTCACTAAGTTGCGTAGGGACTTGCTAAGTTGCTGAGGCTAGCTTTGAACTTGTGATTCTCCTGCCTGATTTTGAAAGAACTCTAGCTTTTGTCCCAGTTCTGTCTACCCTGATATTACTCTCTTTTATAATTAACTTTTAAAATTTATTTCATTATGCATTCTGCTATTAAAAAAATAAGCAAATGAGAAAAGGGATATGCAGCTCAGTGGTAGAACACTTGCCTACCACACATGAGGCCATGTGTTCAATCCCCAGCACCATAAAAAGAAAAAGAAAAGCAAATGATTTTTACATCTAGCTATGATAGCTTTATATAGGTACTGGCTTCACCTTCCCAACTGAAACAACTAAAATAAATATGAAAAAAAAACCCACAAACATATAAAATTTTAAGATCCAGTAACATTGAAGATCAAGCAACAAAGAATGATTCTGGAAACATAAAGAACAAATGCTATGAGCTCTTTAGTTGCCCCAGCTTTTACTATGTTAAGAGATTCCCAAGCCATGACAAAGAAGGGGAAGTCAGGCAGAACCAGAGGATACCATGAATTGAGAGATGGTGCTGAGATTCCAGGAAAACCAAAGTGACTAGAATTCACAGGGTGGAGTACCAAAAGAAGGTTGCTACATTGAGAGACAATTCTGGAAATCTGTGAAAGGCTCTCTGAGTGTTCAGCAGGGTATTGATCTGCACATAAGTGTGATGAAACTGCTTAGCAAGTCAGAGAAACCATCTTAAGTGATTAGAAGGAACAGGTCTTAACACAGGGACCAGAATAGCACCTGGAAAAAACTATCTAAGGAAGTTGGGTAGAATAATCAGAAGGGTGTTACCTCGGACTGACTATTACAATTTATGTCATACCTAACAAATATTCAGACCCAAGAGAATCAAATTGTTTCCAGTAATTTAATTGTATACGAATTATTAAGAATAGTAATTCGTAATGTATGGCATCGAATCAAAGCTTACCAGGCATGCAAAGAAGCAAGAAAAATACAATCCACAATGATGAGGAGAAGAATCATCCAATCAAAGCCAACTGAGAACTATCGGAGATGTTAGAATGAGGTAATGGCATTTTTTAAAAAGTCATTACTACTATATTTCGTGTGTTAAAAAGGTAAAAAGAGATATAGAAGATATATTTTAAGAAAATCAGACTTCTAGAGTTGAAAATATATGATAAACACAGTGGATGGGATTAATGCCAGAATAAGCATTGTGATGAAATTGTTAGTGAACTTGAGGACATAGCAGGAGAAGTACCCCAAATGAAACAGGGAAAATTTCTTCTGTTAAAGAAAAGTGAACCAGAGCATCAGTGAGCTGTGGGACAGTTTCAAGTTGAGCTATGAGAGGTATTCAGAAAAATATTTTAAGAAATGATGGCCAAAAATTTGTGAAAACTGTACATCTGCAGATCCAAGATATTAAATGGGACTACAGTACAAAAAGCAAGAATAAAGCTATATCAAGGTATATTATATCATAAATAAATTGCTCAAAACCAGTGATAAAGAGCAATCTTAGCAGTTAGAGAAGACATTTATGTAGAGAAGAACTAAGGATGACATCAGATTTCTTGTCAGAAATTAGGCATAAGAGAATATAGTGGAGTGATACCTTTAATATATTTGAAGAGTAATAATGTTGGCCGATAATATCATGCCCAGTGAAATATCTTTCTAAAATGAAGACTTGTACTGACATACAAGCTGAAAGAATTCACCTACACTTGCACCAAGACAGCAGATGGAAATAATGGAATAAAGGAGTAAAGAACACTGAAAATGGTGACTGTGTGCATAAATATTTAAAATAATTTTTCTTATTTGAACATTTTAAAAAGTCATTGACTGTTTAAAGACAAATATCAGTGTAGTATGGGACTTAGAAAACATGTAAAGTAAAATACATGACAACAGTATAAATCTCAGAAGGGTAGTAACTATTGTAACGTTCTTATTGAATATGTGAAGTAATATAGTATCATCTGAAGGTAGATTGTGACAAATTAAAGATGTATATTCTAAACCCTGAAGCACTAAGATTAGAAAACAGAGTTATAGCTTAATAAGCCAATAGAGGAATCACTAAAAATACCGATAGTGGTATTTCTGCAAAAGAAGACAGAAAGAAAAGAAAAAGAACAAAGAACAGAAGGAACAAATAGAAGATTATATTAAGCTTACACCTATGCACGGCAGTAATCCTATTAAGTGGAAAGTATCTAAATACATCAGTTAAAAACAGAGATTGTCATATTGCCTAAAGAAGCAAGACCCAAATAGATGTCTAAGGGAATAACACTGTAAAGACACAAAGAAAGACACAAAGAAGTCAAAATTAAAATGATTGAACAAGGTATCTCATGTTAAACACTAGTCAAAGGAAATCTGGAGTAGCTACATTAAACCAAAAGAGGTTGTGGGGCAAAATATATCATCAGGACTAAAGAAAGTTATTTCCTAATGATAAACGAATCAGTCAAGATTATATAATAAACCTAAATGCTTGTACTTTTAATATTAGAAATTCAAAATACATGAAGTATCAAAATTGATAGAATTATGAGGAAAATGATGAATCCTATAGATTACATTTAGAGATTTCAATATCCTCTCCTCAGCAATTGGCAGAAAATGAAAAATAAAAGTAAGGTTGTAGAAAGTGTGAATGACATAATCAATCCATCCATTTGAAATTAATTGACATTTATAGAAAACCCCCAAGGAGCTTAGTGCACATGGAACATTTACCAAGATAAACTATATTCTAGATCTTAAAAAAATTATCAGTAAATATAAAAGTATTCAAAGTCAAGCAAAGCTTATTCTCTGAACACAATAAAATGAGAAATCAATAATGGAAAAATCTGGAAAATTCTCAAATATTTGAAAACTTAAGTGCCAGGCTGCTATCTGCTATCTATCTATATCTATATGTATATCTGTATCTATCTATCATATATATATATATATATATATTTGGTATAAATGGACAACACAGTACATTTATTTTTTATGTGGTGTTGGGGATCGAACCCAGTGCCTCACACATGTGAGGCAAGCACTTTACCACTGAGCTACAACCTTAGCCCCCACTGCTAAATAATTTTTGAGTCAAATAAATCAGAGAAGAAATTCATATTTTGAGTTGAATAAAACTGAAAACAACATATCCATTTGTGCAATGTCACTAAAGTGTTATTGGAAAATTTATAGCACTACCAGGCCCAAGATAGCTTTATTAAAAAATAAGTCTCCAGTCATTGACTTAGTTCCTACTATGAGAAACTAGAAAAGGAAAAATAAGTTAATCTCCAAGTAAGCAAGAAAAAAAGATATAATAAAGACCATAAGTCAGTAAAATTTTAAAAAAGGGAAAATAAGAGAAAATCAATGAAACCCAAAGCTAGTTCTTTAAGATGAATAAAATTGATCAACATCTAGTGAGGGAAATAAAAGAGGAGACACGGGTTACCAATATTCGCAATCAGAGAAGGGATATCACTACAGATTTCACAGATACTAGACTGATAATGGGGATATTATGAACAGTTTATGTTAATTAACTTGACAATTTAGATGAAATGAAGAAATTCTATTTAAGCCACAAATTGCAAAAGTTCACTCAAGAAAAACAGACAATTTCATAAACCTTGTTGACTATTAAAGAAATTGAAGGTATAGGTAAAAACCTTTCTACAAAGAAAAAAATATAAGACCAAGATAGCTTTATTGGTGATCCAATTAAACCTGTAAGGAAGAAATGATACTAATTCCTAATAGTAGTAGTAATACTAAACCCTTGTAGAATATTAAAGCAAGGAAATATTTCTCCTATGAATCCAGTGTTATCACTACACCAAACCAAGACAAAGATATAATAAGAAAAGAAAACCACATACCTCTCATGGGATCTCCAATGAATCTGTACAGAAATTCTAAACAAAAATTTAAGTCAAATACAACAATATGTAAAAGGAAAATACATCATAGACAAAAACTAGACGGATGATGGGGATTTATGTCAAGAATCCAAAATTTATTTAACATTTGAAAATCAATGAAATTTACCACATTGATGTACCTAAAAGCACAATCTTTGTGTTTAGCTTGAGAGATACAAAACAAGCATTTAAAAAATATAGCAGAGGGGGGAAATGTTGGGGAGTAATATTGGCCAAATTATATTGTTATTTTGTGTGCATGTACAAGTAGGTGACAATAAATCGCATCAACATGTAAAAAAAAATCAGCCCTGATTATTATTTAAAAAAAATTTTTAGATGTTGATTAACTTTTATTTTATTCACTTATTTATATGCGGTGCTGAGATTTGAACCCATTGCCTCACACATGCTAGGCAAGTGCTCTACCACTGAGCATCAACCCCAGCCCCTCAGCATTGATTATTGATGTAGAAAAACAAACAACAAACTAGGAATAGAAGGGAGCTTAAAACATCCTCTGAAAAAATGCAGCTAACCTCATACTTAATGGTTGATAATTGAATACTTTTCCCCAAGATCAGAAACCAAACAGAGATGTCTACTCTCATTACATCTATTCAGCATTGTACTGGGGTGCAGTAAGGAAATAGCTAGTATACTGAGGCAAGAAAAAGAAATAAAATGCACTCAGATTGGAAAGGAAGAAATAAAATTCTCTTTCTTTTCAGATAACATGAATATATATAGATACAATCTGGTATGATCTAGAAAAAAGCTATTGTAAGGTTGACAGATAAAATTTACATCTAAAAGCAATTATATTTTCTATATATTAACAATGAATAATTAGAAATTGAAATTTTAAAGATTTCCATGTACAATAGAATAAAAATATGAAGTATTTAAACATAAACGTGGCAAAAACTAAAATGTATATATTAAAAACTATAAAATATTGCTGATAGAATTTAAAGAGAACCTAAATGGAGAGATATACCTAATTTATGAGTCAGAAGACTAAGGTGTCCATTCATCCCAGTTTAATCACCAGAGTCAACATTATTCCAACCAAAATCATTGCAGAGTTTTGTAGAAAATGACAAGCTGATTGCAACGTGGCTTCAAGACTTAATCTAGGGCTGGGGATGTAGCTCAGTGGTAGAGGACTTGCCTAGCATATGCAAGGTCCTGTGTTCAATCCCTAGTACCATACGAAGAGGAAAAAAAATATTCTAAAGCTACAGTAATCAGGATTGCAGACAAAACATATTGAAACAGAGCCAAGAATTCAGAGATAGATACACAATATATATGGCAACAGTCATTGACAAAGATGGAAAGACAAGTAGAGAATGGAAAGTTTTTTCAGCAAATGGTACTGAAATTACTGCATATTTATATGCAAAATATTGATCCATGCCTTGCATTAGACACCTGAATTAACTCACAGACTTAAATATTAAACTCAAAACTACAAAACCTCTAGGAAAAAAAATAAGAGAAAAATTTTTGTTGAACTTAGGTTTGGCAAAGATTTCTTAAATTTGACAACAAAAGCATTAAAAAGGATTTGACAATGTGGGATTCATCAAACTAAAACCTCTGTAATTCAAAATACTCTTTGATGTCAATGAAATAGACAAAACACAAGCTGGGAGGAAATTACTCTAAAGCATTTATCAAGACTTGCATCAAGGATATATGAAGAACTCTTAGAACGCATTAGAAAAAAATATAGTCCTGTAAAATAACACTTCATCAAAGAAGATAAACAGATAGTAAATACATTAAAAATGCTTGACATAATTATCAGGGAAATGCAATTTTGAAGCATAAGAGTTACCACTACACACTTATTAAATATCTAATATTAAAGACAATTGTGCTAAGTGGTTGGAGAAGAGATGGAGGAACTGGATGGGTACACATCTGGTGGGGATATAAAGTGGTAGAATCACCTTCTTAAAAAGGTAAACATACACCAGTCATATCCAACCATTCTTTTCCAAAGAAAAGATAAGTTATAAAGCAATAGGAGGAATTTTATATCAGTGTTCTTGGCTATTTTATTTGTAAAAGCCCCAAACTGGAAAAAAATCCAAATGTCTATCAATAGATGATAGACAAATTGTGGTATGTACATGTAATGAAATGCTACTCAGCAATAAAAATAGATGATAGATAAACTGATGTAGATGAATCTCAAATTATGCTGAATAAGAGAAGCCATAGAAAATACAATATATTATCCCATACACATAAAACTTGAGGAATACAAAGCAATCTATTAAGATAAGACATTTTGCTGGAGGAATGGGAAAGTGGGGGGCAAGAAAGAAGGGTGACAAAGGGCAAAATTACCTAGAGAATGAGAATATTTTTGGAAGTAAAGGATGTGTATATTATCTTGATTATAATGGTGATTTCATAATTTCATGTTAAAATTCATCAAATTGCACACTTTAAATACATGTAATTTATTGCATGTCAGTTTTACCTCAAAGCTATAAGAAATAATATATTCATCTTTTTTCACTTTCTAAGATACAAATAGTATTCTATAAATATTTTTCTCTACTTCATTTTTAAAAAATGTATTCCGGAAACCAGCTCTTAGCAGTATTTAAAATTATTTTCTTTCTTCTTTGGTTTATTCAACAACTTTCATTGATGACGGTTGTTTCAGCCTTTTGTGACCATCTTGTATTGTTATAATTAATGCTTGAATAACATAGTTTTGTAAATACAAGTTTTAAACATTTGTTGTTGTATTCCCAGTATCTTTAGAAATTAGGGCTAGTGGACTATAGCTCAGCAGTAGAGCACTTGCCCAAGATACCCTTCCCCAGCACTGAAAAAGTTAAAAAAAAAAAAAAGTGGGATTGTTGAGTTAATAGGTAAATATATAAGCAGTTTTGGGAGATGTTGTCAAATCTCATTCATAAGGGTTGTATCATTTTGTATACTTATTAGCAGTGTCTGAGAATTTGTATTCCCCCACATTCTCTCACCTACTGATTATGTTGTCAAACGTTTGGATCTTGCCAATGCAAGTGAGAAATGGTGTCTTGGTGTGGTTTAATTTGTATTTTGTTCATTATGAGCTAAGCAGAGCATGTTTCCATATGTTATAGCTATTTGCATTTCTTTTCCTGAGATCTGTTTATTTCTTCAGCCCATTTTTGTATAGGTTTGCTGGCCATTTTATTTATAATGTTCTTTATATTTCAGGAACATGATTCTTTGGACAATAATATGTTGCAAATATTTTTTCTCAGTTTGTCATTGTCAAACTGCGTGTGTGTGTGTGTGTGTGTGTGTGTGTGTGTGTGTGTGTGTGTGTAGCAGGTTTAGATACAGCCAGGAAAGATTTTTTTCAATGAGGCAGGTTTTGCCCACTCATAATACATAGAAAATTTTCACTTAATATTTTCTAGTACTTGTTTATTTTCTATTTTTACATTCATGTTTCTTATCCATTTGTAGTTTATCTTTTGAATAAGTAGAGAAAAATCCAATTTTATAATTTTCCATGTGGTAACGCTACTTATTAGAAAGTCTATTTTCCCCAAACTAACTTTTATTGTACCCCAAATGTCCAGTTGGTTCTGTTTCTGGATTCTCTATTCTGTCCCACAATCTCTATGTATTCCTGGGCTTGGACGAGGGTACATGAATTAATTATATAGTCTGCCCTCCCTGTACCCTTCATTGCTCTTCTTTTTCAGTGCTTTCCTGCTTATTCTTGTTCTTTTGAATTGACTATATTCAACTTGACGACAGATTTTTAAAGATCCACAGATGTTCATTTCCTCCCCAAGTTAAATGTCCCCAGTTTCTTCAATTTTTAGCACGTGCTTTTTGGGCTATTCATGATTCTGTTCTTTTCCACAAGTCATGCAACCCTAAAATGTGGCATCCAGAAATGAAGCCACCAGCGTGGGGTGATAATGACATGATTCCTTAGGGTTAGGCTTTTTTAAAAAGAGTGTCATCCACAATTGGAGAAAGTAACAGGACTAGAGTGAGCAGGGAAGGAAAGCCCAGTCCGAGCAGTAGTCCTTTAGAAGGGAGCAGGAGAAGCTTCTCCTCTTCTGTCTGCACTTTTGGGGGCAGGTAGGTACCTGGTGTCTCAACACGTTGACAAAAGGGTTTTGCTCTGGGAGGGGCTGGGAGGCCTGACTTTCTCCTTTTTCCTAGTCTCTGCCTATAATCCCCTTCTGATAGTTTCCCTGGCTTCCTCCAGGGCCTTCTAAATCGCCGGTCCTCTCCAAGTTCCGGGGACAGGTGAGCCTCTTTCCTTCTGGAGTCCTTTCATTTGGACTCTTCCACTTGGCTCTACTGGCGCTGTCCCCCGCTGGGCTCCGCAGTTGGTTCTTCCCGCTCCCTGCCACGCCCCTCAGCATCCTCTGTCTGCTCACTGCAGTCCACCCAGGGGCTTCCTCTGATGACTGGTTTTACGTGCCTTGGGCGGAAAGCGCCTGTGGTGGAGGAAGGCAAAGTTCACTCCCAGTACCCGCCCCCTGCGCTGGGTCCTACTGAAGTAGGAAACGGTGAAAGAGAGGGTCCTGTGCTGTTCTGCAGGGAAGCGTCGCTTCCACTCAGCCGTCCCTACACCATGGACTCAGTACCTGCCACTGTGCCTTCTGTCACTGTTTCCCTGGGGGACCCAGAGCTCCTGGGACCCCTGTCGGGTGGCTGAGTTCTGGCGGAGTGGGTGCACTGACTGTCGTGGCGACGGAGAAATGGAGTGTGTCAGGCCCAAGGCAGGCAGGACGTGACTGTATGGTTAAGCGAGGCTGGTGAGAGTGTACTTGAGCTCTCCCCACTTGCACTTTTTTTTTGACGGAATAGAGGTGACAACCTCATGGTATGTTCTGAAATGCAGCCAACAATCCAAACAGCTAATGTTACTACAGGTCTTTTCCCTAAGGAGACTGCTGGGGAACTGGGCCCAAGTGACAGTTATCTCGTATTACGTGTAGAGGGTGGTGAAAACAGGGAAGAGTTGGCAGGTGTTTACTGCACTGCCTTTGAGCAACCATTTAAAATTAGGCTCTGAATTTTATAGAAGGATGTTAAATTCAGAGAAGTTTATCCAAGCCAGTTTTCAAGAGTTGTCTGAAATTATATGTCACGTATCTGTATATAAGAGTGGAATGGAAGTAAGATTTAAAATCTTATACATATATCGTCATTGTTTTTATTTGTTGCCATAAAATTAATTAGTTCTTTCATGTATTTAAGTTTTGTCTTAAATGAATATTTTAAATTATAAAAACCAGGTTATCTAAGAGAAAAGAATGATCCAGAGGGATTCTAGCCAGGTGTTAGACAATGTGATGATATAGGGCCTGTTACAAACTGGAAATGTATGCTCAATTTAAAGTATTTAGATTCGGGCTGGGGTTGTGGTTCAGTAGAGCGCTTACCTAGCATACATGAGGCACTGGGTTCGATCCTCAGCACCATATAAAAACAAAACAATGTGTCCACCCTAAAACTAAAGATACATAAATAAATATTTTTAAAAAGTATTTAGATTCATTATACTTGAAAACACTGGAAGCGAACAAAAAATATGAGACTGCCAGTATCCTCTCTCTTGAAGAAGCTATTGGAAAATATTGAGGAGGTGGATTTCTGATGAGGAAGTTGGTTTAGAATTGCCATGATTCTTTGTGACTGTTTTGTTATAAATTTAAGGTTTCCCATTTCTTCTAATTTGTCTGTTTAAGCTGTTTACTACATTGCCTGATGATACTCAACCTGGGCCTGATTTTTATGGACTACCATGGAAGCCTGTAGTATTCGCTGTTTTCTTTGGGATTGTATCCTTTGTCATTTTCTCTTGGAGAACTGCTCTTGTGAGTAAATTAACTTACTTATACCTTAGCACATAAGCACAAGGATTATTTTATATAGTCACTGCCCCCCCTTTTTTTCTTTTTCAATTGCTAAAACACAAAATAGTGGTTTAAGTCAAACTAACATTATAAAATAATTTAGTGTGGGTGCAGTTGGTAGAACTGGTAATTCTTACAGCCATCCTGACCAGTAGTTTCATATGTATCAGAAGTCTTAAAAGTGGGATAAAAGATGGGATAGGTTAGATAAATATCCTTTTATGTAGCATATATGTCTAGTAATCTATCTTAAAGAAATAACTATGCTTTGAAGATTTTGGTAATGTTTTTCAATGGAACAGTGTATTAGATTGAAGACTTAGCACAACATAATTCATTTAGGGGTTATTGTATGTTCGATTAGTGGAATAGTAGGCAGATTTATTTATTTCAAAGCTTTGAGGTACAGAAAATGCTCACAATTAAATGTGAAGTGGGAAAAAAAAGCAGAAACTAAGATTTAAATGTCGATGAACTGTATGTTAATATAAACATACAAACAGGGGGAAATGCTGCAAAGAAATACAGTAAAGTGAGAAAAAGGAGATGATATAATTTTTCCAGTCTTTTATATAAATTTTTCCCAGATTTTATGATTTGATCATATGTACAGAAAATACCTTTTTATTTGGAAGTATAGATTATGTGTTGTCCAAAAATCCATTAAATGTTTTGTTCATTAAGGTTTTTTTTTCCTGAGCAGAATTAGTCTATCTCTGTGTATGTGTGTACATATATGTATAAGAGTGTGTGTGTGTGTGTGTGTGTGTGTATATATGTGTATATATATGTGTGTATATATATATGCGCTTATACATACTTATGTTTGTACTGTAGGTATATATGCGCTTATACATACTTATGTTTGTACTGTAGGTCATTCTGTTTCATAGTTATTTAACATAATTGGAAGAAAATTATTTTAGGTAAATGGACTTTGCATATGAAAAGCCTAACAGTTAAAGAGGCCAAAAGCATTGGATACAAATCTTTTCAAATCTGAGTGTTCTTTTTCTGATTTCTTAATTATTTCAGACATATCATTGTTAAGTTTCCTCTCCTTGTACAATTGAGTGTAAAATCTCTTAAAAAGTATTCCCTTCTTAAATAGAAGAATTGTTTGCCTGGATTCCTGTGAGGAATTTTCTAATCTCAATGAACTTTTTCTCAGCTAAAAGTAAAAAGGAAATAGAAGGATAAAGAGAAGGGAAAACATTTTATATTTCTCTCTCTTGTTTCTTTCATTTCAAGAACCCTGGTACCTGTTTCTCTTTTCACTAGGTTATGTGGGATGTGGTTCCTAGCTTGTTGCTCCTCAGTTTCAGCATTTGACTTTAAAACTTTAGTCTCCCTACCTTAGATGACTGCTTTTATGCTACTTCCCATTTTCCTCTGTTGTCATTTTGAGTAAAAGGTTAGCAAGGCTATGACATTAAAGAAATGTTCATTTTTTTCTGTGTTGGAGTTTTCTGAATGCAATTTCCTGTTACGAAGATCTCCTGGATGATCCGTGGACACATCTGAATATCCCATCACCATTTATAACATTTGAAAGGACAAGTAATATGCTAAGTTACAAAGAAATTTAGTGATGTTTTAAAAAAATTTCTGCTTAGGTTTTATTATCAGGTAGTTTATTGCTGTTTTTTGGAAACGATTGTTTTTGTCCTTTCCAGAATATGTTAATTGTCATTTCTCTTATTGCTTGTGCATTTTCTTCAAGCAGTCTTTCCTTTCAGATTTCTTGCTATATATTTAGTGGTTTGCAGAAATAAGATGATGTAGCCTCTTAGTTTCTAAATTCAGCCAATAGCCAAATTTAAATTGGAGTTCTAAGATGTTTTCTGGTGAGTGAAAGTGGCATATCTTAGTACAAAGATTATGCATTTAATATTGTTTCCTCAGATTTCTTTTGAATAGTCATTGTTTCTAGACTTTATCCTGGTTATTTAGAATTGTCAAGTAAATGATTTTGAGTATACACACACACACACACACACACACACACACACATACACACATCTTTGCTGTGAAATAAGGTACATATCTTAGTGTTTTTATGTCAGAGTCTATTTATGAAATATCACTACCAATTAAATTTAAAAGGCTTGTTAACCTTTACTTATTTTTAATCCTATAAATTATTATCCTGAACCAGAATGTTATTAAATTCTCACTTGGTTATGATTCTGACTGTTGTTTTAGGAATGCTGTTTCTATTGAGCAGATGTTTGACATCAAATTTAATCTTTTTTCTCTCTTCTAGGTAAAAGATAGAGTATATCAAGGTAAATTTTTAGGTTTATTAAACTTGTAATAACCCTTTGTATTGGTGTTTGATGTGTGTTTCATGTATGTTAGAAGTAGATACAGTGACTTTTAATGTCTATTATCTTTTTTACCTCCTGAAAATTTTACTATTCCTAGGTTGCTAGCATGGATAATAGAGTAGATGATGATGGTTCCAACTCTGAGATAGGAGATAAAGAGGAGGAACAAATTGTGGATAGGGAGATGATGATAAGTTTTAATTTGGGGCAGATTAACTTTGAATATTGATGTAATGCAGATGTATTACATTTGAAGAGTATTTCTATTTTAATGATTTAATCATGCATTAAGTAATTGAGTAGATAATTTGAAGAATGGTAATGTGAATCAGTATGTTTTCATTTCTGTTTTTCTTTGCAAAGAATTAAATGATTCCATTTTCGGAAAAGAAAGTGTTTTGAGAAGGGGGGAATATCAAGCTACAACACTTTACTGTATTTCCCATCTGTGAAATAAGCTTAAATTGAAATATCATTTTGGATGGGAGGGGTTCCTGGGATTGAACTCTGGGGCACTCTACTGAGCCACATCGCCAACCCCCTATATTTAGAGACCAAGTCTCACTTAGTTGCTTAGTGTCTGGCTCTTGCTGAGGCTGGCTTTGAACTTGGAATCCTTCTAGCTCAGCCTCCTGAGCCACTGGGATTACAGGTGTGCACCACTGCACCCAGCAAAATATCATTGTTCTTATATTTTTCTTAAATTCTAATAATTTTTATACTCTTATTGCTAATAAGCATAGATTGCTTTTTAAAAGCATAATAGTTATGCTAAGAAGTATTTCCTCATAGTACCATATAACATGTCTTTGCTTTTAGTAGATTGAGTAATTGAATTTCATTTAGTGATTGTAATAATCTTGTGTATTTCCCCCTTTTAGTCAATGAACAGCAAATTTCCAAAAAGGTGAACAATTTCATGAAAGAAAATGAAGAACTAATGCAGAAATTGTCAAATTATGAACAGAAGGTATAATTATTTTTTTGTTTCTTTCTCCCTTGGTTCTAGCTTGAATCATTCCTACCTGTTTTAATTTAAAAATCATATTTTAAAATTTTTGTTTCATTATTTCCTACAAATCATTCAAATTCTAAACAGTCATATGTATTAAGTACTGCTTTCTTCTGGAAAGGGTCACTTGTTTGGAAGTAACTTGTATGGTAGCACTATAATTTGTGTATCTTAATTCTGAATGCTTTATTTACATAGATGAAGGAATCAAAGAAACAGGTCCAAGAGACCATGAAACAAAATATGATTCTTTCTGATGAAGCAACTAATTATAAGGTAAAAATCCCTTCTTTGGGGGGAATTACATTCTAAACTCAAAAGTAAATGTAATGAGTGAGTAATCTTGACACCTTTTTTTTCCAGGATAAAATGAAGCTTCTTGAAAAAGCTAAAGAACTTCTGGATGAGGGAGCTAAAAGTCTTCATGTTATGTTAGAATCTGAGAGAGAACAGAAAGCTAAGAATCAGGACTTGGTAAGAGTTTTGCTGCTAAGTATTACTGCAATTTGGCTTTTGAAATATTTTGTAAAATTGGTTAAGTTGAACTTAGTCCAGCTGTTAACTAAAGTAAGATTAGGAGTCAAGGAAGTTGAACCCACTTCTGCCCATTTTGTGGAACTTTTAAGTACTGATACAACAACTTAAAAAATTTTTACTTACATATTTCATTTTCAATTTCTATAAGTTTCTGTAATTACATAAAAGTTGCAAAAGATGGTAGAGAGTGTGTTCTGAAATATCCTACCCCCAAGTAAGCTTGATCACCTAGCTGAGGTAGTATTTATCAGATTTCTCCACTGTAAAAATTCCTTCCAATCCTTTTCATATTGTATTCTTTGGAAGTTACCATGCACAGCCCACAGTTAAAGTATGAAGAGTTACAAGCTCAGGATGCAGCTCATGGTAGAGCACTTGCCTAGCATGCATGAGGCCCAGGATTCAATCCCAGGCATTGCAAACAAAGATTGCAGATTTATGTCCACTTCCTTAAGGAGCAAGTATCTTTATAATTTTTTTGGAATTCTTCTGTATGTGAGATTAGTCTATTCTTCCTTAAATTTTATCATTTTTTACTTCAGATAAGAAAATTTTAAAAATGATCTTGGGAAATTTTTTCTCTATCACTAGAAAAAAAATTACTAATTTGAACTGGTTTACTTGAAACAGTAATTAATTAGTTAATTTTCTATGCTTTAAAACATTTTATTTACTTATTGCATTATGATTTTCTATACTTTGAACTTTTTTCTGGTTATTTCATAAACAGTAAGGTTGTGGATGCCATGAAATATTGATGACTTCATTTTCCCTCATCTCTTTCAGTTCTTGATTTTTTGCTTAGTCCAAAGCTGGATCCCCTGCATTTACCTGAAATGTCATGGGATGGCTTGACAAAAATTTTGTTGTGTTTATCTTTTTTAGTGTATATATGTATGTGTACATACACACACACACACACACACACACACACACACACACACACACACACACACACATACACATATATATCAGTATTTCTACTGAAATCCTAATGCATATTTTGTGTTCTGTTTTCACCTGGCAGATAATGGAAAATAAGAAATCTATAGAGAAGCTTAAAGATGTCATTTCAGTAAATACTTCTGAACTTTCAGAGGTAAAGCTGCCAACTATTGCTAACGGATATTAGTACTACATCTTAGTTTTGTTGCGGACCAAAAATTTGAGGTGTGCTAAAATGTGCAAAAAATGAGAACTATATGATGTCTTGTTTGGGAAAGTATAACTTTGTTTCTTCTTTGGAATTAATTCACTAACTGTAGTGTTTTTCATTAGCTTCAAATTCTCCTTACTGAAGCTAAGATTCGTGAAGAGAAGGTGAAGTTGAAATGCTGTCAGCTTCAGAAAGAAAATACCATGCTTAAGAAGGAGAAAGAGCAGGTAAAGAAAATTTGATGTCATACATAATGTAAACTAGAGAAGTGAATATCATTATCTTGTATATTTCTTGGATCTGTTTCTGAGGTAAGGAATTTTCATGTAGGACCTTTTCTAGATATGCAAAGTTTAAACAATGCTCCCCAAATTGAGTGCATATATATGGTCTCCATCTGTTTTGGATTTTTGGATTATTGCTTTTCTTATCAAATGTCAATCAGTTATTAACTTGCATAGCCTCAAAGAAACTTTTTAAACCAGAAAATTAAGTATTTTATGATCCTCTTTTGAATAGTTACTGATTCACTGGCCAAGGGAAGATTACATGATAAGGAATCTAAATTTAGGAGACAGTCATATGTGCCCAGCCATTCCTGCTGGAGATAAATTATTTGAATTGGCAGCAATTTTCTGGGGAATGCAATAAACAGGGTCAACTTCCTGATAGCTCTGATGTTCTTACTGCAGCTGTGAGACTTGAGGCCACTCTGCCCTCTTCCTTAACCAAGGTCTCAACCCCCTCGATTGAGGCAGGCCACCGAGGAGTATGGCTCTCTATTTCTTTGTCTAAGTCTTGTAGTCCTGATATATCCAGTGCAGAAACCCCTCCCTAACCCATAGGAATTCATGTGTTTTGACTTTTCAGTTGCAGCAGGAAGTAAAAGACTGGAGTACATCACACGCTGAGCTCAGTGAACAAATGAAATCATTTGAGAAGACCCAGAAAGATTTACAAGTAGCTCTTAGTCAAAAAGATGATACTATTAATGTAAGTTTATACTCCAAATACATGTTTCATCTCATGAATTATCCTGAAATCTTCTGAATTAAAATCGAGAGTCTTCCAACCTTTTGCTTCTTTTCTAGGCTTTGACTAATCACATTACACAGTTGAATCGGTTTCAATGTGAATCTGAATCTGAGGATCAAAGTCGAGATGAGTCAGATGAATTAACCAATGGAGAGTTAGCAGGTAAGATCAGTCTCAGGGAGGTTGAATCCTTTTTTGCTTTCCTGTCTTTAATTAAGTATACAGATGCCACTTTTCAGCTGGCTTAATTTTTTCTTAAGCTTCAGGGTTGTAGACACATATCACTGGATCTATAGATATGTCTGTTGCATTGGCAGAGGTGGGTTGTTGGGGTATAATGTAGCAATAGGCATGTGAAGAACACTGACTTTTTCTATCCTATTGAAAACTAGTAAGTACACTGCAGCTACAATAGTCATATCCTATACCTCTAAGTATTGAACATTCTACAGTAAGATAAATTTATTTCTTAACTTATGCAGATGATACTTGATTTTGATACTCATCATCTCTATGGCTCTGTGATTTTAAGGTCCACAGTCAGTCCGGAGGCAGTTGGAACCATAAACTAAGGCTGTGAGAACAGAGGCTAGAGACTATCAGAAAGCTAGAGAGGGAGTGTAACAGTGTTTACTGATGAGGAAAATATTTCCAGATGTTTTCTCCCAAGTTGGATTTTGCTTACATAGCAAGTATTTCAAACCACACCTGGTAGTAGATTCAGGGAGAAAATAGAGGATTGAATCTTTCTAAACAAGACACTTATTGCCCAGGTGAAGATAGATCTGAGAGAGAAGAAAAGCTTTTATCTTACAAGAATAGCATAGATAACATTTTAGTTGTGCAAACTAGAAATTCACTTTTTTTTTTTAAGACAGACACAGTACTTTTATTTATTTTTATGCTGAGGATCAAACTCAGTGCCTCACACATGCTAGGTGAGCACTCTACCACTGAGCCACAACCCCAGTCTGAAATTCACCTCTCTTTTTTTTTTTTTTAAATCTAAGCTTGCAATTCTCTTAAAAGTCATTAGTCTAATCAGTTTAATTATTTAATTGATTTTTTTCTTCCAGTGTTTGAAAACAATCATTCTTTAGTTTAGGGAAGTTAGGAGAATATAGAGTTAAAAGTAAGGAAAGAAAAAGCTAAAGTCTTTTGTTTTTTAGGTGATCGGAATGAGAAGATCAAAGATCAAATTAAGCAGATGATGGATGTCTCTCGGGTATAGTTCTTTGTAAGAGTCCCATAGTACCTGTGAATTCTTCCTGTGCCTCACTTTTAAGAATACCTCTCTTTTCTGCAATTTTTAGACAAAAACTACAATATCAGTAGTTGAAGAGGATCTAAAACTTTTACAACTTAAGCTAAGAGCCTCGATGTCCACAAAATGTAATCTAGAAGGTGGGTTCTTCTTGAGAAGAAATTGCCATGTTGGAAAGCCTTAAAAATTTATTGGAAAGATAAAGAATGGCTTCTTGCTTTCATGCTTCTTACTTTTCTTGGCACTACTCCCTCAAACAAGTTCTTAAGTCCTTGTACACATATAGAGATAAGCTGTTTTATCCTTTACAGACCAAATAAAGAAATTAGAAAGTGACTGCAATTCACTATGGTCTTCTAAAGTTGGACTGGAAGAGGAATGCAAAACTCTTAGGCAGAAAGTGGAGATTTTAAATGAACTCTACCAGCAAAATGAGATGGCACTAAAAGAGTAAGATTTCCATTGTTTGTTATTGTTATCATTGTGTGAACTAACAGATAATTTTATCTAGTAGATATTTGTCTTTTTTCCTTTGTGTTTTGTTTTCTATAAGTTGCATTTTTCTTTTCATCATCAGTCTTAAGAGTCCTGAGGTAGTTGGAACCATAAACTAAGGCTGTGAGGACATCATAATCAATTGTCAAATTCATATGAAGGCAAGAAGTGGTAAACTGGTATTAACAGTCACTGATGTGGAAATACCTCTCAAAGATCTAGACTAGACCCTTTCTATGATCCCACTATTTATTTTAATTTCCTTTCATTGTGATCAGTTATGTAATTCTAATATTTTGAACTTGTATCTCTAACTCTGGACCTTTAAAAATACTGAGTGTTTTGGAATGGCATGTTTTAGTAGAATAAAAACTTCAAAAAGGAATATTTACTTATCGATGGTACAAGTTTTGGACTTGAGTATCTCAGATGTTCACAGTAAAAATTGAACTGTGGCAAGGATTTTAGGAGTTACGATTACAGAAGTACTTGTTTGTAGTATATATTTATATATTAATCTTCTCAGTGTGGAGCTAGTTTTTTTTTGGAAGTTCATTTGAAGTTTTTAATCCACAAAATACTTGAATTCTCTAAAAATAGTTTTTTTTGTGTCAGATTTTATTTGTTTGCACCTGATTTATTAACAAGATATATATATATATATATATATATATATATATATATATATATATATATATATATATATATATATATATATATCTTGTTAAAGCAAATACAGACCTTCTTATAGACCTAACTATTTTTAGGTATTTTGACTTCTGTTGCCTAATTAATGCATTAAATATTGAAACCTTTCCATTTACTTTTCTAAAATTCTGTGATCTCCAAGCGACCTTTTTAGAATCTCAAATTTTTGTTCAGGCCAGTTCTAAATGCCTGGCCTGTTTCAAAGAAACATTTCTCATTTTATCACTTTTTTTTTCAAAAGAACACTTGTTTTCTCTGTCCCTACTAGTAATATGAATGACCTAAATGGCAATTAATTTTCTTTGTAATGCAGTTAAATTGTAGCACTATTTTCCTCAACTCCTCCAAAATTCATTCAGTCATCATCTGTGGTTTGTACTCTTTTTTTCTCATTCCCAGGTACTATGTTAGTTCATGCCTGTGTCATCTTTTCTGTTTCTAACCTAGGTCATCTGTCTTCATTCTCCATTATTTATATTTTTATATAATTTATTTCAAATTCTTAGTAATTTTCTCTATAGCCGCTTGAGTGGACTTTCTAAAATATAAGTCTGTCCATGTCAATATGTGCCTGTGGTTTATGAAGAATTTGCTTTCTATTTGATGACCTGTTCTTTTTTTCTTCCTTGTATCTTTTTAATAGTTTAAATATTTTTAATTATTTTCCTCATCACCTGTATAAGCTTGATGTAATCATAAATTATAATGGAATTATAATTATATAATTATAATTATAATTTTATTCATCTTCTCATAATTTAAAGGCCTTGGTATATATTCTGGATTTAATAAAAACCTGACATAGATTAATAGGTTTATTACTTGTTTTTATGGGCTTTAAGTAGCTCCTGAATCAGATAACTGTTGTGGCATCGTATGTTAGTACTTCATATACTGTGAACTCCACAAGACATTCATTCAATTTATACACATATTTAAAGTTTCTGTAGTTCTGCATTCTACACTGTTGGTTTCTTATTTGAAATTATTTTCATTCTATTTGAACATTGTCCTTTAATGATAGATTTGATTAGTGTATCAAAGTAGTACAAGGATAAACAGAGAATAGTATTTTATCCACTAAATATTGCTACCTTTATAATCTGTATTAGGTTGACATGAACTTCATGATTAGAGTTAAAACCAGTTTCCATTTTTAAAGGATCTTTATTTTGGCTACTGAATTTTGACTGTTACTTAGTTTTAGCAATTTGAAAATATCCAATTAATTACCATCTGTTTTAATTTTTTTTCTTTAAGGAGTCCATTATCATTGTTGTTTGGTCTTATCTCCCTCCCCTAGTTCCTGTAGTCATTTCTCTCTTTTTTTAACAGTTGTATTGGGAAGTGCCTAGGTGTAGTTTTCCCCACCCCACCCACTTTTTCCTCTTGCAGTTATGTTGCTTGGGACCATTAAACATTTCTTGAATTTTCGAGTCTTTTTCTAAATGTTGATTTTACCTCATTCTCTCTTCTGATTATAATAATGCATATTAGAATTTGATTTCCCCTGCCTCCTACATTCTGGATTTACTTCTTCTGGATATTTTCTTCTGACCTGTCTTAAAAGCGGTAGGATTTATTTTACTTCCCAAATCTGTTGTTAAAATCATTCATTGAGTTTAGGATTTTAAAAAGTTCAGGGTTTAAAATATTATTTTAGTTGTAGATGGACATAATATTTTATTTTATTTTTTATAGGATTTTTTTAAGAGAGAGAGAAAGATAATTTTAATATTTATTTTTTAGTTTTTGGCAGACACAACATCTTTGTTTGTATGTGGTGCTGAGGATTGAACCCGGGCTGCACACATGCCAGACGAGCGCCTTACTGCTTGAGCCACATCCCCAGCCCGACACAATATTTTATTTATTTTATGTGGTGTTGAGGACTGATCCCAGTGCCCCACACATGTGGGGCACGTGCTTCACCACTGAGCCACAACCCCAGTCCTATTTCAGTACTACAGCTCAAACCCAGGACCTTGAGCCATGTGCTCTACTATTGAGCTACCTCCCCAGACTCCTTGCTCTTTCTCATAAGGGACTAGTGTCTTACTGCTTTCCAAGCTATCTTTAATCTCATCATTCTTCCTCTGCCTCCAAGTATCTTCGACTGTATGTAGGTCACCACACCCAACTATTTCTTGGTTTTATAGTTTCTAATCCTTTGACAAAATTCATAATCTTTTTTTTCCTCTTTTGTGGTGCTGGGGTTTGAACTCAGAGCCTTGTGCATGCAAGGCAGCACTCTACCAACTAAACTATATTCCCAGACCTGAAATTCATAATCTTGACTTTACTTTTTTGACTATATAAAGCACAGTGATTTTAAAACATGTGCGGTTAACCCCATTAGGTGGCTTCCTTTTCTGTGGGATTTTTTCTCACAGAATTTTGTCTTATGGAGTGCCTGGTCAGTTTTGATTGGCTAACATTGTTGTGATAATTATACATGAAATTTGAGGACTAAGATGAAGTTATCTTCTTATAGAAAAGTGTTGAGGTTACTTGAGTAAGATTGTCACTTCAAACTTAGTCAGCAATTAAGATAATTCAAAAATGACTTGTCTTTTCAATGTTTCAGTATTGTTCCTTTTGGATTTTTTGCCTGTTCATCACTTAAGTGTGCAGTACTTTCTAATCTAAACTCAAAGGCTAGGGCTTTTATTAAGGGTCCCTTTATTTGTAGCCCCAAACACTTCTTTTTTCCTCTAAGCCCAGGAATTTGATGAAGGCTTAGTTCAGACTCATTATATCTTTGTGTTATCTTCAATATGTGGGTAAACCTAGGAGAAAAGTACCTTAAAGTGCCAGCTTTACTTGTAATTCTGAGATTCCTTTTTCTAATGCATCTTGGCCACATACATATATCTTCACTGCCTTTTTAGCTTGTATCCTTTCAAACACAATTTTATATTCTTATAAAGATGTTTTGATTGTTCTTAGTGCTCTCAGACTAACTCTTTGGTAATTGGAAACAAAATTCTCTCTGTCCTTCAAGATTCAGTTTTCTCCATATTCCTTCTTAAGCCAGTGGGGAAAATTATTATATTCCTTTAGGCGTCATTTATACCTGAAACAGTGAGCTCTTTTATTCTTTAGCATCTTACAAGGTAACTAGTATATTATAGCCACTCATAAAATACTTGCTGAAGAATTAAATGAGAAGCTATATAAGAATATATAATCCCCTTTTTCTATTTGGTATCAATAATCTTTTTTTACTATAGTTCTTCTGATTTATGGAAAATTAAGTTTCAAGTTAATTATCTTTTGAATTGGAACTATGGCTAAAGTAGTACAAGGATAGCAGAAAATAGTATTTTTAAAATCATTAAATTTGGCTACCTTTGTCTCAGTAGATGAACATCTTGAGTTTCATGATCAGAGTTAAAACTTGTCAGTAGATAATACTCTGATCGTGGGTCAGTTTGGCTTCTTTTTCTGGTTGACAGACATTATCAAAACTCAGATTTGTCTTTTTGCTTAATTGCAATTCTTTTGAAATATATATCTAAAGTGTGAAAAATGTTCTGTGGCTAATTGCATAGCTAAAAGACATATTCTAGAAGATTTTTTCTTTGTGACTATATCTTTATTATGGTACCAGTCTTGGATTGAGAAAAGAGTTCCTCCATGACAAAGATATACTTAGTGTCCTACCCATGGCAGAAATGAGAAAAGAATTATCCCTTGCTTTATCCTAATATGTTTAATTATGTTAGGTTTATCAGTCCTGATCTTCCACATTGAAGTAAAGTGAGTTTTTATTATCTTACACACAGGAGACTTGCCCTTGGGGCACATGTTGTTTTCACATTTATTTTATTTACTGGTAAATAGAGAATTAAGAGGAAAAATTAGAAAATGTAAGTGATTTGCCAGAGTTTGATTTACGAAATTGCAGGTTTGAATTCCTATTTTATGTGCCTAAGCATTTTATAGAATTGTGGGAAGTGATATTCACAGAGAGAAACTTTTGATTTGATAACTGGCTTTATTTTAGGAAAGTGAGCCAAGAAGAATATGAGAGACTAGAAAAAGAGCAGCGGCTGTCAGCTGCAGATGAAAAGGCGGTTTCCGCTGTACAGGAAGTTAAAAATTACAAGTGAGTTCAGTTTCTAAAGGAGGGTGTCAATGTCTAATAAACTAGTGTTAGCTTTCTTTTTTAATCTTTTTTTACATTATGTAGATAGAAGAAAATAGCATGGAAGTATAAATAACGAGAGGATATGAATACATTCAATTCACACAGGAGAAAAAATAAATTTCAACTTTACAAATGAAAAATGTTAACAAAAATTTACTTATAGCCAATGGGCAAGACCATAGGGAACTTGGTCAATGCAAACAGTTCTGGGGGTTTTGTATGTTGTAGTAATTCTTTAAGAAATCAGTTTGCTGTGTGATGTATCAAGACCCACAAAAGTGTGGCATTTGATAGACCTTGGAAATCTTTTATGGATATAATTTGAAAAAAAGAAAAAAAGTTTTAAGGAGGAAGATATTTCTAGCAGAATTACTTGAGAACACACTGATGAACAGTTAAGGAAATTATAATTTATCATTCAGAATCTCTAGCAATTAAATGATAAAGAAGTTATTAGTATTGGGTCTTTATTTTATTTATTTATTTATTTATTTTTGGTGCTTTACTACTAAGCTACATCCTTAGACCTTTTTTTTTTTTATTTTGAGACAGGGTCTCAGTTGCATAGGTTCCCACTTAATTGCTGAGACTGACCTCGAACTTGTGATCCTCCTGCCTCAGCTTCCCAATCATTGGGATTACTGGCATGTGGCATTGCACCTGGCCTGTAGTATTAGTTTTGATCACACTGGATTCATATAACTATAGAAATGTTTTTCTTATGTATGATAAAGTCTTTAAAAGTATAGCTGATGGAATAAAGGGAAAATGGTCAGAAATGTTTCAAATGTTATTCAATTGTTGTAATTCTTAGGCGGAGAATTGAAGAGATGGAAGAAGCATTACAGAAAACCAAGCACTCGTTTAAAAACCAGGTAGTAATTAATACTGTCCTGTAGTTGCAGAATTTCTTGATATCTAATACAGACAATTATAGGCTATTATAATGAGTCCCTAAAAACATATTTTTTAATGTATTGTCTTTTTCAGATTGCTATGCATGAGAAGAAAGCTCATGATAATTGGGTAAGATTTTTTCCCCCTTTTCTTTATTTTGTGCATAGCCTACTACAACTGAATTTGAATATTTTCTCTTTAATAGCTCAAAGCTCATTCTGCAGAAAGAGCTATAGCTGAAGAGAAAAGGGAAGTTGCTAATTTGAGACAGAAGTATGTGATTTTGGTATCTTCCTATATGTTTTATAGTGTTTTAAGGTTATGCTAGATATTATCTATGAAGGAATAGATTGCTGTTTCATAATTCAGTCCATTCTTTCTCAATATTCAAGACTATTGGAAATGACCCAAAAGATCGCAGTGCGTCAAGATGAACCCGGGATTGTAAAACCTATGCTGGGAAGACCAGATTTACAAAATCCTCCTCAGAGAGGTAGGGGGCACTTTGTAAAAGGAGCTATTTTATTTCTTGGTGCAGAATGTATGTAAATTACTTTTTATTTCTGTGTGTAATGGTTATGAAATAATCTGAATGATTTGCTAAAACAGGAGGTGAGGGTTGGTGTCAGGGAGAAGGCTGCCTTAAAGTAGTAACACGGCATTGTTTTCTTTAGGTCCACTGATCCATAATGGCTCTTTTGGTCCATCCCCCATGAATGGTGGAGAATGTTCCCCTCCACTGACAGCAGAGCCAGCTGGGAGACCTCCTTCTATTACTCTTAATCAAAAAGATATGCCTAGAAATGGATTTGGTGAGCATTCACATGTTGCTTTATAGTAAACTGCTTCAAGGTTTTTTTTTTCCCCCTTTTGAATATTCTAATGAAAACATTGAATTTGGGCCTGTACAATATATAGAAGATAATTTCTTACTTTATCTTAGTGTATGTTTTCTGGAAAATCTGTTCTAGTATAGAAAACATTTTTTTTTTTCCTGGAGGTCCCTGTATTGTTTTTTTCTTTTAAATTTTACACTGCGAAGTGTAAACCTTTATCTTTAAATTAAATCTCTATGGTGTTCCTTTCCCAAATATTATAAAAGTAGCCTTAAACTTTATGTAGCATACATATTTCCAACATGAAATACTGAATCTTATTTCAAATTCTAAATAGGACTGTAGTCTTGGTAAGATTGGAAGTCAGGTTATACAGACTAAAGAAAAGCCAGCCTACACATACTTCAAGTCTATAGCTTAAAGTTTAGGACCAGTACTTATTAATCTCCTGTTCTATCAACCCAAGGCAGTTCTTTATTTTACTTAAGTCTCTTCATAAATTGTGATTTACGTATTGGGCAACCCATTTAAAAAAATATTTTTAATTGTAGATGGACATGATATCTTTATTTATTTTTTAAATGTGTGCTGAGAATCAAACCCAGTGCCTCACACATGCTAGGCAAAAACTCTACAACTGAGCTATGACACCAACCCCTGGGCAACCCATTTTTCATGTTGCTTTCTAGTTATTGTTGAACACTGACCTGTCCACCAGTGGTTTATTTCTTCTGAAAAATACATACAAGGGCTCTGATCTTTCTTTCCCAAGGTCAATGGATGGACCTTTACCTCGTACTGGTCTTCTGAGGCATCTGGGAAACCCGTTGCCTCTGGTAAAGGGACCAAGTAATTTCAAAGAATCTGTAATTGTGGATGGAGGATTTTTATTCTTTTCATGTTAGAATAGTCTGAATCCATTCTTTGATCTCTAACAGACTCAGAATGTGGTCCAGCTCACATGAACAGCAGCTCCAGAAGTTCTTCTCCAGCTAAGGTGACGAATGAGGGCAAGGTAAGTTCTGTAGTTACTGTGAATCATGTGGTCATGCAGGAACATGTAGCTTTCCTACAGTACTTGCTCTTTGCTTTATCCTTCTTTGTGTTCTATTTGTACTATCCCATTTGTTTTTTAAAAAGCAAACTGTTCCCCAAGAACCTGAGACCCCCTCAGTCTCCACCCTTACTTCTTTGACTGAGCATCCAGTTGGAGTAAGTACTTAGAGGTTGAGAACTGAATTGGGTTTTATTCTGTGCATTTATGGGAAGGATATTCAGAGCATGACACTGATCTTGTTTGCTTTAAACTGCATGCAATATTGAGCTTACTTTTCTCTTTAACTTGGGAATGTTGCTTAAGTGTGTACAACTATAATGAACTACAGAATGTGAAAAGTTATCACTCTAACTTTATATGGTGTTTTGTGTTGAATGTTCTAAGGCAAAGTAAATTCATTATAAATTATATAATTCATCATTTTTATTTTTGTTTGGAAGAATGTTATTTAAGAATTCCTCCATTTGTGCAAACCCTATTTTGAGTGATTTGAATTAGATTGGTATCAGATTTTCTGTGAAACAATGATCATCTGAAATGACCTCTTGAGCCAGTCCCAAGAAATGGTCTCATTTGTTCACATAAGTGTATTCTCTTGTAACTGTGTTGCTATTATATCTGGTAGGTCTTCTGCAGCTCTATAATAAAATAAATTTCTAATTGTTTAGTTTCAAACCCACTACTCATAGGAAATGATAAATCAATATCTCAAATGGTGTACAGTAAATGAAAGTAAATATTAAAGGCTTGTCTTCCTAATTTGTGTATATAGCACTGTGATGGAAAATACTTCTCAAGTTCCAGTGTATATATATTCCAGGAATATACATCTCTGGAGAAATCTAAGGGCAGCTTAGATAAGACCCCAAACCCCTTTGTAGTAGAAGATTTAAAAGAGAGCAAAGACCCATTGTTAGAGAGGAATAGAGGTGGGAAAACATGGCTTGGAGGCAAACCTGGGATTGAGTTCTTTAATATGCAGTGTGGCCTTCAACAAATTATGATATCCCATTTGCTTTTGTTCCCTCTTATTTAAAACAAGACAGTCTACTTAAAGATCTCAGAGGTTGAATAATATATGAAAGACTTACTGAAGATATAGTAGAATAGTAGCTATTATTACATGAGTAGAGAATGGATTTTTCATTTTATTCTGTTCATTCTTAATATGGAAGTAATGAGCTATTGTGATGAAAGGGAAGTGATGGGGATGGGGGGACTCCCTTTGAAATAGATTGTAGTGAATACAGCATGACATACTGGTCAGAAATCACCTCTGTTAATAACCCCTGCCAGTCCTCTTGCCTTTCCCTTTCCTGTGCAGATATAATCAGTAACAAACTGCTCCCTCTTGTGGCATCCTTCCAACTTCTGTAAGCTGTCAGTGGGAATACACAGGAGGGGTGGGTAGAGTTTTGTTGCACTGATGGTGTTCTCTGGACAGGTTTTGGGTTTTAGCTTTTATAGGTATTGGTACTTTGTCTTAATACATAGGAATTTTAAAACTTTTAACTGCTTTCAAATCTTAAATTGCAGGTTCATATGGCTATGAAAGGGCCCCCTCCTTTCTCAGGGGTACCCTTTATGGGACCCCCAATGGGACGGCCTCCACCACCTCCCATTTGGTATGGACCGCCACTTCAGCTCGGTGGGCCTTTTGGGCCTCGGCCAATTCCTCCACCATTTGGTATGATGATCTGAAAAGTAGTGATTGACTTATAAATCACATTCATCTTCCACTTCTATTGCTTGCTAAAACAGTTGGTTGCTATCTCAGGTCTTAACAATGAAAGGATAAAGCTGAGTACATTTTAACTTTTCCTCCAGTTTTCTGGGACATATGGGACACTACATAATCTTATACTGAGATAGGCAATAGCTATCTCTCATAGACAAGGATAAGGGGCTATATATAGAAAAGCCAGAAATATTACTTCTGCAGATGTTTGTTGAAAATCTGTTGATATGCACTGCAATAGATGGAAAGGTGGATGAGATGCATGCCATAACTTAAAATTTTGTCACAGATATGAAAATCCTATAACATAAAGTTTGTAAACACCCATAATGGAAGCATAAGCAGTAGGTTATAGAATATAGAAAAGGAAAAGTCAAACCCTCCTTACCTTGAAAAAAGTCAGAGGGAAGTGTTAAAGAGGATTTAACAGTGACCTAATAAATGTTCCTGGTTTAATTAGGTGGCTGTGGAAGGCCTTTTCCAGGAGGGCATGCGTGCACTTTGATTCTGATGGCATGTGTAAAGTCCATGCTGAAATACTTCATGAATTTTTAATGGATACAGTAATAGATAGTGAGATTTCCTTTTATCAAAATTTCTTTGATGTAGTAAAGTTCTTATTTCATAATCTATCATCTTGTCATGGTAATACTTCCAAATATAAATGGAGCTCTTGTGAGATAGAAATAATTCTGCAATTATATAGTAGGGAAAGAAAAAAGACAAGCCTAGAGCTAGGTAGAGCCATGTTAAATCCTTAATATGTTGCTTCATGGCTGGTTGGTCAAAGGCTATAACCTAAACTTGTTCCATCTCAGTTTGCCTCATCTGGCAAGTCAGGATGTTCACCAGCTGATGTTCTAGGCTTGGGAGAAATTAAAGACTATATTAACATACTTGAAATCACCCTAGTTCAGAAATTTCTGGTATTTACATAACTTCCTTTTTATTTTCCAGGTCCTGGTATGCATCCACCAATAGGCTTCAGAGAATATGCACCAGGTGTTACACCTGGAAAATGGGATTTGCCTTTTGACCCTTGTGATTTTTTTCCAGGACCTGCACCAGCACCATTTAGACCTTTAGGCTCATTTGGCCTAAGAGAGTACTTCATTCCTGGTGCCCCATTACCACCTCCAACTCATGGTCCCCAAGACTATGGGCCACCACCTGCTGCAAAAGACTTAATGCCTTCAGGCTTTAAAGATGAAACTCCACCTAATTCTCAAGAGTAGTGAGGGCTGTTCACAGGCCTTAAAAACAGGGCCCATAAAATTAACCTTTGACACTTAGTCAGAGTTAAAGGATTATTGGCTTCAAAATATAAAAGTTTATTTTAAATGGTTTATGTTTTCAGAATGAAGCTGCCTTGGCGCAGTATACATTTTGAGCCAAAATATTTTCTCCCTAAATATCCCCCACTTAAGCTAGAGTATCCTTCCAATTTAAAAATGTGCAATAAGGAATACCTTTGTTTTAGTTAATGTAGCATATACAATTGCTAAATGATTTAGAATGTCATAATTATGGACATTTCCTGTGGAAATGCTTTAAGAACATGTATTTCCATTATCCTATTATTAGTGTATTCCAGTTGATAACAGAGAAATGGTGTTTTATAAGCTTGATTTTTTTTCTCTTTCAATATCTGGTCGCAGAGACTATTGGGCTAAAAATGTTTACTCAAAGATCATAAACATCATTTTCCTTATTGCTGAAGTTCTTTGTTGTAATAGTTCATAAAAATTGTTTATTAATATTTCCCAAGTGTCTGTTGATTCATTGGATCGTCATGAGATTTTGTGCCATTGGGGAAGCATGTAAATGCACTCTCAGAACTGAAGATAGTGACTTGGCAGCATATTCCCTGTTGCTCACTGTTAAGGAGGCTGGACCTTGGTCAACTGTGGACTTCTACAGAGGATTTCTTTTACTTGTGAGAAGTCTTGTGGCTCTATTTTTGTAGCACATTCATGTACTTTTTTCTAACCACTGTCCATGTGAGAATGCTTTTCTGAGAATGAGTTTACATTAGTAGCAAGAGCTACTGCTTTTGCCATTATTGCATTGTAACAGTAAAATATAAGGTGGTATGTTGTGTCTATAAAAAATAAGGAAATTTCTTTTTAAAAATGTACACAACACACTCTTCTCTTTCCCATACCTTCCCACTGATTTTCAAGGAATATGATAAAAAAATTAGAAAAGTATAATCCTCTAAGAATGAATGAAACTCTAAGGCTTATAATGTCTTTACTCAGCAACTACGGGCTGAATTAAATTCTTTTTTTTTTTGATAGATACTCAAACATATTTTATTTAAAAAACAATTAAAGCAAGTCCTGGATCTGTAACTACTGTCTTTAAAACAATGTTTCTAAGAACTAGCTCTCCAGAACTGTAATTTTAATTACGGCAATTTTAACAGTACATTTTAAGAGGTTTAAGATTTAAATAAAATTATAAAATCCTGATACTTTTGTTTACTGCTAGACCATATTCTTCCATTCTTTTAAATTCTAAAAAGTAATAGGATTGTTGAAACCTAGAACATAACATATCATTGTTTTTTTATGTCCCCTAAGTATTCTCAAAATAGGGGCAAAAGCTTCAGTGTGAAACAAAATCTCTGTGAAACAAAATCTCTAAACTACTGAAGATAACTCAGAATAAAAATGAATTCTTCCTAAAGGACTCAAATTCTATCTATATAACCTCCATTTAATATTAGAAGCAGCAGCTGTGTGTAAGAGGAAAACCATATAATAGCTTATGCCATTTTTAACCATGTAAAATAAAATTTAAGTCACAAACACATTTTGAATGTATCTTTCAACCTCTACAGGACACAAGGCAATGCTGAAGTTACTTAACTTCTAATTTTAAAATAGCATTTAAATAAAGGTGATGTCAGCTAGGAAGATAGACTTTCAAGAAAAGGCAGATTTATTATTTTATTCAAAGCAACAGTAGTTTTCCCTCTAAAGCCTTTTTTGTATTTATTCTATTAGTAAGTTATAATGCGTTCTATGTAGTTTATCTGAGCAGTTCTGAACCCACCCATAGTTGCCTCTCCTTACATCCATCTGATTGATTGTACCACTTCTGTAGCAAAGCCCAAGGTAGCTGCCCATATACAGGTTGTGTAGAGAATACTGTCCCTTGATTCAAGTATACTTTTGTATCTCAAAAGTTTTAGAATTCCTCTCCAGCAACTTGTGTTTGAATTTAGTTACTAAAATCATTTCATTTGTGAAGCAGTAGTGTTTCAACCTGAAAGTATTATTGCTATAGTTATAATTATTGTCCAGTAACTCATCCCCTCCCACACTAGAAAGTAAATTTAAACAACTAATTTGTGAGATACAGATTGCTTTGTGTTAACTGCTTCAAGATAAAATCACCTTTTTTGGGGGGGGGGTGAGGTTTGGTCATTCAGGTCTGAATTAAAGCTAAGCTGATGACAATGTTCAATTTAAGTTTGTTTAATGCTGATGAAAGACATTCATACAAAGCATCCTCTTTTTTTTTCATAAAACCCCATTCTTTGGTGGAAGCTGGGGTTGTGGCTCAGTGGTAGAGTACTTGCCTAGCACAGGCAAGGCCCTGGGTTTAATCCTCAGCACCACATAAATAAATAGAGGTTAAAAAAAGCATTCTTATGTGAAGGATGCTAAATGTTTCTTCATATAAATTATCATTTTGAGGGGCTGGGGTTGCATGTGAGGCACTGGGTTTGATCCTCAGCACCACATATAAATATAAAGGTACTGTGTCCATCTACAACCAAAAAAAAAAGGTTTGTTTTTTTAAAATTATCACTTTGATATACATGTTTTATAGTATGAGAGAACAGAAAGAACAATGTATCCGTTTTGCTACATTTTAATAGCAGATTTTAAGGGAGCAACATCAAACATCAGTAACATCAAACAAAAAGGTACTGAGTACTCCACAGGGTACAGAGTGCTGCCAAGCACCTTGGAAAGTTTACATGACATGGAGAAGATGAGGCCCTTCTCTTGAGAAGTTTACAGTCTGGAAATTTTGACTACTCGGAGTTTCAGTTGAGTGAACATTTTATTAAGGCAAATTCTTCATTTCCTAGAACTACTGTAGACTGAACTATTTTTGCACTTGTGAAATTAACCCAATCCAGATGAAAGAAAAGACTAAATTTGGTTGATAATTCTTTCAGGCTCATATAGTTTTATGAGTCTAGTAAACAAAACTGACCTAACAGACAACTGAAAAATTAAAGACTAGATCTCTTGAAGTGCAAGGGCTAAAACAACTGTTATTTGTTTTTAAAAGCAAACAGATGGTATGATTAGGGTTTACACTAGTTTAAAAATAGGCCAAGTATTGCATTCCCTTCATGCATTGTTCATTTAAAATAGTGAATATTAAAATACGTGGGTTCTACATGTAACCCACAAAAAAGCTCCTCACAAATCTTTATGTTCTGTGTATCAAATATGCACCTTGTGTACTATGAAAGTTTTATTTATGTCTCATCAAGTTAAAAGTAATGTAAATAGTGAAATTATAATAGGCTAATGACCTGCATATTTTTATATGAATGTCAATATATCTAAATAGGAAATAAATGGCAGTCATATCTACCTATATTAAAAAAATATATATCTTTCCAGATTTTTCATACTCATCACTTTATAAAGACAAGGTATGCAGGTTTTAAGGTTTCACAATCAGTTGTCAGAAAAACAGCAGTTGTTCCTAAAGTATCTCATTAGCATCTGACTCAATTTTTTAGATGACATGATTTAGAAGACGTAAACCCACCCCAAAATTTGTAATTATTCTGAGAGAGATGGTTTTAATGTTAACCCTAGAATCATTAATGTTAACCCTAGAAACAATAGCAATGTGATGTAGAACAACTAATCAACATGACTAAAAATGTGCTCACTTTCAGAAAAACAATCTGGTCATCTGGAAAAAAAAATCACAGCTACAATCTGGGAACACTCCCATATAGGATATTGATCTGATCAAGGCACACTATTTCTAAGTAGAACTATCAGATGAGGGTGAATTTAGGCCAGCTCTAAGGAACAGCCTATAAGACAGACCATAACTGATCCAATTTCCTTTCAAAGCAATCTGGTACTATCCTACCCACTTCAATTCAAAAGTTTGAAGTTAATTCAAATCAAAAGACCATATTGGAGCAAAAGTGAGCAAATGTGTAAATCCTAGCACATTCTTATTGCTGTATTAAGTTTGAAGATGAGCATACCTACCACAGCAGTATTGTTCCAGGAAGCAGGGTAGGAACAGTGGTAAATTAGGAAACAGACTATTAATTGCACAATTAATAGGAAAGTAAAAACAAGTTTCAAAATCTACAATAAACCTGTATCCAAAGGAGTCATAACAATGAGGTGCTGGACTTTAGTTCTGTGGTACAGCTTTGCAATGGACTCACTGGCCTATAGGTACGGCTCACTTCCTGCCTCCTGAAGGATGAATATGCTACACAGAGCTATGATGGTTTCTACTGAGTGGTAAAATTCACAGAAATTAGACATTACTCATGTCAGAATCATTCCTTGTGCAAAGTTTGATGTAGATGAAGATAAAGTGGTTTCTTGGTCAATAACTGCAATTTCTTTTAAAGTCAGTGGGTTTCTTGTATCTGTAACCACAATAGATTTAAAATACTTTGATGATTGATCTACTCCAATGTTACATTCTCGATAAGAGGGACTAAGAAGAAACATGAACTAGTAACCATTAGAAAAGTATGAATCCTATATGTATATCACTTACAGTTCTATTACAGTTGGCCCAGGTTTAATCTCATCCATCTCCATGAAAGCAAAACATTTGGTGCTGGTAAACCTTTTTGTAAGCTTGTAGTGTTTGAATTCAAAGAAGATAGCTGCACCTAAGGAATTAAAACAAACAACATAAGCCAGAGACCACACATTTCTTATGTGTCACCAGAAGCCTATGATTTTACAAAGTAACGTGTCAAACAGTCTGATGACACAACTGTTGATAACTCACTGTGGCTGTCACTCCAAGCTCTGGTACTAGCATGTCTGAGTGACATTTCTCCATATCATTTAATTCTACAAAGTACAACAAAATTGTATAGCAAGAATGTAAGTTATGTGCACAGGTAGAATCATAAACTACCAAAGAATATAAAATATTAAATACCACAAGAAAAACAGAAGTTACTTAAGTATCAGCAGTACCTATAAAAATGGTTTCAATAAGCACCTATATTAGATAGAATAGAAATTTAAGAGTTCCTTTAAAAAAAATTCTACCTTATATCATTTCTCTCCCTCCTGAAACAACCACGCCCAGATTGTCCTTTCCATATTCTTACAAACTAACTGCCAGTTATAGTATCTTTTTACCCAATGCATCTTATTGAAAGAAAAAAAATAATTTAACTGTTAGAAAGTAATCATTAGGTTCCTAAAAGGACTTAAGGTAATTATTAGGGAACCTGCTTCCTTAACTCTGTATTATGAGAAAAACTTCCCTATCAAATAATATTTAACCACATTATTACACAACTAGATAATGCAACTGCTAATTCTCATATTTTAAAAAAATTGATTTGACTTTAAGTCAATATTCATAACTATGTGACATAAGATCTTGTGTTAAGTACACTATGAACACAAACCCAGATAAGTACTGTGTCCTTAAGAAGTCAGTAACTGATAATTACAAACCTTTGGTTAATTTTTCAATATGCTTCTGGAGCTCAATGTCCACATTAAAATGAACATATGTATCTTCTTTTCTTGAAGCCACAGGAGTATCTTGCACAGGAGTTAAATCTATGCCATTCAGATCTGGAGAAAAGTTTCTGCTTATGAGCATTCACATATACAGACGGAAAATATAGAAACTGCAAAGGTTACAGTTCCTAAAGAGGCATGGAAAGAGCTGAGAGGAGATTCTCAGGTTAAGAGATTCCTATTTGGTGTGAGCAAGTATGTGACAGTTGTTGAAGTTCATGGGGTATGTGGAGAGAAATGAATATAGACTGGATAGGAGACCTCATGAAGGGGACAAGGAAGCCTTTACATGGCCAAGTGGACAAAACTTGATCTTCATAGTAAAGTGGTAAAAAGAACAAACATGTTTTTCTTAGGGAATAGCCCACTATATTTTTCTATGCAAAAAAAAAAATCTGGAGTATTTAATTTGCCACATGGAGCTCTGCCACCAATTTCTAACTTTGATCAAGTATGACTTATTTAGAAAAGCCTTTAAACCTAACCTTATCATAATTTCCCTGTTAAGAACCAAAAATGGATGAGAACAGCCAACAAAAAACCTTTTGTTAATGAATAATTTTTCATATATATAAATTCTGGTTATACTGTTTACAACATACCCTGAATTTACAACAACCAGATGGTACGTTATATATAGTTTTAATTTTCTGGTTTTCAAAATCTCAGTTTAGTCAAATGCAACATGGACTCATTTAATAACTCCTCAGTGTTTATGTGTTATTCATTTATGTGTCTCAAAAAGCTCAAAAACAATTTAGTACATTTAATAATTAAAAAATATTTACATAAAAATATTTCAGTTTAACATATGCAAAGGTAATTTAACATTTACAACATCATTAAATATTTTTGTGTTTTAAGTATACTTTCTGAATGAGTATGCAGTTTTACAAATGGCCTATGAAACAATGTAAATATTTTCCAGTATACTATATATTTGATAACTGGTAACATCGGAATTTAAAAGTGTACCAGTATTAGTGCTGTGGATTCTGTTCTTTAAATAAATGTTTTTCTTTGTGGTCAATTGATAAAAGTTCCTCCATTTAATTTCAGCACCAATCTGTTCCTTTGGTGCAAAACTATAGATTAAAATAAGCCGTTTGTACTAACTATAGTTATTTCTGTAAAATGGTATAATTTATTCCTTAATCACATCATCATCCCACGGGATTGCTTTCAGGGCATGGATGTTATGGACGCACCCTACTTCCCTGTCCCCTGATTTTCATCTGCCTCTGTAGGACTCACCTAAGTAGATACCTCAGTAGCACAGGAAGAAGAAGGGGTTGAAGCAGGAGAGATGGGAAAACAGGACATGGGGCTTTGTGGAGAGAAATGAATATAGACTGGGTAGGAGAAGGTGAGGGGTGCTATTGTTAATCTACATCCTGAAGGCTGTAGCTGCTTTTAAGGACAATGTGTATGTTTAGTCTGCACGTTAGATGGAATATGAAGAGCAAAAATCTATACAAACTCAAAAGCAAAAGTGAGTGTATAAGTAGGAAATATTTTTTGTAAGTCTTTCGAACTATGTTCTGTTATGATCTCTTCTAGGATTTTGCCTCATTATAGAATGCATTAAAGTAAGTTGTCACATATACAAGATCATCCCCTGTCAAAAACTTTGTCCCATATGAGAAAAAACATAATGCAATTTGCCAGTTATTTACCCTTTACACTAACTGTAATATAGGGATCGATGCACTGTCCAGCGTCTTTCAGACCAATTTTCTCAATCCTGATAGTGAGTAATGTCATTCCCGGTTCTGATGGCAACCTTGGTAATAAAGTACCTGGCAACAGAGAAACCTCAATAAAAGTTAGCTCCACCAATAATGCAGAGTAAATACTTTGACAAACAGAAGATATAGCCTACCTCTTAGGAACTAGCTAGGCATTATGTATTTTTATTTCCAAAATTCATGAACATCTGATGTTATACTTTTTTAGAAAAATATTTAAATTTACACATAATATATCTGCATTTCCCACCCATACAATCACCTTTAAGCAGAAATAATAATTTCTATAATAATAGTATATAGTATGTATAATAAAAGTATGTTAAAAACATCACTTGAGGAAGCCCAATGATACATAATAGTATAATATGCTCACATAATATTTATATTCAATATGTACTTCTATATTATATTCAGCATCTTAATATGAAGTGGTAGAACAAAGACAAGAAAAGCTTTTAAAATACTTGTTATACTGTTCTAAAGTCTGAGACATTTAATATCACAGTTGATCAATACATTCTTCTCTTTAGTTACTCCTAATAAAGAAAATAATTTACAATTTGATATTTATGTTTTAATTTAACTATATAGTCTAACTTCTATTCTTCATTCTATTTTGTATGATTTATTCCCTCAGAAATTAGTACTATACAGACTGACATATAAAATGGCCATTTGTATAACTGAACATTTTTTCCAAAACCAACTAAAATTTTTAAAACTAAAACCCACCAGAACAACATGACAACATTCACCCACCAAGAACATATGAAGGAAGAAATCAACTGTTCAGTATGTTCCCTTTTTTGAAACTACCAATAGAGAACAGATGCAAATAAGCTGATTTTAATCAAGTATGTATACAGAACCTCAAAATACACTTAACAAAAGATTTTGGTTGATGTTTTTCAAGTTTCTATTCAACAATGTGTTATGCTACTTTTAATGATGAGTTATTTGAAATACATGAAGTAATCAACACACTACATTTGAAAATACACATTTGATTGATGGCAAATGTGGCTTGAGGAAATTTTGGGAGGTGATGGGAATGTTCTGAACTTGTATAGTGATGGCAGATGCAAAACTCTATAGAGGTGTCAAAAATCGATGAATTTTATACTTACAGAAGGGAAATGTTATGAAATGCAAATTGTACCTCAACAGTGCTGTTAAAAATGTATTACTTTCTAATTTAAACAAATATGAAGACAATACAGACAAATGCAATAATAGGAAGGCCTGGAGGCTGCATTCCACTGTTGCATTAACAAACCTAAATGGGCTCAGGCTGATATCATTAAATATATACATAATACCTTTTATGCATGTTCTTTGATTGACAAGTGAAGGTACTTTTAGAAGAGGGGCTTGTACCTGGACATCTGGGATGAACTTCAGAAAGTTAAGAAACACTTCTGAAATTTTATGAAAAATGTGAATATGTATACATTTATATTTATATATATACATACATATTCATATGTATGTATATCATATATGAATTTTTCTGCAGAAAAGTTCATTCTATTATGTAGTACATGGCTGTATAAATATGCTACAGTTTATGTACACATTCTTGTGTTGATAGACATTTGAATTACTTCAAGTGTTTGGATATAGTTAACAGGCTATTATAAATACTCTTCTAACATCTTCTAGTGCCCATAAGCACCCATTTCTGAAACAGGGGAATCACTAAGTCACCTGGCATGTTACCTCCATACCTACTATGTAATGACAATCCATTTCCCAAGGTGGTTGTGCCAACTTTTATTCCTAGCCCAAGTGCAGTAGTGTTCCCATTGCTCTACATCCTCACTAGGTACTGTTTTCTCAGATTCTTCATGTTAGCCAATTTTGGTATAAAGAGATCAATCATTTTAATTTGCATTCCTCTGAAGATTAATAAGGTTGAGCACCTTTTAGAATAAATCAAATGTATGATTTCCTCTTTTCTGAAGTGTGTTCAATTATTTTGCTCGATTTTCTATTGAGATGTCTATCTTATTGAGCTGTAGGAGGTCTCTATTATTTTGCTGGACAAATGTTTTACAAATAGCTTCTTAGTAGTTTTCCTTTATAAAGACTTTTTGTTGAAGTAGAGCATATACATTTTAAAATGCACAAATTGTTAGTACAGTTTGCTGAACTTCCACAAAGTGAATACACCTGTATAACTAGTATCAGATCTAGGAAAGATATGATCAGCCTCCTGGGAGTGTCCTTCCCCCCACCCTATCCAATTCACTCTTCCAAAAGATATTATTATATTACTGCTAGTAATATTCAAATTTCTTAATATCTTCCTTTACAATCAGTACTTTTTATGTCATATTTAAGAAAACTTACCCCACTCCAAAATCATAAAGGTATTATCTTGAAAGCATAGTTTTGCCATTCACACTTAATTCTATATGTCACATAGAATTATTGACTACGGTGTATAGTAGGAGCTTTAATTTTATTCAATTTCACATAAATACTCAATTGTCTCAGCACTACTCATTAAAAAGACTGACATTTTCCACCACTGATCTGCAGTCCCACCTCAATCATAAATCATGTGGCAATCACTTTCTGAGTTTTCTATTCTGTCTTACCGGACTGTTTATCCTCTTATCACTAATACAGTATCTTAATTCTATAGCTGTATAAAAGGTCCAGGAACTGCAATAAAAATTCAGATGAGTTTCAGAAAGAGTCTATCTTTATAAACTGCTTCTTCTAATTTATGAACTAGTATATATCTTTACATTTTAAAAATCATAACAATTATTTAATAGAATTTTATTTGACCTAAAAGCCTTCAGAAATAAAGACCTACAGATCCAGGGAAAACTCCTGTTTTTTTGTTTATGTTCCATGAAGAATGTATGGCCATGTAGAAATGACTGGAAAAGGGGGTGTGAGCTAATGGTAAAAGGCTGCCAGGGTCCCAGCAAGCCCTGTCTGGTCAGATTCTTCTTGGCCTCTCTGTATAGCTTTCTTTCCTTCTGGACCTAAGGCAGGTCCTGTCTGGAATGAGGGTTTGTAAGGGAGGGGTAAGGGAGGGTAGGGGGACAGTAAGGGAATAGCAGGGAGGGAAGGAAAGAGAAAGAGAAAGAGAGAAAGAGCGCTTTCTAGGTTTTATGACTGGCTTTGGGAGAAAAGGGTGAATGGACAGGAGGGCAGGAGGAGAGCAGAGGCTTTGCTGCTGAGGTTGCTTTTGGGATTCCAATCTCCTTCAGTTAGAAGTTCTCAGCAGGCAAAAACCTCACCCTTTGGGCTATCATATTCTGATCTGACCCTACCCACCTTCCCCCTCTCTCTCTCCCTCCTCCTCCCTTTCTCCTTTTAAGAAGGGAATGTGTAGATCTTTCCATCTTCTAAGATCTTCTTTGATTTCTCTCTTTAGGGTTCTGTAGTTTTCATTGTATAGATCTTTGACTTCTTTCATTGATTCTCAAGTATCATTTTTTTGAGGTTATTGTGAATGGAGTAGTTTTCCTCATTTCCTTCTCAGAGGCTTTGTCACTGATATACAGAAATGCCTTTGATTTATGGGTATTGATTTATATCCTGCTCCTTTGCTGAATTCATTTACTATTTCTGGAAAGATCGACCTTGCTCTTGGATAGGCAGAATTAATATTATCAAAATGACGATACTACCAAAAGTGCTATATAGATTTAATGCAATTCCAATCAAAATCTCAATGGCATTCCTCATAGAAATAGAAAAAGCAATCATGAAATTCATCTGGAAAAATAAGAGACCAAGAATAGCTAAAGAAATCCTTAGCAGGAAGAGTGAAGCAGGGAGTATTGCTATATGAGACCTTAAACTATACTACACAGAAATAGTAACAAAAACAGCATGGTTTCAGCACTAAAACAGACTGGTAGGCCAATGGTACAGAATAGAGGACACAGAGACTAACCCACAAAATTACAATCATCTTATTTTAGACAAAGGTGCCAAAAACATGCACTGGAGAAAAGATAGCATTTTCAACAAATGGTGCTGGGAAAACTGGAAATCCATATGCAACAAAATGAAATTAAACTAATAACTCTCACCATGCACAAAAACTTAACTCAAAATGGATCAAGGACCTAGGAATTAAGCCAGAGACTCTTCGTCTAATAGAAGAAAAAAGTAGGCCCTAAACTTCATCATGTGGGTTAGACCACAACTTCCTTAATAAGACCCCTATGGCACAAGAATTAAAACCAGGAATCAATAAATGGGATGGATTCAAACTAAAAAGTTTTTTTTGTCAGCAAAAGAAAACAATCCGTGAGGTGAACAGAGAGCCTACATCCTGGGAGAAAATTTTTACCCCTCACACATCAGATAGAGCACTAATCTCTAGGGTATAGAAAGAACTCAAAAGCTAAGCACTGAAAAAACAAGTAACCCAATCAAAAAATGGGCCAAGGACTTGAACAAACACTTCTCAGAAGAGGATATACAATCAATCAACAAATATATGAAAAAATTTTCAACATCTCTAGCAATCAGAGAAATGCAAATCAAAACTAAGATACAACTCCAGTCAGAATGGCAGCTATTATGAAGACAAACAACAATAAGTATTGGAGAGGATGTGGGGAAAAAGGCACACTCATACATTGCTGGTGGGACTGCAAATTGGTGCAGCCAATCTGGAAAGCAGTATGGAGATTCTTTGAAAATCTGGGAATGGAACCACCATTTGACCAAGCTATTCCTCTCCTTGGACTATACCCAAAGGACTTAAAAACAACATACTACAGGGACACAGCCACATCAATGTTTATAGCAGCACAATTCACAATAGCTAAACTGTGGAGCCAACCTACATGCCCTTAAGTGGATGAATGGATTTTAAAAAATGTGGCATATATACACTATGAACGTTTTTAAAAGAGAATAAAATCATGGCATTTGCAGGTAAATGGATGTTATTGGAGAAGATAATGCTAAGTGAAGTTAGTCAATCCCCCAAAAACAAATGCCAAATGTTTTCTCTGATATAAGGAGGCTGACTCATAATAGGGTAGGGAGGAGGAGCATGGGATGAATAGATGGATTCTAGATAGGGAAGAGGGGAGTGAGGGAAAGAAAGGAGGCAGGGGATTAGCCTCCTAATGAATGTGATGGACATCATTATCCAAAGAACATGTCTGAAGACACAAATTGGGTGTCAACCTACTTTATATAGAGAGATATGAAAAATTGTGGTATATATGTGTAATAAGAATTGTAATGCAAAAAAAACCAAGTACATGAATAACGTGAATTGGCGTGAACATACTTTATACAAAGATAAAAAAAATTGTGCTCTATATGTGTAATAAGAATTATCCATTGTCGTGTATTAAAAAAAATAAAATCAATAAAAGAAAAAGAAGGGAATGGGGAGTGAGTAGGGAAAAACTGTGGAATGAACCCAAACTAACTTTCCAATGCACATATGTGAATATACAATAATGAAACTCATCATTTTGAATATGTATAAGATACTAATTTTAAAAAATGTAAATAAATATATCAGTAAAGTGGATGAAAGGGAACAGTGGGAGGGAGGATGAGGAGGGTGAAGGGACTGAATTGGAGCAAATTATATTCCATGCATTTATAATTAGTCCAAATGAATCTAATGTCAAGAATAACTATTATGAACAAATGAAAAAAAGAATAATGACTTCACTGTTTTTATAAAATGCATTCTCATAAACAATTCAATTGAGAGAAATGAAAAAAAATAAAAGAGAATGTATAATTCAACATCTCACAAACCATAACAATTATTAAGTCACTCTTCCATCTTTTTCTCTAATTTCAAGATGGCTCCAGTTTCATTTTCTTTTGATATTCTTTTATTTTTTCAACAAAGGTTTATTTTCTACATAAAATTCTTATATTTCTTTTGTTGAATTTATAATAAGGTCCTTGATATTATTTAATACTACTATAAATATTATAATAGTTCATTTTCTAAGCAACTATTACTTGTTTGAGATAGAATTGATTTGTCTGTACAGATTTTATATCCAGGAACCGCATTATCTTATTAATGAGTTATGAATAGGTTTTTGCATATATTCTCTATATATTCATAAATATGCAAATAAAGAACATCCCCCCTTTTATATTTCATTTTCTTGTCCTAGTGCAGTAGCTAGGGCTTCCAAAACAATGCTGATGAAAAGAAGTAATAGATAATCTTGTTTTGTTCAAATTCATCATTAAATGATTTTGGGCTGTAAATGTCATGTAGCCATGTTTTATCAAGTTAAGGATGTTTTTCTGTTCTTTGCCAAGAATTGTTTAAAATCAAGGCTGTATTTCAAATTTAACTGAAAACTTTTTCTGCATTGTTGACAACTTTATGAAATCTTTCCCCTTAATCTGCTAATGTGAACTACCTTGATAAATTCTGCTAACAATAATTTGAAAAATCACTCATTAGTTCAGGGAGATTTTCTGAATTATTTTCCACAGCATCCTATGTTTATTCAGTCAATCTTCATTTGGCAGTTACATTATTTCTAACTTTTTATCATTATAAAAAATACCTAAACAGAGAATCTTGTGTATTTGCATATGTTTTCCCCTCTTTTTCCTGTATTTTGGGGGTGCATCTTCAGAGTAAATTCTCAGGAATGGGATTGCTAAGGAAAAAATATGTACTTATATGTTGTTAGAGAATGCTCAATTCCCCTCCAAAGGAACTGCACCATTTTTCTATTCCCACCAGTGATTAATAAGTATCTATTTCCCCTAAGACTCTCCAACAGTAGCTTTAATTTATGTTTTTATTAAAAATAAAGTTGAGTATCTTTTTATATGTTTAATGGGTATTTTTAAAATGTGTGTGTGTGTGTGTGTGTGTGTGTGTGTGTGTGTGCATGCTCACACGCTTGCTCATATTGTCTGTTCCTCTCATGTATTCTGCTTTGGTTATTACAATTAACATTTTTCTTTATACATTAAGAATGTTGGGTTGGGATGTAGCTCAGTGGCAAAGTGTCTGCCTTGCATTTGCAAAATCCTGGAATCGAACCCCAGTTCTAAAAAAGACAAAAAAGAACCCACCCCACCCCACCCCCAAAAACCCCCAAGAATGTTACCTCTTTTATGTATTACCTCTTTACTACCTGTTTTGACATTCAAAAGATGATTGCTTTACAACTTTCAAAGTCTTTTTGATGTTAAGATTATTTTTTGCCAAGTTGATATTAAACTTGTTGTTACTTTGGGGTGAGTCAATTTTATAAGCTGTCATTATCTAGATCTTTCAGTTGAAATGATAGGGCTGATGCTATATTCCTTACCAACAATCTTTTTGCCTGAGACTACACAGTAAGGTTTAATGTAATCATTATGCTTCAGATAATTTAATATGGAGGCAGTGATTTCAAGTCTGAATTTCTTGTTTAATTCAAGGTAGAATGTCAAACATTGTGTTCCATAATGAAGGAAGCTGACTGTAATTAAGATCATAGATTACATAGAAAGGTGCCTATTTAAGGTGTTTCAGAATGCTCTATGATGTGCTCTCTCTACATGGTCAACTCTTACATACTCAGTGAGTCCTAAATCTGGCCAGATTTATTGAACTCCCTCAGCCCTTCTTTTTTGCCAACCTACGACATTGGTGCACATCTCTAATCATAATCATGTGCTTTTGGCTCTGTCTTGCTGACTACACAATAAGCATCCTGAAAGGTGTGGGAACTGTTCCTTTTGTGGTATGCACAAGGAATAAACAGATCTTTGTTGAAGAAATATTTTATTGAATGAATGACTGAATTTCCAGTTCTAGAGGTTATCATGCTCTAGTAAACAAATGGCTAGAGAATCTATATCAATGAGTGAAGAAATAATAAACATAAAAGAAGATCAAATACTAGAATAATACCATACCATCTATAGCTCCCAGGTAGATGAAAAAGGGTGCATGTTTTTGCATCAAAGATAGAACCATGATAGTTGTAAATTGAGCCAATGCATTAAAAGGAAGATTTCTAAGTGAAGAATTAACATATCCAATTACATAGTGTAATATGAGAACAAGTCAACTACATTCATAAAATTCGAAGACTAACAAGGATAAGAAAGAAATAACTACACACAATCCAGTGTAAACTGTGCTATTCCAGCTAGATCATCTGCTCTCAGATCTAGAGCAAAGATCAGAAGAAATGTTCTTCCAAATGGAACTGCTATGTAAATAAGAAATAGCTAACACTTGTGAGTATTTGTGTTGTGCTACATACTATCCTACTCCTCTCATCTAATCCTCACAACAATAGTTTAGTTCTATTTTTCAGAGGTGAAAAGTGAGGCATAGAAAAACAAATTATCCATAATCACACAGCAGTTTGGCTACAGAGTCCATGCTTTTAACCATCATGTCTCATTTTAACATTTTTATTTTAATTGTCCCTAAAGCCTTAAAAGGAACTGCAGGAGAACCTCCCCATCTCAAGCTTCTGCAAAGTTCCTTTTGCCATGTAAACATAACAGTCACAGGTTCCCAGGATTAGAATATAGACATTTTTGTGAGGCCACTATTTGTGCCTCATACTTTTAAATATGGAAAACTCTAAATGGCTACAGCTGTCCAAACCAAGTTTTCAATAACATCCCAGGGATGTTATTGAGCTGTCACTAAGAACTCCCAAGTAAGGGATTGATTAAAAAATAGTAACATTTGAACTTTGTACACTGAGCAGTGCACATTCACAGGAATGGACAGAGACTGAGTAGCCCAGATAGCAATATGATAGGTCTTTAACACTCATATAGCAGTGAGCAGCAGGACTGTGTTCATTTGGTTAATTCCACTTTCAGTTTTTACTGCAAGACAAAGGAAGCCATTGGTAGCTGGTGAGCCCCAAGTTGTACTGAACACAGAAAGCACGTCTTTTTCTGACTTATCTGCCCCCAACCACCTCTTATGCACCAACCAGAGTAAGCATGCTCTCACTGGTGTCAAAAAGAGTTGGAAGGAATTACTGAATTCAGTGTGATTTTCTGTGAGAGGGAGATTCTAAGCCTAAACCTAAAGACAACTCTGATAAAATAATGACAATGAATTGGAAGGTTTGGAACCATTTTACCACACTACTGTAATAGGGGATACCAAAAAGTCCATCTTGTTGATGGAAACTGTTTATTAACAGGTGGTACTTGGGTAAAAACTTAGGTTGCTCTATTTCATTGTGCTTCATCTGTGGAAAATAATTTATGAAGGTAGCTATGGATCCCCCAAATGGCTGTTTGTTAAACATAGACAAGTTTGCTTAAGAATGTTTTAAAAACTGTGTAAAAACATCTGACCTAGCCAAGAATGTTACAGCCTCTGCCACTGTGGAGAGGAAAGGGAATTGTGCAAGTAAGGCCTCTGCCTCTGCTGGGCACCCAACAGCACTGACACAGACCCAGCAATGAAACACCACTGTACCTGCAACAGGTACAGAAAAACAATGGGAGAACATCTGAAGCCCCTCACCCCCCCGCACATAACTTCTTTGTTCCAAGAGGGTGCTGAGAAAAATGAAGGTCTAAGTATCAAGTAGGATGGCCTCACATTCAATAGTCTCTGTGTAGCCATAGAGATCATGGAGAATCAGACAATAAAAGGACCACCAACCCAAGGATGAGTCTGGAGTGACATGGATATGAAGGTCAGTGGGATCCTTAAGGCCCTGTCCTCACATGCAGAAGAGGAAGTCATTCTTTTCTTTCAACTTTTTATTTTTGCTTTTTAAAAATTTCTATTGTTTATATTTCATATCATACCATAAGGACAATTTCTAGTCCAAAATTGGAAATGGCATGACAGTCTTTGTTCCAAAATAGTACATTATTGTCTAGGTAAGAACATTAAAAGAGGAAAATTACCAAAGATTATATTTTTTTAAAACACTGATTTGAATTTGCTTTTTACATGATATTGTACAAATGTTTGTCACAGGAATTTACTTCAATAAGAGGTGAGTCAGTCTTCATTTTGCCTTGGTGCTTGGTGAATTAAATGTCATGAATAAGGAGTACAAAATTTGTTGTCCATACTTTTAGGACAGAGATGGACCTGATATCTAAAATGTAAACTAAGCACTATCATATGTGTGTGATTATATATTTATGTCTTCTTTGTTTTAGATTTATCATACTTGCAATTAAATTCAGATGTTTGATACTACCAATTCAAAGTCTGTCACACACATTTTTAAGTGCACATTTCTTTGTAATTTTAAAATCCAATAAAAAGGATATATATAAAATAATATTTTCTATTATTTTGGGATAATTTTAACATAATTTAAAATAATGGTATTGTCAAATCATTATTTGGTCATAACATTTTGTAAATGGCACAAAACATGAAATGGGTCTTAAAAATCTAGCAAGAGAAAAATTTTGCAATTTGTACTGCACATCTGCAATTTGTACACACATACAAATTGTGTGAAAATATGAAAACACATGCACAATTTCTTTTGGTTGGTAACTGATTAGTAGTTGAGGAACTGCTCCAACCTTTCAAGATAAAGAGTAAAATCATAAGAAGTTTATTCACTTTGAAATTATATTAAAAGTTTGATAAAAATCTTAGGGGTCATTAGCATTCAAACAATAATATTTCTAGGTCTGTCAAAAATTATACTTTATTAAAGTTGTTTGTATATAGGTTATATGAGTATATTCTTGTTTTTATTTTCTTTATTGACTGGTACTAGAAATATGTATTTTTCTGTGTTCAGAAATATGTGATTTGGATAATGGCTGAATTCTTAAGTGTCACCATCATATCTGGAATAAAATAATAAATACTCTCACAAAACCTAAGATGAATCAGTGGGTATATGCTTCATACACAGATGCCATTTAGCATGCAAGGAAGAGTTACTACAGGTGTTGGGTTAAAAATTTGAGTGGCCAGAGGACTTTCAAGAAAAAGCAGGCCTGGGGCTGGGGATGTGGCTCAAGCGGTAGCGTGCTCGCCTGGCATGCCTGCGGCCCGGGTTCGATCCTCAGCACCACATACAAACAAAGATGTTGTGTCCGCCAATAACTGAAAAATAAATATTAAAATTCTCTCTCTCTCCTCTCTCACTCTCTCTTTTAAAAAAAAGAAAGAAAAAGCAGGCCAGATGTTGCTTAGAGCTTTGATGAAGAGCCTACTCAATAGACATTTCCTATGAACCAATTTCTGCAAAGCTCTGGAGAAAACCTTTTGACTTCAAGTGACAAGATTCGTGGATTAAAAAACAAAACAAACAAAACAAAACAAACTGAGCCAGACATAGTGCTGCATGCCTGTAATCCCAACAACTTGGCAAGTTAAGGCAAGAGAGGCCAGCGTGGGCAACTTAGCAAAACCCTGTTTCAAAATAAAAAAATAAATCAAAGAGCTGGGGATGTAGCTAGGTGGTAGAGCATCCCTGACTTCAATCCCCAGTACTACAAACAAACATGTAGAAACAAATTATAAAAAAGAAATCTTTCAAAACTGCTTGAGAGTAATAGAATATTAACAAGCCTTAAAACTATTGAAAAACAGCTAGGAGAACTACCAGATAACATTGAATGGTATTTTCCTTTCCTTTCAATATAAGTACATGACTGGATGAGGGACTCTGGCTCTGACTGTTTGGCTCAGTCTGAGAATTTGAGACTTTGAGAGAAAGGATGTGCTCGGAGAGCCAGAGTCTATCTGCACACTTTGGTGGTATTTACTGTTTAACCCTAAATATATTCTGAAATTCTGTGAAATAAGGATGCCCTAATATTCATGGAACAGCAATGAATATTTTGTTGCAGTTTTCAACTTCCTATATGCATGGGTAAGAAAAAAACTGCACTTTAGCTGAAAATGAAATACATATTTGCTTAACTCTCAAGTTCAACTCAGAATTGAATATTTATGCAGGAAAGAAACAAGTACAGGTTTGATATTAAAGAAGTTAAATTCACTCTTCATTTTGAGTTTCAAAAAAACATTTTTTGTACATATCTAAGACTATATAAAAGATGAATAACCAATACAAATCTAGAATAATGTTGAGATTGCTAGGCTTATGTTTAGGTCACTCAGAAACGTTTTTTTAAATTTTGTCTAAAATTGTGACATGGCTATTTGTGCATGTGGTACTAGGAAATGAATGTAGGGCTTCACACAGGTGAGGCAAGCACCCTACCACTGAGCTACATCCCTAGTTCTTTCTATTTTGAGACAAAGTTGCCCCCACTGGCCTCAAACTTGCAATCCTCCTGCCTCAATTTCTCAAGTAGCTAGGATTATAAGCATATAATCCTGGCCAGCTATTTTTTTTAAATTTGTATTACTTTGGTTTATCATTTAGAAGCTTTAATATTCAACATGATAAATAAATTTTCAGGTAATAAATAATAGGTTATAAATGTTTATCCTCTATTTAAATGAAATCTACTGAGATTACCTTAAGAAAATTAAACTACTATTTGGACTTAAGCCAGTTAGTGTTTAAAGCAGTACAAAAAAGTTACTGTCTTATGAGAATTGAAGGCTTTGAAAATGATAATAATGTCAAAGAAAGGTTCAACAATTTTTTATTCTTTTCAAGAAAGGTTGGATAAAAATCCATTTTTGATTTTAAATGGGAATAAACTACTCTTGATCATACCATATTCATATATTATACTTTATCTCATTAGCTTAACAGTAGTAGTGTTTACCATGTGTGTTTGTCAAAACTTATAAAGCTGTACATTAAAAAAGATGCCTTTTATATATGTAAGGGACACCTTAATAAATCTTTTTTTAAAAAGATCACAATAAGCTAGATGCTATAGCACAAGCCTGGAATCCAGGTGACTTAGGAGGCTGAGGCAGGAGGATCCCAAGTTTAAGACTAATCTCAGCAACTAAGTGAGGCCCTAAGCAACTAAGTGAAATCCTGTCTCAAAATAAAAAATAAAAAGGGCTGAGAATGTGGCTCACTGGTAAAGTACCCCTGTGTTAAATCCTCAGTACCAAAAAAAAAAAGTACAACAAACTTACAATTATATAAATTACATAAAATAAAGGTAATAAAAATGTTATAATTCTTAGAAGCACCCTGCCATGATAATGTAGACACAACAGCCTTATCACGAATGAAATCTTGGATGTCCACAGTATAACAATTTTTTTCCCATTCTATAATTAAGTTAAAGGTCAAATTGTTCTTCAATGACATTTTCAATTTTATAATGACACAGGCCCTGGAAAATATGATCAAAAATCAAATATAGCCAATTGAACTATATGTACTCTTTCTTACTTTGAGGAAAATAATTCATGGAATAGAAAGGTTTAGTTAGCTTTCTGTATCTCTGAAATAAAATACCAAAATGCTATATCAGAATAAAAAAATGTAATTACTTTGGGCTTAATCTTTCATAGCAAATAGACTTAATTTACAGAGTTTCTTTTCAACTCAGCAACCTGAACCCCATAAAGACCTGTCCATTTCATGACTTACATCATCTGCTTTAAGGATCTTGTTTGCTACAGAAGTATAACTAGTGAACAAATAACCAAACCCAGAAATTTATAGAACTGGAATCTATTTCAATTACAGCATGTGGTTTGAAAAGGAAATAAAAAATGCAGAAAAATTTTAGCAAATTTATTTACCACATCATCTCAGCAATCTTGAATTTCCTACAAATATAACAAGTAAAATATAGCTCTTTATTCATAAAGACAAGCATATTGGAAATAATTACCTTGTACCAAAGAAACACTAACAATAACATTTTATAGTGATTGTAATTTTTCTAATAATCCTATGGTGTAGGACTGTTAGCATCATTTATAGGTGATAATGAAAATACAGTAGCCACCACTACCCCAGCAAATGAAAAGTATAATGCCAAATGATTTGTTTGTGGTGCCTAATTTTCATTGTAACCCTATGAATTAGACATTGTCAACATCTCTTTTTATAAAGAATTAAGTACAGTCACTTAACTACTGATTGGCAGATGTTAGACTCAAAAGCGCAGGTATGTTATTGGTCTAAGCCTATACTGTTTATATTTCAAACGTCTTCTACCAAAGAGTATTTAAATTACTGAAATATGACTTTAATTATGAAGTTTTCTGGATGATATGTATATTATATTTAATTATACCATAAAGCATAGAGTCTTTTAAAAAAATGCATCACAATAGTACAGTGCTATTTCTACACTTCCAAAAATGAACTAATTCATCAGAAGTAAAAACTGTGCACTGTATAAGAACAGAAGAAAGTATAGAAGTAGAAGAGGCAAATAATTTACTCAGGGTGCTTGACTAGGGTATTTTACAACCTTGTCAAGATCTTCCAAAAATAAAAAGGACTTGCTATGTATTCTTTATTTCCCTGTTAAGGGCAACTGTTTAGTATCTATTCCTCCAGGTCCAGGTTTCACAATCATATATGATTATTTAAAGAACAGCTAGATATATAAAGAAAAGAATTAACATAGCAAACAGTTACTCTAGAAAGCCTACTTACAATGTTGGTCTATGGCTAGCATCTGGGAACCTGGATTTCAGCAGGAGTCCCATCATGCCCTGTTAAGAAGATCACTGTGCCTAAACCGTCCATGCAAACAATATGGTTTGTGCTGAACACTTGCTTTCTTCCTGGAGTCTGTAGTTTTGGTTCATGCTAACCCCAATAAGTGTCTTGTGCACTGAATCTCTACAGTGCTTCCCCAATAGACAATATTTTTTCATTTCACAGGTGTGAAAGAATGTTGAGAGAATCAAATACATATTTGACTCTGCTGGGAGAGGACTCTTAGAAGTATGGTTTCCTCTGGAATTTGCCTGTGTGCCTTTACCCTTTGCTGATTTTGTTCTTGTGTTTTCTTGTTGTAATGACTCAGAATACAACTGTGAGTACAGCTATATGCTGAGTCCTGTGGGTATTCCTAGCCAATCACTAAAATGGGATGTTTTGAGGATCCCTGACACAAATAGTAAGATACTTTCACAATAAACCGATAGCTACCGCTAACAGAATGGCCATGATAATTTGCTTAATATTGGCAAACCTGGAGATGTTTTACCCGCCACTAACAAGTACAAAAGTAAGTTCCAAACACCTGACCTTGAATTATATAATGTACATTTTTTGTACCCACCAGGCACTCTAGCAGGAAAAGAATTAGGAGACCCTGCTCCAGCACCACCTTCTTCTTCATCTTCTTCAAATTCCAAATGCTCTTCCTCACCAGGGGCTAAAATTCTCCTATATAAAAAAGGACAGAAAAATTAGTGAGCTACTCCACTTAATACACCAGCTAACCCTCATAGCCACTAACTTCCCAGATAAGATGCTGATTATTAGGTTGATGTTGATATAAATGTCAATGTCAATCATCTCATTGCTACCAGTCATATCACCAATACCAAATTTGATAGGGAAAAAATACATAAATATTTGAAAAACAGGCATAAAATAGATAATAAAATCAGAAGACAAAATATGGATGCTTATTTATTTACCTTAATGGGCTAGGCTGAACATCAAATGGAAATTCTTTATTATATTTGAGAATATTTTTTAGGACTAGAATAAAGACATAGACAAACATTAGTCTTATATCTTAGTCTTACATGTTATGTAAGTCTTATATATTAGTTAGTCTTATATGTTATATCTTAAATTGATACTTTTAATCTATTTTATAGTGTATTAAGCACACATTAATATATGTATTTTAAATTCTGAGCTTCACTATCATTTTAAGACTCTGCAATTGACTACTGAGTGTCTTAGCAAAATAAAAATGTCCATAGTGGACTGCAGGTACCAGTATTTTCAGAGTACTGTAAGATCTCCAAGGAAAGTCTCAGAGCCCTCATAGAAAATGAACCATAAAATAGTTCTCCAATGTACAAGGTCCTAGGTGATATGGGGTACCAGTGAAAGAGAATACCTCTTCTCCTGAAGTATTTTAATTAAAAGATTGATACTGAAGATGATTAATTAAAGAGAAATAGATAATCACATCTTATTCTTTATCCTAAATAGATTTCCCTCAATACTTATCACACTGGTAAGGTTTGTAGCAGCAAGGTTATAATTCCAATATTCCTTTTATGATGAAATTTATTGTATATGTGTGCACACATATATACATGCATATATATATGTGTGTTTGTATATATATATATATATATATATATATTTACACGTGTGTACACACACATACACATACACACACACACACACAGCAGACTTTCTCCTCAGGGAAGTCATCAAACAACATAATGCTATCACCTCTTGTGTCCTGGTTGATTACTTTCTGGCATGTAAGCCTACAGACAGATGTTCTACAATTCTATCTGTATCTGGAAAAGTATTTTATGAAATTTATTGTTTCATTTCCCAATTTATGGGTTCCTAGTGACTACCTGCAATTATTTCAAGGTGAATATTTAGCATTATTAATTGGGAAACCCATGGTTTTTACTCTAATTACTCAGACTTTAATTTTGGAGTCTTGCAGATTTCAGTTAAAAGGAGTATGGCATATTGGGTTCCTAAATAAGGAAATTCAAAAAGAACAGGTTGTAATTACATAACTTATTCCAATAGGAGTCAATCATCCAGTGAGAAAGAAGTTGGAAACTTGTACCTAGATTCTCATTACTCACTCTTATTCTCTCTCCCTTTAGCTCTTCTTCATCCTTTATCTCTTTCTTCTTCTCAACAAATGCATACCGAGTACTCACAATGTTCCAATCACTGTTTTAGGTGCTAAAGATACACAGTAATCAAGAACTCATATTTGGACCTTAGACCTTACTAAGGAAAAGTAGACAATAAATATGCCAACAAATAAACAAGATAATGTAAGATGTGATTAGTGGTATGAAGGATACAAGCAGGATGCTGTGTAAAAGCAGAGAGAACCTGGTAGAGTAGCTAAGGTAGACAGGGTGCCTTTCAAAACTAAACTGTAAGAAGACATTTGAGCCAAGACCTGAGATGAGAGGAATCATCCATAAGTGGCTCTAGCATAAGGCTTCCCAGGTATTAAAGAACAGGCTGGAGCAACAACAAAGGTTCCAAGTAGGAAACAGTTTGCCTTATTCAAGGCACAGAAAGGACTGTGGGAACTTAAGTCTGACAAGCAAAGGGGAAGCAGCAGGAGATCAAAGTAGAAGGTTTAAACCAAAACCTAGCCCTACAATTACAACAATAACTTGAACATTTACATAAATACTCTAATCTCCCAGTTCTAAAATGAGAATGCTACTTCCTTTACAGGCTATTGAGAGAATTACAGCCTAAATAAATGTATACAAAATGGCAAGGGAAAATCTAAAATGGACATTCACTCTCTTCATGACCTTTTTGATCTAGTTGACTAGAATCCTAATATTTCTTATCTCACTAAGAAGTACTGTTTATTTTTTAATACAAGAACATATTTTCTATACTTCTGCATGATCATTGTTACTAAACTATTAAATCAACTCAATATTAATAAGTAATATTAATAAATATTGATCACTTACACAACAATGGAATAGATACCAAGAATGGGGAGCAGGTAACAAAAAGATCATGTCTCACTCATACCAGAAACAAACACACAGAAATGATCATATTGCAATAAGAGTTTAATGAAATGAGCAAAAAAATCAACCATTAAAAATGTATATAACAATAATTTTTAAAAGCTGATCCTGCTATGGTGGCATATGTCTGTAATCCCAGGTACCAAAAGCCTGAGTCAGGAGGACTAGAAGTTCATCTGCCTAAGCAATGTAGGGAGACCCTGTCTCAAAATAAAAATAAAACAATAAAAGGGCTGGGGTTGTAGTTCAGTGGTAGAGTGCTTGCCTTGCACATGTGGCAATGGGTTCAATCCTTAGCACTACATGAAATGAATAAATAAAATAAAGGTATTGTGTCCATCTACAACTAAAAATGTTTTAAAAAATAAAAATAAAAAGGACTGGAAATATAGCTCAGTGGTAGAGCACCTCTGGGTTCAATCCTCAGTACGTCAAAAACAAACAAAAAAGTTGAAAAATATCTTGGTTATTAAGAATATCTTGGCTGAGTGTGGTAGTGCACACCTGTAATCCCAGAGGCTTAGGAGGATTAAGAATTCAAAGCCAGCCTCAGCAAAAGTGAGGCATAAGCAACTCAGTGAGACCCTGTCTCTAAATAAAATACAAAATAGGGCTGGGGATGTGGCTCAGTGGTTATCTTGCATTTGTATTGTAACAGAATAATTAAATAGTATTTTCATTTCTTTGGTATCAAAGCTCTGAAGAGGAAGTATTTGCTTTAGAATAATAGCTTTGTTATATTATTTTTACAAGTTAAAGTACTATGAAACATTTAATTTATGTGAATAGCTTTAGAACAAATTTAAATAGCTTTAAAACAAATTCTGTTTTACTTTCTATAACTGTATTATAGGTTTACATTTTCAACAACTATGGAATAACAGATTCTATTGTTCTTTTAAAATAGCTTAAACTTTACATAGAGTTTTCTTTATACCAATACTAGCAATGATGTCTTAGGAGGAATTGAAGAGGAGCTTGAATTTTAGAAAAGACATTATCATAAGTATGAAGCATGTCATGGGTTGGAGATTCATTGGCTGATTTGGTAGGACTTACACACTTTGGATCACTACATGGCAGACATCTGATGCTACTCCACCATGGAAAATTCAGCACTCCCAGCCTTTCTCTTGGAGCACAGACCTACCAACCTCCTGAAGCTAACCCTCAAAAGATGACACACAGGCAAATATCAAAATGCATTTTGCTTTTGGTGACTGACGCGTTTCATTTTTGTGGTAGGAAAATGGGCAGCTGCCTCAATTTTGAAAGGTTATTTTTTAAATTATAGGAAAAGATTCCTTCAAAACATTCAAATCTATTTAACTCAACACAATCTTGCCAAGTTCATACTACACTTAAAGCATTCAATAGGCTCTGGGGTGGGGGAAGAGTTCATTCAAATCTCTTTGAGGACTAAAACAAATACAAGTGAAAATAACACATGTGAGAATCTGACAATGGATAGTTAAAATGATTCTATACAGGAGAGGAGGCAGAGTTTAATTATGCCTCTATAGAGACAGCAGAGAAAGCTTTCAGGGAGAGGTGGGATTTCTGTGAAGCCTTGAAGGGTGGCTTAACAGAAGGGAATTTTGCAGGGTGGTGGTGGGGAGATATGCTTGAGTAAGCAGCAGTACATTACTGCAATTAACATAAGAAAAAATGGCTCAGACTTTCACAATCATAGTTTTAGTATTTTCAGCAGAATTTAAAAGATTTCAAAATGTTCAAGTAAAGAATACATCAGCCTAATAAACCAGCCAAGAGCTAGTGATGTAGCTCAGTGGTAGAGGATTTGCCTTATATGGGAAATGCCCTGGGTTCGATCCCCAGCACCACACACACACGCATTAAATTTAAAAAAACCTTTTTTTAAAAGAAAGGAAACCAGTTAAGTTCAACATATTAAAAGTTAGAATTCACTATTTTCCTTAGAAGAGGCTTAACATTTTAAAAAGAAAGCTTGAATAAGTATACTTAATCTGAAATATTACTAAATACCAATTTGTAGAAAATATTTAATTCCAACTCAATAATTTACTCACAACAAGTGCCCTGCTTGGATAAATTCCAAATTACAGAGTCTACCCTACTGAAATACAGAATACTCACTTATGTTTCTTTGAGAAGCAACAGCAAATTAAAATCATCTAAAAAGATAACTATCAAGAAGGGAAAAGTACAAATGAAAAACATTATATAAAGTATAATAAAGTGAATCTCCAAAATACTCTTTCCATTTCTATTCCAAATCTTTTTTAAAAAGCCAAAAAAGTAATAGATTTTAACCTGATCTTCGACTAATACATGGGTCAATAATTTCTTAGGAATTTGAACTGGAGAGCTGTACTTAGGAATGATGTAGTACAGCACCACTAGAGATATTACTAACAGCATAGTGAAAGAACCAATCCAGGTGACCCTAAAACTCATTGCTGGGATTTACAAGCTAGTGTCAGTGTTGTCCTTAGCAGAATGTTACTTAGAGGATTCGAGTGCTTAGCATATAGATGCTATTCTAAAAAAAAAAAAAAAGGCAATTAATGAAAGATCTTGTGAGGCAATAGAAGTACTTGAGTATGCTCAGAGGAAGAGAAGAGATAATAAATATATGAAATAAACATCCACAGTCTTTACGGCCACTCTGTGTATCTATAAGATTCTTAAATTTTGTTTGGAAACAAACAACTAATAGGAAATCGTGACTGAATAAGAAGCCAAAATCCTAATAATTTTTATCATAAAAAACTGAGGGCTGGTGACATAGTTTATGGTAAAGCACTTGTCTAACATGCCCAAAGCCCTTAGTTCAATCCCCTGCATCATCTCTCTCTCTCTCTCTCTCTCTCTCTCTCTCTCTCTCTCTCTCTCTCTCTCTCTACACACACACACACACACACACACACACTCACACACAAACATAATTTTCAGTAGAACCACCATATAAACAACTGTTGCAATCTTCTATTTAAAGCCATCAATGTGTTTTTCTCAAAATAATCTTATATGTAGTCAGTCATAAAAGATCATATATCATATGAGTCCATTTCAATAAAATGTCTACAATAGGACAATTTATAGACAGAAATCAAACTAATGGTTTCATAGGGCTGGGAATTGGAAGGGATTTTAGGGGGATGGCAAGAAGTGAATGACTGCTTATGGGAATAGGGTTTCTTCTTGTGGTGATGAAAATGTCCTAAAATTGATTGTGGTGATGTCTGCATAACTCTTCCAATTTACTAAAAAAATTGAATGATACGTTAAATTGGTGAATTGTGCTTTATATAAATTATATCTCAATCTTATACAAAGTATTTATTAATGCTTTTGAGAAATAAAGTTTTAGGTACAAAAAAACCCCAAAATTTGTGAGAAATATTACATTGATTAGTATCCTTATATACATTGGATATAGGCATAAGAACTATTTCTGAATATAAGTTGTGTCTCTTATAACATCTCCAACTCTTATGATCTAGGGCTGGAGATGTAGCTCAGTGGTGAAATACTTGCCTAGCATGTGTGAGGTCATGGGTTTGATCCCCAGAACCACAAAGAAAACAAAACTTTATGATCTGGATTACATAAAGAAACCAAAACTATTAAAATGACAGAATTCTTGCCATATTCAGAAGAATGGTGTTCTGAAGAAATGAAATATGATCATCTAAAACTGTGGAAAAGCCACCAGAATCACAACAAATCTGCTATGCATTCCTTTGTTGTTGTCTGTTGTTGTTGTTAACTTCTCTTTTCCAACCCAAACAACAGAAAATCAGATCCCCTTCAGTATACTCTGAGAATCCTTTTTCTATCCTGGATCTGCAATACAATCACATTTCAGCTATCTCAATAATATATGTCTTTGTTAGAATTGCTATAATGAATTAGATATTGGCAGTTTGTGGAATTTATAGGAACATTCTATTTAGTTCTTTTTTGGCAGGGGGTACTGGGATTAAACTCAGGGGCACTTGACCACTGAGCCACATCCCCAGCCCTATTTTGTATTTTATTTAGAGACAGGGTCTCACTAAGTTGCTTAGTGCCTTGCTTTGCTAGGGTTGGCTTTGAATTTGATATCCTTCTGCCTCAGCCTCCCGAGCGGCTGTGATTACAGGCATGCGCCACTGTGCAAGGCTCTCTTTAGTTCTTAAATTAATATTTTATCTCTTACTCAAAGCATGTTTACATTAAAAGGATTGCACTAGTGTGAACTGAGATACACTGACAAATGTTCTGAGATTTAGGCCCTGCTCAGTTACTGGAGATTGAAGTGAAACAGGACAAACAAATCATTTCATTTCTTTCCTCAATAGAGAATGTGATCACAAGTCTGAGACTCCTTTCTGTTTGAAAATGCTTTGATTTTATGATTCCCTACTTAAAAATCTTACTTAGTTGGATAAATAAAATCTACTATTTCCTAGTCATATAAATGCACTGAGATGTGCAATCTTATCTCAATAAAAAAAGAGTACAGGAGCTGGGTTATAGTTCAGTTGGCAGAGCATTTGCCTTGCATGTGTGAGGTACTGGATTCGATCCTCAACACCACATAAAAACAAATAAATAAAATAAAGGTATTGTATCTGTCTACAACTAAAAAAGTTTTTTTTTTTAAAAAGGCTACATTAACTTACATTCATTCAGTTATTCACACTGTGCCTTTGCCCATACTGCAGACAGTTCTAAGAGAGCAATCATTTGAAGCAGCAGAAAGGCTTTATTTGGGAATATCCTAACCAACAAGATAACTGAAGGAATTGTTTACTTTTTAAAATTTTGAAGAAGGGAAAAAATGGAGACAACAAAAAAAACACTTTGTAATGCATTCCCAACATTCAGACTGTAGTTTTCAATAACATGTAATGTGAATGGGCATTAATGACTGTAACCTTATATTCTCTACTGGACTCTACTGAAAATGTTTATCAAAATAATTATAATCTTATTAAAGCCATTAAGACAAATTAAAGGTTAATTTGGATATTTAGATGAAGTACAACATATATATTCTATAATAAAGATTAAATCCAAATGGTAATTAAAAATACAAATATTGTAGGAATTTTAAAAGCACCAAAAAATAAGAGAAATAAATCCAATCACTTTCTGTGCTAAACAATCTTAATATTCACAACAGACAAAACTCTCTTCCTAAAAAAATATCACTAAAAATATAAAACAAAACTTACTTGGTTCTAGCTTCTTCAGGTCCTCCAGTTTAAATTCTTCCTGGGACTGTGTGGAGTAAATTTAAAATATGCATATTATATCTTTTCATTACAAAGATTTCACTGCACCCTATGTCTTTTAAATGGTAAGAATAAAATATTTAAAATAAATATATTTCTTGTTTTGAAGGTAGAAAATGAAAAGTTCCAAACTGATTTTTGGAATATTCAAGCTAATAGAAACAGAAAAAATTAGAATCATATCTTTTATTTCTACCGTTTACAAAGTATGAACTAAATCATTTAAGTGTGAGTTCAACTGATCAATTCCAATTGTTATAAAACCCTTCTGAGATAATATTGCTTTGGGCATGAATGTCTAATATCTTATCAGAATAATTTAGAATAATTCATTTAAAAAAATCCATTTATCTGTAAAGCTGCACTTCGCAATTCCAAGCATGTTGCAATTTTGCCTATGGTTTTCTGTAGGAAAAAAAATGCTATAAATCCCAAGATAATTTTAACTGTCAGTTACTAAAATCAAGAATTTTTATTTATAAGAGATCTATAGGGACTGGGATTTTAGCTCAGTGGTTGAACACTTGCCTCACATGTGTGAGGCACTGGGCTCGATCCTCAGTACCACATAAAAATAAATAAATAAAACAAAGATATAGTGTCCATCTACAATTTAAAAAATTTACAAAAGAGATCTATACTTCTTTAAATAAATTAATCTTCCTTTTCTAGCACCTTGCAGATTTTAGAGAAGAGAATCAGAAGACAAAGGGCTGAGAAGTGGGAGAGAGATGAGTATATATTCTGTTCTAAACTAATATGCCACAACCAATTCTAAATCAAGTTTGGTTTGGTGATAGGTCTAGATATGAGTTAATTATATATAATTTAATTATATATTATTTTAATTATATATAATTTAATTATATATAATTTAATTAGATATGGTCTGCAGTTACACCTGGCAGCCAGAAATGCCTCCTGGGCAGGTATTATAAATAATATGTTCCTCAGAAATCAGGCTTCCAGGAAAGGAGGAGGTACAGACCACTTCACAGGTAGAGGTCACTGGAGTTTTAGGAAGGAAAGACCTTTTAAAGTCACTTAAGAGTTCTCTAATCTCTCATTTCTTATATAAGGAAAACCAGGCCCAGATCCAAAGCCAGGATGCAAGACTTAAGTCTTCTGACTCTAGGTCTCAGCTCTCTCCCCTAGGTCCTGCAGCCTCCTGGATCTTTTGGAGTACAAGATCTGGGGGTTTTTATAACCAATGACAAGCTGGACAGCTATAAATTAAAGAATCAATAGCATTATCAACAACAACTCTAGTCTCAGAATAATAAAGAAAATGAAGAAAAAGTTAATTTTTTCCTCATCACTTAACAAGGTTCATTTTTTGATATTAACCTGTTTGTTTTGTAATTTTAAAATGTTTTAGGAGGTCAAAAGACTTTAATCTCAGGCCATGTGGCTCACATGTTCTACTCCTAAGCAACAAATGCTGGAGAAATCTAACTAATTGAAGGCAAATAGGTGACTAAAATATGGGATCATTAAAACTTTTTTACATTTTTTATTGTCTTCATATTCATAACATACTTCATTAACTATTAATTTATGTACCTGGATATCTAAGATTCTATTCATCAAGATTTAGATATTTTAAGTCTTAATTCAATGATGCCAGCTGATCACTTCCTAATCAGTTCCTAGATAGATTTCACAAATCTTACAGAAGTGGGATAGTGTATAGTCTTTATTCCTTTCCTTAAGCATATCAGCTATTTCCTTTGTGATAATTATTTTCCAGGACTAACATCCTAAGTCTCTTAAATCTATTGTGGATATTAGCACTTACTAAGGAAAAACGAAAAACACCCTTTCAAATTGTAGTAACATAATTTTTTTAAGTAGATTTTAAATATTTTAAAAATACAAATATATTTGGGCAAGAAATACGGCTAACCCTCTGGGGGCTTTTTCTCCCCAAACTCCTGGAACTAAGAATCAATAAACACAGGCCTATGGATTAAAAACTTGCTTAAGTTTAATTAAAAAGTTATGCAAAAAATTACTCCCATTTCCCCTTGTGCAAAAAAAGAAAAGTATTAATAAGACTGAATTAGGTCACCAGGGTTTTCACACTGCCTTTTCTTAAGAGATGAGGAAAAGGGGGATAGTAGAGGATAGGAAAGGTAGCAGAATACAACAGTTACTAATAGGGCATTATGTAAAATTGTGGCTGTGTAACCAATGTGATTCTGCAATCTGTATTTGGGGTAAAAATGGGAGTTCATAACCCACTTGAATCTAATGTATGAAATATGAAATGTCAAGAGCTTTGTAATGTTTTGAACAACCAATAATAAATAAATAAATAAATAAAAATAAAATAAAATTTATTCAAAAAAAAAAAGAGATGAAGAAAAGACTAACACATATTTTTCACTATCTACAAGATTAAAAATTGACTTAACACTACTTACTCTGAACCAGGAGAAAATGGGTGTTGTTTCCTCCCATTTCTTCTCTTCTTTTAGAATAAGTTACTTTAAAGTATCCCCTTTTACATAATCTCTATCAGGGAATCAACTTGACATACAAAAATTTTAATTCAAGGAAGAAAGAACAGTAGTGAAACATTTTGCAATCTTATATGTTTATTTAGCTGACAGGTCTGTATGCCAAGTTCTTGACTTGACCTAATTTTTTTCCATTTGTTTTTTGGTTTGGGGGGTTTTGTGTGTGTTTTCTTTTTTGCTTTGAGAGGTGATACATAAAGAGTTATGAAAATTCAGAGTTAAGCATTGAGGTGGAATGCACTTATTCCCAATCCTTCTGTTTTTCCAAGTGACTCGGAACAAACTCCAGTCTTTGGGTTACCCATGCTTTTCAACTAAAGTGTGGATGACTTCCGTTAGAGTTAAATAAGGCCTAAATAGTTAAGAAAAGAAATTCATTAAGTGATAAGTTATATATCTGTATAAATGTTCACTTAATGTTAGGCAAAGCATGATCAATCTGATTTTTTTTTACTTAAATATAACAGTTTTTTGTTTATTTTTCTGCTTAATGGACTCAAGAGCAATTTCATTTGGAATTGAATATATCTAGATATTATTTGATGGTACCTTTTGCTCTTCTGTGAATTCAGAATTGTTGTGTTGAGCTTGGGCCGCTTTTTGTAGATGTCTTGCTAATCTGTAAGAAAACATTTTTTTTAAAAGGACTGAAAGCAAACTATCTCAACTGCAACAAAGTAAAACAAATTAAATCTCTTAAAAACAATAAAGTACATAATACTTCGTTCTGTTTTTGAAGTAATTACACATTTTCAAGGCAAATCTACATTACCCTGAGAATCAAACTTTTTACAAAAAAAAGTTTGTACAAAATAATGATGCAATAAGATACTTTTCATACCATTTCACTGGGACAAATTTCAGAATCTTAAAGCTGAAAAGAATCTCAAAAAGCACATAATTCAACTTTCTTTATTATGCACTAATTTCTTCTATAAACAACCAATAAATAGTTTTCTAGATTCTACTTTAACACTTCCAGTGAGCACCGATAAGAGTATCAACCATAGATACGTTATCATTCTATCATAATTAATTTCCCAATAAGATTTGCCCAAATCCAAATTACAGCCATGACAATAACTCCATCAAAATATGCTTTTGAAACATTTTTAATGGAAAATAAAGAAAAGCCGTCCACCAATCAAAAACAGAAAATACTGCTTGCCCAGTTATCATCATATCTAAAAATGGCAGGTAGGCCTTGAGTGAGTTTTCCAGGATGAATTTATGATGCTAGTCCAAGCTCAACAGTGAAGATCCAAAGCTATTTCTGAGACAGTAAAAGGCAAAAATTTACTCTTATGAAGAAAGAGGGGAAAAAAAGACCAATTTTAGACAGAGTATTTGATTAGACATGTTTCTAAACAAGATATAAAAATGGCCAATAAACACATGAAAAGATATTCAGTATCATTAGACATCAGGGAAATGCATATCAGAATCATAAAATAATTACTTAGCACCCATGCAGATGGATATAATTTAAAAAAAATAGAGATGAAGAAAATAATAGGCGTAGGGAGAGTACGGAAAAAACTGGAACCCTCATGCATTGCTGATGGGAATGTAAATTGGTGCCAGCCATTGTGGAAAAGTTTAATATAGTTAAATACAGAGGAACTGTATGCTCCATCAACTCCTAGATGGATATATCCAAAAAACTAAAAATAAATGTTCGCACAAAGCACATGTACACAAATGTTTATAGCAGCATTATTTGTAATAATCAAAAAGTCATACAACCAAATTGTCCATCAATTAATGGATGAACAAAACGTGGTACATATATTCAGTAGGATATTATTCGGTCATAAAGAGGAATGAAACTCAGATAATATGCTAGCTACAGTATGAATGAACTTCAAAAAGATTATGCTATATAAAAGAAGTCAGATGTAAATGGTCATGTTATATGATTCCATTTACATGAAATGTCCAGGAAAGGTAAATTCATAGAGAAAGAAAGCAGATGAGTGGTTGCCAGGATATGGAGAAATTTAGAATGATTGACACCAGGTATGAATTTTCTTCTGGGAGTAGGAGAAATTTTTAGGAATTACAATAGTGATGGTTATAACACACTGTGAATACATTAAAGACCACTTCACTGTACACATTAAAATAGTGAGTTTTATGGTATATGCTAAAAAAATGCAAGAAAAAAGCTAGCAAAAGATTTTGAAAATAAGATTGCTATTTTGGTTGAGGTATAGGAGTAGGAATGGCAGCAAGTGCTAGCTAGAAAAAGGCAATTAAAAAAGAGAGTTTATCACAGTTCCAAAAAACAAGTACTAGATAAGAGTTCTACTCTATGCAATCATATCCTTAAAGATCAAGTAGTATTCTCAATGGTCTCTATCCTCTTTATGAAAAGTCTGCATCCTTTATCATTAAGCAATAAATTCTTACAAGAAATCTTAACATTTGCTAAGATAGCTCCACCATGTTACTTAGTCAAATTTTCATCCATTTACTTACTTGCTTCCAAAGCTAGAAACCACACAATATATTTTCCTAAAATGTCATTCACTTACTCACAGTCTCACAGTTTTATGAATTCTTATGCAGAAGAAGGTACAAATAAATATGGCCCATTGTCCTTTTTCTGGATTTGCTTTCTTTTTTTTAAACTCTTGCTGACCTATGTGGACTCTTAAAGGAATTCATGGTCTATACACCCTTAGCAATGTCAACTATACATCCCTGAGTTCAGGGAAGTTATAGTGTAATAGTTTCTTTATTTGAATATTTCTACATATAATTTGCTTAATGTGGCTATCAACCTAAGCAGGATTCTTTTTTTTCTTTAAATAGTTTTGTTTTGTTATTTTTTTAGTTGTAGTTGGAACCAATACCTTTTATTTTATGTATTTATTTTATGTGGTGCTGAGGATGGAACCCAGTGCCTTGCACATGCTAGGCAAGTACTCTACCAATAAGCCCAAGTTCCAGCCCCAGCCCCTAAGCAGGATTCTTGTCAGGAAAAAAAAGTATAGCTTTCAACTCCTGTTTAAATACTAATAATCAGGGCTGGGGTTGTGGCTAAGTGGTAGAGTGCTCGCCTAGCATGCACAAGGCACTGGGTTCGATCCTCAGCACCACATAAATGTAAAGAACACCTACAACTCAATAGGTAAGAGATAATTCAATTTAAAAAATAGGTAAAAGATTTGAACAGACATTTCACAAACAAGATTTACAGAGGGAAAAATAAGCATATGAAAAGACATTCAACATTATTAGACATTAGAAAAATGTAAATTAAACCTATAGTTAAGTATACTGATAATAGCTACAATCAAAAAAATAATAATAAATGCTGCTATACAGAGAAACAGAAAACCCCTTCATACTGCTGGTAGAGATATAAAATGGTACACCCAATTTGGAAAATTTGACAGCTACTGTAAAAAGTTACAAACTGAACATATGACTCAGCAATTCTACTTATAGGTATTTATTCAAGAGAAATGAAGAATGTGTCCACATAAAATATTGACATGAATGTTCAATGCAGTTTTATTGATAATAACCAAAATTCAAATGTCAACCAACAAATGAGTGAATAGGCACATAAAACATGAGACAGCCATACAATGTAATACTGTAAATTCACCAATAAAAAGGAATAAAATCATAATACATGCTAACCCTAACCCTAACCCTAACCCCCTAACCCTAACCCCCTAACCCTAACCACCCCAACCCCAACCCCAACTCTAACCCTAACCCTAACAACCCTAACCCTAACAACCCTCACCCTAACAACCCTAACCCTAACCCTAACAACCCTAACCCTAACCCTAACCCTAACCCAACCTAATCCTAACCCTAAATGCCTATTCTGTCTCTAGAAGCAGGTTTCTGCTCTCAAGGTTCTTGAGACAAGATTTACTTATATAATTAACCAGAGAAGAAAATAAGGCTATGTATAATGAAATGCTGAATTAGCTAAATGAACACAAATGAAGTAAATTCAGAGTTAGGACAGGATCCAGGCTTGAAAAAAATTGGCTATTTGCAGAGATAGAATGTGGATAAATAGGTACCTTAAGATAAACAATAAAGCTGGGCCTGGTGGTATACACCTGTAATCCCAGTAGCTTGGGAGGCTGAATCAGGAGGATCATGAGTTCAAAGTCAGCCTCAGCAAAAGCAAGGTGCTAAGCAACTCAGTGAGACCCTATCTCTAAATAAAATATAAAAAAGGATGGGGATGTGGCTTAGTGGTTGAGTGCCCCTGAGTTCAATCCCTGGTACCATCTCCCCCACAAAAAAAAAGATAAATAAGAAAGTTTTCAAACCCTGCTCTACAGGAATCCTCAGGATCTTGTGAAGGGCAGGGCTACTATGTAAAAGTGGAGAAAGGACACTGGCCCTGCTCCTACCCTGGACTTCAATCAAAAAAGCTCTACTTTTTCTTGAAGTCTGATACTGGGGCTGGGGATGTGGTTCAGTGGCAGCAAGCAAGCCCTGGGTTCATCCCCTGCACCACCAAAAATAAAATAAACAAATAAATAAATAGCGTGACAAGCTCCTTAATTTACAAATGCATTTTTTTTAAATCCATAGAGAAATGTCTCAAAGCTATGCAACTAATTAATGATACAGAACCCAGGTCTGAGGAGGGGCTTGAGGGGTCCTCTGGGCAGGGGCATTGAAGTCACACTTCTGTCCCCCTCTGGACTGCCATAGCCTTAATAACTGGCTGTTTCAAAGGGTCTTGGATGACAAGAGCCCTCTGCTACCCACACCCCCACAGGAGTCTTTCTTTTCCCTTCACCAGATTGGAAACTGCAATGGTAGGTGCGATGGCTGGAGAAGGTGCTCAGAACCCAGAATAAGATTAGCTCACAGTCACTGACATCTCAGGGGCCCTGCAGACACAGAGGGGTGGTCCTGTGCATATGTATACACGTGGTCCTGTGCATATGTATACAGGTCCTGTGTTGTTGACCGGTGACTGTTGGCCGGTGACGAGTCCTTGCTTCCCTGAAGAATAACACCAAAGAAGCATGCCGAGGCAAGGTCAGAGTAGAAATTAGAAGTTTATTAAAGGACAGCAGAAAAGACTTCTCCCGGAGGAAGAAGGGGACCGAAGAGGTGGAATCTGTGGAAGTGCGGTTGTCTCCCCTTTTTATAGTTTTGGTGATGGAATGTAGGTTGGAGGGCCCAAAGGGTGGGACACAGGTGGGCCAAAGAAGTAATCTGATCAGGAAGGACTTCATTATCACTTCTTTGGGATGGACTTTGGCATAGGGCCTTTTTGGGACTTCATTAACATTCCATGAATTGTCCTGTGTTTTCCCTGAGTCATTCCCAGCATGGCCTCCATTTTGGATTTCACTCGATATTAGACCCAATTTACCTAACTACACTGACTACCTAACTTTAAATCTGGCTTCAGCATCACGCTATGATCCACTGAGTGACTGCAGCAGGCGGGAACACAGGCCATGCCCCTGGGGATCTAGCTGGAGGCCATGCAACCGCAGCTGCTTAATGGCCCAGTGTTCTTGTCCCCATCTTCCTTCGGCTACCCCCACTGGTCACCTGCTCTTAGTGCCTGCCTGGGACATTCTAGTCCCCATCCCCTGGCAGATGGGCTTGGAGTGGTTGTCACAGCTGAACTGATGAGCTTCTCCCCTTTTCAAGGTGATGTCCCCTCTAGGCCCTCTATCTACCTGCACCTGGGGGGACATGGGGCTCTAGTAGCTCAGAGTTTTTCAGAGACATGCTCCTCCCAGCTGTGGCCATGCAGGCCAGTGTGTGTGATGCACAATGACAGACGCAGGGGTACATGAGCTCAGGCTTCATTCCTCCCCGCCACCTCGGTGTCTGTAGGAGACACGTTCTGGATCCCTCAGAAAGCCAAATGTGTGGCTGCTCAAGTTCCTTATGTAAAGTGGCCATGTATTTGCACAGGACCTGTGTAAATCCTCCCGTGGGCTTCAAAGCATCAGATTAGTTATAATACTCACTACGATGCATGTGCTACATAAATCGTTGTTTAGGGAAAGTCAAAAAGTCAAAAAAAGTCAAAAAAGAAAGTCAAAAGTGCATTTTGGTTTTGTTTTGTCTCTGCCAAGGATTGAGTGTGAGGAGGCAGAACCTGCCAGCAGGCGGACCAGCTGTGGCAGTGGCTATGCACAACCTGTGCTCCAGGTGGGTGACCAGTGTTACTATGGTTCCTAGTACCTACCGGAGTCGGATGAAATAATTTGTGGAAGGAGAAGGGGCAGAGATGACTTGGTGATGGAAGGTGTTCCCAGAGGGCTGTCACAGTATTTCCAGAACCAAGGGTACTGGGGTATTTCTTTCCAAAATGAGAAAAGTTTTCTCAAATAAAAGCTGGAGTAGATGAGAGATTTTAGAGGGCATGACCAACTTTCCTCCCTTGGTGACAGCTGCTTGGCCAGCATCCCACCTGCTGAGAAAACATGGTGCCCCGTGGGCCTGCCCCCATGCATTTGGAATGAAGGCAAAGGTGTCCTCAGTCCCACGTGGTTTAATGAAATTCAGGTGTCACTAGTTTGTTATAAATTAAAGATTAGTTTATGTTTTTCATTTGGCTCAAAAAACAAGGTGACAGCCAGTGGATTAATGTGATAGATGTTCAGGAAATCACATTAGCCCGACTCCTGTAGCCCAAGGGAGGGTGGTTAATAAGGAAATGGGTGTGAGTAGACAGGAGAGGTCTCAGCAGGCATCATCTGCTGGCTCCCTTATGCCAAGGCAGGTGTGGGGCAGGCTCGTGAAACTCAAGGAGAGCCTGGTGGCACAGGGCTGGGTCAGCAGCCCAGGCTGGGACTGGAGGGCCCAAAGAGCAGGGATCAGCAATGCACTTCCCACATTTCCCTCTCGAGGGGGCCTCAGAGCCAGGGAAGCAGGGGCTGGTGGAGAACAGGCCAGACAGGTGGCCCTGGGGTGGTTCTGCTACTATCCGGGGATGGCAGCTGGGGGGCATGGCCACAGGGCACAGTTCTGCCTGAATTAGGAGGATCTGAAAATTTGGTCTATGAGGATTCCTGAATTTTAGATTTTTAATTTTTTTTAAGTAGTAGACAGAAACAATACCTTTATTTTATTTATTTAATTTTATGTGGTGCTGAGGATCCAACCCAGTGCCTCCCATTTGCCAGGCGAGTGCTCTACCACTGAGCCTCAGCCCCAGCCCCCAACTTTAGATTTTGATAGCTAATCCTGAAAGGGTAAAGTTTCTAAACTGCAAAGCATGGGTTAATTCCTGAGGCAGTTAGGACAAGGCTCCACTGGCCATTTAGTTGAATTATGGCCTGGAGTCCTGTGCAATTCCTCACGTAGATATTCAGGGTCCAAACCAATCAGTTTAAATGTAACCCCCTCCTTAGGAAAGACCTATCACTCCAGCCAGCCCTGTTCCCGCCAATAAATGTACTAATCAAGTCTAAGAATTATTGTTTGATTTTCCCGAGGTGTAAGGTGATTTGTTAAAGGAGACTGTGATGTATGCAAAGCCCCCCCCCCCAGTCCTCCCCAAAAGGTGTACTTAAGCATTGTTCAACTCCTGCTCTGGGCTTTGGGCTGCTCTTGCTTCTTGAGTGGGCCTAGAGTCTCAGCGCGCTGAATTGGATCCTAAATTTAAAAATCCCCTTGTGTGTTTTTCATGAAGCCAGTCACTTGTGGTCTCTTTCTCCGACGCTCCGCCGGACCCTTACAATCCAAAACATTCCCTGGCCTAGAACCTTCCAAATGATTGACACACTTGATCAAGGAGATCTTAAATTACAGTCATCTCTTAATGGCCCCCTTACAGGACCCCCCTGTCTCCAGTCCAGTGGTGCCATCTGAGAATGGAGGTGGGTGTTGTCAGACCTTCCTGGCAGGAATCCCATAATTAAGGAGGAGAGTGCTGCCCAGGGCAAGGCAGGCTGGGGTTGCTGCCCTCAGCCTCGGGGGCAAGGTGTACCCACTGAGCGTCCCTGGCCTGCTGTGAGGTGTGGCTTCCTCCTTGGAGGAGGCTGGAGGGGGAGAAGAGCTGAGAGGAGCAATGGTCAGCCCTGAATCAAAGGGTCCTGAGCTGTTCACACACCAGGACCATAGAAGACTGCCATGGGGGCCCAGCAGGGCTGCCCAGCAGGTGCTGGGGTTGCTGCCCTTGTTGTCCTGGCCCCGCAGTAGAACCGCTGGCTCACTACAGCACATGTCTTCCCCATGAACCACCCAGCCTCACAATGCTCCCCACCCCAGGGTGACTTTGAGGCCTGCTGTGGCTCCACTCCCAGGACACCTTGTCCTTGAGGTTTCTCTGGACCTGATGGCTCACTTACCCGTGCTGGATCCTGTGCAGGAGTTAATAGAGCAGGCCTGGGGCTGCCACCCTCAGAAAGAGGCTTCCATGACACGTGGGACTTGGTTCTCTAGAGTGTGGCACCCCTTCTGTGCAGGATGGTGTAGTACACCCTACTGCTGTCACTGACAATGTGGTTCATGCTGAGCACCTGCTTCCAGAGGTGCCCGAGTGACCCACGTCCAGGACAGCCCTGGACCTTGAGCCTCTGAAGCGCAGCCTGACACGCAACTTGAACACGAGTGGTCACAGCTCCTTGCTGGAGGAATGAGGCTCATCCTGTGGGACCCTGCTGGGAGGGGACTCTGGAAAGGTCCTTCAGGTTTGCTCTGGACCTTGCTGATGTGGGCTGAGTTTTCTGTGCGTGCTTCTATGGTCACTCAGGCGGTTGGAAGCACCCAGATTCTTGCCCCTGTAGGCACAGGTGGAGGCTGCAGAGCCTCTGACAGCCCATGCCTGTCTCAGGGTGTCACTGTGGGGCCTTGGGAACAAATTGCAGGTCATCCTGAGCTGCAGCACGGCCAGCTTCTTCAAGGACCAGGCTTGTTCCACCCACGCTCTAGATCCCTTGTTAGCAAGGGAACAGGCACCCAAATCTCTGGCCCCAGGGGACTCAAGGACACAGGTGGCAAGGACACAGAGTCTGCTTGAGCCCTGCCTCTAGGGTAGAGCAACATAAATTTCCTGCTGCTGACATTCACTTGCTCAGGTGAGTATGACAGAGAACAGGCAGGGGAGAAGAGGCAGAGACCAGGACCAGTGCAGAGCTGCCTAGTGATGACAGCAGGCCACCCTCACATCCTGACCCCGGAGCAGAACAGCTGGCTCATTACATCGTATGTTGTTCCTTTGGAAGGAATGATTTTCATGTTTTATAAAATACACTGTAGGGCTGGGCACCTCGGACCACAGTTTCCCACAGACTTTGGAGAACACCCACAGCAAGAGCTAAAGCCTTTGGCCTATGGCCCTAGTGACCCCAGGTGTCCTGCAGATTCAGTCAGGATGCCTTGGTGGCTGCCACAGTCTGGCTGGGCACAAATCACGAGCCACTCAAGAAGGAACAAACTTTATTTCTGTTCTCCCTCAAATGCCACCCACATGGCCTTCTCCCGGGACACACCACATACCAACTGGAAATCCCGGCACTTCTCCAACCAATGAGAACTCCCCAGGAATCCCCACGAGAACTCCCAAGTAGCCAGCACCTGAGGCGGACAGCAGGGGTCTAATATACAATTGTATACACAGCTTAACATAACCATCCCTGGCTTCACGTCTCAACCACTCCATTCTGGCAAAAATGCCATGCATCATTCCAACTCAGCTATGGCTCTCAGCAGGTGGCCCTGTGCTCCTTGGTACGCAGCCATCTGCAGTTTCATACATTTAATTTAGTTGACTTGTTTTCTTGACTTAAATATTTACTCATGGTTTGTCCCATGAAAGGATGCATTTGATGTGCTAATTATACTTCCCCCTCAACCTACAATTAGAAAATGGCGAGCAATTAAAAAGGAGGCTTGGAAGCGAATACAGCAAGGTGTTCTCAGTTGTAGAAACTCGGCGAGGGCCATAAGCACATTCACCCTGCTGTTACTTAAGTTCTTATTTCATGTTCACAAGAAAACGATGTGAATTGAGAAGCAAAGCACATGCCCACACCTCCCCAGGAATTCTCTCTGCTCTCCAGCGCACTCGCACACTGGAGTAGCAATGACTGGCCTGCCTCCCTGTTCTTCTCCATCTCCACGGAAGCCAAGCAGTGTTCTGGGGCTGCATTCCCAAGCTCCCTGAGGGCTCTGATGGTCCCCAGCATGTTCACCTGCCTGATTGCAGCTGAGTGGCTCCCCGCCTGCTGCCTGCCCCCCAGAGCCCCAGTTTCCTCATCTGTCAGAGGGAAGGGAGGCCTGCACGGGCCCTGGGCTCCTTTCCCAGGACAGCAAAACAAAGGGAGGCAAACAGGCTTGTCAGACCTTGAAGCGCGGTGAAAGTTGGGGTGTTCTGAGACCTACTGATTCCCCTGTCCCAGTTCTTCCAGGACTGTGCAGCGATGGTCCATCGGTTGCCATGGCAACCAACTCTAGGGAGCAGAGGAAATCTCCACCTCCTCCTGTACTACTGGCCCTGAAGTTGAACAAACATCGAGCCTCGCCCATGAGTGGACCCTGCTCGTGCTAAATGACTAGGTCATCACTGTGGTCAGAAAGGCTCATACTGTGCTCATACCTAGCACAGCCACATGATGACCAGTGACCAACACCATCTGGAGATGTAAGATGCTGCCCTCAGCCACACACATGCTGCCCTTGTTCAGAGGGCGGCTTAGGTGTTTTTCCAAAGGACTCAGCAATGGGAGCAGCTCATCCTGCAGGTGCCTGAGGCCTCAGAAAAGAAAAATCAGCCCAATGAAACCAAATCAGGATTCAAGTCCAAATGATGGACCCATCATCATTCAGCAGGAAGCCAGTACCTCTGCACCCTTCCCTCTTTCCCAGCTCCTGACCCTCACTGGTCTGTTTTCTTTCCCTCTGGATTCACATATGCTAGACATTTCACACAGGCAGAGTCAGAAATAGGGGCTCACAAGGCAGTGCTGGTCACCATGGACTAAACCTTCCCAAGATCCCTCAGCCAAAGAATGGCTAAGGAAAGGGTAGTCATCCACATTCCGGGGTGTCCTCCAGCCCTGGAAAGGAAGGAAATTCAGACCCGTGCTATGGAATGGGCAAACCTGGGAACACCCAGCTAGCTTAAGAAGCCAGATCCGAAGGGTAGATATTTCCATGATTTTTTTCACAGTTAGTTTTCCACAGAACATTCTATTAATTGAAAAAAAAATCAAAAAAATTAAAAAGTAGGTGTCTTAAAAGTCGTAATAATATTTTTAAATTCAAATACTTCACTTATACCCCACACAGATGTTATTATAACTGCTTTCTTGACCTCTTGAATCATCAAAATCAATTTTGTTAAAGCTTTGGTCACTGAGACATCCATGGAGCACACATGCAGAGGCATATACAGTGCCTTCGGTCTCGGGCTTCAGTACGACCCACAGGGAACCTCACCTTGTCCTTATTTGACATTTTGACATTTTGTCCATCATGGATTTTTTTCCTGCATTTATTATAATGACCTGGATCTTGATTGCTAGTGTCTGTGACACCCCTTCACTACTGTGTCTCAAGGAAAGCCCAAGTTTTCTTGCCAATCCCAGCATCTGCTGTTCCCCAGCTGCTGCTGATGAGATGCACTGATCATGAGGCTCAGGGAGAAGCTGCCCAGGGCTGATGCTGGGCCAGGCCTATTCAAGGTCCATTTACTCCTCACCATGGTACCTAGCAGGAAGAGCGCAGGCATATCATGTTGAAGATGCAGCAGTTTTAGTCTTAGAGAAGCAAAGTCACTTGCTAAGCGGTAGGAAAACTGGACTTTAAACACAGCCTTTAGGTTCACGCAGAATCCACCCTCCTCTACCCCACTGTCCTGCTGTCCCCACAGCTTTGAATGCAGAAGGACGGTCACCTGGTCCCAGATTGTCTGGGACATTTCTGGCTTTACCACTCAAACATTTTTATCCCAGGGAAGCCCTGAGTCCTGTCAGAGGGGACTGTAGGTCACCTTGTCAACAGGGCACAGGGACAGGGGTTTGCAGACCCAATTCAAGTCCTTGTCTCTGTGGCGAAGTCCCTTCGTGATGGGGCTTTCCTGTCCTTCTGCAAGGATTCTTCCTAGGATAGTCGTCCTTTCAACCCCTGTTTGGCCCTGATGCGGATTCATAAAAGAACAAAACAGGCAGGTTAATGTAACTGGAAAAAATAATCCAGCTTAGAGGAGAGCGACGCGGGGGTAACAAGTTTAGGATTTTTAGTACGAGGCATGTTACTGCTAAATATGAAAACCGATGTCTGAGAAGGATGGGTTCTCCCCAGAGGTTCCCAGTCCCAGGGGCTGGAAGGGGGAGCAGGGCGAGGAGGCGCTGGGGAGGTAGATGCTGGGCTGGAGCTCAGGCATCTTCTCCCCTGTAGCCAGAAGCCATGCACAGAGGCACGTGCAGAGGCCAGGGCCGTTTAGGAGGAAGATAGGTTTGGTGGCCGTTGAAGACACACAAGATTTACAGGGGAACAGAAAGCACTGGGAATGGAGACAAAGCCTGTAAGGCCCAAGCCCTCGAGAGGAGCAGCACGTAATGGAGAGAGTGGGGCCTGAGCCTTCTGTGAGAATGTTCTGGAAGGTCTCTTGTTCCCATGACCCAAGCCTGACAGACCATCAGATGTCCCATGTTCCCAATATCCCTGCCACTGGCTGATCCCTCCAGTGGTTGTGCTGCTGTTGCCCCTGGGTGGGCCCTTGAGTGCCCACGCTTGTGGGGTCTGATCTTCAGAGCTGGCGAGTCTCGCCCCTCCCCCTTCCTGAGGTCCAGCCCCACCTTCAGGAATCCCTCAGGAGAGCCCATTGATCTACTATGACACAACTCGTTTTGTTCTTTAAAGCCTAAGTATCAGGCTGCCCCCCCCAGCCCCATACACTCTGGTTCCTAAGCAAGACCTGCTTCAGAATTCCCTGGAAGGCTGTAAAAACAGGGATTGATGTGTTACCTGTTTACCATCCGAGTAGCACGTGCAGTGCCCTCCTCTCCTGGAGGTTGTCAATTGCACTTTGCAGCATGGGGTGGCTTTGACAAGATGGCCTTTTGTCAGGTGTGGCCACACCTGGCAGGTGGAACCTGAGATGATGGTCAATTGGTACCTTGGGGAACATTCACTATGTTGAATGAAGATATTTTTCTTCTCTGTGTTTTTCTCTGGGGAAAAAAAATGGTTTCAGACAGCAGCTCCTCCCCTCATTGAACCTGCCGCCAGCCCCCCTGGTTGCCTGGTGGAAGGGGCTCCTTCTTGGCACCTGTTATTTGGGAGCCCCTGAGACCAGGAGCTGTAAGTGGAAGAACAGAACAGACCAAGGGAGGACTGTCAGAAAGCGACAGCCCAAGTCCCTGGCTGATGAGAGCTAAGCCTGCCTTCTTAAAAGGCAGAGAATCTGAACAAAAGAGCTCTTTACAAAAAAAATTTAAATGACTTCACAAATTTGGCAAGAAATTCCAAACTCTGTTCGAATGCCTAAGAAGCCATAGCTGCCCAAGGCCGTCCCTAATTACACTTCTGAAGTGGGCTTGAAACAATCCATTTCCATTATCTTTCTTTCTCAGTGGGTTCTGGTAGGGCCTGGGGAATCAATTGCAAAATTCAACTTCAAGTTTTCTTTGCAAGAAACCTGGTGACACACGATTTAACTGAATTTCACTTGTTAGATACTAATGGCAGATCCGAGCAGGGGCTTGATAGACTGGGGGTTTTCTTTTTGCAGCTAACAAAAGCCAATTCCTGGGAGGTCACGAGTGTGAAGCATGGTTGGCATTCATCATTAGAGCCCTTTCAGTTAATCTTCGGTAAAACCTGGGTAAAATCACAAAGACCTAGAGTCAGCCTTGCAGTCATCATTGCTGGACACAGAAAAGGGGGAAGTGGAGTCTCCTTGGTGTCCAGGGACAAGAAGCCTCTAAGTCAATTATGAAATTGAGAATCCTGAACTTGGATTTACACAGGCAAGTCAGAGCAAGCCTGCTCCAGGCCTGGAGAATTGCCAAGGTGCGGAAGCTCCTGGAAATCACCTTGGAACCATGACCTGGTCCTAAAAGGTCAAGCTCCAAGGTGCCTCACTGGTTGGAAGTTTGTTAGCATGCTCATAATGCAAACCACTCAAGTCAGTATGGTTCAAGCTTATGGGTCTTAAGTCTTTTATTATAAATATATGTTTCATAGTAAATATATGAAATAAAAATTACTCAAGGACCAACTCTCTAAAGTCCACTGCCAAGGGCAACCAATATCATCACTTAGAAAGTATTCTACAGATTTTCTCTTGATCAGCCAAAAACATTTGGTCCTTAGAGCATATACATTTTAAATTACATAAGCATTTTGTTAATATTTATTATTAAATATGTACCACTTGACTCATTATTTCCAGCTCCATTACTATTCCAAATGATACACTGAATTATAAATTAGAAAAATCTGCCTCTTTGGTAAGATACTTAGCAGTAATCTGCAAGAAAATCACATGATACATGTTGAATGTTGCATGGACTATCAATATGAATGATCATCCCCCAGAGTTGTAAAGTGGGAAACCTGCCCAACTGGACTGTGGTCATCTGCCAATGTGGAAAATGTGTCATGGCCCCCCGTGAAAGTCTCAGGCTTAAAGACCTGGGTCGGCTTCCCTGGGTGAAAATGTTTCTTATGGATTGCTGAAGGTCACGGCTAGATGAGAAAACCACTTCCCATGTGACTCCCTGAGGAAGGGCTCTGGAGGTCTTAGCTCGCTCCTCCATGCTTGGTACACCTCTTGCTGTCCCTCCTGTCCACCTGCAGGCATGAACCTTAGCCAGGACAGTGACTTTGAGTCCTTCTAGCAAATCATGGTGAATTGGTCTTGTGAGTCCTTCTAATAAATCCCAAGACTTGAAGGTGGTCATGAGACACACTTCATTTGGAAAATGGAATAAATATCCCCCAAGGTAAGACATTTCTCCCAGAATTATCCATTATCACACAGCCACCAACTGAGCACACTGCAGACTTGCTTAACGTGGTGCTCTGTTGTGACACCACAGGAACCAAAGGGAACGAAGCCTGGTGGTGTTACAGCACGGTCCATCCTGACCACACAGGCAAGTGTTGAAACCAGAGGTGACAGACAGCTGCAGCTTAGGTCCTCGGTGGGCATGACGAGCTGGCCCTTACCTCCTCATTTTACAGATGAAGTGATGCAGGCGAGGGAGGAGTCCATGTCCCCATGCAGCCTGATCAGACGCAGCTGGAGGGCCCATGGTACACCAGGCTCCGAGCATCACCTGGAGATAGAAGTACCCATCACCAGGACATCCATGTTGTGTCCAATCCATCAGCAGAAGGACCCCAACCTCCCTTCCCTTGAGTGACCACTGACACCTCTTCATAGATGGGTAGCCATGTGCCTTCCTGTCATGTCCTGTAGTCCTATGGACCCAGTCACCTCTTGGGGGACCTCACTGCTGCCCTGTAGTGGCGCCCCCTTCTCCGCCAATGCATCTTAATTAAGCTTCTACAAAGACCCTCACCATAATTGTTCTTTTTTTTTTTAAGAGAGACTGAGAGAGACAGAGAGAATTTTTAAAATATTTATGTTTTAGTTTTCGACAGACACAACATCTTTGTTTGTATGCGGTGTTGAGGATCGAACTTGGGCCGCATCCATGCCAGGCCAGCGTGATACCGCTTGAGCCACATCCCCAGCTCACCATAATTGTTCTTGTTAACAAGATGCCAGAAAAGATATCTGTAAAAGAGTTCCGTGTGTTTAGAACGATCTATTTCCTGTTTCTCTGTCTTACAAAAAGCTCAGTTTAACCATGGACTTGATGGTGTTGCTCCCGCTTTTGTGGTAAAACATGTAAAACCTCTGACTGCTCCAAAAAAAAAATGAGACAAAACTTACTTTCTGAGAATTCAAAGAAAAAAAATTACTCTTATGTAGACTCTGGCAAAAATGTAGACGCATGGTCCAGAGAGTTTTAGGCAAGAGCCCCTCTGACCCGACAGCCTTGGCCATGTCCTTCCTCTCCCAACCTTGGTTTTCTCTGGCTTCCTGATCCTGCGTGATTGCACATCCACGGACCACTTTAAGAACCTGCCACCAGCCGGACACAGCGGGTATGGACATCGATGCTGGGGTAACCACCACGATGGCCTTCTCTCTCCTTCTTTTAATGTGGAAGCACGTCTTTCAGATGCCAACTCAACTTGGGAAAGAGAGCGGAAGGGAACGTCCCCTCCCACCAAGCCTCACCTGCCTCCTAAACAAATTCTCTGCAGAGCCGGCCCTGCGTAGCTCTGCGCCTGGTGAGGCCCTAGGCTTGCTGTGCAGGAAGGAGGCACACTTAACACTCATTGGTCTGTGCAAGACATTCGGCCAGTCCTCCAGCTAGGTGGTCACTGAATGAACAAGGAAGGAGACCAGGTTCCAGGCTTCCAGCTTTCTGTTCTGCTGAGATGGGAGGGTAAACTCTGGGGACAGTGCCTGAGGACAGAACCTCACCCACCACCAGGGCAGCACCAGAGGACGAGGTCTGGATCCCCACTCTGTTGACAGCCCCAGGAAAACAAGTCCGGGAGCCTGGGCACCCTGTTTCCTGCTCAGCTCCCACCCCATGGTCTGTAGGACATGATGAGGGCTCTGGGCTCTGTTCTGGGTGGATAGAAGGTATTGGAGAGTCTGGAGCAAAGGAGTGAGGCTGTTTGTATGGCATTTAGGAAGCAGCCCTGTGGCTGCTGTAGGGAATAAAGGGGAGATGCAAAAGCAACAGCCAGGGACTGCCAAACCCAACCTTGAATTTTTACAAAAGAAAGAAGATCATATGTTAAGATACACTTAATGAATCTAAAAAAAATTGTATAATCAGTATAAGAATTTAGGATTCTTTTGTAATTTTAGTACTTATGGCATTAGGAATTTTGAAATATAGTCTGTAGTACTTCACTTTCACAGTAATGAAAAAAAGTAAATGTTGTATATAAAATTTAGTATTTGGATGTTTAATTTTTTCTTTTGAAAGTCTGGAAATTTAACCCATAATTTCATGTATTCTAATAACCGTGTGCTTTACCACTGGATTACACCCTCACTCCAACTTAATATTTTTGTCACTTGATTTGAGATAGTTCTCACTTGAAGAAATTAGGAATTAGAACTGTGTAATCATTGAATAATCTTATATTCATTTTTTTATTAGGGATCCTGTTTGCCCTTTTTATAATCATCAATTAAGAAGCAAGCACCTGGCCATCAAAAAAACGAAAGAAATTCAGAAAAACATAGATGGATGGGAAGGCAAAGATATTGGACAGTGCTGCAATGAATTTATAATGGAAGGACCATTGACAAGAACTGGTGCTAAACATGAACGACATATTTTTCTCTTTGATGGCTTAATGATCAGCTGTAAACCTAATCATGGCCAGACCCCGCTTCCAGGTTATAGTAGTGCAGAATATAGATTAAAAGAAAAGTTTGTCATAAGGAAAGTACAAATCTGTGATAAGGAAGATACTTGTGAGTGCAGACATGCTTTTGAATTAGTATCCAAAGACAGCATAATATTTGCTGCTAATTCTGCAGAAGAGAAAAATAATTGGATGGCAATCATTATTTCTCTTCATTATCGTAGTACTCTAGATAGAATGCTAGATTCTGTTTTATTGAAAGAAGAAAATGATCAGCCACTGAGATTACCAAGTCCAGATGTGTATCGTTTTGTGGTAAAAGACTCTGAGGAAAACATTGTTTTGAAGACAACTTGCAAAGTAGAAGTGGAATCCCCATTATTAAAGGAGGAACTGTGGTGAAATTAATTGAAAGGTTAACATATCATATGTATGCAGGTATGTGAAACTCATTGTGAGTACTTACCTAGGGCCTAATTCCCAAAAGCTTTTAAATGGTGTTCAAAGATAATGTATAAACCCATTTATCCATCATCCAACTTTAATAATTGTCAACTCATGTTTCATCTGTTTCATTACAGATTTAAATACCTACTCCCAGAATTATTTAGAAGATCTCAGGAAAAAAAAATGAATTGCCTCCAGAATATTAAAATACTGCAGAATCAAAAGGGATAAATAGCTAATTAAATATTGTTAACTTGATTAGTTATTAAATAAGTGCTCATAAAATTTGCATATTAATGCAAATTTTAAAAATTTGAAAACAATCCTTATTTATCAAGAAAATACCACAGTTGGCAGGAAGAACCAAACTAAAAAGGAAGGGAAATATGGTATTTTGAATTAATTAAACTGAAAAATTGAACATGAAATATGTTTATGCTCTACTTTTTCAGATCCCAATTTTGTTCATACTTTTCTTACTACATATCGTTCGTTTTGTAAACCAGGAATTGCTAAGCTTACTGATTGAACGGTGAGAAAAATGTATATTTTACTTGCATTAATATTTTATGAAAAAAATTAACTGTTCTGTACCTTGCAAAGTGCCTAGTAGCTGGTACCTACTCAGGTAGGTGTTGACATAATTTATTTGGCATTACATTAGATGTATTACCATACTTTTTAAGTAGTGTTTGCTGTTTGTAACATAGTTCTTTTCGGCTATTAGCAATATTCCAAGAGGTAATCTTAAATACCCAATTTAATACAGTTTTTGAAAATATTTTTTAGTTGTAGTTGGACACAATACTATTTTTAAAATATTTTATGTATTTATTTTTACGTGGTGTTGAGGATGGAACCTAGCACCTCACATGTGCTAGGCGAGCGCTCTACTGCTGAGCCACAATCCCAGCCCCTTAAAGACCCAATTTAGAGAGGAAAAAAACAACATTATAGTAAAATTTGTTCTGTTATTTAAGGAAATTTTCCACTTTTTGATTTTAAAACAAATTTGTTATGGAAAATTTCAAACATGTGCAAGAGTAGACAGAAAATATAATGAACCCATTTATCCATTATCTAACTTCAATAATTATCAACACATGTTTTATCTGCTTCCCTACAGATTTAAATATTCTACCCCCAGGATTATTTTGAAGTAGATCTCAGAAAACATATTTCGTCTGTAAATACTTCTATGTGTATCTCTGAAAGTTAAAACTTTTTATTTTAAATAAATCATGTATTATTATTAAGCCTAAAAACAATTCCTTTATTAATATTTAAACATTTTTTGAATTGAAAAAAAATTTTTTAACTGAATGTTTTTACTTAGTGATACTTTAAATGCTTTGTAGTTTAAAAAGAAGAACCTGGCTGGATGTCATGGAATGGGTCTATAATTCTGGTACTTGGGATACTGAGGCAGAAGGATCATTTCAGACTGCCTGTGCAACATAGTGAGATCCAATTTCAAAAAACAAAATGTACTAAAATACATATATACATACACAAATATGTATATGCATATGTATATACACACATGTATATGAATATGTACATATATAATCTGAACTACAAAATGATTTTTGTTTTACGTTTATAAACTTAACTAAAATTTTGTCTTGACCCCTATTTCCATTTTGTTCTATGAAATTAAACTTACAAGACTTAGTATAATATGTTCTGAAAATCTATTGTTCTATTTCTGTGTCCAAAATAAGGAAAGTATATTTGCTAGACTTACATTATAGCTATATTTCCTAACTTACATTATAGCTATATTTCCTCTGGTTAGGCAAGGTTTTTGGTTTTTTAATTTTGATTTTTTACCTTACCCACTTAGGTTATGTTCTTAATTTAAAAGTTCATCTTGGGCTTCCTTTTTGAATTTCATACTCACGTATTTAAGGAAATTGATTAGTCCGCTTTCATTTTATGATATAAATATTAAGGATAGATGGTTAGATAAGTCCTTTCTTTCACATTATGGTACTGGGGATTGAATATAGGGACTCGCAGAAGCTAGCTAGAGCTCTACCACTGAGCTACATGCTCAGTCTCTTTTATTTTATTTGAGACAGTCTCACTGAATTGTTGAGTTTGACTTTGAACTTGCAGTCCTCCTGCCTCAACTCCCTAGTAGTTGAGATTACAGGCATACACTAAATCTCCCAGCTCTTTATGATCTTTAGAGAAGTTATATTCCTGTGGATTCTTTTCTTGGATCTTTTCTTGGATCTTTTCCATGAACCCTTTTTTGGTTGATTAATGCTAATCATAAAAAACTTTTTATAAAGATTTGATATAAAATCTTAGGATCATATAGCTGAAGGCAATTTTTGTACTTGTGTAGTATGGAGTACTGCAGGGAAGGCTTAACAGTAATTGCACTTTCTACAAAGTGATAGGAAAGGGGATTCTTTGGTCAATTTTTTTGTTGTTGTATTTAAAATATCTTTCATTTATTTATGAACAAATTCCTGTCCTTTTGGTTTTCTTCTTAGATTTGAAATTCCAGAGCCAGAACTTACTGAAGCAGACAAATTGGCAATAGAGAAAGGTGAGCAGCCAATCAGTGCAGACCTTAAAAGATTCCGAAAGGAATATGTCCAACCAGTACAACTTAGGTTTGACCTGAATATTACATTTCTTTTGTGCCATTTTCAGTATATAGTTAACACAAAATTCTTAGCTCTTAATTAAATATAAATATTATTGTTAATTTTATGACAGTTAAATTTCCAAATTTCTTTCACTGTGAAGCTATTTTAAATAAATATCCTGAAGAAATTTATATAAGTATACCATGTTATTTACATCAGCTCTCTCTGACATGTGATATATTTACAGATCAAAATAAATGTGTGTTATTATAAGTAAAACTTACATATATAAGCTTGCTTACTGTCAGCTTTCCACTTTATTTCCCTTATGTCCCTTTGTAATGGTACTTGGTCCTTGTTTGTTTTTTTATAATTTTTAATATTTATGGAAGTTCTACTGCTTTTTCTACTCTTTATCTTATGTAAAGTTACCTAAGGAATCATTGCAGTAATTTCTATAATAGATTTAATTATAGAGTTGCCAGTTAGGTACTTTCTGTGCTAGATATTACCCTAAGTGCTTTATCTTTTTTTAATCTCATCCTCAAAACACAATTTTTTTTATGGTGCAACACAATGATTATTCTAACTTTGTATATGAAGAAATGGAAAGCTTAGTATGATTAAGTAATTTGAACTTGGGTCATGTAAAGGGAGTGACAGGATGGGACCATATATGACCTCTTGAGCCATTGTGTTTTTGTTTCACTAAGCATTAAAATTTGGAAGCTCCTTTAACCTTCTTATAATCCAAATGAAAACTAAAGTATTATCTACCCCTTATCATTGGATATTGAGTTATCATATTAACTATATATGATCTAAATATTTTTTCTAAATATTGTTTCCTTGATTACTGTTAACTAATAAATTATAGCTTTGAGCTGGATTTATTATTTTCCAGGATAATTACCATAAATAAATTCAATTTTAGAGGAATATTGGTGTTCCTAGCTATATGTCTTTTAGCCAAAACTTTTAACATGTCATTCTTTGTATAAGAAAATGAGATTTTTTACCTATTACATTAGCAAGAAAGAAGAATAATTTTTCTCAAGTAACTGTAATGCATTTGCACTAATCTACTCAAATGAGGCATACATTTATGAGGTCCCTATTATAGGGCAGACAGGAAATAAGATCTTAGATCTCAGTCATGTGAATTCTTTAAATGTTTATATCTAAGCATGTTCTCAGTTGTATACTTGTCGACTTATGGTGAATACAAAAATAATAGACTGTCATGATATGGTTCCATAATATTATGATTTTATTGGGGTAAAAATATACATGAAATAGTTATACATTATACTACTTTGAATAGTTCAATGGCTCACAAAAATATACTCCTATAAAACTTCAGGAATAGCTAAGATTAGACTCCAGTAGTTAGGGAAGACATCTTAGAAGAGGTAAAATCTGAGATTGTCCCGAAGGGATGTGTAGAATTTAGATATGCAGAAAGGTGATTGAAGGTATGGAGGGTACCTAGAAGTAGTATGAACAAAGGTTAAAAGACAGGATTGAGAATGGTGTGCAGAGGAAATAGGTAAGGAAATTGAACTTAGAGGAATGAAGACATTGTATTGTAAGTTGTAATAGAGGAGATTAACTATATTGGGGTAGAGTTGAAGATGGCTTTGAAATTCAAGCCAGTTTGTTAAACTTTTTCTGTGAGCATTGAAGGAATTTTAGTAAAATGTAAGCTAATATATTTTATTTAGCAATTTATTCTGACATTTTAAAAAAGAGAAAAATTGAGAGAATTTCATAGTGAACAATGATAAACCCACCAGATCAACTGTTAACATTTTATTTTACTTACTTTTATCACATATATTTATTTTTCATTTTTCACTCAGTTCATTAATCACCTAATCTTTTGAATGTGTTTCAAAATACACTATTTCTTAAATACTTCAACTTATATATCAATAACATTTCAGTATTTATTATTCATTTGTTCTAAAATGTTCATAACATGAAATACACACATTTTAAGTGTACTTTGGTTAAATTTTAATGTCTTTGTAATTCAAACTCCTTTCAAGATACAGAATGATAGACCACAACCCAGAAAGTTCCCTTGTGCTCCTTCTAGTCAATTTTTGTTGCTACTGCCCAAAGGCAGTATTCTGATTTATCCTGCTATTGACTCTTTTACTTGTCTTAGAATTTTGTATAAATTGATTTTTACACTTTTTTGTTTTTGTTTTGAGGAAAAGGAGAGAGAAGTTTTATTGCTTTGCTAGCAAAAAAGAAACACAGGGGACTCCAGTCCCAGAGGCTTTGATTCTGCTAATCAGGGGGAACAAGAGTTTTTAAAGAAGCATTCAAAGGCTACATTCCTTGTTCTCTGTTCAGGAGTTGTAATTCACTTGTTAATTTAGAAGATAATAATTTCTGAGATCTTTTGGTGCCATCCCCAAGTCTGAATTACTTCATTCCTGTTGTGGGTGTGACTCTGACTAGTATGGGAAAGAAAGGTATGGATTCTATAACTTTCATGCCTGACTCAACATGCTTTTGAGGTTCATCCATGTTGCTTGAATCAATGTTTTTTTAAATTTTATTACTAAGATAGTTATTTCCTTATAAGAATACACCACAGTTCATGTATTTTTTCCCATTGAAGAATACCTGGGCATTTTTTCCAGTGTTTGATTATGAGTAAATTTGCTATGAACTTTATCTTAGAAGTCTTATTGTGAATGTGGGTGTGGGTGGGTGTGTGTATTTCTTTTTTTCCCACTTGGGTAAATAACTCAGAGTAGAATAGCTAGGACATAATGTAGATGTGTGTTTTCTTTTAAAAAGAAACTGTCAAAACTTCTGAACATTCTCACCAGCAATATATGAGTATTCCATTGCTGCATATCTTCACCATTGTTTAGTGATGTTATTCTTCATACCTTAGCCATACTGTTGGGTGTATAGTGGTATCTCACTGTGGTTTTAATTTGTTCTTCCCTATTGACTAATGATGTTGAGAACATTTTACTGTCTCTTATTGGCTAGTCATTCTTCATCTTTGAAGAATAGGTTTGACTCATGTCTATCATTTGTTGAGTTATCTTTTTATTACTAAGTTGTATAAGTATATCGAGTAGGACTGGATATAGTCCTTTGTCAGAAAAAGGTTTTGTAAATATTTTCTCCCAGATTGTGGTTTGCCTGTTAGTTTTCTTAATGATACTTTGATGAGATGAAGTTTTTAAGTTTGATGAAGTCTGATTAGACTTTTTTCTTTTATCTGATCGTAATTTTAAAATTACATCAATACTATAGAAACTAGAAAGAAAATATAAGCAGAACTGTTTGAACTGATATAAGTGGAAATTAGAAGCTAACAATTTATGATCTTTGATATATTTTCTAAGCTCCTGAACTTACCAGACCATAATGACTTAATGTTGTTTTAATATAAATAGCATGATGAAGACTGGTAATTAAATGTACTTGCATAGTCTGAGAGAAATATAGTTGTCTGTGGTAGGGAAATAAAAATCTAACCTGCAAATGGCCATTTGTTGAAGTAATGAAGAAAAGTAATATTATTAGGATGTCTCTGGTAGAGAGCATTTTATATTTGTATAGATAATTAAATACTTGCAAGATCAGGAGTAATCATTTTAGTGATATGCAAAACAAAATCACTCTCTTGACAAAAATATTTTTGTCTTTTAAAATGAAATAAGGTTATAGGCATATTTGTAGGTTACAGGGAAATTTGATGATAGCATTTGAATTTATTTATTTATTTATTTATTTATTTATTTGGGGGGCGGTACTGGGAATTGAACAGAGGGGTGCTTTACCAATGAGCTACATACCCAGCCCTATTTATTTATTTATTTATTTATTTATTTGTTTATTTATTTATTTATTTATTATTTTGAGACAGGGTCTCACTCAGTTGCTTAGGGCCTTGCTAAATTGCTTAGTCTAGCCTTGAAGTTCAGTCTTCTTCCTGTAGTCTCCCAAGTCACTAGGATTATAGACATGTGCAATGACACTAGGCTAGCACTTGAATTTAGAACCAAATACAATAAATCTTAGTTAATTTTCCATTTTATATGAAAAATACATTAAAAATTTACAGCTTAAAATACTTTTTCAATTTAAAAACTTAAAATAGCTTTTCTATTATAGAGCATGTATTTTCTATATATGAATAAATAAAAGACACTTTTCCTTAACATTAATTGGTGATTAAGCACAGAAACCATAATCTTTATACAAATACATATTTTAAAGTATAACTTTTATGTTTATTTTTATTTTTTTGCAGTACTGGGGATTGAACCCAGGGGCACTTTGCCACTGAGCTACATCCTCAGCCCTTTATTTTTTATTTTGAGATAGGGTCTCACTAAGTTGCCCAGTCTGGCTTTGAACTTGCAATCCTCCTGCCTCGGTCTCCCAAGTAGCTGGGATTACAGGTGTTAGCCACCACTCCTGGCTAAAGTATAATTTAAAAATAATGTACAGTTTGGAGATTGATTTTCTTCTTCTTATTGAAGCACTTAAGGTATTCATTAAAAAGGGAGACTCTAAGTATTATATTGATTGTTGCATATAAAACTATCGCCATGGCATTAGAAAAATGAAAGAAGTATAATGAAGAAGTATAGAAGTAAAAACTGTATAATTGAAGATTTCACTAAAATGTGATTCTTTTATTTTACCAGGATTTAAATGTATTTCACCATTGGGTTGAACACCATTTTTATGACTTTGAAAGAGATGTGGAATTGCTTAAAAGACTGGAATCCTTCATTTCAAGTGTAAGAGGTATATTATTTAAAGTTTTGATTGGCTCTTATGTTGCATTTGAGCTTATTTTCAAAATTGTATGACTAAGAATGTGAATTGCTTTCCATTTTTAAAAAGCTGAAATAACATTTGGAATGATCTTTATAGACTCCAGTAAGCTCACATATATTTAGAACCATATAAAGTCTTAGAACCTTGTCTTCTCATATTTTTATTTGTCTGCGATGCTGAGGATCAAATCAAGGCCCTTGCACGTGCTAGGCAAGTGCTATACCATTGAGTTATACTCTTAACCCCCTTTTAAGTTTTTTTTTTAATTTATTTTTTAGGTGTAAATGAACACAACACAACGCCTTTATTTCTATGTGGTGCTGAGGATCAAACCTGGGTCCCGCCCGTGCTAGGAGAGCGCTCTACCACTGAGCCACAATCTTAGCCCCCCCTTTTAAGTTTTAAAGGAGAATATTGCTTTTTAAAATGTCAAAAGTCCTTTTTAATAAATTAAAGCTATTTAATTTTATGTCCCCTCAAGTTTGCCATTTGTTTCCATTAAATAAATAATATATATATAATTTTATGCTTTTTGTTGTTGTTGTTTTGGTACTGGGGATTAAACTCAGGGGCAGGGCACTTGACTACTGAGCCTAATTCCCAGCCCTTTGTTTATATTTTATTTAGAAACAGGGTCTCGCTGAGTTGCTTAGGGTCTTGCTAAGTTGCTGAGGCTTGACTTTGAACTCATGATCCTCCTGCCTCAGCCTCCCCAGCCACTGGGATTATAGGTGTGCATCACCACACCCAGCAATTTTATGCTTTTTTATTCTCCTTAATCTGGTACTTTAATTTTAGATGATTATCAGCTTTTTAAAATAATATTTCCTCTCAGAAACATATTCCAGAGGAATACATTTTTTAAAAATATTGGTTTTTTAGTTTTAGGTGGACATATATCTTTATTTTACATTTATGTGGTGCTAAGATCAAATCCAGGACCTGCGATGCTGAGGATCAAACCAAGGCCCTTGCACGTGCTACCTCTGAGCCACAACCCCAGCCCCCAGAGGAATACATTTTTGTGTCTAAAAGATAGGAATTTCCAACTTGAAGTTTCAAACATAGCCTATGTGATAAAATTCCAGGCTATAATATGTGTCATCAAACATATGTTATATTAAGAACATTTGTGTTTTATCTAACAGTATAAGATATTGGTTAAGAATCCTATTAAAGTATTCTTGGCAAGTATTCATGTAAAAACATTGATCTTGCTGGGCACAGTGGCACAAGCCTATAATTCCAGCACCTTGGGAGGTTGAGGCAGGAGGATCAAAAATCAGCCTCAGTAACTTGGCAAGTCTCCAAGTAACTTAAGAAGACCCTGTCTCAAAATAAAATATAAAAAGAGAAGAGCCGGGGATGAAGTTCAGTGGTTAAGTGCTCCTGGGTTCAGTCCCCAATACTAAAACAAACAAAAACATCAATCTCTATGTCTCTGGTTTTCAGAAAATAGGGGGGATAGAGAAACATGGCAGATGATACCACAGGGGTACAGTTGGCAAGACAGACTTGAGAATCACCACAATACAAGCAATTCCATTTCTTCAGCAAATAAATTGCAAGCAAAAATGAGACATAAAGGGAGAACCTGTAGTCCTAAGGAAACTTAGGACAATATGGACTAAATATAATTAAGTAAATGTTATTTATGTCCTTTTAAGACAAATTAACTATAAGAAAAATATTTAAGAGATAGAAATTTGAATATTAACCAAGTATTTGAAGATTTTAAAATCTCACTTTTTGACAAAGAAATTTAGCAGCTCAATTCAAAATAGCTAAGCTATGGAACCGACCTAGGTGCCCTTCAAAAGATGAATGGATAAAGAAAATGTGGTGTATATACACAATGGAGTATTACTCACCCATAAAGAAGAATGAAAGTATGGCATTTGCCAGTAAATGGATGGAACTGGAGATCATTATGCTAAGTGAAATAAGCCAAAAAATCAAAGGCCAAATGTTCTCTCTTATATGTGGATGCCAACACACAATAACAGGGATGGAGAATCAAAGTTCATTTGATTTGATAAAGGGGAATGAAGGAGAGGGAGTGGAGATGGGAATAGGAAACAAAGTTGAATGAATCAGACATAACTTTCTTATGTTCATATATGAATGAATACATGATCAGTGTAACTCCACCTCATGTACAACCACAAGAATGGGAAGTTATATTCCATCTAGTATGTCAAAATATATTCTGTTATGTATAACTAAAAACAAATTTTAAAAAAGAAAAAAATGATTCATTTTTTATATGTCATAATGACCTAATGATTATTTTAAAAAGACTTAAATATAGACAAAATGATATGATTTTTGAATTTGTTTAAAGAATAACTAGAGCTGGGTATAATGGTGTATGCCTATAATACCAGCAACTCAGGAGACTGAGACAGGAGAATCACAAGTTCAAGACTAGCCTTAACAATTTAGTGAGATCCTCAACAACTTAGCAAGACCTTGTCTGAAAATGAAAAACAAAAAAGGACTGGAGATGTAGTGCAGTGAGAAAACATCCATGGGTTCAGTTCTTAGTACCAAAAAAACAAACAACAGAGTGAAGAAATGGCATGATTTGGGTTAGATGAAGCAAAAATTTGCCATGAGTTGATAATTGTTGAGGTTGAGTGAACGTTAAAAATTATATGAAGATCTACAGTTATGTCTGTCAAGTAAAAGACATTCTAATTATGTGTTTTTTCTAGGGAAAGCTATGAAGAAATGGGTAGAGTCAATTGCTAAGATCATCAAGAGGAAGAAGCAAGCTCAGGCAAATGGAATAAGCCATAATATTACCTTTGAAAGTCCACCTCCACCAATTGAATGGCATATCAGTAAACCAGGGCAGTTTGAAACATTTGATCTTATGACACTTCACCCAATAGAAATTGCTCGTCAGCTAACACTTTTGGAATCTTATCTCTACAGGTAGGTAATTGTTATTTCTTGGTCTATTTTCAAAAACCTTGAGCATACCTCTTACCTATTTTTTAAACATTTTGCTACATATCATGACAGCTTAAAAATATCTCATCTATTTTCCTGGGTTTGGAGGGAAGCTCATAGCAGTTTTAATCACAGTATGTCCTGTACGTAAGTCTTCTAACATGTTGCTATATAGACCTAGATTAAGGATGAGCAATCCTTCACAAGAGGAATGGTAGGAAGACTAATGCAGTACAATAGTAACAACTATTCAACAGTAAGCCCCTTCCATAATTCCTCAAGGGCAGTGGGGAAGGAGGTTGTGAAAATCTCTGAAAGCTGGTGAGGTCTAGATTCTTAAACTGCCCCACATAGCTCCTGTCACATCTTATAAAAGTCAAGGCAGTTGACCAGGAAAGCTCAGCATCAGAGGTGGGGGCAAATCCCACTGCTAATGGCATAAGGTTCACAAAATTACAGCTATGTTTTTTTAAAGAATATTTTATTACAAATGGAAACCTTTGAAAACTTGATATTTCATATTAATTTCCCACCAGAGAAAAACAAAAAGCACACATATACCAGTTCTCTGTCTATTTTAAAGAAAGCTGATCTTCTGTGTTACCTTAGAATCAGGATGGTCTGATTCAAACAGCTTCCATTTTTATGGAATTAATTCTACATACTGTTTAACATGAATAAACAGGAAAACCACAAGATAAAAACATTTGTCCATCTGTACCTTTTTCAGTGTGAGATACTGTATTTATTAAAAATTGCCTTTTTATTCAATATAACATGATTTTTACAGAAGTTAAGGCTGAGAAACTTGAAATATAGTAGTTCAACAGAAACTTATAACTTTTGGAAAATATTTTGTTTGACCTCAAATGGAACATTACTCATATGAATGAATACATAACAAGATGATAGTACTTTTCAAGTTTTATAAAAAGCTTTTTATTTTAATCAATTTGTCATTCTGTCTCTGATTACATTCTTTTAATCTGAGGAGGTTAAAAGCAAATAGTTTTTAATCTTCTGCAATCATGGGTAGAAGGAGCTTCTCTCAAAGAAGAAAGCAGATATTATTTTTGCTTAATTAATGTGCTTTAAAAATATGTTAAAGCATATGAGCATTTTGCAAAAATAATTTAATAATTACTGTAAATTAATAATTGGCATCAGTTAAATCTTCTCAAGATACATTTCTTATTTGATAGAATTTTTGTAGTGAACTGATTTTATAATCCCTGTTGTTAATTTAATTGGGCTAACTTTAAAGTGAAATCAATGAAGAATATTTTATTACTTTTATTTTTATGTGCATTCATTATTTGCTTCTGGAAGAATTTAGAAATTCCAATTACATAAGTGCCTAGCACTTCAGTCTGTAATTTGTCATGGATAAGAAAAAAGCAGGACTTTTAGATATGTACACAAGTTACATAAAAGAAACCTGGCCCAGTTCCTGAAGTACAGGAGAACCAAGGTGCTGCCATTGGATGCCACACGGGAACCTGTAGAGAGAAATAGCATAATCAAAGTATGCTCAGATGGGAGCAGGGACCATCATGGTAAAGTTCATGGTAGGGGGTTATATCAGGAGCTCATTTATCACACACGAAAGTAAATGAAATAAAGTCCCAGTTGAAGCAAGATTATAGAACTAAACCCAACTTGGGGGTGACTGTCTGGGAAAATCTTTGTTCAACTGTATTTTGCCCCACTGTTGCTGGCCTTTGAAGATGGAGAGGACCATAAGTAGGGATTGGAGAATGGCTGCAAGGAGCCAATAGTGACTGCTGCCCAAATACCCAGAAGGACACGGGAACCTTAGTCTGCAACTGCAAGGAACTGTATTCTGCCAGTCCCAAGAATGGGCCTGGAAGAGGACCTGATGTTCCTGAGGAAAACAGGCCAGTGGGACCTCAGTTGTTCCTGCTGTAACTCCTTGAGCTGGGAACCCAGTTGAGTCCTGCTAGACGTCTGGTGCACAGAAACTGGGAGGTAAGGAGTGGGTCCTTTTTTAGTTTCTAAGTTTGTGATAATAGGTATGGAAGCAACAGAACACTGAAATAAATTCTGATACCAGCCATGCTACCATAACAAAACATCAAATATGTGCAAAGTGTTTTGGAATCTGCTGGTAAACTAAGCCTGCTGGAATTTTGAGGAGAATAATAATAATTTTAAAAGCCTTGATTGCTTTAAAGACTGCTATAACTATGGACCCTAAAAGGACTGCAAGGGAGTGCTCAGAAGAAAGAAAGCCTCATGTTATTGAAACAGCAGGAAGGGAGACCCTTGTTCCACCGTGGCCGGAAGCTTAGGAAAATGGTTCCCTGCAGTCCTTTAGGAGGTAGGACCTGTCATTGGTGAGTTTACAAGTTGGGTTTACTAAGCAAAGTGTTGAAGTGAAAACTGTTTTCTTCTTTATATTTATAGTAAAATTTCAGGGCGGGGAGAGAGAGGGAGAAACTGAGGAAAGAGCTGTCAATGTGGGAAATCCTCATCCTGTACAGATGGCAAAAGGTGCTAAAAATAAGAGATAGCTGCTCTGGAGGTTAGCACAAAGAGCTGAAGGGGTGCAGCAGTACAGGCCTTTACTGCAATCTCAGGAAGATGGAAAGGTCCCAGCACTCAACACCAGGGGTTCAAGTTATGCCTGTAGGTCTTCTCAGTCCTTTCAGAGAGCCACCAGGGAGCTTCTTGGAATGATCCTTCAGCCACCACAGAAGAAGCTGAAAATGGAAAAGGAATGACCTCAGCAAGATGTGAGCACATGTTCTGTCTCATGAAGCATCCACAGGGGCCCACAAGGAACTGGGCTGTCTCATCAGCAGGACAGCGGCCCATGGGAATGGACAGGGACAGACCTCAGGACAGGGAGAGATGCTCAGAACTATCAAGATCTCTGGCAGGAGGGGGCTGGGCAAGCCACGCGGCTACTAACACAAGCTCCCTTCCATGCAGAAGCAAGAAGACACAGTGAAGCTCCCAGAGGGCAGAGATAATCCAGGTGGGATCTTCCCGGGCCTGGGGACTTAACGTAGAGGAATTCCCCCATTGGATTCAATTTTCCCCACGTTTAAAGAAGAATGCCAGTAACTGTCAGTTTTCAATCCCCATGTAACAAATTAGCACAAAGGTAGTGACTTAAAACAGCACAAATTTTTTGGAACCTATTGAGAGCCACAGCCAAAGTCAGAATGATGCCTGGCATATTGCCAGAGGGAATGGTTGAAAGGTGCTGCCAGCGAACCATTGAGATGATGATTTGAGTTAAGCTGTATATAATAGTTGTGGTGCTGGATTGATTGAGTTGTATATGGACTCTGTTGGGGGGGGGGAATAGGGCGGCTCCGGGAATCTGCCTCAGGCACCCAACACTTTGTAGTCACGTTGCAAGGCCCTGCTTTTGGAATTCTTTTCAGAGTTTATTGGAAATTTTTGAATGGTGACATGTCTTGTTCTCTAAAGATTAATTAATTTTCAGCAGTAACTAAATTTCCAAAAAGCAAAGTATGGTATATAAATTTGGGCTCAAAATTAGACAAAGGTTATGAAAGGACTAGAAATCAAGTAGACATAATTTCCCATATGGCTTTTAACTGACTGTAAAGAAAACTCAAGAAGAACATTTAGAATAGTTGAAATCAGTTGTAACTTCCCATATTAACTTTGCTTTTATAATTAGTTTGACATTATCTTAAAATCTAAGTATTTTCATATCATATCATTTTAGCAGATAACACTAACTTGAATCAGTTACTCTTAGTTTATTTACCTACATTCATTGTATTCATATAACAATAATAATAATAATAATAATAATAATAATAATAAATGTGTTAGGCACCATTCTGCTGCAAAGGTGTTTCTATCAAAATTTTTGTGAAATTACAAAAGGAAAGTAAGCTTTTACCTTGTAGGTTGAGTTCTGTTGCCTACTATAATAAGTAATTGCCTTTTATAATAAGGTGATTCTGTGCAGAGTTCTGTATTTGCTGTAATTCTAAATTTTTATTTACATTGTCAGAGAAGCTGACAGGTAAGAGGTAAATTTCATGAGTTACACTTAGACCTAAGACCTTGAACTTTACTGAAATTGTTTAGTAGCAATGAATCACAGCCCTTCATCACCTGAGTCCTTTTCATATAACCAGGACATGACTACAGCAGCAGCTGACTGTGTAGATTTCCATATAGGCTACAACCAAGAGCAATTATTAATCTCCTTACTACAAACAGCAACTCTAGAGTTAAAATGTTGACTTTCAAGAGAATGTACGTGAGGCCAGAGACCTACCAGGTGACCCTATGATAGTGTACCACTCCAAACCAAAAATTTCACAGTAGGAAAACTGTGGCAGATACCTAGAGTAGAGTTGGAAGACATCAAATCCAGCATGGTTTTTTCTTCTGTTGATAAACTTACAGATTTCTTCTGTAAGAAAAATTCTGAAGAAAGGAATTACCTTATTTTCATAGTCAATGTATAACTGATTATGTTTTTCTGCCTCTTCTGTTAGTTTTGGAATGCCCTTCAACCCTGACTTCTATTTATCCTTCTCTTTACAATGAATGCTATCAGAGCAGTCAGTTACATTTATGTTCATGGTGCATGGCACAGAGAAGGTCATGAAGAAATCTTTTTGTTGGAACAAAGAAAAGAAATAAATTATCTTACTGGATTTTGCAAGCTTAAAATTAGTTTTGGAGTCAAACTTTCTGTATTAAGATTTTATTTATTGTTATAATGTTGGTGAATAAAAAAAAGCATTTCCTCCCACTGAACATTAATTCCCTTAACTGTAATACTGGGGTATAATTTGACCAATCTAAAAACACTGTTGTAAAGATTAAATGAGATAATACAAATAAAGTTGATAATATAATAAGTAGGTATTATATAGTGTTCTGACTGTAAATAGCTTTATACCATTTAACTTTTATTATTTCAAAGGGATGTTATCAATCTATTAAAGAATCTAATGGAATCCCCTCATCATCCCCTCATCATTCCATAGCTTTAGCAAGCTCTTCAAACTATCTAAGCACAATTCACAATAGCTAAATTGTGGAGCCAACCCAGATGACCTTCAGTAGTTGAATGTGTAGGGAAATTTTGGTATATATGCACAATGGAATATGACTCAGCAATAAAAGGGAATAAAATCATGGCAAATAAATGGAGTTGGAAAATATAATGTTAAGTGAAGTAAGCCAATCCCTAAAAACCAAAGGCCAAGTATTTTCTTTGATATAGGATACTGAATCATAATGGTGATGGGTGGGGAGCATGGGAGGAATGGAGGAACTTTAGATGGGGCAAAGGGGAAGAAGAGGATGGAAGCGGGTATGGGGGTAGGAAAGACTGTGGAATGAGTTAGACATCATTACCCTAAGTTCATTTGTGAAGATACGAATGGTGTGAAAATAATTTGTGTACAATCAGAGACTTGAAAAATTGTGCTCTATATGTGTAATATAAAATGAATTGCATTCTGCCATCATATATAACAAATTAGAAAAAAATAAATTAAAAGAAAAACTACCTGTGTGCTCCATATCAAAAGTCACTCACTGACACTAGTCACATTTTCCCCCACTTACATATCATGATCCATTAGTGAAATGAAGTCTACTTATTTCATAGAGACTGATTTTATTTGTGGGGGGAATGACTTGCCAAGGATTGAATTCAGAGGCACTTGAACACTGAGCCACATCCTCAGCCCATTTTTTTATTTTATTTAGAGACAGGGTCTCGCTGAGTTGCTTAGCACCTTGCTGTTGCTGAGGCTGTGTTTGAACTCAAGATTCTCCTGTCTCAGCCTCTGGAGCTGCTGGGATTACAGGTCTGTGCCAAGGTGCCCAGCCCCATTATGTTTTTAACTAATATGAACAAATGGAATGGAGTGGAGTAGAGTGCAGTGGAGTGGAATAATAGAATAGAAGAATAGAGTCTATGTTTTGCATTTAGTGGGATAAATAAAGGTAAACATTTTGTGAAACTTCCTTAAAATGCATGTGCATAGTATGCTTATGCGCCTATATATGTATGTTAGGTTCAAATATATCTTGCTTGATCAAGATGGCTCACACAGAGCATCCTGCAGATTTCTATGCCTTATCATTTTCATCACCCTTGCTGTTCTTAGTTTCACCTTTTTTGCTTTATTTCCCAACATCTAAGCACAACAGCTACATTTACAATACAACTGATTACAGAGATCACACTTATTTAAAAAACAGATTAAACCAACCAAGTGATCACATTATCAAGTGATCACAATAATTGTATGCTAGCTTCACTGATAACACAAAAGGTCATGTTCAGAAGGCAAGATGCATCAAATTTTGAGTGTTCCACATAGATGACCTGTATTCGAAAGTTTCTTAGGATATGACCCGGGAGCATGTTATACACAAAGCAGGAAAATGAAGGTGCACTCTTCTAGATGATGTCAGAAATTGTTCTAAGTCAAACTTTATATCAGAGCATGATGCCTTACAGTAAAATTAAAATAAATAAATATTCCATATTTTTGTAATTAAGATGCTTTAAGCCAATTTATCCACTTTCTTAACTTGAAACTAGAATCAGAACATGAATCAAATATGTCAAGTGGTTTTCTTACAACACAGAATTCCACAACTATATATAAAATGTTTTTGTTCGAATGATATATAGTAAAGACTGTTCAAACACACACACAGACACACACACAAAAAAACTAAAATGCCTGCAGATGATGGAGACTCCTTTGAAATTCTCCATTCCAACGACCATTAATCTAATTTTCTTCTTCTTCTTCTTGAATTCATATCTCTTCAAAAAGGATAGTTTCTCATTGAGTCTCTGAAATGCAGTGTAGCTGTTCTCCCTCATTGTTAATTTCTTGCTTATTAAACTTTTCCAAGAATTAATCTAATTAACATTGAGTTTACTTTTTAAGACTTGTATTGTTTCACAAGAAAAAGACATAAAATTATTTGAGGAAAAAATGCAGGCATTTCTTGTTTTTTACCTGGTGCATTTTTACTTTGTTTGCCACAATAGTGATTTAATTTACACTGAACAAACACAACTCTCTCCAATACAGTTTCATTTAATGCAGCTAAATTTGTATTTGGCAACAATGTACTATATTTAAGATAGACACATTAGTTAAAAAAGCACATAAACAAAGAATTTCTTTTTGATATTCTATGAACTCAACATTAGAGATTTTAGGAAGATTTGCCAGAGGAATTCCAGAAGTTATAAGTCATTATTTATTTAATTGCTCTTCCAGGGAATGTTTGGAACTTTTCGTGAATCTATATCTCATGTAGATGTTTGCCTTAAATGTTGATTGAATGAAGAATTAAATAGTCAATGTGTTAGAAATTAAAAACATAACTAAACTTTTAACTTTAGCAATTCCTGGTCTGTTGACTAAAGATATGTGGATGTTCTTTGATGCACAACATCTTTAATAAGCTTTAGAATATATATGTTTTTGAAGATTGTAACTTCATATATATTATGTGAAGAGTTGAAATAAAGCAACTAACTATTCAAGCCAGATTAAGAGTACCAGGAAACATATTATTGGTGTAATAAATGGTGCTTTGTGCATGCAAATTTAGGAAATAGAATTTACAGGCATAAAATAGAATTTGTCACAATGGCAACAGAAGCCAAACAACCAGGATATAGTCACATGATGTGGTTCCTTAAAGAGCACTAGCTCAGCAGTCAGGAAGTCTTCATTTTATTTTTCTTATTGTCATGACTATTCTTAGTTTGTTATCTTTCGTAAACTGAATGTCTAATTATAAATGTGTGAAACAAATATAAAAGCAACATTTTTGTTTTGGAAATAAGATACTAAAGTGGTTGCTTTAGTCACAAAGTTCATATACAGGCAATTATGACTACCCATTTAATGCCTGTAATAATTATTTTTTTCCAATAGCATGATTTTTTTGTTCCCTCAAATGGTGACATTCTTGAGTAATTTTATAAGTACAAAAATTATTTAAAAAAGTAAATGTTCTCCAGGAATGCCATTCATTCTCTCATAAAAACTGGACAGAATTCTAACTGCAAGTTAAAAGAAAGAAGGATGGACAGACTCAGTCATTTTCATTATAATCCTTTATATCCAGTCCCAGAATATAATTTGGAGTCCAAAATAAACAGTGAGGGCAGGGACCACATTTATCTTTCACTGATCAAGTTACCAACCCCCAATAAGATTTCAGTTAATAGAGTTTGAGTAAGTGAAAGTACAAAACTAAATCCAAGAAAATGAAACATGATAAAAACCATTTGTGCCTTTAACATTGAAGAGCAAAGGCTTCCTACCAAGCATTTTTCTCTTGAAATTTCCTATTACAAAATAGTATAAATTTCTTCAGAAATCTAAGCAATTTTTTATTAATGTGTTGTCCATGAATTTAGAAAAGCTTGTGATATTCAGAATTAGGATGATTTTCTCCACCAATAAGAAAAGGAGGAATTGATACAGTAAGTTATAATGTCTTGATCCAAAAATATTGGATGACACCAGGCAAGTAACGGTCCTAACATGCAAAAGAGTGCAGGTCCTGAGCAAACTCACACTCAATCAGAACAGTTATTTTTCATGTACTCAGAAGATGTCTTATCACTCATGGCCTATCTTCTGTTTAGCTGTGGTTTTTAATTAATAGAAGGACAAATGAAAGGCTATGGGGTGGGATGGCCAAGTTTTGCAGAACACTCTGGAGATGATGCACCTGCCTGTACTATTTAGCCCAGGGATGCCCAAATTTGGGTTGACACATTTTGAAGTCTGTGATAAATGTTTGCAAAATTAAACAATATTGACAGTGAAATGAGCTTTTTATTAAAGTATTTTTCAACTTTAAAATCTCATTTTAAACAGAAGTTTTTAAATAGAATATTATTGAATAGTAAATTTTGCTGTTTCCAAGCTCAAATAATTTTAAACTTTAGATAATTGGTAACAGAAACACATTCTGAGATTTCATTAAAAAGAAGAAAATAGAAAACATTGCAAGTGCAAGAAGAAAACATTAGATTAAAGGAACAAATTTCAGTGTTTCTATTTACAACTTCCATTCATTGATGAAGACAGAGAGTCTAGGAGTACTATGAACAGCGTTCCTTCCTCTTTTATTCATCCTTTGAAAGAATCCAGCTACCTTTGATACTTCTGTGAAAAATGGCATTCAAATATACCAAAAGAAAAAGAAAAGAAAAAAATGAAAGGATGCCTTTTGTATTAAAGAATGAAAATGGCCTTGGTTCTCAAAGGCTCTTTCTTTTTCATTAATTTATTCGGACCTGACCAAGTTATGATGGAATGTCTTACAATTTATTGTATAAGTTGTGCACAAATGCAAGAAAAAAAAAGCAAAACAACACTTACTCCAAAATAAACTCACTCTACTTAGGCAAATTGTTATTACCAAGTTATGTTGAATTTTAAAAAATAACTGATGTGCCTGAATTCATTTTTAAAAGAGCTAAACATATGTTAAACTTCTCTACAAGTATGATTTAATTATTAAGAGATCTACTTCAAAGTTCAAATATACATGAAAACTAATATATTTACTTTCATAGAAGTCTTTTTAAGAGAGGGAGCTTGATACTTCTTCAAAATAGTTAAGCCAGGTTTCCTATGAAAGTGGTGAATTGAAGTTTTTACCCCAAGATTATTTACTGTAGGATTATTATGTAATTAAATTAATTTATCATGTAAAAGTATTAAGTATAAATTCACATAATTTCTCTTGGTAAGTAAATAAGCAAATAAAAATACATAAAACATACCCCAAATCACCAGTGTATTGGGGGACTATAGCAGAATCATGATACCTTTGAGCTAATGTCATTACCATATTCTCTCAGGCTTTAAAATAACAATTTTCCTTACACATTTACCATACATTCACACACATATACACACACAATAGGTGCATACACTCACATAAATACACACACATGCATAGACTTTAACCCTTTTGCTTTACATTTAGACATTTATAGCTAAAACAAACCACTATGTTCCCCATTTGACTAAATAAAACTTTAAAAACTCTCCTTTGGGGAATTGTTAATTTTTTATATCATTGAAAAATTTATTTACTGCCTCCAATCAATTCTGTAGGAGAATCAAATGAGTATAGAGTAGTCTTGAAGATTTAAAAGACTGCAAACAAGTTTGTAAGAAACACTATATCCTGAATAGGAAAGATAAATATATGTAATAATGAAAATGATACACTTAGGCAAGGGAATTTGGAAAAAGTTGTAACAACAGAGAAAATAGACATTTAAACTCTGAACTGGACCCTAGTATTTAGATTTTTCTTTTCAAAGTTACTCATATGTTAAATAAGGATAGTAGTAACTACCTTCTTGGTCTTTGTGGAGATGATCAGGCATGTTAAATGACTAGCTCTGGAACAAGTATATTTATTAGAATTAGCAAATAAATGTTCATTATTATTAATGGTACTTGATGACATTAATAGTTATAATCATACTTGGTTGTGATCTTCTTCCCCAGCATTCCCCTCACACTGAAGCTTACTTTACACTTCTCTCATGATCCTTTTCATCTGTCTGATTATTAATATTCTGCTACTAGTTGTTGAACTGTGTGGGGTCAAGTATTATGATGAGCTGATGTGTGCATCCTACAAAGCAAGGTCTCTCCAACTACACTTTGGTTACCATGATTTTATTGTTTTATTTTTATTAATTTATTTTAACTGATACATAAAAATATGAAAATGATGTCTAAGATCAAGTGATTTAGTGTACTGCATCGCTTAGAACCAATGAAGTAAAGTAAGTAATTGGCAGAAAAAGTTTTTAAAAAATAGTGAAATGGCAAAGCAAGGCAGCTACCATTAACAACAACAACAACAGAAAGTAATGACCTTATTATAGACATTGTATGCCATCTCCACTCTAATTTTCACAACTCTGGATTCATTTGCCAGATTTGTAATAATGTTTTCTTCTACCACATAAATTTTATCTTTAATTCAAGTGTTAAATAAGAACACTGTTGAATACTGTTTAGATCTTTATTACAGGTTTTACACTTAAGTTACAGTGTTTCATATGCCCATGTGCAGTATCGATTAATACAGTTGCTTTCCTGCCCCTTCTTTTCTAATCTGAGATATAGTAATTCATTTACATATAAAAGTCTGAAGGTAAGCATCCATTAATTCATACTATGTATGTGGTAGAAAAGATTATTTTACATGTGGAAAACTCAATAGAAATAACAGAGAATTCAAACGATCATTGTTATAATGCCTTTTAGAAATAGATCTCAGTTTTTTGAACTGTGAGATCTGATTTAAAAATTCATGAGAATAACTTTCCTGTGAGAAGGCTCAGGGAATTATGAGTATGACAGATAAAATCAAAATAAAAATAAGAAACTCAAAAAATCTGGAATTCATTCATTATGTTGGTTTTATAGTTTATTATCACTGATTCAGATAAATCTTGGACATTTTTCTTCAGTTCACAAACTGAAAAGAGGAAGTGTTAAACTACCTGTGTAAAATTGTTTTGGAACCACGTAATTGTAATTAGATAGGTCAGGATATATGAAAATACAATCATATGCAGTAAATTTAGAGTGGGACCTGCTGGAACTGCAAGGGGCGGTACTCCTCACTTCAGACAGACAGAAGCCTCCGCCAGGGCCCAGGCACAGGCGGACTCCCTGGACTCCAATCCTCGAACAGCCGCCCACTTCAGAAACCTGCCGGATACTTCCCTGAAGGGCTGTCCCTCTTCCACAGCCACCACTGCAGGAGGCCGCCCCTCAGGGAGGAGGAGGTGCAGGCCAGAGGCCGTGTCCCTCTCGGAGGCCGTACCTCTCCTCTCTCTTCTTCTCTCCGTCAGTGCGTTTGGCTACCCAGAGAGGCTTTTCTCTCTCCTGTTCCTTCCCGCTTTCTTAGGGAAGGAAAGCATCTTGCTCCCTGGCCCTCTCCCTTTGGCTAACTTGTGAGCTGGTATACTATCAGGAGATAAGGTCGGCTCAGAGGGATGAGTCAGACTCTGAGCTGGTCTGGAATTTGAGCTTTTCTGACTTGGTGTCAGAGAGACACTGAACCTGGTTTGAGATTGGTAAACTCACCTGTCTGAGGTCAGCACGGCTGCTCAGGCAGTAGCGCTGTATCCGTGAGTCCTGAAAGCTTTACTTTCCCAGGGTAATTTGCATTCCACAGGTAAGGGAGTCCAACCAGCAGAGCGAACCAGGTTAGGGAAGAACATGGTCCATTCATTTGGAAAATAACTCAGAGCAACCACTTCATGCTGAGCACCATAGGACTCCTAAGTGTGACTCAGACAGACCCTAGTTCTCAAGGACCATGTCTAAGCTGTGAGCAGCCAGCGTTAGAGAAACCAAGGAGAGAGTAAGGGAACCCAGTTTCTTCCCATCACCCTTGCCCACCTGCAGCTGACCCTGACCCCAGTGTCTAGCTGGTGCAGAGGGCCTTTGGGGCCTTGCTAAGTCCGTCCTGCAGATCGCCTGGCATTCAGCTCATGCCCACAGTCCCAAGAGAGCTGGCCAGTACAAGTTCTCCAAGGAACAGGGAAGGCTACGGTGTCCCCACTCCCTAATGCAAATGCCACCTGCTGCCCATAGAACTCAATCCTCAGGGGCTCAGAGCAGATGCAGAGTGTCCGGGCATGCTGGAGTCCGCTGAGCAGCTGCTGGTGGAGGACCTGTACAACCGTGTCAGGGAGAAGATGGATGACACCAGCCTCTACAACACCCACTGTGTGCTGGACCTGCAGCGGGCCCTGGTCCAGGACCACCAGGAGGCCCCTCGGAATGACGTGGATGAGGTCTGGCCCCATGTCTTCATAGCTGAGAAGTGAGTGTGACCATGGTGGTGGTGGTGACCTTTGTCTCCCCTCTGTTAGTGCCTGGGAGAGGTGACATTCCTTCAGCTTCTGCCCACAGCCCTCGCAGCTCCAGCCCCCAAGGCTGGCTGACCATTTGCCCTGCCCTGGCCTGGCCTGGGGAGAGACTCCCCAAACCCTCAAACAGATGCCCAGGCTCCCTGATCTAGCCTTGCCTCGTGGATGCCTCCTCTGGGCCTCCTTTCCTGACACAGACTCCTGACATCATGTCCACCATCCCTGGACATCCATAACAGCCATTGGACAGAACGGCAGGAGCTGTCCACAGTGCTTGTCTGCACGCGTGCTCACCAACACACGAAAGTGTGTGCCACACAGTGGGCGGGAAACCGGGTTACAAAAGAATACTGAATGCTCACAGATAGGTAGAGGGGTGTGTGTGTGTGTGTGTGTGTGTGTGTGTGTGTGTGTGTTCGCACGTGCGCTTTTCCATCAACAAGTTAGCAGTAGGAGTCTCTGGGAAGTGGTTTTACAAGTGGCTTTAGTTTCCTGTCTAGGTTTGTTATGAATTTTACAAGTTCCCAAGACATTTATTGTCTTTGTGATCTGAAAAAATGTTATTTTTTAATAGTTTATGAATGGTTTCCAGAACAAAAACAAAGACAACTTCCACATTCCACATATTATCCCTCCAAGCCTTACCAGTACATAATTGGTACCAGCAGGTTAATATAAGAAACTAATTTTGGCTGATCCACTGCCTGCTGAATGGATGTACTCCCAATGTAATTACCCAGGTGTCCACAAGCACAGAGGGACCCGGGCCCAGGTGGGCAGTAGGAGATAGCTGGGGACATGAGGTCTGAAACTCCTTCCTGTTGTGACGGGTGCCTGGGGACTGTTCCCTTGGGCAGGGACCAAATCCTGTGTTTTCACCACCAGAAGCACTTGACCTGTGGCCCCAGGCATCTCCAGCCGCCCCAGCTCACTGTCCTGTTCCTTCCTAGGCAGGCCTGTGCTCAGGGCTCTCAAATTGAGCCCTTCAAACTCAGTTGCAGCAAAAAGAGCTCAGAAACACCGGTTCTTGTTCCATCTTTTTCTTCTTTCATGGTCTTGGGCAGTTATTCATTTTTAGAATCTTTGAATGCAGTTAAAATTGTTGCCTTTGAGTTTATTGTAAGGGGAAAACGAGATGATGCATATGAGGGGATTTGGGCAATACAGTGTGTGTCATCCGTGCACAACACACCTAATGTCTTGTCTGCCAGCTTTGTGCTTGGGTGAGTGTGCATTCCCAAGGTATGGGATTTGCAACTAGAGAACCCTGGACCACCCTAAAGAGTCCTTGCACCCCAATCTCATTCCCCCCACCCTGCCCATCTAGCTCCGTCTCTTCTCTCTCTCATGCAGCAGCCAAGTCAGGCCCCTTTAAACACAGGTGTCAACAGTGCGCCCCAGTGCCTAATGCCAATGTCTCGGCTTGGCACAAGATCATGAGCCACCACACAGCTTTGTAGGTTCAAACAGCAATTCTTTATTCCCGATCTCACACCAGCCTCCACACACGCTCAGGGGAAATTCTCTTTTTCTCCCCCACAATGCACGTCCTAAATACTTTTTCTCCACGAGAACTCAGCGGGAACTCAGGCAGCAGGCACGCCCTACTCCCAGCAGCAATAATCTTTAACTAAAACTTCCCTAAAACTCCTTTTTTCTTAAACCAGGAACACCCTAAGGAGCGGGATACTTCCTCAAACCTGATCAGCTCTAAACCCGGATCCGCCTTGGTCCTTGAGCAAGATCACCTTACATGCAATGTCAACAGCGAAATCCATTTAACATAGGGTACGCTGGCAAGGAAATTTTGAAGCGTCATTCCTACTTGACAATATCCCTCAGCACCCCAGACCTCCTGGGGAGAGGAGGAGGCACCCTGCTAGGTCTTCAGGCCCAGAGGCAGGCTCCCATCATGGTGGTCAACCTGCCCGGCTCTCCCTGCAGGAGTGCGGCTGTGAACAAGGGACGACTGAAGAGGCTGGGCATCATCCACATCCTGAATGCTGCCCACGGCACCGGTGTCTAAACTGGCCCTGAATTCTACACTGGGCTGGAGATCCAGTACCTGGGCGTGGAGGTGGACGACTTCCCCGAGGTGGACATCACCCAGCACTTCTGGAAGGCTGCGGAGTTCCTCGATGAGGCCCTGCTGACCTACAGAGGTGAGGGGCTCTGCTGCTCGGGCTGTGGACTCTCCCTGGGTAGAAACAAAGGGGGTGTCACGGTTATCTGAGGGGATCTGACAACACGGTTGTTCTCTAGGAAATGGAGAAAGAACAGGATGATCACTGACCCCACAAGCAATCCTGGGGGCCTCTCGTGTGTGGGTGCTTGGTGGCACCCAGGCAACAGATGGACACACTTAAGCTGGCCAAGGAGAGATGACAGGGAGGGCGGGAGGTGTGGGGTGGTGACAAGCACAAGGCAGGGACTGTCCTGTGATGGCTCCCAGGGCTGACTGGCTCCTTGGAGAGGCCATCTGGGAGGTCCTTCTGAGTCCCTGGTCCCCAGGGGAAGTGATCTGAGAGTAGCCACAGTAGAGCCTGGAGGACAGGCTGGAGCCAGGACAGTCGCCACAGAACGGCAGCCAGAGGACAGGGTCTCAGTCCAGGATTCGTTCGGCTTTTTCCACCTGGACTGGGCTGTTTCCCTGTCCCGGGGAGCTCCAGTTTTCTTCAACACAGAACAAAGATCAAAACATCTGATTCTAAAGTTGTCATGAGGGGCTGGGCTGGGCCTCAGAGGGAGAGCACTCGCCTAGCATGTTCGAGGCCCTAAAATAAAGACGCTGTGTCCAGATAAAAAATAAGTACTAAAAAAAAAAATTTAAAAAAATAAAGTTGCCATGAGGGATAAAAATCTTTAATGCATATCAGGGTTTATTTAGCACAACACCCAGCTCTTGGTGAATGCCTGAACGTCATGCCATTATTGTAATAAACCATGTGGCATTCCTGGGAAGGGCATTTCCTGTCATCACCAACATCAGAGATAGGTCACATCTAATGGGACATGCACACACGTCACGTGTGTGTCATAAATACACACACGCACACACACGTAATGCTTAAAATTCTCCTACTTTAAAAAACATGAGCCTTTGGACAGATTGGGGTTGCTGGCATCTGTCCAGGGTCTGTGGGAGGGGACCTGTTCCTTCCACTAGACCTGAGAGCAAGGCCAACCTCCCTGTGGAGAGGGAGCCAAGAGTGTCAGACACAGGGTGGGTGGAAGGTCCCCACAGCATCCAGAGCAAAAGAGGCTTCAACTCATTTTGGGGGCCACCGAGGCACCACGAGAGCCTGTGGGGAGGCGGAGGGAGGATGTTGCATTGGGTGCAGGAGCTGCGGCTCCAGGAGGAAGCTCCTTGCTGTGTCTATGAGGGGCCAGCCCACATTGAACACCCACGTTGGTGTCAGCAGGCGTGCACCCAGTCTGCTGGTGAGGTGACCTCTCCTGCCAGGTTTCTGTTCTTACGACTAAAAGGCTCAGGTGTCACTCCAGTTGCACTGGGCTGACTGGGCTGTGCAAGAGACAAGAGACCCAAATACCTTTTTCTTTGGGGTCGCGGTGACAGCTCCTCTGAACTTAAGGGTCCACAGGAAGAGAGAGAGCGAGAGCATGCGCTGACCCCTTTTATTGAGGAGAAGCTACTCAAATGAGGCAAGGGGTCAGGTTTCAGGGGGCTGAAATGATGTCCACTATTCATGATGTCCACTATCATCAGGTTGACTGACACCTGGGTAGGCCACACACCAAGGGCACAGTAAGAGAAGGGGACACACACAAGGCACTTCCATGGAATATTCTATCCTAAACAGGGCAAGGGGTTATATTACAAAGGAACCGGTGAGCATAGCTCCACCCATAGGGCTGTAGGAAGTCACACCCGTTCATGACACATTTCTGTGACTGAGCGCCTCAGCACTCAGCAGGGAGTGTGACTCAGTCACGTGCAAAGTTGGCCTCCCACAGTCTCCTGTCCCTCAAGCCTTGCTCTTGAGTGGGAGCAGAGGGCCATACCCTGACTCTGGCTGCTGCCTGTAGGGTAGGTCTCACATGCATACGCCCCTACCCTAGAGCCTTCTTCCTGTGGCTTCCTCTGCTCTTAGATGCTTGGACATTAGCTGCTAACAAGGAGGAGGGTGGAAAGGGACACCCCCGACCCCTCAGGACAGTGCTGTTATCCACATCTAACTGTCCTGGAAGCTGAGACCCACTGGCAGTCTGGTGACTTTGCCAGATGTAACAATCAAGATGCCCTTGGTTGCTGGTAACAGAAAACCACCCCAAAGCCTTCACAGCAGCAGAGGCCTTCAATAGGAGGCCACAGGAGGATCCAGAGACCACAGGAGTGTGGCACGGAGTGGCTAGGAGCAAGGACAGGCAGGGCACTTTTGGTCCCACCCTTCCTCGCTTCCCTGGGTGGCAAACAAAGGCTTGGCATTAGCCGATCACCTGACTCTGCCCATCGCCATGGGCTTCTACCCACCAGCAGTCCCTCAGGCCACCCTGGCTCCTCAGACAGACCCCAGGGTACAGTAGGCCCAGAGACACACAGAACCTGCAGCCTCGTCTGAGTGGGATCTGATGCCCTTATAGGAGGACTGGGTGGTCACGTGCAGGAATGCGTTGGCAAGTCCTTGGTCCTGCCAGATGGCCCAGGGAGGGACCGTGGAGCCCTGGGCTGGAGTAGGAGGGGCAGTGGCCTGAACCCCTGAACTCTGCTGTCCTGTGTCCCTCAGTGGGTACCAGATATTGGCAACAGACCCTGCAGCATCGCTGAGCCTCAGGGCCCATCTCATCTCTGACCCCTTGTGTGACAAAGGCATGGCCTTGGCTGGCAGGGAGACAGAATAAGGAGACTCGCCTCCCATCTCATCTAATCAGGGCTCTCAGCCGACGCTAAAGGTCCCCCAAGACTGTGGGCAGACAGACGGTGATGGCCAGGAAGTAGGTCTCCAGGAGTCTGGTCTGCACTATAAGCCAGCACTAGAGCGGTGGTGTAGACCCCAAGGCCATCCCGTTCAGGGCAGAGGGGAAGCACAAGGGAGGGGCAGATGACTGACGTGCTGAATGGCAGGGTCACGACTGGACTAGCCCCACAGACTTACGAGCAGGTCACAGCTGCCGCAGTACTGGAAGGAATCTGTGAGATGCCATGAGATAAGGAAGACAGACTTGGAATTTTTTTTTGTTTTATAGATTTCAGTTGATATAGAAGACGACTTGAGCATATTGTGTGACATGCCCACCCACACAGACCACAGGCCCCGGCACGTGGTGCTGTGGTTCAGGTTGGTCTGAGTGTTGCCCAGCACTTCCCATATTGGAATTTAATCATCCCATTGTGAGGTGTTAAGAGGGTGGGAACTTAATCAGAGTATGGTGTTCAGAGACCTTTGTGAAGGATGAGGTTTGGATGTAGGCATTAGGGTGGAGCCTCATGATTGAATCCTGGAAACGTTTGAAGAAGGGGGTAAGATGAAGGCAGACATATATGCATGCTCCCTGCCTCTTATTCTGTAAGGCTCTGCACTGCCTTGGGACTCTGCCAGCAGGAAGGCAATCACCAGATGAGGCTCCTGGATGTCGCACTTACAGAACCATAAGCCCAAATAAACTATTTTTCTTTGTAAAGTAGCCTGCCTCAGGTATTTCATTATAGTAATGGACAGCTGACTGGTACAGAATGCATGAACGAAGGCTATGTTCTTAGCGTCAGAGTGGTGAGAGTTCCACCTACTGTATGCCATTCAGTCAAACATGACATGTTTGGCTCCATCCTAGACCCAAACTCCTCAGTGACCAACTGATAAGTTTAACTCTTAACCTGGAGGAGAGTGTCTAGAATAGCATGGAAATATGAAAAAGAAAGTTTGAATATTGATTGAAAGACACATAATAGCCAGGAAAAAAAATCCTTAGTGAAGAATATGATAGTGATCCTCTCGAGGAATTTTGCACATAGGTCGTGATCATATGGACGTATTCATTCTTGAATGCAGAATGTCAGAATAGGAGCGCTGACTGCTGTTGCATTGTTATGCTTTGCCCTAGATAGGAAAGAACTGCCAAGACTCGAGTGATCCCACATGAAGGGGGCCATGTCCACCTGATTCTGTGAGCCAGTGAGCTCCAAATCGCAGGAAGTATCCTGCAGAGGCTGGTGGTGGCCAGCCAGCATGAGGACACTGTACAGGGCAATCCCAAGCTCTGACTGACTGGAGGTGCTCTTCCACCCTGGGATCTGCTGTGATTCGGGGACTCAGGCGATGATGAACACCAGCTCCAAGCACTGGGTCCAGCACCCCGAACAGCACTTCAGAGAAGCAGGACCGGGCAGCCGCCATGGTGGCATCACGTCTCTGTGTGTTCTATTTGCAGGGAAAGTCCTGGTCAGCAGCGATATGGGCATCAGCCAGTAGGCAGTGCTGGTGGCGCCTACCTGATGATCTTCCACAACATGGCCATCCTGGAGGCTGTGATGACCGTGAGCAGGAAGCGGGCCATCTATCCCAACGACGGCTTCCTGAAGCAGCTGCGGGAGCTCAACGAGCAGCTGATGGAGGAGAGAGAGGAGGACTGCAGCCCAGAGGGAGCCAGCGAGAGCCAGGAGGCCCGGGGCACCCTTGGGGCGCGAGCGCAGCTGACTGTGGAGGAGGACGAGGCCACCAGCCACCTCAGCGGCTGCTCCCTGGGGAAGGCCAGCTAGGCCTCCGAGCCCCTCATCCTCATTGACGAGGAGGAGGAGGAGAAGCTGTACGAGGAGTGGAAGAAGGGCCAGGGCCTCTTGGCGGGCAGCGAGGCCGGGGGTGGACAGTGTCCAGGGCCGGCCTCTTCGCGCCAGGCCAGCCAGGAGCAGGAGCAGGAGCTCGAGGACCAGGGCGTGGAGAGGATCATCCAGGAGTGGCAGAGCCGGAAAGAGAGGTACCACACCCAGGGCCACCGGTGGTGGGCCCTGGAGGAGGAGGACAAGGAGGTCGAAGAGGAGGAGGGCAAGTTCGCGTGGAGGCTCAGGAGGACGCGGAGCCAGAGCAGCGTCTCCGAGAGCGAGAGCATGCTCAGCCGGGAGGCGTGCTCCTGCGGCAGCTGGAGCTCGGTGGCCCCAGCCCAGGCACCTGGCGCCGCTCGGACTTGATGTCCACCGAGTGCACGTGGGACCTGTGGAACGAGAGGCTGCAGGACATCGAGAGGGAGGCCGTGCGGGAGTTCCGCTCCAGGAGCAGGAGGGAGGAGGAGGACGCGCGCTCAGAGGCCGGGAGCACGGTGCCCGAGGATGACCAGCAGAGCGTGTGCTCCGAGGCCAGCTCCTTTTACAACTTCTGCAGCAGGAACAAGGACAAGCTTACTGCCCTGGAGAGGTGGAAGATCAAGAGAATCCAGTTTGGATTTCACAAGAAAGACCTAGGGGCAGGAGAGGACAGTGGTGAGGCGCAGGGCCCGGAGGATACCCCCGGGTAGAGGAACCCCCCCAGATGTCAACCTGATGGCCTACCAGACCTGGAAGCTGAAGCACCAGAAGAAGGTGGGCAGCGAGAACAAGGAGGAGGTGATGGAGCTGGGCAAGGCGGAGGATGCCGTCCTGGCCAAAAAAAGACAGCGGAGGCTGGAGCTGCTGGAGAGGAGTCGGTGGACGCTGGAGGAGAGCCAGTCCATGGCCAGCTGGGAGGTGGATGGCTCCGTGGCTAGCGGGAGCATCCCCTGTCCGCCTTCTGCTCTGCAGCCTGCTCTGTCAGTGCTAATGGGGACACAGGTCAGTACTGAGTGCCCAGAGCCACCACTCCCACCTGTCCCAGGCCGCCAGCAGCATTGGGGGATGCTCAGCCACCAACCCCAGCACTCCCCTGCCCAGCCTGCCAGTGAGGCCTGGAGACACCATTTCCATTGCCAGCATCCATACTGGATTGCCAGCGTGGTCAGTGAGACCCTGGCTCAGAAGCAGGGTGAAATGCTGCTGCTGTCTCGCTCACCGACGGTGGCAAGCATGAGGGTAGGGCCAGACACCAGCTGCCTGGGGGATGGCCAAGTCTCCATGCTCAGTGGACAGAGCAGCTCCCTTCTGGGTGACTGCCTGCTGTGTCAGAGCCAGGCAAGGCCCAGCTCCAACTCTCAGTCCGTGCTGTCCTCCAGTACTTCACTGATCTCCAGGGCCAAAGGGGCTGGGAGCAGGGTGAGGGAGACCAGCAAGCCCATCTACAGCCTCTTTGCTGACAATGTGGACCTAAAGGAGCTCTGCCACAAGGAGAGGGAGATGCAGATGGAGCTGAGGGAGAAGATGTCCAAGTACAAAATGGAGAAGCTGGCCTCCGACAACAAATGCAGCTCCCTGTTCAAGAAGAAGAAGGTCAAGGAAGAGGATGATGGTGCCAGTGATAGGGATGGGGACACAGACAGTGCCATCAGGAGCTTCCGACTCTCTTCCCGCAGTAACTCCCAAAAGCCTGAAACAGACACCTCCTCCTCCCTGGTGGTCTCTGACCACTGTAGGAGAGGCAGCAGAGGAGATGGACAGCAGCATCAATAAGTGGCTCAGTGGCCTCAGGACCGAGGAAGACTCTCCTCCCCAGAGTGACTGGTCTGGCAGCTCCAGGGATAGGTACATCAGATCTTCCCTGCACCGGGAAACCGAGTCCAAATCCTGCAGTTACAAGTTCTCCAAATCCCGGTCAGAGGAGCAGGACACCTCCTCCTACCACGACGCGGACGGCAGCTCTGTGAGGAGTACTTCCTGTTTCTCCTCGTCCTCCACCAGGGAGGGCAGAGAGACCCACAAGTTCTCCAGGTCCACATTCAGTGAGACCTCCAGCTCCAGAGAGGAGATCCCGGAGCCCTACTCCTTCTGCCGGACCCCTGAGCCCTCCGAAGGGGAAGAGTCCCCAGAGCCATGGCGCCGGGACTGGGCTAGGCCCAGGGACTGGGAGGACATAGAAGAGTCATCCAAGTCGGACTTCTCTGAGTTTGGAGCCAAGAGGAAATTCACCCAGAGCTTCATGAGGTCTGAAGAGGAAGGCGAGAAAGAGAGGACAGAAACAGAGAGGAGGGAAGGTTTGCCTCTGGGCAGAGGAGCCAGTATCGGAGAAGCACAGACAGAGAGGAAGAGGAGGAGATGGACGATGAAGCCATCATCGCTGCTTGGAGACACTGGCAAGAGGAGACCAGGACTAAGCTGCAGAGGAGGAGGGAGGACTGAACAGGGCCTGGGCCACCTGCCACTCAGCGGAGCACAGGGCTCAGGCACACCCTGCCACCACCCCTCAGGGGCTGAGGATGCAGAGAGGATCTCTCCAACAGGCAGAGTGGCAGTGCCCAAGTGGAACGACACCGGGGTGCAGGGTGGGAGGAGAGGAGCCATGCTGGGCCAGCTCGGGCCGTTTTCTGTCATCCAGGGCCCTCTGTGCTTTGGTGCTTATGTGATTGATAGTGTGTGTCCTGGACTGGAGAGGAGAGCGTGAAAGGAATTGCAGTTTGTTGGAGACTCCAGTGTACATCCAGAAGGCCATAAGGCAGGACTTGCTTCTGTTCAAGTGGTTTCATAACAAGTCCCAGGAAATCTGTCAGCAATGCCCAGCTCTGTTTAATATCTTGGATCTCCATTAAATTGGTTTGTTGTGAAATCTTCCTTCTGCACTCTGGTCACTTTAGCTCTTTAGATGTTAGGGGAAACTCACTTCAGAAGTCATGGTGGGTTTTTATGGGCCAGCCTCACCTTGCTTCACAAAATCTGTGCCTCCAGGCAATGCCACCACCGTCTCATTGTTATATAATAAAGGAAGATGTGGTGCAGGATGGAGGGCAGCTGAGAGGCCATTTCAGGACCCACCCCCACCTCGCCCGGGAGCAACAGAAGGAACTAAAGAAAGAGTGAGGTTAGTGTGTGAGCGGCAAGGTCTGGGGTACAGAGAGGGTCCCTTGGAATGACAGGAACACAAAACCAGCCGGAGGGAGACCAGAAAAGCCCAACAGTACCAGGTGGAGGTGAGTTTTTATAAAACCTCGCGGCCATCCTTGCTTTCATTTCTTGAAGGCTGATTGGATAATGAGAGTGTACTTGGTCCTTCCTTACCCTGTGGGTGGGCTGAGCTGGCGAGAAGTCTTTACCCTTGTCACCAAGACATTTCTGCCTCCAAGACACAGGTTGGCTTGCTGGAGCAAGCAGAGGACTTTGAACACCTTACAACCTCCACTGGTGGGCTGCTCTCCAGAGCTGCTGTGGGGCCGCAGACCCTGGCCAGATTTGAACAGGCCTGTGCCATGCAGGGGTCTGAGATGTCTTGAGTAACCATGAATCCCAGCCCAGGGACGCAGCTGGCCATGACTTGATTATCGAGAGGGCAAGAGTAAGGAGGAATACACCAGTGGGTAAACAGTAACTGGTGATCCTGGGATCCCTTTCTCTAACCTGAGCTGCCCGGGACATGGAGATGAGGCAGCCTTTATGCATGGATTGGCTCAGCATCACATGCCTCATGGCTTCAAAGATGAAAATGCTAAGGCGAAGGGTGCCAGCATGATGCCTGATCCCTGAATGACACACAGCTGCTGTCGGAGCGGCTGAGTTCATTTTCTGCCTCCCCCTCCCTGTCCCTGCAGCTCAGTTGCTGCGGCCCCATCTCCCCTCATGATGGACAGGAGCTTGGCAGGGCGGGCCAGGGGGCTCAGTCTTTATCCCATTCCCCCCATTCCCCCCTTTCCTTCTCCCTGTTCACCGTGGCTTCAGTGGGCTCCCCTGGGCTTGTGTACTCCCACTGTGTACAAAGGTGCCCTTCTGGAACCATCTGCACCAAGAGGCTGCTCCCACGGGCCCTGGGCCTCCAGGAGCTCCGGGCTTCCTCTCCTTCGTGCTGTGGGGAGGCTTCTGACCCAGGCATGAGCAGCTGGGCACCCACAGAAGGAGCATCTTCTGAAGGGAGGACTGAGGATCTCACTGGATGGGCCCTGTGCCGTCTCCACGGAGCCAGTTAACCCAGGTGTCTGCCCAGGCCTCATTTTTAACATCACTCACACAACAAACAGATGAGTCCCCGTCATGTCAAGGTAGAGCAGAATTCTCACAACTCACTCCTGGTCCATTCCAACTTCCTTCTCTGAATGTGGACCAAGCAGTTGAGGTGTGTGGAGCTGAAGAGTCGCCAGCCTTCCTCCATCCGGGATGTGCACTGCCCACTTGGGTAGAGATTTCAGGCTATAAGGGCACCTGTAGACCATCTTGGCTTACTAGCAGAGGAAGCCAGAGAGGTCCTTTGCTGGCCTTGCTGGGGACCCTGCCGCCCAGGGTATCTGTCTGAGAATTCAAGACTCTGGATTCGGCTTATTCCTGGAGTCGAGTTTATTTTTGGAAACCACAACAATAACAATTGTATCTGATTTATGATGAACTTGAGGAAATATCTGGGATTGAACTGTTAGACTCCCAAGTGTGACTTCTGTATCATACCTAACCGAGGGTGACAGTGGCAGTCCCGCGTGCTGTCTGCCTGTTGGTAAAAGCCCCACAGGAAGAAGCGGGCACATCCACAGTGGTGACTGAGGAGAGCTCCAGGGTGGACGTTTGCAGAGCACCAGAGGAAAGGGGTCAGAGGGAGAGAGTGGCCCCACCCTCGTGCTGAGGGACAAAGTGAGGAAGTTGTTTCCAGAGCCCCACAAGAGCCATGACCAAGGGAGAGGGGCCCCTGACCACCTGGAGGTCAGGGAAATAAATGTCCCAACCCCTGTCCCCCCATTGTGGTCTCATGTAGTAGCACCCACCACCAAACCTGACTAAAGGCAGTAAGTGGAGGAGTCTGAGGGACAAAATGTGGGTCTGGAGAGGCCGCGCCACTGAACTGAGAGGAAAGAACATCACGCAGCCCTTTCCAAGGACGTGTCTTGGATGAGGGAGACGCTCTGCACTGAACACAAAACCCACCCGCCCTAAGATCAGCACTTGGCACCGAGTTTCAGCTACATGGAATCAACTTTTGGAGACGCTGAGTTTGTTTTACAAGAAAACAAATAAGGAGAACAAATCTGAAGTTTGGCCTCTGCCCTCTCCTAAGGTACTAGAGCTCACTAGGAGAAAACTCCCCACTTCCTGGCTGTGAAAGGGTTTGGGAGACCCGAAGGCATCTTGTGCACCCAGGGCTGGGCTCCACCTCTTGGCCAGGAGGGGCAGCTCCCTCAGGAACCCCAGAGACACAGAGGGCTGGGGACGGAGTCACAGAACTCCAGCCTTTCCTACCCTGGCGACTGCCTGCCTCCCACCCGCAAATCCCTGCGTCAGTCAGCCTGTGACAGTGTTGATAACAGGGTGGGGAGAACCTGCTTTTAGTGTTTGGAATGTCACCAGAATAGAGAGTGAGGGTTTCTCTGGGCTCCCTGAGGCGGACCCCTGGAGAGTCATTAACCAATGACAACTGAAGAACAAATTCGTGCTACCATCTGTCTTAAAGCATGTGTAGAGCTGCCTTGTGAGAAGCACCCTGAGTGCCACACCTGTCCCTTAGGGTTGTCTGCTCTGCTGCTACCAAGAGAACACCATATGAAGCCATGGAGAGTGGACAGTCTCAAGTCCGGGAAAGGCTCAAGTCCCTCACAAGAAGTAGCTAGGTGCCGTGGTGGTGGTGCAGGCCTGTGTCCCAGCTACTTTGGAGCCACAGCAGGAGGATGGCAAGTTCCAAGCCAGTCCCAGCAACCTAGTGAGACCCTGTCTCAAAATACAAATTCAAAAGGGCTGGAGGTAGTTCAGCCCTAGAGCGGCTCCCAGAATCAGCAACAGCAACAACAAAAGAGTTGTCAAGCGAATCAGAAGAGCCTGGCCAGGTCTCCCACCTCCTCACTCCTACCTGCACCTGGGCCAGCCGGATGGCTCCTCCACGCATCCACTCCCTTTATTCTGCCACCACCCCCCAAAACCAGGCCTCTTCCCCACCCCTGGCGTTTGCAGTGGACTTATAAACTAGTTCCACCTCACCACCCCTTCCTTATCTCAGGACCCAATTAATCTCCCCACAGCTCACAATTCTGTTTCTGTTTACTACTGTTTGTATGGACTCTGAGGGCTCCCGACCCGGGAGTCTTAAGTTCCTGTGCATGGCCGTCATCCGTCCCCCTCTGGCTGCATGTGGGCCCCATCTGGAGCACTTTCAGCTGTCCCTCTGTGTGGCACTGCCCTGTTTACCTGCTTGGGTGCTGCCCTCCAAGTCCTTCTAGCAGCAGCCCACACTTAAATCCCTCCCAGCCACTGGGCCACACAGTCTCCTCCTCCTCCAACGTCACACAGCACTCTGTGCCTGACTCTGGGCTCACCCCAGTCTGCTTTTCTTCATAGGCATCTGGTACTTCAACTTTCCTAACTTTCACCATGTCTGTGGTGCTACAATTAAGTAAGATTATTTTAATGTGCCGAGGCCGTCCATAGCATGCAGGAGAATTTAGTGGTTCCACGTTGCTCCATATAATTCTATAACAATGATCAGTTATAATTATTATTGTAGACATGGTGTGGTAAGTAGTTAAGAATACAGCTTTGTGATCTAATTGAAAAACTGCCAACACTTATACAAAGTGTTTACCGAGTTCCAGGCACTACACTGAGAGCTTTAGCATGGATTATCCACTTTGTGTCTACTGTTATCAACTTGATCTCTCCCCAATCCTACCCTTGGTTATTATTAATTTTTGAAGCACATGATGTACAAACACCGTGCCAGCCACTGGAAATTCAGCAGAAATCAAGGCAGGTCAAAAATGGCCTCAGCGAGCTGGCTGTCCTGTTACAGGAAACAGTGGACAAACAGGCCTTTCGAGATCTAGAACACTGTTCACGTCTGTGGGCCTTTGCATCTTGTCTGCCCCCACTAGCAGGGAAGCTCCCAGGGAAAGGGTTATTCTGGGCTGCATCTCCCACAACTTGATACCAAGTCTTCTCTGGATGAAGACAGAAAATGCTCTGAAGGAAGTGACGGGGACAGGCATGGGGTGGCGTGGCTTTAGGCAGGTGACATGAAACCTGGACCGGTCAGGCCAGGGCTCAGGGGAAAGATTGCTCCCCTTGGGCAACCCCTGGGGACCATGGGGCTCTGGAAGGAGGGATGATGAACTACCTGGGCCACAGGGCTACTCCACGCCCAGCCTGAGGGAGTCCCCTGGAGTCTGACTTCAGGCCACGCACCTCAAAGGGCAGGCAGCCTCTGAGGGTGCTTGGGAGGGTGCCTGTGCATCTAACCGAAAACATGGGTAAGGGTCCGCTGGCTGATTCAGCAAGGATCCTGGGGCCCGAAGGAGGCAGCTTGTCTCTGCTGAGGCTCAGAGTGCCTGTCCATCCGTCCTTCCTTCCTTCTCTCTCTGACTTGCTCGTTCTCTTTCTTCCCTATGGGTGAGCAAGACGGTTAAGTGTAATGGGAAGAGAATGTCACAGGATTCACAGTTGGAGGGGACTCCAGGAGGGACTCAAGTCCAGGGTGGAGTGGTTCAGCCACCTGCTCGGGAGAATAGCTGCTTCTGCTCACTGTGCTGGCCATGGAGCCAGCACTCCTGGAAGCCTCACTGTCCGGGCCCGGGGATGCTGCGAGCTCTCCAGCACAGCCTGTCTTGACCCATGTCCTGCTCTCCAAGGCAGAGCAGAGACAGGGAGGAGGAGGAGACAGGGAAGGAGCGTGGCTCCAGAGGCCATTGGTCACAACTGTCCTGCCCTGCTCTGGGTCTTTCACCCAGAGCACTGCCAAGGGCCTCTGGAGGAACCAAGCCTTCCTCACAGGAACCCAGAGGGACTAAAAGCCCATTCACAGGCAGAAGGCCAGATAGCAGGCAGGACTCTCTGCCTTTTGTGGGACATTGAGACCAGGTAGATCATTTCAAAGACAATGCCAGTAATGTCCTGTACCCAGCCCCAGGGGCCCCAGAGAAGGGGCACAGCAAGAGAGACCCTCCTGGCACTTCCTTTGGGGATGCCATCTGAAAAGCCCAGTGACGACCACGTGGTAAGATTCACTCAGCTCCACTGCCCAGCATGGCAAGGCTGTGACACGGGTTACTATCCCACCTTACAGATGGAAGACTCCGATTGAGAGGGGTGCTGTGCACTGTGTCCCCCAGATTCATATATTGAGAGCAAATCCCCAGTGCAGTAGTCAGTAGCACCCAGAGGCAGGTCCTCCACAGGAGAGCAGGCCCTGAGGACCTGTCCTTGTGGATGGGATCATTACCCGTGGAATGGTGCTTGCTCCCCATCCAGCCTCGCCCTGCTGCATCCTCCGTGAAAGGGAGAGTCCTCCCCAGACGCAGAATCTGCTGGCTCCTGGGTCACAGCCCCGGGAGCTGTGATCAGCACAGGCTACTGTTTATAAATTACCCAGTCTACATGGTTTTGTTACAGCAGCACGAAGGGACTGGCAAGGGCTGAAGTCATGTCCCCAGGATCACACAGGAGGGGGACGGCAAGAATCTGAGCCTAGATGTATCTGACTTTAAAACCACTTTTCTACCACACCATTTTGCCCAGGGAGAGGTTAACACTGTGATTGTAGAGAAATCTGGATGTGGAGGCAGGGCTGGGGCCGGTTGGCCACTCAGGAGACTCGGTTCCCGAACAAAGCACGACTGGCCTTCCTCCCAGCAGCATGCAGCCAACTCACTAATAAACAGCGCAGCACGGGAAGATGACAAGCCCGCAGCCCCAGGGACTGCTCCAAACAGGAGCTGTACTTAGAGACGGGATGTTCAAAGAGGTTAAGATTTCCATCTGCACATCTGCACTCTCTTCCCCGCTCCCGGGAGAGAAGCTCTCATCGCGGGGAGTCACCATATTTGCGCTTCTTTCAGACAGCTCTCTCTCTTTTAAAGCTGCCAGCACAGGTGCAAGGTAGCTCTCCATCCATTACAAAGGCTGCCGTGGGCAGCAGGGAGTAGGAGGGGCTTCGGCAGGGCTGACACAGGACACAGATGTTCTCTCTGTGTGTGTGTGTGTGTGTGTGTGTGTGTGTGTGTGTGCGCGCGCACATGTGTATGTGCATGTGTGCGTGTGTGTATAGACAAAGAGAATTTCTATACATAGCTATTTAAGAGGATGAATAAACCTGAGTATTTTGCAAACTATGTATAAACATAATTTTCAAATGTAATCTCTTTTCAGATTAAAATTGCATATTTTCTAAGCTTTTATATTGAAATTTTAAAAAGATTATGGAGATAATTAAATATTATTACTTGTGTGTCTGAGAAGCATATCTTGCTCAATAATAGGTTTTTTTGTGAGTTGCTGTCCTAGCTGTTTGTTGAAGATACAGTAATTGAAGAGTGTCCACTAGCCTAAGCACCAGGGGCCAGGACAATACTGTTACTTCCCTTTACTCCTCTTTTACCTTTCAAAGAACATTAACTAAACACAAAATCACCAAATCCCCATTTTACTAAACTTTTTGTAAGTCATACAGAAAATACATTCAGAAAAACATGTCAATTTTTTTCCAAAATATGTCATTTTGTAAGCATTGTAAATGTTGCACACAGTTCTTTGCTTTTATCATCTAGACTTATTCCTCAACACATTTCAGAAATATTTTTTTGGAAGGACCTAAAAGTCTCAGTGGCATTGTTCAGCTGCCTGCCCTGATGATTTCTTTTATTATTCTCATGAATCTCCCCTTTTAATTTCCACCTTAGCTATTCATATTCTTATTCTGAATATTGTTTAGACAGTTTGAAATAACTTAAATGATTTTTCCTTCAGTTTTTCCCCTTTCCTTTAAATTATGTATGCATTGCATACCTGTATCACAACACTCAAGGGTTTTTTTTTTGTTTTTTAGAAAGAGTCTCACTGTATTGCCCACACTGGCCTTAAACTCTTAGGCTCCTGCCTTAGCCTTCCCAGTAGGTGGTACACATAACTATGCCCAGCTCACAACAGTGTTCTTAAGGGCATGTCAGTTAAAAAAAAAAAAGAACAATAAAAACACACTTTTGTGTAACTTATTGTTAAAGAAATCCTAGATTCCTCAGCAAGGAGTTTGTGAAAGGTCCATTTCAGAATGACTATGCCCTACTTCACTTTACTTTTCACACCCATCCCTCTGCTTTCAGTTGGGGATTTTAAGTAATTGAACCATGACAATTTTCCAAACTCTTTGATTTGGAAATCCTCCCTAGTCTTTGGGACTGGATTCCTAATATAGATCTTGTTCTTTTCCTTTAGGACATAAAAGGAACTTATTTTGCTGAAGCTTATAGATTGAATGTCTCTCTTTTTAATATAGTGATTTGGTATATGTTTTATCACACATAATAGAACATGAGCATATTAAAAGCAAGGACTGTGCCCTATCACATCTGCTTTATAGCTTATTTTATAAAACAGATTGACTGTAAAATTTGCACCATTCATCAGAAATACTAATTTTGTTAATATTACCTACATTTTTATACAAGTCAGAATTGAGCTTAAATCAGAATTAAATTAGACCATTGTGCTATCTTTCAGATATCTTTTAGTAAATTTCAGGCTTTATGAGAAGATGGTTGGAAGGGAAGATGTCAAAACTCCCTTTTCATTGCCCTCCCCCTTTTTAATTTTCTGTTTTCTTTTTTTAAAGTTAGTATTTTGTGGCTAGAGTTGTAGCTCAGTGGTAGAGTGCTTGCTTGCCCAGCATGTGTGAGGCACTGGGTTCAATCCTCAGCACCACATAAAAACAAATTAATAAAATAAAGGTATTATGTCCATCTACAGCTAAAAAAAGCTATTTTTAAAAATAAATAGTCAATATTTTAACATACAGATAACAAAGATAGTACATATAAATGGGGTAACATGTTTTGATACATGTATATATTGTGTTATATTTAAATCCAGTTAACATTTTCTACTCACGTATCATTTCTTATGTTTAAAAACTTACAATTTTTTTTCTTTTTTCTTTTGAAATGTAGGATGCATTTATTTATCCCCCCACCCACCCCTACTGGCTCCAACCCCTGGTAACTACCATTATACTTTTAACTTCTATGAAATCAGCTTTTTTGTATTCCACATGAATAAGATTTTGTGGGTCTTGTCTCTGTGCCTGGCTTGCTTCATTAATATAATGATCTTGTTCCATCGTGTTGTTGCAAAGGATAGGATTTCTTTATTTTTATGACTGAATAGTATTCCATTGTGTATATATAACACTTTTTTTTTATCCACTTATCAGTTGATGGACTCTTAGGTTTCCATTTCTTGGCTAATAAGAATAGTGCTGCTATGAATATGGGAGTGCAGGTGTCTCTGCAGCTTACTGATTTCCTTTCCTTTGGCCATATATCCTGGAGTGGAATTGTTGGATCATATCATAGTTCAATTTTTAATCTTTTGAGGAACCTCTACACTGCTTTCCATAATGGCTATCTTTGTTGCCCTTTAAATCATATCTAGACCTATCACCAAACCAAACTTGATTTAGAATTGGTTGTGGCATATTAGTTTAGAAGAGAATATATACTCATCTCTCTCCCACTTCTCAGCCCTTTGTCTTCTGATTCTCTTCTCTAAAATCTGCAAGGTGCTAGAAAAGGAATAATAATTTATTTAAAGAAGTATAGATTTCTTTTGTAAATTTTTTAAATTGTAGATGGACACTATATCTTTGTTTTATTTTTTTTTATGTGGTACTGAGGATCGAGCCCAGTGCCTCACACATGTGAGGCAAGTGTTCAACCACTGAGCTAAAATCCCAGTCCCTATAGATCTCTTATAAATAAAAATTCTTGATTTTAGTAACCGACAGTTAAAATTATCTTGGGATTTATAGCATTTTTTTTCCTACAGAAAACCATAGGCAAAATTGCAACATGCTTGGAATTGCGAAGCGCAGTTTTACAGGTAAATTGATTTTTTAAAATGAATTATTCTAAATTGTTCTGATAAGATATTAGATATTCATGCCCAAAGAAATATTATCTCAGAAGGGTTTTATAACAATTGGAATTGATCAGTTGAACTCACACTTAAATGATTTAGTTCATACTTTGTACACGGTAGAAATAAAAGATATGATTCTAATTTTTTCTGTTTCTATTAGCTTGAATATTCCAAAAATCAGTTTGGAACTTTTCATTTTCTACCTTTAAAACAAGAAATATATTTATTTTAAATATTTTATTCTTGCCATTTAAAAGACATAGGGTGCATTGAAATCTTTGTAATGAAAAGATATAATATGCATATTTTAAATTTAGTCCACACAGTCCCAGGAAGAATTTAAACTGGAGGACCTGAAGAAGCTAGAACCAAGTAAGTTTTGTTTTGTATTTTTTAGTGATATTCCTTTAGGAAGAGAGTTTTATCTGTTGTGAATATTAAGATTGTTTAGCACAGAAAGTGATTGGATTTATTTCTCTTATTTTTTGGTGCTTTTAAAATTCCTACAATATTTGTATTTTTAATTACCATTTGGATTTAATCTTTATTATAGAATATATATGTTGTACTTCATCTAAATATCCAAATTAACCTTTAATTTGTCTTAATGGCTTTAATAAGATTATAATTATTTTGATAAACATTTTCAGTAGAGTCCAATAGAGAAGATAAGGTTACAGTCATTAATGCCCATTCACATTACATGTTATTGAAAACTACAGTCTGAATGTTGGGAATGCATTACAAAGTGTTTTTTTGTTGTCTCCATTTTTTTCCCTTCTTCAAAAATTTAAAAAGTAAACAATTCCTTTAGTTATCTTGTTGGTTAGGATATTCCCAAATAAAGCCTTTCTGCTGTTTCAAGTGATTGCTCTCTTAGAACTGTCTGCAGTATGAGCAAAGGCACAGTGTGAATAACTGAATGAATGTAAGTTAATGTAGCCTCTTTAAAAAACTTTTTTAGTTGTAGACAGATACAATACCTTTATTTTATTTATTTGTTTTTATGTGGTGTTGAGGATCGAATCCAGTGCCTCACACATGCAAGGCAAATTCTCTACCAACTGAACTATAACCCAGCTCCTGTACTCTTTTTTTATTGAGATAAGATTGCACATCTCAGTGCATTTATGTGACTAGGGAATAGTAGATTTTATTTATCCAACTAAGTAAGATTTTTAAGTAGGGAATCATAAAATCAAAGCATTTTCAAACAGAAAAGAGTCTCAGACTTGTGATCACATTCTCTATTGAGGAAAGAAATGAAATGATTTGTTTGTCCTGTTTCACTTCAATCTCTCAGTAACTGAGCAGGGCCTAAATCTCAGAACATTTGTCAGTGTATCTCAGTTCACACTAGTGCAATCCTTTTAATGTAAACATGCTTTGAGTAAGAGATAAAATATTAATTTAAGAACTAAAGAGAGTCTTGCACAGTGGCGCATGCCTGTAATCACAGCCGCTCGGGAGGCTGAGGCAGAAGGATATCAAATTCAAAGCCAACCCTAGCAAAGCAAGGCACTAAGCAACTTAGTGAGACCCTGACTCTAAATAAAATACCAAATAGGGCTGGGGATGTGGCTCAGTGGTCAAGTGCCCCTGAGTTTAATCCCAGTACCCCTTGCCAAAAAAGAACTAAATAGAATGTTCCTATAAATTCCACAAACTGCCAATATCTAATTCATTATAGCAATTTTAACAAAGACATATATTATTGAGATAGCTGAAATGTGATTGTATTGCAGATCCAGGATAGAAAAAGGATTCTCAGAGTATACTGAAGGGGATCTGATTTTCTGTTGTTTGGGTTGGAAAAGAGAAGTTAACAACAACAACAGACAACAACAAAGGAATGCATAGCAGATTTGTTGTGATTCTGGTGGCTTTTCCACAGTTTTAGATGATCATATTTCATTTCTTCTGGACACCATCCTTCTGAATATGGCAAGAATTCTGATGAACTCTGTAATTTTAATAGTTTTGGTTTCTTTATGTAATCCAGATCATAAAGTTTTGTTTTCTTTGTGGTTCTGAGGATCAAACCCATGACCTCACACATGCTAGGCAAGCGTTTTACCACTGAGCTACATCTCCAGCCCTAGATCATAAGAGTTGGAGATGTTATAAGAGACACAACTTATATTCAGAAATAGTTCTTATGCCTATATCCAATGTATATAAGGATACTAATCAATGTGATATTTCTCACAAATTTTGGGGGTTTTTTGTACCTAAAACTTTATTTTTCAAAAGCATTAATAAATACTTTGTATAAGATTGAGATATAATTTATATAAAGCACAATTCACCAATTTAACGTATCATTCAATTTTTTTAGTAAATTGGAAGAATTATGCAGACATCACCACAATCAATTTTAGGACATTTTCATCACCACAAGAAGAAACCCTATTCCCATGAGCAGTCATTCACTTCTTGCCATCCCCCTAAAATCCCTTCCAATTCCCAGCCCTAGAAAACCATTAGTTTGATTTCTGTCTATAAATTGTCCTATTGTAGACATTTTATTTAAATGGACTCATATGATATATGATCTTTTATGACTGACTACATATAAGATTATTTTGAGAAAAACACATTGATGGCTTTAAATAAAAGATTGCAACAGTTGTTTATACGGTGGTTCTACTGAAAATTATGTTTGTGTGTGAGTGTGTGTGTTGTGTGTGTGTGTGTGTGTGTGTGTGTGTGTGTGTGTGAGAGGGAGAGAGAGAGAGAGAGAGAGAGAGAGAGAGAGAGAGAGAGAGAGAGAGAGAGAAGAGAGAGAGACAGAGAGAGATGATGCTGGGGATTGAACCAAGGGCTTTGGGCATGTTAGACAAGTGCTTTACCATAAACTATGTCACCAGCCCTCAGTTTTTTATGATAAAATTATTAGGATTTTGGCTTCTTATTCAGTCACTATTTCCTATTAGTTGTTTGTTTCCAAACAAAATTTAAGAATCTTATAGATACACAGAGTGGCCGTAAAGACTGTGGATGTTTATTTCATATATTTATTATCTCTTCTCTTCCTCTGAGCATGCTCAAGTACTTCTATTGCCTCACAAGATCTTTCATTAATTGCCTTTTTTTTTTTTTAGAATAGCATCTATATGCTAAGCACTCGAATCCTCTCAGTAACATTCTGCTAAGGACAACACTGACACTAGCTTGTAAATCCCAGCAATGAGTTTTAGGGTCACCTGGATTGGTTCTTTCACTATGCTGTTAGTAATACCTGTAGTGGTGCTGTACTACATCATTCCTAAGTACAGCTCTCCAGTTCAAATTCCTAAGAAATTATTGACCCATGTATTAGTCAAAGATCAGGTTAAAATCTATTACTTTTTTGGCTTTTTAAAAAAGATTTGGAATAGAAATAGAAAGAGTATTTTGGAGATTCACTTTATTATACTTTATATAATGTTTTTCATTTGTACTTTTCCCTTCTTGATAGTTATCTTTTTAGATGATTTTAATTTGCTGTTGCTTCTCAAAGAAACATAAGTGAGTATTCTGTATTTCAGTAGGGTAGACTCTGTAATTTGGAATTTATCCAAGCAGGGCACTTGTTGTGAGTTAATTATTGAGTTGGAATTAAATATTTTCTACAAATTGGTATTTAGTAATATTTCAATTAAGTATACTTATTCAAGCTTTCTTTTTAAAACGTTAAGCCTCTTCTAAGGAAAATAATGAATTCTAACTTTTAATATGTTAAACTTAACTGGTTTCCTTTCTTTTAAAAAAAGTTTTTTTTTAAATTTAATGCATGTGTGTGGTGCTGGGGATCGAACCCAGGGCATTTTCCATATAAGGCAAATGCTCTACCACTGAGCTACATTGCTAGCTCTTGGCTGGTTTATTAGGCTGATGTATTCTTTACTTGAACATTTTGAAATCTTTTAAATTCTGTCTGAAAATACTAAAACTATGATTGTGAAAGTCTAAGCCATTTTTTCTTATGTTAATTGCAGTAATGTACTGCTGCTTACTCAAGCATATCTCCCCACCACCACCCTGCAAAATTCCCTTCTGTTAAGCCACCTTTCAAGGCTTCACAGAAATTCCACCTTTCCCTGAAAGCTTTCTCTGCTGTCTCTATAGAGGCATAATTAAACTCTGCCTCCTCTCCTGTATAGAATCATTTTAACTATCCATTGTCAGATTCTCACATGTGTTATTTTCACTTGTATTTGTTTTAGTCCTCAAAGAGATTATGAATGGACTCTTCCCCCACCCCAGAGCCTATTGAATGCTTTAAGTGTAGTATGAACTTGGCAAGATTGTGTTGAGTTAAATAGATTTGAATGTTTTGAAGGAATCTTTTCCTATAATTTAAAAAATAACCTTTCAAAATTGAGGCAGCTGCCCATTTTCTTACCACAAAAATGAAACACGTCAGTCACCAAAAGCAAAATGCATTTTGATATTTGCCTGTGTGTCATCTTTTGAGGGTTAGCTTCAGGAGGTTGGTAGGTCTGTGCTCCAAGAGAAAGGCTGGGAGTGCTGAATTTTCCATGGTGGAGTAGCATCAGATGTCTACCATGTAGTGATCCAAAGTGTGTAAGTCCTACCAAATTAGCCAATGAATCTCCAACCCATGACATGCTTCATACTTATGATAATGTCTTTTGTAAAATTCAAGCTCCTCTTGAGATCCTCCTAAGACATCATTGCTAGTATTGGTAGAAAGAAAACTCTATGTAAAGTTTAAGCTATTTTAAAAGAACAATAGAATATGTTATTCCATAGTTGTTGAAAATGTAAACCTATAATACAGTTATAGAAAGTAAAACAAAATTTGTTTTAAAGCTATTTAAATTTGTTCTAAAGCTATTCACATAAATTAAATGTTTCATAGTACTTTAACTTGTAAAAATAATATAACAAAGCTATTATTCTAAAGCAAATACGTCCTCTTCAGAGCTTTGATACCAAAGAAATGAAAATACTATTTAATTATTCTATTACAATACAAATGCAAGATAACCACTGAGCCACATCCCCAGCCCTATTTTGTATTTTATTTAGAGACAGGGTCTCACTGAGTTGCTTATGCCTCACTTTTGCTGAGGCTGGCTTTGAATTCTTAATCCTCCTAAGCCTCTGGGATTACAGGTGTGCACTACCACACTCAGCCAAGATATTCTTAATAACCAAGATATTTTTCAACTTTTTTGTTTGTTTGTTTTTGACGTACTGGGGATTGAACCCAGGGGTGCTCTACCACTGAGCTATATTTCCAGTCTTTTTTATTTTTATTTTTTAAAACATTTTTAGTTGTAGATGGACACAATACCTTTATTTTATTTATTCATTTCATGTAGTGCTAAGGATTGAACCCATTGCCACATGTGCAAGGCAAGCACTCTACCACTGAACTACAACCCCAGCCCTTTTATTGTTTTATTTTTATTTTGAGACAGGGTCTCCCTACGTTGCTTAGGCAGATGAACTTCTAGTCCTCCTGACTCAGGCTTTTGGTACCTGGGATTACAGACACATGCCACCATAACAGGATCAGCTTTTAAAAATTATTGTTATATACATTTTTAATGGTTGATTTTTTTGCTCATTTTATTAAACTCTTATTACAATATGATCATTTCTGTGTGTTTGTTTCTGATATGAGTGAGACATGATCTTTTTGTTACCTGCTCCCCATTCTTGGTATCTATTTTATTATTGTGTAAGTGATCAATATTTATTAATATTACTTATTAATATTAAGTTGATTTAATAGTTTAGTAACAATGATCATGCAGAAGTATAGAAAAGATGTTCTTGTATTAAAAAATAAACAGTACTTCTTAGTGAGATAAGAAATATTAGGATTCTAGTCAACTAGATCAAAAAGGTCATGGAGAGAGTGAATGTCCATTTTAGATTTTTCCTTGCCATTTTGTATACATTTATTTAGGCTGTAATTCTCTCAATAGCCTGTAAAGGAAGTAGCATTCTCATTTTAGAACTGGGGAGATTAGAGTATTTATGTAAATGTTCAAGTTATTGTTGTAATTGTAGGGCTAGGTTTTGATTTAAACCTTCTACTTTGATCTCCTGCTGCTTCCCCTTTGCTTGTCAGACTTAAGTTCCCACAGTCCTTTCTGTGCCTTGAATAAGGCAAACTGTTTCCTACTTGGAACCTTTGTTGTTGCTCCAGCCTGTTCTTTAATACCTGGGAAGCCTTATGCTAGAGCTACTTATAGATTATTCCTCTCATCTCAGGTCTTGGTTCAAATGTCTTCTTACAGTTTAGTTTTGAAAGGTACCCTGTCTACCTTAGCTACTCTACCAAGTTCTCTCTGCTTTTACACAGCATCCTGTTTGTATCCTTCATACCACTAATCACATCTTACATTATCTTGTTTATTTGTTGGCATATTTATTGTCTACTTTTCCTTTGTAAGGTCTAAAGTCCAAATATGAGTTCTTGATTACTGTGTATCTTTAGCACCTAAAACAGTGATTGGAACATTGTGAGTACTCGGTATGCATTTGTTGAGAAGAAGAAAGAGATAAAGGATGAAGAAGAGCTAAAGGGAGAGAGAATAAGAGTGAGTAATGAGAATCTAGGTACAAGTTTCCAACTTCTTTCTCACTGGATGATTGACTCCTATTGGAATAAGTTATGTAATTACAACCTGTTCTTTTTGAATTTCCTTATTTAGGAACCCAATATGCCATACTCCTTTTAACTGAAATCTGCAAGACTCCAAAATTAAAGTCTGAGTAATTAGAGTAAAAACCATGGGTTTCCCAATTAATAATGCTAAATATTCATCTTGAAATAATTGCAGGTAGTAACAGGGAACCCATAAATTGGGAAATGAAACAATAAATTTCATAAAATACTTTTCCAGATACAGATAGAATTGTAGAACATCTGTCTGTAGGCTTACATGCCAGAAAGTAATCAACCAGGACACAAGAGGTGATAGCATTATGTTGTTTGATGACTTCCCTGCGGAGAAAGTCTGCTGTGTGTGCGTGTGTGTATGTGTATGTGTGTGTACACACGTGTAAATATATATATATATATATATATATATATATATATATATACACAAACACATATATACATATGCATGTATATATGTGTGCACATATATACAATAAATTTCATCATAAAAGGAATATTAGAATTATAACCTTGCTGCTACAAACCTTACCAGTGTGATAAGTATTGAGGGAAATCTATTTAGGATAAAGAATAAGATGTGATTATCTATCTCTCTTTAATTAGTCATCTTCAGTATCAATCTTTTAATTAAAATACTTCAGGAGAAGAGGTATTCTCTTTCACTGGTACCCCATATCACCTAGGACCTTGTACATTGGAGAACTATTTTATGGTTCATTTTCTATGAGGGCTCTGAGACTTTCCTTGGAGATCTTACAGTACTCTGAAAATACTGGTACCTGCAGTCCACTATGGACATTTTTATTTTGCTAAGACACTCAGTAGTCAATTGCAGAGTCTTAAAATGATAGTGAAGCTCGGAATTTAAAATACATATATTAATGTGTGCTTAATACACTATAAAATACGATTAAAAGTATCAATTTAAGATATAACATATAAGACTAACTAATATATAAGACTTACATAACATGTAAGACTAAGATATAAGACTAATGTTTGTCTATGTCTTTATTCTAGTCCTAAAAAATATTCTCACATATAATAAAGAATTTCCATTTGATGTTCAGCCTAGCCCATTAAGGTAAATAAATAAGCATCCATATTTTGTCTTCTGATTTTATTATCTATTTTATGCCTGTTTTTCAAATATTTCTGTATTTTTTTCCCTATCAAATATGGTATTGGTGATATGACTGTTACCATTGGTAGCAATGAGATGATTGACATTGACATTTATATCAACATCAACCTAATAATCAGCATCTTATCTGGGAAGTTAGTGGCTATGAGGGTTAGCTGTTGTATTAAGTGGAGTAGCTCACTAATTTTTCTGTCCTTTTTTATATAGGAGAATTTTAGCCCCTGGTGAGGAAGAGCATTTGGAATTTGAAGAAGATGAAGAAGAAGGTGGTGCTGGAGTAGGGTCTCCTAATTCTTTTCCTGCTAGAGTGCCCGGTGGGTACAAAAAATGTACATTATATAATTCAAGGTCAGGTGTTTGGAAGTTACTTTTGTACTTGTTAGTGGCGGGTAAACATCTCCAGGTTTGCCAATCTTAAGCAAATTATCATGGCCATTCTGTTAGCGGTAACTATCGGTTTATTGTGAAAGTATCTTACTATTTGTGTCAGGGATCCTCAAAACATCCCATGTTTAGTGATTGGCTAGGAAGACCCACAGGACTCAGCATATAGCTGTACTCACAGTTGTATTCTGAGTCATTACAATAAGAAAACACAAGAACAAAGTCAGCAAAGGGTAAAGGCACACAGGCAAATTCCAGAGGAAACCAAACTTCTAAGAGTCCTCTCCCAGCAGAGTCAAATATGTACTTGATTCTCTCAACATTCTTTCACACCTGTGAAATGAAAAAATATTGTCTATTGTGGAAGCACTGCAGAGATTCAGTGCACAAGACACTTATTGGGGTTAGCGTGAACCAAAACTACAGACTCCAGGAAGAAAGCAAGTGTTCAGCACAAACCATATTGTTTGCATGGACGGTTTAGGCACAGTGATATTCTTAACAGGGCATGATGGGAATCCTGCTGAAATCCAGGTTCTCAGATGCTAGCCATAGACCAACATTGTAAGTAGGCTTTCTAGAGTAACTGTTTGCTATGTTAATTCTTTTCTTTATATATCTAACTGTTCTTTAAATAATCATATATGATTGTGAAACCTGGACCTGGAGGAATAGATACTAAACAGTTGCCCTTAACAGGGAAATAAAGAATACATAGCAAGTCCTTTTTATTTGTGGAAGATCTTGACAAGGTTGTAAAATACCCTAGTCAAGCACCCTGAGTAAATTATTTGCCTCTTCTACTTCTATACTTTCTTCTGTTCTTATACAGTGCACAGTTTTTACTTCTGATGAATTAGTTCATTTTTGGAAGTGTAGAAATAGCGCTGTACTATTGTGATGCATTTTTTTAAAAGACTCTATGCTTTATGGTATAATTAAATATAATATACATATCATCCATAAAACTTCATAATTAAAGTCATATTCCAGTAATTTAAATACTCTTTGGTAGAAGACGTTTGAAACATAAACAGTATAGGCTTAGACCAATAAGATACCTGCGCTTTTGAGTCTAACATCTGCCAATCAGTAGTTAAGTGACTGTACTTAATTCTTTATAAAAGCAGATGTTGACAATGTCTAATTCATAGGGTTACAATGAAAATTAGGCACCACATACAAATCATTTGGCATTATACTTTTCATTTGCTGGGGTAGTGGTGGCTACTGTATTTTCATTATCACCTATAAATGATGCTAACAGTCTTACACCATAGGATTATTAGAAAAATTACAATCACTATAAAATGTTATTGTTAGTGTTTCTTTGGTACAAGGTAATTATTTCCAATCTGCTTGTCCTTATGAAGAAAGAGCTATATTTTACTTGTTATATTTGTAGGAAATTTCAAGATTGCTGATATGATGAGGTAAATAAATTTGCTAAAATTTTTCTGCATTTTTTATTTCCTTTTCAAACACATGCTGTAATTGAAATAGATTCCAGTTCTATAACTTTCTGGGTTTGGTTATTTGTTCACTAGTTATACTTCTGTAGCAAACAAGATCCTTAAAGCAGATGATGTAAGTCATGAAATGGACAGGTCTTTATGGGGTTCAGGTTGCTGAGTTGAAAAGAAACTCTGTAAATTAAGTCTATTTGCTATGAAAGATTAAGCCCAAAGTAATTAGATTTTTTTATTCTGATATAGCATTTTGGTATTTTATTTCAGAGATACAGAAAGCTCACTAAACCTTTCTATTCCCTGAATTATTTTCCTCAAAGTAAGAAAGAGTACATATAGTTCAATTGGCTATATTTGATTTTTGATCATATTTTCCAGGGCCTGTGTCATTATAAAATTGAAAATATCATTGAAGGACAATTTGACCTTTAACTTAATTGTAGAATGGGAAAAAAATTGTTATACTGTGGACATCCAAGATTTCATTCGTGCTAAGGCTGTTGTGTCTACATTATCATGGCAGGGTGTTTCTAAGAATTATAACATTTTTATTACCTTTATTTTATGTAATTTATATAATTGTAAGTTTGTTGTACTTTTTTTTTTTTTTTTGGTACTGAGGATTTAACACAGGGGTACTTTACCAGTGAGCCACATCCTCAGCCCTTTTTATTTTTTATTTTGAGACAGGATTTCACTTAGTTGCTGAGGGCCTCACTTAGTTGCTGAGATTAGTCTTAAACTTGGGATCCTCCTGCCTCAGCCTCCCAAGTCACCTGGATTCCAGGCTTGTGCTATAGCATCTAGCTTATTGTGATCTTTTTAAAAAAGATTTATTAAGGTGTCCCTTACATATATAAAAGGCATCTTTTTTAATGTACAGCTTTATAAGTTTTGACAAACACACATGCTAAACACTACTACTGTTAAGCTAATGAGATGAAGTATAATATATGAATATGGTATGATCAAGAGTTGTTTATTCCCATTTAAAATAAAAAATGGATTTTTATCCAACCTTTCTTGAAAAGAATAAAAAATTGTTAAACCTTTCTTTGACATTATTATCATTTTCAAAGCCTTCAATTCTCATAAGACTGTAACTTTTTTGTACTGCTTTAAACACTAACTGGCTTAAGTCCAAATAGTAGTTTAATTTTCTTAAGGTAATCTCAGTAGATTTCATTTAAATAGAGGATAAAAATTTATAACCTATTATTTATTACCTGAAAATTTATTTATCATGTTGAATATTAAAGCTTCTAAATGATAAACCAAAGTAATACAAATTTTAAAAAAATAGCTAGCCAGGATTATATGCTTATAATCCTAGCTACTTGAGAAATTGAGGCAGGAGGATTGCAAGTTTGAGGCCAGTGGGGGCAACTTAGAGAGACTTTGTCTCAAAATAGAAAGAACTAGGGATGTAGCTCAGTGGTAGGGTGCTTGCCTCACCTGTGTGAAGCCCTACATTCATTTCCTAGTACCACATGCACAAATAGCCATGTCACAATTTTAGACAAAATTTAAAAAAATGTTTCTGAGTGACCTAAACATAATCCTAGCAATCTCAACATTATTCTAGATTTGTATTGGTTATTCATCTTTTATATAGTCTTAGATATGTACAAAAAATGTTTTTTTGAAACTCAAAATGAAGAGTGAATCTTACTTCTTTAATATCAAACCTGTACTTGTTTCTTTCCTACATAAATATTCAATTCTGAGTTGAACTTGAGAGTTAACAAATATGAATTTCATTTTCAGCTAAAGTGCAGTTTTTTTCTTACCCATGCATATAGGAAGTTGAAAACTGCAACAAAATATTCATTGCTGTTCCATGAATATTAGGGCATCCTTATTTCACAGAATTTCAGAATATATTTAGGGTTAAACAGTAAATACCACCAAAGTGTGCAGATAGACTCTGGCTCTCCGAGTACATCCTTTCTATCAAAGTCTCAAATTCTCAGACTGAGCCGAACAGTCAGAGCCAGAGTCCCTCATCCAGTCATGTACTTATATTGAAAGGAAAGGAAAATACCATTCAATGTTATCTGGTAGTTCTCCTAGCTGTTTTTCAATAGTTTTAAGGCTTGTTAATATTCTATTACTCTCAAGCAGTTTTGAAAACATTTTAAGATTTCTTTTTTATAATTTGTTTCTACATGTTTGTTTGTAGTACTGGGGATTGAAGTCAGGGATGCTCTACCACCTAGCTACATCCCCAGCTCTTTGATTTATTTATTTTTATTTTGAAACAGGGTTTTGCTAAGTTGCCCACACTGGCCTCTCTTGCCTTAACTTGCCAAGTTGTTGGGATTAAAGGCATGCAGCACTATGTCTGGCTCAGTTTGTTTTGTTTTTTAATCCATGAATCTTGTCACTTGAAGTCAAAAGGTTTTCTCCAGAGCTTTGCAGAAATTGGTTCATAGGAAATGTCTATTGAGTAGGCTCTTCAACAAGGCTCTAAGCAACATCTGGCCTGCTTTTTCTTTTTTTTTTAAAGAGAGAGTGAGAGAGGGAGAGAGAGAGGAGAGAGAGAGAATTTTAATATTTATTTTTCAGTTATTGGTGGACACAACATCTTTGTATGTGGTGCTGAGGATCGAACCCGGGCTGCAGGCATGCCAGGCGAGTGCGCTACTGCTTGAGCCACATCCCCAGCCCCAGGCCTTCTTTTTCTTAAAAGTCCCCTGGCCACTCAAATTTTTAACCCAACACCTGTAGTAACTCTTCCTTGCATGCTAAATGGCATCTGTGTATGAAGCATATACCCACTGATTCATCTTAGGTTTTGTGAGAGTATTTATTATTTTTTTCCAGATATGATGGTGACACTTAAGAATTCAGCCATTATCCAAATCACATATTTCTGAACACATAAAAATACATATTTCTAGTACCAGTCAATAAAGAAAATAAAAACAAGAATATACTCATATAACCTATATACAAACAACTTTAATAAAGTATAATTTTTGACAGACCTAGAAATATTATTGTTTGAATGCTAATGACCCCTAAGATTTTTATCAAAATTTTAATATAATTTCAAAGTGAATAAACTTCTTATGATTTTACTCTTTATCTTGAAAGGTTGGAGCAGTTCCTCAACTACTAATCAATTACCAACCAAAAGAAATTGTCCATGTGTTTTCATATTTTCACACAATTTGTATGTGTGTACAAATTGCAGATGTGCAGTACAAATTGCAAAATTTTTCTCTTGCTAGATTTTTAAGACCCATTTCATGTTTTGTGCCATCTACAAAATGTTATGACCAAATAATGATTTGACAATACCATTATTTTAAATTATGTTAAAATTATCCCAAAATAATAGAAAATATTATTTTATATATATCCTTTTTATTGGATTTTAAAATTACAAAGAAATGTGCACTTAAAAAATGTGTGTGACAGACTTTGAATTGGTAGTATCAAACATCTGAATTTAATTGCAAGTATGATAAATCTAAAACAAAGAAGACATAAATGTATAATCACACACATATGATAATGCTTAGTTTACATTTTAGATATCAGGTCCATCTCTGTCCTAAAAGTATGGACAACAAATTTTGTACTCCTTATTCATGACATTTAATTCACCAAGCACCAATGCAAAATGAAGACTGACTCACCTCTTATTGAAGTAAATGCCTGTGACAAACATTTGTACAATATCATGTAAAAAGCAAATTCAAATCAGTGTTTTAAAAAAATATAATTTTTGGTAATTTTCCTCTTTTAATGTTCTGACCTAGACAATAATGTACTATTTTGGAACAAAGACTGTCATGCCATTTCCAATTTTGGACTAGAAATTGTCCTTATGGTATGATATGAGATATAAACAATTGAAATTTTTAAAAAGCAAAAATAAAAAGTTGAAAGAAAGGAATGACTTCCTCTTCTGCATGTGAGGACAGGATCTTAAGGATCCCACTGACCTTCATATCCATGTCACTCCAGACTCATCCTCAGGTTGGTGGTCCTTTCATTGTCTGATTCTCCATGATCGCTATGGCTACCCAGAGACTATTGAATGTGAGGCCATCCTACTTGATACTTAGACCTTCATTTTTTTCAGCACACTCTTGGAACAAAGAAGTTATGGGCGGGGGTGGTGGTGAGGGGCTTCAGATGTTCTCCCATTGTTTTTCTGTACCTGTTGCAGGTACAGTGGTGCTTCATTGCTCGGTCTGTGTCAGTGCTGTTGGGTGCCCAGCAGAGGCAGAGGCCTTACTTGCACAATTCCCTTTCCTCTCCACAGTGGCAGTGGCTGTAACATTCTTGGCTAGGTCAGATGCTTTTACACAGTTTTTAAAACATTCTTAAGCAAACTTGTCTATGTTTAACAAACAGCCATTTGGGGGATCCATAGCTACCTTCATAAATTGTTTTCCACAGATGAAGCACAATGAAATAGAGCAACTTGAGTTTTTACCCAAGTACCACCTGTTAATAAACAGTTTCCATCAACAAGATGGATTTTTGGTATCCCCTATTACAGTAGTGTGGTAAAATGGTTCCAAACCTTCCAATTCATTGTCATTATTTTATCAGAGTTGTCTTTAGGTTTAGGCTTAGAATCTTCCTCTCACAGAAAATCACACTGAATTCAGTAATTCCTTCCAACTCTTTTTGACACCAGTGAGAGCATGCTTGCTCTGGTTGGTGCGTAAGAGGTGGTTGGGGGCAGATAAGTCAGAAAAAGACGTGCTTTCTGTGTTCAGTACAACTTGGGGCTCACCAGCTACCAATGGCTTCCTTTGTCTTGCAGTAAAAACTGAAAGTGGAATTAACCAAATGAACACAGTCCTGCTGCTCACTGCTATATGAGTGTTAAAGACCTATCATATTGCTATCTGGGCTACTCAGTCTCTGTCCATTCCTGTGAATGTGCATTGCTCAGTGTACAAAGTTCAAATGTTACTCTTTTTTAATCAATCCCTTACTTAGGAGTTCTTAGTGACAGCTCAATAACATCCCTGAGATGTTATTGAAAACTTGGTTTGGACAGCTTTAGCCATTTAGAGTTTTCCATATTTAAAAGTATGAGGCACAAATAGTGGCCTCACAAAAATGTCTATATTCTAATCCTGGGAACTTGTGACTGTTATGTTTACATGGCAAAAGGAACTTTGCAGAAGCTTGAGATGGGGAGGTTCTCCTGCAGTTCCTTTTAAGGCTTTAGGGACAATTAAAATAAAAATGTTAAAATGAGACATGATGGTTAAAAGCATGGACTCTGTAGCCAAACTTCTGTGTGATTATGGATAATTTGTTTTTCTATGCCTCACGTTTCACCTCTGAAAAATAGAACTAAACTATTGTTGTGAGGATTAGATGAGAGGAGTAGGATAGTATGTGGCAAACACAAATACTCACAAGTGTTAGCTCTTTCTTATTTACATAGCAGTTCCATGTGGAAGAACATTTCTTCTGATCTTTGCTCTAGATCTGAGAGCAGATGATCTAGCTGGAATAGCACAGTTTACACTGGATTGTGTGTAGTGATTTCTTTCTTATCCTTGTTAGTCTTCGAATTTTATGAATGTAGTTGACTTGTTCTCATATTACACTATGTAATTGGATATGTTAATTCTTCACTTAGAAATCTTCCTTTTAATGCATTGGCTCAATTTACAACTATCATGGTTTTATCTTTGATGCAAAAACATGCACCCTTTTTTATCTACCTGGGAGCTATAGATGATATGGTATTATTTTAGTATTTGATCTTCTTTTATGTTTATTATTTCTTCACTCATTGATATAGATTCTCTAGCCATTTGTTTACTAGAGCATGATAACCTCTAGAACTGGGAATTTAGTCATTCATTCAATAAAATATTTCTTCAACAAAGATCTGTTTATTCCTTGTGCATACTACAAAAGGAACAGTTCCCACACCTTTCAGGATGCTTATTGTGTAGTCAGCAAGACAGAACCAAAAGCACATGATTATGATTAGAGATGTGCACCAATGTCATAGGTTGGCAAAAAAGAAGGGCTGAAGGAGTTCAATAAATCTGGCCAGATTTAGGACTCACTGAGTATGTAGGAGTTGACCATGCAGAGAGAGCACATCATAGAGCATTCTGAAACACCTTAAATAGACACCTTTCTATGTAATCTATGATCTTAATTACAGTCAGCTTCCTTCATCATGGAACATAATGTTTGACATTTTACCTTAAATTAAACAAGAAATTCAGACTTGAAATCACTGCCTCCATATTAAATTATCTGAAGCATAATGATTACATTAAACCTTACTGTGTAGTCTCAGGCAAAAAGATTGTTGGTAAGGAATGTAGCATCAGCCCTACCATTTCAACTGAAAGATCTAGATAATGACAGCTTATAAAATTGACTCACCCCAAAGTAACAACAAGTTTAATATCAACTTGGCAAAAAATAATCTTAACATCAAAAAGACTTTTTGAAAGTTGTAAAGCAATCATCTTTTGAATGTCAAAACAGGTAGTAAAGAGGTAATACATAAAAGAGGTAACATTCTTGGGTGTTTTTGGGGGTGGGGTGGGGTGGGTTCTTTTTTTGTCTTTTTTAGAACTGGGGTTTGATTCCAGGATTTTGCAAATGCAAGGCAGACACTTTGCCACTGAGCTACATCCCAACCCAACATTCTTAATATATAAAGAAAAATTTTAATTGTAATAACCAAAGCAGAATACATGAGAGGAACAGACAATATGAGCAAGCGCGTGAGCATGCACATACACACACACACACACACACACACACACACACATACATTTAAAAAATACCCGTTAAACATATAAAAAGATACTCAACTTTATTTTTAATAAAAACATAAATTAAAGCTACTGTTGGAGAGTCTTAGGGGAAATAGATACTTATTAATCACTGGTGGGAATAGAAAAATGGTACAGTTCCTTTGGAGGGGAATTGAGCATTCTCTAACAACATATAAGTATATATTTTTTCCTTAGCAATCCCATTCCTGAGAATTTACTCTGAAAATGCACCCCCAAAATACAGGAAAAAGAGGGAAAAACATTTGCATATACACAAGATTCTCTGTTTAGGTGATTTTTATAATGATAAAAATTTAGAAATAATGTAACTGCCATATGAAGATTGACTGAATAAACATAGGATGCTGTAGAAAATAATTCAGAAAATCTCCCTGAACTAATGAGTTATTTTTCAAATTATTGTTAGCAGAATTCATCAAGGTAGTTTACATTAGCAGATTAAGGGGAAAGATTTCATAAAGTTGTCAACAATGCAGAAAAAGTTTTCAGTTAAATTTGAAATACAGCCTTGATTTTAAACACTTCTTGGCAAAGAGCAGAAAAACATCCTTAACTTGATAAAACATGGCTACATGACATTTACAGCCCAAAATCGTTTAATGATGAATTTGAACAAAACAAGAGTGTCTATTACTTCTTTTCATCAGCATTGTTTTGGAAGCCCTAGCTACTGCACTAGGACAAGAAAATGAAATATAAAAGGGGGGATGTTCTTTATTTGCATATTTATGAATATATAGAGAATATATGCAAAAACCTATTCATAACTCATTAATAAGATAATGCGGTTCTTGTATATAAAATCTGTACAGACAAATCAATTCTATCTCAAACAAGTAATAGTTGCTTAGAAAATGAACTATTATAATATTTATAGTAGTATTAAATAATATCAAGGACCTTATTATAAATTCAACAAAAGAAATATAAAAATTTTATGTAGAAAATAAACCTTTGTTGAAAAAATAAAAGAATATCAAAAGGAAAATGAAACTGGAGCCATCTTGAAATTAGAGAAAAAGATGGAAGAGTGACTTAATAATTGTTATGGTTGGTGAGATGTTGAATTGTACATTCTCTTTTACTTTTTTCATTTCTCTCAATTGAATTGTTTATGAGAATGCATTTTATAAAAACAGTGAAGTCATTATTCTTTTTTTCATTTGTTCATAGTAGTTATTCTTGACATTAGATTCATTTGGACTAATTATACATGCACGGAATATAATTTGCTCCAATTCAGTCACTTCACCCTCCCCATCCTCCCTCCCACTGTTCCCTTTCATCCACTTTACTGATCTATTTACTTACATTTTTTAAAATTAGTATCTTATAGATATTCAAAATGATGAGTTTCATTATAGTATATTCACATATGTGCATTGGAAAGTTAGTTTGGGTTCATTCCACAGTTTTTCCCTACCCACTCCCCATTCCCTTCTTTTTCTTTTATTGATTTTATTTTTTTTAATACACGACAATGGACAATTCTTATTACACATATAGAGCACAATTTTTTATGTTTGTATAAAGTATGTTCACGCCAATTCACGTTATTCATGTACTTGTTTTTTTTTTGCATTACAATTCTTATTACACATATATACCATAATTTTTCGTATCTCTATATATAAAGTAGGTTGACACCCATTTTGTGTCTTCAGACATGTTCTTTGGATAATGATGTCCATCACATTCATTAGAAGGCTAATCCCCTGCCTCCTTCCTTTCCCTCACTCCCCTCTTCCCTATCTAGAATCCATCTATTCATCCCATGTTCCTCCTCCCTACCCTATTATGAGTCAGCCTCCTTATATCAGAGAAAACATTTGGCATTTGTTTTGGGGGAATGACTAACTTCACTTAGCATTATCTTCTCCAGTGCCATCCATTTACCTACAAATGCCATGATTTTATTCTCTTTTAAAAATGTTCATAGTGTATATATGCCACATTTTTAAAAATCAATTCATCCACTGAAGGGCATGTAGGTTGGCTCCACAGTTTAGCTGTTGTGAATTGTGCTGCTATAAACATTGATGTGGCTGTGTCCCTGTAGTATATTGTTTTTAAGTCCTTTGGGTATAGTCCAAGAAGAGGAATAGCTCGGTCAAATGGTGGTTCCATTCCCAGATTTTCAAAGAATCTCCATACTGCTTTCCAGATTGGCTTCACCAATTTGCAGTCCCACCAGCAATGTATGAGTGTGCCTTTTTCCCCACATCCTCTCCAATACTTATTGTTGTTTGTCTTCATAATAGCTGCCATTCTGACTGGAGTTGTATCTTAGTTTTGATTTGCATTTCTCTGATTGCTAGAGATGTTGAAAATTTTTTCATATATTTGTTGATTGATTGTATATCCTCTTCTGAGAAGTGTTTGTTCAAGTCCTTGGCCCATTTTTTGATTGGGTTACTTGTTTTTTCAGTGCTTAGCTTTTTGAGTTCTTTCTATACCCTAGAGATTAGTGCTCTATCTGATGTGTGAGGGGTAAAAATTTTCTCCCAGTATGTAGGCTCTCTGTTCACCTCACGGATTGTTTTCTTTTGCTGACAAAAAAACTTTTTAGTTTGAATCCATCCCATTTATTGATTCCTGGTTTTAATTCTTGTGCCATAGGGGTCTTATTAAGGAAGTTGGGGCCTAACCCACATGATAAAGTTTAGGGCCTACTTTTTTCTTCTATTAGACGAAGAGTCTCTGGCTTAATTCCTAGGTCCTTGATCCATTTTGAGTTAAGTTTTGTGCATGGTGAGAGTTATGAGTTTAATTTCATTTTGTTGCATATGGATTTCCAGTTTTCCCAGCACCATTTGTTGAAAATGCTATCTTTTCTCCAGTGCATGTTTTTGGCATTTTTGTCTAAAATAAGATGATTGTAATTTTGTGGGTTAGTCTCTGTGTCCTCTATTCTGTACCATTGGTCTACCAGTCTGTTTTAGTGCTGAAACCATGCTGTTTTTGTTACTATTTCGTGTAGTATAGTTTAAGGTCTCATAGAGCGATACTCCCTGCTTCACTCTTCCTGCTAAGGATTTCTTTAGCTATTCTTGGTCTCTTATTTTTCCAGATGAATTTCATGATTGCTTTTTCTATTTCTATGAGGAATGCCATTGAGATTTTGATTGGAATTGCATTAAATCTATATAGCGCTTTTGGTAGTATGGTCATTTTGATAATATTAATTCTGCCTATCCAAGAACAAGGTCGATCTTTCCAGAAATAGTAAATGAATTCAGCAAAGGAGCAGGATATAAATCAATATCCATAAATGAAAGGTATTTCTGTATATCAGTGACAAAGCCTCTGAGAAGGAAATGAGAAAAACTACTCCATTCACAATAACCTCAAAAAAAATGATACTTGAGAATCAATGAAAGAAGTCAAAGATGTATACAATGAAAACTACAGAACCCTAAAGAGAGAAATCAAAGAAGATCTTAGACGATGGAAAGATCTACACATTCCCTTCTTAAAAGGAGAAAGGGAGGAGGAGGGAGGGAAAGGGGGAAGGTGGGCAGGGTCAGATCAGAATATGATAGCCCAAAGGGTGAGGTTTTGGTCTGCTGAGAACTTCTAACTGAAGGAGATTGGAATCCCAAAAGCAACCTCAGCAGCAAAGCCTCTGCTCTCCTCATGCCCTCCTGTCCGTTCACCCTTCTCTCCCAAAGCCAGTCATAAAACCTAGAAAGCGCTCTCTCTCTCTCTCTCTCTTTTCCTTTCTCTTTCCCTCCCTCCCTGCTATTCCCTTACTGTCCCCCTACCCTCCCTTACCCCTCCCTTAAAAACCCTCATTCCAGACAGGACCTGCCTTAGGTCCAGAAGGAACGAAAGCTATACAGAGAGGCCAAGAAGAATCTGACCAGACAGGGCTTGCTGGGACCCTGGCAGCCTTTTACCATTAGCTCACACCCCCTTTTCCAGTCATTTCTACATGGCCATCCATTCTTCATGGAACATAAACAAAAAAACAGGAGTTTTCCCTGGATCTGTAGGTCTTTATTTCTGAAGGCTTTTAGGTCAAATAAAATTCTATTAAATAATTGTTATGATTTTTAAAATGTAAAGCTATATTCTAGTTCATAAATTAGAAGAAGCAGTTTATAAAGATAGACTCTTTCTGAAACTCATCTGAATTTTTATTGCAGTTCCTGGACCTTTTATACAGCTATAGAATTAAGATACTGTATTAGTGGTAAGAGGATAAACAGTCCGGTAAGACAGAATAGAAAACTCAGAAAGTGATTGCCACATGATTTATGATTGAGGTGGGACTGCAGATCAGTGGTGGAAAATGTCAGTCTTTTTAATGAGTAGTGCTGAGACAATTGAGTATTTATGTGAAATTGAATAAAATTAAAGCTCCTACTATACACCGTAGTCAATAATTCTATGTGACATATAGAATTAAGTGTGAATGGCAAAACTATGCTTTCAAGATAATACCTTTATGATTTTGGAGTGGGGTAAGTTTTCTTAAATATGACATAAAAAGCACTGATTGTAAAGGAAGATATTAAGAAATTTGAATATTACTAGCAGTAATATAATAATATCTTTTGGAAGAGTGAATTGGATAGGGTGGGGGGAAGGACACTCCCAGGAGGCTGATCATATCTTTCCTAGATCTGATACTAGTTATACAGGTGTATTCACTTTGTGGAAGTTCAGCAAACTGTACTAACAATTTGTGCATTTTAAAATGTATATGCTCTACTTCAACAAAAAGTCTTTATAAAGGAAAACTACTAAGAAGCTATTTGTAAAACATTTGTCCAGCAAAATAATAGAGACCTCCTACAGCTCAATAAGATAGACATCTCAATAGAAAATCGAGCAAAATAATTGAACACACTTCAGAAAAGAGGAAATCATACATTTGATTTATTCTAAAAGGTGCTCAACCTTATTAATCTTCAGAGGAATGCAAATTAAAATGATTGATCTCTTTATACCAAAATTGGCTAACATGAAGAATCTGAGAAAACAGTACCTAGTGAGGATGTGGAGCAATGGGAACACTACTGCACTTGGGCTAGGAATAAAAGTTGGCACAACCACCTTGGGAAATGGATTGTCATTACATAGTAGGTATGGAGGTAACATGCCAGGTGACTTAGTGATTCCCCTGTTTCAGAAATGGGTGCTTATGGGCACTAGAAGATGTTAGAAGAGTATTTATAATAGCCTGTTAACTATATCCAAACACTTGAAGTAATTCAAATGTCTATCAACACAAGAATGTGTACATAAACTGTAGCATATTTATACAGCCATGTACTACATAATAGAATGAACTTTTCTGCAGAAAAATTCATATATGATATACATACATATGAATATGTATGTATATATATAAATATAAATGTATACATATTCACATTTTTCATAAAATTTCAGAAGTGTTTCTTAACTTTCTGAAGTTCATCCCAGATGTCCAGGTACAAGCCCCTCTTCTAAAAGTACCTTCACTTGTCAATCAAAGAACATGCATAAAAGGTATTATGTATATATTTAATGATATCAGCCTGAGCCCATTTAGGTTTGTTAATGCAACAGTGGAATGCAGCCTCCAGGCCTTCCTATTATTGCATTTGTCTGTATTGTCTTCATATTTGTTTAAATTAGAAAGTAATACATTTTTAACAGCACTGTTGAGGTACAATTTGCATTTCATAACATTTCCCTTCTGTAAGTATAAAATTCATCGATTTTTGACACCTCTATAGAGTTTTGCATCTGCCATCACTATACAAGTTCAGAACATTCCCATCACCTCCCAAAATTTCCTCAAGCCACATTTGCCATCAATCAAATGTGTATTTTCAAATGTAGTGTGTTGATTACTTCATGTATTTCAAATAACTCATCATTAAAAGTAGCATAACACATTGTTGAATAGAAACTTGAAAAACATCAACCAAAATCTTTTGTTAAGTGTATTTTGAGGTTCTGTATACATACTTGATTAAAATCAGCTTATTTGCATCTGTTCTCTATTGGTAGTTTCAAAAAAGGGAACATACTGAACAGTTGATTTCTTCCTTCATATGTTCTTGGTGGGTGAATGTTGTCATGTTGTTCTGGTGGGTTTTAGTTTTAAAAATTTTAGTTGGTTTTGGAAAAAATGTTCAGTTATACAAATGGCCATTTTATATGTCAGTCTGTATAGTACTAATTTCTGAGGGAATAAATCATACAAAATAGAATGAAGAATAGAAGTTAGACTATATAGTTAAATTAAAACATAAATATCAAATTGTAAATTATTTTCTTTATTAGGAGTAACTAAAGAGAAGAATGTATTGATCAACTGTGATATTAAATGTCTCAGACTTTAGAACAGTATAACAAGTATTTTAAAAGCTTTTCTTGTCTTTGTTCTACCACTTCATATTAAGATGCTGAATATAATATAGAAGTACATATTGAATATAAATATTATGTGAGCATATTATACTATTATGTATCATTGGGCTTCCTCAAGTGATGTTTTTAACATACTTTTATTATACATACTATATACTATTATTATAGAAATTATTATTTCTGCTTAAAGGTGATTGTATGGGTGGGAAATGCAGATATATTATGTGTAAATTTAAATATTTTTCTAAAAAAGTATAACATCAGATGTTCATGAATTTTGGAAATGAAAATACATAATGCCTAGCTAGTTCCTAAGAGGTAGGCTATATCTTCTGTTTGTCAAAGTATTTACTCTGCATTATTGGTGGAGCTAACTTTTATTGAGGTTTCTCTGTTGCCAGGTACTTTATTACCAAGGTTGCCATCAGAACCGGGAATGACATTACTCACTATCAGGATTGAGAAAATTGGTCTGAAAGACGCTGGACAGTGCATCGATCCCTATATTACAGTTAGTGTAAAGGGTAAATAACTGGCAAATTGCATTATGTTTTTTCTCATATGGGACAAAGTTTTTGACAGGGGTTGATCTTGTATATGTGACAACTTACTTTAATGCATTCTATAATGAGGCAAAATCCTAGAAGAGATCATAACAGAACATAGTTTGAAAGACTTACAAAAAATATTTCCTACTTATACACTCACTTTTGCTTTTGAGTTTGTATAGATTTTTGCTCTTCAGATTCCATCTAACGTGCAGACTAAACATACACATTGTCCTTAAAAGCAGCTACAGCCTTCAGGATGTAGATTAACAATAGCACCCCTCACCTTCTCCTACCCAGTCTATATTCATTTCTCTCCACAAAGCCCCATGTCCTGTTTTCCCATCTCTCCTGCTTCAACCCCTTCTTCTTCCTGTGCTACTGAGGTATCTACTTAGGTGAGTCCTACAGAGGCAGATGAAAATCAGGGGACAGGGAAGTAGGGTGCGTCCATAACATCCATGCCCTGAAAGCAATCCCGTGGGATGATGATGTGATTAAGGAATAAATTATACCATTTTACAGAAATAACTATAGTTAGTACAAACGGCTTATTTTAATCTATAGTTTTGCACCAAAGGAACAGATTGGTGCTGAAATTAAATGGAGGAACTTTTATCAATTGACCACAAAGAAAAACATTTATTTAAAGAACAGAATCCACAGCACTAATACTGGTACACTTTTAAATTCCGATGTTACCAGTTATCAAATATATAGTATACTGGAAAATATTTACATTGTTTCATAGGCCATTTGTAAAACTGCATACTCATTCAGAAAGTATACTTAAAACACAAAAATATTTAATGATGTTGTAAATGTTAAATTACCTTTGCATATGTTAAACTGAAATATTTTTATGTAAATATTTTTTAATTATTAAATGTACTAAATTGTTTTTGAGCTTTTTGAGACACATAAATGAATAACACATAAACACTGAGGAGTTATTAAATGAGTCCATGTTGCATTTGACTAAACTGAGATTTTAAAAACCAGAAAATTAAAACTATATATAACGTACCATCTGGTTGTTGTAAATTCAGGGTATGTTGTAAACAGTATAACCAGAATTTATATATATGAAAAATTATTCATTAACAAAAGGTTTTTTGTTGGCTGTTCTCATCCATTTTTGGTTCTTAACAGGGAAATTATGATAAGGTTAGGTTTAAAGGCTTTTCTAAATAAGTCATACTTGATCAAAGTTAGAAATTGGTGGCAGAGCTCCATGTGGCAAATTAAATACTCCAGATTTTTTTTTTGCATAGAAAAATATAGTGGGCTATTCCCTAAGAAAAACATGTTTGTTCTTTTTACCACTTTACTATGAAGATCAAGTTTTGTCCACTTGGCCATGTAAAGGCTTCCTTGTCCCCTTCATGAGGTCTCCTATCCAGTCTATATTCATTTCTCTCCACATACCCCATGAACTTCAACAACTGTCACATACTTGCTCACACCAAATAGGAATCTCTTAACCTGAGAATCTCCTCTCAGCTCTTTCCATGCCTCTTTAGGAACTGTAACCTTTGCAGTTTCTATATTTTCCGTCTGTATATGTGAATGCTCATAAGCAGAAACTTTTCTCCAGATCTGAATGGCATAGATTTAACTCCTGTGCAAGATACTCCTGTGGCTTCAAGAAAAGAAGATACATATGTTCATTTTAATGTGGACATTGAGCTCCAGAAGCATATTGAAAAATTAACCAAAGGTTTGTAATTATCAGTTACTGACTTCTTAAGGACACAGTACTTATCTGGGTTTGTGTTCATAGTGTACTTAACACAAGATCTTATGTCACATAGTTATGAATATTGACTTAAAGTCAAATCAATTTTTTTAAAATATGAGAATTAGCAGTTGCATTATCTAGTTGTGTAATAATGTGGTTAAATATTATTTGATAGGGAAGTTTTTCTCATAATACAGAGTTAAGGAAGCAGGTTCCCTAATAATTACCTTAAGTCCTTTTAGGAACCTAATGATTACTTTCTAACAGTTAAATTATTTTTTTTCTTTCAATAAGATGCATTGGGTAAAAAGATACTATAACTGGCAGTTAGTTTGTAAGAATATGGAAAGGACAATCTGGGCGTGGTTGTTTCAGGAGGGAGAGAAATGATATAAGGTAGAATTTTTTTTAAAGGAACTTTTAAATTTCTATTCTATCTAATATAGGTGCTTATTGAAACCATTTTTATAGGTACTGCTGATACTTAAGTAACTTCTGTTTTTCTTGTGGTATTTAATATTTTATATTCTTTGGTAGTTTATGATTCTACCTGTGCACATAACTTACATTCTTGCTATACAATTTTGTTGTACTTTGTAGAATTAAATGATATGGAGAAATGTCACTCAGACATGCTAGTACCAGAGCTTGGAGTGACAGCCACAGTGAGTTATCAACAGTTGTGTCATCAGACTGTTTGACACATTACTTTGTAAAATCATAGGCTTCTGGTGACACATAAGAAATGTGTGGTCTCTGGCTTATGTTGTTTGTTTTAATTCCTTAGGTGCAGCTATCTTCTTTGAATTAAAACACTACAAGCTTACAAAAAGGTTTACCAGCACCAAATGTTTTGCTTTCATGGAGATGGATGAGATTAAACCTGGGCCAACTGTAATAGAACTGTAAGTGATATACATATAGGATTCATACTTTTCTAATGGTTACTAGTTCATGTTTCTTCTTAGTCCCTCTTATCGAGAATGTAACATTGGAGTAGATCAATCATCAAAGTATTTTAAATCTATTGTGGTTACAGATACAAGAAACCCACTGACTTTAAAAGAAATTGCAGTTATTGACCAAGAAACCACTTTTTCATCTACATCAAACTTTGAACAAGGAATGATTCTGACATGAGTAATGTCTAATTTCTGTGAATTTTACCACTCAGTAGAAACCATCATAGCTCTGTGTAGCATATTCATCCTTCAGGAGGCAGGAAGTGAGCCGTACCTATAGGCCAGTGAGTCCATTGCAAAGCTGTACCACAGAACTAAAGTCCAGCACCTCATTGTTATAACTCCTTTGGATACAGGTTTATTGTAGATTTTGAAACTTGTTTTTACTTTCCTATTAATTGTGCAATTAATAGTCTGTTTCCTAATTTACCACTGTTCCTACCCTGCTTCCTGGAACAATACTGCTGTGGTAGGTATGCTCATCTTCAAACTTAATACAGCAATAAGAATGTGCTAGGATTTACACATTTGCTCACTTTTGCTCCAATATGGTCTTTTGATTTGAATTAACTTCAAACTTTTGAATTGAAGTGGGTAGGATAGTACCAGATTGCTTTGAAAGGAAATTGGATCAGTTATGGTCTGTCTTATAGGCTGTTCCTTAGAGCTGGCCTAAATTCACCCTCATCTGATAGTTCTACTTAGAAATAGTGTGCCTTGATCAGATCAATATCCTATATGGGAGTGTTCCCCAGATTGTAGCTGTGATTTTTTTTTCCAGATGACCAGATTGTTTTTCTGAAAGTGAGCACATTTTTAGTCATGTTGATTAGTTGTTCTACATCACATTGCTATTGTTTCTAGGGTTAACATTAATGATTCTAGGGTTAACATTAAAACCATCTCTCTCAGAATAATTACAAATTTTGGGGTGGGTTTACGTCTTCTAAATCATATCATCTAAAAAATTGAGTCAGATGCTAATGAGATACTTTAGGAACAACTGCTGTTTTTCTGACAACTGATTGTGAAACCTTAAAACCTGCATACCTTGTCTTTATAAAGTGATGAGTATGAAAAATCTGGAAAGATATATATTTTTTTAATATAGGTAGATATGACTGCCATTTATTTCCTATTTAGATATATTGACATTCATATAAAAATATGCAGGTCATTAGCCTATTATAATTTCACTATTTACATTACTTTTAACTTGATGAGACATAAATAAAACTTTCATAGTACACAAGGTGCATATTTGATACACAGAACATAAAGATTTGTGAGGAGCTTTTTTGTGGGTTACATGTAGAACCCACGTATTTTAATATTCACTATTTTAAATGAACAATGCATGAAGGGAATGCAATACTTGGCCTATTTTTAAACTAGTGTAAACCCTAATCATACCATCTGTTTGCTTTTTAAAACAAATAACAGTTGTTTTAGCCCTTGCACTTCAAGAGATCTAGTCTTTAATTTTTCAGTTGTCTGTTAGGTCAGTTTTGTTTACTAGACTCATAAAACTATATGAGCCTGAAAGAATTATCAACCAAATTTAGTCTTTTCTTTCATCTGGATTGGGTTAATTTCACAAGTGCAAAAATAGTTCAGTCTACAGTAGTTCTAGGAAATGAAGAATTTGCCTTAATAAAATGTTCACTCAACTGAAACTCCAAGTAGTCAAAATTTCCAGACTGTAAACTTCTCAAGAGAAGGGCCTCATCTTCTCCATGTCATGTAAACTTTCCAAGGTGCTTGGCAGCACTCTGTACCCTGTGGAGTACTCAGTACCTTTTTGTTTGATGTTACTGATGTTTGATGTTGCTCCCTTAAAATCTGCTATTAAAATGTAGCAAAACGGATACATTGTTCTTTCTGTTCTCTCATACTATAAAACATGTATATCAAAGTGATAATTTAAAAAAAAACAAACCTTTTTTTTTTGGTTGTAGATGGACACAGTACCTTTATATTTATATGTGGTGCTGAGGATCAAACCCAGTGCCTCACATGCAACCCCAGCCCCTCAAAGTGATAATTTATATGAAGAAACATTTAGCATCCTTCACATAAGAATGCTTTTTTTAACCTCTATTTATTTATGTGGTGCTGAGGATTAAACCCAGGGCCTTGTCTGTGCTAGGCAAGTACTCTACCACTGAGCCACAACCCCAGCTTCCACCAAAGAATGGGGTTTTATGAAAAAAAAAGAGGATGCTTTGTATGAATGTCTTTCATCAGCATTAAACAAACTTAAATTGAACATTGTCATCAGCTTAGCTTTAATTCAGACCTGAATGACCAAACCTCCCCCCCCAAAAAAAAGGTGATTTTATCTTGAAGCAGTTAACACAAAGCAATCTGTATCTCACAAATTAGTTGTTTAAATTTACTTTCTAGTGTGGGAGGGGATGAGTTAATGGACAATAATTATAACTATAGCAATAATACTTTCAGGTTGAAACACTACTGCTTCACAAATGAAATGATTTTAGTAACTAAATTCAAACACAAGTTGCTGGAGAGGACTTCTAAAACTTTTGAGATACAAAAGTATACTTGAATCAAGGGACAGTATTCTCTACACAACCTGTATATGGGCAGCTACCTTGGGCTTTGCTACAGAAGTGGTACAATCAATCAGATGGATGTAAGGAGAGGCAACTATGGGTGGGTTCAGAACTGCTCAGATAAACTACGTAGAACGCATTATAACTTACTAATAGAATAAATACAAAAAAGGCTTTAGAGGGAAAACTACTGTTGCTTTGAATAAAATAATAAATCTGCCTTTTCTTGAAAGTCTATCTTCCTAGCTGACATCACCTTTATTTAAATGCTATTTTAAAATTAGAAGTTAAGTAACTTCAGCATTGCCTTGTGTCCTGTAGAGGTTGAAAGATACATTCAAAATGTGTTTGTGACTTAAATTTTATTTTACATGGTTAAAAATGGCATAAGCTATTATATGGTTTTCCTCTTACACACAGCTGCTGCTTCTAATATTAAATGGAGGTTATGTAGATAGAATTTGAGTCCTTTAGGAAGAATTCATTTTTATTCTGAGTTATCTTCAGTAGTTTAGAGATTTTGTTTCACAGAGATTTTGTTTCACACTGAAGCTTTTGCCCCTATTTTGAGAATACTTAGGGGACATAAAAAAACAATGATATGTTATGTTCTAGGTTTCAACAATCCTATTACTTTTTAGAATTTAAAAGAATGGAAGAATATGGTCTAGCAGTAAACAAAAGTATCAGGATTTTATAATTTTATTTAAATCTTAAACCTCTTAAAATGTACTGTTAAAATTGCCGTAATTAAAATTACAGTTCTGGAGAGCTAGTTCTTAGAAACATTGTTTTAAAGACAGTAGTTACAGATCCAGGACTTGCTTTAATTGTTTTTTAAATAAAATATGTTTGAGTATCTATCAAAAAAAAGAATTTAATTCAGCCCGTAGTTGCTGAGTAAAGACATTATAAGCCTTAGAGTTTCATTCATTCTTAGAGGATTATACTTTTCTAATTTTTTTTATCATATTCCTTGAAAATCAGTGGGAAGGTATGGGAAAGAGAAGAGTGTGTTGTGTACATTTTTAAAAAGAAATTTCCTTATTTTTTATAGACACAACATACCACCTTATATTTTACTGTTACAATGCAATAATGGCAAAAGCAGTAGCTCTTGCTACTAATGTAAACTCATTCTCAGAAAAGCATTCTCACATGGACAGTGGTTAGAAAAAAGTACATGAATGTGCTACAAAAATAGAGCCACAAGACTTCTCACAAGTAAAAGAAATCCTCTGTAGAAGTCCACAGTTGACCAAGGTCCAGCCTCCTTAACAGTGAGCAACAGGGAATATGCTGCCAAGTCACTATCTTCAGTTCTGAGAGTGCATTTACATGCTTCCCCAATGGCACAAAATCTCATGACGATCCAATGAATCAACAGACACTTGGGAAATATTAATAAACAATTTTTATGAACTATTACAACAAAGAACTTCAGCAATAAGGAAAATGATGTTTATGATCTTTGAGTAAACATTTTTAGCCCAACAGTCTCTGCGACCAGATATTGAAAGAGAAAAAAAATCAAGCTTATAAAACACCATTTCTCTGTTATCAACTGGAATACACTAATAATAGGATAATGGAAATACATGTTCTTAAAGCATTTCCACAGGAAATGTCCATAATTATGACATTCTAAATCATTTAGCAATTTTATATGCTACATTAACTAAAACAAAGGTATTCCTTATTGCACATTTTTAAATTGGAAGGATACTCTAGCTTAAGTGGGGGATATTTAGGGAGAAAATATTTTGGCTCAAAATGTATACTGCGCCAAGGCAGCTTCATTCTGAAAACATAAACCATTTAAAATAAACTTTTATATTTTGAAGCCAATAATCCTTTAACTCTGACTAAGTGTCAGAGGTTAATTTTATGGGCCCTGTTTTTAAGGCCTGTGAACAGCCCTCACTACTCTTGAGAGTTAGGTGGAGTTTCATCTTTAAAGCCTGAAGGCATTAAGTCTTTTGCAGCAGGTGGTGGCCCATAGTCTTGGGGACCATGAGTTGGAGGTGGTAATGGGGCACCAGGAATGAAGTACTCTCTTGGGCCAAATGAGCCTAAAGGTCTAAATGGTGCTGGTGCAGGTCCTGGAAAAAAATCACAAGGGTCAAAAGGCAAATCCCATTTTCCAGGTGTAACACCTGGTGCATATTCTCTGAAGCCTATTGGTGGATGCATACCAGGACCTGGAAAATAAAAAGGAAGTTATGTAAATACCAGAAATTTCTGAACTAGGGTGATTTCAAGTATGTTAATATAGTCTTTAATTTCTCCCAAGCCTAGAACATCAGCTGGTGAACATCCTGACTTGCCAGATGAGGCAAACTGAGATGGAACAAGTTTAGGTTATAGCCTTTGACCAACCAGCCATGAAGCAACATATTAAGGATTTAACATGGCTCTACCTAGCTCCAAGCTTGTCTTTTTTCTTTCCCTACTATATAATTGCAGAATTATTTCTATCTCACAAGAGCTCCATTTATATTTGGAAGTATTACCATGACAAGATGATAGATTATGAAATAAGAACTTTACTACATCAAAGAAATTTTGATAAAAGGAAATCTCACTATCTATTACTGTATCCATTAAAAATTCATGAAGTATTTCAGCATGGACTTTACACATGCCATCAGAATCAAAGTGCACGCATGCCCTCCTGGAAAAGGCCTTCCACAGCCACCTAATTAAACCAGGAACATTTATTAGGTCACTGTTAAATCCTCTTTAACACTTCCCTCTGACTTTTTTCAAGGTAAGGAGGGTTTGACTTTTCCTTTTCTATATTCTATAACCTACTGCTTATGCTTCCATTATGGGTGATTACAAACTTTATGTTATAGGATTTTCATATCTGTGACAAAATTTTAAGTTATGGCATGCATCTCATCCACCTTTCCATCTATTGCAGTGCATATCAACAGATTTTCAACAAACATCTGCAGAAGTAATATTTCTGGCTTTTCTATATATAGCCCCTTATCCTTGTCTATGAGAGATAGCTATTGCCTATCTCAGTATAAGATTATGTAGTGTCCCATATGTCCCAGAAAACTGGAGGAAAAGTTAAAATGTACTCAGCTTTATCCTTTCATTGTTAAGACCTGAGATAGCAACCAACTGTTTTAGCAAGCAATAGAAGTGGAAGATGAATGTGATTTATAAGTCAATCACTACTTTTCAGATCATCATACCAAATGGTGGAGGAATTGGCCGAGGCCCAAAAGGCCCACCGAGCTGAAGTGGCGGTCCATACCAAATGGGAGGTGGTGGAGGCCGTCCCATTGGGGGTCCCATAAAGGGTACCCCTGAGAAAGGAGGGGGCCCTTTCATAGCCATATGAACCTGCAATTTAAGATTTGAAAGCAGTTAAAAGTTTTAAAATTCCTATGTATTAAGACAAAGTACCAATACCTATAAAAGCTAAAACCCAAAACCTGTCCAGAGAACACCATCAGTGCAACAAAACTCTACCCACCCCTCCTGTGTATTCCCACTGACAGCTTACAGAAGTTGGAAGGATGCCACAAGAGGGAGCAGTTTGTTACTGATTATATCTGCACAGGAAAGGGAAAGGCAAGAGGACTGGCAGGGGTTATTAACAGAGGTGATTTCTGACCAGTATGTCATGCTGTATTCACTACAATCTATTTCAAAGGGAGTCCCCCCATCCCCATCACTTCCCTTTCATCACAATAGCTCATTACTTCCATATTAAGAATGAACAGAATAAAATGAAAAATCCATTCTCTACTCATGTAATAATAGCTACTATTCTACTATATCTTCAGTAAGTCTTTCATATATTATTCAACCTCTGAGATCTTTAAGTAGACTGTCTTGTTTTAAATAAGAGGGAACAAAAGCAAATGGGATATCATAATTTGTTGAAGGCCACACTGCATATTAAAGAACTCAATCCCAGGTTTGCATCCAAGCCATGTTTTCCCACCTCTATTCCTCTCTAACAATGGGTCTTTGCTCTCTTTTAAATCTTCTACTACAAAGGGGTTTGGGGTCTTATCTAAGCTGCCCTTAGATTTCTCCAGAGATGTATATTCCTGGAATATATATACACTGGAACTTGAGAAGTATTTTCCATCACAGTGCTATATACACAAATTAGGAAGACAAGCCTTTAATATTTACTTTCATTTACTGTACACCATTTGAGATATTGATTTATCATTTCCTATGAGTAGTGGGTTTGAAACTAAACAATTAGAAATTTATTTTATTATAGAGCTGCAGAAGACCTACCAGATATAATAGCAACACAGTTACAAGAGAATACACTTATGTGAACAAATGAGACCATTTCTTGGGACTGGCTCAAGAGGTCATTTCAGATGATCATTGTTTCACAGAAAATCTGATACCAATCTAATTCAAATCACTCAAAATAGGGTTTGCACAAATGGAGGAATTCTTAAATAACATTCTTCCAAACAAAAATAAAAATGATGAATTATATAATTTATAATGAATTTACTTTGCCTTAGAACATTCAACACAAAACACCATATAAAGTTAGAGTGATAACTTTTCACATTCTGTAGTTCATTATAGTTGTACACACTTAAGCAACATTCCCAAGTTAAAGAGAAAATTAAGCTCAATATTGCATGCAGTTTAAAGCAAACAAGATCAGTGTCATGCTCTGAATATCCTTCCCATAAATGCACAGAATAAAACCCAATTCAGTTCTCAACCTCTAAGTACTTACTCCAACTGGATGCTCAGTCAAAGAAGTAAGGGTGGAGACTGAGGGGGTCTCAGGTTCTTGGGGAACAGTTTGCTTTTTAAAAAACAAATGGGATAGTACAAATAGAACACAAAGAAGGATAAAGCAAAGAGCAAGTACTGTAGGAAAGCTACATGTTCCTGCATGACCACATGATTCACAGTAACTACAGAACTTACCTTGCCCTCATTCGTCACCTTAGCTGGAGAAGAACTTCTGGAGCTGCTGTTCATGTGATCTGGACCACATCCTGAGTCTGTTAGAGATCAAAGAATGGATTCAGACTATTCTAACATGAAAAGAATAAAAATCCTCCATCCACAATTACAGATTCTTTGAAATTACTTGGTCCCTTTACCAGAGGCAACGGGTTTCCCAGATGCCTCAGAAGACCAGTACGAGGTAAAGGTCCATCCATTGACCTTGGGAAAGAAAGATCAGAGCCCTTGTATGTATTTTTCAGAAGAAATAAACCACTGGTGGACAGGTCAGTGTTCAACAATAACTAGAAAGCAACATGAAAAATGGGTTGCCCAGGGGTTGGTGTCATAGCTCAGTTGTAGAGTTTTTGCCTAGCATGTGTGAGGCACTGGGTTTGATTCTCAGCACACATTTAAAAAATAAATAAAGATATCATGTCCATCTACAATTAAAAATATTTTTTTAAATGGGTTTCCCAATACGTAAATCACAATTTATGAAGAGACTTAAGTAAAATAAAGAACTGCCTTGGGTTGATAGAACAGGAGATTAATAAGTACTGGTCCTAAACTTTAAGCTATAGACTTAAAGTATGTGTAGGCTGGCTTTTCTTTAGTCTGTATAACCTGACTTCCAATCTTACCAAGACTACAGTCCTATTTAGAATTTGAAATAAGATTCAGTATTTCATGTTGGAAATATGTATGCTACATAAAGTTTAAGGCTACTTTTATAATATTTGGGAAAGGAACACCATAGAGATTTAATTTAAAGATAAAGGTTTACACTTCGCAGTGTAAAATTTAAAAGAAAAAAACAATACAGGGACCTCCAGGAAAAAAAAAATGTTTTCTATACTAGAACAGATTTTCCAGAAAACATTCACTAAGATAAAGTAAGAAATTATCTTCTATATATTGTACAGGCCCAAATTCAATGTTTTCATTAGAATATTCAAAAGGGGGAAAAAAAAAACCTTGAAGCAGTTTACTATAAAGCAACATGTGAATGCTCACCAAATCCGTTTCTAGGCATATCTTTTTGATTAAGAGTAATAGAAGGAGGTCTCCCAGCTGGCTCTGCTGTCAGTGGAGGGGAACATTCTCCACCATTCATGGGGGATGGACCAAAAGAGCCATTATGGATCAGTGGACCTAAAGAAAACAATGCCGTGTTACTATTTTAAGGCAGCCTTCTCCCTGACACCAACCCTCACCTCCTGTTTTAGCAAATCATTCAGATTATTTCATAACCATTACACACAGAAATAAAAAGTAATTTACATACATTCTGCACCAAGAAATAAAATAGCTCCTTTTACAAAGTGCCCCCTACCTCTCTGAGGAGAATTTTGTAAATCTGGTCTTCCCAGCATAGGTTTTACAATCCCGGGTTCATCTTGATGCACTGCGATCTTTTGGGTCATTTCCAATAGTCTTGAATATTGAGAAAGAATGGACTGAATTATGAAACAGCAATCTATTCCTTCATAGATAATATCTAGCATAACCTTAAAACACTATAAAACATATAGGAAGATACCAAAATCACATACTTCTGTCTCAAATTAGCAACTTCCCTTTTCTCTTCAGCTATAGCTCTTTCTGCAGAATGAGCTTTGAGCTATTAAAGAGAAAATATTCAAATTCAGTTGTAGTAGGCTATGCACAAAATAAAGAAAAGGGGGAAAAAATCTTACCCAATTATCATGAGCTTTCTTCTCATGCATAGCAATCTGAAAAAGACAATACATTAAAAAATATGTTTTTAGGGACTCATTATAATAGCCTATAATTGTCTGTATTAGATATCAAGAAATTCTGCAACTACAGGACAGTATTAATTACTACCTGGTTTTTAAACGAGTGCTTGGTTTTCTGTAATGCTTCTTCCATCTCTTCAATTCTCCGCCTAAGAATTACAACAATTGAATAACATTTGAAACATTTCTGACCATTTTCCCTTTATTCCATCAGCTATACTTTTAAAGACTTTATCATACATAAGAAAAACATTTCTATAGTTATATGAATCCAGTGTGATCAAAACTAATACTACAGGCCAGGTGCAATGCCACATGCCAGTAATCCCAATGATTGGGAAGCTGAGGCAGGAGGATCACAAGTTCGAGGTCAGTCTCAGCAATTAAGTGGGAACCTATGCAACTGAGACCCTGTCTCAAAATAAAAAAAAAAAAAGGTCTAAGGATGTAGCTTAGTAGTAAAGCACCAAAAATAAATAAATAAATAAAATAAAATAAAGACCCAATACTAATAACTTCTTTATCATTTAATTGCTAGAGATTCTGAATGATAAATTATAATTTCCTTAACTGTTCATCAGTGTGTTCTCAAGTAATTCTGCTAGAAATATCTTCCTCCTTAAAACTTTTTTCTTTTTTTCAAATTATATCCATAAAAGATTTCCAAGGTCTATCAAATGCCACACTTTTGTGGGTCTTGATACATCACACAGCAAACTGATTTCTTAAAGAATTACTACAACATACAAAACCCCCAGAACTGTTTGCATTGACCAAGTTCCCTATGGTCTTGCCCATTGGGTATAAGTAAATTTTTGTTAACATTTTTCATTTGTAAAGTTGAAATTTATTTTTTCTCCTGTGTGAATTGAATGTATTCATATCCTCTCGTTATTTATACTTCCATGCTATTTTCTTCTATCTACATAATGTAAAAAAAGATTAAAAAAGAAAGCTAACACTAGTTTATTAGACATTGACACCCTCCTTTAGAAACTGAACTCACTTGTAATTTTTAACTTCCTGTACAGCGGAAACCACCTTTTCATCTGCAGCTGACAGCCGCTGCTCTTTTTCTAGTCTCTCATATTCTTCTTGGCTCACTTTCCTAAAATAAAGCCAGTTATCAAATCAAAAGTTTCTCTCTGTGAATATCACTTCCCACAATTCTATAAAATGCTTAGGCACATAAAATAGGAATTCAAACCTGCAATTTCGTAAATCAAACTCTGGCAAATCACTTACATTTTCTAATTTTTCCTCTTAATTCTCTATTTACCAGTAAATAAAATAAATGTGAAAACAACATGTGCCCCAAGGGCAAGTCTCCTGTGTGTAAGATAATAAAAACTCACTTTACTTTAATGTGGAAGATCAGGACTGATAAACCTAACATAATTAAACATATTAGGATAAAGCAAGGGATAATTCTTTTCTCATTTCTGCCATGGGTAGGACACTAAGTATATCTTTGTCATGGAGGAACTCTTTTCTCAATCCAAGACTGGTACCATAATAAAGATATAGTCACAAAGAAAAAATCTTCTAGAATATGTCTTTTAGCTATGCAATTAGCCACAGAACATTTTTCACACTTTAGATATATATTTCAAAAGAATTGCAATTAAGCAAAAAGACAAATCTGAGTTTTGATAATGTCTGTCAACCAGAAAAAGAAGCCAAACTGACCCACGATCAGAGTATTATCTACTGATAATTTTTAACTCTGATCATGAAACTCAAGATGTTCATCTACTGAGACAAAGGTAGCCAAATTTAATGATTTTAAAAATACTATTTTCTGCTATCCTTGTACTACTTTAGCCATAGTTCCAATTCAAAAGATAATTAACTTGAAACTTAATTTTCCATAAATCAGAAGAACTATAGTAAAAAAAGATTATTGATACCAAATAGAAAAAGGGGATTATATATTCTTATATAGCTTCTCATTTAATTCTTCAGCAAGTATTTTATGAGTGGCTATAATATACTAGTTACCTTGTAAGATGCTAAAGAATAAAAGAGCTCACTGTTTCAGGTATAAATGACGCCTAAAGGAATATAATAATTTTCCCCACTGGCTTAAGAAGGAATATGGAGAAAACTGAATCTTGAAGGACAGAGAGAATTTTGTTTCCAATTACCAAAGAGTTAGTCTGAGAGCACTAAGAACAATCAAGACATCTTTATAAGAATATAAAATTGTGTTTGAAAGGATACAAGCTAAAAAGGCAGTGAAGATATATGTATGTGGCCAAGATGCATTAGAAAAAGGAATCTCAGAATTACAAGTAAAGCTGGCACTTTAAGGTACTTTTCTCCTAGGTTTACCCACATATTGAAGATAACACAAAGATATAATGAGTCTGAACTAAGCCTTCATCAAATTCCTGGGCTTAGAGGAAAAAAGAAGTGTTTGGGGCTACAAATAAAGGGACCCTTAATAAAAGCCCTAGCCTTTGAGTTTAGATTAGAAAGTACTGCACACTTAAGTGATGAACAGGCAAAAAATCCAAAAGGAACAATACTGAAACATTGAAAAGACAAGTCATTTTTGAATTATCTTAATTGCTGACTAAGTTTGAAGTGACAATCTTACTCAAGTAACCTCAACACTTTTCTATAAGAAGATAACTTCATCTTAGTCCTCAAATTTCATGTATAATTATCACAACAATGTTAGCCAATCAAAACTGACCAGGCACTCCATAAGACAAAATTCTGTGAGAAAAAATCCCACAGAAAAGGAAGCCACCTAATGGGGTTAACCGCACATGTTTTAAAATCACTGTGCTTTATATAGTCAAAAAAGTAAAGTCAAGATTATGAATTTCAGGTCTGGGAATATAGTTTAGTTGGTAGAGTGCTGCCTTGCATGCACAAGGCTCTGAGTTCAAACCCCAGCACCACAAAAGAGGAAAAAAAAGATTATGAATTTTGTCAAAGGATTAGAAACTATAAAACCAAGAAATAGTTGGGTGTGGTGACCTACATATAGTCGAAGATACTTGGAGGCAGAGGAAGAATGATGAGATTAAAGATAGCTTGGAAAGCAGTAAGACACTAGTCCCTTATGAGAAAGAGCAAGGAGTCTGGGGAGGTAGCTCAATAGTAGAGCACATGGCTCAAGGTCCTGGGTTTGAGCTGTAGTACTGAAATAGGACTGGGGTTGTGGCTCAGTGGTGAAGCACGTGCCCCACATGTGTGGGGCACTGGGATCAGTCCTCAACACCACATAAAATAAATAAAATATTGTGTCGGGCTGGGGATGTGGCTCAAGCAGTAAGGCGCTCGTCTGGCATGTGTGCAGCCCGGGTTCAATCCTCAGCACCACATACAAACAAAGATGTTGTGTCTGCCAAAAACTAAAAAATAAATATTAAAATTATCTTTCTCTCTCTCTTAAAAAAATCCTATAAAAAATAAAATAAAATATTATGTCCATCTACAACTAAAATAATATTTTAAACCCTGAACTTTTTAAAATCCTAAACTCAATGAATGATTTTAACAACAGATTTGGGAAGTAAAATAAATCCTACCGCTTTTAAGACAGGTCAGAAGAAAATATCCAGAAGAAGTAAATCCAGAATGTAGGAGGCAGGGGAAATCAAATTCTAATATGCATTATTATAATCAGAAGAGAGAATGAGGTAAAATCAACATTTAGAAAAAGACTCGAAAATTCAAGAAATGTTTAATGGTCCCAAGCAACATAACTGCAAGAGGAAAAAGTGGGTGGGGTGGGGAAAACTACACCTAGGCACTTCCCAATACAACTGTTAAAAAAAGAGAGAAATGACTACAGGAACTAGGGGAGGGAGATAAGACCAAACAACAATGATAATGGACTCCTTAAAGAAAAAAAATTAAAACAGATGGTAATTAATTGGATATTTTCAAATTGCTAAAACTAAGTAACAGTCAAAATTCAGTAGCCAAAAGAAAGATCCTTTAAAAATGGAAACTGGTTTTAACTCTAATCATGAAGTTCATGTCAACCTAATACAGATTATAAAGGTAGCAATATTTAGTGGATAAAATACTATTCTCTGTTTATCCTTGTACTACTTTGATACACTAATCAAATCTATCATTAAAGGACAATGTTCAAATAGAATGAAAATAATTTCAAATAAGAAACCAACAGTGTAGAATGCAGAACTACAGAAACTTTAAATATGTGTATAAATTGAATGAATGTCTTGTGGAGTTCACAGTATATGAAGTACTAACATACGATGCCACAACAGTTATCTGATTCAGGAGCTACTTAAAGCCCATAAAAACAAGTAATAAACCTATTAATCTATGTCAGGTTTTTATTAAATCCAGAATATATACCAAGGCCTTTAAATTATGAGAAGATGAATAAAATTATAATTATAATTATATAATTATAATTCCATTATAATTTATGATTACATCAAGCTTATACAGGTGATGAGGAAAATAATTAAAAATATTTAAACTATTAAAAAGATACAAGGAAGAAAAAAAGAACAGGTCATCAAATAGAAAGCAAATTCTTCATAAACCACAGGCACATATTGACATGGACAGACTTATATTTTAGAAAGTCCACTCAAGCGGCTATAGAGAAAATTACTAAGAATTTGAAATAAATTATATAAAAATATAAATAATGGAGAATGAAGACAGATGACCTAGGTTAGAAACAGAAAAGATGACACAGGCATGAACTAACATAGTACCTGGGAATGAGAAAAAAAGAGTACAAACCACAGATGATGACTGAATGAATTTTGGAGGAGTTGAGGAAAATAGTGCTACAATTTAACTGCATTACAAAGAAAATTAATTGCCATTTAGGTCATTCATATTACTAGTAGGGACAGAGAAAACAAGTGTTCTTTTGAAAAAAAAAGTGATAAAATGAGAAATGTTTCTTTGAAACAGGCCAGGCATTTAGAACTGGCCTGAACAAAAATTTGAGATTCTAAAAAGGTCGCTTGGAGATCACAGAATTTTAGAAAAGTAAATGGAAAGGTTTCAATATTTAATGCATTAATTAGGCAACAGAAGTCAAAATACCTAAAAATAGTTAGGTCTATAAGAAGGTCTGTATTTGCTTTAACAAGATATATATATATATATATATATATATATCTTGTTAATAAATCAGGTGCAAACAAATAAAATCTGACACAAAAAAAACTATTTTTAGAGAATTCAAGTATTTTGTGGATTAAAAACTTCAAATGAACTTCCAAAAAAAAACTAGCTCCACACTGAGAAGATTAATATATAAATATATACTACAAACAAGTACTTCTGTAATCGTAACTCCTAAAATCCTTGCCACAGTTCAATTTTTACTGTGAACATCTGAGATACTCAAGTCCAAAACTTGTACCATCGATAAGTAAATATTCCTTTTTGAAGTTTTTATTCTACTAAAACATGCCATTCCAAAACACTCAGTATTTTTAAAGGTCCAGAGTTAGAGATACAAGTTCAAAATATTAGAATTACATAACTGATCACAATGAAAGGAAATTAAAATAAATAGTGGGATCATAGAAAGGGTCTAGTCTAGATCTTTGAGAGGTATTTCCACATCAGTGACTGTTAATACCAGTTTACCACTTCTTGCCTTCATATGAATTTGACAATTGATTATGATGTCCTCACAGCCTTAGTTTATGGTTCCAACTACCTCAGGACTCTTAAGACTGATGATGAAAAGAAAAATGCAACTTATAGAAAACAAAACACAAAGGAAAAAAGACAAATATCTACTAGATAAAATTATCTGTTAGTTCACACAATGATAACAATAACAAACAATGGAAATCTTACTCTTTTAGTGCCATCTCATTTTGCTGGTAGAGTTCATTTAAAATCTCCACTTTCTGCCTAAGAGTTTTGCATTCCTCTTCCAGTCCAACTTTAGAAGACCATAGTGAATTGCAGTCACTTTCTAATTTCTTTATTTGGTCTGTAAAGGATAAAACAGCTTATCTCTATATGTGTACAAGGACTTAAGAACTTGTTTGAGGGAGTAGTGCCAAGAAAAGTAAGAAGCATGAAAGCAAGAAGCCATTCTTTATCTTTCCAATAAATTTTTAAGGCTTTCCAACATGGCAATTTCTTCTCAAGAAGAACCCACCTTCTAGATTACATTTTGTGGACATCGAGGCTCTTAGCTTAAGTTGTAAAAGTTTTAGATCCTCTTCAACTACTGATATTGTAGTTTTTGTCTAAAAATTGCAGAAAAGAGAGGTATTCTTAAAAGTGAGGCACAGGAAGAATTCACAGGTACTATGGGACTCTTACAAAGAACTATACCCGAGAGACATCCATCATCTGCTTAATTTGATCTTTGATCTTCTCATTCCGATCACCTAAAAAACAAAAGACTTTAGCTTTTTCTTTCCTTACTTTTAACTCTATATTCTCCTAACTTCCCTAAACTAAAGAATGATTGTTTTCAAACACTGGAAGAAAAAAATCAATTAAATAATTAAACTGATTAGACTAATGACTTTTAAGAGAATTGCAAGCTTAGATTTAAAAAAAAAAAAAAGAGAGGTGAATTTCAGACTGGGGTTGTGGCTCAGTGGTAGAGTGCTCACCTAGCATGTGTGAGGCACTGAGTTTGATCCTCAGCATAAAAATAAATAAAAGTACTGTGTCTGTCTTAAAAAAAAAAAGTGAATTTCTAGTTTGCACAACTAAAATGTTATCTATGCTATTCTTGTAAGATAAAAGCTTTTCTTCTCTCTCAGATCTATCTTCACCTGGGCAATAAGTGTCTTGTTTAGAAAGATTCAATCCTCTATTTTCTCCCTGAATCTACTACCAGGTGTGGTTTGAAATACTTGCTATGTAAGCAAAATCCAACTTGGGAGAAAACATCTGGAAATATTTTCCTCATCAGTAAACACTGTTACACTCCCTCTCTAGCTTTCTGATAGTCTCTAGCCTCTGTTCTCACAGCCTTAGTTTATGGTTCCAACTGCCTCCGGACTGACTGTGGACCTTAAAATCACAGAGCCATAGAGATGATGAGTATCAAAATCAAGTATCATCTGCATAAGTTAAGAAATAAATTTATCTTACTGTAGAATGTTCAATACTTAGAGGTATAGGATATGACTATTGTAGCTGCAGTGTACTTACTAGTTTTCAATAGGATAGAAAAAGTCAGTGTTCTTCACATGCCTATTGCTACATTATACCCCAACAACCCACCTCTGCCAATGCAACAGACATATCTATAGATCCAGTGATATGTGTCTACAACCCTGAAGCTTAAGAAAAAATTAAGCCAGCTGAAAAGTGGCATCTGTATACTTAATTAAAGACAGGAAAGCAAAAAAGGATTCAACCTCCCTGAGACTGATCTTACCTGCTAACTCTCCATTGGTTAATTCATCTGACTCATCTCGACTTTGATCCTCAGATTCAGATTCACATTGAAACCGATTCAACTGTGTAATGTGATTAGTCAAAGCCTAGAAAAGAAGCAAAAGGTTGGAAGACTCTCGATTTTAATTCAGAAGATTTCAGGATAATTCATGAGATGAAACATGTATTTGGAGTATAAACTTACATTAATAGTATCATCTTTTTGACTAAGAGTTACTTGTAAATCTTTCTGGGTCTTCTCAAATGATTTCATTTGTTCACTGAGCTCAGCGTGTGATGTACTCCAGTCTTTTACTTCCTGCTGCAACTGAAAAGTCAAAACACATGAATTCCTATGGGTTAGGGAGGGGTTTCTGCACTGGATATATCAGGACTACAAGACTTAGACAAAGAAATAGAGAGCCATACTCCTCGGTGGCCTGCCTCAATCCAGGGGGTTGAGACCTTGGTTAAGGAAGAGGGCAGAGTGGCCTCAAGTCTCACAGCTGCAGTAAGAACATCAGAGCTATCAGGAAGTTGACCCTGTTTATTGCATTCCCCAGAAAATTGCTGCCAATTCAAATAATTTATCTCCAGCAGGAATGGCTGGGCACATATGACTGTCTCCTAAATTTAGATTCCTTATCATGTAATCTTCCCTTGGCCAGTGAATCAGTAACTATTCAAAAGAGGATCATAAAATACTTAATTTTCTGGTTTAAAAAGTTTCTTTGAGGCTATGCAAGTTAATAACTGATTGACATTTGATAAGAAAAGCAATAATCCAAAAATCCAAAACAGATGGAGACCATATATATGCACTCAATTTGGGGAGCATTGTTTAAACTTTGCATATCTAGAAAAGGTCCTACATGAAAATTCCTTACCTCAGAAACAGATCCAAGAAATATACAAGATAATGATATTCACTTCTCTAGTTTACATTATGTATGACATCAAATTTTCTTTACCTGCTCTTTCTCCTTCTTAAGCATGGTATTTTCTTTCTGAAGCTGACAGCATTTCAACTTCACCTTCTCTTCACGAATCTTAGCTTCAGTAAGGAGAATTTGAAGCTAATGAAAAACACTACAGTTAGTGAATTAATTCCAAAGAAGAAACAAAGTTATACTTTCCCAAACAAGACATCATATAGTTCTCATTTTTTGCACATTTTAGCACACCTCAAATTTTTGGTCCGCAACAAAACTAAGATGTAGTACTAATATCCGTTAGCAATAGTTGGCAGCTTTACCTCTGAAAGTTCAGAAGTATTTACTGAAATGACATCTTTAAGCTTCTCTACAGATTTCTTATTTTCCATTATCTGCCAGGTGAAAACAGAACACAAAATATGCATTAGGATTTCAGTAGAAATACTGATATATGTGTGTGTGTGTGTGTGTGTGTGTGTGTGTGTGTGTGTGTACACATACATATATATACTAAAAAAGATAAACACAACAAAATTTTTGTCAAGCCATCCCATTACATTTCAGGTAAATGCAGGGGATCCAGCTTTGGACTAAGCAAAAAATCAAGAACTGAAAGAGATGAGGGAAAATGAAGTCATCAATATTTCATGGCATCCACAACCTTACTGTTTATGAAATAACTAGAAAAAAGTTCAAAGTATAGAAAATCATAATGCAATAAGTAAATAAAATGTTTTAAAGCATAGAAAATTAACTAATTAATTACTGTTTCAAGTAAACTAGTTCAAATTAGTAATTTTTTTTCTAGTGATAGAGAAAAAATTTCCCAAGATCATTTTTAAAATTTTCTTATCTGAAGTAAAAAATGATAAAATTTAAGGAAGAATAGACTAATCTCACATACAGAAGAATTCCAAAAAAATTATAAAGATACTTGCTCCTTAAGGAAGTGGACATAAATCTGCAATCTTTGTTTGCAATGCCTGGGATTGAATCCTGGGCCTCATGCATGCTAGGCAAGTGCTCTACCATGAGCTGCATCCTGAGCTTGTAACTCTTCATACTTTAACTGTGGGCTGTGCATGGTAACTTCCAAAGAATACAATATGAAAAGGATTGGAAAGAATTTTTACAGTGGAGAAATCTGATAAATACTACCTCAGCTAGGTGATCAAGCTTACTTGGGGGTAGGATATTTCAGAACACACTCTCTACCATCTTTTGCAACTTTTATGTAATTACAGAAACTTATAGAAATTGAAAATGAAATATGTAAGTAAAAAATTTTTAAGTTGTTGTATCAGTACTTAAAAGTTCCACAAAATGGGCAGAAGTGGGTTCAACTTCCTTGACTCCTAATCTTACTTTAGTTAACAGCTGGACTAAGTTCAACTTAACCAATTTTACAAAATATTTCAAAAGCTAAATTGCAGTAATACTTAGCAGCAAAACTCTTACCAAGTCCTGATTCTTAGCTTTCTGTTCTCTCTCAGATTCTAACATAACATGAAGACTTTTAGCTCCCTCATCCAGAAGTTCTTTAGCTTTTTCAAGAAGCTTCATTTTATCCTGGAAAAAAAAGGTGTCAAGATTACTCACTCATTACATTTACTTTTGAGTTTAGAATGTAATTCCCCCCAAAGAAGGGATTTTTACCTTATAATTAGTTGCTTCATCAGAAAGAATCATATTTTGTTTCATGGTCTCTTGGACCTGTTTCTTTGATTCCTTCATCTATGTAAATAAAGCATTCAGAATTAAGATACACAAATTATAGTGCTACCATACAAGTTACTTCCAAACAAGTGACCCTTTCCAGAAGAAAGCAGTACTTAATACATATGACTGTTTAGAATTTGAATGATTTGTAGGAAATAATGAAACAAAAATTTTAAAATATGATTTTTAAATTAAAACAGGTAGGAATGATTCAAGCTAGAACCAAGGGAGAAAGAAACAAAAAAATAATTATACCTTCTGTTCATAATTTGACAATTTCTGCATTAGTTCTTCATTTTCTTTCATGAAATTGTTCACCTTTTTGGAAATTTGCTGTTCATTGACTAAAAGGGGGAAATACACAAGATTATTACAATCACTAAATGAAATTCAATTACTCAATCTACTAAAAGCAAAGACATGTTATATGGTACTATGAGGAAATACTTCTTAGCATAACTATTATGCTTTTAAAAAGCAATCTATGCTTATTAGCAATAAGAGTATAAAAATTATTAGAATTTAAGAAAAATATAAGAACAATGATATTTTGCTGGGTGCAGTGGTGCACACCTGTAATCCCAGTGGCTCAGGAGGCTGAGCTAGAAGGATTCCAAGTTCAAAGCCAGCCTCAGCAAGAGCCAGACACTAAGCAACTAAGTGAGACTTGGTCTCTAAATATAGGGGGTTGGCGATGTGGCTCAGTAGAGTGCCCCAGAGTTCAATCCCAGGAACCCCTCCCATCCAAAATGATATTTCAATTTAAGCTTATTTCACAGATGGGAAATACAGTAAAGTGTTGTAGCTTGATATTCCCCCCTTCTCAAAACACTTTCTTTTCCGAAAATGGAATCATTTAATTCTTTGCAAAGAAAAACAGAAATGAAAACATACTGATTCACATTACCATTCTTCAAATTATCTACTCAATTACTTAATGCATGATTAAATCATTAAAATAGAAATACTCTTCAAATGTAATACATCTGCATTACATCAATATTCAAAGTTAATCTGCCCCAAATTAAAACTTATCATCATCTCCCTATCCACAATTTGTTCCTCCTCTTTATCTCCTATCTCAGAGTTGGAACCATCATCATCTACTCTATTATCCATGCTAGCAACCTAGGAATAGTAAAATTTTCAGGAGGTAAAAAAGATAATAGACATTAAAAGTCACTGTATCTACTTCTAACATACATGAAACACACATCAAACACCAATACAAAGGGTTATTACAAGTTTAATAAACCTAAAAATTTACCTTGATATACTCTATCTTTTACCTAGAAGAGAGAAAAAAGATTAAATTTGATGTCAAACATCTGCTCAATAGAAACAGCATTCCTAAAACAACAGTCAGAATCATAACCAAGTGAGAATTTAATAACATTCTGGTTCAGGATAATAATTTATAGGATTAAAAATAAGTAAAGGTTAACAAGCCTTTTAAATTTAATTGGTAGTGATATTTCATAAATAGACTCTGACATAAAAACACTAAGATATGTACCTTATTTCACAGCAAAGATGTGTGTATGTGTGTGTGTGTGTGTGTGTGTGTGTGTGTGTGTATACTCAAAATCATTTACTTGACAATTCTAAATAACCAGGATAAAGTCTAGAAACAATGACTATTCAAAAGAAATCTGAGGAAACAATATTAAATGCATAATCTTTGTACTAAGATATGCCACTTTCACTCACCAGAAAACATCTTAGAACTCCAATTTAAATTTGGCTATTGGCTGAATTTAGAAACTAAGAGGCTACATCATCTTATTTCTGCAAACCACTAAATATATAGCAAGAAATCTGAAAGGAAAGACTGCTTGAAGAAAATGCACAAGCAATAAGAGAAATGACAATTAACATATTCTGGAAAGGACAAAAACAATCGTTTCCAAAAAACAGCAATAAACTACCTGATAATAAAACCTAAGCAGAAATTTTTTTAAAACATCACTAAATTTCTTTGTAACTTAGCATATTACTTGTCCTTTCAAATGTTATAAATGGTGATGGGATATTCAGATGTGTCCACGGATCATCCAGGAGATCTTCGTAACAGGAAATTGCATTCAGAAAACTCCAACACAGAAAAAAATGAACATTTCTTTAATGTCATAGCCTTGCTAACCTTTTACTCAAAATGACAACAGAGGAAAATGGGAAGTAGCATAAAAGCAGTCATCTAAGGTAGGGAGACTAAAGTTTTAAAGTCAAATGCTGAAACTGAGGAGCAACAAGCTAGGAACCACATCCCACATAACCTAGTGAAAAGAGAAACAGGTACCAGGGTTCTTGAAATGAAAGAAACAAGAGAGAGAAATATAAAATGTTTTCCCTTCTCTTTATCCTTCTATTTCCTTTTTACTTTTAGCTGAGAAAAAGTTCATTGAGATTAGAAAATTCCTCACAGGAATCCAGGCAAACAATTCTTCTATTTAAGAAGGGAATACTTTTTAAGAGATTTTACACTCAATTGTACAAGGAGAGGAAACTTAACAATGATATGTCTGAAATAATTAAGAAATCAGAAAAAGAACACTCAGATTTGAAAAGATTTGTATCCAATGCTTTTGGCCTCTTTAACTGTTAGGCTTTTCATATGCAAAGTCCATTTACCTAAAATAATTTTCTTCCAATTATGTTAAATAACTATGAAACAGAATGACCTACAGTACAAACATAAGTATGTATAAGCGCATATATATACCTACAGTACAAACATAAGTATGTATAAGCGCATATATATATACACATATATATATACACATATATACACACACACACACACACACACACACACTTATACATATATGTACACACATACACAGAGATAGACTAATTCTGCTCAGGAAAAAAAAAACCTTAATGAACAAAACATTTAATGGATTTTTGGACAACACATAATCTATACTTCCAAATAAAAAGGTATTTTCTGTACATATGATCAAATCATAAAATCTGGGAAAAATTTATATAAAAGACTGGAAAAATTATATCATCTCCTTTTTCTCACTTTACTGTATTTCTTTGCAGCATTTCCCACTGTTTGTATGTTTATATTAACATACAGTTCATCGACATTTAAATCTTAGTTTCTGCTTTTTTTTCCCACTTCACATTTAATTGTGAGCATTTTCTGTACCTCAAAGCTTTGAAATAAATAAATCTGCCTACTATTCCACTAATCGAACATACAATAACCCCTAAATGAATTATGTTGTGCTAAGTCTTCAATCTAATACACTGTTCCATTGAAAAACATTACCAAAATCTTCAAAGCATAGTTATTTCTTTAAGATAGATTACTAGACATATATGCTACATAAAAGGATATTTATCTAACCTATCCCATCTTTTATCCCACTTTTAAGACTTCTGATACATATGAAACTACTGGTCAGGATGGCTGTAAGAATTACCAGTTCTACCAACTGCACCCACACTAAATTATTTTATAATGTTAGTTTGACTTAAACCACTATTTTGTGTTTTAGCAATTGAAAAAGAAAAAAAGGGGGGGCAGTGACTATATAAAATAATCCTTGTGCTTATGTGCTAAGGTATAAGTAAGTTAATTTACTCACAAGAGCAGTTCTCCAAGAGAAAATGACAAAGGATACAATCCCAAAGAAAACAGCGAATACTACAGGCTTCCATGGTAGTCCATAAAAATCAGGCCCAGGTTGAGTATCATCAGGCAATGTAGTAAACAGCTTAAACAGACAAATTAGAAGAAATGGGAAACCTTAAATTTATAACAAAACAGTCACAAAGAATCATGGCAATTCTAAACCAACTTCCTCATCAGAAATCCACCTCCTCAATATTTTCCAATAGCTTCTTCAAGAGAGAGGATACTGGCAGTCTCATATTTTTTGTTCGCTTCCAGTGTTTTCAAGTATAATGAATCTAAATACTTTTTAAAAATATTTATTTATGTATCTTTAGTTTTAGGGTGGACACATTGTTTTGTTTTTATATGGTGCTGAGGATCGAACCCAGTGCCTCATGTATGCTAGGCAAGCGCTCTACTGAACCACAACCCCAGCCCGAATCTAAATACTTTAAATTGAGCATACATTTCCAGTTTGTAACAGGCCCTATATCATCACATAGTCTAACACCTGGCTAGAATCCCTCTGGATCATTCTTTTCTCTTAGATAACCTGGTTTTTATAATTTAAAATATTCATTTAAGACAAAACTTAAATACATGAAAGAACTAATTAATTTTATGGCAACAAATAAAAACAATGACGATATATGTATAAGATTTTAAATCTTACTTCCATTCCACTCTTATATACAGATACGTGACATATAATTTCAGACAACTCTTGAAAACTGGCTTGGATAAACTTCTCTGAATTTAACATCCTTCTATAAAATTCAGAGCCTAATTTTAAATGGTTGCTCAAAGGCAGTGCAGTAAACACCTGCCAACTCTTCCCTGTTTTCACCGCCCTCTACACGTAATACGAGATAACTGTCACTTGGGCCCAATTCCCCAGCAGTCTCCTTAGGGAAAAGACCTGTAGTAACATTAGCTGTTTGGATTGTTGGCTGCATTTCAGAACATACCATGAGGTTGTCACCTTTATTCCGTCAAAAAAAAAGTGCAAGTGGGGAGAGCTCAAGTACACTCTCACCAGCCTCGCTTAACCATACAGTCACGTCCTGCCTGCCTTGGGCCTGACACACTCCATTTCTCCGTCACCACGACAGTCAGTGCACCCACTCCGCCAGAACTCAGCCACCCGACAGGGGTCCCAGGAGCTCTGGGTCCCCCAGGGAAACAGTGACAGAAGGCACAGTGGCAGGTACTGAGTCCATGGTGTAGGGACGGCTGAGTGGAAGCGACGCTTCCCTGCAGAACAGCACAGGACCCTCTCTTTCACCGTTTCCTACTTCAGTAGGACCCAGCGCAGGGGGCGGGTACTGGGAGTGAACTTTGCCTTCCTCCACCACAGGCGCTTTCCGCCCAAGGCACGTAAAACCAGTCATCAGAGGAAGCCCCTGGGTGGACTGCAGTGAGCAGACAGAGGATGCTGAGGGGCGTGGCGGGGAGCGGGAAGAACCAACTGCGGAGCCCAGCGGGGGACAGCGCCAGTAGAGCCAAGTGGAAGAGTCCAAATGAAAGGACTCCAGAAGGAAAGAGGCTCACCTGTCCCCGGAACTTGGAGAGGACCAGCGATTTAGAAGGCCCTGGAGGAAGCCAGGGAAACTAGCAGAAGGGGATTATAGGCAGAGACTAGGAAAAAGGAGAAAGTCAGGCCTCCCAGCCCCTCCCAGAGCAAAACCCTTTTGTCAACGTGTTGAGACACCAGGTACCTACCTGCCCCCAAAAGTGCAGACAGAAGAGGAGAAGCTTCTCCTGCTCCCTTCTAAAGGACTACTGCTCGGACTGGGCTTTCCTTCCCTGCTCACTCTAGTCCTGTTACTTTCTCCAATTGTGGATGACACTCTTTTTAAAAAAGCCTAACCCTAAGGAATCATGTCATTATCACCCCACGCTGGTGGCTTCATTTCTGGATGCCACATTTTAGGGTTGCATGACTTGTGGAAAAGAACAGAATCATGAATAGCCCAAAAAGCACGTGCTAAAAATTGAAGAAACTGGGGACATTTAACTTGGGGAGGAAATGAACATCTGTGGATCTTTAAAAATCTGTCGTCAAGTTGAATATAGTCAATTCAAAAGAACAAGAATAAGCAGGAAAGCACTGAAAAAGAAGAGCAATGAAGGGTACAGGGAGGGCAGACTATATAATTAATTCATGTACCCTCGTCCAAGCCCAGGAATACATAGAGATTGTGGGACAGAATAGAGAATCCAGAAACAGAACCAACTGGACATTTGGGGTACAATAAAAGTTAGTTTGGGGAAAATAGACTTTCTAATAAGTAGCGTTACCACATGGAAAATTATAAAATTGGATTTTTCTCTACTTATTCAAAAGATAAACTACAAATGGATAAGAAACATGAATGTAAAAATAGAAAATAAACAAGTACTAGAAAATATTAAGTGAAATTTTCTATGTATTATGAGTGGGCAAAACCTGCCTCATTGAAAAAAATCTTTCCTGGCTGTATCTAAACCTGCTACACACACACACACACACACTCACACACACACACACACACACACACGCAGTTTGACAATGACAAACTGAGAAAAAATATTTGCAACATATTATTGTCCAAAGAATCATGTTCCTGAAATATAAAGAACATTATAAATAAAATGGCCAGCAAACCTATACAAAAATGGGCTGAAGAAATAAACAGATCTCAGGAAAAGAAATGCAAATAGCTATAACATATGGAAACGTGCTCTGCTTAGCTCATAATGAACAAAATACAAATTAAACCACACCAAGACACCATTTCTCACTTGCATTGGCAAGATCCAAACGTTTGACAACATAATCAGTAGGTGAGAGAATGTGGGGGAATACAAATTCTCAGACACTGCTAATAAGTATACAAAATGATACAACCCTTATGAATGAGATTTGGCAACATCTCCCAAAACTGCTTATATATTTACCTATTAACTCAACAATCCCACTTTTTTTTTTAACTTTTTCAGTGCTGGGGAAGGGTATCTTGGGCAAGTGCTCTACTGCTGAGCTATAGTCCACCAGCCCTAATTTCTAAAGATACTGGGAATACAACAAAAAATGTTTAAAACTTGTATTTACAAAACTATGTTATTCAAGCATTAATTATAACAATACAAGATGGTCACAAAAGGCTGAAACAACCGTCATCAATGAAAGTTGTTGAATAAACCAAAGAAGAAAGAAAATAATTTTAAATACTGCTAAGAGCTGGTTTCCGGAATACATTTTTTAAAAATGAAGTAGAGAAAAATATTTATAGAATACTATTTGTATCTTAGAAAGTGAAAAAAGATGAATATATTATTTCTTATAGCTTTGAGGTAAAACTGACATGCAATAAATTACATGTATTTAAAGTGTGCAATTTGATGAATTTTAACATGAAATTATGAAATCACCATTATAATCAAGATAATATACACATCCTTTACTTCCAAAAATATTCTCATTCTCTAGGTAATTTTGCCCTTTGTCACCCTTCTTTCTTGCCCCCCACTTTCCCATTCCTCCAGCAAAATGTCTTATCTTAATAGATTGCTTTGTATTCCTCAAGTTTTATGTGTATGGGATAATATATTGTATTTTCTATGGCTTCTCTTATTCAGCATAATTTGAGATTCATCTACATCAGTTTATCTATCATCTATTTTTATTGCTGAGTAGCATTTCATTACATGTACATACCACAATTTGTCTATCATCTATTGATAGACATTTGGATTTTTTTCCAGTTTGGGGCTTTTACAAATAAAATAGCCAAGAACACTGATATAAAATTCCTCCTATTGCTTTATAACTTATCTTTTCTTTGGAAAAGAATGGTTGGATATGACTGGTGTATGTTTACCTTTTTAAGAAGGTGATTCTACCACTTTATATCCCCACCAGATGTGTACCCATCCAGTTCCTCCATCTCTTCTCCAACCACTCAGCACAATTGTCTTTAATATTAGATATTTAATAAGTGTGTAGTGGTAACTCTTATGCTTCAAAATTGCATTTCCCTGATAATTATGTCAAGCATTTTTAATGTATTTACTATCTGTTTATCTTCTTTGATGAAGTGTTATTTTACAGGACTATATTTTTTTCTAATGCGTTCTAAGAGTTCTTCATATATCCTTGATGCAAGTCTTGATAAATGCTTTAGAGTAATTTCCTCCCAGCTTGTGTTTTGTCTATTTCATTGACTTCAAAGAGTATTTTGAATTACAGAGGTTTTAGTTTGATGAATCCCACATTGTCAAATCCTTTTTAATGCTTTTGTTGTCAAATTTAAGAAATCTTTGCCAAACCTAAGTTCAACAAAAATTTTTCTCTTATTTTTTTTTCCTAGAGGTTTTGTAGTTTTGAGTTTAATATTTAAGTCTGTGAGTTAATTCAGGTGTCTAATGCAAGGCATGGATCAACATTTTGCATATAAATATGCAGTAATTTCAGTACCATTTGCTGAAAAAACTTTCCATTCTCTACTTGTCTTTCCATCTTTGTCAATGACTGTTGCCATATATATTGTGTATCTATCTCTGAATTCTTGGCTCTGTTTCAATATGTTTTGTCTGCAATCCTGATTACTGTAGCTTTAGAATATTTTTTTCCTCTTCATATGGTACTAGGGATTGAACACAGGACCTTGCATATGCTAGGCAAGTCCTCTACCACTGAGCTACATCGCCAGCCCTAGATTAAGTCTTGAAGCCACGTTGCAATCAGCTTGTCATTTTCTACAAAACTCTGCAGGGATTTTGATTGGAATAATGTTGACTCTGGTGATTAAACTGGGATGAATGGACACCTTAGTCTTCTGACTCATAAATTAGGTATATCTCTCCATTTAGGTTCTCTTTAAATTCTATCAGCAATATTTTATAGTTTTTAATATATACATTTTAGTTTTTGCCACGTTTATGTTTAAATACTTCATATTTTTATTCTATTGTACATGGAAATCTTTAAAATTTCAATTTCTAATTATTCATTGTTAATATATAGAAAATATAATTGCTTTTAGATGTAAATTTTATCTGTCAACCTTACAATAGCTTTTTTCTAGATCATACCAGATTGTATCTATATATATTCATGTTATCTGAAAAGAAAGAGAATTTTATTTCTTCCTTTCCAATCTGAGTGCATTTTATTTCTTTTTCTTGCCTTAGTATACTAGCTATTTCCTTACTGCACCCCAGTACAATGCTGAATAGATGTAATGAGAGTAGACATCTCTGTTTGGTTTCTGATCTTGGGGAAAAGTATTCAATTATCAACCATTAAGTATGAGGTTAGCTGCATTTTTTCAGAGGATGTTTTAAGCTCCCTTCTATTCCTAGTTTGTTGTTTGTTTTTCTACATCAATAATCAATGCTGAGGGGCTGGGGTTGATACTCAGTGGTAGAGCACTTGCCTAGCATGTGTGAGGCAATGGGTTCAAATCTCAGCACCGCATATAAATAAGTGAATAAAATAAAAGTTAATCAACATCTAAAAATTTTTTTAAAATAATAATCAGGGCTGATTTTTTTTACATGTTGATGCGATTTATTGTCACCTACTTGTACATGCACACAAAATAACAATATAATTTGGCCAATATTACTCCCCAACATTTCCCCCCTCTGCTATATTTTTTAAATGCTTGTTTTGTATCTCTCGAGCTAAACACAAAGATTGTGCTTTTAGGTACATCAATGTGGTAAATTTCATTGATTTTCAAATGTTAAATAAATTTTGGATTCTTGACATAAATCCCCATCATCCGTCTAGTTTTTGTCTATGATGTATTTTCCTTTTACATATTGTTGTATTTGACTTAAATTTTTGTTTAGAATTTCTGTACAGATTCATTGGAGATCCCATGAGAGGTATGTGGTTTTCTTTTCTTATTATATCTTTGTCTTGGTTTGGTGTAGTGATAACACTGGATTCATAGGAGAAATATTTCCTTGGTTTAATATTCTACAAGGGTTTAGTATTACTACTACTATTAGGAATTAGTATCATTTCTTCCTTACAGGTTTAATTGGATCACCAATAAAGCTATCTTGGTCTTATATTTTTTTCTTTGTAGAAAGGTTTTTACCTATACCTTCAATTTCTTTAATAGTCAACAAGGTTTATGAAATTGTCTGTTTTTCTTGAGTGAACTTTTGCAATTTGTGGTTTAAATAGAATTTCTTCATTTCATCTAAATTGTCAAGTTAATTAACATAAACTGTTCATAATATCCCCATTATCAGTCTAGTATCTGTGAAATCTGTAGTGATATCCCTTCTCTGATTGCGAATATTGGTAACCCGTGTCTCCTCTTTTATTTCCCTCACTAGATGTTGATCAATTTTATTCATCTTAAAGAACTAGCTTTGGGTTTCATTGATTTTCTCTTATTTTCCCTTTTTTAAAATTTTACTGACTTATGGTCTTTATTATATCTTTTTTTCTTGCTTACTTGGAGATTAACTTATTTTTCCTTTTCTAGTTTCTCATAGTAGGAACTAAGTCAATGACTGGAGACTTATTTTTTAATAAAGCTATCTTGGGCCTGGTAGTGCTATAAATTTTCCAATAACACTTTAGTGACATTGCACAAATGGATATGTTGTTTTCAGTTTTATTCAACTCAAAATATGAATTTCTTCTCTGATTTATTTGACTCAAAAATTATTTAGCAGTGGGGGCTAAGGTTGTAGCTCATTGGTAAAGTGCTTGCCTCACATGTGTGAGGCACTGGGTTCGATCCCCAACACCACATAAAAAATAAATGTACTGTGTTGTCCATTTATACCAAATATATATATATATATATATATATATGATAGATAGATACAGATATACATATAGATATAGATAGATAGCAGATAGCAGCCTGGCACTTAAGTTTTCAAATATTTGAGAATTTTCCAGATTTTTCCATTATTGATTTCTCATTTTATTGTGTTCAGAGAATAAGCTTTGCTTGACTTTGAATACTTTTATATTTACTGATAATTTTTTTAAGATCCAGAATATAGTTTATCTTGGTAAATGTTCCATGTGCACTAAGCTCCTTGGGGGTTTTCTATAAATGTCAATTAATTTCAAATGGATGGATTGATTATGTCATTCACACTTTCTACAACCTTACTTTTATTTTTCATTTTCTGCCAATTGCTGAGGAGAGGATATTGAAATCTCTAAATTTAATCTATAGGATTCATCATTTTCCTCATAATTCTATCAATTTTGATACTTCATGTATTTTGAAGTTCTAATATTAAAAGTACAAGCATTTAGGTTTATTATATAATCTTGACTGATTCGTTTATCATTAGGAAATAACTTTCTTTAGTCCTGATGATATATTTTGCCCCACAACCTCTTTTGGTTTAATGTAGCTACTCCAGATTTCCTTTGACTAGTGTTTAACATGAGATACCTTGTTCAATCATTTTAATTTTGACTTCTTTGTGTCTTTCTTTGTGTCTTTACAGTGTTATTCCCTTAGACATCTATTTGGGTCTTGCTTCTTTAGGCAATATGACAATCTCTGTTTTTAACTGATGTATTTAGATACTTTCCACTTAATAGGATTACTGCCGTGCATAGGTGTAAGCTTAATATAATCTTCTATTTGTTCCTTCTGTTCTTTGTTCTTTTTCTTTTCTTTCTGTCTTCTTTTGCAGAAATACCACTATCGGTATTTTTAGTGATTCCTCTATTGGCTTATTAAGCTATAACTCTGTTTTCTAATCTTAGTGCTTCAGGGTTTAGAATATACATCTTTAATTTGTCACAATCTACCTTCAGATGATACTATATTACTTCACATATTCAATAAGAATGTTACAATAGTTACTACCCTTCTGAGATTTATACTGTTGTCATGTATTTTACTTTACATGTTTTCTAAGTCCCATACTACACTGATATTTGTCTTTAAACAGTCAATGACTTTTTAAAATGTTCAAATAAGAAAAATTATTTTAAATATTTATGCACACAGTCACCATTTTCAGTGTTCTTTACTCCTTTATTCCATTATTTCCATCTGCTGTCTTGGTGCAAGTGTAGGTGAATTCTTTCAGCTTGTATGTCAGTACAAGTCTTCATTTTAGAAAGATATTTCACTGGGCATGATATTATCGGCCAACATTATTACTCTTCAAATATATTAAAGGTATCACTCCACTATATTCTCTTATGCCTAATTTCTGACAAGAAATCTGATGTCATCCTTAGTTCTTCTCTACATAAATGTCTTCTCTAACTGCTAAGATTGCTCTTTATCACTGGTTTTGAGCAATTTATTTATGATATAATATACCTTGATATAGCTTTATTCATGCTTTTTGTACTGTAGTCCCATTTAATATCTTGGATCTGCAGATGTACAGTTTTCACAAATTTTTGGCCATCATTTCTTAAAATATTTTTCTGAATACCTCTCATAGCTCAATTTGAAACTGTCCCACAGCTCAATGATGCTCTGGTTCACTTTTCTTTAACAGAAGAAATTTTCCCTGTTTCATTTGGGGTACTTCTCCTGCTATGTCCTCAAGTTCACTAACAATTTCATCACAATGCTTATTCTGGCATTAATCCCATCCACTGTGTTTATCATATATTTTCAACTCTAGAAGTCTGATTTTCTTAAAATATATCTTCTATATCTCTTTTTACCTTTTTAACACACGAAATATAGTAGTAATGACTTTTTAAAAAATGCCATTACCTCATTCTAACATCTCCGATAGTTCTCAGTTGGCTTTGATTGGATGATTCTTCTCCTCATCATTGTGGATTGTATTTTTCTTGCTTCTTTGCATGCCTGGTAAGCTTTGATTCGATGCCATACATTACGAATTACTATTCTTAATAATTCGTATACAATTAAATTACTGGAAACAATTTGATTCTCTTGGGTCTGAATATTTGTTAGGTATGACATAAATTGTAATAGTCAGTCCGAGGTAACACCCTTCTGATTATTCTACCCAACTTCCTTAGATAGTTTTTTCCAGGTGCTATTCTGGTCCCTGTGTTAAGACCTGTTCCTTCTAATCACTTAAGATGGTTTCTCTGACTTGCTAAGCAGTTTCATCACACTTATGTGCAGATCAATACCCTGCTGAACACTCAGAGAGCCTTTCACAGATTTCCAGAATTGTCTCTCAATGTAGCAACCTTCTTTTGGTACTCCACCCTGTGAATTCTAGTCACTTTGGTTTTCCTGGAATCTCAGCACCATCTCTCAATTCATGGTATCCTCTGGTTCTGCCTGACTTCCCCTTCTTTGTCATGGCTTGGGAATCTCTTAACATAGTAAAAGCTGGGGCAACTAAAGAGCTCATAGCATTTGTTCTTTATGTTTCCAGAATCATTCTTTGTTGCTTGATCTTCAATGTTACTGGATCTTAAAATTTTATATGTTTGTGGTTTTTTTCATATTTATTTTAGTTGTTTCAGTTGGGAAGGTGAAGCCAGTACCTATATAAAGCTATCATAGCTAGATGTAAAAATCATTTGCTTTTCTTTTTCTTTTTATGGTGCTGGGGATTGAACACATGGCCTCATGTGTGGTAGGCAAGTGTTCTACCACTGAGCTGCATATCCCTTTTCTCATTTGCTTATTTTTTTAATAGCAGAATGCATAATGAAATAAATTTTAAAAGTTAATTATAAAAGAGAGTAATATCAGGGTAGACAGAACTGGGACAAAAGCTAGAGTTCTTTCAAAATCAGGCAGGAGAATCACAAGTTCAAAGCTAGCCTCAGCAACTTAGCAAGTCCCTAGGCAACTTAGTGAGAACTATCTCTAAATAAAAAATAAAGAGCCTAGGTATGTGGCTCAGTGGATAGGAGCCCTGGGTTCAATCACCAGTACCAGAAAACAGAAACAACTTATTTTAACAAATTAACTTTGGCTCTTCTAAATATTTAAATAATTGTAAAATAAATAAAAAAATCTTTAAAAATTAACACCTAAATATTGAAAGCAAAAATGAAACAACCTGTGATATCATGTTGGTGACAAACCACAGAAATGAATTATTTCAAACATACCTTAGTGGGATATAGCTTAAAGACAAGAGAATTTCATCTCATTTCAGGAATACATTCCTGAAAGTATTTTAAACAACATAAATATAGTCGTGTGTTGCTTAATAATGGGAATAAATTCTGAGAAACACATCTTAGGCAATTTCAGTGTGTAAACATCATTGAGTATACTTATACAAACCTAGAAAATATAGCCATTTCCACACGTAGGTATTCATATATGATATATCATCGCTTTGGGGATAAAAACCTATAAGATATTATTATACTGAATTCTGTAGACAATTGTAACATTGTAAATGTTTATATATCTAAACATATCAAAACACAAAAAAGATTAAAAATACTAGGTGTCAAGAATTTTTTAGCTCCATTATTATGCACTAATGACCAAAATGTCATTAAGTGGCACAAGACTGTAAACAATTATATTTATGTCATTGAAAACTGGAACTCCAACATCAGAGAAAGAAAACACAAATCTAAGATAGATGAAGTGAAGTAAAATCTCTCTAACATCCTGAATTTTCATGGGAATTATCTAAATGACATGATCAAAAATCCCCACATATTTCTGAGCTTTGTTCACTAAAAAGGCTTACAAATGACAGTCAATTTGAGCAATAAGCAATCCTAGTACTTGGAATGTAGCCTCTAAATATCATTTCCTATTGAAAGAAACCAAAATTCTTTTAGAGAAATAGTTCCTTCAAGGTCTGGACAGGGAATGTTTAAGATGAACTTGGAACATCTCATAGTTCAAAAGCAAGGGAAACAGGTAACAATGACCACTAGGTGGTGGCAAAGGGTCCCAGGAGCCAAGATAAAGAGGCTTCTACAAGGCAAAAGGGGGAGAAATTGAGCATCAGATAAGAACAATTACTATTCCTAACTGGATTAAACACACCAAATATTTTTAAATGCATGACATCATATTGACTCTTAAATAAAAGTTAAAAAGATTTCAAAAGCCCCTTTGGGTATCATTTGATAATGCTAGAATAATACCTTACTATTCTGAAAAGTGTTTAAATGAAGAAAAGGAATCAAATGTTTATCTCCTGCCTTAACTATACAAACCGAATATCTGTGTAAAGAATAATCAATCATAGCCAGGCGCTGTGGCACACACTTGCAATCCCAGTAGCTTGGGAGGCTGAGGAGGAAGATAGCAAGTTCAAAGTCAGCCTCAGCAAAAGTGAATTGCTAAAGCAACTCAGTGAGACCCTGTATATAAATAAAATACAAAATAGGGCTGAGGATATGGCTCACTAGCCAAGTGCCCCTGAGTTTAATCCCCAGTACCAAAAAAAAGAAAGAATAATCAATCATAAATTTTTATTTGTATAGGCATCCCAGCCTTTAAATGAAGAAAGAAAAATCCCAGCAATTCAGACCATTGCTATTTTGAAATCTGTAATATATTAGCAAATCTCACCAAGGTCACTGTTGACTAGTAGTCAACATCAAAGGAGAGGACATGCAGATGTCAATGCAATATTTCCTATTAAATTTTCATAAGAAACAGAATTGAACCTAAACCTGACTACCAATTTCCAAGAAATATAAAGCAACAGAGAGAGGCTGAGGTTGTTAGCTCAGCACTTGCCTAGAATGCATGGAGCCCGAGGTTCAATCCCCAGCACCACCAAAAAAAAAAAAAAAGGCAATAGAGAAAACAGGTTAAATTGTTGTACCAGGGGGATGTCATTTATTCACCCAAACTACAATATATCCTAGAAGTCCCACAAACATATTTTTTTCAATTATTGCAAAAAGTTACAACAAAAGGAGAAATCAATAGAGAGTAACTTATATGAGACTTGTTCTCCCACTGAACGCAACCAGAAAGTTGGAATATATATATTGGTACCAGGGATTGAACTCAGGAGCACTTGATCACTGAGCCACATCCCCAGTCTCAGCCGCATTTTGTATTTTATTTAGAGACAGGATCTCACTGAGTTACTTAGCACCTCACTTTTGGCTTTGAACTTGTGATCCTCCTGTTTCAGCCTCCCGAGCCACTAGGATTAAGGCATGTGCCATCATGCCCAGTCAAAAAAGATTTTTAAAGAGCTATTTTTCAGATAGAAAGCCACAAGGAACATGCAACTGTCACCCCTAAGAGCAGGAGAACAAATAGGTGAGCATTCTACCTGGAGGCACCCTCTAGACCTCAGTTTGAAAATGGGAACACAAATGGGGCACAACAGTCTCACTGAGGAGAGAGAGACCAGAGTTCCAGGAGATTAAGCAGCCAAAAATATGTAGAGAAAACTACCAGAAACATGGGAGCCACAAAGAAAAAGAGTTCCAGAAATCTGCATGGAGGTGGTCTTCAGTTTGGGGCTACATTCTAAGCAGTACCTGTGAGGGCCAAGAACAACTATAAGCTAACCAATCCCACAGTTGGCACTGAGCTGGGAGAAGTCTGGATTCCAGCTAGCTAGAGAGAGTTGACGTACAAAAACAGTATGGTCAACAAGCTCATGAAGAAGTATTTGATCCTGGCATCATGGCACATATCTGTAATCCCAGCAATCAATCCCAGGTTGAGGCAAGAAGATCCCAAGTGTGAGGCTGGCAACTTATCAAGGGCCTAAGGAAGTTAGTGAGACCCTATCTCAAAAGAAAAAAAAAGTTCACTCAATATCATTAATTATCAGGAAATAAACTCACAAAGACATACCCACTAGAATGGCCCAAGTGCTAGTGAAGATGAAGTCAAGTGGAAGTCTCCTAAATTGCTGGTGGAAGTATAAAATGATTGTGGTCATTTTTTAGCATGGCTTGACAGTATCACATAAGACAAAAACATACATTAAACGTAGGAGGCAATTGCACTCCTAGATATGAGTCCACTTATAGTGGCATATATATGAAACAGTACTGTAGGAAAAATGAATCTATAGTTTAAAAAAAAAGTTATCAATGGTTCCCTGGAACAGGTGGTGAAGGCACTCACTGGGAAGGATCCCAAGGAAACCCCTTTTCTAGTGAAAAAAAAAAACTGTTCTATATCTTGATTATGGTAGTTTTTACCTGGGTATCTACATTTGTTAAAAGTCAGAGTGTGCTTGCTTTGGCAGCACATATACTAAAATTGGAACAATACAGAAAAAAATAGCATAGTCCCGAGCAAGGATGACACCCACATTTGTGAAGCATTCCATAGTTTTGTGGAACCAACCCTTCAGCAGATGAATGGATAAAGAAACTGTGGTACATATATGAAATGGAATATTACTTATAGCATTAAAAGAGAAAAAAATTATGGCATCTGCGGGTGAATGGGAATATCAGGTTAAGGGAAGTAAGCCAATCCCAAAAACCAAAAGCTGTATGTTCTCTCTGAAAGTGGATGCTGACCCATAATGGGGGTGAGGTGGGTGGTAAGGGGCATAGAAAGAATGGAGGAACTTTGGGCAAAGGGGAGGTAGGACAGGTGAGGGGGCAGAGGGATAGGAAAGATGGTGGAATGAGATGAACCTCATTACCCGAGGTACATATAGGACTACACGTGTTGTGTACAACTAGGAAAAGTTTTGTTCCATTTATATACAATGAATTGAAATGCATTCTGCTATCATGTATAACCAATTAGAACAAATTTAAAAAACTCACTGATATTGGCTATCAAGGAATTACTGTTAAGTTGTGTGATGGCCCGTGGGTTCATTATACTATTCTCTATGCTTTTCTTTAAAGCTTTTCTAATTAAATTTATTTTTTAACTAGTACATAGAAACAAACATTATAATTATTGAATTAGGTAACATGACATTTTGATGCATGTATACACTATGTAAAGTTTAAATCAGTTAAATATATCTACCTCCTCAAACATCATTTCTTTATGGTAAAACTTTCACAATCTTTTCTTCTAGTATTCTAAAATATACAGTATGTTATGGTTACCTATAGTCCCCTACTATTCTCTCTGCTCTTATTTGAAAGTTTCCATGATAAAAATACTAAAAATAATTTTTAAATTAAGATATAACTTCAAATATTTAAAGGATTTCTATGTAGAAAAGAATTCAATTTTATAGAGGAAATCATGTGGAGGAAAATTTGGAGTCAATACAAGGATGAACTAGACAACAGAAGAACATATAGCCTTGTAAGAGAGTGACTCATGCTAGGAAATACTGGTGTACAGGCCTCATAACTATTCGTCAGGGCCACAGTAAAGAAAATAACAGCAATGAGTGAGAAACTAGACTAACAGCCTTCCAAGGTTTCTTCTAACACTAAGATTCTGCTAAGATTCCATTGATCAATGAATCTGATTGGTGCACATCTCCCAAACACATCAGAGCCTATTATTCTCCAGTCCTATCAGATATCATACTACTTGTTTAAGATTTTACATTGACTTGTTCATAATTTTTGCATATATTTGTTAAGTCCTTTTCTTAAGGCTTTCAAAAATCACAATCATGCCTTACACCTGTTAGACTCTTTTAGTCCTGGCACAATGTCCTGTACATACTGGGCCATCAAAATGCCTCTTTGAAATCTCCTTTCAAATCAGTCTCCTAACATTGTGCCTCTTCTTTGCCACTCACGTCTATGTCTTACCTATCACCGTACAATCACAGACCATACCTGCACCACATTCATGTCCCCTGACCTAGACCTAGAGGAGGGCTCTGTGCATACCTAAAAATATGAATAAAGAAATCCTTCCCATATCGTGAGGCTGTTAACTTTCCAAGTGATGCTGATTCATTCTGATAATCAAATTATGACTGTGGAAGACTGCTTTAATCACTGGAAATATAATTATTCTAACTGCCTGGCTCGTATATACCCCTTACCCAGGTGGCTGCCACCATCATGAACAAACATGGAGCCAACTGAAAAATGGTTTCTCCCCACCACATCTTTTCCACCCTGGTGGTCTTTCCTCCCCAGGTATTCATTGTCTTTATACCACCTTCTGACTGTCTACATAAGAATTAGGGCATGTGTAGGGGTAAAACCCTTCAAAATGCCAGACACCTCACCAGACATTTTACCTTGTCAAATCATTTAATTCTTATGATTGGAGTAAGCATTATCTACATTTTTCAGATGAGGAAAACTTTTTTCAAAAGTTTAGTTATTTGCCCAAACGTCTAAATGATAACCTTGGGATTTGAAACCAGATCTACCTGGCTTCAAAATCTATACATTTTACAAGGAAAACAACATCATCATCTTTCTTACACAAGCCTTGAAATAATACAACCTACAGGAAACAACTTCAGTTGAGGAGGATTACTGTCACAATGGCCCTAGGACCATCTTATCCTCCAACCTCTAAAAGCTTTCTCATTCCTATAATTAAACTCTATACGTCCAATATCAACAAATACCAATAGGGGGGAGGTAAGTCCTAAAATGCTTAGATAAGATTCTAGACAGATTAAATGTCTTATTTGGATCATGATTTTCTTTAGAAAGATCAGCCTTAAGTGACTCTTTCTAAGAAACAGATCTAACCTAATTCCTTTCATTCTTAAAACTTTCTAAGGATCCCCACTATTAATGGTCTAATGCTACTTTGGCTCATGACTTCCTTTAAGATTTGCTGGCCTCTCCAACAGGCCCATCCCCCTCCAACTTCACACTTTACAACACCAACTATTCACATTCTCCTGCCCTCCCCAAATATCCTTTCTTCATGTTTCCATTTCTCTGAACACATTTCTTCTGACTGCCAGCTTCCCCCACCACCCCAGCCTGTCTAATCAACAACAAACCACATGTCAGACTCCTGTTTGCCCTTTGCCTGTGCTTCAAACACATCTCAACCACTTTCTGACCTTACTGATCACCCTTCCAACCATAATAAATGCATTTATGGACAATAATGTTCTACCATCGAATAAATACCTCTCTTTCTGCCATTATCTTACTGTGTTTCAAGTGAATGCTGTTATCTCCCTGCCAGAATGAAGGGTTCTGAGGGGAAGAACCAAGTTTTTACAGGTGTGCAAATGTCTAGCCTTGGTAGACAGCAAATCTTCCTCATGTGCTAAACCAAGTAACCATTAAAGCCACACCCCTATGGCTTTTGTTTCAGGAGCTATCTACTCAAAGGGTCAAGAGTCATTTTCATAAAGACATTTTAAGTTTTTCACTTCATGACCAGAAGCCACTTAAAAACTAATAAATAATCAACATTCTAATTGAAGAAACTATGTCAAACTTACCATCTTAGACAAATAAAGCAAGAATGAATATAACAAGAAAAGTATGTTGTCCAAAAGGGTGGCATCTGCTGGCTCTTCGACCTTTATCTCTAGTTGGTTTTCTGTATCAGCAGCATCAACAGGAGTACCTTCTGTTATAAGTAGCTCTAAAATTGAAAGGGGAAATTGCTATTTTATTTTATGCTATAGAATAAGAATTGTCTCTCTTCAGTTTCAATATTCATCGAGTGTTTCACTAAATATATGAGTCACAGTGCCTGGAATATGTGGCTCTCCTAAAGACAATTAACACAACAGAGAAGAAAACTTCAAAATCCTAATTAGAGCTGTCAAACCCTTCAATTATAAAATGAACAATCTCCAGTGTACTCTTCACTACTTCCATGGCCATACAACTGCTACCAAAACAATATTTACTCAAGGAAAATTTTTAAAACCAGAGATATATAGACAGGGTCACATTCAAAAAACATGGATTTAGTGCTGGTGAAACTTTGTGTTTAAAATTTTAGGAAAGCTGAAAGAGAGGGAGTCTTGGTTTGCAGATTTGCAGGTGGAATGGGCCAAGGCTTAACATAGTATCTGGCACCTGGCAGAGATACTCAACAATTATTTATTGAATGGACAGATGACAGCTATTTAAAAAGAACACAGTAGTACCAAGAGAGACTAAAGGGAATTGGGTACAGACCTGCATTGAGGCTCTGTGAATGAGGTAGAATTCCAGTTAGACCTGAGAGCTTGTAGGGGTGGAATTTCAGTATGAGTTACATGAGCCTGGGGTATGTTTGATTAAACAGCAGGAGTCCAGCATGCAGTTATTAAGAAGTTGGACCAGTTGCCTCTAAGGTCTTTCTCAACCCTGAGATTCTATTCACTACTATTTTTTTAAGCTTTTTCCTAATTTTTTTTTTAGTTTTTGATGGACCTTTATTTTATTTATTTGTATGCAGTGCTGAGAATCAAACTCAGTGCCTCATATGTTAGACAAGCACTCTACCACTGAGCTACAACCCCAGGCCCTCCATTCACTATTGGTCTATGAATTTGACTGCTGGTGAAGTCTGCCCCATTGGCTCAGCATCTCAGCACCTGAGACACATTAAATGACATTTGGGAAGATTTTACCTATTAAAGGTCATTGACATCATTTTGTGGTGGAACTTAAAAGGCCAGGGAAATAATTCATTCTTAATTTTGTAAGTCAAGTTTTCCCTATTCTTGAAAGTTTTGGAGCATGAAAATAACAAATCGTAATGGTGCATGATTCATTTTCATAACCTTATAGAGTTAAAGACAGTTCAGAAGTCAGTAGTGTTCATATATAGATGCAATGTCTTCTGGAAAATGGGAGAACTCATATGTTATTCCTTCTCAAATTAACTGAATCCCCCCTTGCTATGAGTTCTCCTACACTCTGTGTGTGCAGATGGTGGGGGGGAGGTTCAGATCAGTGCTGCCAAGCCCTGCACTGGTGCAGGATAATGCTTATAGCTATGCTTACAGACCAGAACCTTTAAAAACACAAAATACAGTAATTATGGCTTCATAGCACCATACTGGATGGATTAAAATAAACAATTAGTCATCATCTAATTTACTGATAAAATGAGAGTGAGCAACACAAAAGTAGAATGCTGTTGATGTCATTATTGGGGATTTTTTTGAAAAATTGTTTCTCATCTCCCACTGGATACTGTGCACTATGATGAAGTATTCGTAAGTGTCAATCTAAAATCGATTGCAGTTCTGTACTGTTTGCTGTAAGTATATAGTATAAAGATCTGGACCATTGACTGCATTTGAAAAAGTTTAATTACCATGTCCAGGAAGCAAGTAAAAACAGGACTTGAGCTATATTATATTCCATTTAGAAGAAAAGGGAAGAAAAACACAGAATTTATGAGACTATGAACAGTGATTATTCAAGCTAACTTGTACTAGGCCAGACTTTCCTGGAAGGCCTGCTAAACACAGATTGTGGGTCCCACCCCTAGAGTTTCTGGTGCTGTTGGTCTAGTTGAAAACTACAGTTTTAGAGCATAAGGCCTTTGAAGAAAAATATTTTAGTTGTAAATGGTTTACACAAGCTAGTCATACCTAAACATTTGCTTTTAGGTGAGTTACAGTCTCTGGCCTATTTTTGATTTCTAGTCATCTTTATTCTTGCTTTTCTCTCACTTAAGATATTTTTTTTTTGAACTCACATGTACCTATATCACTCTCTGCTCTATTTCGTACCTTTGGCAACAAATATCCTTGAAAGCCTTCATTATGGTAATGCCTCTACTTTGTAGAGAAAAATTGGCAAGCTTTACCTGGGTCTACTTTCTCAGTATTTGGGATCTGAGACACTTCTGAAACACCCATGTCCTCAGTCACAGGTTGATTCAAGAGGCTGGGCTCTTCAGGATGGTTCATATTAAAATGATGACGCAGGAGGTTTGGCTCTTCATGAAGATTTCTATTAGGACGATTTGTGTTCTCTTTAGGAAAATCATCTTCATGGGGTGGCTGCATCTCTACAAGGGAGAAGAATGCATTGAGCCAGATGGATGACACTATCTACCCCCACTTAAGCTCAATGATCAGCACTCCCCCTCAGCACACAGTTCCAGATACCTCAACACTGCCCTCCATGTCCTGGCATGAGCCCATGAGAACAACTGGGCAAGGATACGGGAGGGTTAATTGTTTTCATCCCATTTAAAGGATGACTGAACTATACAGTCAAATTTATAAAGAAGCCTTTAATCCAAAGTATTTAATCCAAAGTATTTCATAAACAAATACATTTATGATAGAGGCTTCAATAACTTACCTTCCCTTGGCAAACCAACATACACTCACATGAATAAATGTGCAGAAGAGAATTCTGGTCCAGAACAAAAGTGCAAAATGTCTATTCTGCTCAGAAATAACAGGAACTCTTTCATCTACAAGTGTGCTGGTCTCAATGAGCCAGTATAGAGAAGGGAATTCCATAAGTCTAGCTTGCTTAATGTGCCTTTCAAATATGTTCAAAGTAACCTAGGAGCCAAATGGTGAACCTATCTCCTTCCTGAGCTCAGGACATAGACGAATAGGATCCAGAGCAAAGATTATCTCTTTACAGGTTCATATTCTACCCTGAACATTCACTTGCACTTTGCATTCTTATCCAAAATATATCTGCTTTGATTAAATGTACAACTGTTTTCTTCCCCAAAAAACTTTCCTCCTTTCCCATTTCCATATCACCTCGTTCCTTGTCCATCATGTCTACCCTTTTGGCTGTGGTTTCAGTTTTCTTTAAAATCTTCCAAATTATACTCATTTCTTGTTTGTTTTCTTTGGTTTCTAGATAAGGATTGATTTCTTTTTTCAAAAGTTTATAAGCATCAGTCTTCTCCTGTTCGTTTGAGACCTGAGAAATGTCTACCCTTTTGGCTGTGGTTTCAGTTTTCTTTAAAATCTTCCAAATTATACTCATTTCTTGTTTGTTTTCTTTGGTTTCTAGATACGGATTGATTTCTTTTTTCAAAAGTTTATAAGCATCAGTCTTCTCCTGTTCGTTTGAGACCTGAGAAATGTTGCTGGTTTTGTTTTTTTCACTTTCTGGCACTTTCAATTTATCTGGTAGTATTTCTTCAAAAAGTTCAAGTGAAGTTTGTTCACCCTGAGCATTATCTGTTTGACTATCTGCATGAGGATGGTTCTTCTGAGCCAAAAATTGTTCCTCAAGATCCACAGTGTTTTCTGAGAATGCACTTTCAATTTCTTGTGAGTTTGCTACTACTGGTTTAGGTTCAGGTTCAACATCCTGGGAGACTTCAGGAAATTGTCCCACTTTTTCTATAGCTTTCTCAGAATCTTCATTTGCAGAATCATACAATTCCAAAAATCCTAGAAGTTCTTCTACATTATAATTATCAAAATCATCTCCTCCAACATCAAAACAAACAAAATCTTTCTCCTGTAAGGAAAAGAAAACCATTAATGTGTCAATAACAAAGTATCACAAAAGCAAACTCATCCATGCTCCCAAATTCAGGATTGGTTCTAAAGAATCTTTGAGGTCAACCACATTACCCTCCTCCAACCCCCACTGCCTAACTCCATCTATGGCTGAGTAAATCTGTCTTTTTCTAGACTACAGTGTTAGAAAGTCTATTCTTTCTTTCTTTCTTTTTTTAACATCGGTCATATTCTTTAAAAAGCATAATGAGTAAAAATGGTGACAATTTGGTCTCCAACTGCCTGACTCTTGGGTCTCTCTCAATTTGCTCTGAACATAAGTAGGGAAAGGCAAGGTATCACTTATAGGATCCTCCAGCTCTTAATATCTACACCTATGTTTCAGAAATTTAACTCTTAATCATTTGCTCGGGAGAAGCTGGAAGATCCTGCAGCATTGAGAAAAATGAATCAGTTTTAAAGTATCTTACTGAGATACAAGTACATTGGATGGAATAAAGAATGATATTAAGGAGGCTCCTCACATTATTATTACCACAAGAACAAACTGAAAACAAGATTCAACAAGGTATACACCTTTCTCTTCATCAGGGTTTCACAGTCACTAAGATCTCTCTCAGGATTATGTGTATATTATCTAGTCTTCCTTCTTGCTACTAGTAAGCAAATTGATATAAAAGGAGCCATAGTATGAATGGACATGTTTTTAAAAAATTTCCATTCCTAATTAAATCTTCATAATATTCTGCGGGGGTTCCGGGGGTGGGGGAGGCAGTTCAATGTAGTAGGGATGAGTGATTTCCTCTCCTCATCACATGCATTTCTAAGCCATGAGGGATGCATGTAATGGGAAATACAATGAGAAGGCAGAGTTCAAAACAAATGAGTTCTCTGTAATCAGTGAACTGTCACAGCTTAAATCCCAAGAACTCTCTTTACCAACAATGAAGTCCAACAAGCAACAGAAGTGATTTTATGGCCCCTGAGATTATAAAGAAATTTTAGGAACAGCAACAACAAACAGGATGACTTTATCCATTCAGTCCATCTAATCTAAGAACTGTCCTAGCCTAGCAGTTTGCATATTCTACAGCCACTACAAAGAGCTGCCCAAAGATGTTTCAGTGTTGGTGGGCATCAATTACTATACAATTTAAAACTCTAGAAAATAATCAGCTGAAGTGAGAATTCTAGAACACGAAATCCTTTCAGTCACAAAATCAATTTAAGTCAGAGCACCATACAGGAATGTTGTATAAAGGAAGCAGTTCCGGCCTTAAAAGATCTGAGACTGAACATCACCTGAAACGCTCAGGTCCCCTTTTCCAAATCTATAACATGACTATGATCCCGTATATGACTAAGAATAAGAAACCTTTGTAAGTACATATTTCTAGCCTAGTATAAAAGTTAGAGTTTATTAATTTAACCTAAATATACTTAAAATGTCTAATAACTATCCAATGAGTTTTGCCTGTAAAATGAAATTATTTGCCTCTTAGAATATCTGTTTCAATATATTAGACAACTCTCAGATTATAATATAATCACCCTTGAATGCCTTTCAAACTTTTTTTTTTACAGGTAGTCTGATTTCAAATGAAAATCTGACACACAAATGTTAGATTGCCCCCCAAACACATTATAAAACATTCAGAAGCAGTTAACTGAATATAACTGATGGATTTATAAGCCAGTTTACAATTGAGAACAAAAAAGAAATCCATAACTTACATCTGTTGGAATTTGTAGCTCTTCTTTAGTATATTCACGAACTACCTTGATGAAATCTTTTGGAAAGTATCCAAACATACGGCCAACCTATAGTGCAAAAGAGACAAATATCAAATAAATTCTGTACAAGGAATATAAATAAGAGATTTCTCAGAAGTGGCAGGAAATATACACATAATAGATAGGTATATGGTATAACCAAGAAAGAAAGTTGCTATAACAATTACACTGAGATTATTATTCCAAATAAAAATTAAGTACAGAACTATTAAAAAGCAACATTTCCAACCACTGAAGTTTTCTTTTTAACATTTAGCTTAATTCTCAACACAGAGCATATAAAGTTAAGACTTCTGAAGTAAATAAAAGATCTGCATAGAAGATTATTGGATACTATATGGTTAAAACTATGTAAATCAAAGCTGGTTATAAATGCAATTCCAAATAACCTCTAGCAAGAATTTACCTGTACATTTTGTAGCATTGCTCATAAACCAATATTTATGTCTTTCTTAACCAATACACAACAGTCATAAAAATTAATAAGTAAAAACAATACAAAAATCTCTAAAATGTATTACCACTATAGCAGATGTATTGATAGTATATGCTTTCCTAGCTTTGTCCAAATCTACTTTTACAAGTACTTGGGGAGTGCTGAGGGCCATTGTCAAGTAGGAATGAAGCTTCAAAATTTCCTTGCCAGCGTACCCCATGTTAAATGGATTTCACTGTTGACATTGCATGTAAGGTGACCTTGCTCAAGGACCAAGGCAGATCCGGGTTTAGAGCTGATCAGGTTTGAGGAAGTATCCCACTCCTTAGGGTTTTCCCGGTTTAAGACAAAAGGAGTTTTAGGGAAGTTGGAAGTTGAAGATTATTGCTGCTGGGAGTAGGGCGTGCCTGCAGGATGAGTTCCCGCTGAGTTCTCCTGGAGAAAAAGTTTTTAGGAGGTGAATTGTTCGGGAGATTGGATTGCCCCCGAATCTGTGTGGAGGCGGTGTGAGTTGGGAATAAAGAATTTCTATTTGAATCTACAAGGCTGTGAGTGCCTTCTGATTCTGTGCCCAGCCAAGACTGCGGCATTATGGTGGCCCGTACGTGGGATGTCTGAAGCTTGGGGGTAAGTGAATTTGCTCGCTCCTGAAAGAGAGCAAAAAAATGGGTGACCATTTCAAAAAACAATGTGTTCTTGTTTTGATTTATTTTGTTTTCATTTCAAGTGGCCTGTTCCTAGAACTTTCTCAGGCAAACTAAGGAAAATGGTTGACTCAAGGTTTGAAGTTGTTCGCCTCTGAGGAAGAAAAATTGTTAGAGGAAGGAGGTACCCCAGTAAGACCAAGAAAAACTATGGCATATGTTGATACAATACAAAAATGTAGCCCATGGCTTTATAAAGATGAGTTATTAAGTATATCAATGGGACCATTATGGTATCCTGTAGAAGGATTTTTCTTCAACAAGAAAGAGATGACTAGTTCTGTTCACTATACTTGTCTTGGTTTTTACAGACAGCTGATTCATTTACAAAGCTAAAATGTTAAAATATCAACCACTAAATATGAAATCAAGTACTCTTTACTTATTAAGTTCCATAAGGTAATATATTTAAACATTATGTGTGTTTTCATAAATTGGCAAATGGAAAAATGTTTAATATTGCTTTGGTCTGTGTCTTTGCTGAAACAAGGTTACTAAGTGTTAAGATTCTATCATGTGTAATTTATATACAGAGAGTATAAGAAGTTTCAGCTGGGTTTCAATTACAGTATAACAGTACCTTAAAAAACATGAAAGTATTTCATCTTATTAAAGTGGAGTAATTTTATAAGGGTTGTTTTAGAATGTGAATTTATAAAAAGGGTTAATGGTTAAAAAAGAGGTATAAAAAGATTCAAGATGTGGAAATATATTTTAATATAAAAGGTTAAAGGAAAAAGAAATGTTTCTAGTTGAGATAATCTCTGTGTGGTAAAGTGAAAATTTGTAAAATGCCATTTAAAAAGATTTTGAGGAAACTAGATTTAATTTAAAAGCTTGAGAAAGGTAGAAAGAAAAAAAGGTATTTGTACATGGCAGATTGAGACAAAGCTTCTTAATGGAGTAAAAAAGAGCCTTTGGTTGAAGGGCAGCCATGTAAACTAATATTAAGCGATTTAAACAAAATCTAAGCCTCGTTTAAAAGAGTGAAGCTGTAGGTGGTGAAAAAGTACATTTAATAGTACAGTATAGATGATAAATGAAATGCTTTAAATGGTTAAATTGAAGGAAGATTGCTTTACTCATCAAACTATTAAAATGTACTTATTAAACTAAAAAGAAGGAGATGAGATAATCTTTGTTTGGTAAAGTAAAAAGTTGTAAAATGTCTAAGTACATTGCAAAAAGCTTTAAAAGGTTAAATTGAAGGTGGTTAAGATGCCTTCACGATGGAGGAAAAAAAATATAACCCATGAAAATGGGAAGATAATAAGATAAAAGATTTAGATAAAGAAGATTAAAAATTTGAAGTGGAAAACTTCAAAAACAGAAGTACAAAAAGGTAAAAAAAGGGAGAAGATGTAGAAAGATAAAGATATAGGAAGATAAAAAGATGTAGAAAGACAAGAATTTTATACCCACAATATAGGAAATGAAAGAAAACTAGGAGAGAAGAAAGCAACTAAGGGTAAATATAAAAACCTTAGAAGAAAACTAGAAGATAGAAATAAGATGGAAAATGGTTAAAAATGTCAAGTAAAGGTATTTCAGATAGAAAATACAAAGGGCTAAGACAACTATGGTTTCAAACCACATCTAAAAATTAAAAGGACTAAAGTAATTCTAAAAACTAAGGCAAAATGCTTTTGAAAGACTTAAATTTAAAAGGATCTTAAAGGGGTATATATCCCCCAAAGATAAACTTAAAATAACCCTTTTTTTACTCTAAACTTTTTAAATTTGGATTCATCAGGACTTAATGCTGCAGAAAGACATATGTATCCAAAAAATGTACATAAGCCTAAGGTACTTTGGAAAGATATTCTAACAGGACATTGGAAAGCTCCTGACCCAGTGTTTGTCTGGAGTCGGGGTTCTGTTTTTGTGTTTCCACAGGGAGAACAGCAGCCGATTTAGATTCGAGAGACACTAACTAAAACAATTTCTACAGACCAAAAAGAAGATAATTTGACTCAAATCCATAACAGCTGATATCCAGAGCTCCAGCTTGGCTATTCTTACATCTGCAACAGTGATTAACCACGGTGCCTTTTTTCAATATCTATTTTATTATTGCATTTTTCCCACATCATAAAGTTCTATTTTATTTTTTGAGCTCATACAAACCTAGGTTAATGTTTTTCTGATCAGCTTTGTTTTTTGACTGTGTTTTATTTTTTGACTGTGGAGTTTCTAAAAATTGCAATGGAGATTTTACCTAGGTAAAGCTACAAGGCTGTTATTATTGTCTTACGTGTTGTATGTTATGAGTGCACTGTTTTGTGTTGCATGTCAGTATGTGTGTATGTCCATATTTTTATATGAGGAGCACTCATGAAAAAATGGATCCGAATTTTCTTTTTTTTTTATTCACGTGATTTAAGTGGTTTAATCTAAATTAGGTAAACAGCTGTTAATGATTGTTTTCAAAGGTGGTTAACAGATCTGTTTGCTTACTATTGTTTTTAAAGGTGATTAACAGATCTGTTTGTTTACTTTCACTTTTCCTTTTCATTATATTTAATAATTCTCTTCAGGATAATGTCTCTTTAACATCATTGCCAGAATTCCCATCTCCATCCCAGTGCCAGTGAAGACTAAGAAAACCAAACTACAGCTTCTATGATAGCTATCACAGTAAACTGTATAAACTGATGCATCAATGAATATAACTCAACAAGTAATGCTCAATCAAGGACTTGATTTACTTTGGGAGGAAATGAACATATTGATAGACTCCTCCGATTTGAACTGCTTGCAGAACTTGCTTGGACTATATATGAGTTGCATGCATTGTGAACTATCGTCTGGTGCAGCGAATTGTGGTACTGCTGGCATATCCTTGCTGATGGTGTCACTAGTGATGCAATTTCCTTGCCAGCGCACCCCATGTTAATTGTGGTAATGCTGGCATCTTTGCTGATGGTGTCACCAGTGACACAATTTTTCCAAAGGAGCCGTCAATTGGCTTGGTGTCGTGGCATTTCTGTATCCTCCTCCCTTCTACTAGTGATGGTCTAAAATTTGGGGGCCAACAGAGGTGAGGCAAGAACCTCACCTCCCCACTGGCACCAAGGTTAAATTTGGGGGCCAACAGAGGTGAGGCAAGAACCTCACCCACCCACAATGGTGCTTAGGCCTATCCACAAGCATGGCTGAATGCTGGACCGGTAGTCAGTGACGGGTTGATCTGGTTGCAGTGGATTCAACCCAAGACAGGAAACTGACGTCTAAAGGTCAGTTCTCCCATGACGGGTAAGAACCATATGTTGAATTGGACAACCTACCAGGCACGGTCCTTTAGCCACATTGCTTGTTGTTTAATTAATCAGAAGGGGGGAAAAAATTAATGCTGCAGTCTTGGCTGGGCACAGAATCAGGAGGCACTCACAGCCTTGTAGATTCAAACAGAAATTCTTTATTCCCGACTCACACCGCCTCCACACGGGTTCGGGGGCAATCCAATCTCCCAAACAATTCACCTCCTAAAAACTTTTTCTCCAGGAGAACTCAGCGGGAACTCAGGCTGCAGGCACGCCCTACTCCCAGCAGCAATAATCTTCAACCTCCAACTTCCCTAAAACTCCTTTTGTCTTAAACCGGGAACACCCTAAGGAGTGGGATACTTCCTCAAACCTGATCAGCTCTAAACCCGGATCCGCCTTGGTCCTTGAGCAAGGTCACCTTACATGCAATGTCAACAGTGAAATCCATTTAACATGGGGTAGCTGGCAAGGAAATTTTGAAGCTTCATTCCTAATGGCCCTCAGCAGGGGAGAAAATAAAATTACAATATAATGCATATGAAACCACATATCAAGCTTCAGTTTCACCCAAAATAAATCCTCTGCAGAAAAGAACCCCATTTATTTTCAGCACCAACATTTAAATTATATGAAGTTACATAAAGTGTACAAAAGGTTATATATAAAGTTCCCCTTGAGAAAGACACTCCTATTACTAACTACTGACTAAAAGGAACAGAAGATTCTTGCCAATAATTAAAGGAAACTGATAGGCAAATCAAATGCACAACAAAGAAAATTAAAAAAGGCATCTTATCACTACCTCTAAAATATCCCCATTCATGAATGTTCTTGTTATATCTAGAAACCATCTGAGAGCCAGTATTAGTGGTAGAATACTGCCATGAAGATTAGATAAGACGGAGCAATTAAAAGTTTCATCACTGCAGATAAAGTCTGAGACTCTAGAAAAACAACAACATTGCAGAATGAAAACTGAAAACTCAAAAGGAGAATCATTTTGAAAACTAAAGAGTTTTTAATTTCTTAAGTATAACACTTATGACATGAGAGGCGAGTCTGAGGGGAAATATACTTTTCCCTTCTGATGAAAATTCTATTAAGGTTAAATTTGGAAAAGGGAAAGAAACCAGAGATGTATGGAGAAAGGGAACACATTTATCTCTTCTTAATCTGTGTCAAATGAGACCATAGATTATATAAAGCTCCATAATTACACACTTGGTGGTATCCCATTTCTTGTGATATGAAAAAAATGATGCAGAATCATGGAGGCTCATTACTGGAAATAATTTTTATATCTAATTTTGCTTCCATACATCATCCCTGCTAAGGTGCTGCTGATTTGATTTGTGGGTGGGGAGCCAAGAACTGCCACAAGAGAACAAATTCTGCATAAGCTACTATCAGAACAAATGTACTTAAGTGCCACTTCCCTGAAAGGAAATATTCAAAAGGAAGATGGATTAGACAGGGGTCCTTTCCTAACTGAGTTTTTCATTTTATAGGGAGCTAAGATAAAACACAACCTGACTGAAGGCAAAGAGGACAAATGAATGCCAGAGGAGCAATGCAAACAAGGTGCCACCCAAACACTCATCAGTCGGCAAAGATCCTTTCTGGTCAGGTGCTGAAAGCAGGGCTCCTCAGGAAGACAGGATGAGTGCTGCCACCCAGAATGGCAAGAGTCCTAGGGATGAACAGAGTTAACAGGCTACAATGTGAGAGGAGAAAATGCAAATCAAGCCCATTTATCCAAAAGCTCAAAGAAGGAAAGAAAGACGACTACTACATGAAAAATGCCACTTAGGTACATGGAAAAACAGTTCCAAGTTTAAAGGTTACCAATCCTATTTGGTATACTTGAAAGAAACAATAGATGGTTCTTTATATGGAGTACTGCAACTGGGACTCTGTCTAAATATAAAGTTTGTACCTAGAGGCACCATGTTTCAAGATCATTCCCTAAGAGTCAGAAATGGCAACAAAATGAAACTAGTTTTCCATAGGGATTACTCTTATTTTCTGTCTTATTTTCTGCTGTGTGGTGTTTTATTTAGGGTGAGAACTTTCAAGGATGCAACCCGGAATGTCTCTAAACTAGAACATTCCTACAGTCATCAAAGACCCTTGCTACTATTTTACGTAAACAATCCACATATCACATTTTTTTAAATGAAAAGGACAATACTCATAAGCCACTAGGAGGACACTCCTAGTGAATCTCCCCATTTAAAATACCAAAGCATGATATAAACAATGTCATGTCTTTCATCAGAAGATCCATACAACTGGCTGGAAGTAGAACCCCTGGGGGAACCTTCAGGCATAGAATATAGGAAAAGCAGGAAATGGATGACCCAGAAGTTGCAAAAAAGTAAAAAAGGGGGGGGGGAAAAGCACACAATGGACATAATATTCTGCTTTTTTAGAGTAAAAACAGCACAATTGATTAGGTAAAATACACAAAAAATCAACTTTAAATATGCATGCCTGAGTTACTATCTCTGACTTAATTTACAGGATTAACTCTAATGTCCATGAATCCTTCCCTTTTGAAACAGTAAAGCTAAGAATTGTCATGTTTTCACCATGACGACCTTTATGATGTGTAGAGCCTTCTGGAACTTGATGTGAGGGGTAGCAACCACAACCAGTTCAGTTCTGTTTCAGAAAGTCTCCTGACTTTCTATGCTGTGCCAGGCCTTAGGTGTGTTAGGAGCACAGGGCCTGGCAAAGAGGTCAGGTTAACTCTACAAAGACCCCAAGAAATCAGTCATTTAAATCTACACTGCTACCCATCAAAATTAAGAATATAACACCTGTCAAACTTTTACTTACACTTCCGGCCCAAAGTTCTGGTGATACCTCTGCAAGTTTATAGTAGACAAATACAGAGTCACCTTTTTTAAAATTTACAAAACGACAATCTGGTCCTGTGAAATCTTCAACAGCTTCACCTCGATACATTAACACTGTATATAAACATTGAAAAAAGAAAAAAACAAACATTAGGATTTGATTTTTCACAGTCCATATTGACTCATCAGGAAATATGAATCCCACTATGAACAAAAATCAAGTTTTTCCAGTACTCTCTGGAATCACTTTTAATTCACCTGCTCAAAGTATCTAAAATCCTTAGAGATTTTATTGCTATAAAATACAATATTCCCTGCAATTAGACGAGGGAAAAGGAAGCTTCTCTATTTTTCTCTGTGCTGAGAAATAAAAAGCAAAGTGGCTACCACCAACCATAGCTGGTTTCAGTGAAACTCTTGGTTCTTGCAGGCCTCCTCAATTTTTTTCTGTTTCATAATCATAGAAAGCTTCATTTTGCAAATATGTAAATCCAAGTGTAGACATGGACAGGCTTAAGTATGGCTTCATGCAGAGGTAATAGGGAAGAGGTTAGAATATCCAGGAACCCCCAAGGGGTTAATTAACTTGAACTAACTGCTAAAAGACATTACCTTTAAGTGGCTGCAAGTGCTACCATGCAGCCGTAAACACTGTCAATTTCATTTGCAGCAGAGTTGCTGTCTCTGGGTTCAGGATCTGGGTAAATAACCAGGAAATATATTTTCTCTGAGCAAATATTGTTGACTATATCCAACATTAAGATTGTTTCAAAACATCCTCATTCGTATTTTTTTTAATAAACAAAATCAAAAGTGGGTATCCTATCTGACAAGGAACAAGTTTAACCACGAGAAAAGGTCAGGCAATACCTTCATGCTTAAAATGCAGGACTAGGATCACAATTGATCTAGAAACTGGTAGAAGCAACATTTTTCTTTTGGTTGACCAAATAGACAGTTTCTGATTTAAGATGAAATGGACAATAGATGTATGTAAAAAGCACAAAGAAATGGAAATAACACTTTTTCTAAAAGCCAATTAGCAGTAAAATACACGAGAATGTTTGTTTTATAAAAATATATGTCTGAGGAACAAACACAGATTTGGAGAGGGTAACTTGTTTTTTTGAAGCTAAAATAGGACTATTTTCAGAACTGTCAGCATCCTAATTCATATGTAATTAAGAGGCCAAGTTGAAGGTGAGAGACACTTTAAGGTGGGGAATTCTCATCACAAGTGGAAATGGCAATGTTTCTCTTGTTCCCCCTTAGGTCATAGAGGATTTATAAATCAGTAATATATTAGGTGACAACATAATGCATACTATGGAGCACCTATTTAGTTCTTTTTTTTTTTTTGGAGCACTTATTTGGAAGGCACACAAGGACACCTTACATACACACCTCACTACTTCCTACAACGCAACACAGACCCACCTGTTGTTTTTGGTCACATCTGTTTGGACACAGGCCATTTCTCAAGTTATGTTACCCCACTGAACCTAACCAACACCATGTCTTAGTACTGACGAAGCATCAGTGATGAGATTGTCCAGGTATCCCACGTAGGATAGCGCTCAATAGCAAAGAATAGCAAAAATGAAAGAAAATATCATGGCAGCTGCTTTGCTTCTCTGAGTGTTTATTTATTCCAGCCTTAGGGTTACCTCTAGGAACTTCTTAACATATATTGGAGACATCTTTTTTCTTTATTGGAGTGGAACAAACAATTCAAATTACAAAATTTGGTTTTGGTAACACCAATTTAGACATAAAGAGCTCAATGGTAAACTTCTTGGCCTTTTTAGCATGAATATTTTAAAATATGTACTGCTTACAATTTATGGACAACACAGTCATCAAGTTGCAAGGTTACTAGAAACCAAGCGGGAGTCCATAAGAAGTATTCTGGGCCAGTAAATATATAGAGGAAAGAGGTTCCAACAACACTAGTGACTGAGTCTAAAACTGAATTGGCTTATAAAAATCTTGGAGTATTTTTTATTGTTATTGCAACAAACCTCTTCATCTGAATCTGAATGGCTACATCCTCCCCACTGCCCACCTCCAATCCAGGAATTCTGTCCGCTTCCTGCGCACAGAAGAGGCTGCAGTTCCCAGGTGGCTGGTGCAGATCCTTGGCCTCTTTCAAAAGCAAAAGATTATTGGCCCACCTGCTACCCTACCTCAAATATGAAGGGAGGCTTCTATGCACAGAAATGACAGGATTGAAGCAGAGTCGGGGCCGAGACCTCGGAACACATTGCGTGCCTGGACTCGGTGCTCTTCCCAAGCCTAAACTCTAGTCCCTGTTAAAAGGCAAAACCAGCCCAATCCCCAGTGCAGCAAAAGGACAAAGGGGCCAGTGAGCCTTTCCCAAGGAGCCCCACCATCAACCTGCCGCGGGAATTAGGGCCACCGAGCCCTGGAGAGCATCTGCCCTGATACTGCACCGGCCCAGGTCCCTGTAGAGGGGGCAGAAAAGCGCTCTGCTACAGCGTGGGCACAACCCCATCACCCACTGAGATCCTAGGCGAATCCTGGAAGGGAAAAAACTGAGAGCTGTCCTTGGGGAATCTTGTTTCCCAACCCCCGCCTCAGTCAGTAGAGAAAAATAAAACGCTGGCAACAAGTGGGAGTCGAAGCCCCCCACAACCCGAGCGGGCTGGCTGGGGCGCCAGCAGAGCCAGAGGGGACACACGCAGGGTCCCGAGGCTCTGTCACTCCTTCTCCCCACCCGTCATCCTGCGACCCCCCTCACCCAGCCCTTGGGGCTGGGGACGAGGGAGATCGGAGCCCCATGCGGCCCCAAAGAGCCACAGTGGAGACCCTGGGCTGCCCACCCGCCTGTGCACTCACTGCTGCATTTGTCGTCTGCACAGAGTTTGTGTTTCGACCAGCGCTGGCCGGTGCTCGGGTCCGGTTGGCCCGGCACTCGCCAGTTCGGCCACAGCACGAACAGCCAGAAGAGCACCATGAACAGCCAGAAGACCAGCACCTGCGCCACAGCCATGTTGTGGTCACCTGGGTGAGCCGGTGAAGTAGGCTGCGGCGGGTGTCTGTGGGCGCGTAGGAGGTGGGGCTCAGGGGGCGTGTGGGTAGCCAAGCGCAGAGGGGTGGCGCCAGGAAAGGCTTACGCCTTTCCCGGGTGACACTTCAGCAGGGATATCTGGGGGTCAGTCCACAGACTCTACTGGAGAACACACGGAGCTGGAGCTCCGTCCTTCTCTAGTCCAGACCTTCTCCTCAACTGAAGACCTTCTCCTCTAGTCGCTGCCTTGGTAACTAGGACTCTCCTTCTCGTCCAATCACCTGCCTTTGCTTCTGTGCCCTCACAAGCGACCCTCCACATGATTCTAGTAGTCACCCACCCATCCCCCCCCTGCCAACTGGTCCTTTCTGGCTTTCCTCAACATCTCATTTCTGGTTCATCCTGAACTAGCCCACTCCACCATCACTCCCATCCCCCATTCCTGGTCTGGTACCTCCTTTTCTGAACTAACAAATCCCACCCCTGACTTGTCACAGCTAGTCTATGGTTCCAGGCTCCCTCCCCTTCAAACTCCTAGAGGTTCCTTGAAGCCCCACCCCAAGATCCCTCTGATTAGGAAAGGGGAAGGTGAATGGAACTGTGAGTGAGGGTGTAAACTGGAGACAGTGGCCTGCTTTTTCTTAAGGAGGGGACAGGTGGGGGCAGAGAGATGGACATTAATCTTCAGGCTAAGATCTTGAGATTCTTATCTTTATCCGTAAGGGAAGAAATTATTTAATTCAAAAGCATATTTTTAACTCTCATTTTGTGCTACCATTCATGCCAGACGCTGGACAAAGCCCTAGCATGGTGTGGGAGTGAATGAAAATCAAAAGACAAGATATCTGGTCCTGGTCCAAAAAAGTCCACAACTTAGTGGGAACCAACTGACAAAACCGATTGTCAGAGAAGAAAGCTAGTAGCTAACATTTCTTGAATGCTTTCTTTATGTCCAGTTGTTATTCTGAAGGTTTTATACATATCAATTCATTTAATCTTCATAACAATAGTACCTTACAGTAGTAGTAGGTCCTATTCCAATCCTTATTTTAGAGTAAATTGAGGCAGTCACACATCCAGTGAGCAATGGAGCTAAGTATCAAGCCCAAGGAGTAGACTCCTTTTCATCACAACCTATCAACTAACAAGCAATTGTACTTTCTGACAAGAGGAGCAAAATCTGATTTAAATCATAATATAGCTGAATTACTGATATGTACAGTTAAGGGGGGAAAGGCACAAGCTAGCCAGCCCAAGGAAGAGTGTCTGCAATGCTCCCATCCTGGGTGGAGCCATTCTCGTTTGTCTGTGACCAAGGGCTTGTTACTATAGTCTCTGCTAAGGTTATTCATCAACCTCCAACAATGAACCCATCAGTTGTTTCTCCAAATTAACTGAATCTTTAAAACTTAGAAAAAAGAATGTAGTCCACCATGTTCACAATGTTAAATAAAGAAAACGATGGGAAAAAATGGTGTGCACAAACATTTGTCTACAGGGGCCATGAGAGGTCCCCGTTGGTCCAGTGTACTTCTGCGCTTTCTGGAGAACCAGTGGATCATACAGAGAAACTGTCTATCTGAGTCATTCTTCATTTCTTTTCTACCATGTATTTATTATGTTATAAAATGTATCTAGTAGGCATCTCTAACAACATGTTGAAAACTGAACTCATTTTTCTCTCAAAATCTGCTTTCAGTCTTCCCTATCTCAGAAATAAGAATGACAATTTAATTCCCATTATCCAGGTGCTCAAAGCCCAAAACTTACAAACCACCTTTGATCTCTTTTCTCTCACATTCCAACTCCAGTCCATTAGACAATATTATGTCTTTATTTTTATAATTTTATTGAGATATAGTTGACCTACAATAAATTGCACATTTAAGGTTTAGGATTTGATAAGTTTTGACATGAATATACCCATGAGACTATCACCAAAATCAAAAAAGTATTTCATCCTTCTTTGTAATCCCTCCCCTCTCCTTTTCTGGGCTGTCTCCAAACATCTCCTGTCATCATAGATTGTTTTGCATTTTCTAGAATTTGATATAAATTATAAAGCATTTTATTTATTTATTTTTCTGACTTCCTTCTTTCCAAATAAGCATTTGAAACATGCCCAGAATCTGACCACTCCTCTGCATCTGCTAAGCCAATATACAGGCCAAACCCACATCATAAGTCAACTGAATGATTCCCATAGCCTTCTTCTGTCCTTGCTTCTGCCCTCATTTTCCCCAATATCTATTGTCCTGATGGCAACTAGAGTGATATTCTTAAATATAAATTTGATTGTGTCTCTCTGCTCAAAATCTTCCTATAGCTTCCCATTTCCAAATAAAAGACAATGACTTTAGCCAGGCCTGGTCGTACTCATCTGTAATCCCAGCAGCTCAGGAGGCTGTCAGGAGGATCCTGAGATCAAAGCCAGCCTCAGAAATGTAGTGAGTCCCTAAGAAACTCAGTGAGACCCTATCTCTAAATAAAATATTTTAAAAAGGACTGTGGGTGTTGCTCAGTGTTTAAGTGCCCCTGGGGGTTCAATCTCTGGTATCAGGAAAAAAAAAGCCATGATTTTATTATGGATTGCCCTGCCTTATTATGGACTGTTCTTATTCAATGTGACTCCCCTCATCCTCTTCTCCCCATTTACTAACATTCTTCTCTTGTCTGTTAGTTCCATTTAAATACACCAATCCCACCCCTGCTTCAGAGCATTTACACTTGCAACTTTGCCTCAACCTTAACTGCCCAAATCATCTAACTAGCTAACTACCCCCTCACTTTATCATGTCTCTGTAACAGTGGCATTTCATGTGATAAAGACTTTTCCTGGCCATCCTACACAAAATATAGCCTCTTGTCATGACTATCAAGCCCATTACCCTGCCTTTCTTTCTCTTCAGACTTGCCTTACCACTTTAGACTTCTCTTACCACTTGCCTTACATTTGTTTATCTACTTGACTGCTCTGACCTAACCTCAAACACAATTTCCAACAGGAGCAGGAAATTAGTTATTTTGTTCACTACTGTTACATCAGTGACTAGGGAAATGCCTAGAATGTATGAGAGAGTTAACAAATGATTTGATGGATAAACTCATGGTTCCAATAATATTATAAATATACTACACTATTAACCTAAACACATATATTAACTATTAAGCCCCCATATATAAATAGTACTGAGAGGAAATAAGCTATGAGAACAAGGCATTTAAGGTCCACCTCTCAGCAGCATGCATCCTCAACTCCAGGAATGTACCCCTGAATGTGTTTGTTGAATAAAAACATACTTGTGTGGAGAGTAGTTGTTTGGTTACATGATACTGGAATATTTAAGTAGATCTTTTAAAACTAGTTTTAATTTTTTCTTATTTTTCTTATTATAGAATATGGTATGTTGTAGATTTTTTCTTATTGTAGAATAGAAATTAATGATAATTCATTGGTGGAAAAATCAGAAGAGCAAAATGATCTAATTGCATATTACCTTCTTGATATTTACTTTGACTCATAATCAGATATACTTTTATATGCATAGTCAGTGCTTCCAGTTACTGAAGAACTAGCTGCTTAGTTTGTAGAGTTTTCAATATTTTGATTTATCAGTATTATTTTTTAAACTTATTGCCTTAAAGACATATTAACTAGTCTGGTGGATAATGAGAAGAAAATTTCTCAACTGGCCACAATAAAGTAGTGGTGGTTCTTTCTACCAGGATACATACAATTAGTGGATGAATCAGCATTCACTTTTACTCATAGCATTTAAATATGTGGCATTGATGTTTAACATGTTTAATATAAGGTTATATTAAAAACCTTCAGAAAAGGAACAGGATAGAATGTGGTGGTGATTGTTGGCATGGAGATAAATAATCTCAAGTGAATTATTCTTTAATACCTCAAAGGGAATTCTTACGGGGTAAGGGTTGAGTAATTGTTAAAGGTAAATGTGACCAGTTTGGGTGGAGGGGACATAAAATTCTAAGATATAAAGGGTTCCTAAAGTCAGAGTACAATCTAAATGAGACAAAAACATATCTGAAACAAATAATTGGCAGCATAATAACATATACCATTGGAAATTTGTGAAGGCACTTGCCTAGGAGCATTCAGTAGGCCTACCGCTGCTGTTACCAGGAAGAACCTCATCTATTGTAAATGATGTGCCAGAGAATAGTGTTAAACATTTATGGAAGACTAAATCTCTCCAAGAGGGGCAACAGATTTACCCTCGCATATGAAACATTGGAAAAAAAGTGGACAAAATACAAACAACAGTTCTCAGATATTAGATAATAAGCAGCATAAGAGTGACCTCTAAGATAAAGTTAGGCATGAGAGATGAGTGCTAGGATTATCCCAATTTACTCCCTGGAAAGAATTTTTCAGGCCACATCCAGAGAAGGAAAACTCAAATAGAAAATCTCCTGAGTTGAAGAGATGGATTTTAAAGTCTGAAGAGACTGACGCAGCTAGAAGTCCCAGAGCAGAATAAAGGAGAGAGTAGAGAACTGCAGATGGAGGGAGAGTGTGTACATGCACTAGCTCTCTAGACATCTATGGAGGGTTCCCCTGAAGTCTGCGGCTATGTAACAATGGGCTCACATGTAAGGCCAGAGAAAGAACCTTCAGAAAGGAACAGAATGGAAGGTGGTGGTGATTGTTGGCATGCAGATCAATTTTTGTAATCACCAGCTAGAATGGAAAATCTATAATAAAAGGGCATCAAGTAACATAGTCAGTAAAAGGGACAAAATAGCCCAAGATTGAAGGTAACTCCTGTCTAGAAGAATCTTAAAAAGATAAAAATGTTTCCAAGATAGTTCAGAAAAAAAGCTGTACACAGCTCAAGAATATTTAAAAGAATACAAAATATCCAGTACAGAACAAGGTAAATTCACAATGTTTGGAATCCAATAAAAATGTATGAGGCATGCAAAGAGCGAGGAAAATATAACCCATGTTGAAAAGAAAATTAATAAAAATGATCATTAATTACACTGTGATAGAGTTATTATACAAGGACATTAATACAGTTGTATACCATATGTTCAAGATGCTATGGAAAAGCATAAGCATGTAAAGGAGAAAAAGAAGATATAAAAATGTCTGAATTAGATAAAGCAGATAAAATTAGATAAAATCAGATAAAACAATGGCTAAGGTGAAAATTACACTGAATGAGATTAACAGCAGATTTAACATTGAAGAAGTCAATATCAGCAAACTGAATATGCAGTGATAAAGACTCCAAAATCAAACACGGAGAAAGAGACTGAACTGAACAAAGCATCAGTATGCACAGCTTCAACCAGTCCAATATATATGTTATGGTAGTTCCTAAAAAGGTGGGAAAAACACATTTGAAAAAATAATAAATAAAAATGTTCTATATCTGATGAACACTCAGATTCAAAAAGCTCAATGAATAAGAAAAATGATAAAGATGACACAAATTTACACTAAATGCTTAAAACCAGTGCTAAGAAAAAAATTGAAAAACATCTACAGAAAACAGATACCATTATGTACAAAGGAGTGAAAGTAAAATGTCAAAATTCATTCAAGAACCATGCAAACCAGAAAACAGTACATCAACATTTTCAAGTTCTGAAAGAAAAAAAAACTGATATCCTAGAATTGCATTCCAAACGAAAATATTATTTCAAAATGATATAGTCTTTAATGCAAAAGAATTAAGTTAAGCCCTACCCCACATAAAAATTACCTCAAAATGGACCACAGACATAAATGTAAGAATTCAAAATGGACAACACATATATATGTAAGAACCAAAACTAAATGTAAGAAAGCATAGGTAAATCTTGGGGTAGACAATGACTTTGTATTTAAGACACCAAAGGCCCAAGTACCAAAAGAAAAAATAATAAAGTAATGAACTTCATCAAATTTAAAACTTTTAAAGGCTACCATCGAAGAAAGTGAAAATACAATCATAGAAGTAAACATTTACAATTCATATAGTTAGAATATATATAACTACCTAGAATATACAAGCAATTATTATTGTTCAATATGAAAAGACAAATGGCAAGAAATTAGAATAGACATTTCTCCAAAGAAAATATGCAAAAGCAAATAAGCAAATGAAAGGATACCCAGCACCATTAGGGAAATGTACAACCTCAGTGAGATACTACTTCACATCTATCAAGATGGTTATAATCAAAAAGATAATAATAAGTTGGCAAGGATGTGGATCAATGGGAGCCCTCACACACTACTGGTAGGAATAGACTACAGACCTAAATGTAGCAGCTAAACCTATACAACTTCTGGAAGAAAATATAAAAAGCTGCTTGGCAGAGGCTTTTAAAACTAACTAGCTCTCTCTGCCTCACGCTCTCTTTTTTCCTCTCCTCAAAAACTTTGTCTCATGCTGGGCGTGGTGGTGCATACCTGTAATACCAGTGGCTCAAAAGGCTGAGGCAGGGGGATTGCAAGTTCAAAGCCAGCCTCAGCAAAAGTGAGGCACTAAGCAACTCAGTGAGACCCTGTCTCTAAATAAAATACTAAATAGGACTGGGGATGTGGCTCAGTGGTGGTATGACCCTGAGTTCAATCCCCAGTACCAAAAACAACAACAACAACAAACTTTGTCTATTGTATATTCATTGTTATGGAAATGGAAAGGTAAGCTGACAGACTACGAAAAAGTACTGGCAAAACATATCTCTCTCAAGAGAATGGTATCTAGGATATACAAATGATTCTTATAACTTATTAATAAGAAAAATCACCCAATTTGAAAAGATGGGCAGAAGACTTTTTTTCTTCACCAAAGTAGACACAAATATGGTGAATGTGCACATGAAAGGATATCCAACATAAGTTGAAATGTAAATCAAAACTGCAATGTTATTACACATACAGTAGGATGGACAAAATTTAAGACTCATCATAACAAATGTTGACAAAGATGAAGACTATGGTATCTCTCTTAGAACTGCAGACTATAATATGTAGTATAAACAATGGCACAAACTGTTAGAAAACTGTTTGGCAGTTGCTTTACAAATTAAATCAAATCTGTCGAGATATTTACTCCAGAGAAATAAAAGCATACATCCACACTGAGACTTTTGCACAACTATTCATGGTGGTTTTATTTGTAATAGTCAAAAAATCTCCAATGTTGGACTGTGGGAACATGTCTGTCTTACATGCCTCAGAACCCTTATACTCATATTAACCATATAATAGACATTTGATTACTAACTCTTACCTGAATGTAGAGATTGATTTTTTTACTGTTAATAGAGCTTCTCTTTTATTAAATATAACAGACAAAAGAAAATCACGTATAGCACAATGAATTATCACAAAGTAAACATATCCACTGAACCCTAACCCAGGTCAAGAAATTGGACATCAAATGCACTTTCATGAGCCCTTTCTCATTGCTCCCCTAATTATTCCCTCCACTCCCCCAGACTTAGGCACTATTTTCACTTCTAATAACAAGGATTAGATTTGCCTGTTTTGTTACTTTATACAGTGTAATCATACACATGTGTTCTTTGGTATGTATATAAGATGTTGCAGTTTCTATGTAAGTTGACCTAAGTGTCTCTACCACTATTGATGGGCAAAGATAAAAGTAAGTTAGTATTTTTACTTGAAACTGTAATAGATCTAATGTACTTGATTTGTTTTCCTGACACAAAAGAGTATAAAACTAGAAAAACTAAACATTTTCAGGTATTAATTTCAGACATGACTGTAGGCCTGGTGCACAAAACACAATTAGGGAGATGAAGCTCAAGTAAGATGGGGGTCATACTGAGTTAAGGAGAAAATTATCAAAGTGCAAGATTATCATAGTGGTTGGAATTTTGTGGACAAGAATGTCTGAGCTATTTATGGTGGGTGCAATGTAATTATGTGTGTGTTAGAGAGAGAATACTAAAAGCCTGGAGGAAATTCATTTTTGATATGAATGTACCAGATGAGACTCTTTAAGGCTTAGCAGAGTTTGACTACTATAAAGGAGACTGAAGATGATGCTAAATGGCAATGTTGGAAGAAATGGTTTCCAGCAGAGTCAGGTTGCAGCAGCTTCATTAATATATCAGGTACTTAATTAAGAGTTCAGGAATAAGCCTTAGCAAAAAGAACCACACACAAAAGAGTAAAGGAAAAATGGTAGACCTAAATTTGAAATCAAAATTGATTCATGCTGAAAATGTATGTGGCAGCCAGAAAGAAAAAAGGAAAAGAAAGGTGTGTGTGTGTGAAAGGAATCTGACGACAATCAAAGGGAGATCAGTAGAATAGAGGAAAGGGATCAGGGGAGAGAGGAAAGCAGGCAAAAGAGAAATACTCGAGAATGATATTGGCTGTTTTATCACTATATTGTACATATGTATGAAAACATAACAACAAATCCCACCATTATGTACAAGTATAATGCACCATGAAATATGGAAATAAAGAAAAATACCAAACCTAGTGAGGTGAGGTGGAATATGCTTATAATCCCAGTGACTCAGGTAGATGAAGCAAGAGGATCACGAGCTCAAAGCCAGCCTTAGTAAATCGAGGTGCTAAAGCAGCTCAGCAAGACCCTGTCTCTCAATAAAATACAAAACAGGTCTGGGGATGTGGCTCAGTAATTGAGTACCCTGAGTTCAATCTCTGGTACCAAATAATAATAATAATAATAATAATAATAATAATAATAATAATAATACCAAATCTAATATGATCAAAACAATTCACCAGTAATTAGCCTGCATGACACATAAAACAGAATATCCTTTATAGGAAGACAATATAATCCAGACTTCCTATGATGTATCATCTATAAATGACCAGAATATAATTTAAAAATTGTTTTTTGGTACCAGGGATTGAACCCAGGGGTGCTTAACCATTGAGCCACAACCTCAGCCCTTTTTTGCATTTTATTTAGATATAGGCTCTCATTGAGTTGCTAAGTGCATCCCTTAGTTGCTGAGGCTAGCTTTGAACTCTTTTTTTTTTTTTAACAATTTCAATTTTTAATAATGGAAACATTTTGCTATTCCAGAAAAAATTTCAGGGGAGAAAAATCTTCCCTATAAAAATAAACTCATCAAAATTATAAATATTATAACTTTTTTACTTCTGCAATTTAAAATGCTCCCCTGCAATACCACCCCTTCATATAACACCTTTCCTGTACCATCACATTTTGAAGAGAAAACAGTATTACAGCAAAGCTCAGGTTTAATTTAACGTAACATTTGTAAAATGACTTTTTAAAATCTTTGGCCTTCAGAGCCTTTATTCTTATTTTACAACATTAAAAATGCTGCTGTAGTAACCAGTGTTTGGGAGAGAATATCACTCTTCTAGAACCATGAACAGACAGAATTTTAATACAGTAACTTCCAAATTGTAACTTGTAGTGCACATAACAGGGAGGTTTGGATAAACACAGAGGAGAATATGCCTATTTCAGACAATCTACTTCAAGAAAAAAAAAAAAAAAAAGAATTCACAGATACCCATCAGCTACTACTTCAGGTTCTAACAGTGTCATGAATCTGAGAAACAAATGCTTCACAAACTATAAATTTACTGGGATGAGTAATTAAAAGACCAGGTGGTTGATAACAGTATATTCAAACCCAATCCACAGTCTGAATAGGAAAACCAGTATTAAAATCATGAAGGCATTCCCTGAACAACAAAGGCCAAGTGTTGGGTGACAATGTCACTAAAACCTCATTGACACACTAAAAAGAAGTTACATGCAAAATTAAACAATGTGTGCCATGCATAATTTATTAGCTTTGAACTCTTGATCCTCCTGCCTTAGCCTCCTGAGTCGATGGGATTATAGGCATGTAGAATATTATTAAATTTTGCCAGAATGCAAAGAAGATAGAAAAATGAGAACCACAAGAGAAAATGTCACATATAAAAAAAGTTCCGTGAACTGACCCAGATGTTAGGATTAGCAGAAAAAAAATTTAAAAAGTTTTTATAACTAATTTCAAGGAATTAAAGAAAAGCTTAATCATAATGAATAAGTAGATATGGGTGTCAACATATAAATGAAAAATTTCTTTTAAAAGAAATTAAAAAGTATAGTATTTGAAATGAAAAATTCATGAAACAAATCTATCATCAGATTATATAGTGCAAAAACAGCAAAAAGTTAACTTGGAGATAGACCAATAAAAATTATCTGGTATAAAAATCAGAAAGAAAAAAAATAGAGACTTGGTTACTATCAGGACAAAGTGACCTAACATACATATAATTAGATTTCTAGAAGAATAGAGGCATAAATTGTACAGAAAAAATATTTAAGACAATGATGGCTAAAATTATCTCAAATTAACAAAAAAGATGTTAACAGATTTAGGAAACTCAGTGAATACTAAAGTTAGTTACAAAGCAAATCACATCTAGATGCACCAGAGTCAACTGTAAATAATCAATTAGGAGAAAAAAGGTCTTGAAGGCAATTAGAAAAAAGTGGTGTGTTACGCATAGGTAAAAATGACTAAAATGATAGCTGACTTCTTATCAGAAATGAGAGATTAAAGTTAACGGAAAGGTTTAAGGTGCTAGAAGACAAAAACTGCTAATCCAGGATAAGTACTCTTCAAAACTGAAAGCAGAATAGACATTTTCAAATAAATAAAAAGTAAGAAAATTCAATACCAATAGATCTCTACTATTAACAATGCTAAAAGAACCTCTTCAGGATAAAAGGAGATGATCCATCAGGTAGAAACAGATGCACTGTGTGTTTTAGTTCACTGTGTAATAAACTTAATGGTTTAAAATAAAAATTCTTTGTTATTTCTCCTTATTCTATGATTTGGCTTTACATAACCTGATGGGTCCTTTGCTCTAGGTATTTATTAGTGCTTATGTGGTTTCCTTTAGCAGGGATTGTTTAACCAAAGGTAGAACTGACAAAATAGCTTTGTTTACATGTCTGCTAGCTCAACTGGTTGGGTCAGGCTTATCTCCTCAAATGCTTTTAGTCATTCAGTCATTCTAAAATTTTTTATTTGTTGATTAGATTTCTAGAGGATAAAAGTAGAAGGTATATACCTTCCCAAGGTGTTAGGTCTAGGATTGGCATGGCATCACTTTCACCAAAAATATATTTTGTTCATTAAAACAAGACAAAAGACCAGCCCAGACTCAGCGGGTGGGAAAATAGATATTACTTCATAATGAGAGAAGCAACATGATACAGGAATGTGGAGAATTTGGGGTAGATATTTTTAAAGACAATGCACCATAAACAGAAATGAAAAGTACTAGAAATACTAAAATGTAGGTAAATATAAAAGGCAATATGTATACATATTTATTCTTGTAATTACTTGGAAACATGACTAAGGTAAAAAACATAGGGCATACAGCTGTAATATGTATGACGACAAAGCACAAAGGACTTGGGGAGATGTGAGAAAGTATCACAATTTAAATTATGAAAACTGTGATAAATTGAAGAATGCATTTCATAATTCCTGGAAACATTGCTAAAACAATAATGTAAAGCAATAAAGCTAAACGCTAATGGATAAATTAAATAAAATTTAATTTTTATTTAATGTAATTTTATTTAATTACATTAAATAAAAATATGAATAGAACGAAAACAAGAAATAGATAAAAATACATCATGAATAGTAAGCCAAGAAGAATGTAGATGCTATACTAACATCAGATGAATTTAATTCAAGATAAAGAGTTTTATAAGAGATAAGAAAGACATTTCATAATACCATAATGTGTTTTTAAGAACACAGAAACACGACACCATACAACCAAACATTTATATGCCCCAAATATATGAAAGCTGACAAAACTGAAGAGACAAATCTATACTTTGAATTTTTAACACCCTTTTAACAACTGATAGTAACACTATAAAAAAATCACTAATGATACACAAGAGTCTGAACAAAACTATCAACCACCTTAACCTTATTGACATTGACTGACAATGCCCAAAAACTCCAGAATATATATTCTTTTCTAGTCCTCATGGAAACTTGCAAGATAGGTTATATTCTTGGCAAAAAATTTTAAATATTGAATTTCAGTTTGTTTGCTGATCACAGTAGAAATAAATGGGGTATTCTTTAATAAAACTGGTCATTAAATAAAAGCCCTACAAATCATCAATAAACAGTGTTTTAGTTATCTATTGTTATATTTTTAAAAATTCCAAAATTTAGTGGCTTTAAAAAATAACCATTTGCCGGGAGTGGTGGTGCACACCTGTAATTCCAGTGGCTCAGGAGGCTGAGGTAGGAGGATCGAGAGTTCAAAGCCAGCCTCAGTAATGGCGAGGCACTAAGCAACTCAGTGACACCCTGTCTCTAAATAAAATACAAAATAGGGCTAGGGATGTGGCTCAGTGGTCGAGAGCCTCTGAGTTCAATCCCCACTACCAAACAAACAACCATTTTATTTCTCATAATTTTGTAAGTCAAGACTTTAACCAAGGTTCTGCTCCAGTGTCACCTAGGCTCACCCATACAGCACACGCCTGATTTAGACTACAAGGTCTGAGATGGCTTTGTATGTCCGGAACTAAGGTGCTGACTGTTGGCTTTATGTAGTCTCCCTTTCCATGTGGTCTTTCATATGTCAGGGGCTTTCTTCAAATGGACTCTCCCTCCAGCAAGATAGCCTGGGCTTCTTTACAGTGTGGCACAGGGTACCACAGAGAAGAAAAAATGAGTTTGTGCCTTTAAAGGATACAGTCAGTCCTTCCTCAAGTCTCAATCTTGGGTAGGATCTTGGTCCATGCATTTTGGGGGAATTTATAGTTGGATGACATTTTAATCTACATTACTATGTGAAATGTCTTTGTTTTCATGATTTCATTTTTGCTACATTGTTTCTTTTCCATACAATTAACTACAATATAGGATAATCTATTGACGATAATGTCTCTTCAATTGGTTGTGTGAAGCTTGCTCTATAATAATTTATATAGAAAAAACTTATGGGAATAATATTCTCTAAATGACAACTTCCTGATTTAAAAACAAATAATTTGTAGCCAGTACAATAGTGCATGCCTATAATCCTAGCTACTCAGGAGGTTGACAAGTAGGAGAATGGTAAGTTTGAGGAGAGCCTGGGCAACTTGGTGAGACTCTGTCTCAAGAAAAATAAAAACAAAACAAACATTAATGACTGCAGATGTAGCTCAGTGGTAGAGCACTCCTCAGTTCAATCCTCAGTGCTGGGGGTTAAAAAAGGTCATTCATCACCATACTAAGACACTCCTTAGAGAAAAGTAATTGCAAGAACATTGTTCTCCTTCCTTGGGATATGTTTTTTTTTTCTAGATTAGAATCTAGAAAGCCTTTTGTGTGCTTTGTGCTCTCATTATGGTTATGTGGCTTTTTAAATCTTGTTCATGCCATTGGATGTAATATCAGATTTTGGGTTTTTTTTGGTGGTGCTGGGGATTGAACCCAGAGCCTTGTGCGTGTGAGGCAAGTACTCTTCCAACTAAGCTATATCCCCAGCCCCAGTGGATTTTTTTTTTTTTTGGAGGGGAATCTCTTCTCAACACATTTTGTGCCAGATTGTACTTGAGAAAGGGAAGTGATATGTACAGCATGGAACGATATTAGTTTCTGATTTTCCCACTTTTTAAAATCTTTTTTAAAAAAATTATTTATTTTTAATTCTAATTTGTTATATATGACAGCAGAATGCACTATAATTCATATTACACATATGGTACACAATTTTTCATATCTCTGGTTGTATACAGAGTCACATCAGTTGTGTCTTTTTTGAAGAGAGAGAGAGGGGGGGGAGGGAGAGGGAGAGGGAGAGGGAGGGAGGGAGGGAGGGAGGGAGGGAGGGAGGAAGGGGAGAGAGAGATTTTTAAATATTTATTTTTTAGTTCTCGGCGGACACAACATCTTTTTTGTATGTGGTGTTGAGCATCGAACCCGGGCTGCATGCATGCCAGGCAAGCAAGCTACTGCTTGAGCCACATCCCCAGCCCCTAGTTGTGTCTTTATATGTGTACTTAGGGTAATGATGGTAATCTCATTCCACTGTCTTTTCTATCTACTATTTAGATGTATTTGAGAACTTTAAGAAAAATCAGAAATACTCTTTCCTATTTTCATGAATTTTTAGCCATATAAAATCTGTCCTGATGGGTTTTGGTTATATTTTTATACCTCATGAAAAGAGAAGAAATGTTCGCCAGGGCAAGCCTCTAAACTGGAAGCTAATAGCCATGTTATCTTGTGTGCTCTCTTCCTCCACATCATCACTTAGGTTTGAGTGAGGCCAAGAACTAATGACACAAAGAACAGAAGGAACTTTTCTTGTGATTACTGTATATTGTTTAAAGACAGCAAAGAATCAACTATTTGTAGCATTTTGAAAAATCCACATATAAATTTTTACTAGACTTTAAAATTTCTTCTTTGATACTCTGGTTCTACTCAAATGGTCCACTCTCAGAGGGAAAATTCAGAGAATCCTGGGAGAGTCATTATTTGTGAAGTCATAGTTATGAACAAAATCCTTTCTTGCAAAGACTTTCAAGCTGCCTCCCTTTAGCTTTCACTCATTAGTGCTGGTTGATACCTGATGCTATTAAAAAAAAAAATCTGATCCTTATCTCACACATCCCTCTCACAAATATTGTAGAAGTACATTGTGATCCCACAAATCTTTGTCCATGGCCATCTTTCACAGAATTCCCCAACTGTCTCTCATTTCACAGGGTTTAATCAACCTCCTTCCATCCTATTTCATATAAAGTAATCAACATTCCTTATAAAAGCTGACAGCACTTGGGTCCCCAGAACAATCCTTGTTGAGAAGGAAAAAAAGAAATTCATGACCAAATAGTAGAGAAGGCAGCCGAGTCACTTAAAAGCTAAAATTGTAATAAAAAAGAATGATCAAGGAACCAATTAAAAGACTATTCATGTATTTTTCTCCTAAGAACCATCAGCCATGCTTCCGTTTGGAAAGCGAAGCAAAATCCAAAGGACCACCAGGAAAAGTAACATCTTACTCCCCTAGTACAGCTGCTGACCCCTCTCCACAATCTCTATTTGCAATGGAAATCTTACACCTTCTGGATGAGACAGAATGATGTAAATCGCTAGCCAAACAAATGAAAAGTTAGCAGCCTATTGTTAGTTCCTGGTTCACTTCCATTAACCAGTACCAGCTCAAGGGGCGGGCAACTTTATTTCCACCTTCAAAGGAGGAGTTGGGCGGGGCTAGGTTTTGCACATGCTCCCAAGGCAGGTTTCTGGGCATGCTCACCTTACCATATAACTGTGCTTTTTAAAAAACTTGGCATTAAAGATAAAGCAACCTTACTTTATACTTAATTGTGAATGGGCTGCTCTAACTACTCCTCTTTCATATTCATTTGTTATTTTTAACCATGCTTTATGTCTTCACTCTGTTTCGAAGAGGCAGCTGGAGCCCACAGGTCTAGACCCTCATCTGGGTCCTGCCAGAGGAACCATCTACCACAAAGAGAATCAAGACAGTCATCGAAGACAACATTCCAAATTTTTATCCAAGTAGAGAATCCAACAGTTAAACTGTCTGCAAAAATGTAATTTTTTTTGTAGGTAGACTGAGATATATAATTATCTTTCTGAAAACACTGCAATTTTATTTTGTTCTAGTAAATAAAGTCAATCTAGATGAGTACAGAAAAGGGTGGAAACTTGGTACTAAGGTAATCAAATACAACTTAAAAATATGACCACACACATCTATTTTTTCTCTCACCCAAAACAGCTAAAGGACAATACACAGATTTCTAAAAAGATATATGAGGCAATGGTAGATGAAACAGTGCACGAATTCTTTGGAAGATAAAAAGTGGATAAGAAGAGGACAACAGATTCAAAAGAGCTGTGGAACCAAAACACTGGTATCTAGCTGGGGCTGACTGCAGGAACTGAAACCCTTTCAGTTCTCCAAAAACTCAGATGCACAAGCACAGGCACCACAGTATGGAGGAACTGAGAGGATCCGCACACCAAACACCAAGAGTACCACGTGCCCTCAGCTCCCTGTCTTTCCAATTTAAACCACCAATTTCACTGTAATGGTATAGGACTCGTCTTAGGATACAATGAGTTTTCCAGTGAAATCTTCAAATCTGACTCCCCCAGTGCAAAAGCTGGCTTGCCAACCAGTGCTGTTGGCATGAGGCCCAAAGGCCACCCACCTGTTCACAACAGAGCTGCATGTCAGCTTTGGGGAATTTCACCAGCACGATGATCAGAGGACACCAGATGTTTCAGATAAACTGCTAACAAGAACGAGAGACTCCAAAACAAAACTTTTAAAAAGAGGAGGAAGAAGGAAAAGCAAATAGAGGAAAAAGAGATAATACAGTGGGCAGGGTAACACTTTCTGAAAAGATATAATAAATATCCTCCCTGAGATATATTTTAAAAAGCTATAATAAATGTCCTCGGGGAGGATATTATATCCTTGAAATGGGAATAGGATATGATTAAAACAACAAGCTGAGAACAAGAAAGAGTTCTTGAAGAATATAAATGTGATACTATCATAACAAATTTTAAAGATAAAACACAAGAATAAGTCCAAGAACTGTGTTCTGTAAAATAATGCCAATTGCCTAGATTTTGAATTCTCCATATATTCCATAAAAACCACACCAGTCAACAAGGATAATCAAACCACCCCTAATCTAAGCCTACCACAAAATTAGGAGTCGGGAACTAGTATAAACTTCCACTTGAAGGTAAACAGAGAATGAACATCCCAAACCAGCTGAGCTCTGAAGCCCTCACTGGTCTGGGGAGGCAGACAGAGACTGCACAGGAGCAGGACAGTGGGGCTCCAGCAGTGCCAGACAGATGAAGTTCATCCTCCAGAATGAGGTCACCCCAGGATGACTGAGATTGGTAGTTCAGAGCAGTGGCTGCTTAGGAATTCAAAGGAAGGGCTGGAAGGAGACGCAGTCAGACATCTAGGGACGCTCTGCTCTCGGGTGAGAAAGGGGTAATGCAGACAGCCTTCGACAGTCTATGGCAGGGAGAGAGAGAGAAGCAATGAAAGAAAATTCAGAAGGACAAAACCAAAAGCCTCGCCCAGCCCTTTCCCTACTAGTAAAAAAAGCACCCTACTGAAGCCACTGTGCTTCTCTGTATTGATGAGAGAAAGAACTCTTTTTCGGGGCGGGGTGGGGTGGGGTGGAGAGGGAGGTACTGGGAATTGAACTCAGGGGCATGAACCACTGAGCCACATCCCCAGCCCTATTTTGTATTTAATAGAGACAGGTTCTCACTGAGTGCCTCGCTTTTGCTGAGGCTGGCTTTGAACTCATGATCCTCAGCTTCTGGAGTCACCGGGATTACAGGTGTGCACCACTGTGCCAGGCTAGAAGGAACTCTTGAATTAAGAATCTCAGTAAGGGTGAAAGATCTATATAATGAAATTTACAGAACCTTAAAGAAAGAAATCAAAAAAAGACCTTAGAAGATAGAAAGATCTACCTTGCTCTTGGATAGGCAGAATTAATATTATCAAAATGACCATACTTCCAAAAGCGCTATACAGATTTAATGCAATTCCAATCAAAATCCCAATGACATTCCTCATAGAAATAGAAAAACAATCATGAAATTCATCTGGAAAAATAAGAGACCCAGAATAGCTAAAGCAATTCTTAGCAAGAAGAGTGAAGCAGGGGGCATCACTATATCAGACCTTAAACTATACTACAGAGCAACAGTAACAAAAACAGCATGGTATTGGCACCAAAACAGACTGGTAGACCAATGGTACACAACAGAAGATACAGAGACTAACCCACAAAACTACAATTATCTTATATTAGACAAAGGTACCAAAAACATGCACTAGAGAAAAGATAGCATCTTCAACAAATGGTGCTGGGAGAACTGGAAATCCATATGCAACAAAATGAAATTAAACCCCTATCTCTCACCATGCACAAAACTCAACTCAAAATGGATCAAGGACCTGGGAATAAAACCAGAGACTCTGCGTTTAATAGAAGAAAAAGTAGACCCTAATCTCCATCATGTGGGATTAGGCTCCAACTTCCTTAATAAGACTCTTTTGGTGCCAGAATTAAAATCAAGAATCAATAAATTGGATGGACTCAAACTAAAAAGTTTCTTTCTTCTCAGCAAAAGAAACAATCTGTGAGGTGAATAGAAAGCCTACATCTTGGGAGCAAATCTTTACCCCTCACACATCAGATATAGCACTAATCTCTAGGGTATATAAAAAACCTCAAAAGCTAAACACCAAAAAAAAAAAATAACCCAATCAATAAATGGGCCAAGGACCTGAACAGACACTTCTCAGAAGATAATATACAATCAGTCGACAAATACATGAAAAAATGTTCATCATTACTAGCTATTAGAGAAATGCAAATCAAAACCACTCTAAGATTTCATCTCACTCGTCAGAATGGCAGCTATTATGGATACAAACCACAATAAGTGTTGGCGAGGATGTGGGAGAAAAAGGCACTCATACACTGCTGATAGGACTGCAAATTGGTGCAGCCAATATGGAAAGCAGTATGGAGATTACTTGGAAAATTGAGAATGGAACCACCATCTGACCCAGCTGTCCATCTCCTCAATCTATATCCAAAGGACTTAAAAACAGTATACTACAGGACACAGATGCATCAATGTTTACAGCAGCACAATTCACAATAGCTAAACTGTGGGACCAACCTAGATGCCCTTCAATAGATTAATGGATTAAAAACTGTGGGATGTGTGTGTGTATGTGTGTATACACACACATACACACACACACACACACATACAATGGAATATTACTCAGCAATAGAAGAAAATAAAATCATGGCATTTGCAGGTAAATGGATGGAGTTAGAAAAGATAATGCTAAGTTAGCCAATCCCAAAAAACCAAATGCTGAATGTTTTACTTGATATAAGGAGGCTGATTCATAGTGGGATAGAGAGTGGGAGATGGGAGGAACAACAAGCTCTAGATAGGGCAGAGGGGTTGGAGGGGAAGGGAGGAGGCATGAGGTTATTAATGATGGTGGAATGTGATAATTATTATCCAAAGTACAGGTTTGAATACAGGAACTGGGTGTGAATATACTGTGTATACAATCAGAGATATGAAAAATTGTGCTCTATATGTATAAGAATTATAATGCTTTCTGCTGTCATATATGAATAAAAATTTTTAAAAAAGGTCAGTAAAACCCTCTCACACCAGCCCATATTGACTCCCTCTTGCTGATACAGGAGAACAGTCATTTTAAAAATAATCATGAGGAAAAAAAAACCCTTTCAAGTCTGAAATTCAAATATTTCAGAACAGAAAATGCACAAAAAGATAAATATTGGGGCTAGGGTTGTAGTTCAGTGGCAGAGTGCTTACTCAGCATGTGTGAGGCACTGGGCTCGATCCTTAGCCACCACATTAAAAAAAATAAAATAAGGGCATGCTGTCTATCTACAACTATATATATATATATATATATAGAGAGAGAGAGAGAGAAGGGGGGGACACCAAATTTGAGAAAAAAGAAAAAGGAAGACAAAATGATCTCCTACACCTCATGGGTCTTTTTTTTTTAATATGTATATTTTTAGTTGAAGTTGGACACAATGCCTTTATTTTTACTTTTGTTTTTATGTGGTGCTGAGGATTGAACCCAGGCCCTTGCACGTGCGAGGTGAGTGCTCTACCGCTGAGCCACCACCCCAGCCCCCCACCTCATGGGTCTTAAACGACCTAAAGCACATGACATAGTCAGTACTGTTGATGAACACAATAAATGTCCATAAATATCAGTTGCAATTTAAAAAACATTCTACTATTGAGAAGAGGAATCACTGTGCAAAGCACCACCATAAAGATAGGAGGTTTACCAAATAAACTCCAGAGAAGATGTCTGCGTCAAGGGAGAAAAGGTTCAAATTTAATCCTTGAGACTGACAGGACCATAAACATTAACATCATCACTTGGATTCAAAGTCCAGCTTCAAGGGAACAAGGATTACTCTGGTAGTTCTTGGACCAGGAAGCCTTAAGAATGTCATCAGATGACTACAGGGCTGGGTAGGAAAGAAAGGTCCCAGAGCAGGACACAGGACTTCCCGTGGGGACGCATCTCACTCACACCCTACCTTGAGGTGATGAAGTCACTGGCTCACCTAACCCCAACTCACTTCCTTCCTCCTGTTCTCTGATCCCTCCTCCAGCTGCAGGCAGGGCATCAGAGGCCCACTGGCTATTCTCTGTCTCTCCCAGGATGGACTCCAGGTCTACCTCCTCCAGGGTGCTCCCCTCAGAGGACAGCAGTTTATCCAAGCCAAATTTCAGTATGTCACTCAACTTGAATGAAGAAAACGAGAGATCCAGTTAGTTCTCATGAAAACACAGATGAGGATGTGTGACTTGCTAAGTGTCTAAATGATACCAGGTAATTCTTTCCCTGATGCACTTTCTTCTCTTCCATCACAAATGACACCTGCCAGGCTGTTTTGAAGTTGGATGAGGAATAAGCAGAGAGGTGATAAATGATGATCAGAGATGTTGACTTTGACAATTATTTACAATACCAAAAAAAATTGGGGCCTCCAATTTTTTTGAGGAGTGGGGGCAGATAAAATGATTCCAGCATCTTCTATAGCACTTCTCACCAGCATTTTTTACAGGCACTTCCAGCAGTCCTGAGAGAACTCAGAGAACCTGTTGGCTACCTTCTTACCTCTCCCACTGCCAAACTCTTATAAAGAGAAGGTGCCACTGAATACCTCATCTCACCATGAGCTGCCACCTGTCCTTGCCAAGCCGCTTTGCTACTACAGTGGTTTATGGGACCCACTTTGGCAAAACCATAACCACCCTGATCACCAGACCCAAAAGCCCTTTCTCAATTTCAATCTCCCTGGATAGTCCTGTGGCACTCCCCATCCTGCCCTCTTGCTCCCCCTAGGGGATATACTCAGCCTACTTCCTATGGCTACAGGAACCAGAATCTTAGATAGTGTTACCTGGCTTTCATTTGCTACTTGCAACTCTCCACCTCCCTAAGTACTATCTCTTAGGAATTCTGAACCAATTGGGATCCACATCATGGGACTTCATTTTCATTTTGCCCTTTTAGATTTGGTTAATTATCTCTAGATTGCCTATTCTGTAACTTGGAAACTTTAGCTTGAAAATACCCGAGATGAAAACTATGACAAAAACTAAGCAAAACCATACCTGTTATATTTATATTTAACTTTGGTGTACATATATATAACCAAGCCAAATGGCTTTGGCATTTAGTACCCAAAACAGAAGAAAGCCAAGTATTTATGATGAGGCTCAGTCCATACTGGGACCCTTCCCTCTTCCACTCCTTGGACTATGTCTCCTGGCTTCCCTCGCTAATGCTCACTCACAACATGTCTTTAAGGAACTACCCATTTTTTAAATGAAAACCACTTTATTATACTAACTAAGAGAATGTAGTTGGAAGTTAAAGAGTGCTCGGATTAGAGTCATGAATCTGATGTTTGGAAAATTTCTTAAGATGGAGGTAAAGACAACATCTATCTCATTTTTTTGTTATTCTTCTAAAACAACTGGAAAAAGTGCATGTCACACAATGCTTAGCACACAGTACGCATTCAATAAGTGTTCACCACATCTTTATCTGTTCTTTGTTTCTGTTGTGTTCTCCTTCTAAAACAAGGAACCTGCTTTCCTTTTTCAGGACTTCACTGCTCTATACTGCTTAGATTTATCAAACCAGAACCACGTCTTTTACTATTAGATTCTTTTAATAACTTAAAAAAATGTCCTGCTGTATTTTGAGACAAGGCAGTGAGTTATCACCCTTGTTCCTGGCAACCATAAATAACTCACAGTCTGATGGGGAGGAAAGAAACAAGACAGAACCAGAGTGTGATTTCTTGCCATGGCTTGGGCAGGAAGTCCCACCGAGGTCCTCTCCACCAGCCCATAGTTTGTACTGGCCCCAGGATCTGGTCCCATGGCAGAGTTTTTGCCTGTGCATTTCACAATGATGTGCTAGCAGCCAATGCCACAGGGAAACCCCTGACTGAATGTCTGGAGCTCCCTCCACTGGGGAAGCATCTCCTCTAACTCCTGACGCCTGTGCCTTCACAACAGCCCATGATGAGCTCCTCTCCCAAGGTCCTGTGAAGAAGTATATTTAGACACCTACAGTGTACACGCACCTCTCTCTCAAGCTTTCACCTTCCATTTGAAATTGCCTCTTCAATAGTGTGAAAATAAAATGCACAGCCTGCCCGGCCACCATGACAGATGAGCATGCAGAAGACTCAAAACACAAAAGGCCAAAGACTCCAGTTACTCTCTAAGATAAACTAAAGTCAAGTAAACAAACAAAACCTAGGGTTCTTCTTTCGGGTTCTAGTACCCCCAAATCTGTGACCCTTTCCTGCAGGTGAGTGACTCCCTAACAAAAACAGCACCTTCTCTGTCTGCAATGCTGATGATGTGTAAAGATACAGATGTGAGAAAACTGCCATTTTTAAACTCATGCTTGGGCTAGTTGTAAATTTGATGATTCTGCTTGTAATACTGTGTAATTTTTTCCCTTTCATATACCTCTTGAATTTTTTGTTTGATAAGCTGATCCTTTTAAAGCCTGGTTTTTCTTGCAAATTTTTCTAATTCCTTTCTTTTCTGAGTCTCCCTCTAACAATAATGTATATTGATTTTTACTACAAATTCTGTTGACTAAAGCCTACATTATCTTCATCTTTCTAATTTCTATCCATGTCTTCCTACTTTCTACTCTCATCTTTCAGGCTTAAAGGCTTAAAGCCATCTTGGAACTTGCTCTCTCTCACTGCCTGCCTCAAAACAATAGCCAACTCCTGTCATTTCTCTGCAGTTTCCTACAGCAGACTTTACCACAGCTACTACCTTTTCTCAGACATTTAGTACTCTCTTCATGCTTGAATCATACTATATACTAGGGGTTGATCTCTCTGCATCTAATCCCTCAGAAGGACTTGGGGTATATTATAATATAGGTTCAATTTTATCTCAAAGGCTGCTGCTAAGGAATAACTCTAAACCTCCTACCAAAAGAGAGCTCTCTAGGATATTCTAAGCCAGCATTTGACTCCCATCTAATTTTTCCTTCTTCAACAAATTAACTCTAGTGCTTTCATCCCTATATCCTATGGCATAATTTTGAATTCCTAATCTTGTTCACTCATCTCTGAGTATGGAATGAGTACTGTAAGTCACTACTCAAAGCGTCTGGGATTAAGGAGGAGCTATGGAACTAATCATCACTGATTTAAAAAAAAGGAAGAAAAAAAAAAGAACTTAAACAAATTCTCTCTGAGGTAACTTGTGGCACACTCATCTTTAGAAGCCATAAAGAGATTAGATCCATGATGTTCAGTTACATGCTCAAAGTCATACATCCAATAAGGGATAAGATGTGAATTTCAATCCAAGTTAGATGGTTCAAAGCTCATTCTCTTTATTCTATTTTCTCTGCCTTTAAATGCCACCCTCATTTTTAGCTTGTATGGCACCTTGCATGTAGTTAGGTACTGAGAGGGTAAGAATTAGTCCAATGAAAAAAATGTGTAATTTGCAACAATGGGTGGTTAATGCTGGTCCTTTTTATTTGCATTCTCATCCAAAGATAGTACTGGTTATAAATCATGAGACTCTAAAAGGAACACATTTTACCTGGAGGTCAGGATCAGCCAAAGGTTTCTGGGCTCCCAGAGTAAAATGGTCTCTTTCTATGATCGTGTTGGTGAGCTGCAGTTTGGAGGCTGCTTTCCTATAAACTATTTCTTCCACAGTGTCTCGGCCAATCAGCCGGATCACTTTCACAGCCCTGTACGGGAGTCAAATGAGAGCAGTGTTAGAAGTCTGCAAAGCTGGGGAAAAAAGCATGCCAGGAAAATACACCCAAAAGGAAGCAAAACCAAATGCCACATTCAGGGAACAATGAAAAGGACACTGCTCATTGGGACCTGAGCATTTGTTAGAGAAATCTGGCCTCAACTTCTTCCTGAACTTTTCCCCAAAAGAGGAAGAGGAAGGAAGATGAAGTGACCACTATTGGGCCTTCATCTGTAGCCAGGATAACCCCTGGCAGGAATGTTACCTCAAGTCAAAGGGTAGCTGAACACAACTTTGTTTCCTCTTTGTGATACTGGGAACCCAACCCAGGAGAGCTTTACCATGAAGTTATAATCCTAGCCTTAAAAAAAAAAAAGTTTTGAGACAGGGTTTAGGTAAGTTGCAAGGTTGGCTTTAAACTTGATCTTCCTGCTTGAGTCTCCCATGCTGATAATGATTACAGGCATGTGCACCCACTGGCTTTAACTTCATTTTTAAACTGAATTAGGATCTAACCTGAGAAACATGAACTAAATAAATTCTAAGTTTCTTCTAATCATTTTGGAATTTAACTGTTCTTTTCAACAAAGTGAGTCTGAACTGATCATGGGACCACTGATCCCCCAACATGACTCTACAAGCCAGCAGCACAACGGGGTTCAAACCCAGTGGACTCTAACTCCAATGTGGCACTGATGTCAGCACTACACGGTCTACCTTCCTCCCCAATCCACAGCTGCAAGCCAACAGAGCAGAAAGTTGCCAATGACTAACTCACTCACTTGTTCTGGCCAATTCAGTGAGCTCTGGCAGCTGCCCGCAAGTCATTTTGAGGATTAAAATCACTGTCAGAAAAAATAACAGTATCTGCTGCTTTTAAGTTCATGCCAACTCCACCTGAAAACCATACAAAAAAGGAGCATGATCAGCAACACACAAATAAGGAACTAGAAAACACATAAGGCAGGACTGGGTCCTACTGAAAATCTGAAATCAGTCCAACTGACTGGTTTCATCCTTCAAACTGAAATTTCTGCCCCAAACTTCAGGTTTTGACCACCGTACAGTGGTCAAAAGTGCTACCTCACCTTTCATTGCGTGAACTGGGAAAATTTAATTATCAAATATAACAGAATGAGAGGTAAGCAGAAGAAAAGGATGCTTAAGTTAATTGCATGAAGACATTTAATATTTGTTTGAAAACCTTGATTGGATTTTGCTTCAAACAGTCTGTGAATAAGGACACAAGTTCTTTCAGAAAACAGCTCCAAAAATAAGAGGTCTGGGGGTTTCAGTTGTAGCTCATACAATATGATAGGTCCTAGCTTAAGTAAGTTCTCTCGACTTTGTGATCTTTCATCCAATTTTAAAAAAAATTACAGAAATGTCTTAGATGCCAAGGGCAAGGGTGGGAAAAAACAGAAGGTGTTAGACTCTACGGGGGAAAGGGGTAGATTCTCGACTTTCTTCAAAGGAATTCTCAAGAAATTTTATTCTAAGAAGAAACTAGGAAGAAAGAAGAAAAAGGCACAGGTGGAAAACAGTTTGATTTTTTTTCCTGAAAGGGTAGGTGTATCAGGAAGCCCTTGGGCACACAGTTTCAGGGAAGGGAAGAACCAGTCTCACATCATACCATGGGAAGACGCTGAGAGCTAAGGTTCTATAAGGAAACTAGAGAGTTCCCACTGGTCTTTGACTAGGTTCTGAACACACACCCATTTTCTCCTTATTTTTCCATTAAAATGGTGAAATGTTTCATTTGTAAATGGCAAACACAGTAAACTGTTTGCTTTGGCATATGAGGGAAGAAAACTTCATTTGACAAAGAAAAGAAAATACTTTGAAAATGCTTTGAGATTTAATTAGCAAGTGACCTCACTCAGCACAGCACAGTCATTTGTCAGAAGCTTCCCTGGCTGTCCTTCCCCACCCCATCGCCACCCCTCCAATGCACACACTCTGTGTTATAGTGTATTTTATGTTACCGAAAGGGCTCTTATATATAAATGTTTCCTTTCAAATACAAATAACTCTGACATGGTTAAAGATGTTTAGTTTCCAATTAGCAGTAACCCTACACTCAAGAATGCCCCTCCTTTTGCTCCTGACCTTTTGCAAATGATGATTTCCCAAAGGAATCTGGCATCCATACAGGAGAAAGAATGGAAAGTGGGAAAAGTGCCAGAACTTTCTGCTTTCAGATACCCTATACTAGGGTACTCTCTAAACCCCATAACCAGGTTAAAAAGCAAAACAGAACTGCTCAAAAGGTAATGTAATTGCCAAAGAAGAAGCCATTTTTTAAAGTAATATTTAATTAAATGACATTAATTATAAAGCAATGATTAAATGTAATTTCAAATTTCCTTCTAGTACAAATTGTTTAAATGGAAGGTTAGATGATAGTTGGATTTACATATATACATATATATATACACTAAGCAAAAACACATTTCCAGGTTACCATTTTGCAAGCTATTGAGAGGAGGGAGCTGGAGTAGTGAGAAAATTTAGAACCTAGTGACTACCAGGATAAAAAATTGGAACATCTGGGTTTTCACTCTGCTTTGGACACTGAGTTTTTTGAGTTGGCAAGTCCCAGTAACCTCTGAGTCTCAGTCCAGTTGAGAGGCGTGCAGTAATCTACATCCAGCCCTTTGATGTGCTCTCCAGGAAGCGCTCCAAGAAGGTGCTTTGGAAACACAAAGTTGTTTCGATGCACTGTGCCCATGGCTTGCCAAGTGCTCACACTGCTGAACTGCTGGCCTCTAGGTAGCCCCAAAGAGAGATTTAAAATCATGGGGTAATTCTACACTGTTTTAAAAAGATATGATAATAAACTGATGACATGAAGACAAACAGGTTCTTTCTTTGTCCTCTATTAACAATGATGAGGAAGAGTTTCCAGCCTCTGTTTGTGCTGCACTGCTGGGGGTTGAACTCAGGACCTCACACCTGCCAGGCAAGTACCACTGAGCTATATCCCCTGCCCATCTACAGCCTTTCTGAAAAAAAGAATACCCTCCATCTCCCAGACTCCACTTCTTCTGTAAAGTAAAGCAAACAAATTGAGGTCTTGAAGGTCTTATAAACTTTTATCATTGTCTGCAAATCATTTCCTCAATAGCCCTGTGTGTACTCTAAGACCGTTCTGGGCATCTACAAAGCCTACAAGACATGCAGATACTAATGCCTTTCAACTTCTAGTCTCTCACTCCAATAAATTCATTCCATGTTCACTTTATGTATTTATTTAAGATGTGGTTTTGCTATGTTGCCCAGTTTGGCCTTGACCTTCTGGGCTCAAGTGATCCTCTTGCCTCTAGCCGGGAACACAGGCCTGTGCAACCACACCTGGCCCAATGTTCATTTTAATCACATATTTGTTATCCTGGCATTGTGTGACAAGAAAAATGATGTATTTTTAATTACAATACTTGTATTCTGCAATTGTATAGTTCTTGGCAGTTTATGAGATGCCTGTATACCTGTAATCTCTTTACAATGCAACATTCCTGTAGGACAAGAGGGAATTATCAGGTGAAAAATAAGATAAAACTCAGGAAGGTTAGGTAGACCCCCTGCCAGGATGTGTAAGCAGCAGTGCCCAGGACAGAATTGTGATCCATGGCTCCAAGGGAGAGTTCCTTGGCTACCCCAAGCTGTTGCTCACAACAGGAATTTAAGGAAGCATAAAAGTATCTACCAGATATAAAAACACACGCTCATGCCAGGGGCAGTGGCACTCATCTATAATCCCAGCAGCTTGGGAGGCTGAGGCAGGAGGATCCAAGTTCAAAGCCAGCCTCAGCAACAGCAAAGGACTAAGCAACTCAGTGAGACCCTGTCTCTAAATAAAATACAAAATAGGGCTGGGGATGTGACTCAGTGGTCGAGTGCCCCTGAGTTCAATCCACCTTCCCAAACACATACACACACATTCATTTACAAGAATATGGAAAATCTCCAAATAAGTTCAGTTTTTTATAAACATTTTCAGGATTATGAAAACACACTGGAGCCTAATATAAACTATGGACTTCCTCAAAAGAGAGACTTATGAACATGTATATGTACACACACACACACACACACACACACACACACACACACACACACACACTTTCCCATATAGTTTATCCAGGTCAAGAATCCCCAGATTCTTTGGCACACACTGGATGGCCACACAGTGTGGCAGTCAGGTGTGTGCTCTATTTCATGTGATATAAAAATGGAATTAGGACACTGCTCACGGGGAACCACTAGCTCAGGGAATACATGCTGGTCACAAATCTGTGGTACCCACAGAGACACACATGCTATGGAGAAGGATAACAAAGGGAAGTGGGAGAGAGAGTTGGAATGGCTTTCTGGAGGAGAGAGTACCAAGGTATATATCATCCTTCCAACCTTTGTACCTAACACTTCAGATACCAGGCAAGTTTAGAATGCAGTATTCTGAGCACAGGAGAACTATTCTGCAGAGACCATTCTAATTTCCCCTTTCACAGGGCGCAGCGGAGTACTTATAAGGTGTTTCCCCTTGTACATTCACCCTTTGAATTGTTCCTTTCCTAAAGAATTCAAAGGTTAAGTGGCTGCAGAGCAACAAAAGTGTTTCTGCCCACCCAACCTATAGGGAGATCCGCTAAGTACCCACAGGAACCTCAGTCTTTGAAAGTCTTAGTTGGTTTCAGGCTCTAGCCAATATCCTCTTCGACTCTTCCTCACTAACATAATTATTAATGCTCCCCTGGTTCCTCCTTAATCCAAGACCCTACCTCCAGTGCTGAGCTTTGATTTTTAGGCTATACTCTCTATATAGTAGAGGTCCCTAAAGTTCAGATGATGATGGACAGGAGCCCCGACTTAATCAAAGTTAGCACTTTGGGAGCAGAGCTGAGTTCAAATAAGCTGTGTCTGACTACCCTCACGATACCTACTGAGGGAATTCAAGAATGCCTGACCATTAATATTTCTCATATGGTATGGCTGCCTGGTTTTGGGAAATGGTCACCCACTGGCAACCCACAATTGGGATGACCCTTTTGCTGAAGGTAGGGTAAGACTAAGCAGCCTCCTGGTCATACTGCTCATTTTGGTTTTTGTTTGTTTTTTAAAAAAACTTTCTTCCTATATTTATTTTGTCAAGCCAACTACCGTTTAATCTGTAATTCCCTGAACACTTGCAATGAATGTCCTTTCACCCTTGCATCCTTGGGAAACATCTCATCTGAATTCTGCTAAGGAATGACCTCAGAGTCAATCACTGTGCAGGTATTGCACTTGAACAGTTGGCTTTCAGAGCAGGGGAGGACTCATCTACCTTTCCCACAGTATCCCTCGGGCCATCATGTCTACTAGAATGAAATGATCTTGAGAGCAGAAACAGGATCTTCATAGAGCACACAGGACAGGAGTCAAGAACATGTTCTGGAATCCAGCAGACCTAAGTTTAAATCCAAGTCCTACCACTTACTACTGTGTGACCCTGTACAAGCGAGTAAACTTTCTAAATTCTTCATATACCACATAGGGCCTTGTAAAAATTAAATGAGATAAAGCATGTAAAACACAATGCCTATCAGACAGTGATCAAAAAGTGGTAGCTATTATCAAATCTAGTAAGTGGAATAATGTGAAAACTTAAAACCTCCATTAACATATATACACTCTCTCTATTTTTCTCCAGTGTTCTGTCTCAACAACTGTCCAGGAAACAGCCCTGCCTGTACCAAAGAGGCTCTTCATGCTTACTACACCTACCCTTCTCCCTCCTCACCAAATGAGCTGCAACAAGGGGCAGGAAGCTGGGGTTTCTTTGGCACCTACTGACTATTCTCTGGGTTCAGAGTCCAAATCTATTTTCTGTTGATTCTGGTGATATTCCACCAGACTTCTTTTTCATGTGGTTTAAATCTTGTATTGAGGAAAGCATGTGCTTTTAAAAGCATGTGTATATACATATACATGTATAAAAAAGAGAAATACTAAAAAAAATTAGTTTGTATCTAGTGAATGTGAAAAGGCAGTCATTCTCTGTGTTTTGGTACTATTAACCATGTTGCAATTCCAGGCATCCCTAAAACCATTCTCTGCATTCTTGGAGAATACAGCAATGTTCAAGGTTGCCAGATTCTCTACTTGTCCTTCCTAGACCCATTTTCAAGTCATCAAAAGATCTACCACCACCTGAACTAATTGCTCCTTTCCTGTAACTCAAAAAAAGTTGCATTTACTGTAATTGTGCACTCTGCAAAGCTCATGAATTTCTTTATTTAAATATATTTCTTAGAAAAGCAGTGGGTTCAGAACTTTTCAAGTTTGATTTTCTAAAGTCCTTCATTTGGGTATTAAGGGGAAAGTAAGAACAGTAGAGAGTACTGAGCTAAAAACTGTACATCTCCAAAAGTCTGGGTGGAAAGCCTTCTAGATCTAACAAACAAAATAAAGCAAAAATTATTATGCTTTTGGGGCTGGGATCGTGTCTCAGTGGTAGAGCGCTTGCTTAGCACAGGCGGGACCTGGGTTCGATCCCCAGCACCACATAAAAATAAAGGCATTGTGTTGTGTCCATCTACACCTAAAAAAATAAATATTAAAAAACAAAACAAAACAAAAAAAAACCTATTATGCTTTTGAGGTAGAATGTTTAGTGTAAATCTCTGGACCTACCAAGTAGCTCAAAAGTAATACTGCTCTTTAAAAATTAAGACTCTTCATCATGTTAAAACCTTTCTAAAGTATACTTTTATGGCAGTGACATTTTATGCTGACAATAAAAGCCATGATAGAATATTTTAAAACTTCAGTGCATGACCAAATGGGACAAGCTAAACAGCAGCCTGGGCCTTAGCAGATGCATGATTTTGAGGCCAACATGACTCTGGCTCTCAGTTACCAAGGCTTTTGTCCAGGCTGATCTGCCACAGAATATAAATTCTAGGCTATGAAAATGGGAGCTGCCAGGAGCTTGGGAGTGGTTTCCATCACCTTGATATATCTCTCTCTTTTTTAAAAATTAATTAATTTATTTTAATTGGATATATATGACAGAAGAATGCATTTGGATTCATTGTACACAATTGCAACACAACTTCACATTTCTATGGTTATACATAATGTAGCAAGAACTGGGCACAGCACTCAGCCACATAATGTGGCAAGGACACAAGGTCACAGAGATAATGGCTGCTAGCATTCATGCCATTCCTTTTAGTGCAAGAAAATAAAGTAAGGGAATTTTTCCACCAAAGAAAGGGAAAGGTTTACAGTGTGGTAGTTATTTTTAAAAGCTTTTGGAAGAATGTGTTTTAATTATTTAGAATTACAGCCAGGGGCTGGGGGTGTAGCTCAGGAGGTAGAGCACTTGCCTAGTATGTGCAAGGCCATGGGTTTAATCCCCAGTATGGGGGCTGGATAAAAAGCCACAAAACAGAATTACAACCAGGTATAGTGAAACATACCTGTAATCCTATCTATTCAGGAGAATTATGCAGGAGGATAGCAAATTCAAGAGCAGCTGAGGGAACATAGAGAAACCTGTCTCAAGCTCAGTGGAAGAGCACTTGCCTAGTATGCCAAGGCTCTGGTTTCAACCCCAAGTACCCACCCCACACACAGAAAATCGGAATTACTAATATTCCTTCTCCTCCTTCTTCTTCCTTTTTCTTTGTGCAGAATTGGGAATTGAACCCAGGGGCACTCTACCACTGAGCTGCATCCCCAACACGTTTTGTTGTGTTGTTATTGTTGTTTTGCAGTAAGGGAGATTGAACCCAGGTATGTCTTACCTCTGAGCTACTTCCTTGCTCCTTTTTACTTTATATTTTGAGACAAGATCTCACCAAATAGCCCAGGTTGGCCTCGTACTTGTGAACTTCCCACCTCAACCTCCAGAGATCCTGAGATTATAGGCATGTGCCTAGCATGATGCCCACTGTGTCAAATATTTCTTAAATAAATGAAAGGATGCATGATTTCTGTATATTAATCCCTTATTACTTATTCTTATCAAAACAGATGAAGTATGAAAATTATGTTTCATTTAAATTTTTTATCATTTTTTGCCTAGACAACAACAAATGCAATTTTGAAAATAAATCCATTGGTTATCATGGGGTGATACTTTTAAGTATTTTATCCCACTTTTATACTCAGATAAACCCTATACAACAAGTACACAACATTATATAAATATTTGTTGGTTTTTCACTTTAGTGGGAACATGTACAAAATGATGAGTCCAAATAAAACATAACTACAACCAAATAAAAGGCCTTATACTGATTTCTTTCTGTCATGACTGTGGATGTGGAATCCTTTACAAGCAATTTAGCCCACTAATTCCAATGGTTAGAATTCGTATTTGCAGACCCCATTCACAATGAATTGACAGCCTAAATATGTTTTCTAACAATCCAATTAGTCTTTAACAAAACAAAGTCTTACAGCTTTATAAAGTACTACCTTTTAAAAGGCAAATCAGTCACAGGACTTTGAGCCAAAGGCATCCACCAAATTGTAATCTTTCTTCAAAATATAGAACCCATATCATACTGGGCTAGGTTCCACAAAGGATTTGGCAATGTCCCCTGCTGTCCTCTATCATCATTGATCACTTCAGGTCAAATTACCCTTCAGTCACTTGAAGTATCATATTTATTTAGAGAGAAGTTCAAAATGCCTGAATAAAAATCTTTAATATTTTTAATGACAAGCAAAGATAAACATAGGTCAGAATCTTCATGGGCTTAGGAAAAAATAATAAGTCATCAGCTTTAAGGGACTATTTTGGTCATGTGAAACCTTCTCATGAAGCAGAAACACATGGTTTCCTTTGTGTCTCTTTTAAGTGAGATTACTTTTGCAACATCCTAAAATTAAAATATTAGTATCTAACAATGTAGCCAGAGGCAAGTTACATAATGTCCTCTCATATTCCCTTCTGTAAAAGGTTATTTTAGGAGAAGTGATCTCTACAGTTTCCTTCAATAACAAGATCCTATAAATCAATGGGCATTTAAACAGTCCAGGCAGATGGCTATCTTTTTTTTATTATTATTATTCTCACATATCTTCATGGTCTCTCTTGACTTGTTCCATTGCTTAATCTCATAATAATATTGATGCTGATAATAAAAATTTTATGCCTAACACTAACCATACTCAATCTCCTTATAGTTGGAGCCAACATCCTCCAGTTTGGGCAATCTGTGGAGTTGGAGAACAAATGACCAGTGTTTTCTACATACAGGAAAATCTTTCATTAGCTCTACTGAAATCCTGTCATTAAAGCACCCCTGACTCTTCCCATCCAAGGGCCACAACAACCCAAGTCCTTTAATCACAGAAAACCTCCTCTCTAGAATCTAGTTAATTATTTTACCTCTACAGAGAGTTGAATTAATCTGTCCAATACCATCAGCAAAAACAATGCTTGGTGCTACTGCTGGATGAGAGAAATTTGAGCATTTCTTTTAATATGATTGCTCTGTAGAGATTGCAATTGTTTTTGCTGAAGTTAATCAATGCCCCGAATGACCTTCCTCATATTTCGTAGCAATACTTCAAGCTAAAATCAGAAAGAATGACTTTTTAAAAATCATAAAGTACAGGAAAAGTCTTGAAAAATCCCAAGAAATTGCACTTTTTTTTGCCTGGAAAAAATAGCACAAAAGAGCAAGGGATACTAAGATGTTAGCAAGAGACCCATCCCAGGGAAGATATCTTCTCTCAAATGAAAACTTCAGTTAGGTAAACTGAGTCATACTTCTGCATGCCTACAGTATCCCAAATAGACTACAGCCAGCCCTTTTTAAAATAAGTCCAGGGAAAGTTTTACATCCTCCTTTGGTTGACCCATGCCCATGTTTAGACTGCCACAGTCAAAAAGTACTTCCTTCTGTGTAAGTAGACTCCTTCTTGCTATAATTTAATTTTGTTTTTCTGGTTCTACATGCCAGAGAAATAAATGAATCTATGCCTAAAAGACTTGGTCCCAGAATACACTCGAAATAACAAAACAAACAACCCAGTTAAAAAAAATGGGTCAGGGGCTGGGGATGTGGCTCAAGCGGTAGCATGCTCACCTGGCATGTGTGCGGCCCGGGTTCAATCCTCAGCACCACATACCAACAAAGATGTTGTGTCCACCAAGAACTGAAAAATAAATAGTAAAAATTCTCTCTCTCTCTCTCCTCTCTCTCTCTCTCTTTAAAAAAAAATGGGTCAAAGCTCTGAACAGACACTTCAACAAAGAAGATATATGGATGGCACATAAACACATGTAAAAGATGGTCAAGATCCCCAGTTGTTTGGGAAGTTCAAATTAATAACCCAAGTAGACATAACTACATACTCACTAGAAAGGCTAAAATGAAAAACATCGAGCACACGAAGTGTTGGCTAGGACATGTAACAACTGGAACTCTCATACTCTGTTGGTGGGAATGTAAAATAATACAATCACCTTGGAAAACAAATTGTTCAATTTCTTAAAGTTAAACATACACCAACCATATAGTTGAATGGGTATTCCACTTCTGTATGTTTACTCTAGAGAAATGAAAGCACGTCTAGAATATGACTTGTACATGAATTCTTCATAGCAACTCATTTATAATGGTCCCAAATTGGATACAAGATAAATGTCTAAAATGGTTGAGTACATAAATAAACAGTTGCCTACATAAATAAATATATGGTGGATCAATATGATGGAATTCTATTTGATGATAAAAAGGAAAAAAAAATCATGGGTACGTGTAACAAATGGCTGAATCTCAAAATAATTAGGCTGAGTGAAAAAGTCAGACAAAATAGAACGCGTACTGTATGATTTAATTTACATGAAATACAAAGAAGTGCAAATTAACTTAGAGTGACAGAACCCGGTATAGCCAATGCCAGCAATGGAGTGGCTGTGTAAGGACTACAAAGGGTGAAGGATATGTTCACTATCTTGACGATGGTGATGGTTTTAGATTGTATATAAACTTATCAAACTATACATTTTAAACATGTGCAGTTTATGTCAGACCTCACTGAAACTGTTCTTAAAGAAAATCCTATCATATCCACTAGAAAAGTTGAGGTATAATCCTGTCTTCTTTTCTCTTCTCTTCCTCTAGCCCTATCTCTGGAACATCCTGTCTTCTCTCCCTCAGATTAAACAAGTCCAGTTATTTCTTTTAAACTTTTCCAACCAGAATTAACTTTTCCTTGTGCTCTCTTAAAAAATCAAATCAATAAATACTTAAGTCCTAATAATCACATAAGAACTAAAAACCAAAAATGTTTTTAGGACAATGTTCTGAAGCTTCCACATGCTCTCTTCTAGACAATCTCAGAGAGATTAAGTAACTTGCCCAAGCTCATAAAGGAAGTGAGTGAACAAGCTGGATTCAAAGTCAGGTGCCTCTAACTCAAAAGCCTACACTAGGAGCTGGGGTTGTGGCTTAGCGGTAGAGCGCCCGCCTAGTACATGTGAGGCCCTGGTTTCGATCCTTAGCACCACACAAAAATAAATAAATAAAATAAAGGTATTATGTACAACTAAAGAAAGAAAGAAAGAAAAAAAGCCTACACTAATATTGAAACTGATGCACTCCAATTCTAAGGCATTTTTACCATCAAAGAATTGAGCAATAATATATATTAAAAGAAATTCAGCTGTATTACTTTTAAGTGTACATACAACTCAAATTATTCAACCAAGAGATGCCAAATCTGATGGACCGTCTTCAATAAACTCATCTGCATTTGGTGGTACAATTTTCCATGTGAGCTATTAAGGTAAAACAGATTTTCTCTTCTTCTTGAGTAGATTAAACCAGTTTTATATATTAAATATCCCCCAAAGTTGCCTTTTCCATAGCAAAAAGGTAACTTTGATTCAAACCAGTTTGAATCATCCCAAATTCTGAAAAAACCAAGTCAAATCAGTGACTGTCCTCACTGGATATAGTCCAAATGAATGCACAATGGAACCAGCTGTGCAAAGTCCAAAGATGAAACAAAAATGAGCACACACACGTACCCTGCCACTAATTAAAAATGTACTAGTGTTACAAGTATACAGTTTCAGTGGTGGTGTTATCTTTGTTCAGAAGCATGGTACATTATTGTAAAGCTGAAGCTATCTAGCATTTAATTAGGTTACTAATTCTGGGGAGACTCATATTACCTTCAAGTCTTTTCCTGGATTGTGACCATGCCTTAATGTATTAATTTCATGATGACTATATTTTAAGATGGGGCACATTTAAATGCAGAGTACTGGTCACATTCTCCAAAATGTCCACATGATAAGATTTTAGCTATGTATAGTTTGAGACATTTATTAGAAAAAAATCACTGTTAATTCTCACTCCTAATTTTAATAGTCAAGAGATATTTTATATTGCATTTTAAGTATAAGTTAGCATTTCACAGTCTTCACCCAAAGTATACATACAAATATCAACAGAAACAAAAAAATCATTAAGTGACATTCTGTATTTCCATTTGTGTCCAATCAACTAATAAATTCAGCCTTAATGCACTATCATCTTACTCCCTAGCTCTCATTTATGCCTATCAGAAATAAAATAAAGTCAGTGTAAAATGTATGAGTCATTATTCTTCAGTCATGCCAAAGCCATAACCTTTAACCTAAGATTACAAATAAAGTGCTATGTGTGAAATTCAATACTGTTTTAACTTTTGGGTGTTGAGGTCTAATAAATATAACATTTCGGAAGAAAATTAAAACATTCTGGATCAATTCCATTCATTTTCATGATTTCCTCAGTAGATTACTACGGCTTTGACTAAGCTTGCTGGTGTGCAGATCTGGGATAAACTGATGAAGTTTGGCATCATTTAGTTTATAATCTGTATCACCAGTTAGTACAAGACACAGAAATGTTCATTCCCCTATGCACTTCAAAGTACTTCATTTATTATCTAAACAGTTATTCTGACAAAACCATTAGTCAAGAAGAAAGTAAAGATATATTATTTTTTAAATGATGCAACTTTCACACCAGACTCCTTTAACCACCCATGCTATTTCTGGCAAAGTTTTTATTTCCTAAAGAATACATCCCCTGTCGCCATTCCAATTTTTTTCTTGCCTATGAAAAGGCCAGGGCTTGTTTTTAATTAGTTTTCACTCAAAGTGAGCTTTTATATATCTCAAGATTTACCTTAACTTTTCCCTAAGTCCCTCATTTTTCTAGCCTCTTCTAAGGAAATACTAAATTTAAATATGAGCAAGCGCCTGCAAAAATCAAATTGACTTTATCAGCTAACTTCAAGTGATGACAGCGATGAACCAGGAGACATGTACACAAGGTAAAAACAAGACACTTTACATTGGAGCTCTGAGCGAGGGCTTTTGGAGTTAATAAGAACTAAGTTTCATGATTTAGAATGAGGTATATTCTCTTATTCGCTTTTTCTTTCTTTTATTCTTCAAATTCGTACTGCAGGTATATTACCAGATAACATGCTTGTAGGATTTTGTCTTATGAAAAACACAATGTTCTGGTCTTCAGAAGCCCACATCACCAGTGAGCTGAGAGGGTGGGTTGAATTATGTCCATAGTCTTGTTAGCAAAGATGGGTTGGGCTGCAGACCAAACCAAATAAAACAACATGAGGTCAGATATGAACTTGTTTAGTAAAGAAACATAACTTTGTCAACCATTTTAGCCATTTTTAGGAATACAGTTCAGTGGCATCAAGTATATTTACTAAAACTACCTAGTAGTATTACTTTAGATTCAACTGGACTCCAGCCTCAATGTCTGGATATACAATCACTGCTTGATGCTCATGGCTTCACAGAGATAAATGCCATTCTATTTCCAGGTAACTTCCTCAATATTCAGAGCCAGAGCTCAATCAGCACAGTATAGTTGTCTACTGAGGTGAGGAATAGGCTGCCCAAACCAAGCATTTGTCTATTTCCTTCCAGATGAAAATAGAAACTTTGATCTTCTCTTCCTTGCCATTAAGCAAAGAAGAAACCCACTATTTCCTGACCTTTGGGAGTTTTGCAAACTTCAGACTGCAGTTCAGAACACAGACAAGAAACTGTCCAAGAAAAACATGCCCCAAATGAACAGGATATAAACAAAGCTGTAATTACGTAATTAATGGTAGGGACTTGACTCCCCTCACTTTGCTTCTCTGATAACAATCTGGCATTTTATCAGCATCCTCTTTATCTGGAAGGATTCACTATGTTCTGCTGCCTGGAACTATTCTGGGAGGGGACAAAGACATGCTTTCATCTTGGAAAGGAAACAGAACTACATCTAGAAGGGGTAAGGAAGAGTCAAAGCCGTAAAAAGACCTCCAAGTCTTTGTTTGACAGAAGGGAGAAGTAAATGGAAAATAGGATGCCCTGTTTCCCTGAAAGCATAGAAGCAAGTTCTAATGGGAAAGAAGTCACAGAGTCCTCAGCCAGGCCACAAGAGTGATGACTGTGCTTCCCGCCTTTGTTCCAATTCTGCACCTTCTCCCCATTGTCATCTAATTATCTTTCTTTCAAAACCAAAGAAACTTAAACTAATTTATATCATGGCATAAGTGACTATAATAACATAAAAGTCATTTACCTCCCACTGTGATGTCCATTTTCTTAGAAGGGATGAAATCCAAATACTAAAAGAATAAAAGCCTACCTGAGTCTTTAAGACCTGGCTTAAGATGAAGGCTGCATTTGAGATATCTGGGTGGAGAGAGGGCACTGCCTAAGATTTCTCAAGTCATTTCACACAGGTTGTTACTACATTGGGCAGGGTGTGTGATAAAGCTGGCCCTGGTCAATGACTAGAGTGGGTTTGATCTGGCCCCTCTAATGGTTTCACTTCTAAGAGAAAAGGGAACTGCTATGGGAGAATTAATTTATAGTAAAGAATGACGCCTTGTTTCCCCTCCAAAACATGGCCTCTCCACTTAAATCTCACAACAAGCAGCCATGGATTGGTTATGGAAGAACTTGGGAAAAATAGGGCTTTGAATTCCCTATCCTATTTAGGCCTCAGGAATATTTATTCAAGGTTGAGCCAGGGTATCTGGCCAATTCCAAACCCACAGCCTGGGGTTTCTAAATCAGAGTGTGGATTGCCCAGTGACACTAGTTCCCTTCTCTCGGGCTGAGTAGCAATCCTGTGGAGTCATTTATGTTCATACTCAGGGCCCTGGTGACAATTCACAGTGCTTCAGGTAAGGAGTAGGGCATAAAGAAGTGGCTCTGCTGGCTGGCTTTCAATAGGGAGTTCTATCAGGACATGGTATTCTAAGGCTGCCACTTTAGAGATGTGTTCAACCAGGTAGCAGAATGCTGATCCTTCTCTAGTCTTTCTCCTATGTCCAGTTTCAATCTCTTATGAATTAAATTCTTAAATATCTTAAATCATGTAGTTTTTAAAAAAAGGTTAAAGAAAATAATTGTATTATATTAATTATATAATACTGAAGCTTAGCAAGAAAACCTGTTTCTCTTCACTAGATTTATACAAGTTATAGTAAGTATAAATGAATTCTACTTTTTGTTTAATCTACACCGAAATGGAGCTGCACCTTCAACTCTCATTTCACAGGAAAGAAGGAGTCTTTGTGGGAAAATAAATAAATAAGTAGCCCGGCAAGAACCAAACCAATACTACTCACCCATCACCCACACAGACAGCTCAAGGGACTCCCTAGATTCATGTTTGAAAATAGTTTCCAGCCACTGCTTTGAAAATTATTTCTTTTCTGTGTGACACATCCTTCAGTAACAATTCAGTTTTTCCTTGGCTACCTAGATATATTTCCATAGTTTGTGCCAAAACAGATGACTTCTTCCTGTACAGTTCTAATAATCAAAAAAGAGCAGATTTATTTATAGAGCAGCACCTTTCATACAAATATATACTTTATTAATGCTCTCACTTTATATACTGAGCAGGAAAATCTCACTACTGGGGTCATGCCTAATTTTCTTTCTAAGGCTGAACTAAAGTTTCCCTATGGGGGCTGGGGTAGTGGCTCAGTAGTAGAGTGCTTGCCTAGTGTGAGGCCCTGGGTTTGATCCTCAGCACCACATAAAAACAAAAGCATTGTTTCCATCTACAACTATATATATACATACACACACACACACACACATGATATTTATATAGAAATATAAAGTTTTCCTATGTGTCTAAGAGTTTTCATCTACAGCTGAGAGAAATCTTTGATTTCTTGTAGCTGGTAGTCGGGGCACAAATGGCCTAGCCAAGTGTTCTCCCTGCTGCCAAAAGCCTCAGAGGAGCCTACCTCGCCCTCAGTGTGCCCTCACCTCAAGTTGGTGAAGGAGGGAAGTGGGACTAAGCACAAGGAAAACTCAAAACTAAGGAACCAAAGGAGGTTTTAACCACTTCATAGACCTTATGGTCAGCCAAATGCTCCTGTCATGTATCTGTCAAAGAAGTTCCTCAAAGTTACCACCTGCAATTTGGAGTAACATTAGTAATTTAAACACATCACTGATTCAGATTTGAGTTTTTCCAAATCAGTTCAGAATTACCATATAAGAAAACATAGGTAATTTTATAAATTTTCATTGAAAGCCTTGTGATTCTATTTTCTAAGAGAATAAAAACAGGGATGATCAGAAAGGTTACTGTATGTGAAAGTACTTTGTAAATTTCAAATTCTACATAAATTTTTGTTACTATTGCTTTTTTCTTTCCTTTTAGCAACTCTGAAGATTCTCAAAAATTATGTAAGATTTCAACAGTGGAAACTTAACATGACACACTGAAGACAGATAGGAAACATTTTTTAATGGTTTAAAATGTATGCATAAATAGCAACCCACAAATAATCTCATTAAGATTTTATGCTTCTTAGCCTCAAGCCACATTTTCTATTTACTAAGACACTTATAACTGCAATGACCCATGATTTCCTATACTAAGGAAATTTTCTTTTGTAAGAAATTCTCAGAACTTCAGTTAAGCCAGTTTTATTTAGCAACCTGTCACAACCACTTGGACCTAACTGCAACTTTTTCTTCTTTTTCTGTGGATTTCAGATTAGAAAAAGAGACCACTGCCAATGCAATGCCCAAGGGGGCAAGTGTTTCAAGAAAGAAAAGTCTAAATATTTGTTATTCAAAACCACAGGTTAACTCTGGCACGTGGAGAACTAGCTTGTCTTACATCACAGAGCATCATGGATAGCTAGTGGAAGGACTTGCTATGGGGTGAGGAGTTAGGATAGCCAAGACAATGGCAGATGGGTTCTGGAGTCAGATCACCTGGATTCAAATCCATGCCTTATCACTTACCAGCAGACTGAGGTAGGGCATATTTCTAAATTTTCTTCTGCCCAGCCTTTGCCCTCCCTCAGTAATAATAACAATGATAATAAGCTCACAGTGACTTTTGTGATGATTAAATGAGTTAGTATGCGTAAGGTTCTAAAACAGTGCCTGGCCCATGGTAAACATTTGCTAATTGTTATCATTAATCACTAATTAGGATGAAAAAAATCAGAGTACAAAAGATAGGGACAAGAAGTGTCACAGCACATCATGACAGAACCCTGGGTCTGACTCAACACTGCATTTTTCTAGTGCCTGACACTTTGATGTTCCCAATAAATATCTGTTGAGTGAGTGACTCATAGTCCCTGACTCCTTCCACAGTCATTTTTTCACTGTGGACACATTAGATTTATTCCTTCTGGACTCTGGAGTGTCATCTTTTTTTTTTTTATCTCCAAAGAAAGTTACTAATGCCTGCCACTTGCTACCTCAAACTGATGATAATCAATATAAGAAAAAAAAATCATTTCACACTCCCTAAAGGGCTTTGGGAAGAAAGTGATATATATATTTTTAAAGACAAATGTTCCTTTGTTATTGAGTAGGCAGGAGGGCTGGGCGTGTAGCTCAGTGGTGGAGTGCCCCTGAGAGGTACAGTGCCTAGCAGGCATCAGGTCTGGGTTCCATTCCCAGCACTAGAGGGACAAAAAATGAAGAAGAGAAAGAAGAAGGAGGAGGAAGAGAAGGAAGAGAATAAAAGAAAAAAAACCGAGCAAGCATGAGCAGTCAGTTACGGTGGAGAAGCCTCTGTGAGTCCAGATTCCATCATTTTCTTTGGAGAAGGGAACTTCTGCCAGGTGGATGGAGTGTGATGTCAGGCATTACATGTGACGAGGAGAGGACTGGATGTTCAGCCCTCAGTGTGCCAAGGTAACTGAAACTGCTAACTTATGGGTGCCTGTGGCACAGGCAGAAGAAGCTGTCCAATAGGTGGTACATCACTATAACCCCAGTGATTTGGGAGACTGAGGTAATAGGATTTCAAGTTTGAGGCCAGCCTCAGCAACTTTGTAAGATCCTAAGCAACTCAGTGAGATCCTGTCTCCAAAAAATAAATAAATAAAATAAAAGGGCTGGGGATGTGGTTCAGTGGTAGAGTACCCCTGGTTTAATTCCCAGTTGGTGGGGGGCAGGGGGGGGTGGGCAAGCTTCATTTGATTCTATGAGTTCCAGATCTAGAATTGACTTATCAGTGTAGGTGTGTGGCAACTCCAGAGTGCATAAGATCGATAAAGAAGTGGGCTGAGGGCAGGACAAAGAGGTGCATCAATGTCTGAAAGGCAACAGGAGGAAGCAGAAAGAAGTGGCCAGAGAAGGTCACTGAGGAAAGAGTATCATATGAAAGGAAGTTTGCAATAGTGTCAACTCCAGATACAAACCAAAAAAGATGACTGCAAAGCATCTAATGGATTTTTTAACTAGGAGGTCACTACAATTTCACCTTTCTAGATACAGTTTCAGCGCAGTGGTAGAAGGAGTTGGCTGCAGTTGTCTGAGGAATGATTAGGAGGGGAGGAAGTAGGAGCCTATGAACACAGAACTTTTTCTAACATCTGACCACAGAAGATGGACTGCAGACCTCTCTTCTCTTTCAAACAAGAGATGAGACCCAGGATGTTAGACAAGGGCACAGAACAGGCCCTCAGTAAATATATTTAATGGTGATGAAGAATTGTCACAAATTCAAGTGATATGAGAACACATGGTAAAACAAATGCTTATTAATGCTGACCTATGACCATTTACTCTTTTCTCTCTTTCATGAGAGGGGCCCATCCAATTTCATATATATTTTACATATTTTCAATTCATGTAGTCATGCAATAGTGCAAACATTCTCCAATGCCAATAAATAAACTTCTTGATCATAAACATAAAAAAGAGAACATATACTATAAAAAAGAGGATGTCTGTAACTGGCTTGGAGGGAGCCAAGCAGCGGAATGTCTCAATGTTCCAGGTGAGTGAGAAAAATAAGCTAAGGAGGAACAAGCAAAAGCATGCAGGTCACAATGCATCTAGTCCAGCCAATGTGACTAATGAAGCTTGTTTTAACTAGATTATAAATGAAGGAGTCCCTGCTTAGCTGAGGGACCACATGGAAAATTCCAGGAATAAACAATTGATACGTTTTAGATTGTGTACCATTTTGAATAGCATGAATAAATCTCATGCGACCCTGCTCTGTTCCACCAGAGACGTGAGTCAGCCCTTTGTGCAGCATATCCACAATATAGATGCTACCCACCTGTGAACAGCCAGCCACCTCACTTATCAGACTGACCATGGCAGTAATGAGTGCTTGTGTTCAAGTCATAAAAACAGTGATGCTTGAAATTCAGATATGCCCAAGATAAGATGATTCCTAAAAAGTAGAAGTTTTCAACTTAATAAGGAAAGAGAATAATAAGGTTGGTGGTAAGATTTATGATAAGAACAAATGAAGTAGTCCCTGTGAAACTTTAAAGAGAGAAAAAAGAAAGTCATGCTAGTTTTTCTGCCACAATTCAAGTTACAGCTATAGTGTGTGGTATTATAGTAACAAACATAGTACACGTAGGATCTGGTACTTTATAATTTCAGGCACCAGTGGGGGTTTTGAACTTGTCCCCTGAGAATGAAGTTGGGCAGGAGGGTGTACTATAGTCTAGCAAGGGTCAAGACTCAGAAGCAGAGTAGAAAAAAACTATGCCAGTCAGGGAAAGATAACCAAAACATACTATAATGTTATTTTTCCATGTCTTCATTTGAAGCCTACTATAATTAATCTTTGCCTGCCTATTTATTCCCTAATTCATATCTGTTTGAAAAGAAAAATATACATATATACTTCTGGACTTAAATGATCCCTACTACATAGGATAAAAAAAACTGCATATTGTCAGCATTTGGAACTTGGTACTGTGAAATCCTTAAGTTAGAATTTAAAATGCCTGCTGAGCACCTTGTCTACTATTTTTGAGAAAATATTTATGGCCAAGAAAATGACAGTTCCTTTTGGAAAAATATTGCTAAAGCATTTAAAAATTTTAATATTACTAAATTTAAACTTTCTCCCATTACTATTCAGTATTCCCACAAGAGTAAAATGCCGTCTTTGGGGCAAATACTGTTCTTATTCCATATCAATGGTTTCTCCTGTTAAACAATAAGCCATTTATTTTTGTGAATTTCTTGGGTCACCCATGGTTCAAGTGGAAGCAAAGCTCTTTATGATGACTTCCAGGTTATGAATCATAAAGCTCTATCACAATCTCCCCCTTGTTGGGCCCCACTGTCTGCAGAGTGCATGGCCTGACTTTGTTCTCACATGAAATCACCATGAGTGACTTCTAAAAGTCCTCGAGATGGCAAGCTGAATTTCCTTTTTTCCCCTGCTCTGCTACTTGAGGAAGCTTTCTGGACTTTCTGGAACCCACTAAGCCTTATCCTTAGGAAAGATATCCTATAAGGAAGTGGTTACTATACATGGTCAGGCCTATAGGCTGTTGTTCTATCTCACCAGCTAGACTGGATAATTTTTTTGAGGATGAAGACCTTTTTCTTTACTTAGCATTTTGCCCAAGACCTAACACCACTAAGTACACAAGGAATGTTTAGCCAACAATCAACTGATTGGATTCTAAATTTTAGAGTGAATGGCAGCAATAGGCCACAGATTATCATCATTATAAGAAATTTCACCTAAGAATGAGATTGTTTGCAGATCAAATAACTTGTTCTAACATGACCTGAATTGGCCTGTTAAAGTAACAGATAACATTTAAGAAAAGCTCTTCCCTACAAGTTTTGTTTTTCTAGCTTGCTTTGTCAATGCATTCCATAAGAGGTGAACTCCTCATTCCTCTTGCTCAAAGACATACTTAGAAAAAGGTCTTAAAGAGATCTGTCAGAGATGAAATTGGCTGGGCCCTCTTTAGGAACCGAGAGGGGAAAAAAATTGGTGTCAGACAACAGAGTATATTTTTATGCAAACATCCATAGAATACAAAAAACATGATTTCATTTCACATGCTGAACCTCAGCTACTGCTACATAGAATTCGGAAGGCCACAAGCACAGCTCTCCAAATAAAGACTAGGCAGAGCCACAGTAAGGAGGCAGAGTAGGCAGTTGCCCAGAGTGATTCCACCAGCACTGGGAAAGAACCTTCCAAACGCTGCTTCTATGTCTTCTTTATTTAAGTCCTAAAATGCCATCACCAAAGTCTCATGGCTTTATTTCAAATATATGTCCCTGTGATACAATCAGCCTCAAAGAAACTAACACTGGGGTCATTGACATGTCTGTGAAAAAAAAAAAAAGAGTGGGCACAATTTAGTCTATAGGCAAAGAGGAAGAGTGAGCAACTGAAAACCCCTTGAGCAGAAATGAACATCTCACCTTGACATCTGGCCCAAAGCCTGGCCTGGTGTCACACAGTCACACTACTTAAACCAAGAGGTCAGGGTTTCCAGACTGATGAGGTAGCAGGTTCCTTCTTTCACCAACAACTCTTAGCAAATGAGGATGGTGTAGAGAGACTCATTTCCTGTACCCTGTTTCCCTAAGCCTCCTGGAAATCAGTGGTAACCACAGGAAGGGTGGAGTCTGGGAATTCTATGCTGGGGGAAGAGGATATTCTACATTAACAGTACTGGGAAAGCCCTATTCTTGGGTGTTTCTACTTTTGTAATGGGCAAGGCTTGAGGACTCTGCTACTCTCTCTGCAGGGATCTCCGTTCAAAAAGTTCCTCTGGTAAGTTTGGACCACAAAGAGTTATCTATTTCAATCAATTCAGAAAAGCATCTCTAACTTCTCAAAGACTCAGATGTTTCTTATGCTTCTCAGAAAACAAATGTGGCTTAAGCCAACATCTGGAATAGAGAAAAATATAGCAACCACACACAAAAAAAAGATAATTAAATTAATAAGGAATGCTTTTCAGACATAACATCACATAGGCCAAAAAATGTTTTCAGAACAAAGTTATAGAAGTTATTTAGAAGCTAAATTTAGGTGAATTAATTCCTGGAGGGCACCATTTAGGAGCAGATCACCATAACCTTGCAGGCCACGTTAAAAACTGCACCCCTTTCTTTGGGAAACTGAAGATCCATTTAAAAATCTGCAAATATGCATCAAATATGCTTCCATTAAAGGAAGATTCTAACATGTAATTCACTGCCCATTTAGAATCTACTAAATTCCGAGTGGTTCCACTGTTTTGAAATAAGACATCCCAAATAGATGCCTTGGATAGTCATCTAACCCAAATACAGACACACTGCAGAAACCCTTCAGAAAATATTCTCAACGTATGATCAGTTTTCCTCAAACACTATGGACAGCTCAGCATTAGGAAAATTTTTATGTCCTCGATGGAGAAGGCTGACTTTCACAGAACTCTTTTTTATATTAAAAGCTGAAATCTCCAACTATTTTATCGAGAAGGAAAAAAAAAAAGAAAGAAAGAAATTGTGTGCCTTCTGCCCTCAAGTATGTAAAGACAATCAAGTATGTAAAGACAATCACCACGTTGCCTCTAAGTCTTCTCCATTCTAATGATTTCCAGATGTTTAGCTTCCTCCTTATGTTGGTCACCTCGCCTGGATAAATATTAGTTTATCAATGACCCTTCTAAAATTGGGATCCCAGAGCAGAATAATAAACAGAATAATGTGGGGTTTAGTTTAAGCAACGGAGTTCAGGGGGATTATTGCCTCTGCTATCAAAAAGTGGCAATTGTCACACTACAATTGTCACAGGTCACAAGGAAATCCCATTCCACAAGACTTTTTTGTTGTTTACTTTTCATAAAAACTTCCATGAAGCCAGATATCCCTCATTTTGCATGTGTATGATTTTTTAATTGAAAAAATCAGAATATGATACATATCTCTATTAAATGTTATCTTGATAGTCTCAGCCCATCAATCTAAAGCTATTTTGAATATTACTTTTCAATTATGGACTATATCAGACATATAAACAATCAAACAAAAACAACACATCACAAATTAAATGGAAACTAGAGTATATGGCTTTCAACTGAACCCTTCCCTTCCAGCCACACAGAAGTAATAGCCACACAGAGGTAACGGCCACAAGGCTGAAATTGTGTTTGTCATGCCTATGCTTGAAAACTATTTTGATTTTCTATTCCCTTGCCTGTAATGTTTACTTCACACACAAATTTGATAAACATGCAATCTAGTCTGTTTTCATTTAAGTAAATCAAATATTAAATAAAGCTGCACTATCTATATCCACCATCCTAGTAATCCCATTAACAATGAGGTGACTCAGGCATGACTTACTCTTTGGGAATCCTTACTAATTCTCAGCAAGTGATACATTTAATGATCCAGTCTGATATCAACACAACTGGTTTGGTCATTAATAAAATATTTTCCTTTCTATTGAAAAATCCTTCTGTAGGCCCCAGGCATAACATTCCCATCCTACACTTTCCTCAAATTACTGACATGATTCTGGGCTCACTTGCACATCATTTATCTGGGTACAGGTATGTGGTCTCACTCATAGGCCACAATGTCTCTTTTCTAGCCTCAGGAGTTTCTAGTTTATTAGCAGAGACATGCCAAAGCAGGATGAAAAAGTCTGTTCTCAGATTTTAAATGTTACCAACACAAAGAAACATAAGGTGTTGGATACGCCACTTACCCTGATCTGATTATTAACTCTGTATACATGTATACATGTATTGAAAGGATACATTGTTGCCCTACGTAAATTACATATACACATTTATCAACTGAATATTGAAGAAATATATTTAAGGAAGTGCCCTCTCTCTCCATTATACTACCAACTCCTTCCTCTCTCTAAAATTTTTCTTAATAAGCAAACTTAGGAGCACTATTTCATAAGCAGAATTATTTATTCCCATCACACTGATCTATAGCCTGAAGCACACAGGGCTCTCCTGCATGAGTCTTCCATTCAAGCTGCATTAATCTGAGAGGATTTTCCCACCTGTTTTGGCTTACTTATAATTCTATGATTTTAAACAGAAAAAATACCCCCTCTCCTACTCTTATCAATCCAGGCTTCTCTCATATGGCTCTAAAACATGCAGCAGGGGACAGAAAGATGGGCTTCCACAGGAGTCCCTAAAAAGCAATCAGGGGAGAGAAGTTTACAGTCCAGGAAGGTCTCAGGTCACAGGCTCATGAGGCCAGAGCAGACCTAGGTAACAACAAGGCCAATATCTTAATTTGACAGAAAAGGAAACAGGGTCAAAGAGGGGAAGTCACAATATAAACAAAATGTCAGAGCTTATATTAGAACATAATACTCCTCAAAAGCTAGGTAAAATATGAAACTTATCAGGGCCTCTTTTCTACATAACTAGTAACCAGTGGGATACAAAATGTGGCTCTAATATAGTAGGACTAGGAATCCCTTGTGTACTTCAGAGATACACAACTGCTCAGACAAAAAGTCACAATTTCAAAATTTGATTCATTTTTACGTGACTCTGTCTAGCTCTGCATCCAAACAAATTATAGAAAAGTACCACAACCCACAAAAAAACACAGAAACCCCACAACTATTTCTGTGTGCAAAGAGATTAAGATTTACTTGGGGAGACTGAGCGTGATAGCACATTACAGTTGTGATGAATGGCAAGAAAAGAGGTTTAATGACAAAGGCTATAGAGGAGGGGAGGTGATCCGGAGCTGAGATGGACAGAAAATGAGGACTTTTCTGACTTCCAGCTCAGCAGTGCTGTAGCCACTCTGCTTCTTTATTTCTCTGTAAAAAAAAAAAAAAAAAACTTGTCCTTTATTTATCTACAAGGATGCTGGGAATATGGCCGATAGAAATGTGATGTGCAATCTTGAAGGAGAGTTTCCAGTGTTACAATCACAAATAGAAGGAGAAGTCAGCTACTGCCTCCTGCAAAAGCCCCAACACACTACCGTGGAAAATGAGCTGTTTCACTTCATAGCCTGGGTAAGGACTAAAGTGGTAATACCTGAATTATATAACTTTCAAAGAAAACAAAACAAGAGTCAATATTACTTCCCAATGACACAATCTTAAAAAAATCAACTATTTTATTTTTTTGGGGGGGAGGGTTGTAATCTTGCAGAGGATTTTTTTTTAACCATACGATTCATTTTTATTTTTTTTTTTAGTCATACATGACAGCAGAATGTAATTTGACATATAATAGATACATGGAATGTACATACATCAATCATAATGTCTATTCTATTCTGCTGCCCTTCCTATCCCCACTACTCCTCCCCTCCTCTCCCATCCTTTCTCTCAATTTTTATATTCCCACCTTCCTCTCTTATAAGAGAGGAAGTTTCCATGAAATATTTTAAAAATACATAAAACATGTACTTTTCCATTCTTTGTCAGCTAGATTTTCATATTTCATCTAAACAAGTTTCTACTACATAGGTCCCTATAGGTAATTCCTATACCATGTGTTTAAGACTGTATTGCTATTTGTACTTTAGTGTTTGTCAGAAAAAGAGTAGATTACACTGAAAACTTCTTTAAGAGAACAATGACTAAAATGGATTGGGAAAAAGAGGTGCTGAAAGTCATTTGTAATGAAAATAAGCCCAAAGGTGTAGTGCTGAGGGTGGGAGGGAAGACCTTTTAAAAGCAACCACAAAAGCAAATGAAAGGCAACGACAGAGTTTCTCCACAGATATTAATCAGATGCTCCAATTTCAGTTTTCAGCAACAGAGCCACTTTCCCAACTGCCCCAGCTCCCTCAAACAGATCACCAGGCTGTTGCAGAGAATAAAGAGCTTTGTCCAAGTGTCACAACTAGTAAATGGCAGAACCTGGACAGAACCCAGTCTTTTGAGTCCTGGGTCTTTGCTCTGTTCAAGACTCCAGGATCCTAGGTTTGGGGCATATGTGGTTTCTTACAGTTCTTCAAGGGAAACTTGAAACTTGCCTGTGAAAAGGAATTCAAAGATGCATGTCAGGAGACATTTTAGTCTCTGAAAAGACTTCTAGTGTCTAGAAAGCCCCAGACAGTGGGCACTAGTGAGCGTGTCACAAAGCCAGACACATTTCCTTTGAAAACATGAATTACTATGCTCTGTGGTATTTCAACTGAAGGGTGAATAGTCCTAAATCGGAGTTATCATATTAATATATTAAAGGACTGCAGACCTGGATCCAGCAAAACATCAGGCACATAAAATACACTGGATTAAAGAAAATTTGTAAACAAGATGTTGGGATTAATATTATTATTTCTGTCCTAAGATGTTGCAACAATTATAACTGTGTGCACGCAAGCACATACACGCAACTAGAAAATCCAAACCAGAGATTTCTAAGATTTCAGTCAACAACAACAAAAACCTTAAGCTTGAATATATTCTTAAATGTGGAACAAAGGACTAAAAATACAAATGGTACTTAGCAATGCAGAGAGGATAGAAATAGCAGGTAAGCATACATAAATCAAGGGAAATAAAAGCTGTTGTTAGGCTTTTAATCGTCTTTGCATTGTAGGATTCACTTTAGTATGGTCAAAGCAACTGTGCAACTCCCACTACCTGAAAATTTTCTCTTTAGCTAGATTCAGAGTATCCTTGGGTCTAATGAGAGCTCTTCTAAGTACTTATGTTCCCATTAAGGATGCTATCAAGATAAAACACCACCTATTTCCCATGTGTACATCCATATTTTCAACAGCTACCCCAAATCAAAACTGCTCAGTCTTCATCAGAACCACAAACATTGCTTTGGAATAATAGGATTCATAATCAATCTTTTACATTCTTAATGAGTAATGTTTTCTGAGGTCATTAAATCAAATGTGTGCAGTTTTATCAAATTTGCTATTTTTTAAAGATCCACTTATAGTTCATCTCCCCAGTGAACATTTTGGGGTAGCATAGGTTGTTGCTATAGCAAATTGATGCTACTCAGAACTGGATATTCTAATTTTAATCTAGGCTCCTTCCATTTACCACAGTAGATGGTCAAGGGACAAGAGTGTATTTGGCCATGGACCACCATCCCACAGATGTGTGTCTGATTACATATGGCTGATAAACCCAATCAACTAACCTTTAGTACTGGAAAAGCAAAATGATGTGCAATCCCACCAATGGATACACCCTGAAAACAACCTGTATTCAGATGCAGTGACTGGAGACATAGTCTTCAGTCTCTCTTCATTGCATAACATTCAAGCCTCACAGGCACATTCAATGTGGCTTAAGTGCATGGCAACTCAAAAGGGAGCTGGTTATTTTGGTGTAATAGAAAGAGTACATATAATACTCCTGACAAAGCCCTGCACTCTTGGGTTCAAATTTCAACTCTGCAACTGGCTCACTCTCTGAACCTCAATTTCCTCAATGGGAAAAAGAGGAGTGAAAACTCCTCCTCTAGAAGTCATGGTAAACAAAAAAAAAAAAGCAGGCTTTTTTCTAATGACCTCTCTGCTCAGAATACATCTTTGCTTATTCTACACTTCTGAGTCAAAATCTACTTTTATAAAACTCCTTAAATAGCCTAACCAAGTACATCCAAGTGTGACCCTACTCCTGTCTAGTTTATTAAATGTCTCTGTGTACATGACTCTGATGATGTTTAATATCCCAAATGTAATCCCGCTACTCAAAGTGTGGTCCTTAGACCAGCAGGATCATATTACCCGGAAGTCTGTTTGAAAGGCAGATTTTCAGGCCCATCCCAGACTCTACTGAATCAGAATTCATGAGATTCCCAAGTGGTATCTTTATAACTTAAAATTTGAGAAACATTGCTTTATGACACACGTACCCTCAATGAATCCCAGCCTACTGACCAACTAAGGAATCCACTGCAGAGCTTCTCCTCTGGTGGTGCACTATAAATCTGTATTCAGGCAGAAAGCAACTATTGACTACAACATTTTCATCAGGACAATATGATTAAAAACTTCTTTGTGTCTTTTTAGTTTTTGTTTTTTAAAAAACACACTAAGTACAGTAGCTCCAAAGTAGTATTTAAATTTTCTATATTAATGCAATTTTGTTGTATATAATATTTGCTTTTAAGATAATAAGTAGTATGTGCATTCTGAGTATATGTAAACAAATAAGTTTAGAAAGATATTTTTAATGCAGTAATTTGTGGCTTCCAGGATCCAACACATCATAGTCTGATAGAAAAAAGAAAAAAAAGAAAAAAAAAAACTCCTGCAAACAATGTTTTCAACACAGACTGATGACCAAGTTCCATGGCATATTTTTTTAAGAGAGAATGAGAGAGGGGGAGAGAGAGAGAGAATTTTTAATATTTATTTTTTAGTTCTCAGCGGACACAACATCTTTGTTGGTATGTGGTGCTGAGGATCGAACCCGGGCCGCACGCATGCCAGGCAAGCGCGCTACCGCTTGAGCCACATCTCCAGCCCTCCATGGCATATTTTTGTTTGTAATGTACACTGAGATTCTCTGCGTTTCCCCCTTACATTAACTTTCTAAAACTATATCTTGGGTTTTTTCCCCCAGATAGTCATAAAAGGGAACCTGAAAGTAAAACTGACCACCCAAATTCCTAAAATGAATCACCAAATGCTGAATGAAGGAGACTGGTAACTTTGTGTATCAGGAAACAAAACCAGCTTGAGTGAGTCATCTCTGTGATCAAAGATAACAGAGCCACAGCCAGGAATTGTTGCAAGCAAATGGCCACAGCAATCACACGTCAGAATCTCATGTTTAATGGTTTCTCACAATAAACTGCATAAGTCGGCTCTGTGAAACCAGAAGTAGAACCCAGAGCACCACATAAATAATAAACACACTCTCTTGAGTTTGGTATTCTTATCCTTCTGCTCCAAGTCCATTTCAATTTTCAGTGGATACAATAAAATGAAGTTGCCGTTTTGTCAAGAAGTAAGCAGAAAGGTAAAAGTTAACCAGTACTATAGGCTTCCAGAGTGTTTCTCAAGAAAATGTGAATACTTTTTGAAGGCCTGCTTATTGTGGTGTTTAATCCAAAATGAAAACTGGGGCCAGGGGCTCCCGAAGCAGGAAAGCCTGTTTCTGAATTCCATGCATATTCTATGTTCATGTTTCATTTTTTAGGCACTCCAAGCTTGAAGGAGATGAGTGGGAACTTGTACTACATGGCATTGCCATCAACAAGCCACCGCTGCATGCCCTAGCACATTCCTCCAAGTGAAGAACCAGGTGTCCTGATGTCCTCTTGAACTGCTCAACAGGGGCTATATGCCAGGAGCAAGTCTGCACCATGCTGGGTGAGCTCAACACAGGGATAATGCAAATACCCAGGCTATGTTTTTCAAAAGAGTACCTTGTATCAGTACCACACACCCATTAGCAGGCAGGTCTCCAAGGAAAACACTACTTACACAGTGGGTGCACCCAGGAGAGAAGAACCTTCCACTAAAACACTGGAGGGTAGTCTGGGACAGGGGCAATAAGCCTCCTGCTCCTGTCTATACAAGATCCCTTCCAAGGAAAAACATAAACTAATTAATTAACATCTCTTATTATATAATAATTTCTGAAATAAAAACAAACTAAAATATCCTCACAAAATTCCCATGACCACCCCCAGTATTTTCACTTAGGATGATACTACCTCATAATGAAGGGAACAAAAGGTACCATGCTGAGAGCAGAAGAGGTGCCATCCATCAGGGAGGGGTACAGTCTCTCCAGCACCAAAAGTAACAGGAACATGCTTGGGTGATGGTCCAATTGCCCCAGATCACTGAAAAAAAAAGTGGATGTACACAAAAGATCTGAACTTTAATAATTGAGGCACTATCTTCAAACCCTTTCTCATTAAGTAATTAATTAATTCTGTATATGAAGTGAGACTCTTTTGAGTTTTCCTTTTTTTTCACTTTTTTCTCCATTCATTTCATATCTTCCTAGTATTCATCAAAAGGGAAAAAACTCTAGGAAAAATCAGGGATTGGGCTCTTGCACATGATTTTCTTCTCAAAGTCAGTCATTTGCTTAAGCAGAGTCTATTACTCTTGAGTATGAAATGTGAAACTTTTGGTGTCCAAATGTATTTAAGGCATGAACATACTAGGGCCAAAGTCTATCTGCACAAACTACTAATATGAGGAAATGTATCATAAACAGAAGAAAAACTCATTGATATAATTTTATTTTCCTATTACAGACTATTCACATATATTCACACAATATGCAAATACCCCTGGCAGAATATAATGGCACATGTTCTAATGTCCATACTAAAAATCCCACTACCAGTGATAGGGTGTGGTTGAAAGGGCAAAGATGAACTTCTCTAACTGCCCTGATGAGACTGGAAGCCCTCTTTTTTGGGGGATTCTGGGGGGTGGTACTAGGGGTTGAACTCAGGGGCACTGGACCACTGAGCCACATCCCCAGCCCTGTTTTGTATTTTATTTAAAGGCAGGGTCTAACTGAGTTACTTAGCACCTCACTTTTGCTGAGGGTGGCTTTGAACTCGAAATCCTCCTGCCTCAGCCTCCTGAGCTGCTGGGATTATAGGCCTGTACCACCGCACCTGGCAGAAAATAACTCTTAACAGAAGAAATCATCATGGGCTTCTGAAAAACTTTTTACCTGTCCACTGTACTGGCTACAGCTTCCAGCTGTTTTAGAAGGAAGGGATAGAGTTCTGGGTAACAAGAGAAAAACTCTCTGCCTGTCATTCTGTGGAGAAAGAAAAAAGATCAATTACTATCATGTGTTTCCCCTGATCCATTCCCCTCACATACACTTTAAAGAATGGTGACAAAGGTAATTTGTTTGGATACTTAATGCAAGTTAAAAACAAAACCTATAGCAACTTAAATTTAACAGAAATGATACATATAATTTTGACTTTGGACATGTTTGGATTTGTGGACTTTTAACTCCAAATTTAAGATTACATTTATTTATTTATTTATTTATTTATTTATTTATTTATTTATTTATTTAGAGAGAGACGGAGAGAGAATTTTTTAATATTTATTTTTCAGTTATCGGCAGACACAACATCTTTGTTTGTATGTGGTGTTGAGGATCGAACCTGGGCCACATTTATTTATTTATTTATTTATTTATTTATTTATTTATTTATTTTGAGAGAGACGGAGAGAGAATTTTTTAATATTTATTTTTCAGTTATCGGCAGACACAACATCTTTGTTTGTATGTGGTGTTGAGGATCGAACCTGGGCCACAAACATGCCAGGTGAGTGCGCTACCACTTGAGCCACATCCCCAGCCCAGATTACATATATTTATGAAAATTTGATACTAAGTCTGTCAGGAAGAAATACTTAACATGTGAAAATGCCAAGTCTGAGCAATTGATTTGGACTATGTGTACAGTCAAAAATCTGATTGATGCTGACTCAGCTTTGGTGATAAGGGTAGGTTCTAGAACAAGGTTTCCCAACCTTGGTACTAATCATTTTGGACCAAATAACCCTATGTTTTGGTGGGCAGTGCGGAGCAACATCCTGTGCACTGCAGGCTATTTATGTCCTGTGCCCTGCAGCCTCTGTGGCCTCTACCAAATAGATGCCAATAGCATGACACTCCTCCTTCCAATCATGACAATCAAAATATTTCCAGACATTGCCAAATGTAGTCAGTGAAATAAAATGGTCCCTGACTGAATGGCAATTATCAAGAATATAAGTAACAATAAATGTTGGTGAAGATATAGAGAAAAAGGTACACTCATACATTGCTGGTGGCACTGCAAATTGGTGCAACCACTATTGGAAACAGTATGGAGATTCCTCAGAAAACTTACAGTGGAACTACCATTTGACCCAGTCATCCCACTCTTCAGCATATATCCAAAAGACTTAAAATCAGCATACCATAGTGACACAGCCATATCAATGTTTACAGAAACTCAATTCATAATAGCTAAGCTATGGAACCAACCTAGGTATCCTTCAACAGATGAATGGATAAAGAAAATGTGTTACATATACACAATGGAATATTAGTCATAAAGAAGAATGAAATTATGGCATTTGCTGGTATATGGATAGAAATGGATATTATCATGCTAAATAAAATATGCCAATTCACCCAAACCAAATGTCAAATGTTCTCTCTGATATATAGATGCTGACTAACATTATTCAAGATTTTTGTCCATCTTAAAAACAGGTTGCTTCTTTCCTTTCTTATATAGTCATAATTATGCACTGCATATACTTTCTCCTAGTTTGTAGTTTGCTAACTTATTTTCTTCCTAAAATCTTTTGATAAGCAGAGGTTTTTAGATATTTGGTAAAGTCTAATACTTTACCTTCTTTTCCTCCCTTTATGTCTCATGCTTTTCATGGCCTAAGAAATCTCTGCCTACTTCAAAGTAAAACATTTCTTGTTTTCTTCTAGAACCTTTATGGATTTAGCTTTTATGTTGAGGTCTATGATCCATCTAAAATTAACTTTTGTGTATAGGGTGACAGAGAAGTCAGGTTCTTTCCCCCCCCTGCACTAGTATATCATGTTTTTAAGGAGATGTTCCTCAAACAGGAGAGGTGTGCTGTGCTCATGGCTTAAAAGATTTAATATTATAAAGATGAAATTCTCCCCAAGTTGGTTATAAAGACAATGCAATTCCAATATAAACAGTAATGGGTGTGTGTGTGTGTGTGTGTGTGTGTGTGAGAGAGAGAGAGAGAGAGAGAGAGAGAGAGAGAGAGAGAGAGAGAGAGAGAGAGAGAAAGTGATCTAACAAAAGCAGATTCCAAAATTAATATAGACACACCAAGGGATAAGAATTAAGAAAAGCAAAGATAATTTTAAAAAACAAGGTTGGAAGACTCACCAATCAGATAGCCAGAAATATTAGAAAAGTTTAGTAATTAGGACAGTGTGGGGACAATTATTAAGCCAATAAAAAAGGATCAAGAGACAAGGACAGACACATACATGGAAACTTGATTAATAGAAAAGCTGATACTGCAGATTATAGAAAAGGATGGTATGGTAATAGATTATCTAACAAAATTAAAATTGGATCCTGCCCTCTTACTATATATAAAATTAAATTCCATTGAATTGAAGACTCAAAAACAGCCATAAAGTAAAATAACAAATAATAAATAAAGTTTTTTCCCTATTTTGGAAATTTATGGCTCTGTCCTGATTATTCCTGGCCTGCTTCTTTTTTTCCAGTAAGGATATCCTGAGACAGCCTAGTTGGTACATCCTCTGCATACTCTAGCCAAAGGGTGTACAGAAGACTCAAACTTCATTCTGTTCAACCACATCTGAATTCTCCCGAGGCTGAGTTTTGTATCATAAGATAATAACCACTTTTGTGAGTACGCTGCTGATTCATTCCTTGATCCTTTGGTAGCCCTAGTGGGATAAAGTGGAGTTTTATAAAAGTTTCTTGCCCCTCTTGTACATGACCATTCCAGACAAAAAGCCTTGCTGCAGTAGAGAATGATGGGGGAAAGGTGACACTACGAAGTGGGGCAGTTGATTCTCTGGAGGTAGAGGGAGAACAACTTGGACACCTGGGAGGGGAACATCCCTGAACCTAGAAGATACAACAGAAGGAAGAATGCCAATGTTCTGTGTCATTTGAAACTGCTTCAGGAGGAAAAAAAATCAGTTTCCAAAAAGAGGAAAAGCAGAAAACAGACATCATGGAAGAAAAATTTTAAACAGAAGCAGCAAAAAGAAGCATCCTCTATAAAGTCAACTGTGTCACACCATATAAATTCCTTGCTGGATTTAGATTAGCAGGTACGGACACAGACTGTAATGAGAAGAAAGTGTAGGGTTCTCATACATATAACTCAGAGCACAAAACAGAAACTCTGTAGCTGGCACTTATACCTATAATATGCAATCAGGAATAATAAATATCTCTTTTAATTTTTTTTAGTTGTAATTGAACATAATACCTTTATATTATTTTATTTATTTATTTTTATGTGGTGCTAAGGATCAAACCCGAGCCTCACACATGCTAGGCGAGAGTCTTAAAGCTCAGCCACAACCCTAGACCATAAATATCTTTAATAATTAAAAAAAATAAGAAAGAAACTGCCCCTACAGTCTTCCTCACCTAGGAAAATGCTCTGCTATGTCTCTCCCAAACTGTTGTGACCACTTTAAATTCACCTGCTGGGTCTGTCAGCCTCCATCTGCTCACAATTTGACTTCCTTTCCCCTTAACCTTACTGAAAAATCTATCAAAAACTGTACATAATGGCCCTGCCTCCAATGGCAGACCCTTCTATGCAAAACACCTGTCAAAAACTCCGGATGTCTTCCCCTTTTCTGAGGCCACCACTCAAGCACTGTCTGAGGGAGGTGAATGCCTCTCAGCTGGTGGTATAACAAAACAACTTAGACATACCACCTACAAGCAGTATCTCCAAATCCAAAGACTAGAATTAATTACTTGGACTCACTGATAAACTCTAAAGTTTTTTGTTATTTAGAGCTTGTTGTTAGGTAATGTTGGAAGGATCCTGGAGAGCTCCAAAAAGTCCAAATGCTATCTTTTTACAGGGGCATCATGCGTGTCCTGGGATTGTATTTCTTTTTTGAAAGCAGGCATTAACTTGCCTCACTCCTCAAAATATGCACTTAGGCGCAGTTGTAAAAGACTTTCAAATGTTTAAGGGAATGCCACCAGTTGATCATGTGCCCTCCAATGATTGTGAAGATGACTTCAAAACAAGGCCATGCTGGTTATTCACAGAAGCTTCCTAAAGATGTAAGTCACTCAATTTTTACACATACTACTATGAGAGTCCTCCAATTAAAAAACATGTTTTTTTAAAAAATTAAAAAACAACATATTTGTCATCTGACTTCAACTGAAGTCTTCATTGTACCTCAACTGAGGTCACTCAGGTTTGCTTCAAATCATGAACAGGGTTCTTATGGATGAAAAACTGTCCTTGACTTCCAATTTACATGTTAAGACAAACCCTGTGCAATCACTAATACATTTTAAGCTATCTGGATTAATGCCTTGGGCTAAGTGGAAAGGTCAATACAGAAAATTCAAGAGAAAACCAAAGACTCTATTGGCTTATTAAATTTGTGCAACTGATTGGATCTGAGATGCCGGTGGGCATGGTTGATGTTATACTGAAAGTTATACTTATCCGGCTGCTTGGATCCCTGTTGACAGTAACCTAAACTAAATGTTGTATGAGATAAAATAAATGGGCTTAGTCCCAATTTTTCAGTCAAATTAATCAAAAGAGCTGACAGCATGACGTACTCAAGGGAAAATTCTGCAAAAATCAAGATAGTATAGAAATGAGGGATGGATAAAATTGAGAGAAAATTCTCCTTACTACACATCTTGAAAAGTAAGGCAATGGCTACTTATGTTTTGGACTCTATTCAAGGATGTTTATGTAATGAATAGCCTTAGGAGACAGAATATCTCCATCTGGAGCAAAGGGCAGACATGTATACTACCCATTATAAAAGATTTTGGTTCCTTAACTCTGAGATCCACTCCTGTGATGCAACCTACTGAGCATACAGGTACTTTCTGTCTCTCTTCATACTTCCTGTGGTTACTGGAGTTGAGGACACTAACATAAAATTGCTGACCATATGGTTACTAGAGGCTGCTAAGACAGCAACTTAATATTATGAAAGTTAAAATGAAGAAAATTAGTAATAAAAGCATTTTCGGGGGCTGGGGATGTGGCTCAAGCGGTAGCGCGCTCGCCTAGCATGCGTGCGGCCCGGGTTCGATCCTCAGCAGCACCACATACCAACAAAGATGTTGTGTCCGCCAAGAACTAAGAAAAAAATAAATAAATGTTAAAATTCTCTCTCTCTCTCTCTCTCTCTCTCTCTATCCCCCTCTGTCTCTCACTCTCTCTTTAAAAAAAAAATAAAAAAAAAATAAAAGCATTTTCCTACATTCCCTAAAAAACCTGCATTATATACGAACAAGTAATTGATGAAAAATAGTTCCTTTATAAAAGAATTCTGCCAGGTGCAGTGGCCCATTCCTATATTCCCAGCAACTGAGGCAGGATTTCAATTCCAAAGCCAGCCTGGACAACTTAGTGAGATTCTCAAAAGAAAAAATGAAAAAGGTCTACAGAAGTAGGTCAGGTAGAGCACCCAGTACTGGGAGGGTATGGGTAGAGGGGCATCCAGCTAATACATGTTGAAAGAAAATACAATTATACAATCATCATTTTACAACAGCTGATAAAAGAAAAAAAACAAACTAATGAGTCTAGGCAGAGATTACTGATGGACGCTAAAACTATTAAGTGAAAGGAATTTTGTAAAAAGATCAAGATGACACAATCTGCAATAAATCCACTGATCAACCTCAGCATTACTAAAAATGACATATGCATCTAAAGGGTTCATGAATTAGGAAGCATACATACTATCTATAAAATATTTTGGGTACAGTGGTGCACATCTGTAATCTAGCTGCTCCTGAGGCTGAGAAAGAAAGATCTACACGTTCAAGGCCATCCTCAGCAATTTATTAAGACCCTGTCTCAAAATAAAAATTTTTAAAAGGCTGAGGATATAGTTTAGTGGTAGAATGCCTCTGGGTTCAAACCCCAGTACAGTAAAGAAAAGAAAAAAAAAATTTAAAGACTAAAAGCGATGTGTGGAAGTTGTTTCGGTTCCTCCTCATCCCAATAAATCAACTGTAAAAAGATATTTATAGAACAAAAGGGAAATTTTGAATATTAAGGAATTATTAACTTCGTTAGGCATGATCATAGGACGGTGGTATTTCTTCTTAAACTTCTTTATCACTCATTAATACATAATGAGTAAATTTACAGGAAAAAAACTGACATGGATCTGCAATCTCCTTTATGAGAAGGTAAAAAACGGGAGAAATAAGATTGGCAAAATGTTGCTAACTGCTGAAGCCAAGTGATGAGTATGTAAGGGTCAATTATACTACTCTCTTCATTTTTACATATGTTGAAAATTCTCATAATAAAACTGTTTTTAATTAAAAATAAAAGTCAGGTCACAATTAAGGAGATAATTTATAATAAATGTATCTAAGAGTTACATAATCAATACCCAAAATATATAAAGAACTTTAATGAATCAATAAGCAAAAGATAAACTCAATGTAAAGATGGACATACCTATCAAAATCACAACTCACAGAAGGATCTCTAAATGCACTTGCCCAATAGAAACTCTTCATATACAACTAAAAAGGTCAGTGGACATGTCCTCTTGAGGACTCAATTATTAATGTCTAAGGGAATAAGCCATTTCTTAGTTGCCTGGTATCTCTTGATTGAGAGAGAGAAAAATAAGCAATTGTACATGTGCAGATCATATGATTTCGCACTTTGATTAAGAAAGTGTCCTGACAGGTAACTAGCTCTGTTGACCACAATACTGCCATGAAAAAGGGCTGCAGAACTACTATTGAAGATTGAAGTCATTAAAACAACTAAAACAACTAACTCAACTAAAACAGTTGAATTAAAGCTAACTGTCCCAAATAGTAAATTACTTCATTCAGATACCTTATCAAATATTTACCAACTAGTTTATCTTGGAAGATATATATATATAAAGAAGGTATATTACTCAAAGGTAAACATTTGGTGGATATTTTAATTATTTTAGAAGCTAAGTAGGATTTTGACAACATTTTTTCAAAAGTACACAGTTGTATCTCAGTATTCATGGTGGGTAGGTTTATTTCAGGACCCCCACAGGTCCTGAAATGCCATTTTATATAGATGCCTTATATAAAATGGCATAGTATTTACATATAACCCATGTAAATCTTTCTGTATTCTTTAATTCATTTCTAGATGATTAATAATACCTCATACAATATAAATGCTATGTATTAAATAGTTGTTACACTGTATTGTTTAGGGGCTAATAGGAAGAAAAACCTGAACATGTTCAGCACAGATGCATTTTTCCCCAAAATATTTTCATTTTATCCTTGGTTGAATACATGAATGCAGAACTTGTATATACAGAGAACCGACTATATACTGTTAAAATCATTGTCACCATGCTAGATGGCATAGGACTTTCAAGAATTAACTATGCACTTATCAGTGTTTAAGGAAAACCAAAATTATTTTCTAAAGTGAATTTTAACTTCACCTGAGCACTCTGAGAACATAGGAGGTGTTCTTCAAGACTACCATTCTTAGGTTCCTCCATCCTGTAAGAAAATGTTGACCCTATTTCTGGTTCGGCTCACTTGAAAGACCAGGATTCCATTTTACTACAAACAAAAGAGCTGAGCTCTGTGTGCTTGCCAGGGAGCATCATCTCAACTCTGTATCTGCCAAAAGCTCCTAAAGACTTGGCTAAATATTTACATACTGTGCCTGAAAGATATGTAATATTAACAGTTATGTGTATTATAAAAAGCCCCAAGAGGTAGAGGACAGGGAGATATTGTTATCTTAGGGACTTAATTCAAACTTCACTCATCTATAACTTTCAAATCCAAAAGTCTACAGCACCTTGAATACAGAGCTTAGAATGATAATCTGCTAATAACAGATTCCAAGTAACAATGGCTATATTTGTTTCTATGGCCACACTGAATGCAAAGTCACTACTTACAATAGTGCTTCTTTGTGGACGTAGTTCAAAAGTTTGGGGGTATCTATGAGTCTGCCTTTTTTTTGTACAAGGAATTAAAACCTGGGAAGATTACCACCAAGGGACATTCTCATCCCCTTTTTATTTTTTATTTTGAGATAAGGTATCACTATGTTATTGAGGCTGTCTGCAAACTTGCAATCTTCCTGCCTTTTCCTCTCAGAGAAGCTGGAATTATAGGCAGTGTGACCATACCTGGATACAGGTCTGTAATACAGTCTTACTTTAAAAGGCTAAGATCATGGTACCATTTTAGGTCATATACGAATCTTTCTCCTCTGAATCCTGACTGTTGTTTTTCACTTGCTACTTAATTAAAATTATCATTAGATTGTAATTTTCTCACAAAGGTAGTAAATATTTTTTAAAAGTACCTACAAGCTTCCTATTGAGCACTGTACTAGATCCTGTGGGAGATAACTAACAATATAAGATAGTTACTGCTCTTGGAGCTTAAAATCTGTTTAGAAAACAAGATATATATGTCAGGGTCAAATGAATGATGTTTATAATAAGAGTTCAGAGTTGGAAAACATATCATTGGGGGTAAAAAGGTTAGGGAAAGTTTTGTGGGAAAGAGGGAAAACAAGATGAGCCTTGAAATACTAGTAACACTGAATTAAAAACAAGATAAAACAAAGTGGGTAGGCCCAGCTGGATGTAAGACAAAAGGACTTTGTGACAAGAGAAGGTAGAAAAGGTAGACTGGCAAAAGTTTCTTAAAAATGTGAATGCCAAGCTAAGCAGCTTCACTTATGTTTTACTGGCTTTGAAAGTTTCCCTTGTAAAAAAAATTCTAGTTGACACAAGAGTTGTACAAATTTATGGGATACAATGCAATGATTCATTACATGTGTACACTATGTAATGATCAAATCAGGATGATTAGCATATCTACCCATCACTCCAAACAAGTTATTTCTTTATGATGAAACATTCAAATCCTCTCTTCTAGCTATTTCGAAATATGTATACATTATTTTAACTATAGTCATCTTACTGTGCGATCACATACCAGGACTTATTTCTCCTATCTAAATGTAAATCTGTGCCTGGCCTGAAAAGTTTATGAGCAGGACACAGAGAAACAAAGAAGATGGACGAGGCAGGGAGAGAGCGTAGAAAACTGCTGACCCAACAGTCACTCACTAAATGTTTACCTTGCTACCTCAACTATGGCTGAATTTCTGAAGACTGGAACTCACACTTCTTCACGTCCCTCCTGATACACAACACAATATTACATAAATGCCACTGGGCCAGAAAATATTTTGGCAATAAATGAATAAATAAACTTAGAGAAGAAAAATTTTCTAATATGGTTGATCTCAAACCTATCCTTCAATGCCCTTTTATTTCTCTCAGTGACTGTTACCTACCCAGTAGCCATCTGACTCCCCAAGTCAGAAACGAAACACCCCATGCACAATCAACCAGCAAATCATGCTGCTTCTACCTCCAGAAGGTCTGTTGAGTCAACCTCTCTCCATCCTTACTGCTACTGCCCCAGATGCTATAATACCCTTTTTGCTTCCCACCACCGGCTTCAATCTAACTCTGTTGTGATAAGAGGTCTTTCTCTAAAACACCAGGAAGGAAGCCAGAGAGTGATTTGGGGGTCATATTCACTCTTACAACAACTCACTCTTTGGAGAATGACCTCAATCCTTTTTGAGGGCAGTACCCCCAAATGATTTCACTCTAAGCTCTACCTCTTATAGGTCCTACCACCTGTAAACACTGCTGCAGTGAGGACCAAGCTCCCCACACATGAACCCCTAGAGGACATGCTCAAACCACATCCAAACCATAGCATCTGGGTTAGGTACCTGTCCTTGGTTTTGCACTGCAACCTGTGCTCTCCCCATCACAGAACTTGCAGCATGTCATACACTGAACTTCCTCTTTGTTTGTGTATTTATCCCACCAGATGATAAATTGGGCCCAGGCAGAGATTCTAACTAATGTTTTTTTCCACAGTCTCTCTGATACTAAGTATGATGTCCAGTTCACAACTGTATCCAATGCAAACTTACTGCATGAAGCAAACAAAAGGACAGAGTCCTTAAGACAGACCAAGAGAAAGAAATTAGGATGAAGATGGGAACAGAATAATTTCATGAAGCTCACAATTAGCCACATCTAATGGCATTCAGAATCATAATTCGGGTCAATAAATTGAGTATCCTGCCAGGGCTTGACATTTTCTTAAACACAAATAGACAAAGCTTGTCTCACCAGTTTATAAACAGTTCAATTTGATTTCATCCAAACAAGCAAACAGACTGATGTTACCACCACAAGATATAACAAGCCCTGGGGGTGAATACTCCAGTGACAGCCATTTCAAACCTGTTTATTTATATGGTCAAAACTAGTTCAGCAGCTTCATGAAAACAATAGAAGTGATAACCAAAAGGGAAAAGCTAAACCTCTGTAAGTTCAAGCTCCCAGGAAGAGTAAAGACAACCAAAAATTGTAAATGGGATAAACAGGCAGACATAGGTGAAAACACACAAGCCAGGACACAGGGTGAGAATAAGGCAGCTTTAAGTTGAGGATGCCAGACTGTGAAAGAGGTGCACAAACCCCTAGCCCCCCAGGGAGGATACACAGGCACAACGGGAGGGAGGACTGCTGGGCCCAGGGAATCCCACCCAAGAGTATGACTATACGTATGAGGACAGATCAGACACTTCACACCACATACGCTTCACTGCCATATTTTCATCTGGTTATTCAGAGAAACTACAGTCACAGGAATAACTTTAAAAAGCTTTCATAAAATAATTTCTGTCCATAAAGGAAATCTACGTTAGTGAAAGGATCTATTTCAGGAAGAGGGCTGCTCAGAGACAATTTTTATTACCTGAGACACTGCTGATCTGCACACAAGACAGTCTTTATTCACTATATAATTTCTCCTCTCACCTTGCTATATTTGTTCCCATCTCCCCAGAATCCCTGATCCCTGTTCCTCTCTGGAGCTTGGGAAACTTCATAAGTTTCGGTCATCTGGCCCAGTCTCATATTTTGTGGGACTCTCCTATGTATATGCACATAATTAAAATAGCATTTGTCCTGCTAATCTGTCTTATGTAAATTTAATTCATAACCCAGTCAAAGAACCTAGATTGGCCATAAACAGAAAAAGTTAAAATGCCAGAAGTATATGCTTCATAACAAAAGCATTATTATGATGAAAACAATTATGCAATGAAAAAAACAAAGAATTTGCAAAATGTGTTAAGGAAAAAGAAGGTATATTCACCCCTAGTCCCTATATATATATACATCCCACATCATTCTCAATCATCCCAGGAACCAAGATCAATGGAGCAACTCACAAAGATATAAAAGGAAAAAACTAGAGAAGGCAAACAAAACCCCGCAGGCTTGAGGAACTGCTGGGCAACAGCAGCAAAGGCATAGGTGATGCCCAGCTTTGAAAAGGACAGGACTTATTCACAGGCCATGGAGCAAACACTATAAATCTAGTCATTAGATGGAAACAATGGCTAAAGGCAAAAACCTAGAGCTTTTCAGTTGGTGTTTCAAATAGAAACCAAATAAACTATTAAAACGGAGCAACTCCCTAGATTTGGGCTAATAAAACCAACTCAGAGGACAGAAATCAGCAAAAGGGCCTGTCTCCTTGCCACACTGATTGCTGATAAAATAGCAAGCTCATCTTAAGAAAAACAACATCCTCCAAGTGGAAACAAACGTACAAAGGAAGACAAAGCACACACAAGCATTTCAAAGGATATGATCAAATGCAAAATAAAAAAATAGAAACAACTCATAAAAGAGAAATTTGGCTTTGGAACCTCTCCAGGAGGAACATCTCTGACTCTGTTCTTGGAATCCTATCCCTACCACTGACTAGGCAACACCATCACATATTCCCCAGAGCAGCAATGAGTAAAAGAAGGAGTGAATAACAATTACATAAGAATTTTCTTTTAAATGAAATGAAATGAAACTGAAAAGAATGATTAGAAAGAAATCAGGAGTCTCACAGTCAGAATCTCATACTCAACAAAGCCCTTGGGCTAGAGACATAGCTCAGGAGTAAAGAGCATCGTACACAAGGTCCTAGGTTTCAACCCTAGCAATAAAAAAGCAAAAGAAAAACCAAGCCCTTGTACCCAAGCAGTGGTTCTACCAGGAAGTCCCTTTATTCAGCTACAGGCAAACCATGTAGGAAGCCCAGGAAAGGATCTGCTCCAGGGTCTCTAAGTGCTGACGGATTAGCTGTCCTCCCAGTCTCTTCATTTCCCTTCTAATCCTCTGCAGACGACTGAGAAATTGCTGGACTTGGTGAATGCTTTTGTAACCCTTCCCTTTCAGAAGCTGCTCTCAAGATGGGGAATTTCCAAATGGCTAAACTGGCTATCACAATACCATATCCAGGGAGGGAGTGAAAGGTTTTAGTTCTGGAAGTGCTCCGCCATTTGCCAAGGAAGTCACTGGTCCAGAAGCAGTCCTAGAAACATATTTGCACTCACTTCACTAGTAGCTGTTAATTTTGATACAGGTTCTTGCTAAATTGCTGAGGCTAGCCTCAAACTTTGTAATCCTCCAGCCTCAGCCTCCAAGTCACAGGGATTACAGGTAAACACCACTGCACCCAGAGAAAACATGCATCTCTTAAACGCCTCATGTGTGCAGGTTTCTATTTAGGCAGTTTCTATGGATTTGTTTTCACACCAGAAATTATTTCTTAGAAAATGCTTCTTGCTGAAGGGGCTGGGGTTATGGCTCAGTGGTAGAGCACTTGTCTCACATGTGCAAGGCCCTGGGTATTCGATGCTCACCACCACATAGAAAGAAAGAAAGAAAGAGAGAAAGAGAGAGAAAAAGAGAGGAGAGAAAGAGAGAGAAAGGAAGAAAGAAAGAGAGAAAGACAGAGAGAAAGAGAGAGAGAAAGAGAGAAAGAGAGAAAGAAAGAGAGAAAGAAAGATAGAAAGAAAGAAAGAAAGAAAGAAAGAAAGAAAGAAAGAAAGAAAGAAAGAAAGAAAGAAAGAAAGAAAGAAAGGTATTGTGTTCAACTACCAAAAAATATTTTAAAAAAAGAAAGAAAAAAAATGTTTCTTGCTGAAGTCCATTTTCTAAACAGTCTGTTGTATACTTTCTGGAGATGACTGGCAAATTCCTACCTTCCCTTGTGTAAACCTCCTTATTTATTTATTTATTATTTTTACTCATGCTAGGGATTGAACCCAGGGCCTTGGGCATTTGAGGCAAGCACTCTGCCAAGTGAGCTATATCCCCAGCCCCACAATCCTCCTTTCTGTATGTTTGTTTCATCCCTGTTCCTCAACTTGGGATGCCTTGTGATCTGCTCTAATCAACAGAAAGCAGCAGAAGTGACACTGTGTTAGTTCTGGCTTAGGACTTAATAAGCATGGCAACTTCCGTGTTTATCCTCTTAAAGCCCGGTCAGTCCCCAGTCACTGATGCCTGCAATTCCAGTTGCAGCCACATAAGTGTGAAGTCATCTTGGTCTTTCCAACCTTGGTTGAGGTCTCAAATGAATGCAGCTTCTGAGTGATTCCATAGGACATCACACAGTGAAGAAACCACCACCACCCCCAGCTGAATCTAGTCAGCCAAGAAAAATATAGAAATCATAAATTGTTGCTATTTTAAGGCATTAAACTCAGGGATGGTTTGTTATGCAGCAATATGTAAGTGAAATAGTCATAAAACTGAAAGCATTGTGTTAAACTTCAGGGAAAAGTAATAATAAATAAAAGAAAAGCTGATAATAAGGAACACAACTCCAGAGGCCAGCAGTCAATGGTATGAAAATCAAGGTGTCAGCATGACACCTCTGGAGGCTCTACTGGAGAATCTTATCTTTACCTCTTCCAGCTTCTAGTATCTGCCAGCACTTTTTGGCTTATAGCTATGTTAATCAGATTTCATTTCCTGAACAAAAACCTAACCAGAACAACTTACAGGAGAAAACATTTATTTTTGGCTTATGGTTTCAAAGTTTTAGTCCACAGTCAACTCAATTGCTCTGAGCCCAAGGTGAGGAAGAGTATTATGGCAGAGAGGTGTAGCAGAAGGACACTGCTCAGCTGATGGCAGCCAGAAAGCAGGGAGAGAGCAGGAGCCAGGGACAGAATACATAATCCCTATGGGCACACCTCTAGTGACCCACCCTCTCCAACTTTACCTGCCTTTAGCTACCACCTAGTAACCCATTCAAATGATTAATCCATTGATTAGCTCACAACTCTCATAATCTGATCATTTTACCTCTGAACATTCCAGGATCACGAGCTTTTGGGGAACACCTCATATCCAAACCATAAGAAGTCGCATTGTTTCAATCTCTGCCTCTGCAATCATGCCATTTTTTTCCTCTTCTCTCTCTGAAGACTCCCTCTACCTCATGTCTATAAGTGATTACATTAGTGCCCATCCAAATTATACAAAAGAGTCACCTGCTATGGCTTGGATATAGTTTTAAAATATTACCCTCCAAAGGTTCACGTGTTGGAGATTTGGTCCCAATGTGGCAAGGTGGGAGCTGAGAGACACTATTTAAGAGGTGGGGGCTCTAATGGAAGGTCCTAGGATATTAATATTAAGTAGCTGCTCCCAGAATTCATAAAACCCTGAACTCTCCCGAGAGTTGTTATAAGAGCAAGCCCAATCTCTAGACCCCTAATCACTCTCTGGCTTCCTGTTTGGTGATGTGATCTCTGGCTCCCACACATGTTCCCTACCATTTCATGCTGTCCACGATTAAGCCCTCATCAGAAGCGGAACCAACTGGGCCACCTGAACTTGGACTTTCAGCCTCCCAAATATTAGTCTGCCTTAGGTATTTCTTTGTAGTAACAAAAAAAAAAATAGACTAATACATCACCCTATCTCAAGGCCCTTAAGTTAGTTACATTAACAAACACCCCACTCCATCTATTCCATACAAGGTAACGTTTACAGGTTCCAGGAATTAAGACTTGGTCTCTTTAGGGGCCATTACTCTGCCTGTCACAACTGCTCAGACAAGAGTTAAGCACAAGAATGAACATACTAGTTTAGTCCAAGGCTATTGTTTTCTAAAGCTTTAAAGCAATAGACTACTTTACTCAAATATAATCCCAATAGTTAAAAACAAAAATGAAATAATAAAAAAATAAAAATAAAAAATAAAACTCTTTAAAAAAATGAAGAGAGGATTCTGGGAAGATAGCTAAGTAAGAAACACCAGGAACTTGTTTCCTCAGACAACAAATGCACTGGCAGAATGTATCAAATGTAAGTATTTTGAAACTCTGGAGTCAACCTTAAGATTTGGAGAGTAGTAAATTTTGGCCAATTTCAGTTCACAGCATTGTAGCACCTGCCTATGCACCAGTCTCACGACAGGTAACTACAGATCTTCTCTGGGAGAGCCTGCACAAATTTATAGGACAAGAAGAACTCTGTCCAAAAATTGAGGATCTACATACTGATTACTGACAGATACAACTCTGATTTTAGAGACACAAACCCATGGGCAGGCAGCCATTGTTGTAATCCTCCCCCAAGTTCCTCCTCCTCTGATTGAAGAAAAATCTAGGAGATTTAATGAGCCAGAGACCTTTTTCTTTCTTTTATTAACCTACCCATTCATTTTTTCTACCCATTCATTTTTTACTTCTTACCCTATTGAAAGTCAGACATTTTTAAAAAAGCAACTACATATACAAGGAAATTTAGAAAGTCACCACACACATCCAATAAAAGGTGCAGGTTGAAAAAGAACTGAAAAGAACTTAAACTTATACTTCAGGCTAATCTCCAGCACAGCAACAATAAAAAAAAAAATCAACACATTCTGGAGAAGAGACAGAATCTGATTTCTAGAGCTACATTATTAGATTTAAATGTCCAGATTTAAAAAAAAAAGAAAAATCCCAAGAAACAGGAGAGTGTGGCCCATTCAAAGGAAAACAACATCATCACAACAGAAACTTTCCCTGAGAAAGACCATATAGATGGTGGGTTTGCTAGAAAAACCTTAAAACAACTGACTTAAAGATAATCAAAGAAGGGCTGGAACTGTAGCTCACAGGCAGACTACTTGCCTAGCATGTGTGAGGCACTGGCTTCGATCCTAAGCACCACATAAAAATAAATAAAGGCATTCTATCCATCTACAACTACAAAAAAAAATTTTAAAAGATGCTCAAAGAATCAGTTTATCCTGCTAAGCGAATTAAGCCAATCCTCAAAAAATCAAAGGCTAAATCTACTCTCTGATAAGTGGATGCTGATCCATATGGGGGTATGTAAAAAATGGAGAAACTTTGGGTAAAGAGAAGGGAAGGGAGGGTGGGAAGGAAATATGGGGGTGGGAAAGATGGTAGAATGGGATGGACTTTATTATCCTAGGGACATGTGACAATACATCATGTATATATATGTATATATATGATGTGAAAAAAAAAATATATATATAACATATATATGATGTGATAATATATCATGTACAATCAAAAAACTGAAAGTTGTGCTGCAATTGTGTACAATGCATTCTATACAATCAAAATGCATTCTGCTGTCATATATACCTAATGAAAATAAATAAATTTTAAAAAATCTTAAAAGGACTGGGAATGTGGCTCGAAAAATAAAAAGATGCTCCAAGAATTAAAGGAAGACATGAGCAAAGACAAGAAAATGATACACTAACAAAATGGAAATATTAACTAAGTTATAGTAACCAAAATGAAAAATACATTACAGGGATTCAAAGACATATTTGAATAGGAGGAAGAAAGATCAATGAAACTGAAGTTATGACAATTGAAAGTATTAAGTCTGAGAAGCAAAAAGAAAAAAGATTCTTTATGTTGATCTTCAAAATTAAAAAAAAAATACTGATGCACAAAAGTTCAAAATCTGGGTATCTTACTCAATACTGTTCTAACAAACAAAACCATCCAAGTAAACAAATGGATGTCCCCAGTCTTCAACTTTTACTTCTCATCCAGCTACAGTGTATCATCCATGCAGCCGTCACAATTATTATACTAAACAAAGCTAATCCTGTTATACCTGTGCTTTGAAATACTTTCTTTGCTCTCAGCTGGCTAACAAGGTCCTCTGTTCACCTCGGGCTGTCCCTCCTTGCATTGTGCACACCTCATCCCCAGGCTTTTACACAGAAGCGGTCACCCCCACCTTCACTCTCTCCCAGGCAAACATTTCCTGGCCTTCTTCTCTGCCATTATCTACTTCTTTCTCTGGGTGTTTTCCTTGATGCCCCAGACCATTCCCACGTGCTCTAACATACATTCCCACATGCTCTCATGGCAACACTTAAATCCTTCCTTGAAGACCTTCATTCATACATTTGACAAATACTGAGCTTCTGCTCTGTCAGACCCGGCCCTTGGTGCTTGAGATACAACAGGGAATAAGACAAAGAACTCCTCCCCATGGAGCTGATGACATTCTAGTAAGAGGAAGCAGACTAGAAATTAACGTCAAAATAATAGCAAAGAAGTAGAATATTTGGTGATTGCTCATCATCATATCCCAGGAACCTAGGACAATGCCTCGCTCCTAGCCAGTGCTCAAAAAATACTTACTGAATGAATAAATACAGCAGTGTGAAAAGATGCTATGTGAATGTGAAGTATTGTCTACTGCCTATGAAAACCTCTTCTCAGAGTCTGGTCTAAGCTTTCAGAGGCCTAAAGCATGTTGTGTTAGTCATACCAGGCCATTCACTACTTAGACTTGGTTTTATAGTTGGCAAAAGTCATAATTTTACCAGTAATTTTCAGATCAAATGAGTTAAGCACTGAAGTCTCGAAAGTCCCAACTTGGCATACTGTGCATCTTCCTCAAACTCAAAACACAAAATTAAAAGAAAGCCAGTTCCTTATATGGTTTGGACACCAGAATGCTGGCTTCGTGCTACATATAAAAGGTTAATACTGGAAAAGTCAATAACTACCATGAACAAGGACCCTGTCATATCACTGTCAAGGCCTAATCCTACCTAAGTTATCACCTGCTGAAGTAAATTAAAGTCAAGAAAGTAAACATTTAATGAATATTCACTTGCCTTTGGTCCAAGAAAGTCTTAGAAATAAGCTTTCCTTTAATTAAAAATAAAAATAACCCAGAAAGCTGAAATAAGATCTGAGGAACACTCAACACAGGTCAGCCAGTCAGCATAAGTAAGAGTTGGCAGTGCCCAGGTGAAACTGCTCCAGGATGTGACTGTAACACCATTCTGTTCATGCAAAAATTTGGAAAACAGATTTTCTGGGCAGAACTGGGGCCTAACATCTCCACTACCAAGTTCAAAGCCAAAAAATAAACCTGGTACAAAGGTACCCGTGGTTCTGAAAATAGCTCACTATCTTTAAAGACAGCAAATACATCAAGCCTTGGGACTGAGACACGCACCAATCCATCAACCAACTGACAAGCCAGTATTATGTACTATGCTAAGTGCTCTGAAGCATAGTCACACATATAAGAAAGACATAATTCTAAGCCTTAAGGAACTTTAAATCAAGTTTAAAAAATAAGACAGAAATGAATGGAAAAACAAAAAAAAATGCAAACCAGATTGAAAGGCTGGCATTCTAAGAGCCAGAGAAGTGGTAGATTGTTGCTCTGGAGGCCAAATCAATTGGTGAGAGCCCAAAGAGGGACTCTCAGCAAGGCTGGTTTCACAAGGAGTGGGACTCACCAGGATGTTTGCAGACTGAGAAAAGCAGAGAAGAGCCCTACACTGTTCTAGGTGCCCTTCAGTCTTGAAGAACAGATGGGAATCACCTCTCCCTGGGCCATACGAGGCTGAAGGAAGAAGAGGAGAATGTGTGGAGAAGGAAGAGACTGACACACTGCTAAGGCAGAGATGTGTAAAGCAGCCATGGTGGGGAAGGCTACAGCAAAAGGCTCTGGTGTAGAGCAGGCCAGACTGTGGAGACCTCAAACTCCAAACTAATGAATTATTTCCAATTACTGGTAAGACACTTGATGATGTGGCCCAGAAGTATCACAATGAACTGTGTTTGGGTCTTCCCTAAACAGTTTCATGTAAGTCTACACTGTCCACACAAAAGAAGTAGAGCAAATTTTTTTTAATGTGTTAAAAGTTGAAAAACCAACATATTTTCATAGATATTTAAATAAAGTCATATCACTGTGACTAAGTTTTAGATCATGCAGTAAATCATACATATCTGAATAAGAGCTATAACTACTGAAAGATCCATTTTAAACAGCACTAAAAAATGACTTCTGAAAGGCAAATCTAATCCTCCTACACCTACTCCATCACTTCACCCTCCCCCACAAACCTGACTAGGGTCTTTATTTTCCTTTAAGCATTACAGGTTTCTTTATGTACCTGGAAGGAAGAGCTGTTAGTCATCAGTCTGGATGGTGTGGGTTAATAGGGTCTTTGTTCAGAAAATTTAATTATAGGTTTGAACCTTGGATGAATGCAAAAGGAAAACACTGGAGGGGACTCGCAGCTAATCTGCCAACTAAGTGGACCCATGCGACTTCAGGAGCGTCCCTGGGTGCATTGTAGAGGCAGTTTCTTCCTTGTTGTCTGTAGCATGTCCTGCCCTAGTTTACTCCTAATTTGCTTCTCTGGCCTGATCTCTGACTGTCCTACAACAACCATTTCTGACAAAGGGCTCTGCAACCAAAGGCCCAAAGATGCTAAACCATAATTTTGGCAGTTTTATAACCTTTAGAGTTTTATATACCCTTCTGCCTCAATGCAGGCAGCACAACTAAGACTGTGCTCCTGTGCACTGGCTCCAGGCAACCTCAGAGCTTTCCCACCTTTGACCCCAAAGGCTTTGCAGAGGAAACAAAAGTTTAAAACCTGGCTTTAACATACCTCTACATTCACCAAATACTTTGACTCTGGCAAGTGATTATCTGAGGAAAGCTGCTGAACCAAGGGTATTTGGGGCTGCATTTTATACTTTGTTATCCTAGAGATACCAGTATTTAAAAAATATGAACTAGAAACAAAATAAAATGCAATAACTGTTAAAAGACTAGAGTTTGAAAGTTTTGTGAGCAAGAAAGGAGAAAACTGATTAATAAAAAACCTGCTTTTTACTTCCACAGGAAATCTAAAATTGACGCCAGTATTACAAAAGGATAAAAGTGCTGACCAAAAAATGTCAGTGAAATCAACACAAAATGCATAAAGAGAACCTCCCAAAGTAGTGGAGCTCTGAATGCCTGGAAATCTCGTTTCCTCCTAAAGCTCAGTTAAGTGATGATAAAATTCCTAGTTTAAAAAAAAAGTAAGGGAAACTGTTTTAAGCAAACTAAAATAATCAAATTAACATGTCCAAACATTCAGATTCCTAAAGAAAAGTAATATGTGAATATAATGCATAGGAATTGTTAGGGCTACAATTAATTGAAAGGTGAATAGGTTATTCTGGAAACAAGAACTCTGGTTTCTCTTTATTTCCATCATTCTTTCATTCACTGACTAATATGTATGGCATTCTGAAGGATTAAAAAAAAATTGAATCAAGCATTCAATACCCTCAAGTGCTGGGGAAGTCAAAAATCAAAATCTTAAAACAACTAATCCAAAGCTCTCCTGTTTTGAAACCTCCCTTAAACATTAAAAGGCATTTCCAGTTCAAAATGCAAAGGTAATGATTCCCACTGAGCAATGATTATTTGGATAGAGACATGTGGTAAACATTTCCTAGGGAAATGAAAAAAGGTCAAAGGTAAAAGACAACTGAGAAGAGCTGCAACATCTCGGCAAGTTACAAATTTAAGGGGTAAGGGACACACACAACCTCCATCCATTAGAAGCTGAGATTTAAAAGAAAAGCTGAGGCTTCTCTGGGGTGAATATCATGACATCTGTTCTCTTCTCATAATAGCAACTAAGTTGATTTAAGAAAATATTCTCTCTCTCTTTTCTAGAGCTGTTGGTTCATAATTACATGATTTTTCTTGAGCTTTGGTTTCCTTAAGATGTGTTTATTCTGCACATCTGCTCTCCCCATACCTGATTACACAAAGGTATCATAAAGAGCAAACCAACAGGTATAAAGAGACCAGCCCTCAAAACAGATCAAAGCAAACAGCCCATGGAGTCCTTTGGAAATCTTGGCTGGCAGCTCTTGTAAATAAAAGTGCTTCTAAAGCAGAAAGCATTAAACTAACGTATTTATATAGGGCGTGACTGACAGGTCAGTTATTAACTTCATAAAAACACAGGCAATGTTAACTAGCAAGAATGTTTGTTCTAGCTGTTCTATCTGAAGGAAAATGAAATCCAAGATAGAATGGCTTGTTCTCTGTTTCTTTTAAGTATTTATTTTAGAACCGTGCAGTATAAAAAATGTTTTTTTAAGTCAGTGAACTTAAGCTATTTTGCTTACTGTTCTGGAATTTAAGTATGTTGTTATAATTCTTTAGAAAACAAATGTTACATTTACTAAAGTCAAATTCCAATGGTGCACCATGATCTTTTCAAGCCCTCAACAATTTTTTACTCTTCTGAGTTACTAAAACTAAAGAAATTTACATTAATTCATCTTTCTTCCAGTATCTAACGTGTATCAAATCAGGGAATCAAAGTGCAGGCAGACTTCCTCCCAGTGCTCTGGATGCAAGCATGTGTTCCTTGAACTGCTTATGGCAACAGACCTAAAATCTGCCAAAAGGATAAAAGAATGAAGGGTCTGTATTTTATTAATATTATTTTGAGGGCTTATTTTTATCTATACATTCTATCATGTGTTATCACTTATTGCAATATTACAAGGCAGATATTTTATTTTAAAAATTCTCTCAGAAAATAATGTCAGCTGCAGGTAAATATACAGTCAGGAAATCCTGTAGAAGAACTCAAGTCCATTTCTGCAAGCAATAACTTTTATCTTGAAACTTACTTAACATGGTTAGCGCCCACACCCATCCCAGTGGGTACTGACAAAAAAAAAAAAAGAAAATGTCAGCTAACTTAAAAAAATGTTTCTCCAATTTGAAAAGTGACTTCTCTAGTAGTTGTTTTGAGCAACTATATAGCAAGGAAGTATACAAAACTTCTATTTACCCAGTCTATGCTCTTATTCATTTATATGATGATTTTTTTAAAGTAACAAGGAAAAGGTAGAAGGAAAAGTTAGAAGGAAAAACAAGGTTTTGCTTTTTAGAATCAATCAACAAATACTTTTAAGATTGGAGTTACATAAATTTGGCATTTCCTAGCCAAATAAATGCTTATGAAGTGGACTGGTGTTTATGTGCATGTTTGTTTATGTGTGTTTAATATTCTCAAGCCTCAGAGTTTTTCCATGTAAACAAAAGTTTTGTTAAATGCCTCTTGAATTAAATTTAAAAGGCTATCTGTTATCAAAATGTTTCGCTCATAGTAAAGGCTGTCATCATATGAGCTGCACACTAAACACAAGAGCAAACCCCAAATCCCAGAAAAACTATCCGTGCTCATCAGTACATTTAATGCAGCACAATCCTGATTCCTCCAGAGTTCCTACAAACAACAGTCCTTCAGAACACAGAATTCTTATGAAATAAATACTCAATCTTAGAACATGCCCTGGCCTCCTCCACTACCCACACATCCCCGCCCCTCCTGCAGGACTATATTTTCAAACTAGAATATTTGTTTTGACACACTTCTGCTTGCTTAATTCTCTGGCAAAGGATTTCTTGTGCACTCCTAGCCAGTAATGAACTTTTTGCCAGAAAATATGCAACTCTTAGCATGACAAGAATAAGGGGGTAAAAAACCCTTCCATAGAGACTTCCAGAATTGAAGATAAAAACAGGTACACTGGATGAAGAGAACCCTTTCCCCTAACATTATAACTTCCTCTTGTTTTCCCTGCTTCACACCACTGTGAGGAGGAAAACCTTCATTTGGCAGTTTCACATATCTTCTCTACACTATTTAAAGCAAGGAGAAACTATTACTCCAATCTTGCTTTCTAATTAAAGAACTACTTATCCAAATGAAAAATGTAGGTTAGCTAATCCTACTCAGGGAGTAAATCTCCAAAACAATTTCTTAATAACAGTTTATCGAGAAAATTAAAATCCATTGAAGTCATTTAATCCAGTGGAATACTTACTTCTCTTTCATTATTTCTCCAGTTACATTTAAGGAACCCAACACTCAAAAACTTAACAATGCAAGATGGCTCCACCTTTCCCACTGAATTCAGAAGGGCTGGGTGGGAATCACACTGTGCTCCTTGGCGAGCTTAGGGTGTGGGTGAAGCACCTCCTCCACGACTACCCTGAATCTTGAGAGGGCAAATCCACAGAATAGACTTCCTTCATGGGTGGATTCAGGCACTCTGTAACAAAATAAAACACAACTGATGGATCTTGAAACAGAAAAGCATATCCCAAACAATTTTAGATTATTGAAATGCTTGTGAGCTGACAGATCCTCTTCCTGCACACATCACTTACTTACTGATGTCTCCTGGCATCTATCCTCACCCCACTGGTGATCTCATTCACTCCTGGTATGGTATATCATCTCCACACAGATGACTCCTTCATCTAGCCCAGACTCCACTCACATATCTAACTGCCAAATGGATATGACCCACTCCACATGCCTCAGTATCTTAAAACATAGTTGCAAAACTGAACTTGAAATCTTCCCTCAACAATCTGTTCTTTCTAAATCTTCACCTTTACAAATGGTCCCAGAAACTATCCAAGCCAAAACTCCACTATCTTTCCTCTTCCCTGGTCCCCTCATTTTCCATCAAGTCCTATCAAATCTACTATTATACTCTCTCTTGTAATCAATATCCCTCTCCATCCTCCTTGCCTGCCTCAATTTTCCCCAAAGCACAACTTTCTTTTCTCACCACTTGGTCCATCCAGTTTTCCAAAATGGGTTCTTTAAAACACAGTTCTTTGCAAAATATCCCACAAGAAGAATTCCATGACTCAATATTTTAAATGAGTACTCACATTAAAGTGCTCAAGAAAGCCTGGGTTGAAGATACACATTCACACCAACCCATCTATGCCACACCTGTTCTCCTGGCTCACTTTCTTCCCACAGTTTTTTCTTCATCTAGCTAATCTCTACTCATCTTTCAAGCTCAGACCCTGACTCTTATAGGAAGCCTGTCTGAGAGATACCATTTATCTCCATTTCAAGCTTTTAAATTTCTTCTTGCCATCTCTATACCATACTATGGTCATGTACTTTGGAACATATCTGCTCTGCTGGATTCTGAGATGCTTAAGAGCAAAGATTTTCCACTTATGTGTCTTTTAATGCTTAGCACATTGTTGGTACACAGGAGTACGTCAATAAACCTACATGAGCAAATGAATGCTAACATGCATTTGCTCATGCCAACTCCTAACTTACTCAATCAAACAAAAGCCCTACAGGTAGTTTCCCAATTCTGTACATGAAGCAACTAAAGGAGAAAAAAATGGATAAGTTTCATTATTCCTCTAATATGACACTTTTTTTTTATCTCCTGCAGGGTATACATGAGTAATTCTACTCAACTTCTCAGGAAAGAGGACATGATTAAACCACTGGAAAACTGCTTGGCAAAACTCTTGTTACTTTTAGAAATACTGTATATTATTGAACAAAAAAAAACTTTAATGTAATGGAAAAATAACTGGGTTAGGAGTCACATTTGAATTCAAACACCAGCTCTGCTTCACACTAGGTATGAGGCATGTAGCAAATTAATCATCTAAACTCCAAGTGTGTCATCTAGAATGAGGACAATAATACTTTCCATATTGAACATTCCTATTAGGAATACATAAGATAAGTATAAGAAAGCCCTCTGCAGGCTTTGTTATAAAGTTGGATACACCAATGCTGTTTCCACCTTAAACAATATAATGGAATGATGTTTACCTCCCCATCTAGCAATATTTATGATTGATTACTATATATTTTTATTTTTACTTCCCTTGATGATAACTAGTCCAAATAACTGGAAAAGTTTTTAAATCTGCATACTGAAAGTTAAGAAACTTTCTACTAAATTGAACCAATCAAAGCACATCTGCTTTGAGGCTTGGAGTATAAACTGGGAAATAAGAAAAACCATTGAGTATTTAATAAAAAGCTCGACAACAGTCTTAAAAATTTCAACAAAATCATGACCAGTACAACTGGCTAGACTATCTACACTGCAGAGACTGTCCACACTCTTCTGTCACTAATGGAATCTTATATAATATAGTCAATGCTCCCAGCCCTACAAACTATGAACAGCTCAGTAGATAAATCTCAATAAACCTCCACATCAAACAGACTGGAAGAAATCAAAAGACCACTGAGCTAAGCCAGACCAGGCTGATATTTTGGTTTATTGGTTAACTGTTATGCTTGGAAAGACATAAAGCTTAATTGCAAGGCTTGAGGTGTATGTAAAAAATGCCTGACTTAAGTAGAAATACTGATCAGAGCATCTGTCACTAGCTAAAATACGTGGAGATCTTTACCCGGGATATTTTTTGTTATTTTTATTTTAAATAAATGAAAATAGCCAGTTACACAGTGACTAAACATGAATCATTGTTTCAGCTTTTTGAGAATGCTAGGAAATACCAGGTGTAAATGAGGGAGTAACATTGCCGTTAATCCAGGGCATGTGAAAGTTAAAAGGGGAAAGAATCTGGTTTAGTTTATGGCTTCTTGTGGTATTAACTGAAAGGGTAAAGTTTCTAAGCTGGAAGGCTTGAATTAAAATGCAAAAGATTAGGTATTATTGAGTTCCTCTGTTACACCCAGCTTCCTGAGATAGTTAAGACTACACCCTACTAGCCATTTAGCCTAGGGCCCTGTGCAGTTTGTCACAGGGCCCGAACCAATCAGTTTGAATGTGTACCCCGCTTAGGAATGACCAATCACCCCTGCCCGAGCTGTTCCCGCCAATGGATTTGCCAATCACGTCTCAGAGTTGTTGTTCAATTTCCCCGCGCCTCATGATGATTTGTTCTGATGTATGCAAAGCCCACCGCCCTCTCCAAAAAGTGTACTTAAGCTCTGCTTGACCTTTGCTCTGGGCTCTCGGCTGCTCTCCCTCCTTTAGTGAGCACAGAGCCCCAGTGCGCTGGAATGGATCCCCAATAAATCCCCTTTTGTCAATTGCATGGAGTAAGTCTCTTGTGTGGTCTCTCCCTCCAATGATCCGCCGGACCCCCTTTACATTAACCATAGGTTTCTCACAAATTTTTTTTAAAGAGAGAGTGAGAGAGGAGAGAGAGAGAGAGAGAGAGAATTTTTTTTAATATTTATTTTTTAGTTCTCGGCAGACACAACATCTTTGTGTGTATGTGGTGCTGAGGATCCAACCTGGGCCACATGCATGCCAGGAGAGCGCGCTACCTCTTGAGCCACATCCCCAGCCCTCTGACAAATACTAATGAATACAACACTTTGAAACACTATATGGAAAAGTGAAATCCGGTGGTATAATCTGGATCTCTTAAACATTTTCTACTGAGTAACTCCAGTTGGCTGAATAAGCAACAAAAGCTAACATTTTTTAAAAGGCCCTAGGAGAAAGTTCTCCTAGTAAAGGTCTTATGAAAAGCTGAAAATGAGGTCCTCATCACTGCCTTCCTCTAATTTCCACCACTACCAAAGCTACCCAACTATACTCAAGCAGCATAGTGCATTAGGACATGCAAAGACTTAAAATGCAATCCCTCCCCTTTAGAACCTTGTGTTCACTTGAGAGTACATAACTAATTTACAAGAAAGAGACAGTACACAGCCTCTGGGGTGGTACAGGAGAGTCCTATGGAACAACAACAACAACAACAAAAAATGCTGAGATGACAATTAAAACAATGGGCACTAAAGGAGAGTTTCCTATATACTAAGCACCAGCCTTAGGCCCTCTACACCAGCCTTAGGCCCTCTTAGCTTTATCACATTTGCTCCTCACAATTCCAGAGGCAGACTCTATTGTCATTCACATTTTATAAGGATGCTGAGACAAAGAAATGGAGGCTCAGGGGACTAAGTCACTTACACCAGAAATCAAATGTAGACATGCCTATTTCTATATTCATCTTCTTTGCCTGCTCCTAGGGCAGAGCCTGAAGAAGGCAGTATGGACTAATACAGAGCTGAAGCCCCAGAGTCTGCTCTCCAGAAAACCAGTTTTAGGAAGACCATTGGGCTGAACCCAAGGATGGAAATCAGCATAGCTTAAGAAGAAGGGAGAGGCAGGCATTTAGGAGCAGAAAAACCATGAACAAAAGCACTCAAAGTAAAAGCTTAACATTCAAAGGAACAATAGGGAGATTAGCTTGATTAGTGTGTGGGTATATGTTTGGAATGGGAGAAGGTAGTTGGCAGGCTTTAATAAATATTTGTAAGTTTGAATAATGCGAGATAAGGTGAAAAGGGCCTTGAAAGCAAAGCTGAAGAAAATGCAATTAACCAACAAATAACTTGAGCAAATGTTCAGCCTCCCTAGTAATAAAAGCAATGTAAATTGAAACACCAAGGTCTTTTCCTTCTCACATTCCCTGAAATTTGCATTAAAAAAAAACTTATTTCTGGGGCTAGGGTTGTGGCTCAATGGTAGAGTGCTCTCCTAGCATGCATGAGGCACTGGTTCGATCCTCAGTACCACATAAATGTGAAACAAAAATACTGTGTCCACCTAAAACTAAAAAATAAATATTTTTTAAAAATGCTTACTCTTAGTACTAGGAAGATTGCACATGCTGGTAAATGTGTTAATTGGTATCAGTTAAAAGAAACTTGGCTATTAGTTTCATGGAATGTTTATATTCTTCAGTCCAGCAATCTCCCTTTCAATAATCATAAAAACATGGACAGGGGCTGGGGTTATGGCTCAGTGGTAGAGTGCTCACCTCACATGTGCGAGGTCCTAGGTTCGATCCTTAGCACCACATAAAGATAAATAAATAAAATAACGGTATTGTATCTAACTACAAACTAAAAAAACAAATTTTTTTTAAAAAAGAACAAAGATAAAATTCATGAGAGAATATTCCTTGCATCACTATCTATAGTGGGGAAAAATCAGATAAAATGCTCAAGATTGTTGATTAAAATAAAAATAACTCTTTTAAAAAGAAAAAAGGCCAATTAGAGCAATAAACTTTATACTATGTGAAATGGAAAGTGAAACGTGTGACTGGAAGTGAAATGGAACCTGTTTTTTCAAGAAAATTAATTTATTAAGAAATATGACGGGCTGGCGATGTGGCTCAAGAGGTAGCGTGCTTGCCTGGCATGCGTGCGGCTCGGGTTCGATCCTCAGCACCACATACAAAGATGTTGTGTCCGCCAAAAACTAAAAAATTTTTAAAAAATTCTCTCTCTCTCTCCCCTCCCTCTCTCTCTCTCTCTCTCTCTCTCTCTCTCTCTCTCTTAAGAAAAAAAAAAGAAATATGACAACTTGTGGGTTGGGGTGTGGCTCAGTGGCAGAGCCCTTGCCTAGCACAAGTGAGGCCTTGGGTTCGATCTTCGGCACCACATAAAAAATAAATAAATTATAAAATAAAGAACTCTGAAAAAAAGGAAGAAAGAAAAGAAAAGAAATATGACAATATGTAAAACCTAACAGTATAGAATGCAACAACGAGTCGTGTCCTGTGACCTAGAAATCACACACAGGAGACTCTACTTGCAGAAAGAGGCTTACACATTAAAACACTTTATAAACAAAGATACACAGCAGTCTGTTAATTTTTTTTAAACTAGGAGGATTACAAATTATCAAACAAAAATGAAAAGTGATTCCTACCAGTGAAAAAAGAAGGGTGTGTGTAGAATAACTACAAATACATTTTATAAAAACTAAATACTCATGAATTTAAAAAAAAGGTCCAGAAAACACAGCAAAATGACAACTGCAATGCAATAGCCTAGGTGAAGACAATAAAACTGTGTAACTTTTTCATATTTTTCTTAATAAGCACATATTACTTTCAACATACAAAGAGAGAAGAAGAGTGAAACAGAAGAGTAGGAGTGAAGTCCTGGAAACCACAGCATCATCTTCCCCCCACCAAGGTTCTGCCCATACTTAACTACCCCATGTCAAATCGACACACTGGCCACAAAGAGGAGAGATGCTAGTTGGAAAGCAAACCTTTTGACTATAAGGAAAGAAAACTCAGCCATGGCACTGAAACCAGGAAGTACCTGAAGGACCAAAAAACAAGGCTGACTGTTGGAAAAGAAAGAGTGTAGGAAAAGATTTGGGAGTCCAAAGACCTACTGAAAATGTACCAGTGTTTTCTTTTAATTCACAAATGCACCCAGGTCTCTGAAGATTCAAGATTTTTCTAAGTAAACGAATCAAAAAATACAGAACAAGGAGAAGAGAAAATACTCTGACATATCATTTATTGTTCCCCATAGAGAATAAGATATTGCCAATTACAGAGTACCTCTGATTATAAAGAATACACACTAGAAATCAGGGAGTCCCTCTGAGAAATCTCCTTAAAGAGCTGGCCTACCTCTAAGCACTTCCTACCACATGAGCTATATCACATATACCATAGAGAAAAACGGGAAGAATCCTCAGATGCTCGCCTCTTGGATTATACCAGAACAATGGTATAATATTTGATTCCTCTCTCTTCTTCTTTATCATTGCTGTCACTTCACAATAAGACTGACCTGTTCCTTGATTGTGTTTTAGTTTATTTCATTGTAAGCACACTATATGTTCCGTGAGAATAGGCTGTTCTTAGATCTTTTTTGGTGTCACCTAGTACTAAGCCCTGTATACAGTTGATAGTTAATACATATTTATTGATAGATATCAGGCTAGGTGCTCAAAGTCATTCCAGACTAAGGTAAATTGAGAAACATGATTCCTTCTGCTACTGTGATTTTTTAAAATAATTCTACGAAGAGTGACATTACTCCAGGTGTCACTATACATGACTGTAATCCCAGCTACTTGGAAGGCTGAGGCAGGAGGATCCCAGCCTTGGCAACTTAACAAGACCTTATCTCAAAATAAAAGATAAAGAAGGCTGGGGATACAGCTAAGTGGTAGAGCACTTGCCTAGCAGGCATGAAGCCCAGGTGTAGTCCTTAGGACTACCAAAAAAAAAAAAAGAAAGAAAGGAAGAAAGAAAGAAAGAAAAGAGGGTTATTATACAGAAGGCCCTAAAAAACCATTAAAAATTCTATTTAATGGGAGCAGGAAGAAACGTCTACAGAAAATGCCAGGGATTCCACGGGATTCAATTTTCATGGACAAGCCAACCAGTTTGGCAATGCATGAGGGCACAATTTTAAATGCAGCCAGGGCTGAAAACAGGAAGGATATACACAATCAAGTATTTAGGGACAGTATGTTCCTTGGTGGAAGGCCACAACTTATAGTCATATGGCAAATGAAATACATGATATTATAAATGGTGGCATTGCAGGTAGCCCACAGAAGTTATTTACTTCACCACTGGAACAATATACTTTTATAATGATAAATAATTGAAAACTAGTTCATTGAAATATTGGAAAGCAATCAAGGAGAACACCACTAAAAGAACTTCTTTTCTCTGAAATATAGAAGCTTCAGGGAAAGTTCTCAATTAAAGCATTAAGGAGTTGAAGATGACCTGTGCTGGGTTTCTGGGGGAAACTAGGCACTTGTGACCCTTAGAAGTCAGTGGCACAGTATTTTTAATACACATAATTCCATTTCCAAATGCAGGTAGGGGAGGCAGAGCACCAATATTGCTCTGCGTTGAACACATTTTCTAGCAGCAATATAAACAAAAGGTGAGGGAAGATTTTCCCACATTAATGGAAGAACTGGAAGAGACACAGGGAGAAAGTGTGTTTAAAAGACATTAGCAAGAGCTCTGCTACAGCCACGTCTGCACAGTGCAGCGGGAATGAGGCTCTTCCCATGAGGGAGAGCAAAGTCCACAGTTACCTTCAGCTTCCCACCTTGCTTTATAGGTAACTTTACAGTTGAGTCCAAGTCTTGCCTCTCCTCTTCCATTGTTCTTCAGAGATTTGCATCCTATTTTATAAATGTGTGTCATTCCCTCATCCCCTCAGTGCTTGAACCTACCTCGTATACTTGCTGAATGAATGATGAAGAAAAAAAATGTCAGAATGCCTAACCTGGACACCAGTTACACAGAAATGGAACCACAGGCATAGGAAAGCTTTGATTAAAGGGGTGACAGAGGGGATCAAGTGAATTACAGGACAGGGGTATGTAGCTGACCATTAGATGGATCTAAGTCAATTATTCAGATTTGAGAGGTTGTAGAAATAGATACAACTAAGATGAAGATGTCGTAAGAGTAAAAGAAAGGCAAGATGTCATGGAATTGTGCTTATAGAATGGAAAATTCTAGTCTTCCAAGATTTAGCAACTGGATCAGACGTACTGATCCTTGTCGAATGAAGCTAATCTAACCCTAACTTCTGTCAAGCCCAGCTGGTTTGCCCTGACCCAGACAGCCTCATGTTCCAATTCTATAGAGGCAGTTTGTAGAGAACAAAGCAGTTAGAGTTCAGAGGACAGAAAAGAAAGAAACTTGGCAGAAAAAGAAAGAGAGATTATTCAGAACAATTGGCCTAATTTGAGTTCAGAGGCCAAAAAAGTCACATCAAAATACCACATTCAATTGAAATAGAACAGGGATTTTTGACACAGAAACAAAAATAATTAAATGCCAATTCCCATAAATTTAGAAAGATCATTTGACTTCACACTATTTGGCCTTATGATAAGAAAACCAATATATGGGACAAATTCCAAAAGTAAACCAGAGTTTGTGATAACAAACATGTTAACACTGTTAGCTTATTAGAGATGAGCTGTGAACCAGGAAGATAATTCATAATGTCAAAGAGCATTTTCAAGCTTGGATTCAGAATCTCTATTTTAATGTTTTACAAAACTTGGTTCATGTGTGAAGACATACATATACTTTGTTCCTGGGTGCTATGGTTTTGGATATGGTTTATCCCTCAAAAGGACATATGCTGGAAGATTGGTATCCAATAAAATGATGTTGGAGTAGTCAAACTTTTAAGGGGTAGGGCCTCATGAAAGGTAACTAGGTTACAGGGTTACTTATACCCTCATGAATGGATTCATGATGTCTTGGAATAGGTCAAACCTCATGGGACTGAATTAGTTCTTGATAAACTGGGCTATTGGAAAGCAAAGCCACACCATGCAATTGGCCCTTCTACACAGTCCATTGGTTTCCTTTCTACTTCCTGACCATGTTGTGATAGCCATGGGTGTGGGGGAGGGAACTTTTCCAGAATACTAGCACCATGCTGTTTGGACCACCTTCCACCACCAGAATCATGAGCCAAATAAATCTCTTTTCTTTATGCACTACCTAGCATCACGTGTTCTGTTATAGCAACATGAAATGGACTAAGGAATTACATGAAAATTTTTTAAATGCAAGCTATTTACAAGAATGAATTATAGCCACATCAGTGTTTATATCAGCTCAATTCAAAATAGCTAAGCTATGGAACCAACCTAGGTACCTTTCCACAGATGAATGGATAAAGAAAATTTGGTATATATACAAAATGGAATGTTAGTAAGCCATAAAGAAGAGTGAAATTATGGCATTGGCTGGTAAATGGTTGGAACTGAAGAATGTCGTGCTAAGTGAAATAAGCCAGTCCCCCAAAAAACCAATGGTTGAATGTTATCTCTAATACGTGGATGCTAACACACAGTGAAGGAAAGTGGAGAGGAGAAGAATAGAAGTTCAACTGGATTAGATAAAGGAGAATGAAGAGAAGGGAGTGGAGAGGAGAATAAGAAAGACAGTACAATGAACTGAACATAACTTTCCTATGTTCATATGCGAATACATGACCAGTATAATTCCACATCATGTACAACCACAAGAATGGGATCCTAATTAGAATAAGCTATACACCATGTATGTATAGTGTTAAAATACACTCTACTGTCATATAAAAAGAATAAAAAAATTAAAAAGAATGAATTATACAGAACCGTATATCTAGACCCTTGTACTATTTCATATTTCTTTACAACTACATGTAGGAAATATGTAAAGAAAATAAATTTTCATATTAGGCTAAAATATATTTATTATCTTCCTATATTTAAATCACTGTTCCTAATTAAAACATTTTCAATGCTTTTGAGATGACCTTGAACATCAGACATCAATGTAGTAACACACATTGCTTAATTCACACTCTTTCCCCGACCTTGTCCTTCCTTTTAATGGAACTTGACTTTTAGAATTTACCATTCTCAGACTAGTCATGTGCTTCAGGAAGAGCTAACATATATTCCAGGCCCAACTGAAGAACCCTGATTTGTCTAAGCTAATTATGGCAGATCTATTTCCCCCACCCGGGTTAAGTTGGGACATGTTAAAAATTAACTTTGGTCAATAATATATGAATAAAAATCTGTAGGATGTGGAGGTGGGGACATAGAAACACACACAGGAGGAAGTGTCATTGTTTTCAAAAAGAAATAAGAAACACAAGGCTTCTAAATATTGTGTTTCAACTCTAACATCTGGAGGATGGCTCCAACATCTACATAATAGCAGCCATCTTGTAACCATCCAGAAAGCCTCCTGGGTCCATGCCTTCACGTCTAGGATGACACAGTAGAAACACAGAGAAAACACATGCTTCAACCTGAAAGAAATAAATCCCCCTTAAAACATCCTGGTTACATATGTAATAACTTTTCCCTGTTTAAATTTTGATTTGGGTTTTTTATTAGTTGTATCCAAAAGCATTCTAACTACTATTAAGTCTGAACTATTTCAAACTTACATTTAAATATTAAAAAATGGAGCTATTATTTGAGGGATGAAAAATGACAATGACAAGAGTATGCTACTTAATTTTTTTAACCACACAAATATAAAATAAAGATATTGTGTCCACCTATAGCTACTTAATTTTTTACTAGGACATCTAGCCCAAGGTACAGAACTCAGTACTTCTAGTGAATCCTAAAGTCTATTATATTTCAAAGGTGTTTACTACTCTATTCCCCCTTCACTACTTGCCTCCCCTCCTTCCCCACTTACAAGCAAACACATAAGTACACATACCACAGTCTGACAGATTAGGTCCTCAGCCTGCTGACCAGTTCATCATCCAGACTGGCGGTGCTACTTCCCCATGTCATGACTTTAGGAAAATGGAAAGTATCTTCTTCTAATAACGGTAAAGACAAACACCAAAAAAGTAATATACTGCTCATGACAGGCTCTGTGTACTGGTGAATAAATGCTTTGTACATGAAAATAATTTGTGTTCCAGTCCTGCCACTTTCCAGCTATATGACAGCAGGCAAATAACTAAAATTCACTCCCTGTCGTTTTACTCCATTGTGAGGTGATGATGATATTACTCACCTTGCAAGGATCTCGTGAAGGTTAAATTAGACACACATAAAAAATTTTATTGATCACATTTTTATCAAAAATAGTTTTGTGTGTAACAACAATAGTTGGAAATTTCTGGAATTTCAAAACTATATGTTACTAAAATCAATAGTTACTAGGACTGAATTCTGAACAAATTATAAATGTTATCTTAAATTCTAAGAAAACCATTCCCTCTGGCCTTAAGTTCTTTGACTCCATTTTCTCATTTGGAAAACAGCTCTGTGGTGTTTCTCTACAGGTAGTGAATGAGCAACAAATACAGCTTGTAAACTTCCTGATAAATGAATACTTTATCGCATAGCCCTGGAAGCAACCCTGACGTCTTAAATTATGTAATCCTGGTATTACATTATATTAGTCTGGCTCATATAAAATGTAAGCTACAAAAATATCAAAGCTAAGAAAAAATATTTACTCATGCTTTTACATGCAGAAAGAGGATGCATGCATTGCCAAGATTCCATAGAACAAGCTCAAACGAGAGCAACAATGCCTCAGTTATTAGAGAGAGCAATGGCCTGAAGCAGTCCTAAGGAACAAAGATTACTTGGTCCATGCAAGAGTCAATATTTAAGCATACAATGAGTAATTCCCACTTTAAGTTCATGAACATATTTCTTTTCAAGAACTTCTTTTTGGCTACAAATTTCATTTGTGGTCTTCCTACCTATAATCCATGAACCTATGAATGAACAAAACGTTGAAACATGAAACTCTCCAGTAAACAAAAATGTCAGTACAGACTTAATTCTGACTAGACCATCTCAACAAGGTTACACAAGACTTGTACTGTACTTCTCAGTCTCCAAAAATACTCATTTATCTACCCTGGCTAAAGCAACAGATTGAATGTTCTACAAAGATTTGTGGTAAATGCATGAATGACACCTCCAGACTATATCAAATCATGGGGCTCTTAACTTTAAATCATTATTATTTAAAATCCTCTGACAAGTAAAGTGCCTCTTTGGGAGAATGAACCTCATATTCCACATTAGAATCATTTAAATTCAAATGAATATTATTGTTGCTAATAGAAACTTCATTTCTAAATATTTTTTTCAAATGTTCTAGTCATGCTGTAAGCTAAAAATAACCATTAAATTATATTAATGCTAGCTTTGTGATCTTGAGCAAATCACTTAATTTTCTGCACCTTAATTTTCTTATCTGTTAAATGAAAATGGGATTGGGTGACTTTTTAGGTCCTTTAGAAAATAAAGACAAATAATAATTGTTATCATTTATGTCATTTTAATTAAAGATGTGAAAAATGTAACCAAAGATTCTGTAAAACATTAAGTCTAAAAGAAATTGAACCACAGCCAAGAATTTTTGTAAACCCCAAATCCCCTCTCGATAGCACCAAATAATTGATTTTTACAGAGTTAACTATGAAAAAGGTAAATTTCTTATTAGTAAAACTGATAACCTCCTGGGCTAATTTAATTCATTCCCTACTTGCCAACCAGAAAAGTATGATTTTTACCTTTCTGGTTTAACAGCATAATGTTAGAAACTTTAAGGCCTACTCTTGCCTCATCTCTTATATACATGAAAACAGTGAGGCTCACTCAAAAAAAGAATACTTATGGGCATTCTCATCCATAGCCTACCTGCCTGCCCCTCTATCGGGTATACTGTATTTTCTCTTGCCTTTGTCTTACTTGCAATAAACTGCTCTAATAACTTCCCCACCAAAAACATAAAATCCACGAACGAAAAAAACTACATAATTCATATTGTCTTCCAACACCCACAGAAAGGGTCTTAGAGTCAACTCAAGCAAACTTCTCCCCTGTGCCCCACCCCCACTGAAATCAACATACCATATTAAAAATATGTGATTATTGGCCCACATTCAGACTCTGAATGAACGAATGAAGTGGCTTGTCTCCCACAGTTAGGGCAATGTAAAATCTAAAGACATACACCAAAAAAGTAATATACTACTCATGACAGGCTCTATGTATTGATAAATAAGTGCCCTGTACATGAAAATAATTTGTGTTCCAGTCCTGCCACTTTCTGGCTATACGACAGCAGGCAAATAACTAAAATTCACTCCCTGTGGTTTTACGCCACTGTAAGGTGATGATGATATTGTTCACCTTGCAGGGATCTCATGAAAGTTAAATTAGACACATAAAAATGGCCTGGCACAAGCCAACCATGGAATAGGCAAAAGACACTAAAAGACATGCCATCTGCCTTACAAAACTTCTCCCTTCCCTCAAGGTAAGTTGAACAGAATCCAATGCAACAGATAGCTGCCATATTTTTCACTGGGCTGTCAGTTCCCCTTAGGCACAGAATATTTCTGATTCATCTCTGCATGCTAGTACCCAGCAGATTGAAAACATAATGAACGTTATTCAATGGGGAAAATGAGAATTCTTTGGGTCTGAGGATGTTAGTATTATCCCAGACCCAGTGAAAGAAAATTCCAATTTTCAGTTTGGCCAAATAGGTAAGTGTTTACTACAAGCTTCTATGTGGTTCAAAGCAAATAAGCTATTCTGAATTCTAATAATTACATTCTCTAAAATATAAAAAACTCAATTGCCCTAAAGCTCTCAATTTTAGTTTTGAAAAACCAATTCTTTCCTAAACAATGGAGTGGGTAACCACAGAAACTTGTGGAATCTCTTTTCCTAGAAAACACAAAGAACAGGAAAGAAGCCAGTCAGTCTGGAAATGGCTTCAAAATCTGCCGATAAGCAAGAAGTTGGGCTGAGTTAGATGCCCCTTGAAGGGTTCCTCCAGACCTATGCCACTAAGAAAAATAATTCTAATAATTCTGTCATTTATGTCCAAGAAAATAAAATAAATCTAACATCTCCCAATACAGTCATTGGAAATTATTTTATTTGGATCTAGTGATGCTTTTACAAACCCATTTTCTTCTTAAATTATAGTAAACTGTACTAAGCTCTTAATTTGAATATGAGCTCTTCTTAATAATACAGAATAGAAATTGCACTTAACACAGTAAACAAAATTATTTATTCATTTCTCTTTTTCAGTCTATTTCATGACCTTAAATCTACTCTTCCCCAAAGCCTTATAAGAAATACTATTTCCCCAAAAATACAGCACTCTATTTTTTCCATTTACAGATGTCCAAGGCATTCATTACCCAAATCACATTGCACAGGTGATTAGTATATGATATCTTCTATTTTCATCTGATTCACAAGTAACAGTTTATTTCTCCCCAGCTGAACTGTAAGCTCAAAAGCCCAAGTTTTGGAGCCCTCATGTTTAAACTGAATTCAAGGTAAGTACTTATTCATCATTAAGTTCTTATTGGCTCACAGGTTGAGTTTAAGCAAAAGGAAAATGTAAAAGCAATACTATTTAATTCTGCACACTGAGCACCTGTATGAAGTTTTGGCAAAGCAGACACTCCACAAAGTCAAAAATAAATCTTCTCAGACTACTATATATTGGCACTTGCCACTTAGCTGCAACTAACATAGTTGAAGGTTAAGACACACAAGGGCCCCAGAGTTAAAGATGCAATTGGTTTAGCTGCTACCCTATAAAGAATGAGCAGCTATCAAGGACGATCCATTCACATACAGATGGCAGCTACTATAGAAAAGCAGAAAGCACAGCACCTTCCCCAGAAAACATGGCTATGCATGTTCCGATTTTACATGGAATCCATTATTCATTCTGTCAGACTAAGTCAGTTAAATGACAACAAACAGAAAGAAAAGGAGTGTTAGAAAATTACAGTGTAATAACATGACTGTAAAACTTGTATTTTCTCACTGTTCATAATCCAAAGAACACATCTAGATCAGACCAATGGGCTCAAAAGCTCAATCTTAAGTGCATTCCACACACTCATACAGAGAGGCAGACCCCTGGTCCTTTCTCCACATATTAAATGAAAACTTCTGGTCCCTACTATGTGTCAGGTACTGTCTAAGGCATTGGCACTTTATCAAACATGCAATTCTAGTAACATTATATAAAGTCTCAGCTTCATATTTTAGAGGGAAGACACCTCAGGCTTGGCCCAACCTCTTATTTGAGCAAGAAGAAACTCAAGGCACAGAGAGGATAACCTCGTTGGTTATTGTGGCTTTATGAGAACAAAGGCAGGAGTAGAAAACAAACTTTTTATCCCCCCCTCCCCAGTAATAAAATTTACTTTTTCTACTAAGCAAGTATTTCTATATGCTTCCTACACACCAGACAGTATACAAGGTACCAGATACACAGGATTCTGACCCTGGTGCTGTCCTCAAAAGGCACAGTCTAACAGCAAGGCAACAGACAGAAACAGCAAACCATATCTCTAATTGTTTAGGACTTCAATTTTTAAAAAAATTAATAATAAAGTTGTAATAGTTTGTTGTAGACTCTTAATAACCCCATGAAGATAAAATCTAGATCTTACTACTCCTGTCATATAGATTGAGAAACTGAAGTATGGAGTGAATAAGGGACTCTACTAAGGTCATCTCCAGTGGCAGCAAAATGCCTAGAAACCAAGTTTATTTACTCCAAGGTAGACATTCTTTTCACACTAGATGGAAAAAAAGCAGATGTTCTTTTTATGTTCAGTTCCTTTCTGACCAAGAGCACACATTTGCAAGATTGCATGCAGAACAACCTGTGGTTGTGAAAGCAAATTTAACTGGCTGTGAGGTGTCATCAGCTGAGGTTAGTTATTTGATGACTGAGTAATCACCCAACAAGACATTGTAAGTAGCATTCTTAAAGTGCCCTTTATATATACAAAGAATAGATGGAAACGGTCCTATCCTTCGGGGAATTAATATGTAGAAAATGGGTATATAAATATTTCAACAAAAAGTGACAAAATTAAATAAACTACAAAAGTAGAATAATCACAAACAATTGCAAATTTAATAAACTAAATGTTTTGCAGAACTTCTAAGAAGACCTGCCAAGAAACTGATAATTCAAGAGTTAAATAGAAAAGAGAAGCCTGTATAGGAGATGACACATGCCAGTCTTCTGATTATTGAAATACAGGCTCTTACTAAAAAATGTTCACCACACTTAAGTAAAATATCAACTTCCTAATTCCTTCATTTCACTTTCCACCATTAGTCAAAATAATTATACAAATATTCCATTTCCCTTCTTCTAGGAAAGTTATTAATTTTGTAATCTTCTCTATTCAAAAGAAATGAATTTCCATCAGTGTGACTTTAGCTAAAAGGGTAAAACTGTGTGATCTCATCGCCCTTTTATTCTTCTATCCTCTTTCAGTTGCAACCTAAATGAAATTAATGATCATTTTTCTCTGGTGCACAGTAAAATTTATATACACATTCAAGAAGAGCAATTTTAACATTAACTTTAATTGTTACTTAATATCATATTTTATTCATACTACTAAACATCATCATGGTCTCATAAAAAGATACAACTATTTTAAACTTAAGCACACTGTAGAATTATTAACAAATTAGACAAAGTTAAAAAGAAACAAATACTAGTAATTTTCAGTTAATGACAGGAAAAATTACTTTAAGAATGAGCTAAAGGGGCTGGTGTCATGGCTTGGTGGTAGAGCAGTTGCCTACCATGCGTAAGACACTGAGTTCAATCCTCAGCACCACCTAAAAATAAATAAATAAAGGTATTGTGTCCATCTACAACTAAAAATATTTTAAAAAAATAACAGGCTATAAAGTAAAAATTATAATCATGCTACTAAAGTAGTAATATTTATTTTAAAAATACAACTCAGGGGAGGAAAAAAAATCTCTTAGTATTCCTGCATTTACTCAGGGGATTCAAACTTAGAGCCAGTTACCTTTCTTTGAAATATTTGGTGAATTTTACAGGCTGATAAGCAGCAATTTTCAGAACCACCACAGCAGGTTTCACTAGAATTACCACAAGCATATCAAAAAATTATTTCATCATATCTTTTAGTTCTTAAAACTTAATTTCATCACAAGAAGACATATTTTAATAAATACCAGTTTAAAATCTAAATTTGAAGCAAAAGCATAGTAACTTGTTTAGGGAAGAGAGAAGCTGGGCTTGAATTCATGTTTAGGTCCTTAAGACAATGACTTGTATGTCAAATTGGATTCTAAAAATTTAAGGGAGTAATTAAACATGCAGCGACAGTGACATCTAGTGTTAACAGCTGCAAGCCAACTACACTACTATTAAATCCTCAAATGCTGAAGAACTATCCAAAGCTTCTCTTTAAGAACAAACAGAACTTGTGCATTATATTAAATAATAATAATAATAATAACCAAAATGGTTCCATAGATTTCCTTCCAGACATTAAAAAGCCTTACTGAAAAAAACAGAGTAAATTAAAGACCAAAAAGTAAATGCATTATTTATTTCACACAGTCAACATCTCCAACTTTCTCCCTTCGTTTAGGAGAGTAATGAATGCACAGGTAGTCTGGAAGGTGTTCTGATAAGAGTTTCACAATCTTTTAAACTTTCGCCTATATGATTAAAGATACTGCACAGATAGTAAATACTCGATAACACATCAGGAAAAAAGAATGTAGGACATTTCAGGAATACTTGAAGAAGACACAAAGAAAAAAGAATAGTTACTGCAGTGAGAAACAAGTCTATATTTCAGCCCTGGCTTCCTTGCTTTATATTTGTTGATTTGAAAGGTCAACTTTGTAATCAGTTGATATTTTTGCCCAAGGATTTAGAATTTGGCAGCACAGGTTAATTCATTATACCATTTTTATAGTTTTATGCTACAGATGAATCTGTAAAAGTAAGCAAAATTTCGACAATTATTTTTGGCCAGGACAATTTTGTGTAAAAAGAAAAGTTAGCATTAGATGAAGCTTACTTACCTATTTGTTTTGGAAAGTTCGTCCTTTCCCCTTTTAACTCCAAAAATTCTTGTGATCAAGGAACGAAAGAGAAGAGTGGATGAATTTCTCACCTATTATAAAAATAAACACACAATATGGGTCAAGGAATATTTATGGCATGAAATCAACATGTATAATGGTCAACTAGGTATTCCAATCATTATACCATTGGCTAGTGTAGGACTAAAGAAAACATGGTTTGTTTTCACAAAATGAGACAACTTAAAAAAAAAACTTAATAGTAATTGACTCAATGAACTCTTAAATTAAGCCCTAACTCCAAACACAATATAGTTTTTTCCTATTCTAATATTATCAATTGATTTCATTTTGTCCTTGAATTGAATCACCAAACAGTACTTTAAGAAAAAAAAAACTATTTTTCATATCCTTCCTGACAATGATTATTCTAGACCTCAACTCTTTTCACTTATTTTTCTGTACTTACCTACCTGTGAGAAAATACTTGCAAGACTTAATTTCAAAGAATCCATGTAATAAATAGTCAAGAAAATACTTAATATTCCAAATGTCATTAACTTCACAATGCCAATAATATAGCCAAGGGATATTAACCCTAAAATTATATGATAGAACTGATTAATAAAAACAAGAGGCAAGAATAATGTTAATAAACTTGGATCATTTCTCCAAGACACTACAGAGTATGTTTTCCAAGCCAATGCATCAAGATACTTTGGAATTTCACGACACTGTCTTGAATATTCTAGCATTATTGGTCTTCCTCAATCACCTTGCCAAATCAGAGTAGAGAGGTTTAAGTATGTACTGCCTTCCTTATGGTGTGCAAGGCAATATACCAGCACCACAGAGAATATCTAGAAATAGAAGACACACAATTGCTGCCATCATAGAGCTTATTTTCTAATTAGGTAAGTGATCATATGGTATGTTAAGTAGCAATATAATCAGAAAAGTCATTAAAAGTAATAATGCAGGCTGGAGCCATAGCTCAGTGGTAGAGCCCTTGCCTCGCACATGTGAGGCACTGGGTTTGATCCTCAGCACCACACAAAAATAAATTAATAAACAAAGATTTTTTTAAAAAAGAATTACTTGAGATTTAGAAAACCACTTCCTGAAACCATTGCATAAGGGTCACAAACTCAAACGCCCAGTAGAAGCAGGGAGCAACAGAGGCAGCAGTGGACTGTGTCTAATTTAGTCCCTGCTCAGCTTCAG